>NC_134569.1:13471130-14671130 GCF_050947875.1 Dermacentor variabilis | reverse complement strand
GCGGTTCGGCCCCGTATTGCACTATCTTCGGTGTCCGCCCAAGTGCGGGGAGTGCTTAACGCCTGCTTCACCTCCGCCGCGGTTCGGCCCCGTATTGCACTAACTTCGGCATCGGCCCACGTGCGGGGAGTGCTTAACGCCTGCTTCACCTCCGCCGCGGTTCGGCCCCGTATTGCACTATCTTCGGTATCCGCCCAAGTGCGGGGAGTGCTTAACGCCTGCTTCAACGCCTGCTTCGCCTCCGCCGCGGTTCGGCCCCTTATTGCACTAACTTCGGGATCGGCCCACGTGCGGGGAGTGCTTAACGCCTGCTTCACCTCCGCCGCGGTTCGGCCCCGTATTGCACTATCTTCGGTGTCCGCCCAAGTGCGGGGAGTGCTTAACGCCTGCTTCACCTCCGCCGCGGTTCGGCCCCGTATTGCACTAACTTCGGCATCGGCCCACGTGCGGGGAGTGCTTAACGCCTGCTTCACCTCCGCCGCGGTTCGGCCCCGTATTGCACTAACTTCGGCATCGGCCCACGTGCGGGGAGTGCTTAACGCCTGCTTCACCTCCGCCGCGGTTCGGCCCCGTATTGCACTATCTTCGGTATCCGCCCAAGTGCGGGGAGTGCTTAACGCCTGCTTCAACGCCTGCTTCGCCTCCGCCGCGGTTCGGCCCCGTATTGCACTAACTTCGGGATCGGCCCAAGTGCGGGGAGTGCTTAACGCCTGCTTCGCCTCCGCCGCGGTTCGGCCCCGTATTGCACTAACTTCGGGATCGGCCCACGTGCGGGGAGTGCTTAACGCCTGCTTCACCTCCGCCGCGGTTCGGCCCCGTATTGCACTATCTTCGGGATCGGCCCAAGTGCGGGGAGTGCTTAACGCCTGCTTCACCTCCGCCGCGGTTCGGCCCCGTATTGCACTATCTTCGGGATCGGCCCAAGTGCGGGGAGTGCTTAACGCCTGCTTCACCTCCGCCGCGGTTCGGCCCCTTATTGCACTAACTTCGGGATCGGCCCACGTGCGGGGAGTGCTTAACGCCTGCTTCACCTCCGCCGCGGTTCGGCCCCGTATTGCACTATCTTCGGGATCGGCCCAAGTGCGGGGAGTGCTTAACGCCTGCTTCACCTCCGCCGCGGTTCGGCCCCGTATTGCACTATCTTCGGGATCGGCCCAAGTGCGGGGAGTGCTTAACGCCTGCTTCACCTCCGCCGCGGATCGGCCCCTTATTGCACTATCTTCGGGATCGGCCCAAGTGCGGGGAGTGCTTAACGCCTGCTTCACCTCCGCCGCGGTTCGGCCCCGTATTGCACTATCTTCGGGATCGGCCCAAGTGCGGGGAGTGCTTAACGCCTGCTTCACCTCCGCCGCGGTTCGGCCCCGTATTGCACTATCTTCGGGATCGGCCCAAGTGCGGGGAGTGCTTAACGCCTGCTTCACCTCCGCCGCGGTTCGGCCCCTTATTGCACTAACTTCGGGATCGGCCCACGTGCGGGGAGTGCTTAACGCCTGCTTCACCTCCGCCGCGGTTCGGCCCCGTATTGCACTATCTTCGGGATCGGCCCAAGTGCGGGGAGTGCTTAACGCCTGCTTCACCTCCGCCGCGGTTCGGCCCCGTATTGCACTATCTTCGGGATCGGCCCAAGTGCGGGGAGTGCTTAACGCCTGCTTCACCTCCGCCGCGGATCGGCCCCTTATTGCACTAACTTCGGGATCGGCCCACGTGCGGGGAGTGCTTAACGCCTGCTTCACCTCCGCCGCGGTTCGGCCCCGTATTGCACTAACTTCGGGATCGGCCCACGTGCGGGGAGTGCTTAACGCCTGCTTCAACGCCTGCTTCGCCTCCGCCGCGGTTCGGCCCCGTATTGCACTAACTTCGGGATCGGCCCAAGTGCGGGGAGTGCTTAACGCCTGCTTCGCCTCCGCCGCGGTTCGGCCCCGTATTGCACTAACTTCGGGATCGGCCCACGTGCGGGGAGTGCTTAACGCCTGCTTCAACGCCTGCTTCGCCTCCGCCGCGGTTCGGCCCCGTATTGCACTATCTTCGGGATCGGCCCAAGTGCGGGGAGTGCTTAACGCCTGCTTCACCTCCGCCGCGGTTCGGCCCCTTATTGCACTAACTTCGGGATCGGCCCACGTGCGGGGAGTGCTTAACGCCTGCTTCACCTCCGCCGCGGTTCGGCCCCGTATTGCACTATCTTCGGGATCGGCCCAAGTGCGGGGAGTGCTTAACGCCTGCTTCACCTCCGCCGCGGATCGGCCCCTTATTGCACTAACTTCGGTATCGGCCCACGTGCGGGGAGTGCTTAACGCCTGCTTCACCTCCGCCGCGGTTCGGCCCCGTATTGCACTAACTTCGGGATCGGCCCAAGTGCGGGGAGTGCTTAACGCCTGCTTCACCTCCGCCGCGGTTCGGCCCCTTATTGCACTAACTTCGGGATCGGCCCACGTGCGGGGAGTGCTTAACGCCTGCTTCACCTCCGCCGCGGTTCGGCCCCGTATTGCACTATCTTCGGGATCGGCCCAAGTGCGGGGAGTGCTTAACGCCTGCTTCACCTCCGCCGCGGATCGGCCCCTTATTGCACTAACTTCGGTATCGGCCCACGTGCGGGGAGTGCTTAACGCCTGCTTCACCTCCGCCGCGGATCGGCCCCTTATTGCACTAACTTCGGGATCGGCCCACGTGCGGGGAGTGCTTAACGCCTGCTTCACCTCCGCCGCGGATCGGCCCCTTATTGCACTAACTTCGGTATCGGCCCACGTGCGGGGAGTGCTTAACGCCTGCTTCACCTCCGCCGCGGATCGGCCCCTTATTGCACTAACTTCGGGATCGGCCCACGTGCGGGGAGTGCTTAACGCCTGCTTCACCTCCGCCGCGGATCGGCCCCTTATTGCACTAACTTCGGGATCGGCCCACGTGCGGGGAGTGCTTAACGCCTGCTTCACCTCCGCCGCGGATCGGCCCCTTATTGCACTAACTTCGGGATCGGCCCACGTGCGGGGAGTGCTTAACGCCTGCTTCACCTCCGCCGCGGATCGGCCCCTTATTGCACTAACTTCGGGATCGGCCCACGTGCGGGGAGTGCTTAACGCCTGCTTCACCTCCGCCGCGGATCGGCCCCTTATTGCACTAACTTCGGGATCGGCCCACGTGCGGGGAGTGCTTAACGCCTGCTTCACCTCCGCCGCGGATCGGCCCCTTATTGCACTAACTTCGGGATCGGCCCACGTGCGGGGAGTGCTTAACGCCTGCTTCACCTCCGCCGCGGATCGGCCCCTTATTGCACTAACTTCGGGATCGGCCCACGTGCGGGGAGTGCTTAACGCCTGCTTCACCTCCGCCGCGGATCGGCCCCTTATTGCACTAACTTCGGGATCGGCCCACGTGCGGGGAGTGCTTAACGCCTGCTTCACCTCCGCCGCGGATCGGCCCCTTATTGCACTAACTTCGGGATCGGCCCACGTGCGGGGAGTGCTTAACGCCTGCTTCACCTCCGCCGCGGATCGGCCCCTTATTGCACTAACTTCGGGATCGGCCCACGTGCGGGGAGTGCTTAACGCCTGCTTCACCTCCGCCGCGGATCGGCCCCTTATTGCACTAACTTCGGGATCGGCCCACGTGCGGGGAGTGCTTAACGCCTGCTTCACCTCCGCCGCGGATCGGCCCCTTATTGCACTAACTTCGGGATCGGCCCACGTGCGGGGAGTGCTTAACGCCTGCTTCACCTCCGCCGCGGATCGGCCCCTTATTGCACTAACTTCGGTATCGGCCCACGTGCGGGGAGTGCTTAACGCCTGCTTCACCTCCGCCGCGGATCGGCCCCTTATTGCACTAACTTCGGGATCGGCCCACGTGCGGGGAGTGCTTAACGCCTGCTTCACCTCCGCCGCGGATCGGCCCCTTATTGCACTAACTTCGGGATCGGCCCACGTGCGGGGAGTGCTTAACGCCTGCTTCACCTCCGCCGCGGATCGGCCCCTTATTGCACTAACTTCGGGATCGGCCCACGTGCGGGGAGTTTTGTGTCTACACACGGACACGATCCTGGGAGAAATAGCCTTTAACAGCTCCGCTGTAAAAACAACTGGCCGCAGGTGGGATACAAACCCACGTCTTCGCATTGCGCCTGCGAAGACGATTTATCATTTTTTAACTCAATTAGCAACTACAAGTCATTTCACCTATGTTGTACTTGGTGTCTCTGTTGGTTTCTTATGATATGATTAATAAAAGATCGGGCTCTTCGGTTCCCTTTCTTTTTGTTCAGACACACACACACACACATCATTTCGCATATATTTGTCAAAAACTTCGCGCAGTGTCTTGTGTTCTGTATAATATTAAATTTTACATGCCATTGTCTGTCCGAAAGCTTGTAGTACATGCCTTATGCTACAGTGTAATCCGGTATGGGATATGTATATGTATGGTCATGGCGCTCAACATTTGGTAAACCGGGTCAACTCCGTCCTTCGTGGCATTCTGAAGCATGTTGCTTATGATGTCCCCCCCCCCCCCAAATTTGATGTGTTCAAAACTTTGTCTTTACCTGATTTCAATTCCTTGCTGCTATAAAATGTTGTCTTAAAGCTTTTTTGGATAAGCCAGTATAAAATTCCTTATGTGCCTGTTCGTTGCCTGAGACCAAAGAATCCGTATGTTGCACCCCGCTGTAAGACGAGATATGGTCGAAGACTCCGTAACTATTATGTCCCAGCAATGTTTAATTTACTTCCCCAAAGCATACAAGATGTGAAGACGAAATATGGTCTCAGAAAGGCTCTTAGACACATTAATGCGTGATCGGAAGCCTGTCATGTGTGTGTGTTTTTTTCTCACTGTTGTCTACAATCTAATAACCTGTTACTGATGGCTCTGTCGCTGTCTGCCAGTCACTGCCGTTCAAGCCCACTGCGGCTTTGGCAGGCCCGATTCTTCCATTGTATGATTCTCGTCATCAATAAAGTATTATTATTATTATTATTATTATTATTATTATTATTATTATTATTATTATTATTATTATTATATACAGAGAGAGAGAATACGAGGGAGAGAGAGAGACCTAATCTACCGCGGGGTCGTGCGTACAGCTCATACGAACAAAACACCTGCATTGCAGCAAAGGACGTATAATCATCACCTTCTTCCAGCGTGGCAAGGCTCCACGCGTATTACGGGTTTCGAGTCACGAACTCGTAACGCTACGAGACAACCTTCTACGCTATACACACAGTCATGTAGTAAATGTGGTGCCAGTCGCATATCCTGCGTGCGACCTCCCACGAGGACGTGCAGGAGGCGTATGAAACCGTGATCACGCCAAGCTAAACTCCAGCGTGAACTTTGGACAGGCAGGCGGAGAACGGCCGGTAATATACTTCCTGCGCACGATAGCAAGCGTGCACTCCGACACCCCGAAGGCGCTTCAAGAAACGCAAAACGACTTGTGCATGCTTGAAATTGCGGGTGCCCGCAAAGCACTGTGAGGAAGAAAGAAGGAACGGAAGGTGCGGGCATTGTAGTTCGTGAGTCTGTTGCGTAACGTGTATATGCGTGGTGCAATGTGGGAGGTATACGACGCGATGAAAGAGAACAGCGGGTTCTTATAACGTGCGGAGTGATGCACGTATGCGCGAATACACCGTGCCTGAGAAGAAGATGGAGAATGAGAAGTGCTCTGTATCGCATTATGAGCGCCGCCGCATGCATAAGCAATATGTGTTTCACGGTGCGAATTAATCAGACTCTACAGCAGCCCATCGCTCACAGCCAGCTGACAGGGGAAGTGCCCCTGTCGTCACGGTCTTTGTCCTTCACTCTCTCCATTCTTCTTCTCTCGAGATACTTGGGCGCCAGAAGACGACAGCTTGCCCCAGGAGAAGTCCAGGCGAGTATGACGGACAGCCGGCGCACGAGGCAACGTTGTTGAGAAGGGAAGCACGTGACCACCGCCGAGGCAAGCGATGGCAGAGGCCAAAAATGCTTCTCCCTTCATCCGTGCGGGAAGTAGTAATCGTGCCCGAGGTATACGAACGAGGTAGCGGTCGTGGCTCCAAAGTTCCAAGAATTGAAGACCAAAATTAAATTATATTCTGGGATTTTATACGTGTCAGAACCATGCTCTGATTATGAGGCACGCCGTAGTGGGGGACTCCGGATTATAATCTTGACCACCTGGCGTTCTTTGTAACGTGCACCTCAATCCAACTAAGCACACGGGCGTTCTTGTACTTCGACCCCATCGGACTGCCGTCGGGAAGCGAACCCGAGACTTCGTGTTTAGCAGAGCAGCGCCATAGCCATTAAGCCACCGGGGCAAGTAATCGAAGACCGAGATGGATTTATAAAAAGAGAGGACAATTAAACGTGTAAGGAAAGAAGAAAAAATGGGGAACGGGGGCAAACCGAAGTCCAGAAAACAAAGTGGACCTATAAAGGCGGTAGCACACTATCTAAGATCAGCCGCAGGAATGAGAAAATGTCCCGGCGAAGTAGAACTGGGCCTGCAAGGACAGGGTCGTCTGCGAAGGCGAAGACGTCTGAGACGCGTCTTGAAGAGTTTACGTGGTGTTGACACCTTCCGTTGCCGCTTTGGGAGAATAACGAGAAAGGGACGGTTAAGGCGCGCTCACACTAGCGGGAGACTTCCCGCAGCGGCACAGCGTCAACGCCAACGCCGCGTCGCAGCTCCTCCGAATGACGCTCACACTGCGCGCGTTTTCTCACTGCGGTTGTCTTGGAATGTAGAGAGAGGAGGCGTTGAGGGAGGACCCTACGAGCAGAGAGAGAAGGGGATAGTCACGTGACACCAGAGAAGACTGGAAAGCGCGCTCTTTTCCCGCGTCGTCGTCTTGATCGGCTGCTAGCTCTCCTCCCGTCGCCCTTTTTGTCACGAGGATGGCTGGTTCGAACGATGAGCTGTTGGCTACGGTAAACGTACTCATACTTGCTTGTTCGCTGCTTCTGCAACGTCGCCTCAAGTTGCATGTTCATGCTGGCAAAGCAACCGCCGAGTGTCCCGCAGCACGCGCGCAGCCTCCGCCGACGGGGTCACTGAACTGGGACCGACGTCACGGTTCACGGTCGGCCCCCATTGGCTGTTCTCGTCAGCGGCGCGGGAAAAATAGCTACCGGACCCATCGCTTTGCGGGACGGCACAGCAGCCTGTCTGCGGGAGAAAAACCGGTTTGTGCGCGAAGCGGCGTGCGGAAAACGTTCTGCGTTGCTCGTTTTCCCGCCACTGTGAACACGCCTTTAGTGGGTTGGGAGTCACTGGTGGAGGCAACTGGACATGCAACACAAGCGACGTACGCGAAGAGGCGAAACACGGGGTCAGGCCAGGCGCGCTTTGGTGCATCACGGCATCGCAGAGAGTCGAACCCGACTAATCATCAACCACACGTCAAGCGAGAGAGGTGGTGCTTTTTGGTAAGCACGTCATATCTACAAGTGCCTTCCGTGGAAAAGACTGGCAGCGAAAACGTCCACACTACATTTCTGGTGAACAATCCGAAGAACAGGCTGTGTACATACATACTTCAGAATATACAACGAAAGGAACAAAACATATACGCGCCAAGTTCTGCATAAACACCAGCTGGCTCTGCACAGCTTCGTGAGAGACGCTGACACAGCAACTTTTCCGTATATAACTTCGCCTCGTCTGCCCTGAATGGGCGTTCCGATGACACCCATCGAGATACAACAGCCCGTAGAAAAGCAAATTTCGTCGTGGTGAAGAGACGGCAAGCGCGAGCATTCGGGGAGACGTCACGCTAAGTTGACAACGCAACTTTATAAGGCGCAGGTGCGTCGCACACGCCGGCGCGCGAGAAGCACTCAATCAAGTAAAGGGTGACAGCTAGCGCGGCGTGGCCCACTGTCTGAGCGCAGACTCCGCTCTCTTTGTCGCGGAGCAGAGCGCCGCGCGCTCGTAAAAGCGCTCGCTACATCTTCGCCGCTCGAGAGGCGCGCCAACGGCCCGAACAATTAACGGCGCGAAACGTGTCCTTCGGAGCGCGAGCGCGCCGCAAACCTACAATGGCGGCGGGAGGGACGGGGCAACACAAGCGATCCCCTTAAAATTGAATTAACTCATCTTTGGCCCCGAATGCTGCGCCCGCAAGGGTTATATGCGGACGGAGTTCGTAATGCGTTACGCCGAGCGTGCGAAGGGAGCCAGTTGTAGCGCTATACAGATTCAGCGCTCGTTTACCATGCGAGTAACATTCGGCCATCTACGTTACCGTTTCTTTACCGCATCACCATAAAAGAGCCCGACTTTATGACTCTTCGCTCGCACACGACGCGGACGGCTTAGCCCTGGATTCGAGAAAGCTAGGTTGAAATGTATTGCAAATAACAAATCCCGACTTAGATGAAACTTACATGCATGCCCTCGAAGAACGGCGGAACGCCGTCGCGGATCATTTCGTGCACACAACCATTAACGCGCAAGGATTTGCCTCGGTCGAAAGCATTGGGTTGAGTAAAATGCATTGAATATTATTGGCCGGCGATTAATTGGCTGATCTAGGCGATAATGGCATACGCCCGGAAGCACCTTTAATGCACAACGCAAGCGTACCACCCTTAATTCGACCACCACAGTGTTTGTCGATAGAGCGCAGTCATAATTTATCTCGGTCCTACATAAAAGGAGTCCAAATAAACGCGAGTTCATCTGCTGCTATCTCTTAGTTATGAACGGTGCCAGGGATGGTGCGGGGCCACCGGTGAAAGAACAATAGCACCTTTGCTTTCAGAACTCGAGTCTATATAGCTGTGCAAAGGAAAAACACGTATGCCCGCGAATGGCGCACGCAGATAGAGGCGTAGATTTCGTCCGCAAAACTACGTACATCAATCAATGCGCGGCAACGAACAGTATGCACGCCGCTGTGACCTCAACACACGAAATCCAATGGCACCGCTATACGCATACAGGCAGCCTGGCGACAACGATGGACGATGCCACGCGCTGTTCGTTTATAACACCGCGCACGGTGGAAGCGGGCGCGCCGTGTCGCGCACTGGGGCGCTGTGTGCGCTCGGTGTGTCCGCAATTAGACAGGCGGCGCGCGCGGCTCCTTGTCCCCGTTCCGAAGGGCGTCGATCCGTCCCGCGACGCGCAGGTTTCCGAAGATGTACACAAAAAAAGATTATTTCTCCTCTCCACAGATGCGTACGCGAGGAAGCTCCTCACATGCATACTGTGCCGGATGCGTGCACGGTCGCAATCAAGAGAAGCTGCACGCAGCCGGGACGTAATTTAGCGCGTGCCTCAGCTGCAGCACACTGTACGCGTACGCGCGAGCGCCGTCATACGGCGGGAAGGTAAACGAGGTGCCGCGATGCGAATGTCGTGCGCGCCTGTGACCCCATTATTCCCCACTCAACATCGGTCTTTCCTTTTTCTCGTATTTCTTTCCCTTTCTTTATCTCGGCAGTGTCTCGCGCTGGTAATTCAATAACGCCATACGGATATATGCGCGACACTGGTGCGAAACTAAGCGGACAGCGCCTAGCTCACCCCCCCGCCCCCCCACCTCCGCGGAGCGTGAGTGCCGAGTCGACCACCAATAAGCGAAATGCCTCAAAGATCCAAGTCCCGCCACCACGCTATTCGGCTGCCGCGAGCCACACATCCAAAGGGCAGCGCCGCGGTGTCAACGTGGCGCGACTGTCCTTCGCGTATTATTCTTTGCCAGTGTTGACAGAACGAGCAATATATTACAGTAATCCGGGAAATGAGCAAGCGAATCGAAAATCTAAAACATATCGTGCAGCAACAAACCAGAAAGCTAGCAGACTACGAAAACCGAAGTCGGCGCAGTAGTATTTTGGTTTTTGGCGTTCCTGAAGCTTGAACCAATTGAGCTACCGCGGTGCTGCTTCCACCGTCCACTTTCTGGGGCATTTGTGTATTGCTACAGGTTACGGACTGGATTCCAAGAGAAGGAAAGCGTAGCAGGGGGCGGCAGAAAGTTAGGTGGGCGGATGAGATTAAGACGTTTGCAGGGACAACATAGCCACAATTAGCACATGACCGGGGCAGTTGGAGAAGTATGGGAGATGCCTTTGCCCTGCAGTGGGCGTAGCCAGGCTGCTGCTGATGATGATGACTAGAACTAACCTTGGAAGTGTTGGTTAGAGCATCGCACGCGTAACGTAGGATCGTTCCCGACCTGCGGCAAGCTGTTTTTTCATCCACTTTCATTTCCACTCATTTATAATTTCTTTATTTCAATTACTAAGTGCAAGTATTTTCCCCTGTGATGTCCTTGGTGTCTTTGTTTGTTGGCTTCTTATGATATGATTAATAAAAATCGGGCCCGTCGGTTAACCCCCTTTCTTCTCGTTGCTGCTCTTGAGACGTTTATACGACCGATACTTGAATATGCCAGTGAAGAAAACTGGTGGCGTCATTCGGACCCGCCCGACCCCGTGATGCCGATTGACCTCGAGCTCCACCACTGGAAAATCTGGCGCCACCGTCGGCGTGACGTGCCATTAGGGATCACGTGGACACAGCGGCCGCGTCGGCTGCTTCGGGAGCGCCGAAGCGAGCCGAAAACGAAAGTTTAAATTCCCTCGTACGCTGCGGTCCTCATTTAGTGGCGAGATTTTCCCGCTTCGAGTGTCTCCTTTACAACGCTTGAAAGCACTACAATAGGTAGTGGCTGCTTTTGAAGGCGCGCAACATGCTAGGCTACTGCTCGGTGCCGCAATGCCGGACGTATGCAACGGAGCCCGGTGTCAGCCTTATTCACACGTAGCCGGAGGTCAAGCTGCGTGAAGCTTGGCTCGCGAAACATAAAACCGGCAAACAGTCATCGGCTACAACTCGGGTATGCAGCAAGCACAGACGCGAGGAAGATTTCTGCTACGGCGCCCGGTCTGCGATGTTCTGAAAACGCGCACTGAGACGCTCGATCCAGTCCGCTGCCCGACTAATGTCATGACGGTTTGGTCGATGAATTTGTCGATGCTATAGATACTGGCAAGTTCACTGGAGTGGAAAGGGAGCGTAAGAAGCACATTATAAATAAAGTATGACATAAGGTCATGTTTGTGTTATGAATTAATGCACTGGATTACAAAGAAGAAGAAGCGGGAAATCGCACGCTGAGAACACCGATAAACATACAGTGCGACGCAACTCGAGAAATAATATTGAAATGTCCAAGAATTTAGAACAACAAAAAAAAAGGATTGAATCGTCGCGACGGCACATCCCCGTAGGCGTCAAAGTTTGTAAAATGAAACTATTTTTGAACAGCTCTGATAGCGCCCACGCAAGAATGGTTGCTTGTATACTGTCAAATGCTCATATTCTGCGGCCTAAAGCTCATGGCACGGTGCGAAAACGCACACGCGGCGAAAGTGAAACAGTGCGCGGACAAGCATGCAGATGATGATGATGAAGCAACATTTACTGGGCCCGAAATAAATCGGTGGTGCACGCAGGCACCAGATGGGGTGGTTCCCTAGTTACGGGACCCATATGTTTCCAGCAGCTCCTGGCCCCTGATCGTCAGTGCGAGCTGAATCGGTGGGGCGGGGCTGGATAACAAGGTCTTGAGTTCTGTGCACTCTGCCAAGACGTGCGGCCACCCAGGATGCCCTTTTCTCTTCTGCAAAAAGGACAGAGCATATCGTATTCCGCAGGGTACATGCGGTTCATCAGTACGGGATGCGCAAGCGATCCCGCCTGCGCTCGACGCAGGATCGTCTGTTGTTGCCTGGTGAGTTTGGGGTGCGGTTCTGGCAGTCTGCATCTTTCCTCTCGGTACATCCGGGTAATGTCCCGAAAGCTGGTAACCGGGTGCGGTAGCTCTTCCGGCTCGTGCTCGGCCCGGATTGACATTTCTCGGGCATGGTAGCCGGCGATGGTGTTGCCTGCCACCTGCGAGTGAGCCGGGACCCACACGAGCCCTATGGCTCTTCCCGGAGGCTTGTGCTTGGCTAGAATGGCTCGGGTCGCGGAGGCACGCTCGGCTGTGCGAGTGCGAGGGCCACGGCCACTTCTTCGGCAACTGCGGGGTCTGTTGTCTTCAGGGACGCGCTGACGATCAGCCTGTATTTTGATGTAACCACCACCGCTGCACGGTCACTGTGTTTTCGGAGCGAGGCGTCCGCGTAGAGGACCCTGGGGTTCTCTTCCAGCTTCCGGGCTAGGGCTTTGGCTTGCGCGGTGCGCCTCTCGTCGTCCTTGCTCGGCGTCATGTTCTGGTGAAGGGGTTTTGTCTGAATGATCGTTCTCCAGTCTTCCGGAAGGGCCGTCTTGATGGGTACTGGCTCGGTCTGCCATCCTATTTTGCGTAGGTCGGCTCGTCGGTATTCCGTGTGACTGAGCCGGATTCTCTGATTAGAGAGGTGGGCTTCGATGAGCTCCTCAACAGTGTTGTGGGCGCCCATTTCTAGCAGTTTTTGCGTGGACGAGTATATGGGCATGCCCAATGCTTGTTTCGTTGCCTTACGAAGCATCGTGTTTAGGGTGTCCCTATTCGCCTTCGTCAGCTGGAGATACGGGGCGGAGTAGGTAACCCGCGACACGACGAACGCGCGTACCAGGCGCATGGCATCGTCCTCTTTAAGGCCTCAGTTTTTGTTGGATACCCTCCGAATCATATCAAGTATCTGTTCGGTTGTAGTCTTGTTCTTTGTGATGGCGGCCTGTGCCTTTCCGTCGCTCTGGAGTAGTAGGCCGAGAATCCTAATCTGCTGTGTTGGCTTGATGGTCGTTCCGGCGATCGTGATAATCACGTTCGGCGGCAGCTCCTTCTTGGATTTTCCCAGTTGGATCATGAGCAGCTCTGATTTCTGGGGAGCGCAGCTCAGTCCGCACGACTTTGCATACTCGTGCACGGTTGTTGCCGCCCGCTGCAAGACTTCCTCCATCCATGGCATCGGATCCGGCTCGGGCCGTCCACACTGTAATATCGTCGGCGTAGAACGCGTGGTCCACGCCTTCGATTTGCTTGAGTAGATCGGGCAGGGGCAGCAGGGCCAGATTGAAGAGCAGGGGCGACAAGACCGATCCCTGAAGGGTGCCCATATCGCCGAGCTCGACAGGGTCCGACTTCTCCTCCCCTATCCTGATGGTCGCCGTTCGGTTTGACAGAAAATCTTTTATGTAGCCGAATGTCTTTCGGCCACACCGGGTTTTGTTTAGATTCTGCAACACGCTCGCGTGGGACACGTTATCGAACGCTCCCTTCAGGTCGAGGGCGAGTATCCCGCTCGGCGCGTGCCTCGTTGCCGGCTTGACGACCAGTTCGTGGAGTTGGATCATCACGTCTTGGGTGCTGAGATGTTGCCTGAAGCCATGCATCGTCTCTGGCATCTGATCCGTTTCTTCGATTATGCAGACGCGCAGTCGGTCGATGCGAATCTGTGCGATCGCTGCATTGAGGCTTCATTCTATTACGCTCCGTTGAGTTATACAAACACTATAAGGACATATTTCACATAGTTTGCTTTCAGCGTTTACCTACATTTCACGCAAGAAGCCGGTTCGGGAGACTCCATCGCGGCGACCGCGCGCAGTGGCGTTCACTGTACGTACTCGGTAAAGAGATAGCGTCTGCAAATGATTCTGTGCTTTCAGTTTGCCCAAGATTATTATTTAGACAGCAAAAAACTTCTCTCGTTTCGAAAGTACTTACATAAATGTCCGGGAGAGCTAGCGCGTGGTGTTTTCTGTGAGCGCTGACAGCAAAACCTATGTGGAGCGCGCCGCGTGATCCCTCATACTACGCCAGCGAGGCGTTTCCGATAGATGACGACTCCGTAACTCCTCGCCGCCAATACTCGTATCTGGTCTCAGTCGGACTGCTCGTTTCGTACTATCGTCTGCTCACGTAAGCTCTCGCTCGCGCTTATTTAGTTAACTTGGTTTGGTCTCGTTCCCGCTTATTGTTTCTATTGTCATGGTTTGCGACTGTTTTGTAATCTGATTGTATGCGCGACGCGAATTGTGTAGTACTTTCTGGAAGCCACGCGGCACCAGCGATTACACTGGAACCTTCGACGAGTCATGCATGAAAGCGGACGCGCTTGACCGGCAGACCCGATTTTCGACGATCGCCGACTCTGCTACATGCATCTCTCAAATTCTGTGGCTCAATATATCGCGAAATGAAACCACGTATAGAGCTGCGCTCAAATTTCGCATTAGGGAGTATCGTAAGCCGCTTTTGATTAGACGCGTTCATAGGATAAAGAATTGAAGTGGAGAAGGTATCATAAGAAAACATATTTTCGTGCAGTTTAACATTTAGCGTCGTCGTCGTCCATGTCAGAGCCTAAAAACTGGCCAGTTTGGCAGCTAAGTGCTGGTAAACCATGCGGTATGTATTGGCAAAAAAAATAAAAAATGAAGGCTTTCCTGCTCGGGATAGCACACACGAAACGCAAACTGGACGGAAGAAATGCACGGAATAGTGGCGCCAAACGGATGCCTCCAATGTCGAAAACGAACAGACAGCGCTGTTATGCTGCCGTCTGCCTGTGAACTTGCCAAGTTCCATGCCCACGAGAGCAAGTTTAACGCCGTTCGGCGCGCCTGTCGAGTCGAGTGTGCACCTCTAGTGCATCTGCGTGAGAATATAAATGTGTACGAAAGCGACCGCGCGAGGCACAATCGGTTCCCACCTGAGAGTGCACGTCACACCATGAACGAGCAGGCAATGCTTTTTGTTCACGTGCACAGGAGAGAGAAAAAAAAAGTGCGAGTGAAAGGAAGCGTGTGCGAATGAGCAGATGCGACGGCGCGCATCCAAGCTCGCCACAAAAGCACGGGCCGGCATAAAAACCGAAAGCGGGACAGAGAACGGTCCTTCATACGCCGCAACCCGAAGGCGATAGAAGGCCGGTCGAGCATGTCCAAAGAATAAAATCGAACTTCTCCGCCAGCCGGCCGTACACAGCGAATGTGCATCGGCTTCCTTATCGAAACAACACAGAACTTCGATTAGAGCTGTCATCGTCGCAAAAGTACACGCGCAGATCCTTTCTCCGACTAGTCGTGAGTTCAGTCTCCATGCACGGCGCTATAGTGCATGGTGGTGGTAAGTACATCAATCCAACCACGAAGAGGAGTGACGGCGAGGAAATGCGCGTGCAGCACGGACAGGGACAGAAGTGGGATCGAAAGCTAAACCGACAGAACGGGTGTGTGCGTGCGTTTTTCAAGCAGCGCTTGCAAGCAGTTGAGGAGGACGCGGTGCCAGCCAGAAAACTCCGTCGTGGAGTCACGCCCCTCAGATTAAAACGGCAATGTGGGTCAGAACAAGCGCACTGTTGTTGCGCGAGGCTGCGCGCCGGCACCGTCATCTCGCACGGTGCGCTGCGGAGGCGCAACGCCGACGCCGGATCGCAGCGGGCGGAAGCGCTAGCGCGCATAGCGAGCTGCAATTCGGTGTCAAGGGTCACACGCGCGCTCGTTTTCGCACGCGTGGCCGTTTTTGGTGCTCAGTCTACCGCGCCGAGTGAGCGAGACGGCTCTTCGACCGCTGCTCCCAAGCGCGCGGAACACACTGCGCACGTCGCGGACTCTCCCTTTTCTTTCGAGACGCGCACAATTGGCGCGCTCAATATGGGCCACGTCAGCGAAAGACGGCGGTTCGAACCGGCACTGTTCGAACTGGCACAGTGCGTACGGAAGGGCGACGTGCCCACACCGGCTCTCTTCTCAACGATCTCGTCGAGATGGCCGAGTTGTAGGGGCGCTCTTCCGAAGCTGCAGCTTCCCGCATGGTGAGCGAGCCAGCGCTGTCGCGTCTACGCTCCTCTCACTTCGCAGCCTCCCTGGTGCAATACGAGCCAGCCAAGCGGATTCCTCTTCTGGGTGACCACGCACCAAGCACACTCCCCCGTTTTCTTGGCCGCCGCGACTTGTTCAGCTGTTTGTCGCTGACAGGGCGGCTTGTGCGTTGGCAGGAACTCAAAAGTATCATAAATCCAGTTGTAACCAAAACCAGAGCATACACGAGGCTGCATGCGTTCGTTTTGTTGCGTTCATATGGACATTCCAGGCGCATTTTTGCCTTCGGTGTCGCCGCGAGGTTCCGTATAGAGTCCAAGGGCAATAAAATCGTATATAGCCGCGCGCCGCATGCTGCATGTGCGAATGAAAGCGTGGGAGGGTGAGCCGGCGATCGCCGGCTCAATAATCTCGCGCACGCAACTTAGGAAAGCGGGGACGAATTGCGCCGCCTTCCGTCGCGCGCAAGGCTTCGAGGGGGTGGGTAGGGACGGGGGGGAGCGGGGGGGGGGGGTGCGTTTTACACCGGCCGGCCCGGGCGACCGCGCACGTCCGGTCGGGCCATTGTATCTTGAAAGACATCTGCGACGAGTGCAGATTCCGTGCTGCGCTGTTTTCGCGGCTTAGTTGGCGTTGACGCGAGCGGAATCACTGAGGTGAATTCGCTCGCTGCCGCTGCCGCGTTTCCTCACTGCAGCGTTTTGAGAGCGAGTTTTCGTGGTCATCTAGTGCGATTTGTTCATGTTTGCTTGTGCGCGCGTGACACCATGCTTGTTAATTTAGTTCGTGTGCCTATGTTTACAAGTTCATACGGCCGACAAAGCTACTGTCCTTACTTAGTGTAGCTGTCGATCCACTAACTTGTTATCGCAATCGATTCTTCCTTTCGGCAGAAACTGCGACTTTTTTGTTTCTCGGGACTTTCGTCACCGTAGCGGGTCCAGCCCTTCTCGCGGGCGGGCAGAGCGCTTGCACGAATTCCCTCGTGCGAGCCGCGTGCTGGCTCCTCGTCGAGAACGAACGCGGCATGGACGACGCACGTGATATAGAACTGGTTTGAAAACATCAGAAAGACTTAACTGACATGGCACATGATGCCGTTATTTTCTGGAGTCGGCTGAGCAACCCTTAACTATTTTGCCTGCGCAAAGGTGATCATCGCAGATCCCTGGGCACAGTGAGCGCGAGAAAAAGACGTCCAATCCCGCACTGTGTATGCGCACGGCGTTCTTACTATAGACAAGCTCACGTGGCACTGCTTTCCGTAGATGCCCTGAGCTTTCCGAAAACGGAGATGAGTATGTGCACCGAAATGGTCAACGTGATTTTAAAGCTTCACTCAGCGAGTCGTCTCTCCCCCGTACTCAGAAAGGTGCCCTAACTTGAAACCCAGGCTTGTCTTCATCTAGATGACGCCTGCATGGCGTGAACATACGCCCAAGAAACTCAATGCGTTTCCTCCGGCTTACCTGAGGTCAAGGGTTATTTTGACCAGCTCGAGCATGGCCGTCAAGGCGCATTTCTGAATACGGGCGTCTGTGTTGCGAAACTAGGCAAGCTGTATATGGCTAGCCGGTCCGTCCGTCCATCCGTATGTCGTCTGTACGCCGAAAACTCCTCCAGCACCACCCTATGCGCATGCGCGAAAAAGAAAGAAAGAGAAAGGGCGCGCGATTGGCTGCGCCAGCAGTGACGTCTTTGCTCTCCTTCGCAGCCGAGCGCGCGCGCAGCAGTTTCTCTCCGGCTCCAAAATGGGTATACGCCACGCGTCATACGTACTACTGAGGAGCAGGCAGCTTTCGAACAGCAATGCCGCGAGCAGAACCAGGAACAAGCTCGTCTACGCCGTGCCAATACCGCAGCCCGGGCACAAGAACAGGCTCGTGCAGCCGAACGCAACCAGCAACTGCGTACCGAGGATCCGGCAGCCTACCAAGCCGTCATTTAATGAACCGTCGGGATTAACTCAGTGATAAACACGGGGCCGCACGTTTCAGCTTCGCTAGTTAACCATCTGTACGGGGCTTGGGCGGTGACTTTAACGCGACAGTGTTAAGGGCCCCGCGTCGCAGAAAATCCGGCGTTAGCGCCCCTCGTCCAGCGGGACGCCGAATTCGAACCACGCATGCAAGAATTTCGAACCACGCAAGCTCAACAACGCAGGCCCTCCATGCGGCGCAAGGAAGTTACTGAACGTACTGAATTTCTGAAGGTAATATACGTAGAAAGATCGTAAAGTACGACTTACACACAACGTATACAGACATAATAGTGTCGGATTGTAATTTGAATATATGAGAAAACATAATTCTTTACGCGGAAACTCAAACGCAAACCCCTTTTAACGCGATAGCCTTTTCCAACTGTCGTTTGAGGTCTGCCTCATAGTAGGAGCGGCACGGCCCCCTCGGTTCCTTGTACACCATCAAAAAAAGAAAAAAAAGAAAGAAAGGAAGAACCACGAAGCTCGCCTTGGTGCATAGCGTTTGCCGCCAGGGTTTCCCGGTGAAAATTACGGTTACATAAGCTGCAGTTTCCGGGAAGCGTGAGAAGCACCCAGGGATCTTTGAATGCTATCGGTGTTACACTAAGATGCAGTGACGTGTTTGTTGCAGTACAAGTTCATAAATGTGCCCATGCAGTCTTTTACTAATTACAGTTTCGCTCGAAGATCGAATCAACGATGGCGATAACAAGCACGCGGGAGCGTAAACAGCACCCCGACGGTGACGGCGATGGTATCGCGCGCGTGCGCCAAGACCCGCATGTTCAATGGTACGCAGGCGCGCGAAAACGAGCGAGCCGCCGCGGCTGCTGCTGCACCAAGCGGCGACTGCCTCGAAAAAAGCGCCAGGAACGCCGTCGACCATATGGACGTCGACTGAGTGAGATCGGAAGAGACGCTTCCAAGCACCACCTCGTACTGTCTCCATGAGGTGTCCGTGCAGGCTGCCGGCCTTGTCTTCTACGCAATTACTCAGTGATAAAACAAATGGCACCTAAATATCCTCATTGCAACAAATACGCCACCAAGAACGAGAGTCCTTAAATAAACAAATCGTTTCTAACCTTTTTATGCGTACTTTCCTATACAAAACGGTAAAGTATGGCCACCTCACGGAGTTTGCGTGATGTGCGTATATATACGAGACCAACTTTCGCTGGAGTGAGATCGGAAAAGACACTTCCAAATCCGGCCGAGAGCAATATCGCATTGGAGCGCAGTCCTCCGGTCTCGTCCAGGCAGGGCCGCACACCGGGCCGGGGACGAGACCACACAGCGTCGGTGAACGCTTATTCGCGGAAGACATGGCCTCTAGGGCGGTCTAACGTCTAAAGCCGCGCATAAAGCGTATACAGCAACGTCTCCTGCACATGAAGCCGACAGTTTTGTACACGTCATATTATATACCTGCTTCGTACACTCGTTCGTATAATACCTGCTTCGAAGTATACCGACAACTCTCGTCATTCCGTGTCGTTAAAACCACACGGCAATCATGAAAATATATGAATGTCATCCGACGTTTTTGTTAAAAGCATCGTTATTATCGACCAGAAAGAGAGCGCAGCGTTCGCGAATGCGCACGTGACTTGTGTAGATTGAACGCGGATGGGCATCGCAAATTTTAGATTGCATTTATGCTGTACATTAAAAAAAAAGAAAAAAATGAGACAGCCACGTCTTCACCCATATTCTTTTAGTTAAAGAAGAAAAGCCCCGTCACGAAAATTCACAGCGCCAACACTACACAACGAAACGCGATCGCAGGCGGATAAAAAATACACGACATAACCATTTCATGCGCCGTCTGAACGACCATCGTGCATACGCATTACACCGCGCAACAGCCGCGCAAGCTTTTCCAGCAGTCTGACAGAGGGCGGACGCACTGCATCCTATAATCATTAGGTACACATCCCATTTACATCCTATACAGAGTGATGAAAAACAAAGGGCACATACGTATGTATTCGCGTTTATTCTCATTTGTATATATATATATATATATATATATATATATATATATATATATATATATATATATATATATATATATATAAACGCGACGTCGTCTATAAGCGAGGCGTTCTGCGAAACGACGTCTACGCGAGCTCGCCCAATCACAGGATCGTGCATGGCGGTCGCGTACTATACCGTACAGAAGACGTGACACCCGCATACCGCCGACGCAATAAAACGAAATTGGCCGCTCGTATAGCTAAACTCGCACGCGCGCACGCACGCAGCAGAGAGAGGTTTGCAAGAAAAATAAAGAATGCGCAGCGAGAGTTCCTTTGGGAAACTTTCTGCCAACCTTTGTGTCGCGTGCGTGCAACAAGCTGCAAAATAAGCAAGCGTATTGAAAATCGAGCCTCTCTTCACGAGAAGCAGAGGCCCGCGAAAGAGGCGCGCGAGAGACGAAGGGAAGAAAGGACCCTTCGCTCGGTGAATGCATCCGTCGGCGTCACTTCGTTACACGCACGCCCCCTTTTACGAGGACGCCCGGAAAAATTTTCTTCTCGCGCAGGTGCCAGCGTTCGCGAAAGAAAGCTTATGCTGCTGTCATTTAAGAAAAAAAGAGAAATCCTCCAACGTCGTGCGGTTTTTCGTATATACGGCCCCGAAAAGACGGCAAACTGAGAGAAATTAGATCCACCCGAGCCGGCGTGACGGTGGCAAAAAAGTTTCCATATTCTTTATATTTTTTTCTCACGCAGCCTACCTACATCTCTTTATTTTTTTTTTTTTTTTCGTGGCGCGCCGGGAAATCAATGAGAGCAATCCGGCGTCCATCGACGCTCTGCGCAGAAAGGCAGGGAGTGGCCGTCCCATCGCTTCCGGCATCCCGCGCTGTGTGATTCACGGCGTCGGTGCAGTGCAACAGCGGGCGCCTGTCGAGCGCAAAAAGCCCGAGGTTCGTACAACACGTTGCCAGTGGTCATCGTCGTGAGGGAAGGGGGGGGGGAGGAGAGGTGTCACTTTCCTTTCCGTTGTAAACAACAACCACCGCGAAGTCGGAGCCGCCGTTGGTTGTGCACAGCCGTGGAGTCTGTTTCCGTATTACACAAAATAAATCGAAGTGAGAAGGGAGCGAGGATGAACAAAAGCGCAAGTACATCGGCGAAGAGCAGCGAGGCACTCGTCTTGGCGCGTCCGCAATAGAGTACCGCTCTCTTGCCGGCGACAAAGAAGAATCGAGAAGAGTCTCTCAGAGAGTTGGACAAGGGCGGAACCACGGCGGAGGAGAGAGTGCGCCTCCTACGGGACGTGTTAAATATACGTATTCCTTTCACTTTTATTTTTGCCTATCGGAAGAAGTTCGGCAAGACCTCGCTCAGAGAGTCGGCAAAATGTCCTTACAGTCCTCCGACTTTTGAGACATTTCGATTGAGGCCTTTACCTCCACCAACGCCCCAGTACCGGAGATTGTCTCGGCGAATTACGAGGCCACATGCTCGGTTGCCTCTCGTGCGAGGCGCGCGATCCGTCACTCGGATGTCGCACATGCTGTCCACGCACGGCCGTCTACACGGGGACATCGGCCGCCAGAAAGCGCCTCGTGTAGCGCGCATTCTTCGTTGCCACGCCCCTCGCACGTATGCCTGCCTACCAAGGGAGAGAGTCGAAACAGTTCAACTGACGTCGTTTACTCGCTTTCGTAAAGTTCTCCTTCACACGGCATCTTGCACCCCCAGATACGACAGTGACGGGACGTCTCACGAACGAGCACGAGTGTACGTTACGTGGATGGGAGGGAAGTAGTCCGCGGACGCTCGCTGCAACGAACGCGCGAGTGTCGCACGCGGGTTCGTTAGATCCGGGCCACCAGTGGATTCCGGCCGGCTAATAACGGGTGAGCAAGCAGCGCGGCCGGAAAAGCTGCAGCCGCCTTCCGCGTTGCGACCCGGATCGGTCGAGGCGACGGGGATAATCCTGCGCGCCGCGGCGGAGCAAAGCCGATCACCGCCGCGGAGACGTAGTGCGGCCCGTCGTTCGGCCGCACGGAAGCCCCGCCGCCTCCGGCATCCCTCGGCCGGAAGCGCGGTTCCTGCAGCGCCTGCGTCTCGTCGGGAGACACGAGCGCGACGTCGGCAGCACCCCGTCCGGCGCACTGCACTCGCCCCGCAGGAGGTGGCAGCAGTGCCTCGTAACGTTATGTCGATAACGCCACAACGGAACAACACACAGTGGCAACACTCCCGGTAATGCGCTAAAATGTTCTGGAGGAAGAGCGCGGCAGAGAAGGCGGCGTTGTAGGCAGAAAGCCACGCGACAGCTATAGGCGAGAGAAATGGCCCTCGTTTCTGTCTTTCCATTCGTCACTCACGTGCGCGTAAAGAGTGGCTCCTTTCCGCAGAGCTGCTTCTCGCACAACGCGGCGGCAAAACTTGGAGCGAATGTGCCGAGCGAAGAAATGAAGGCGAAAGATACTCCGCGAAAGCGAGATTCGCGCAACCGCTCGCACCGCGTTTGGTCTACACGCATTCCGCCGGCGAATTCAGAACGCCCTCTCCAACCTCCCCCGCCCTAAATTTTCCTTTCTATTTTTCTCTGAGACGAAGATGCATGGATACGAGTTCGCCTTCATCGCATTTGCTTCTGCAAAAAGTCTGCAAGCACGTGATCGACAAGAACAAGAGGAAAGGAAACCTTCCATTTATGATTACCATTCTTGTCGGATTTTTCTTGCGTACCGATGTACTGTTGCTCGCTTAGGGCGCTTTTATTACGGCAATGTTTTCCTATAAGACGACCGAGTAGAGCGCTGTGCTCCCTTTCTTGAGAAAACTTAGGCTCAACATCCGCTGACTTCGAATGGAAGCGTAATGAATGTCGCCTCTCCTTTTGCCGGCTACGTACACGGTGTCCCCCGTAAACTGAGCCAAACATCAAACAATATACAAATGCCACGCAGCTGGACAGAACCAAGGAAATCTTGCTTGCCATCGCTTCGAGATACTCAGATTATTATTTTTTCATTCCGCCTAATTAGATAATTAGTCTTAAATACTTAATCAGCTTTTCAAATATTATAGTTAGATGAAAGATGTCAATGAGAAAATTGTAGAGCAACATGAAGCACTCCCGGCACAGCTTTGTGTTGCTCAATACGGGCTACATAAGTGTGTTTTTCCGAGCGTGAAAGAAGCCCGCAAATACACGCAAAATTGCCGCGCGACTGGTCGCTAGACGCATTTTGCGTGCATTCAATCCCCATGACTCAACCGCGCAGCGACCGCCCACAGCATGCAGCTCCTGCAGATGCCGTCGCGAACCCCAAACGGAACGAGACAGACAGACAGACAGACAGACAGACAGACAGACAGACAGACAGACAGACAGACAGACAGACAGACAGAGAGAGAGAGAGAGAGAGAGAGAGAGAGAGAGAGAGAGAGAGAGAGAGGGGGGGCATCAGAGCTCGAAGAAGGAATACTGCTGTGTAGGGCACTGTTCTGTGTCACGCTGTCCAGGATAAGGAGCTCATTAAATTAGGTTTAAACTTTGAATTTAACGTTCCGAAAGCGTACAGTCGATTACGAGACGGAATCGGAGAGATAAATTTCGACCGCCTGGGGTTCTCTGACATGCACTTACACCTAAGCGCACGAGCGCTTTCGCATTGTGCCCCCATCGGAATGCGGCTGCCGCGGTCGGGAATCAAACCCGCGACCTCATGCCCAGCAGCATGATCACCATAGCCAGTGAGGGGCACTGCGGTGAGTGGGCTAGTACATTAAAACGACACAAAAGAGCAGTAACTGCATTGGTAAATTACAGACCTAAAATTTAGCGAAACAACAAATGTAAGCGTAAGAGATATAAAAAAATGGCAAATAAAAATACGAGTGGCCACTTCATACTTAAGAAAAGACGCGAAACAATGTGCATAAACAAACGAACAGAAAGGAGCAAAAGGACAGGAAAGACGCTCTTTCCTCACCGGTTGTTTATTCGCCTCAATGGTTTGGCTTCTTTTCCTACCTTGATAATTAAGTCTGAACAGAGTATAGCCCAGCAGCAAATATAGTGGAACTATATACCGCACCAGCTCGTCGTGACGTCACAACACTACTCGGGTCTCTATAGTTAATTAGCTACCGATAAATAGGAAGTACATTCATTTCTAATTAAAGCACCGAAACACTCGACGTAATAATTTTCCTGAACTTCAGATGCGCCAAAACAGACCAAATATGAGGCAAATACTTTGTGACGTCACACTGACGTATGGGCGCTGAGGTTCCGGGATATATATATATATATATATATATATATATATATATATATATATATATATATATATATTTATATATATATATATATATATATATATATGGGTGGGAGAATATTCGAAGTTTCGAATACGGATAGAAAACTACAGTATATGGAGCGGCAACTTTGGCTAGTTGGTGGGTGTTCGTGTTGTAAAATGACAGAAATAGAAGTGGACAAGACGCACGCCGACTCACATTAAAATTTTACTGGGTGAAATGACATATATAAAATGAACAAAAATGCGTCATCATTCTCAGAGACCATCCAGAAACGCTGCCGTCACATGTAGTCTTGCGTCCAGGAATTGCACTTCACAATCGGCAAGCATAACGGAAGGATCGCTAACACACACACGTTTTCCTTTATCGCGATACAATAATATGGACACTCCAGGCTGATTTTTTCCGTCGCCATCGGAGGTGACAACACCGTCGCCGCGCGCCGTGCACGTGCTAGTCAAAGCACGCGAGAGGAACAGACGATCGGCGGCTCAATCTGGCGCGCGAAAGGTCGTGACGGTATGAAAGCCCGGTTGAAAAAACCAGCAGGTGCGGGACACTGATCCACGAAAGCGGCCTTAAGCGTTTCTTCAGGACACTCAAAAAAAGTTACAAAAAATGCGGCATTGTTCAGTCAGTGCTGCCCTGCGGAAATCTTGTGTCCACACTGGCGGAGAGTGTCGAACATCAAGCGATTAGATTGAATACAGCTGGTTATCCGAGCTCTGTGGTGGCAGAAGCTTGCAAAAGAATTCATTAAGGAGGTTTAGTGTGGCGTCACTGCTTCTTCTCAAGACAAGTAGGAGCGTAAGATATATGCTGTGATCCCTACCAATTGACACACGGTGTCAGATATTTTTAAAGAATGTGGCACAACGTTATGGAGTAAACGAGGTGTTTTCTTCTCCTTTAAACATGGCCCGTTTGTGGGAACAGTTGCTGAGAAAGATTGAAAAGACGCATAGCCATATCCCTTCTGTTTGCCATCTAAACCACAGTTCGTTCTCTATACGCACGCGCTGTGGCTTACGAATTTTCATTCGCCTGAGGCTGAATTTATATCGGTCATCTGACGAGTATTCCACCGTAGTAAAACATTGGAAAGCTTGCGATAAAGAGACAAAGAAGGTGCGCCTTCCACTTCTAGAAAAAGAAAAAAGATTTTATACCGCCAAATGGACCGTCGTACACGGGATCTGTTGGAGGCGTGTATACTATAAAAAAAAGAAAACACGTGCATGTGTTGGCGATCCTTCCGTTGTACTTGATGATTGTGAGGTGCAAATCCTGGACTCAAGACTGTGACGACACCGTTTCTGGATGGCCTCTGGGCATGATGACGCCTTCTTGTGCATCGTATATATGCCATCTTTAACCCAACAAAATTCATTTGTGAGTCTGCGCGCGTCCTGTTCACTTCTGCTTCTATTGTCTGTGTTTTCAGCGATCGAAATATCCCGTTTTTACAAGAAAACTATACACTGACTATTCGTATTCCAAAATGAAATATTCGGTATTGTCGAATATTCTAAACTAATCAAACGTTTCACAAGAGCCAAACGCTAAATTCTGGTTACTCTTCTCCGCCTGCTGAACATCCCAAATTATCGGGAGTGAAACAACGACAAAAGTTTTTGGAACAACTAAAATAAAAATAAATCAGTAATGTAATTCAAGCTTTGTTTTCGGTTTCGCGGCGGAAGCCACATGACAACCTCTGACTTATGCTCGCATCATTTATAAATGGTGCACCACAAGCATGTAGCAGTTTTATCTTAAGCTACAACCTGTGATGTTTTCCTTGCAACCGGCACTTTTACATGTGTTTACTGCACACAAGACTTTCCACCCCTTTTTTTCTTTTCCCCCAGCTTCTGATCTCTTTTCGACAACCGTTTACTTATTTTTGGAAAGTTATTCGTACCGCAGCCATTCTTTCTTAAAAAGCTTGTTTGAAACCAGGCTCTAAAGTTGTTAAAAGGCTATTTGAGCAGCTTTTTAGTTTAAGTTGGTGATCTTATGTCTAAAGCCCCGATAGCAGTTTATTTATTTTTTTTGCACCAGTCATTACAGGAGTGGTACACAATTAAACTGTAGTAAACATTCATTCTGTAAATATACACGCGGCTGCGCTTGAATATTCAATTCGATATTCCACGCTTACTATTCGCGTAGTCAATTCGTATCCGAAAAAGTTGATATTCGCAAAAAAAAAAGGAGAAAGAGAAAGATGCCCTGTAATTCTACCGAATCTATATCCGACATAAATGTCGCCAGCCAGAGTGCGCACGTGTCGCATTGGTGGCGGACAGCACCGATAGCGGAGCTGCACAGCTGTCGTACCTGGCACGACTCACTGTGGCTTCGATGTCGCCGAGTTCCTGCTGCGCGCTCAAAATTTCTATAGAAAGGCACGTCAAGAGTGGAAGGCGGAAAGAGAGAGAGTACACGTCACAACTACATGTCAGTGAATGGCAGGGTGTCTATACAGACCAGCGAAAGCAGCATGCAGTATGTATTAGTGGCCGTTTGAACGCTGCCACGTTACGAGGATATTGTTACGTCTCAACACCACAACGGCGTTAATTTGACGTTTTCCACGAGGCAAACCCCCGCCCATCCATCAGCGCCTATCAGGACGTCAACGCAGCGTGGACGCCGACTGTTGGCGGGTCCATAAAAGGCCACAACCCCGACCACTACCTGACAGCCCGAACTAATGATTTAAGGGGGCCAACATCAAATGCTACCGAAGGACGGCCACCTCGGATTCGCAGGTTGCTATCCCGCCACAAATTCCGTACCATCGGGCTTCGGAGGCGGAGCGTTGCGACAGCCCGGACGTGGTATCGCAACGGATTCGACGATGGTGATTTGCTGCTAGACAGTCTTCAGATTCCCTAGTCGACTCGCCTAGCGAAGACGACGGTATTAAAAGCGGAGACTTTTCGTGCGGTACGGGAGAGGGTCCTGATATGAACCCGGACGTTTAACTTGCTCCTTCCTGCATGGAGTGGGCTTCCGTAACTGGAGCCGTGTAACTGAGCCAATAAACCCTTTTTTTTTCTTCCTACTACTGGACGTAAGAGTTTGGAGGACAATCCCACCGCTGGCAACCAGTTGTAAGAGTTAGGAGGACAATGCCACCGCTGCCAGCCAGTTGTGATGGTTGGGGTCGGGCATGAAATAGACGGTAGCTGGCCCATGCCGTCGTCCAACTTATTCACGCTGAGGACGTCGTTGAAGGGAGACACTTGTTCTCATCGAGAACGAGGAATATGGGATTTATTTACAGTATCTACACAAGAACGTTACAGTTCATCAGTCTAGCATGACTGAAAGAGAATGCACACTGAACAGCCGACGACGGCTGCTTAAAATATACACTCTGTCCCCTAGGTGAGGGAAAGCGGCCGTTCAACCATCGACTGATGGAAGCGTCCAAAGTCATCGTCGCCGACCCGCCTTTGAGGGGGAGGGTTTACACACTCACTTCCGCGCAGGTTTCACTGAACACACCGTGGTGAGAGGGTTTCTTACAGACAGGGGTCTTGACCCGAGCAGGCACCTCTTCATCCAAGAACTGACCCCGTAGTCAGTGGCCGCCGCGTCTGTCCGTTAACCGGCGACTTCTGGCACCCGTAAGGCCACAGCTGCAACAAATCTTTCCAGGAATTTCTCCGCTCCAAGCAACCCGTGGCAGCGACGGCGAATCCACTAACAATACTTTAGTCCGCCGAACGCGTTTAGTCATAACGGCGCCGCAGTGGAGGGCTCCGGATTATTCTTGACTACCCTGCATGGGGTTCTTTAGCATTACCCTAA
The DNA here is from genome assembly GCF_050947875.1 of Dermacentor variabilis. Classification (NCBI taxonomy): domain Eukaryota; kingdom Metazoa; phylum Arthropoda; class Arachnida; order Ixodida; family Ixodidae; genus Dermacentor; species Dermacentor variabilis. Next base: position 14,643,268 of record NC_134569.1, on the reverse strand, counting down.
ATTTAAGCACACGAGCATTTTTGGATTGCACCCCCACCGATATGGGGCGGGCCGCGATACTGCGTAAAGATATGGCTCTAGAAGAAAGATATTCATGACCCTTTAAGATTCGGGTATGCGAAAGGTTTAAATGATGCATCACACCGCATCATTGCATGCTTTGATTGCGCCCTCGCAGCCGTTGCATATGGTTCGACTGCACGGTTTGATTGTGTCTTGCCAACCGTTGTTTCTAATTTCAGCTCGGAGCGCCAGCGCTCTCGAATATGCAAATACGCTCATTATAGTAAGCAAATGTGTTTTTTTTCCGGATCTTTGGATGAACAGACTGTTCCCACAGGAGACTATAATTATTAATTTCGTAGCTATGGCGACAGTAAAAGCTATAGCAAATCGTGTGCTAGTGCTGACAATTTTTTATTTCTCAGTATTTTTAAGGCGCGCTTTTGGTGTCGTGTAAACAGAATGATGAAGTGCAATGTGTATAACATGAAAGTACGGGCTCCACATACAAGCATTCGTGCTTTTGTGGGCTGGTGGAATTAAGCGCTATACTCTTGTGTGCCGAATAAAAGAACAACGATCTAGTTGCAGTCACTGCGCCGCTGCAAAAGAAGGATGACTTGAGTGAGACGACAGGGAAGACGACGACGAAAATAAAGGTGGGGAGGGGGGGGAGGAGGTAAATGGAGGCGGCGAAAAGCGAGACTGGCATTATTGCGGTCCGAAACGCTGTTTTTCGCCCGGCGACCGAAACGCGCAAAACGTTTGGCACAACGTCAAAAAGCTGCTAACCGTTGCCACGAGATGCAGACGCTCGAGCTTCGAAGAAGCCCGCCTACACTATTTCGACCTTGGGAGCCCGCTTTGTCTGTTAGTACACAGAAATAGATGGATGTCATCTCGGAGTGCACGGCCGAGTGGCGCGCTAGCGTCAGCCCACGAACGCAGGACAAAGCGCAACATGCGCCTGCAGTCCCTAGACATGCTTTACTCAAAAATCTAAGCAGCGACATGCTCTGCCGTCTGCCACGCTCTTATTCATATAGCAGTCTGTGTCTTGCCTCGCCAAGGGAGGAGCGCAAGAATTTGCAACGCACAGCTGTTTAATACTCATCCTTCGTTTCACTGAAATAAGTTTCGGTATCACCGACATGAAACGTGATTTGGCAGCCGAAATGAGGCATAGCGCAGTCGCTGTTATCCGGGGAGGAAACGCCTGCATATACTTTCCACCATTCGGCGACAGCGCCAACCAGGGACTTTACAAGCGCTCTGCAGAGGCGAGCAAAGTGTTGCCCTTTGGTGTCCGTTCAAACAACGTTCGGCGCAAGAAAGCCCGCTACACGACCGCTGTGCACTGTAGTCCGCGAAACTGGCCTTCATCTGCATCGGCAGCGAAGACGCCTCTCCGAGCTCGGCCACGCGAGCAGCAAGCCTTCCAACCACGGAGTGAGTGTGTATAACCTTCCGTCCGCGCGATAAGGGAAACATTACGCGACGCTTCACGGCTCCCCGAGTCGGCAATTCGTGGAGTTTCCGAGCTCCCAGGATGCGGCGTGTAGCACAGCGCGCAGCAGACGGCAGCATCGTCGGCGGCTGCATCGTGACGCGTGGGAGCCCAGGAACGCGCGACGCAAGGCGACGAGAGACGGATTCGAGGTGAAGGCGCAGTGCCGGAGGGGGGGCAGCAGAAGGGGGCGCTACCCTCACCGCCAGCGGGAGTGCAGTGGCCCCTGGCACATCGCGAACCGGCTGACGTCGGTGGGGGCGAGAGGAGCGCGTACAGGTCCGGACCGGTCGCCGCCGGGCGCGCAGGTCACCACCGACGCCGCTGCCGCCGGCATCCAGGTGCCGCGCGGGCGAGCCCGCCCTGCGGAGCGCGTACGGCCCCGGATTTCACACGCGCGCGCCTCCGGCGTACGCGAGGAACGCAAATGGCGAGTCACGGCAGTGCTGCCAACAAACGCAGCATTGTGGCCTTCTTACATTCCACCTAAACATTTTTTTTTTTGCATTTTGCTATAATTTGCCCCCTCTTTATCGGGGACAGCGTCATCCTATTTATTTCATGCACATTGACTTTATTTACACGTACGCTACAGTAGGCATTGCCAAGTCGTGACCGGAAGCTTACCGCTATACTTGAAAAGCGTGCAAGCATTGCATCTTACCGGTACTAACATATGGGGCAGAAGTTTGGAGGTTGGCAGTTAAAGAAGCTTGAGAAGAAGTTAAAGGCCGTGCAGCGAGCGATGGAACGAAAAATTATGGTCGTGTAAGAGAAAGGAAGACAGCGGCGGTGGATTGCAAATAGCAAACGGGGGTGGCCGGTATTCTATAGTTTACATCAAGAGAGAGAAATGGAGTTGGGCGGGAGACGCAATGCGTACAGTAAAACAACGGGTGGTCTAATTATAGTTACGGAATGGGTGTCAATAGAAAGGAAACGCAGTCGACGACGGCAGACAGTGATGGAATGAAATGAGTAAATTTGGTGGCATGAGATGGGGTCAGCTGGCGCAAGACGAGGATTATTGGAGAACGCTGAGATCGTCCTGCTGCGGACGTTGACGACTTTCTTTAACCTATTCTCCCTGCAACTGAGCCGGAATAATCGCTGAAGTATGCCGATAGCATTCCGGTTGCATCTGAACGCGTCCGCCAGGGTCGGCAATATAAAGCGGCGACCCCAGCGGTACATCCTCCACCGTTCTTCTTGTTTTCAGGTGCTTTTGTTATTTCACGTCTTGGGACTCTCGCTGCCGAACCGCTGATTATCCACGTTAGCTCCCTGCCAGCTTGTCTACAGTGAGTTGTATGACAAGAAAAAGATAAAAGAGCTACGGTTTCTAGCGCCAAGACGCCACGCGGCACAAACGTTCATTTAAAGAAGAGGAAGAAAAAGGGCGGCTCGATAAAATACCGATGCTTCTGCTTCGCTCTCATTTGCTACGAGAGTCGTGCGCATGATGCATTGCATACACGGAGAGCCAAGCGAAACAAAGGACGGTGGGCGACGGAAAGGCCGCAGGAAATGACCACGCATCAACGCTCCGGTGGCTGCGTCCGTGTAGCGATACGCCCGCGTCGCTTTATACTCAAAAAACACAAAAAAGGCAATCCCGGCGCCATAAAGGCGCGAGCAGCGAGTGCCCCGACAGCTGCGGGCGAAACTGCCCGCCACACAATGGCCCACATCGTCAGTCCCGAGAGCGCGGTCGTCAGAGGCGCGCGGTGTGTCAGCTGCAAACACTCGAAGTGCGCGCGCGCTCTGCCGGCCCGTTTTCTTGCGCCTTGATTGCGGTCTACGCGAAGAGGCTTTGAACACTGTGTCTAACACGAGAGCGTGTCAGTCGACAGGCGCTGAGAGTCGCTTTCTCGCTACACGCGTCGTCTGCTGCTTAAAGACACTGGAAGTTCCACGGCTGTCTTTACATCGATCTGCGCGCGAGCGAAACTTATGCCGCCCCTACTTACGAAGACGGGCGCGTTCGGCGGAAGACAAAGGCGGGCAAATGAAGCGCGCTCCGCTGAACGCATTCAAATAAGCATAGTCTCGTAAGCACGTCCACACTTTATCCCACCTCGCTTCTTTCTTCTTCGGCTTCCCAATATTCACTTACGCAAATGCGCAAGGAAGGCGAAAGAGGCTTTCACTTTTACTCTTTTCTTCGAGCGCCTTTTGCGAGGACATTTTTTTTTATCTGCATAAACGGCTGTTCAAAGAAAAGGTGCTTCTCTGTCAATTCCGCCAAGCCTGCTTTGTTTCTTTGTCCATGCAGTGCCCCTTTTCTTTTAAGGTCACTCCTCAACTCACCTCAACGAAATGACCGCCTCCGACAGGAGACCAAGCGAGGTGCACACAAGCGGCCGACAAGTGGGGGGAAATATGCATCACAATTTTGTCGTCTTCTCTTCAAAAGGGAACGTAGCCGAATAATACTAGAGAGGACAATATGCAAGTCCGATTGCACACCAGCTCCCTTCCGCTCAGGTTTTCGTATAGCAGACGCGCATTCAGGCACCCCGAGGGCGCTTCAAGAAACGCAAAACGACTTGTTGCTTGAAATTGCATGTGCGCGCAAAGCAATGCGAGGAACAAAGAAGGAACGGATAGTAAGAGCATTGTAGTTCGTGAACCTGCTGTATAACGTTGTAATGTGGGAGGTGTACGATGCAATGAAAGAGAACTGCGGGTCCTTATGTGCGGAGTGACGCACCTATGCGCGAATGCATCGTGCCTGAGAAGAAGAGGGAGAATGAGAAGTGCTCTGGTACCGCATTAAGCGCCGCCGCATGCATAAGCATGTGTGTTTCACGGTGCGAATTACTCATACTCTACAGCAGTCCATCGCTCACAGCTAGCAGACAGCGGAAGCCAAATGACGATGATGATTTACTGGCATCCCCTTTGAAACGGGGCGGTGACAAATAGTCACATCATCATCATCATCATCATCATCATCATCATCCTATTTTATGTCCAGCACCCACAAATTTCCTAATTTAGTCGCACCACTGTTACGATTGGCGTGTAACACCCCGGGCAAACAGGATGCTCAAAGACCATGCCTAATCGAAACGGAGGATGGATCTCTAATTTGCTATGGTTGTCTCGAGTGGTTGCCTGTCTGGCAGGCGCCCCGCAAGGGTGACAGGTCCCTTTGTGTGTGCGACTCTAGGGGAGAACCCTTTTCACAAACTGTGCGACTCCAGGGGAGCACCCTTTCCGCAAACTGCCCGACTCTAGGGGAGACCCATTCCGCGAACCAAACAGGAGCCGCGAGTTGCCGCCAGAGGAGGCAAGCTCGTGCAACGTCACCTGGGAGAAAGGATCAGCCGCCCGTCCCCGACCAGACTCCGTGGGTTGCCGCCAGAGGAGGCAAGCACGCGCAAACGTCACCTGGGAGAAAGGATCAGCCGCCCATCCCCGACCAGACTCACGTGACGTTGACGTGAGCAAGATCCCACTTACTATTTTAGTGAGCCTATTTAAGGGGCCCCGCAATGTACTTTTTCAATTCATTCATTCTCTTATTCTATACCCTTCACCAACCATTGAATAAACAGTGCAATTTTCGCACTAGAAATCCTCTCGTCCCTGCCAGGTCGCCATGATCTACCGGACGCCTGCAGCCTGCCGACAACGCCACGCTACCCAACAGTAACGCCGGTCGAGGTTTGAGAAACAGGCGTCGCTACAATATACAGGCAACGGGGTCAAAGCGTTGCGATGGTCAGCACGGCACCACCGCCGACATAAGCGGTGGCAGAGCCATATGGGCTTCTTGCTTTGCGTATGGGCGCAATAACTAAGAGTTTACAGTCACTTTAGCATACGCTAAAGAGGCTGAAGACCAAAGAAAGCTTGCGCGCTCACGTGACATTCATTACATTACCTCACATTTTCATTCTGGTGCGTTGCTACTTCCTAATACTTGTTCTCTCCCACCAAAGGTCGTGGGTTCGAGCGCCTTATTTAACTCTACTTGAATTATATGTTCCCTAATTAACTTCGCTTTAAATAACACCAACGGTCGAGGGTTCAACTCTCGATCTTCGCGATGTCAATAAGAACCCAACTTGTAGACGTGGCCGGTTCGCGCATATCTCCAAGTGGGCTCGACTCCCACAAGAGGTCGTCGGTTCGAGTGCCCTAATTCTTTATTACCGTTACCTTAATTAGCATCACAGGTCGTGCTGACGCTTCTTCTTCGCCTTGACTTCACGCTTTCTTCTAAACAAATTCATGGCCTAATTCGCCTTACATAACACCGCAGGTAGTGGGTTCGCCTCCCACCAAAGGTGCAGGGTTCGACTCTTTATTAATTTTGGTGCCATAACACAGGACGTAGGATTTTTCGTGCCACAAACCGTATGAGGCTTTAGCCTTCGTGCCCGAGGTACGAGCGAGGCCGAGGTTCCCAAGTTCCAAGAAATGAAGACTGAAATTATGTTCCGGGGTTTTACGTGCCAAAGCCACGATATTATTATGAGGCACATTGAAGTTGGGGACTCCAGATTATAAGCTTGACCACCCGGGGCTCTGTAACGAGCACGTAAATCTATAAGCACACGAACGTGGCAGAAGCAATTGATTAGCAATAGAAAGAGTATGCGGAGCGAGAAAGCAGGCAGGACTCGCTGAAGTAACGAACAGGATGGCGAAGTAACGGGCGATCGCCCGGGGCACAAGCGATCGCCAGGCCGGGGCAGAAGACAAAAGGGCGCTAAATAAAGCAAAGCAATACGGGAGCAGCGGGGATCGACGGAGACGCTGACCAGATACGGCCGCGCCAGAGGAAAAACCCCGGACGATCGAGGTGGGGACGGTAACATAATCACCGGTTCCCTCGTGCAAAGCCAGACAGTGACGCCTACCAGGCAACGACCACATCGAACACCAAAGAAGACGGGACGGGGCTCGAAGGAGGGCAAGCGCGAGCGATCACCGCGCAATGTCTGTACGCAGTATCGTTCCAGGTGGGCAATTGCCACCGGCCCTCTCAGAACTCTCGGTTCAAGGGCGCGGGCCACGCTGAGATGTCGCGTATGGTATACCCTCGAGCACGCGAACGAGGGTGCGACGAGGGCACGGGCATACACACCGCGCGCACAATGAGCCGCAGAGCTACGAAACGAGAGCGCCGTTAATAACGACTGCGAACCTCGACTGCTGGGCAGCTTCTGCGATCACGGAGCGAATCGCCTGCGCTCTGCACAAGCTGGACCTCGAAAAACTGTTGGCACGTGTATTTCTGAAAGACGTTCTCCGGCTTGCTGTTCACGGTTTATGCGTTTTATGCACGCGCGATCGGAAAGCCTATACTAACAAAGCGTGCCGTATACCGAGCTGCATGTGCACACGTGAGAGGTGCAGATAGATAATTGTAAGAGTTGGGGTCGGGGGGCATGAAATAAGTGGTAGCTGGCCCATGCCGTCGTCCGACTCATCCATGCTAAGGATGCTGTTGAAGGGAGGGACTTGTTCTCATCGAGAACGAGGAATATGGCATTTACTTACAATATCTACATGAAGAGTGGAGAACGTTACATTTCATCAGTCTAGCATGACTGAAAACGAAAGCACAATGAACAGCCGACGACGGCTGCTTAAAAACCCTCAGTCCTCCCCAGATCCCTAGGTGGGGGAAAACTGCCGCTCAACCTCCATCCAATGGGAGCGTCCAAAGTCATCGTAGTCGACCCGCCTTTGAGGGGGAGGGTTCACACACTCCCTTCCGCACTTTGGTTTCACTGAACACACCAAGGGGAGTGGGTCGTCGTAGACAGGTGTTGATACGCTTGACCCAAGCAGGCGCCTCTTGATCCCAGAGCTGACTCCACAGCTAGGCGCCGCGTCTGTCCATTGACTGTGACCACTTCTGGGGCCCGTGAGAAAGCCCCGCAAAACACCCTTCTCCAGGAGTTCTCTTGCTCCAAGTAGACCGTGAAGGAGACAGTCAATCAACTAACAATACTCGGTCCGCCGGACGTGGCTATAGACTCGCTGGCGCCACTGGCTGTCCAAAACGACTCGTCGCATCGGGGTGGTAAAGGTCCGAAGGTCGCTTCTCCGAAGATCGCTACTCCCGCAGGTCGATCGAAACAACGGCAGCGGGCTGTGAAAGGTTTACAGTTCAGTACCCTTGTAGGCCGATCATAACGATCGACCTATGACGCAGCAGAGGGTGTTAAGAATATCTGGGTCCGAACAGGCCGCCATTGGAAAATGAACCTGGTAACGTTTAACGCTAGAACGTTATCTAGTGAGGCGAGTCTAGCAGTGCGATTGGGGGAATTAGAGGGCAGTAAATGGGATATAATTGGGCTCAGTGAAGTTAGGAGGACAAAAGAAGCATATACAGTGCTAAAAAGCGGGAACGTCGTGTGCTACCGGGGCTTAGCGGAGAGACGAGAACTAGGAGTCGGATTCCTGATTAATAAGGATACAGCTGGTAACATACAGGAATTCTATAGCATTAACGAGAGGGTGGCATGTCTTGTTGTGAAACTTAATAAGAGGTACTAATTGAAGGTCGTACAGGTCTACGCCCCTACATCCAGTCATCATGACGAGGAAGTCGAAAGCTTCTATGAAGACGTCGAATCGGCGATGGATAAAGTCAAAACAAAATAGACTGTACTGATGGGCGACTTCAATGCCAGGGTAGGCAAGAAGCAGGCTGAAGACAAGTCAGTGGGGGAACATGGCATAGGCTCTAGAAATAGAAGGGGACACTTATTAGTAGAGTTTGCAGAACAGAATAATATACGGATAATGAATACCTTCTTCCGCAAGCGGGATAGCCGAAAGTGGACGTGGAGGAGCCTGAACGGCGAGACTAGAAATGAAATAGACTTCATACTCTGCGCTAACCCTGGCATCATACAAGATGTGGACGTGCTCAGAAAGGTGCACCGCAGTGACCATAGGATGGTAAGAACTCGAATCAGCCTAGACTTGAGGAGGGAAAGGAAGAAACTGGTACATAAGAAGCCGATCAATGAGTTAGCGGTAAGAGGGAAAATAGAGGAATTCCGGATCAAGCTACAGGACAGGTATTCGGCTTTAACTCAGGAAGAGGACCTTAGTGTTGACGCAACGAACGACAATCTTATGGGAGTGTGCAATAGAAGTCGGTGGTAACTCCGTTAGACAGGACACCAGTAAGCTATCGCAGGAGACTAAAGATCTGATCAAGAAACGAAAATGTATGAAAGCCTCTAACCCTACAGCTGGAATAGAACTGGCAGAACTGTCCAAGTTAATCAACAAGCGTGAGACAGCTGACATAAGGAAACAGGATGCGTTCAGCATCCCTCAACCCTCTCACTGTTTTGTAATGAGGCTACGAAACGTACAAAATACGAAAAGGGAAACTTACACGTCAACATTTATGTAAGCATAAAAATACACAAGAGGCACGTTGTATGGCCGCGTTTCATTATTTCATTTTATTCCTCACAGGTAAAAATATTGCACAGGCTGGGAGCTCGGGCGAGCGAACAAAGTAACCACACAAAGAAGCGCGCGCACTGATAGAAAGGTTACGGCCTTCTCCGGACGATTCTACACAATTCCTGTGAAAAACGTAGATATTCGAGCGTCCATGGCTTGAAAACAAAAGACTGCTGTAGATGAACAGACAGTTTTTTAATATCCATAAATGGTGCTTCAATATCCGTTCACTCTAAAGAATAAAGGGAAAGAAAGAAAGAAAAATGGGAGGGGGAAAGGCATCTCGTTCCCACCCATTTAACATAATCATCATCTGTCTTGGCCTGCCCCTCTTATAAACCCTGCGCTCGCATCTTTTTTGGCAAGAATGCCGTGTGACCATGATAATGCGCATGCCGTTCGGTCCCTGCGCTGGTTCACTGTTGACGCATAGAACGACAGGAAGAGAGAAAACTTCGCCGACTGGGACAGCGGTTCGCGCCGACACGAGCAGAGAAGGTTAGAGGTGCTTCCACCGTGCACGCTCTGTGTATCGCCCGGGGCCTCTCGACGTCCGAACACGGGTACCACCGACGACCGGGGGCGGGAGCTCGACGGCTCCTTCTGCGAACGTCCTCCGCCTGCAGGACGAGCGGCCGGTTCGTCGCCGGCGCCGCAACGGCAGCGGCTGGTGGGACGGCCGATGAAAGAGAGAGAGAGAGAAAAAAAAAAGAACACTGCCGTTTTGGCACGGACGCCAAGAAACGGCAGCTTGGGGCGAAAGAAAGCGGGCGCGTGTCTGCCTCTCCGGCGGCGGCAGAGAAAGAACCCAATTTGGACGCCACCGGGAGAAGGCGTCGCTAATGGTTCCATGGGCCGAACGCTCCCTTCTGCTCGCTTTTTTCGAGACTCCTCACGCTGTGTCTGCACTCTGTGCGGCTAAAACGGTGTAGCACCGCGGCAGGAAGCGCTGGCGTCGGCTAATCAGCGGCACAAAATATTTCGTCCCCTGCCAACGATCCGTACCTCACTAAACTTACTTTGGCAGTTCATGTCTATAGACACTTATCTTCAAAATGTATAGAGTGCTCATCTGCAATCTCTGTATGTTGTCTATAGCCACTAGGCTGCTCGTAAACAGTCTATACGGACAATTGATGCAGAACCACCTAGCGTACATACGTAGGCTCTAAATAGATGGTTAGTCTGTCCATGAATTATTGTCCGTACGTCATAACAAAAGAGAAGATCTACGCACAGGCAGAAATGGTCACCGAAAAAAAGAAAACTTACATGCGGCGATTTTCAACAAGGTGTTTGTAAAGGCACTGCCCAGAACTCCCTATAATAAGGGGTGAGCAGTGCGGAGCTATGAAGTGGCCACTAGGGGTAGCCTAACTAGACGATGCCAAATGCAGCGGTTCATCGATTCAATAAACGCCGGGGAATAAGTCCCAAGATTATACATACGACGCACACATACTCACCTGTGCAAAGCCGACGTTACAACTCGCGGCCTCTCATGTGTTTCAAAAGAAGCAACGAGGCGAGCGCACGTTAAGCTCTCTTCTCGGGTGGCACCCAGAACAGTCCCAAATCCTGTGCGTCACGTGCAGCGAGGTCTTCGCGTCCAAGAATAAATTGTAAAAAACATCTTCCACAATTCAGAAGCCGGCTTATCTGCAGCGCTAGTGTGCCTTCAGCACGGCGCGTCGTTTCGACGCGATGGCTGCAACAATGACGTATTTTCCGCGTACTGCAGTCGTACGATCTTCGCCTCTGTGAGCACCTTGGCGCCTGTCGGCTTCTGCATGAATCGAGCTTTAGCTGAAGAACGCTTGGTCTCCATCGCAAATGTGAACGATGAGTTGCAGTGCAGGGAAGCTGTCTTCTCAGTTCTTGAGGAGTTGAGCTTCCAGAACCGCTGCATGGTTTTCAAGCTGCGGCTCCTCCTCTCTAGATCGAGGAGAGGCACGCTCGGGGCCATTCCGGCGCCGATTGTTGACGGCACATTGTCGTTTCGGGCGCCGAGAGTAGAGAGACGGGCGGAGGGGGGAGGAGGCGCGCTGTTCGACGACCTCCCGGCACCCGTTCTGGGAACGCCGGCGCTGAGGACGCGTCGCCGCACCTGGCTGCGAAGCGCGGGCCCCTCTGTCCGAGGCGGCTCACGAGGACGCCGAGACGAGCGACCGCGCTGGCACACGTCCAGCCAGGACGGGCGGCGAGCCGCCGCCGGTGGTTCGGCAGAGCCATCGGAGCTGCGCGTGGAAAAAGAAACTATTTCTGCGCTGGCAAGCGTGTGCGAAAGTTTCTAGCTTCTTCCGGCTGTTTAGCTAAGCAGTTTTCAACACTGCGTTTCATTTAACCATCCTTATAACGCTTCGCTTTGAGTGGACGATCATAACGATAACGGCGGCGTTTGAGGGAATGGAGAAGGACGAAAACAGTGCAAAATTAAGTGGATCGTTAGAGAATGCGACTTACCTGATGAGGCTCGGGAGAGTGAGCGAAGAATAAAGAGGGGAATGGAAGTTACCGAAATTCCCGCGCTCGTCGTCCGCCTACAGCAGCAGCAGCCCAGACGGCGCAGGTGATAAGAGAGGCAAAGTGCCGCGGCAACGAGCGGACATCTCGAACCCTATCAGTCAAGTCAGGGCACCTTGACCCGTCTCCTTGTCTCGACCTGGGACTTCCGCATTAGAAACCGGCGAGGGACGTACCGCTGCAGACGGAAGACGGCGTATCGCCATCAGAGAGGGCGATGCGTTCACCAAGGAGGAGAAGGGGCTCTTTTATACGAGGCAGGTCGGTCCCACGACAGAACCGCCGGGCTAGCACAGCAACTGGCCGAGCGACGCGCGGCTCCGTGCACAGTGCAGAAGCTACGGAGCGAGAAGAGGGCGTGCGCGAGGGGAGATACCTTTTATCGGACAAACGCCAACTGGTTCCCGGGCGAACCCAGTGCCCGCAACGTAACACGCTCCGAAAAGCGGTGCGCGCGAATGGCGACAGCTCCGCGCGAGCAAGACGCAACAGGTTCGCAGAGGCCCGTGCGCGACTCGAGAGACCGGGGGGATCGCGGGACGCGGCGCGCTCGGAAAAGGAAGCGCAATTTGTCATGCAAGAGAGCGCCGCGAATTAGGGCGACCCCCCGTACAGCACGCCGGTCGCGAACGGGCGCTGCATGCATCGCGCACCTCCTGATGTTACGGAAGGTTCTCGCAGCCTCGTGCGCCCCACTCGAACGCGTCTCGCGCTGAAGGTCAACGGCTTCTTACGCATGGTCGAAGGTCCCGCAGTCTCTGACCTTGAACAGTCTTGACACGCCAGCATCTAAAAGCGTTGGGCTTCTGACGGGACACGCCGATTGACGATTCCTGCACTGCCCACCGCGCGACACTGATGCGCTTCACGGTCTTTCTTTGGAGAGCGTGCCGAGATGCAGACAGCACATCAACGAGGCTGTCCTGCATCCCCATCCAGCATCCAGCCCCCGGTGTTGGGAAAGTATGCACTTGGGAAATCTTATTCGCGATGTGCCGCATGCGTATGTCGCACGGCGGCACTGTCTCACTCGCACTCCACGCACGTTGTTCTGCCGAGATTTAACTCTGCAGCCGCAGTCAAAGTGATCCCATGTCGAACTATACCCATAATTTCCAGGCCTAGTTCATCGTGCGGCCAAATATGCACACCGCACACAGACGCGAACTGCAGGTGCACGTAGTCACGGTTTCACCGGTAGTCGGTTTGCAATATACACCACAAACGGTTCGAACCCACCACCTCCCAGCTTCGAAGGTGCGTACGTCGCACGGCGGCACTGTCTCACTCGCACTGCCTCGACTCGCCAGCACACGCGCCTTGGCTAATGACCCGCGCGCAGACATCGACTGCCTCGCAGAGCACGTTTCCAGTGCATTTCACGCCGACACCAGGCGCCTCGCGGGAGGTCCAGGCAACGGATCCTCCGTACGCCACACGAATGCGCTGCTGTAACAACGTGGCGCGTGAAACAGCGCCACGCGTGAACGGGCTAGCGCTCTGCGCGATTCCTTCAAGGTACCGAGTTATTCTTTCTTATTATTTTTTTTTTGGCGCTCTCTCTTCCTTTCCTTCTTTAGATTGTCTATGCTGCGGAAGGTGCGCTGCCGGAGAAATAGCGCACACGCACGAACACACACGCGCGCGCGTTGAGCTTTTGCGTCAGTACACATAAGATGTGCGTACGTACTTGGCTCTGCAAGCCCGTGGCATATTTCTGAATGAATCACGCGTAACGACTCGGAGCGGTCTCCATTATTGCGCGCGCGCCGACGGTGCATTATTCAGCTGGCGCCGCACGTTCCATGCCGCGCCGCTCTTCGCGCGCAGCCGCCATGCGTGAATGCGCGCGTTCGTCTTTACCCGCCAAGGGGGGCGAAACGACGAGCTCACTTCGAATGGGCACGCGGCCCAGAGAAGAGAGAACGGACGACACACACCGTTCCTTGCGGTGGGCACCCACGGTGCGGAAAGAGAATGGGCGGCACGTATGGTGCACACGAGAGACGGCGAGCATGCCCCGCATCACCACGGCGTTAAAGAGAAGCGTGACCTCGGAGCACAACGAGCATGCACTGTCTACCGATGGGACTGGCGTGTCACCATCAGCGCTGGAATGCGGTTATCGCGGCCACGTCGAAGAATACAGAGGTGGGGCGAGTAGCACAGCTTCAGGCATTATCGTCATCAGCAGCAACATCAGCAGCAGCCTGTTTGATGTACTTGCTAAATGAAGGCCTCTTCCAGCGATCTCCAATCACCCCTGTCTTGCGCCAGCTGACCCCCAGATTAAGAAGATGTATACAAAAATGCTAGATATAAAACAGGTATAGGAGACCTGATTAAACCAAACAGGCTAGGTGACTATTTTTCACCGCCCCGTTTCAAAGGGGATGCCATTAACTCAATCATCATCATCATCTGCATTGCAAAGGTCTAAACGAGTTTCTCGCGTCGTCGTACCTCTCTGCCGCGCTCCTGTCATGTATACGCACGCTCTGAATCCCCCTGCTCACCCCCCCCCCCCCAACGCCCCCGACGCGGTGCGCCAGACAGCAGCAGTGGGAAAGTCGAATAGGCAAAAAAAGGCTTCGCTTTGAAAGCCTTCGGGCTAGCGATTTCTGCGCGAGCAGCTCCGTAAGGGTAGCACAGGTTGGATATTTATGATGCATCGAGGAGTGCAACAGCGTTACTAAGGTGCCCCCCTCCCCACGTACCGATCGCGTGCAACCACGACGTTGTTCGCCGGCGCCCTTTCCATTCGCCGCTTATCGCCTCCCACGTTCAAGGCAGCCAGTTTCTGGAATGCCACCTAAGATGGCCGAAATCCGATATCCGGGTTCCAGTTTTCCCGCAACTATGCCACCGCCGTAGGCAATCTGAGAAGCCGTAAGCCGAGCAGTTAAAGCTGACACGATAACGAAATCGGGACAAAAATAAGGAGATTGCAAGTGTCTTTTAAAATATTCTTATTTTTAACGAGCCGAAAAGAAGGGTCATTACCAGAGCGTCCCGCGATCGATCTTGCGTTCAATAGCGACGTAAACTGAGCGTGCACTGCAGCAAAGCCAACAAACAAACCGGAAAGGGTAAACAGAGACCTCGCGCGCGCTCAAGAACGACACGCGCAGGCGCGTGCGCTTGGCGGCACAATTCGAGAGCGAGGGCTTCGGAGAATTAATCCGCTCGGCCCGACTTGGAATCAGCCGCGCAGATCAGAGAAAAAAGCGGCAGCCGCTGCTCCCATGGCACGCGCGCATGCGCCACACTTTAAGCGGCAACGCGATCTGTCGGAGTCGTAGCAAAGTGTCGCGTCGCTACGAGGCTCTTATCTGCGACAACCGCGCACGACCTTCGTCCCCGCAAAAGCGTGCAGCGCCGAAGAACGCTCCGCTAAGACGGAGCTCCGTTTATCACAGGTTTCGCTTATGCGAACGATGCAAAAATTACAAAAAACAAAAGCAATAGTTTATTTCAAAAGCGTCGAGTGTTCTTAATTTCACTGCGGTGAAAAAGAAATGGCTGTGGCTTAGCTAAGGTTAAGCCCAGGATGCGAAGCATACTAGCCTTTATTTTAGTTGTTGAACCACTGTTTAGCCTGGTGAACTGCTGTTGCTTGGCTATATTTGGTTCGGCTAGACGAAGAAACAACTCATGCAGGCGAGCGCACGAGCTGAGACCCGGCTATGTAGCTACGCGGCCGCAAGCGAGCGCACGAGTTGAGCCTCCGCTTTTGCAGCTGTTATGACGTCATATGGTAGCTACGCGGCCGCGCGCGGCGCAGCAAGGAAGAGCGTGGTTCTCCGCCTAGTATGCTTCGCATAAGAAGAAACGTTATTGTACTATGCTTGGAGTACCCCAGCTTCCTTCCCACAAGGTTCATGTCACCTGTCGCCATAACGGTGCACAAAAGAATGCGAAAGCAGCAGGCAACGTGAATGCTGCAGAGCAGCCACCGATGACACGATAGCGCATATGACCGATAGATTGAATTTTCTTGGCTATTCGGCATCACCATTTGAAATTCTTGTGGGCCTAACCTTGTTTCACGTTAAGTACGACAACCGATGAGGGGCAGTTGTGTGGCGCCCAACAGGAGTTCACAGAAAAAAGCATTCCGTTACAACGAACTTTGTTAACATTGTTCCTATATGTAGCCAACCAAGGTTGTCGGTATACCTTCGTCCCACTCTCACGCACTACCTCAGTGTATACTATAAGTACTACTCGTCTAGGTCGTACGCCTTCATTTCCCTGTTAGTTCCCATGAGAGAGGCCCAAACCTCCTTTCTTTTTCTCTTTTCTCTCTTTTGTTTTTGTGCTCACGAGGGTTTCGATGGGAATTGAAGGCGCAGGCTCCTTTCCCAAACTTACCAACCCTGACAAAAGCCGAACGCCAGGCCTGGGTGCAGTTGTAAACCAGCGGGTGCCCGGCGGCGGCGGGAATCGTCTCAGCCTCCCGCAGCCGAGGCGGGCGCTGTATACAACTAGGCCACGGCTGCGGTCCTTACGCGAAAATCTGGGATATTAGCACTTCGGTTATTCTGTAACGCCTAGAATGCCTCCATGAAATTCTATTCTTGCGAATTGCAGTTGAGCGTTCGGCGTTCGTGTTGTCCACTTCTCTACTCTTGTGTCCTGTCTGCACGCCTCACTTCTATTTTGCATAATGAATCCTTACCAACTAGCTCAGCTTTCTGTCGTTCTGAGCGTGAACACCTCGAGTGGAGCAAGAAGGTTGTAGAGTTATAGTCTATGTCTATAACCTCCTTGGAGTGGATGGAGGGCTTACGGCACAAAATGGCAGCGGCACTCGGACCCCGTATATACGCACGCGTGTAAGTTGTCAAAGCAGCGCTCACACGCACGACCCAGCGACGTTCGTAATTAGCTGATCTTATATATGATCCCAGTAACTTGTATGGCCGCTTCCAATCTATCGCCACAATTTTCTATAGGATGTAGACATGCTCTTGATCTTCTAGGGGGAAAAAAAATATGCTCTGACGTGAAAACATTCTCTCCTTCACGAGCCCTTTCGTCTAAATGGCTACACCGCCCCCCCCCCCCCATGATCCGCCAATGACGCGCTTATTCTAACGCCTATCTTCAGTCGAAAACGCGAAATAAAGTTCCAATTGCCCGTCATTTTCCAAAGAATGTTCAGAATGCTCCATGTTCAATGTACATCCTGAAGTGAGAACCTAGTCGGGTTTCTTAAGACATATTTTAGGCAATTCGCTGTCTTTATTACTCCTTAACCTGTATACTGTGGCCTATTGAAAACGCCGTATACAGTCGAGAGCTCTGAATCACTATGAACGAAAGCTGGAGATCCTCATAACGTGCATTCGGAGTGCGCGGCTATCGCACGACGAGCCTTGTTTTACACTTATAATAACCTTCACGGAAATGCGGCGGCCGAGGCCAGGAATAGAACCCGCGAACGCGCGTGTTCAGCAGTCTGCACTTACCCCGCAATTACCTTATCGGCTTTAATCAAAATTATCCCTTCGATTGGCCCAGCTATACCTATACGACCAAGCGATCCCTCAACAGACATCAATATACACGAGACGAAAAGCTTTGCGACGCAGTCTGCCCTATCCCGCATGGCATACGGAATCGGCTGGTCCCTGCACGCGTCCACTGGAACCGTGGGCACAGCAGCAAAGCAACCTCAAACGACCGTCGAACATCGTCCGGACGCGCTGCGTCGAGGAGCGCGATTGGCGAACATTCCTTCCGGCCAAGGGCGCACGGAGGAGCCAGCCACGCAGTCCAAGCCGGAGGAGCGAGACGCGAGGAGTCACGTGCCCGTCGCGAAGGCTTCGCCCGCGAAATAGGCAAAGCGGAAGACGGCGAGAAAGCTTCAGTGGCGGAGGTTGAAGATCGCCAAGAAGGAAAGGACGCGCGGCGTTGCTTTCCTTTTTTCCTCGTCTCGGGCGTTTCCTTTCCTCGCTTCAGAATTGCAAGACAGCGGCTTTTTGACTCAAAGGCAGCTTCCGTTGAAACGAGAAACCAAGGAGTACGATCAACGCAAAGAGTTGCGAGCAATAAAAACAGCGCTAAACGACAGGACGAGTGAAGGGACACAGACAACAGCGCTGACTAACAACCAAAGTGCTTTATTCTTTCAGTCAGCATATATATGCTCCGCCGCTATCTGAAACCACAGAATCAACAGAATCGGGCATGCGCAGGGGGATTGCAATTAATGCGATAGGAAGGCAATCTCCTTCGGAAGGAGAGAAATGAGCAAAGAGTTACCTTGGAAGTCATCAGGTATATAGGTCAAGCTGACGTTCACGTCTCACCCAAGGGACACGCGAAGCGCGTCTAATCGGTGACAAATTAGCCTAAGAATCCATTACGAGGTGCATAACCAAACTGTGCACAACTGCTGTCTGCGCTTCTGTCCTCCGAAACATACAGTCTGTTAAAGAAGCCGGTATCGAAAGCCGCCGTGACGGCACGCGAATGAGCCGACGACAGAAGCCATTGTGATCGGAGTACACGCCCCCGCAGCTAGCATGCGGCGAAGGTATAGAATCTCGTTTGCGTTTGTTCGTTTTATCGAGCTGGCCCGTCTTGTAAGCTCGTTCCTTTGTTTACCTGAGCCAGCCTATCTTTGCTATGTACTGTTTCCTCGAGGGAGTAGCATTAGTGTAGAGTAGGGAATAGGATTAGATAAAAACGAATTGGCCAGCGCCATCCGTGCAAGATTTTCTTAGAACTGGATGATGGTGTCTTCGCCACTGCATCTTTAGGTTGCCGCCGACTACAGCCGCGCCACGAGCAGCGTCGAGGGACAGCGCCGTCAGGCAGACGCATCAAAACGCGGGCTAATGTATATATACAGTCGCCGCGAAACTTATCACGAACACGCCTCTTCGTTTCCCCAGCGGGTGGTGATGAAGATTTCTGCTTGGTGCACCCTGCCATGCTTAATGCGTCGTCCTTCCAAAGCCTTCGATGTTTCCTTTTTACACAGTGAGTGCCCTAGAACTAAGCCACTGGAGATGTGTGACAATTGTTCGGGTTAAGTCTGGATGCCGCGGGGAATTCACAACGACGCCATTAGTGCAGAGTATATATGTGGAGCTCGCGAACCCGCCCTCTTCACATTTCTAGACAGCTCGCAGTTTAGGCAGGTGCTATAGCGATGCAGATGACTGCAGCGACATTTCGACCTGGACGAGGCGTAGCGAGAAAAGGCCTTCCGTCGTTTCCCAGCCAACGCCGCAGCGAGGATCGAACAACGCCGCCAAACACGGCACGCCCAGCACGCGGCGTCAGACTAAACGTCGCGGTATACTGCGACACCTTCCAGAACGAAGAGAGAGAGAAGGGACTGGGGACGGAATGCGGCGGGGCTGCCTCGGCGGCCGACGCGTGCCCGCTAATGAAGCCGCCTCGTCGCATACAGCTCGAAAGGCAGTCGCGATACACACGCAACGCGCGGTCTAGGCGCAGGAGAAAGGAGCGCCGGATTCAGCCGGCCCGCGGTTCACGCGCGGACGGGCATTCGGGAGCCTATACTGGATGCAACACAATGGCGATGGCGCTCAATACAGAGTCCGCGAATGTAAGCGCCGCGCGCCGACGACAGAGGCCATTGTGAGCGGAGCACATCAAGAAGCAGCATATCGGCCCCTGCGGCTAGCAGGCTGCGAACGTGACGAGACCAATGGGAAACAGCTGGGCACATTGGGCGCCGGATCACACATCACTGGTGGTATTCGCGACGCACTTGTCCTGTTTGCCTCGTCGACGCGCATAGCAATGTGCCTACTAAGCTTTCATGGACGCGGCCTCCGATATCGACGAGCTAGAGTGCGAACGCGCGAGCCGCAGGAGAAGGAAGCAGAAGCGCACCGTCTGCCACACTCGCGGTACACAAAACTAAAGCTGGCGTACTTCCTATTATCGAGACAACCCCTTCCCCGCACGAACCCGCTCTAGCCCACTACCTTTTGCTCTCGTGTGTCCACGGCCCACAATCGAGGAATGACCACTTTTCCTCCACGCGAACTAACAATGCACGCGCAGTAGAGGGGGCCTCTCCGCTGACAACTTGTAGCCTCCTGTCGACCGCCCCCGTCCAAGGGTGGGTGACTTGCGAAGCGCGCTGTGCACCCCCTTCACCACACCGCTTCCATTCAGACTGCGCGCGCTGTTGCGTTTCGCCTGCGACACGTGGTTTTGCCGGCGCGACGGCGGCGGGGCGGCGGACATTTTGGCCCGATCGTCGTCACCGCAACACTCATCGCCAGGTGTTTCCAGGCGCGTCTGCGGCGATGCGACCGCCTAGGGATTTCGTTCCAGTCATTGTGCCCGAAACAGGCGAGGCCAAAGCAGGGATCTCCTTCCAGTTATTGTGCCCGAAACAGGCGATGCCAAAGCAGGGACCATCTTCTCGTTACAGTCATTGTGTCC
Organism: Dermacentor variabilis; assembly: GCF_050947875.1. Classification (NCBI taxonomy): domain Eukaryota; kingdom Metazoa; phylum Arthropoda; class Arachnida; order Ixodida; family Ixodidae; genus Dermacentor; species Dermacentor variabilis. The sequence continues at coordinate 14,623,341 of NC_134569.1, read as the reverse complement.
GACCGGCAGCGCCACGACAGTGTGCTGCGCAGCGCCACGACCAGGTGCTACGAGATCGTGCGCAGCGCCACGACATGGTGCTACGGCATCGCTACGACAGTGTGCGTCACCATTAGCCCATTGTACATTCACGTGCTCGTCTTTTGAGGGGTTCCTTCTTGCCCTCAACTGCGAGAGTATAAAAACAGCTGCCCCCGGACGCCAGAGGAGGGCTCCGATTTCTTCAGTTGAGTGAAGTGCTCTCCCGTCTCTCTACTTCGGTCAAACCTGACCGCCAACTCTTTGCGATGTTAAAATAAACAAGTTGTTTCGTTGTTACCAGTCGACTCATGCTTTGCCGGGACCTTCGGATGCTTCGAGTTGTACCCCAGGCCGCCAGGCCAACGCTACCCTTGGGGCTTGCGACCCAGGTACAACCACGGGCGTCAGCGCCGAGTTCCCAACAGATCGTACCAGCAGTCGGATCCAAATATCTGGTTGCCAGCGGTGGGATCGCCTACGACTTCAAACAACGGTCTGCCAGCGGCGAGATCGCGACAACGGAGGCCAGCAGCAAAGAGATGCAGTTGACAGTATGCTGAGCAGCTCAACGACGATCCGGGAGCAGTGCAACGAGCCCTGTGTGACGACTGGTTGCCTGCAGCGGAACGACTGCGCGGAATTCCTGCCTGCGAGGTTTGGTGAGTGCGGGACTTTCTTCTTCTGAGCTTTGCCAGGCTTTTGTTAGTGTCAGAAACAGAGCTGGTAATTGTGGTTGTCGTTGCTGCCGGGTTAGTTTGCGGCAAGACAATAGTAAGCAGTAGAGAAAGCAGCATTCAGAGCAGCCATGGATTTGAAGTCGTTGCGCAAACCGAAATTGTTGGAGCTTGCAAGAGAGTTGGGTCTGGATGTCTCAGACAAACTAAGAAAACCGGAACTGATAACGGCTATTCTTGAGTTAGAGGCTGAGGATGACGAGCTGTCGGAATGCCTTGAGACTATTGAGGAGAGGTCAAAAAGACAGGAGCGCGAACTTAAAGAGCAGAAAGAAAAAGAAGAGCGCGAACACGCTTTGGAAATGAAGCGTCTCGAGGTAGAGATGGAACGCGCTCGTAATGGAAGTCAGGCACACGGTGCAGGAGAACGCGTATTGTTCAAAATGACTGACCTGATGCGGCCGTTTAAGCTTGGAGAGGACATTGGTTTGTTCCTGGTTAACTTTGAGCGAACGTGCGAGAAGCAGGGGTTCTCTCGGGAAACGTGGCCACAGCGCTTGCTCACTTTGTTACCCGGCGAGGCGGCCGACGTAGTCGCTCGCTTGGATAGAGAGGAAGCAGAGGATTTCGACAAAGTAAAATCGAGTCTGCTAAAAAAGTACCGGCTGTCTGCGGAGGCGTTCCGTCGGAAGTTTCGGGAAAATGAGAAAGGCAAAAGTGAGTCATATACAGAGTTTGCGTATAGGCTTATGTCGAACATGCAGGAGTGGCTCAAAGAAGAGAAAGCGTTTGGTGACCACGATAAAGTTCTGCAGTGTTTCGGGCTAGAACAGTTTTATAGTCGGTTACCGGAGAACGTGCGATACTGGGTCTTGGATAGGCCAGACGTGAGTACGGTGGCTAGAGCCGCTGAGCTAGCCGAGGAGTTTGTGACGCGTCGAGCTCGCGGAGCTAAGGACGGTCAAAAGGGTGAATTTGGCTCCAAGTCTGAGAGGCCAAGGTTCACGCCCATGAGATTTAAGGGGGACACGCGTAGTGAGGATGCGAGTGAAAGCAATCCGACCAAACGTAAAGAGACGGCAGCCGAAGCCGAACGCAGAAAGCGGTTCGAGATGAGGCGAGCGGGCGTTTGTTATACGTGCCAGAAGCCGGGTCACTTTTCGGCGCAGTGTCCGGAAACAACACCAAAAGTTGTGTTTTTTTCAATAGGCAGCACTGACGAGAACATGAAGCTTCTTGAGCCTTACATGCGAGACCTCCTCGTAAACGGGAAAGAGTGCCGAGTGCTTCGCGATTCCGCAGCTACGATGGATGTAGTTCACCCGTCTTACGTAGAACCCCATATGTTCACGGGCGAGTGCGCGTGGATCAAGCAAGCCGTGGAAGCTCATAGCGTGTGTCTGCCGGTAGCAAAAGTGCTTATTGAAGGACCTTTCGGAGAGCTTGAGACGGAGGCCGCAGTGTCATCTATGCTGCCACCCCAGTACCCGTACCTATTTTCAAACAGGTCCGATCACCTCCTGCGCGAGAAGGGGCTTTTGTTTGGTGAAGCTAGTGTTCAGGCCTTAACCAGATCGAAGGTTCGGGAGCTCGCTGCAAAGGCGGTAGTTGCGGGGCCGACGTTATCAAACAACGAAAAAGGGTCAGAGGCGCAGCAAGCTGATATTCAGAGCACGCCCGAACTGAATAGAATTGAGTCTGTAGCGTTGAAGGCGCCAGATACTGGAGAGGAAAATCCCGACGCGGGAAAGTTAGAAGAGCTATCTACTGATTTGCTCATCGCGCCTACGTCAGACGGACTTGATAGGTTGCTAAAAGTCAGCCGGACGGCTTTGATAGCCGAGCAAAAAAAGGATGGCAGCCTGGAAAACGTGCGCTGCAATGTCAAAGAAGGTATCGCCAGGAAAACTGCGCGTTTTGTGGAAAGAGGTGGAGTCCTGTACCGGAAGTATCTAGACCGCCGAGGAGTGGAGTTCGATCAGCTGGTCGTGCCTCAATGCTATCGTCAGGATCTGTTGCGCTTGTCACATGGGGGTTCGTGGTCCGGACACCTAGGAGTTAAGAAAACTAAGGACCGTCTCTTGCAAGAGTACTATTGGCCAGGGTGTTTTCGGGACGCAGACCATTTCGTGAGGACATGTGACACTTGTCAGCGGGTGGGCAAACCAGGGGACAAATCGAGGGCGCCGTTGAAATTGGTACCTATCATTACGGAGCCTTTTAGACGGCTCGTTATTGATACAGTGGGACCTCTGCCGGTAACAGCCACGGGGTACAGACACATTTTGACTGTGATCTGCCCAGCGACAAAGTTCCCTGAAGCAGTGCCGCTTAAAGAACTCAGCTCAGTTGAGATAGTTAATGCACTACTGTCCATATTTGCGCGAGTTGGTTTTCCTGCAGAAATTCAATCAGATCAGGGCACAGTGTTTACTAGCGCTTTGACGACAACTTTTCTCGAAAGGTGTGGGGTAAAGCTGCTACACAGCTCAGTGTACCACCCACAGTCGAATTCCGTTGAGAAGCTCCACTCCGTCATGAAGCGCGTGTTGAGAGCCTTGTGTTTTGAACATCAAACTGACTGGGAGCTGTGTCTGCCTGGGGTGATGTTTGCTTTAAGGACCGCGCCGCATGCGGCTACGGGGTTTTCGCCAGCTGAACTGGTGTACGGTCGCTCGCTTCGATCTCCGCTTCGCATGCTTCGAGAATCATGGGAAGGTAGGGGCGACGACCCAGTCGTGGTGGAGTACGTGCTTAAGCTCCTCGAACGCTTAAGAAGGGCACAGGAGTTGTCAGGTGAAGCAATGACAAAGGCCCAGCAGAGGGCCAAGGTTTATTATGATCGGACAGCCAGGGCCCGTCGTTTTGAGGTTGGCGATGAGGTCATGATATTGCGCACATCGCTAAACAACAAACTAGACGTGCAGTGGGAGGGCCCAGCGCGAATTGTTCAGAAACTGTCGGACGTTAACTACGTGGTAAGTCTGCCAGGAAAGCGGAAAGCACAGCAAGTTTACCACTGTAATCTGCTCAAACCTTATAGACAAAGGGAAGCAGTGGTGTGCATGATGGTAAACGTTCCTGAAGAGCTTCCGGTCGAGCTTCCGGGACTAGGCTCAGTGACGAACAGGGAAGACACCGGTCAAGTCATTAGTGACCTTATCAGTAAAGCACCGCTGTCGCCTGAGCAGAAAACCGAACTACACCAGCTATTACAAGAGTTTCAAGGTCTGTTCTCTGAGAGGCCTGGTAGGACTTCTGTACTTACTCATGATATAGAACTTACCTCCACAGAGCCAGTACGATCCAAGGCGTATCGGGTGTCACCCCGCCAGAGCGATATTATGGAGGCTGAGGTAAAGAAAATGCTACAGCTCGGTGTTATTGAGGCAGGTGAGAGTGATTATACCTCCCCTTTGATTTTAGTTGAGGTACCGGGCAAGGAACCTCGTCCTTGCGTCGACTACCGCAGGCTTAATTCCATCACTAAGGATCAAATTTATCCGATCCCTAACATCGAGGAGCGCCTTGAGAAAGTTAGTAGCGCTCAGTTTATTTCCACCCTAGATCTTGTCAGGGGTTATTGGCAGGTTCCACTTACAGAAGAGGCTAGTAGGTGTGCGGCGTTCATTTCACCAATGGGAACATTCCGTCCTAAAGTGTTGAGTTTTGGTTTGAAGAACGCGCCATACTGTTTTTCAAGTCTCATGGATAAAGTGTTGCGGGGACAGCAAGAATTCGCTTTACCGTATCTAGACGACGTAGCGATATTCTCCGCATCCTGGTCTGGGCATATGACACACTTGCGGGCAGTGCTAACCCGCCTGCGCGAAGCAGGCTTGACAGTAAAGGCTCCTAAGTGCCAGTTAGCACAGGCCGAGGTTGTCTACCTCGGTCACGTGATTGGTCAGGGTCGTCGCCGCCCCTCTGAAATAAAAATGGCCGCCTCCTGCGCTGGAGCCTCGCTTTACAACAATATTCCTTTGAGGTGCGTTACAAAAAGGGGAGTCTCAACGGTAACGCCGATGGCTTAAGTCGAAGCCCCTAACGTAGGAATCAGCCTCAAAATTGTTTGTTACTGATGTTTTTCTTCCTGAGGCAGGATTTTTTTTAACATATTGCTTTTGTTTAGTGTTTCAAAGTGATGATATGCTTTCTAGTGCAATTTTTCAATTTGTGGACGCGTTCTGAGTGATGCTAGACTACTGTAAGGAACTAGGCAGTGGTATAAAAAGGGGAAAGAGCCTGGTAGGGCTTAGTGAGGGTTGTGCCGTGCTTGCTGACTGAGCGGTTGAGTTTTCAGCGTAGTTCTAACGCTTGCCGGGAACGAGAACAAAAATGTGAACTCTCCCGAAGTCACTTTGCAGTGTCCCGTGCGAACCTGAACGAGAGAACGAGGCCTTCTCTGTGCGCTGCGCTCAAGAAACGTCAGGGGACGCCCGACTTCGGTTATGCGCATCATCGAGCGACATCCCTCCGGACAGCGGATGCAGTCCCCTGTCCATCGGGATCTCCTTTCCCCGGCGGGGCGGTCTGTTGCGTTTCGCCTGCGACACGTGGTTTTGCCGGCGCGACGGCGGCGGGGCGGCGGACATTTTGGCCCGATCGTCGTCACCGCAACACTCATCGCCAGGTGTTTCCAGGCGCGTCTGCGGCGATGCGACCGCCTAGGGATTTCGTTCCAGTCATTGTGCCCGAAACAGGCGAGGCCAAAGCAGGGATCTCCTTCCAGTTATTGTGCCCGAAACAGGCGATGCCAAAGCAGGGACCATCTTCTCGTTACAGTCATTGTGTCCGACCGGCAGCGCCACGACAGTGTGCTGCGCAGCGCCACGACAGTATGCTGCGCAGCGCCACGACAGTGTGCTGCGCAGCGCCACGACCAGGTGCTACGAGATCGTGCGCAGCGCCACGACATGGTGCTACGGCATCGCTACGACAGTGTGCGTCACCATTAGCCCATTGTACATTCACGTGCTCGTCTTTTGAGGGGTTCCTTCTTGCCCTCAACTGCGAGAGTATAAAAACAGCTGCCCCCGGACGCCAGAGGAGGGCTCCGATTTCTTCAGTTGAGTGAAGTGCTCTCCCGTCTCTCTACTTCGGTCAAACCTGACCGCCAACTCTTTGCGATGTTAAAATAAACAAGTTGTTTCGTTGTTACCAGTCGACTCATGCTTTGCCGGGACCTTCGGATGCTTCGAGTTGTACCCCAGGCCGCCAGGCCAACGCTACCCTTGGGGCTTGCGACCCAGGTACAACCACGGGCGTCAGCGCCGAGTTCCCAACAGATCGTACCAGCAGTCGGATCCAAATAGCGCAAATAAAAAACGTGCAGCCTTGTTAGGCGCTACAGCGGACGTTAGCCATGACCACGAAAGCGACCGCCTCCCTCGGAGCGTCTGCTGTCAAGAATAGCGAGCAGACGACATTGCCGAAAGCACGGCTCAACTTTTGTCCGCGCAACCAAAGACCACGTGCCTCGTTTCGACGAGCGAATGTGTGATGCCATTTTCTGGTTCGTGCAGCATCTACTGTACGATCTGGAGCGACCGCTTTGAACGTTCCGCGGTATCGCTGCACGTTCGACACCGAGATTCCACGACGAGTGCGCCTGTCGACCACTACGCACGCATCTCGCTGAACGTCGGCCACCGTCGCCCGGTGTCGCGAAAGCAGCGGGATCCCGGCACGCGCGCACAAGGAGGAAGAAAACGACAACGTCATCTTGCGGGCTTGCGCGTCCGCAGACGTGGCGTGGAAGACCTCGGTGCGCTTTGCTTGCAAGCCGCGGCAGCAGCAGCACAGCCGTTCTTCCGTGAAAAAAAAAAAAAAAAAAAAAGCACAAGGGGAAACCGACGGAAGATCACGGCGGCAGGCGCGCGCGCTGCTGACGTTTTACGAGCTGGAAAAAGTCACGGCGGCCGCGATGTCCGCAGGAGTGCCTCCTTTTCTCGCGGGCGCCTCGCAGGCACGACTGGCTCTTTCGAGGGGCCGACCGCTTTCTGGGAGCCCGATGGTCCCGCGACCGTTTCCTCCTGTTCGCCGGCGAACGAACGGGCCGGGAAGGAGGCGGTGCGACGCGGCCCTGGCAGAGAAAGTGGCCTCGGGTGACTCCGAACGGGTTGTTCGTTGCACGCGACCGCGCGCAGCCATCTTGCCGCATGTCAGGCCGCCGTTCGTCTGTCGCGCTCGAAGCGGCCGTGCTCCGTGAAAGCGGTCGGCGGCACTCGCTTCGGCTCGTAAATCGACCCGTCGGTTGCAAACGTCTCAGAGGGCGGCTTCCGAGACAGCACCGCGACGCTTGGTTTGCGTCCACCCCGACGTTTCTCGTGGCAACGTTAGAGAGCTATAACTCCCCTCTGCACACTGAAGAATTATCTATTATTTTCTATACAGGCTAGCTCTCCAAGTCATTTGCCCCGCAGTAAGGACGCCGTGCCTCATTTTGTTTTGAATGCAAGCAAACTGCTGACTTCTGCTGACAGCTGCCAGCGGCAAGTCTCGACACGTGAACAGTTATTTCGTAAATCGGTGGAAGCGCCACTCCTCGCTAAGCGTGCACGTACGAGCCTCGATAAACCTTGCCGGGGCGAGCAGCTCTCCAGCGTGCTTTTGGCGGTGCAACTACTGCACTGCACGTGGCCAACTACAAAATACGATACAACCATGCGGATACACCCCGGCCAGTTGTTGCGACTTCCAAGACGCTGCGCGCAAACTAATTTCGCGGTCCCGCTGCAAAACCCTTGTACACTATACCACACACTGTGTCGCTCTTATGCATGTCGCATTGGGGCCTTTCAGATAATGACGTAAAAAGTAATCTCACGCAAGGCAAACATGCAATTTGCAAACATGTTGTATCCAATGGGCGAACTGGTCGTATCGCGGTCGCCTCCGCAAACTATCGGCCAAAAGTAAGTTGAACTGCGAAACCTATAATTGCAATATCTGAAGGCAATAAAAATTGAATGCTGCGGTTTGACGCGCCATAACCACTACCTAATCATGAGGCACGCCGTATACAGTAAGCGATTACTTATAGCTGTAGGGTCAAGCTCGATAGAGCATTTCCATCGCCGCCCCCCCCCTCCCCCCCCATTTGAGAAGGCGGCCATCGAAACCGCGAGTTGAGTAGCGCAAACGCCACAGCCACTGCATCGCGGCGGCTCAACTGCAATCCTCGCAATCGTCTCTCTAAGCTAGAACCCCAAATCGCGTGACTATCAGTAACGATAAAGTTCATAGCATCGCGCAACCACACTTTCGTTACCGTTAGCGTTCCAACCACCTGCCATATACAGCCTGTATTATGTGGTATCCGCATTGTAATTTTCTGTTATTATGCTCGATCACCTTTTGCCAAGCGCATGCGCGGTGAGGATTAGTTACAGCGCCCACTGGCGGCTAGCTGACTAAGGGGTTTACAGGGCGTCTCAGCTAAATTTTAGCCAGAGTTTAAAAATATGCGAGCGCCGCGTAGCTGGGCAGAACCAGGATAACGTTGTTTGCCCTCGCTTGGTCAGATTATTCTAGCGCGATATATCGCCAGGGGCCCCGTGTCGCAAAAGATCCGTCGTCGGCGTTCGTGTCGGACGTCGCTTCGACGAAAAGGAGTTTCCTTCCCATTTCCGAACCACGCGTGCCCAACCACTCTTCCACGAACAAAGTTGCTCACGTCTTGTTTCTCATTCATTACAATGTTATTCCTCGGTATGTTGAGAACGGCAGCCCACGAACAAATGTAATGACAAAAAATATACAGAAAACACAGACAGCTCGTATCTCTTATGTTGACCTTTTCTCAGACTGAAATATTAAAAGTGCGAAACAATAACAGGAGATCGACCCACGCAATTGAGGCTGCGTTTCTACCAGAAAGCTCTCCTTCGTGCATGGCGTTCGCCGCCAGCGTTTCCCGGTAAACGTTACGGTTACATAAACTGCAGTTGCCGGGAAGCATGAAAACCAGTCGGGGGCCGTTGAATGCTATCGCGCTCCACTCTCAAAGGCGAAGCTTAAGCATCCTCCAATTTTTTTTTTCGTTCTGCTTAATTCGATAATCAGTCTCAATTAATTCACCAACTTCTCAAATATTATAATTAGATAAAAAGTGCCAATGAGAAAATTGTAGAGCAACATGAAAAACTCCCGACACAGTTTTCTGTTGTTCAATACGTGTTACACACAAAGTGCCCCGAGCGGCCAGTCGCGCGGCAATTGTGCGTGCATTTGCGGGCTTCTTTCACGCTCGAAAAGACGCTTTATGTAGCACGTATTGAGCAACAGAAAGCTGCATCGGGAGTTTTTCATGTTTCTCCACAACTCTCTCATTGACACTTTTCATCTAATTATAATATTTGCGAAGTTGATGAATAAGGACTAATTACGTAATTACGTAGAAAGAAAAAGTAATGCGAGTGCCTCCAAGCGACGGCAAACATTACCTTCATTCTGTTCACCTACGTGGCATTCCCATATATTTATATTCTGGCTAAAAGTTAGCTGGGGCACCCTGATATAGCGGTAAACCTGCAACCTACAACTTCTCCGAGCTAACTCCGATAACGTCGATCCTGCTGAATACGCGGAATGAACCATTTTCACGTTAAAACTGCACTGCTCTCAATAATGCGTGTTTTCCCGGACGCGACACTTTCCCGGCTTTCTGCCGGCTCGTGAGAAACGCATCGATGTGGTTCCCAAGCGTATCCGGTCCCAGGGCGTGTCGCCATATATCCGCCGCCCATTCACCTCCCCCCCCGGACAGTTGTATACGACGCCGCGGTTCTTGGGGAGACGGGAAAGTAGGCAGATTGAAGGAGAGAGAAAGGAAACGCAGTGAGTGGAAGAAACATTGCCGTCGATTCACGGGCGCTGCTTAGACACAAACCAGCAAAGCAAGCAGAGAAACGCGGGAGTGTAACTGAAAGAGAAGGACGCACGCAGCCCGGCAAGCGCCATTGAGGACGCGACCGCCCTGGCAACAACAGGCAGGCTCATTAGACTATATAGCGCACGTGTGACGGAGCCGGCTTTGAAAGCCGACCCCCTCCGACAGTTGTTTCGGTAGCTGGCCTTGCACGCGGCACCTTAATAATGTGCGACGCGGTGTCCGGAAGCCAAGGGTCGGATATGGCTGCTTCGACTGGTGTAAAGCTGAACGTCACTTGTTGAATGCTGTTGGTCTGCAACAGGTCGTACGGGTGGTACGGCACAGTGGGCGCCAGCCTGGCGCCTCCAGAGCTCGAGGCTGCCGCGCTTCCTCATTTATTACGCACGGGTAACACTGCAGCATGTACACGTCGTATACGTAGACGCTGCATTTGGCTTGACAGACTGCACGGCCTGATGATTTTTCGTACGGCACTAAGCTGTGGCAGAGACGCTAAAACATACCGCGTGGCACGTGATTAATTAATACGGAAAATCGTGCGGCATTTTAAAATACGGAAAGATTTGTCGTACAACCAAGTGCGCTCCCACGTACAGTGATGCACCCACCGTCGCCACGGTGTGGTCGTGGCTAATAGCGGGGTCACAAGACCCCTTTCGAAGGTTTCGATCTCGATCAAGCCCGACGGCGATCGAGCCCGATTCAAATCGAAATTCTCGACTGCTATTGGATCCCTCCCGCAGATTGTGCGAACAAGGCAACCGGCACCGAGAGTGCGCCGTGTGACACCCGCATAAGGAAGGCACTCTGTGCACTCAAATGTCAAATGACGGGTTATTTATCGTTACATATCGTGCGCCGTTCGAACGTCAAGCGTAGTACATGAACCCCCGTCGCGAGAGCTGTGTTGAACGTGTCTGCCCCGTCTGCTCATTTCCTGCGCTAAGCCTGTTCTTGCCCTACGTGCGAGGCTCGCACGATGTGCCGCAGGCAGTGAGGATTACAAGCGTGCACAGCTGCGGCGGCGCGGGCGCCGTGAGAAATTAAGAAAGCAGGCAGACTCAGCTCGGAACAAAGAGGACCGGGGGAGGAAAGGAAGAAGAAACAACGCCACCGCGCGAAACAAAGACAGACGCACCGAGAGCCGTGACTCGGAACAGTTGCCCCACTGTGACCCGCGGCACGCCCGAGGCTGACGGGAACAAGACGGTCACGAGAAGTGCGCATGCGCGCGCACGCACATACGCGAACGAGTTGGGGCGAAGGGGTCCTGCTACGGTGACGCATACGTGCCGACTAGGTGAGCAGGGAGAAGTGCGCATCCCAATGGCAGTTATCATTAGCACCGTTTCCTATTAAAACACACGCGCGCATATATACAACGGACAGGGAGGAAAATGGGGAACGCGAAGGCGGGGAGGGGAGCATTTCCTACAAACATTACAAGTAAATGTGGCGCCGGTGTGCATATACGGGAGGAGGTACAAGCATATATGACGGTTCAGCCAGCATATATAGGAATGGCCGGGAATGGCGGGACGCGTACACGCGGATTTGCCCCAAGACGTAGCCCTTCTGGCATCGAAAGACTTTGCAAATCGGTCATAGTCAACAAAAGATTGCGTTATAATTGCAACAATTCGCGACGATTACGTATGTGCACTTAGTCTTACTGGTTTGATGCGTTTGGAAAAATGTGATTGCTTGGGCAGTAAGACCAAGGCAGATAGAGCGTAATGAATGAAGCCACAAGAACGTCCGAAGCCGCAAGCATATATGTATGCACTATAGCCCATCACTACCACGGTAACAGCTATTTATTTATTTCCAATACTGCTGTCACAGCTGTCGCAGCGCCCACAGTTCTCCCCTCCAGCAATATTATCAGAAATATGTGGGGTACCAGTGATGTGCGATGAGCAAATAGTGGGCGTTGTTGTATGCAGGAGACCAGAGTGCTGGGAAGTCCATAACAGTTTAACTTGGTCGGTTTAATTTCGTGCGCCAACAGTACTTTTTACAAAAATGTATTCGTGAAGAGTATGCTGTCCATGATGTCATGACCGTACATAAAGTTTGTATCGCAGGAAATGTGTACCAAAGCTCGCATACTCTGTAGCGCGCAGTGCTTCGTTGAGAGTAAGCAATACACATCGCTGCAGGGCTCCTCCACCCAAACACGCCGGGCAATATGGTACGTGGCACCCATCGAGACAACTCCGATAGTGGGGGGATTATGTTGATGTTACGGACCAGTGGGAGCAAACTTAAGACCGTCAAGTCTGGTTTGCTTGTTTTTTGGTTGAGTTTGTATGTTTGTTTGTTAACAAAATGCATCGCTAAGTTTGCAGAGAAAGAAAGACTACAAATTGCAGTTTACAGCTCCACAATTCAGCAATAAAAATGCATTATCATATTTATGTAACCGGCGTCTATTGGAACAGCTAATTCCTAAAGCGAGCAACAACGATAAACATTACAAGGTGCTCTGCATTACAGAGATAAGCTGTGCATAGGAGATTTGCACTATACTCGCTTAAACAATGTCAGGTATACTTTGGGCTGTAAACTGGTACACCCTGCTTTTCCACTTTAGACGATGTGTTTACGGAACTAGGATACAAATATGTTCCTGGTGGTTCAGGGTTACGGAGTTGTACGTGAGCTTTGTGTTTCAACAATTTCCAGCAGCATATATTAATAAATAAATAAATAAAACGATGGTATAAGTAAACAGTCCAGCTGCCGACAGATAGTAGAACTTAGCTTCCTGTTTCTATGACATGTCTTTGAATCGGGAAGCCGTAGTTTCCCCCGGGCTTAAAGCTGAATTCCTCTTAAGCACGGAGCTTAGGAACTATCAGCGGTTTATTGAACTTGTCCGACATTAATGGTTCACGCGGGCGAGCCCATGTGCAGTCTAAATCGGTGCACTGCATTTACTCTGCGCATGCATTTCTAAATCATGCACGTCGACTAAAGGTCCAATGTGGCACGCACCCGTCAAGTATACATTGTGTTAATCGGATTGATTGATTGATTGATTGATTGATTGATTGATTGATTGATTGATTGATTGATTGATTGATTGACTGAATTGATTGATTGATTGATTGATTGATTGATTGATTGATTGATGTCCCGCGGCAACATTTGTACTGTAAGAAACGCCACCAGTAGGGGGGGGGGGAGGCTCCAGATTAAATTTTGCCACTCACGTGTTCACTCAGCATGCACTTAGATGTAACTATGGATCCCTCTTGTCTTGCTATACACACGTGGCAACCATAATGACTGAGAGCAACACTAAACGATAGAGAGAGAGAAAAAGGAAGAAGAAAAGGCCGGACGAACCCACTGTGGGTATGTGCCACGGCCACTCCATGACAACAACAACAACTCAGTTGGCGAGCGAGCATTGTGCGGCAAATGCTACGCGCAAGCCTGTCAAAACAAGGGCACCGGGTGCAGGTGGAACCTCTGCCTCCGGGAGGTTTTTGCGCCCGAGCTACGCAGGCCAAGGCAGCGTGCATACGAGCGGCGAAGCGAACGCGATGCACCTGTCATGCGCACCTTTACGCCGATGCCGACGGCACAAAGCGAGCGAAAAATAGTCGAGGAGAGCGAGGTCGGCCTCCAGCGAGTTGCGCGGCCTTCTTGGGTGCTAAAGGTTTTCTTTATTCGTTTGGCTTCCTTCTTTTCTTTCTTTCTGGTTAGTTGGGTTGGGATGAACATCGTAAAGCACAGATGTCGAAACGAAAACACGGCGGTTCTTTCTATTTCTTCTTCTTCTTGCTTGCTTTTTTTTAACGGATAAACCAGAGAACGCGGCTACAGTAAAGAAAAAAAAAGTTTTCGGAATTTTGGGAGAACAAATCGGCTCTCGCTCACTGAGAACGTCATATAGTTGAAACGTCGAAACCTGGTCAAGAAACCAGAGCAAGAACGATATTAGCTTTAGCTTGCAATAAAGCTTGGGGAGTGCTTTAGATTATACCGTTGCCATACAGTCCTGCTTTCTTTTTCTACGCATTACGCTTCTTTTTCTTCGCGATAAGAGACATTTAACACATTGAGGATTCTTATAAGACGCCGTGATAGAAGGCGGCGTCACAAGAAGCGTCGTTATACCAGCGCTGCTAACATACCGTCTACCATAATTTGCTCAGTCGGGCCCAGTTGGTAAGTACTTTAATTAACTTAAGTATATTCCGGGGTCTTACGTGCCATACCTACGCCGTTACATAGAAGGCACGCCGTAGTGGTGGACTCCAGATAAAAACCTGACCACCCGAGGATCTTTAACGTGCTCTCGATGCACGATACACCATGCGTTTCTTGCATTTCGCCCCCATCGAAATGCGGCCGCCACGGCCGCGGGCTTTGATCTCCCGACCTCGTGCTTAGCAGCGTAACGCCATACAGCCGCTAAGTTACCACGGCGGGTTGTCGCAAGTACATCTTCGTTGAGAGCACATTTTTGACAGACAGCGCGGCAGAAGGTATAGCGTTCTTTTGGTTCCTTCTGTGTCGCGATGTTAAATCTGCCGTGTGCCGTAGACGCCTCGGTCGGTATCGCAGCAGCAGTAACGACGTCGAGTTAAATCCAGCACCGTTAATTCCTCACGTTTGAGACAGGACTCTAGTTCAAATGTGTAATGAACCGACACATGGACAGAAGGTACGAACTACGTAGAGTTCATTAAAAGTGACACCCCACCGTCGCTTCCGTTTAGACTCCCACAGCAAAACAAAAAGGAAACAAGAAAATTAAATTTAAAAAAAAAGCAAGAGACCGGGCGGCAACGTCAAACGCATAAATTAAGGCGCGAATTATGGACCGAAAGGACAACGAGAAGTCTAACGGCACGAGTCACCAAACACCGCGAAGTAACCTAAAAACGGTGGCACCCAAGGCTCGCCTTACCTTAAAAGAAAGAAGGAAAAAAAGAGAAAAAAAAATACAATAACGAAAATTAGAAAGAAAGGGGGAGGGGGGGGGGGGTAAGAGCGGCAGCTGAAAGTAGCGGCAGTCGTTTATCAAGCGCTGCACATGATATAGCGCTGTCAACCAGTCGCCAGCTGAAAAATAAATAAAAAATAAGAACTTCGGTTAACCGCTGTCAAACCACCGGGCTTTACAGCGCTGTGAAACCGCGGTTTTGCTCGCACGAGCAGCAGAAAGGAGAGAGCTGAGGCCACAAAAGCTTAAAAAGAAAAACAAACACAAACGTAAGCGGTCGTATTTCGCAGATTGGGAGACGGGCGAGGGCGAGAAAAGAAAAAGTTCTACGCCGCAAGAAAAGAGAAACCGTGTACGGTGAAATTCGGAACGGCGGCTGCGCCAATAAGGGCAAAAATTTCGCGCAGCAAAACGTGGCACCAGAAAAACAAACCAACTCGACAGAGGAGCAGCGGAATGCCAAAAGCACGGAGCGCGTGCGTGCGCGAGGCAGCAAGGGTTGCCCCCGCTCTCTTTCCGTTCCTGGGCTCGGATGTCGAGCGCAATGCCGAAGCCACTCGACACCGCACGGATCGCCAACGCGCTCAAGACGACGTGCGCCAACCCGGCGTTCGAGGACGACGCGAAACGCGCTCCGAACGCGGCGGTGCGGCGCCGACGGCGGGGCGAGGGTTCGCCGACTGCTTCGGGAAAGCGCTGCTTGCTGCTGCACGCGTGCGCACTATTTGCACGTCGTGTGCGACGTGCCTCGTGAAAACCGAGCAAAACCGTTAGACCCGAGTCCTGGAGCAGTCGCTACAGTGATCGGCAAGATATGGCATACCGTGTTTCGAATGGCTGTTCCAGCGTCGTGTGCTTAAATTTTTCTCGGGAGCGTACGGCTTCATTGGCGCGGATGTATAGTAGAACGCGGATGGACACGTGTATACACGCTTCGCTACTTTGATTGGTTGAAATTCAGCGCGCGAGTTATCACGCTGCACGGCTGCTTGCGCGTGGGAGATCTAAGGTCGCGTGTAAACGAGCACAGATCTGTAGGCACGCGGGCTATATAGTGCGTGGCTTTAGGGCCAGATATAGAACGCTGCGCCGTTGATGACATTAATCAACGCGGCTGCGCGGTCTCACAATAAAAGCAACACGTACCTTCAAACAGCTTTCGGAGGGCCTTGTTTGAACGAGAATTAACGCAGGCGCGCTCACGAGTTCCGAGTAACTAATGCGCCAGATTCTCCGAGATCGTAACCTGGCCGCCTGACCAGTTGGATCACGTCTGCATCAGCTAAGCTTTTAGAGCGAATGTAATGCGCGGTGGCAATTTAGTCCGTATGTGTGACAAGAAAACAAGAAAATGTAGTGAGCGCGGACGGCTCGACAAATAAAAAGGGACTACGCGACATTACACTCGTCGGTGTGCACTCGACGCAGGACCCCGTTGCCTGAAGTTTGACCTTCAGCTGAAAGATGCCCTTTGATTGTGATATTATTGTTATCCCCTCTTTCACACGGTGGCCTTTAGCTGGAAACACCACGCGTATAGCTCTCATCTCGGAATGGAACCTGCGAAAGCCAGTCTTCTCAGTTACTTTTCTGCTCGTGTACTGCACGTTCTGTCAGCTGTGCGGTGACCGCAGCGGACGACGGGAGAAGTCCGCCTGCACGCCATCCCAGGCAGCGCGACATTTCTCTAATGTCGTCGGATAAGTCGTCAGAGCGCAGCTGCCCGTCGTTCCGAGCGCACTCTGCTCAACACAACGTCGAAGAAATTCGTCGGTCGCTCCTGAAGCGGCGCGTGCACGAAGCGCCATTGGCTCGACACGCCGTTGACAATTTTCGAACGAAACAACCTGGCCGTACTTATGCGGCAGAGTTGATTTCCCCACAGAACAGTCGGAGATGAGAAGGAAACGGTGGGGAGAAAGGATGGAGGCACTGCTGAGGTCGGCGCCGGTGTGAGCACAAATTACACCCGGCGCTGTGGGAAATAAGGGTCGGAAAGGTTTGAACCCCCCCCCCCCCTCCTCATTTTTTCCCTGCTCCCGTTCGGTGATGCAAACAAAATAGCTATAGAAAGTATGACGCGAGAAATATATACAGAAAATCCCTCGGTCCTGAACGGAAGCAAGCCATCAGAATGCACGAGCATGCACAGTTTGTGTGCAGCTGTAGCTCTCGGTAGACGTCGCTGGCAGCGCGTAATACGCTGACGTCACGGGTCAAAAAGCTTTCGTGCGCCCGGAAATGAGCGGCTTACTTCGCCAGAGGTGTTCGACTGCGATGCCTTAGCACAAGGGGACGACTCAGAAAGAGTGTGCGGCAGCACATATATCCTCGATCAGCCACTATCGTCTTTCGGCGCCTTGTCGAGCACATGTAGCCTCATGTTCACTGCACACAATCTATTAATATAGCTGAAAAGCTTGAAAGCACTCGTAAGTGCAGCTCTATAACGACTCGTTAGTACAACACACATCTAGCACAATAATAGTACAACAGCTACTGTAGCACAAATACTACAGACACTAGAAAATGAAAGCTCTCATCATTGATCCCTCAGCGCTACTGGAAGGTGTACCGTTCCTTACGAGGCGAAACAGCACAGTCTTTCCTGAAACACTGGCGCTGCATTACCTCCAAAAACACTCCTCGCTGATAACAGAGTGCCTAATCTGTCGCGTTATCAGCTTCGATAGCCTTTTAGAGCAAGCTGGTGCACATGGGTGTTTACTGCTTGTTTACAAACGCGCAAGCACGTATACAAATTTGCAGTATACCTCACGCCTCCTTTTTTTTTTTTTTTTTAAGCAAACAAGGTTGTTCGTCAACGTTCGTCCTGTCTGTTCCTCTGCGTTGTACAGTTCGCGCTTCTTTTTTTGTACCGTGCACTGCATACGTTACAGTTAACAGGCGAGAATTTAGCAGCTAGACCTCTGGTAAAAACCTCACCGGCGTGCTAGCGGGAGAGAGCGTTGTGGTGAAATGGCAGGAACCTTCGCACCAAGGATTTCCCCACAGTGCACGAGGGCGCACGTGACAGCGTCGTCACTAAGAAGCTTTGATTCCTTCACCTTTTGAGCGACTCGGGCCAACTGACGAGGCCGAAAAAAAAATCATAAATAGGCAAACCATATTTCTTATCAGCTGGACCCCCGGACGACAAAGGCAAGCTGCTGCACGTTCGTCAACATAGATGGCGCGGCGGCGCCTACCCATCGCGGTAGCTTAGTGGCTGTGGCGTTGAGCTCGAGGGTTCGATTCCGGCCACGGTATGGGGGATAAATGAAAAAAAAAAACGTTCATGTGTTATGCATCGCATTAAAGAACTCCAGGTGCCCAAAATTAATCCGGAGTCCACACTACGGCAGCGTGCCTCAGTATCAGATCCTGGTTCTGGCCCGTAAAAGCCTGGACTTCATTTTTCGCGACGCCAGCTGTAGCAAAAAGAGAAGCACGTCAGCGTTTCGCTTCTTCCCTACTCGCCACTGTAACAAAATAACAAAAGAGAGAGAGAGAGAGTAATGTCTGATAAATAACGTTGAAAACTGCTGACAACCAAAAGTTTCCTCACCGAAACTGGCGGCGACGGCGGTGCGTATGCATGACGTCACGACTAGCAGCTTGGCTGCGCGATCTCTGCACGCCACGAAGCCGGCAAACGAGTTGGGCGAGCGACGAAGTGCAAAACCGCTCACGCGAACCGGCGTCTGTCGTGTCAGCAGCGCGCGTCGTTTATACGTGCTTTGCTTTTTCGCAGCAGTGCGCAATGAAATTCGTGACTGCACGTATAGCTTTGGTCGCCATCGGGAGCTGAAAACGCTGCCTGCCTGCCTGCGATGCACAACCCCAGAGAAATCGCGAAGCTGTATGCCAGAGAGATTTGTAAAAATTAGCTGACAGAACTGTGGCCCTGCGAGTGTTCAGCAACCATGGGAATGGTGGTAATTAGTTTTGTCTGACCTTCGTACTTGTGGCTTAAAGCGTGCTTGTGGCTTTATCACGCATTATCGGCGTTCGCTCATCCTTGTCGACCAAGCAAGTCACATACACCAAACGAACGGAGAAAACAAAATGCGCACGTGCAGCATTGCGAATCGTATTTATGACGCAATATTTTATTGAATATAATACATTTCCAAGGTCCCAACTGTGGTGGGAAGGACGAAGTTTAGGCAAATCCACGCAGTATATATACACCCATCATTCCGACGATGGCTCGGAACCGTCGTGCTTGCAGCTTCCAGCAGATATATACAAGCGCCAGATTACCTTCTTGTGTATATTTTTTTTGTACATAGAAAACTATAATATATATGGAACTTGCGTTCAGACAAACCAACGCCATGGAAACGCGAATTCCGTACTCGCATCTCACGCTTAATAAGACAATTGTTCTTTTTTTTTTTTTTACTTTTTACCACGAGAAAAACTGCGCACCCGCTATTCGCCTGGCACGTTTTTCTTTCTTGTTTTTTTCACGTTTCTTTCTTAATTTTTTATTTCTTAATCCGCGAAGCGCCTCTGAAAAATGATCGCCGCCGCTTCCGTCTATCCAACTTTCGTTTAAAACAAGACAGCGCGTTCGGAGAAGCTTGCAGCCCATTAAATCGCGCTGCCATGATAAACGCCGCGGACGTCACATTAGCGTTCCGTGAAGCTTACGGAGCATTAAATCATGTTGCTTGATAGATGTTGCGGCCGTTCACTTAAGACCAGACGGCCGGACCTGCGCGCCTTTTATTTTGAGGAAGCACAGAAAGGAGAGAAGAAACAATGCAAGTTCTGGAAAAGAAAGCTGATAAGGAAAGCTGATATGCGGCAATCGAGACTGATCGAGCTTATCTCGACACCTCACTCAACTCGCCAGACGGCGGCCAGCACTAAATATGCGGCGACGCTTAAGCGGCCTTCAGTGCGAGATAGGGGACCGCCGCTGCAAATTTTTCAAATGTGCTCGCGTGTGCCCGACTAAATAGTTTAGCATCCACGCAAATAAGTCCAAAATAAAAAAAAATAAACAGAAGGGGAAACGGGGGGGGGGGGGGGGGGCGAGGATTTACCACACATCATGCATGCACACGGAGAAAAAAATATTACATGCTTAAGCAACGTCATTGCATGGCCTGAGCGCATTGTTGGCGAAGCCATTTTCGCCCGTTATTTCAACTGCATGGGTCAACGAGGCGGTGCTTCTGTAAATGAGCTTACTTTTAACTCGTGTTTTATATATCTGACACAGCCGACCTTGTGGGTCGAAGTCGTGAGAAGATCGTATGGGCGGGCGAACATGACGTACGTTACACTTTTCTCTCTATTTCCCTAGCTGTTTCGCTTTACATCGGTTTGACCAACGTTTGACACAAAATAATTAAAGCCAACTGCATCGCTGTCCGTCAGTCGGCAGCCCCATATGTCGCTCAACGACGCATCGAGCAACACGTAGAGCCGGCATTCGCATAAGCATGCACGGGCTCTCAATCTCAAGCTCGTTGCATGTCATAAGACGGTGCAGAGGTCTGATTCAACGACCTGTAAATGGACGGGTCTTTGTACGAAACACTCCGCGTTCACGCACCGATCACGTTTTATAACGTAAATAAAGCGAAGAAAAATTAACACGATAATGCCAGGCGCACGCACGCTAACAATATCATCATTCGCTTGGACCTCTGTATACTCGTTTGGTCGATGCGATGCATACAACTTTGTGATGATTTTGTCCCTTAAAGTTGACATCTTGTTAGACGTGTGACATTTCGAGTACAACTTGCTTTGAGCGCACAATACTTCTTTTCGCGGAAAGGCCGCCAGGATACAGGCTCTCGCAATGATTCAATTCTGACCAGAATTTGAAAAGAGCAACGTGTTTACAAAAGGGCTTCGTAGACACGCTTCGCGCGCGAGTCTCAGACCGCACCAGTAAAAACTGATCAGGCATACATGACAGCGCTCTCTCAGACCAAAGGCAGAAAGAAAAAGAAAAGCCTGTCGCGCGCTTAACGTTATAGGTTTATTAAGCAAGGGTTGTTGCGATAAGTATCAGTGACGTCCGCTATTTTTCCGCCTTCTAGAAATCAACCTGTAACAGTCTGAGCTCGAACTGGCGCAATAGCACGCCGCATGCAGTCCGCAAATTCTTGGCCGTATAGACACAGACTGCCGTAAGCACTTCGACCCAAGCTACACACAGTCGCGGGCGCCTTTACAACGAATGCCTAAGCAACAGAGTGACCTGCACAGCGGAGGAATAATTCTGTCCCGGTTCTATTGCGAGCTGCGCGACCTGCACATGCAGCGAAATGACCCGAACACAACGAATTATTTCGGAGGCCCCGAGCGCTTCGTGCGCACTCGTCCTGCTCGCTGCACGCCGACAACGCGTCGACGGGGACACACGACGAACCATCGCCCGGGAATCGATAGGAATACGCCTGAGATACGTATTGGGCTGGTTGGTGTGCATTCCCTTTTCTTGCCCTAAGCACTGTAAGACGCAACGGGACGAAACAGATAGCGGAAATGAAGCGGACACCAAGTGACACAGGGGAGCGCAAGCTACAGACTGGTTTGTGGTCAGATCATAACCGTATAGCTTATATAAGGACGCATTGTGACTGCGCGAACTACGCTTATAAAGCAGACCCTCCCAGATCGCGTTCTCGCGTATCTGGTTGTTATTGCTCGATTCCAGTGTCCGTTTGGTCCGCGTTGCGTCTTACAGTAGTCAGCATACCTCGCACGTGAGAAGGAATTCGCTTCGCCTATACCGTATATACTGCATGGCCGCGCCCTGCGGAGACAGTGAAGCGGCATGCGCTCGCCCGCACGTCGCGACTGCGAACAACGAGACGTGAAGCGGGACGTGTCCGTGCATTGTCCGCGCTGCGCCGTTTATTTTTCCCCTTAAGTATGGCACTCACCGACTATCCTCAGCTCAAACCACTATTCTGCTGGAGCAGTGCAACATCGTTATAAAGCTTGCCGCCCACAAACAAAGGGGCTGACTAACTAAACGACCAAACACGACTATCGCGCATATACTTGTCAGCGCACGTTGCCACTGACGACGAAAAATCGGAACAATGTCCTTCCTTGCGCAACTCTGACGTGCAGCAACACTGCGATTCAAGAAAGTCCAAGTATCAGCCCTTCTCCCTATAACTCCATGGCCGAGAGACAATGCCCGAGGACGTTTCGCTTCCCGACGGTCCCGGAGATGCTGTCACATTCGCCCACAGTGCTCGTGGAGACCCGCCAGCTCGCCAAACCTCGCACGGTCACGCACGATCGATGGCGTGTGGCTTCGGACACACATCCGAGAGCGCGGCCGCTGGGATAAAGCCGAGCGCGTCGCTATACGGGGGTGTCCCAGCTAACTTTTGGCCAGAGTTTAGAAGTATGCGAATGCCACGTAGCTGCACAGAACCGAGGTAGCGTTGTTTGCCGTCGCTTGGCGATACTCAAATTATTTTTTTAATTGCGCCTAATTAGATAATTAGTCTGAATTAATTCTCAAATAATACAGTTAGATGAAAAGTGTCAAGGACAAAATCGTAGAGAGACATGGCAAACTTCTGATACTGCTTTCTGTTGCCCAATGCGTGCTACATAAAAGTGTTTTCCGAGCGTGAAAGAAGCCCACCAATACACGCAAAATTGCCTCGCGAATGGCAGTTCGAGGCACTTACACACACACACACACGTGTGTATATATATATATATATATATATATATATATATATATATATATATATATATATATAACCGCACAACACTCGTTTCTTCGCCCCAGCCAGAACGCGAGCCACACCGAAACGTGACCACTTCAGATTACGACAAAAGCCCGGCGGCGGGCAATCTTGAGACAGGAGATGCTTGTCGAGCAACACCACGGCTGCATTCCTTCACTCAGCCGCGGTGCGTCTTACGCATTTCAATCGCGCAGCTCCAACAACCCGACTACGACAAAGCCGGCACGAAAAAGATCCACTCTCGTTTGGGTAACGACCGACACGAGACGCGCATGCAGGCCATATATACGCACACAGCATGTGTACACAGCAAACACGACATTTCGCGCGCCCTACGGATATATCTCGTACACTCGTCCCCAAGCATACAACACAGGGGCATACCGAAAACATGAAAATCGATCAAAGCAGCGAGAAACCACGGCGATGGAGCTTCAGCTCTATGTATCGGGGCGCGTATACGCAAGCAACCCGCGCGCTAAGAGAGCCCCGAGCGGCCGATTTATACACTATACTGTATATGTTGACCGCGCTCTTAGATCGGCTTGAGCCAGAAGGCTACGAGGTCTCCAGGAAGGAAAGAAACGTCGTTATATATATAGCGACGCGTCGGGAAAGGACGGTCACACGGACGATTAAAAGGATGAAAAAGACCGAGATGTATGCACACAGCACAGCGCATTCAAAAGCAAGGTATTTGGTCCGGCGTCTTTTCGACGAATATCATTCGCCGCGTGCAGAAAAAGCGTAAACACACGCCGAACACTGCTGACCTTTCGCCACGACGTGTGGCCGAAGGCAGTCGGGGTGGGCGTCTCGCGCATACACGGGGCGCAGTGACCAGCTTTTGTGAGAGAAGAGGAAGAGAATAAACGTATGCGAAAGAGTAACGTCCACGGAGGATGCCCTTTGAACCGGGTGCAAAGTAGCAACACGAAATCCACGAACTATGTAGTAAACGAAAAATAACGGGAGATGCTCCTGTGCCCGTCCTTCCGGCGGCCTTAATTATGTTTTTTCCCCTCCCCGCTTCCTTTGTCCCGACTTCCTGTCGTGGCCAAGGTTCTTTCGTGCGCCCCATACCAGCGACCCATTGAGCGACAGTAGTGTATACAACTGTATCCGTGCGCCTAGAGACGCCCCCGTGCGCATGCACCGGCAGCCGTTATATTCTAACCCGCAGTAACAGCGGCATATAGTATAGAAAATGCACTAATATGAGCACTGTAGGGACATTTAAAAAAAAAGAAGGCGACTGCAAATGCACAGTGCGCGTCGCCCTTCTGTAGAGCGCGCTAAAGGTGGCCGCCGGGCCACCGTTCAGAACAGAGTGTATACTACACTTACAGAACACCCCTCTCGCCACACTATAGCACTCGCTCAGCAGCGCCTCTAATGTTTACAAAACACACACAAAAAAAGAACACACGCATCCCCCCTCCCCGCGGAGAAAAAAACAAGCAGCCCACACGCAGTCTACTTTCCGGTCGAGCGTGCACAGAGGTGAAATTAAAACAAGCAAATGCCGAGAATCCCCGCTGATAGCGAAACGCGATACGGAGAAACGACGGAAACAGCCAAATCACCGTGCTTCCCCCTGTGTGCATGCAGTAAATCAGGGAAGTGTAGAACAGCTACTTTAAAAAAAAACAATAATAAAGAGGGAAACAAACAAACCAACAAAGGAAGAATTAGAAAGAGGAAGAACCACCTGTACTTTTCAGGTAACGAAATTCCACTGAAATGCTCGAGCGCGCCTGCATCCTGTGCTGATGACCATTTAAACAACCAGTGCGGGCACGCAACATCGTTCAATTTTCCCATGGTCGTCATCCTCGCGCTGTTCTTGGCAGAAAATCGGGACATGGGGGAGCGGAGGCTATGTGTTATTCTCTGCCTCCGTTCCGCGATACTTCTTGGTGATAGCGGAATTCATCCCAATTCAAGTGTAAGTTATCCTTCAGCGATAACGCATTCCACTCGCACTATGCAATTTGTATCGCCTCCCGAAAGGTCCTTTACTACAACGAATTCTCTCTTCGCTGGAACAGCAATCACTTCAAAGCTCAGGATTGTTTGGCACACACCAGCCACACGTTCCTGAATGTGCTTGTGGCGCTCCCACGCGTTTGAGGCGACACTAAACTCTCGAGTATCATCAAGTCTGAATGCGCAACAAATATATGTAGCGACGGTCCCGCAGAAACCAGTACGGGTGGTGTAAGAGTTAGGGTCGGGCCTGCCAAAAGGGGAAGCTGTCCCGTGCCGTCCTCCGACTCATTCACGCTAAGGACGCTGCTGATGAAGGGAGTAACATGTTCTCATCGAGAACGAGAAGTGCGGGATTTACTTACAATATCTATATGAAGGCTGGAGAGCGTTACATTTAATCAGCCCAGACTGAAACGAAGCAAACCGAGGAGCGGAAAACGTCGGCTCGAAACCCCCTCCGTCCACCCTATAGATCCCCAGTCCAGGGAAATCTGCCGCCCCACCTTCGTGCAATCGGAGCGCCCAAGTCATCGTGTTTGAGGGCGAGGGTTCATACACTCACTCCCGCGCTTTTGTTTCACTGAACGCACCGAAAGGGGTGGGGCCTCGTAGACAGGGGTTGTCACGCTTGACTCAAGCTGGCTGCGGCTTGATTCATGAGCTGATTCCGCAGTTAGCTGTCGCGTCTGTCAAACGACCGTGGCGGTTACCGGGGTCCGTGGGTGAACGCCGTAGAACACTCTTTTCCAGGAGTTTTCTTGCTCCAATTGGTCCGGCACACCCCACCCCACCACATCACGTCATACTGTGCACTGGTCCATATGGACGCTGCCCAGCTAGGAGAAAACCGGATGAAAGCGGCACGACTGACAGCGAAAGACGCTAGGGAGACAGAGCGCAATGCTCAGCTAGAAGTGCCTGAAGGAGCCGCCACGCAGCGTGGTGCCATCTCTCGAGGCGACGCAAAACCCGCGCCGCGGAACTCGCGGACCACTAGCATTCAAGAGAGCACAGTCAACCCTGTCTAAGCGCCATAAGATGACAATGAAGTGTGTGCTAAACTGTATGCGCCTTTTGAACGTCGCTAATGGAAGTGGCAAATAAAGCTTCAGCGTACTAGACGTTACAGCTTGAGTGATATTGTGAACAAACATTACGAAGAACTCGGCAGCAATTTCTTTTTACTTGTTTGGGCAGTAACTAGCGTACGTAATGCGGTCCTGTGCAAATTGTTGGGGGCCAAGAACCACATTTTTTAAAAAACGTTTTGACCGGTTGTCCGGATGATCTCATTTTGTACTCGCAAGTTGAGCTGATGCTCTCGTTTGAGTGCCCAGATAACGGCTATGGCTTTTGGCTCAAGGTCACTTGAATGTCGCCGACAACGGTAGCTGAAAGCATTTCATGCTTAAAAGAAAACACTGCCGCTGCGCCACGAGGGTGTTTTAACAACCGGAAGTTTCCGTCGCGCATGTGTGCAGAAAGTGTGCACGCGCGACTGAGCGGCAGCGCACACTTCGCCGAGCGCAGCAGCTCGCCGCAAACACCCAAGCTATCGAGCGAGTGCACTGCGGGAGAGCCCGACGGTTAATCTCCGAGGCACCCACGGACGGCGTCTATGCCACGTCACGCGCACGATGCATGCACCGCAGAGGTGTGCGTAATTCGGCAACGCCGGTACTGCCGTGGCAGCGCGGGGCTCAAATTGAGGGGGGGGGGGGGGGGGGGGGGGGAGCCCAATTAATCACATCGCTTTACGTGCAGCTGTACGCGAGAAAGCCCGCGCATAATCACCGACGAGAACAGAAAGGCACCCGTCTGCCCAATCAGTGCACGCCTCTCCCCTCGATCGCGCGCACACCAAGCGTGTCACGGAGCTAATTGACGGCCACGCGCGCTATTCGGCGGCACGCGGCCCGGAATTTTTAAGGCGGAAGAAATTAAGAGGTCAGTCGCAAGCTTCGTAATTAAACCCGTAGTTAACAATGACTATATGTCGTCACACTTGGACGGTATACCATAGGCGGTCCTTTGTATATATAGTTTGGGCCTGCACAAATTGCAGGTTACACACATATCGTCATGTATACTTAGCTATGCGCGTTTCCCTCGCACGCAATCCTGACGTCAAAGTTTCCGCTCGAGCGATTTGCATATTAACAATGGCGCACACAAGTTTACGTTTGCGCACTCACCGATGTAAGCGAGTCGTGTTATCGATCACGGAGAACGACAGGGAGAGAGGGTACACGCATGCATGACACGAGCATCGCACACACAGGAAAAAAGGAGCAGCGAGGTCGACTTTCACTACGTCATCATATTGACGCGGTCAAAAGCGCCCCTGCATGTGACAGGAAACCTAACTATATCGGAGTTTATTACAGCGAAGCTGTTAGCCTCTAGTTGGTCCTGTGAGACTAACCCAGAGGCAGTGTAAAGAAGCGGAAAGCGCACAGTGTGCTGCTTCTCCAAGAGGCATCAGATGTCGTCATCATGTGACATCACCACTTGGCAATGACGTCATCGCGCGAACTCACGTTTGACGTGATGGCGCCATAAACGTCATGATGATGTCATTATTGATGTCATCAGGTGATATCGTGATGATGCCGTTATCACGTAACTTAACGTTTGACGTGATGTCATCACCTGACCTTTGTTGTGATGACGTCATCACGCGACGTTTCAGGCGATGGCGCAATCATAAATCCTCACTCAAACGTGACGTCACCACTTGGTCACATGGGTTGTGGTACCATCGGATGTTAACCTCAGTTTTTTTCACTTCATGGGCCATAAAATTTCACATTCAAAGAATACTTCCCTTAGCAGTTGCCGAGGCGGTTTTCCACAGCTTCGCTGGACATCTTTTTCAAGGCCGGGATGGCGAGTCATATACAGAATCATCGACAACAAAGCATGTATACACAATGCGCTTTCAGCGAGTGCGCATCGATGTCACCTCACGTATCCATGCAGTGAAATGAAATACTGATTTGTTTATTAATTAGTTTGATTGCACAAAAGCTTCCAAAACAGGTTGTGAGGAAGGCAACAAAGTAAGCTCACCGATTATTCTGGAACACCACCGAATTAGTTAGAGAGTAAAGAACGAAGCTGAATCAATATATATATATATATATATATATATATATATATATATATATATATATATATATATATATATATATATATATATATATATATATATATATATATATATAATGAGGTATCCCTTAAAAACTCTATCTCTACATTAATTAATCTGGTGCAATAAGGTTGATTGCTATAGAGGAGAAAATGAAAGCGAAACATCCTTTTTTCTAGTTTCGCACCATAACCTGGACGCCGTCGCGTCAATGCGGTGTCACAATTTCAGAATATTTTCTAATACTTATAAGCTTCCCCAGCACAGCAAATGTTCTAAGAAACTTCCAGGTTGAGTCTTTGGCTTGTTTAGAGTTCAATATAATCCTTATTTACCGATGAATAATTGCACAGAGCAGGCGAAGTCAAAATCCATGACGTCAAACGTGGCGTGGCCAGCCGTCTTTGTTGCCCAGCGTGTTTTCTGGCGTTTTCTGCCTTATAGTGTCGCCCATCAGAACAACGACGGCCTTCCCGCCTTTGGAGGAAAACAATGTATTAACATAGTTTAACTGTGTGTTGTTTCCTATTTAGTGTTCGAACAGCCACAAGTACGCGTCACGATTCCGGGAATCACGAAGAAGACCTGTCATTCAACAGTGGCTCTACGTCAGTTCACAACTTCATTACTGAATGAGGCATATGAACAAAGATCGCACATTTACATTGATGGATCTGTCTCAGCCACCAGCTCCACAGGCGCTGTTATCATCCCGTCCTTACAAGTTACAATTACGTTCGACGTATCCGACATAACGACCTCTACGGCAACAGAACTTGCTGCTTTACGTGCCGCTGTTAATTACATCGCACAAGCCAAACCTGGAAAGTGGGTCGTTTTTCGAGACTCCAAGGCAGCCCTACAGAGTCTGCAGTCAGCCTTCCGACGCAAGACCCATGAACAACTGGTCTTTGAGGCCAGAGAGGTTCTCCATCAAGCCCTCATAAACGGACATGGCATCATCTTCCAATGGCTTCCGGGGCACTGTGGCATCGTCGGAAACGACCTTGCTGATTATGCCGCCTGTTCAGCCCCGACACTTTCTATACGCTTATCAAGGATAGAAGCTGCGAGGGGTCTTCGTTTACTTGCTCAAACCAGGACTGAAACTTTGTGGTATACCCCGATTTTCTCCAAATGCCGTCTCGACCGGCTGGATCCTACACTGAAGCTGCAGATTCTATCAAACTTCTCCCGCCATGATGCAACATTACTGTGCCGCCTCTGATTAGTGGTGGCTTTTACGAAAGCCTACTCATTCCTTGTTGGAATGTCCGACACACCGATCTACGACTCGTGCAACTGTGAAGAGACGATTGAGCACGTGTTGTGCCTTTGTGATTTCTATGACAACGAACGTGACGTTCTTCGGAGGGTGTTAAAGCGATTAGATAACAGACCATTTTCACGGAGTAAGATTCTCGCACCATGGCCCCACGTGTCGCAGGCTTGCAAAGCGACGAGGGCACTGCTACGTTTCATGAAAGCGACTGGCCTCAGTGGCCGATTATAGGTCTGAAGTTATGGACATCCGCACGTAATTACACCGACAGTACCTTCTTCCCTCCCTCTCCTTTCGTTTCTTCTCTTAAACCCCTTCTTCTGTGTAGGGTAGCAAACCGGGAGTGCGTCTGGTTGACCTCCCAACCTTTCCTTCCTCCCTCCTCCGGTACGCAGCTGGCTCTCGGCAAACGGGCGTTTCAGCGTCCAGTTTCGCACCAGACCACGGCTGACGTACCGTCGGAAATCGAAACCGCCGCTTCTCCTCTGAGGAGCATAATGTCGTTATATGATTTAGGTAGAGAATATCGCAGCAAACAAAGCGTGGAAGCAAACGTGCACGCATTGTTTCACACGTTACCGCCTCCACAGCATAGAGCTAGACTGGGTACGTTTTGCTTCAGCCAAACCATCAAGGTTTCCTTCAAGTATATAAGCTGGCGGATTAGTCAATTTGGCACGCTTACGAGAGTTGTACGCCTTCGGTATTAATGAAGGCTCGCTTTTCAATTACCCGTCTTACAAAGCCGCAAGAGATTCGTCGTGTTCGTTCGGGTCACGTGCAAGGACGATTGTATACACCAGCTGCTCGCACATCGCATGTTTGGCGCCAACATTCTTCCATGTATACGTGCATAGCATCAGGAACTAAAGACGCCTGGTGTTAGATACGGGACCTTTTCCTGAGCCTCCTTCGAGTTCACCAGACCACATCGAATCGCGCCACAGCTAATTAAGGAGCGCACAAGCAGATCTACCCCGTTCCCGAGGCGCGGCACGTGCAAACGAGTTGGCGTCCCCCTCCTCGTGCGCCGCAGGTGGAGCTATTCACTGCTTGACTCTTCCCGAAAGTGTAGCGAGAGCCTGGCACGGTTCTAGGTAACGTGGGTACCGAGCAAAGCTGCTTTGCAGCACTGAAACGTCGCCCCCATCTGCCTTTGTGACGGAGCTTGCAAGTCAGGATGGCAATACCGCGGAGAGAAGTAAGCCTTCGGACAATTGGGGCCCAAGGAGCGACCCTGTGCGCCGGGTGTGACACAATCGCACGGGCGCCTACCATTGGCCGAAAATGGCGTCACCTGAGCGGGCTCGCCGATTGGCCGAACGTGACGAGACTTCGAGACACAGAAGGGCTTAAAAGCCAGAGACCGGGTGCAGCAAGGAGAGCATTCCTTCATTCATCTCTTTCGAGCTTCTTGCCACGAGCCGCAGCGTCCGAGTTGCTGCCGGCCCGTAATGACTTTATGACTGTTAATTTCTTTGTACTCTCACGGTAAATAATGTAAATAAAACTCCAGCTTTCATCTCAAAGTCCTCCTCAACCTCGGCCAACTCCCGCACCCAACGGCAAGATCCAAATATCTGGGGGACAGCAATTGGGATTGTCCTCCAGATCCAACACTGGTCATTCCACAAACTTTTCAAAACACGATCTCGCCCTAATGCGCTAACGCGAGCTAAACAGCAGTGAAAGCGGTCGCAATGCGGGCAAGGACCACGTCTTTATTTTTTCTACACGCAGAAATAGCATGCAGCGAGTGAGTGACCAGATGAGCTCGATCTTATCAAGAGTTATTGCAACTGCTTTGCCTGCGCACGAAGTGTTGCAAGGCAGCGTTCGACTGGGAAAATTGAATACGCGAACACTTTCGCACAGTCACGCAAATTGGCCGCTCCGTTTCGGTTCAGCACGAAAAACTGCGACTCGTTTTTTTTTTCTTTTTTTGCACAAAGCTAAGTGCCCAGAAGGTGGCCCTGATCAAAAGGGAACTTCGACTACTAAAAAGAAAGAAAGAAAGGTGAGGAGAGAGAAACAGCGCCGCAGCGAGGATAACGTCGGGAAACTCCCATCAAGGCGGCTCACTGTGCCTCGAAAACGAGCCGGATGGGCGCCGCCTTGGGCAGAAGTGTATACTTCACTGTAAAGCGCACTGCAAAAGTGTGCACCACAACGAAAGCTCGCAGAGAAACAGGGAGCCGCATTGCGAAAGCCGTTGGACGAAGCCTTCCCTCCCGCATCGCTGGCTATTTTGATTGGCTAAGCAAACAACTTCGAAGGTCGACCACTTGGTTGGCTGGCTTACTGGCTGTCGTATCACTGCGTCTATATCGTATACGCGGTTAGCCAGCGCGCACCAGTGTCATTTCAGTAATTCAGTTATAGGGATATCGGCGCCAATGTCCTGGCTCTCATATCGCTAGCAGTTTTGATTTGTTATATAGCAGAGCTTTTTAAGCAGGTGATCACTTTGTTCAGATTATTTTTACTGGAGGTCGTATCACATGTTGAGGCCATCGTGACTGGCCAGAACCCAGCACCTACAATACGGGTCATGGCTCGTTATTGGCCGAAACATTTGTCTCTCGTATCGCACGCTATTCTGATTGCCGAGAACTAGTATGCGAGTAATCATCGCTTTTTTTAGCTGATTGTACTGGGCTGTCATATCTCTGGCCATCGTGGCTGGCTGGTCAACTAATGAAACTGTGCCCATTTTACACGTTTAAGATCCAGCTCTATAGATAAGGCGATGGCTGCTCCGCGGTCACCGCACAACGTGCTGCACGTTTCTTCGGGGAATGGCGGGCGCACCCCGTGCACACACGAGCGCGCACCGAAGAGCACCGTCCATGCCTAAAACTGAGCGCGGCCGCTTTTGCGATGCGCAGGCGGGCTGGCACGACCGGAAGAAAGCACGCTCCCTTCTCTCCTCCTCCGTGAGCCTGAGTGCCGCCCGAGCTCCTGTGGGCACGAAACAGCAGCGCTTAATTGTGGAGAACACGGGAGAGCGATCCGCGCGAGCGCGGCACCCATTTACGCACTTTCCAGGGGTCGTCTTCTTCCTCCTCCTTATACGAGCGTGCGCCTTTCTCAAGGGCAAACAACACACAAGAGCGCGGCCTCTCTATAGCATGGCCGGCGAAAGGAGCAGCGCGCGCGAGGCTGGCGCAATCGTCGAGGCGCGCACTGCGGTCTCACCGAAGCGGTCGGGGCAGCATCCGCTGGCGAAGTCTCTGTGTGGCGCAAACAGTGTCGTTCGGATGAGCGGGTTCCTCCACGTGGTGCGTCCTGGTACTTTGAACGTCCGTCTAAAGACAACCTAGAAGAGAAAAGAACGGAGAAATAAGGCGGGGTACGTGACAGCTGCCTCTTATTCGCAAATCAACGAGAATATCAACGTTCTTAAGGTATAGAACTCGCGAGAGGCAAGAGCATATGTCAGCCAATCGCGGTGTCCGACATACCGGCAAAAGCGGCCGGACAATGGCGAACAGCACTAACGAACGAAAAGCGTCGTGGACTCGATCCTCAGCCGCCTTATACACATGGCTCTCAAACGCTGGCGCTAGCAAACGAACAGAGCAGCGCACTCTTTAAGCGTTTAGTCCATGCGCCCGGAAGAGTACCAACGGGAGAACGGGAAGGAGAGTATTGTTCCCTTGTTTACGCACGTAGTTTCGCAATGACGCCCGCCATTTTATAACCGTGGCAAGATAAGAGCGTTCTACGCATTCGGCGCGCTAAGTGCTCGTCTCTTCTCACCGGGGCGAAATGCAGCGGCAAACAACAAAGCGTGTTGTGTCTATACGTGCTGGTTACACGCCGGAAGTTCCCCACACAGACACCTACAATCTGCGGTGGAGGTTCCCCGCAACCATCAGTGACGCGGCCCAGACGGCCTTGCACGCGTTCACGTTGTGTGAACGTAAACGCAGCAACGCAGCCAGAAGAGAGTAAAAATAATGCTTGCCACTTGGTGACAGAAATGATATATAAAGGACACGAAAAAAAAAAAAAAAACAGGGATGACGACAGCCTGCCAGAACCTTAACTCGTGTACACGGTCGATCATCCAGTCTGCTCGTTGCACACGAGTGAGTCCGGCGTTCGACGAAGCGGAAGCTAAAGTTGCAGAGTGCTGGTGACCTCGGTCACCAGTATTTCCGGCCCTATCCCACTCCCCCGCTGTGTTGTAGGTGGTGCTTGCCCGTCGCGACTCTGATACAAAAAATTAAGCACGGCGAAACGAACCGAGGCTGGTAGTCAAGAAAAAACGCTCTTACGCGAATATTGTTCGTAAAAGCACGAGACAGCCAATGGCGATGACGGACAAATTATTAGCGAAACTGCTTGGCTAATAGCAAGAAACACCTACGATGGAAAAGCGTCGTGGATTACACCTCCCGAGGTACTTGCTTCGACGACCGCTGTACGCATACGTAAAAACCACAACGTCGCGGCGATACTACGGAGACCAGGCAAACTTATATTACTCGCACTACGTCACTGTATACCCACACAGAAGAGACGTGAAATGGTTGTACCTCTGGGCGTGCGCGACTTCCTCGCTATTCGAGGTTACGTATACGTGAGCTCCTATGCACGCTTGCTGGTCGCCACGTATCGGTGCCTGCTCTTCCTCAGTCCGAGCCCACCACTTGCGGCTCAACTAAAGCGCCCTTGCGAGGACGTACACGTACCCCCCCGTGCTGGTGCCCACATTGGGTTCCTTGGGCGCACGTAAGCGATCGCTTTCACGTGTGATACATATGGGTGCGTATCGGCTGCAGTCGTTGCTGCCCGTCGAGGATGAGGGTCGGCAGCAGGCCGACTGCACAGTGCACAAAGCAAATCGCTCATAGGCGTGCTCGGAAAAAGAGGGGGGGGGGTGCACCGATCAATAAAAAAGGAGCCCGCAGAGGCAGGCGCGACCCTCGACCGGCCGACGTGGCGACCCGGCAGTCAACCGCGGAGGAGGACGCGCCTCGTTCGAACTCGCGCGTGAGGCACGCGATTCGTGCGCGCAAAGCATCACGCGCGGTGCGGGAAGCGTTGTGCGACTTCGACCGGGGCGGTGTCTCGGCACCTGCGCACTTCTCTTGCGCAGATGCCGGTGATTGGGACGAGAGGGAAACAAGCTGCGCTAAATGCGCGCCCTGCAGCCATTCGTTCATGCCGCCGAATATTGCTAACTATAGAGAAAGGATTCGCGGCTTTGGGAAAATAATCTGGAAAAATAGAAAGCAATACAGATGCTAAATTATGATGAAGATAGATAAATTTCCTTCACGCAACGCTCTGTTGGGAGTCAGGACCATTAAACAGTATGTCCGATCGTTTCAGGTGCTTTATGCCTGTATATACACGCGGCATGTTGCTATGTATACGATAAACCAAAGCAGGTATCCGCATTATACTCCATGGAATATGCAACATTCCAACATATCCTTACAGGTGACCAGGTACATATACAAATAAACGTTTGCTATCAAGTATACAAAGTACAAGAAAAGAAAAACACCGCTTTGAAGCGTGCCTAGAGATTCCTACTTAAAACGACGCCCGCCTGTTTTCGCAATGGGAGGCAGGCAGTTTTACTCACAAACGTTGCACGATGGCAATTTCGACCGCAAAAGAGACCGTTTCGCAGCTTCCAAGAGGTGCACGACCGATTCGTCACAGGAGCACATATCACCTGTAGTGTGCGTGCATGGGTGCGTGTGCTTCCGGCGAAATGCGCGAGGAAAAAAACGTTTCCGACGGCCAAGGAGCAGGAGAAGAACTTCAACGTCGACCTACGCGCACAGAGTGTCCGTGACATTCCGCGCGTCGAGCTGGACGTCGAGAGCGCATCTCTCGACGCCGTCGTCGCCTTCGAGAGATAAGGAGCGCGCGGGAATAAAAAAAAAAAAAAGAAAAGAAAACGTGCGCCGTCCGCACTGAGCGGGCGTGCGTAGACGCGTGCCGCGAGGGACACCGGTGATCACAGAGAAGGCAGCGCGAGCTGGTGGTGCGCACTGCATTGGCTTCAACACGTCGCTGCGAAACCATACGCCCGCGCTAAAACAGTGCAGTGGACCACAAGGTGCAACGGCTGCAGTCGCACGGCGTTCGCGTACACACACGTTTGCACGCACTGAACGCATCGCTGGCTATCTATGTTCTCATCTTTTATCTTTGTTTACGCTTTAGGTCTGCGTAGTATACAGGGCGTTTCAGGTGACTTAACGAAGGGTTAAAAAAAGAAAGGTGGTTAACCGCAGCTGAAGGAAACCAACGACGTACGATTTCCCGTCATGTTGCGCTCATTAAGGTATTCTTTATATTCCGCTGAATTGGTTCCAACTAAGATCAATTATGCAATTTTCTTAAATATTTACTTAAGGGCTAGGACCGTTTTGTTACGTTGTAGAGGACATTCGAAAACGACCGATCGAATTTGTTGTGGTAACATACACGTTGCGTGGTGATTTTTTTTTTTCGCTGTTTAAACAAAGCCCGCGCAATGTGAAATAAAACCACGTGACTACGCTCACGCGCCATCTTATTGCAGCGCTTTCAACCGTGCTTCGAGCGAAAGAACCGTGTGCGCGGACAGTGGCGAAGTGAGCCGCCGCGGCTCTAGGCATCGGCTTCACAATGCGTCAGCACCTTTGACGGCGGCACACGGAAAGGAAACGCCGTCTTCCCTGCTAAGCGATATGCTCGAAGCACGGTTGAGAGGACTCCAACACGATAGCGCATGCGCTCAGTTTTCCTTTTTATTTTGTTTTTGTTATTTTTTCTCCGTCTTTCAATCAAATTTTGCGTTTCTTTCATAACGTTTAACTCCCATTGTGCATGGACAAACTTATCAGAATTTCTTTTTCTTTATTTTAAACCCGGATTTACCAAACACTATCTAGTATAGGGACCCCTTCGATCCACAACCAACTCCGAGTTCTGGGGTCCTAATTGTATAACTCGCATGTCCTGTACTTTTATTCCGAACAATAAAGTGTTCTGTCCTGTTGTGTTCTTTGTGCTTGTGGCTTTTCTTATTATAAATTTATCTGCCTTCATCGGCTTGAATTCCAACGCAATTTGTGCTCTCTCTCTCTCTTTCTCTCTCTCATATATATATATATATATATATATATATATATATATATATATATATAAAGGCAAAATGACTTTGCGAAGATGCGTAATATCGCTGCCAATTGCAGTGGTTCAGTTTGCCCATGCGTCCGTGGCGCAATGGTTTCAATATCGGGCTTCCGTGCTAGAGGTCGCGTATTCGAATCTTGCCGTCGGACAATTTTAATAATGTTTATCTGATTATTTATAATGCAGTAATTTCACGAACACGATCAGTTTGCGGCATGTCAACAAGCCGTCTAAAGACAGAAGGACGAAGTTCAGGCCAACCCACGTACCGAATAACCACCGTTCCTATGCTGGCTGCACCGTCCCGCGCCACAATTCCCTCCACAGAATTGCACGAAACCCTGTATGGTGTTAGCCACCTTCTCGTTAGACGATGCGTCCCACATACCTCGCTGACTGACGGAGGCACACCGACGGCTTTCAGCGCGAGCTTTCAAATATATACAGCCTCGCTCGTATAGCGGCACACAATTTAGAAGACGCGTCCTTTAAGAGGGTTATTGCGAACGACGGATAATCGTCTTTCTGTCCCCGCTCCTCGAGCCATTCGTCACGCGGCCGTCGTCGGAAGAGTCGCGCAACATCTGCCGGAGTCAATTAACGTGAGCGCCCCCCTCCCCCCCCCCATCCCCGCGACCTTTGAACGGCCGCCCATCGCCTCATTTGCACGGCCACGCTGGCGGCGCACGGTCAAAGGAGCTCAGGCCCTAAACACTTTCTTTAAATAATGCCCGCGAAAAAAAAAAAAAAAAGAAAGAGTACGCGGGCTCGACTCGAAGCCCGGCCTCGTCCTTTTGGCGAACCGGTGAATGCCGCCCAGTCAACGGCGATGCGCGCCTCGTGGCCGCGCAGCTGTCGGCGCCTTTCGCGGACCTCGCCGCCTTTGAAGGCCCCCGGAGAATGGGGATAATGCCGCAACAGCGCGAAACGGCCGGGCCGAAGCCACGCATCCCGCCCGGGCGAGGATTAGCGGAGGCACGCGCGCGTAAAGAGCGCCGATGCTGCCCGTCGTGTTCGCGGAGGCGGCTCAAAGCAGGCGCGAAATTGTTATTTGCATCATCGCTGCCGTAAGTGCGGCGATTTTTCCATGCGCTTCGTGCACTGCGCGCGTGACTGCCGTTGACTTGGGAGCAGGACTCGCCGCGAGCCTCCAGACTGAAGAGAAACCGCGTCTTCCCTCTCGGGAGCCTCGAAGGCCATTTCTACCCACCAGCCCCTTTCCTCTTGTTTTTCGTTGGCCCCTTCGCCTGCTTTAGTGTGTTTATTCGCTCGCTTTCGATGTATCAGAAATGACCGTTGTTTCTTTTTCCTTTTCTTTTAACGGAAATGCACTTTTGTTTATGCACGCTATCCACTCCTGTAATATCGCGCAAGGGCTGGAAGTGTGAATAAAGAAATGAAATAAAACATCGATAACGTCAGGCCTTCGCGTTCTCAGCCGTGACGTCACACAAGTGCCCCTCCCCCTCCCCCCCCTGCAGCCAGAACACACGTGAAATGGGGACGGCAAGCCGCGGCCGGCGCTTGTCGCTTCGTGCTTTCGTCATGCTACGCTAATCAGAAGCGACGGCAGGGAGTCCTGCCGATGGTCAAAATATCTTCGATTCGTCAACAGTACCTTGACGTACAATGGATGCATACTTTCGTCGGATTCACACCGTATTCGTGTTCGATTATGGATTCTCCTTGGCTTACAGTGTGAGAGATTGTCGGAGGTGACGCAGGAGATCGTCGACTGCCAATATCCTGCGTAAAAACATAAATTCGCTAATGGACAAGTATGACGTTATGGTGACATCCGCTAACTTCTTTCTTCCGAAAAAGAAGCGATAGATCGTTCTTCAGGTTCTATAAGACAGAAAGTTCATAACGACAGATGGCCAGATACAACTCGTATAATAGACTTCCTGTGTATGGTCAGTGTCCGTAACATAGGGCGCCTACTATCACTAGAAAACATTCTGTATCCTACTATCACTATCACAATCCCGATACGGGGTTGTCGCAAGAGAATGCAGTTGGCGTACTTCGCAACGACGACGTAAACGCTTCGCCATGGCCACTAGTACGCATCCATCACGAGGGTGTCGGGCCTTCAAAGGGCCGCAAAGCACACAAGTGCGACTAATAATCGACGTTCGCGAGCTTCGGCAGCGCCCATCGTGGATCCGCCGGCAATACCAAGAAACACGATAGCTCCCCAAAAGATACCTGCGATTTCGTCGACACACAAACGGGCTGCGTGCCATCGATCTTTATTTAAGTTTGTTTAAACGTCAACACCTACACACAGTGATGCTGCGGACAGCGGACAAAATGCCTCAAGGTAGGGCTTGACTGCGTCCGCGAGGCTAGGCCGATCTCGGAGGCCACGGCGCCGTCGTTCCGCGCGACGGTTTCCACTGGCGGTGGCCCGGCAGGAGCCCGAAGAGCCTCCCTCGGCCGCCCTGCCAGCGGCAGAGAGACTCTGCACGTGCCGGAACCGGACCGCACGTTCCCGAACGCAAATGACGCGTGCCGGTCGCACTCGGAGGGGAGGCTGGGAACGAAACGTGCCACCGCGGGTGCTGCTACACACGGCGTCACCATCGACGTATGCGGTTGTGGCACGGAAGCAGTGCGGCGTGAAATAATCGAGTGGTGCGAAAAAAAAGAAAAGAACCGGGCGGCAGGCGCGCCGTCGCGCACTACACCAGACGGGCGACAGGACGAAGCGAGCGGCGGCGGCGGAAGCTGGCTGGCGCGCGCCGACCTCGATGTCCACACAACGGCGCCGCGAGCCGTGCCGCGCTGCCGAACCGCGGCACGGCGCAGTTCCGGGAAACGGGCGCTCGGTGCACGGCGGCGAAAGTGCCTGGCTGCAAGAGCGCGGGCCGCAGCGCCATCCGCGACGGCGGCGGCGCGGGTCACCGGGACGAGGACGGCACCGCCGCGCGATCCATGGCGGCAAGGACGCCGCCGCCTCCTCGTTCTGACCGAACGCGCGGGAAAACCAGCGCGGCCGCCCTGACCTCTCGGCACCCCGCGCAACCTTACGAGCGTATGCAAAGTTGTGGGCACGCGCGCGCGGCTAGTCACGAGCCGAGCGGACGAACCCGTTCCGACGCGCGCCGCGCGCAAAAGAAGCGCGTCCTCGGCCGCCGCTAGGAAGGTCGCCCCCGCGTGCGCATCCACGGTCGGGCCGGTGATCATTTTTCGTCGTGTACGGCCGCTCTAGAAATCAATGCGGCAAGCCGGGCAGCGCTCCCTCACTGACGATGCGTGGTTGCCTCGACGCGCAGACGACGCCCTTCGTATTTGCGCGCCCCGGCGTCGTTTGGCGAGTTAGTCCCCTAGCACATAAGTTTTGCTACTTTAAGCACATACGACTTGGCTTTCGCAAACAAGTTACCTCACCGCATAAATATTATCCTAGGCACTGCCATTCGTGCCAGGGCAGCCTAGGCCACGACTTCGAGCAATTCCCCCCCTGTCCCGCATAGGAGAAAATTAGCATTGCCACTCAAGGTTGCAACTCTAATGGCCGCCATTTTCTACGTTGGGACGGCGACAGTGGCTGCTATCGCGGAGGTTCCTGCTTTCCTGCTTCCCCACAAGCCCTCCACGGCAAGCAGGCAACGCATCGCAGCGCCAGCGGCGGAATGCGACGCCCAGAGGCGACTACCCTAGCGCGGCTGCATCAGGGGCGCCATCCACAGAGACGCTTTCCTCGGCTTGTCCGGGATGCATCCCCTCCGAGGCGATTATCTTCGTGGACGGCGGTGAAACCACCGGCCAAGTCCATTAGTGGGTCAGCTGACGCTCGCCTCTCGGAGGAATGCCTTTCACCGGGGCACGACCTCCCGCCCGAAGCGCCTCCTCAACCACCAGAGGAGCACGCACGTCTTGGCCGCGCGAGTTCGTCAAGAGCGGCATTGTTCAGAAGGCTCCGTTCGGCCAGGGCTGCTGCGCTGTGGCACGCCTATTGATACGGCGAGCCGGTCCTACTGGTTCGAAAGGTCCTTTTGTTCTTCGACTGCAGACACTTATCACATGGCAACGTATCCGGTGGCAAGCAGGGTTGTTGTACGGAACATTCTTCTGTGGAAGAGGCTCGTTGCTGGTGCATAGGATGAAACGCCGCATCAACAGAGCTCGTGTGAAATGGCTGGTTTGATTACTGCCGTAACGCGCATGCCGTAAGACAAAAACACTACGCAGAGTCAGTGGCATACCAACTATTCCTAGAGATATTTCTATATATATAGTTCATCCTGACGAAGGCCGTGCCACGGCCGAAATGTTAAACCATTAAACATGCAAGTTTCGTAAGTGTGCCCCTTCGTTTCTTCAACTACCTATGCATCAGACCTACGAAATAGCCTGGAAAGGCTTCTGTCCGTTATATCTATATTTAACCGACAGGGACCTATCTATCAATCGCAGATGGTGAACCATGGACGTCTGAAAAATGATCTGAATTGGCATTTACCTCATGCAACTATACAATATCTAAATATGACGCAGAGACAAGAGGCAATCAGTGCCCCACAGTGGTCCCGGATCCCGCCCAGTAGCAGCAGTACAGCACACATAAAAATGCACATTTGCTACAAAGAATTTGAATAATTCAACAAAGAATTGTACTTGCTGTTTAAGCCTACAGTATAAATGTATCGCTAGTTTAGGTAATAGCATCGACGAGGTTATACGCAACGACGTACAATCAACATAACTTACTTGCAATATTCACACACACACACACACACACACACACACACACACACACACACACACACACACACACACACACACACACACACACACACACACACACACACACACACACACACACACACACACACAAAATTGAATCGCCATCCCGGCCCTGCTACAGAGGATGTCCAGCGAATCTGTTGAGAACCACAATGCTAAGGGGGCTACTCAATGATTTATTGCTTTTATTACACACCCTCCCTTCAATTTAATTTCCGCTAAGTCTGATATCTGTTGAGTTCTTCCAGGGCCGCGGGATAAATTCTTTGTTCGCAAAACACATTTGTAAAGCTGCAGATAGCTTACATGCATAATTTACTACAAATGCCCCCCTATCTTTGAAGTCTACCTACATATTGCCCATTAAGTGCCCTTTCTTTTCGCCAAATATGAACAAAATGTCTTGTTTAGTTCACCGAGGACATCGCTGAATATAAGACTGAACGTGTTATGATGCCTGAAGATAGGGAACGAAAAATGACAGCTCATTAATTATTTGCAACGCGCCTAAATGGACCAGGAGCGACTTGCACGAGCATTTAATAATGAAAATAATGACGAATTTAAGAACACATTTTTAATGTTCCATAGAAACTGCCTAGTCTGCACAAGAACGCATTCCTAAATCCGTTATTATTTTCATTATTAAATGTTCGTGTAAGCCACCCCAGGAACGTAAAATTTTTGTCTCGCATTGCAGTTACCATGTCTCCCTCCCCTTTCCATAAAATATAAACCTGTTGTAAACTGCAGCTATATCGGGACACTAAGAAGCATAGCTGGTAGCGGCCATATCACGCGCTCTAACACTTTAATACTAAATTTTCTTTACAAATACTGTGTTTGATCCAACCGCATTTAACTTCGCACAGAGAGTTTCCATAGTGTACCACCAATTTTCATTAAATTTGGTCTTGGTGGCTTTTATAGTTCTGCCAGGGCGGCAGGCTCAATTCTTGCGCGCTCGCTAGACACGCTCAAAGGCTCTGGAGTGCTTGCACACGTAATTTATTACCCAATTACCCATCTGTTTCGAACTTCACCTCCCCATCACCCATTAACATGTCCTTACAGTCACCAAACATGACAAAGCCGCCTTTATAGTTCAGTGAGGACACCAGGCGTGAAATAATATATCACGCATGAAAAAGTGAGAAGAAGAAGATGGGGGGTTCAGTAATTATTCATAATGCTTCTAAATAAGGCAGAAAGGTTAAAAATACGCGACACATTGCACTTACAATGCTGCCTAATCCTTCAAAGTATAAAATATCTGAAACACAGAGTTCTCTTGGGACATCGGGAAACTTAGCTAATAGCAATAGCGGAATACTTTCTAAAACTAGCTTGCAAATTTTTTTTTAACGCTGTATTTGATCAACACGTCTTTATTATCGCATACAAACTTGGCGTATTGTTCCCCTCATGTTCGCAAAATTTCGCCTCGTAATTATGCCGGCGCAGCCGTGTAAGTCTTACACCACTCGTAAAACAGACTAATAACGCTATGGACCACTCGCTCACGTATTCCACTGCAAAATGCGCATTTCACCCGGCCATTTGTAATATTGCTTACACCTTGTGCCTACCATGCCCCTAATTTTCTCTAGATATAAACAAGATGCCTTGTTTAGCTCGCTGAGGACACCGGGGGAGCAAACTATATATACGAATCTTGTAGTATCCCCTTCAGTGACGACGTACACGTTTGTGAACGCGACTTATTTTTGCCATTATTGTGCAGTGGTTGCAAGGAATAGAGAATGAACATTAAGCTTTGAGTAAATTGAACATTCTGCTCTCTTAAAGTGCACCCATTTCACTTCTGAGTGAAATGCATCGCGACCGCTTTCGTGAAGGCGCTACCGCCTTTGACGGGACGTTTGAAGTGGGGCGTTTCGGTGCTGATCGCGAAGCATTGTTTCTTCCCTTGTAATGCTTGTGCCTAATAATTAACCTGTACATGCAATTCGAGTGGGTGATTCAATATATTTAATGACGAAACGTAGCATGACTGACTGCACAGCAAATGGACATTTAATCAGTATGTAATTATGGTGGGTAACTATAAAATGCACAGAGTCATTCTCACACCTTGACTTGCTTTCTATATGGAGTCTCCAGCACCTTGGGATAAAATTATGTAGACTTCACACATTTATCGACAGTCGATCATAATTTGGATAAAGCGACCAGTCAGTTACTGTTTTCCGAGTACAATAGAAACTTACACAGTGCAAATTTTCAGTACAGATCACCAAAGAGTGGCCCTCATTTTTTCAAAATACGAAATATCTGCTGTATTTGCTCCTTTCGGGAAACAATAGTGTAGCTCTTATCTAGAATCATCCTGAAAATGAAATCGTCAGACGGAAGTGACACATACATTAGAAAAAATTCAAGTCGGTGTTCTATTGGTATTGAAATGGATTGCGAGTTCGACCAAGGTCATCTTCACGAGCATATGCACGATAAGTTGTCATTGCACAATGAAATTCGACAGTTATACCTGTTAGAGGTTTGATTAGATTTCTGATGGTGATAAGATGCTGAGACTGCAACACTGCAATAGAAAGAGATTAAATAGTTCCAGCATTTGATAATCCAATAATTTCAGGCAGTAAGGCACACCAGTTGTTGGGCGCGGCTAATTGTAATACTTTATCTGGATCTCGCGGTCACTATATAGCGC
This sequence comes from Dermacentor variabilis, assembly GCF_050947875.1. Taxonomy (NCBI): domain Eukaryota; kingdom Metazoa; phylum Arthropoda; class Arachnida; order Ixodida; family Ixodidae; genus Dermacentor; species Dermacentor variabilis. The sequence goes on along the minus strand of NC_134569.1, from coordinate 14,580,018 downwards.
ATTAAATGTAACAAGGTGATAGTGTTTTAGAATACGGATATCGCGGTACCAAAAAACTGGGCATGATGCAAGTTGCGCAAGCTGGCAGTTCCTTCGTGCGGGAACTGCCCAGCGCCAGGGTCCGCCACGCGAGCGTGTGTGGGGAATCCTGTGCGTCGTCCTCTACTGGGCGCCCCGAGAAGGCACAAAAGACAATCGTCGTTGTCCAAGCAGGGATATGCGTAGAAAAGGAAAGCCTTACTTATGTGGTCACTCTACCAAGAAAAAAAGAATTAGCTTCAGCTGTAGTTTTAACGGACTTTCCAGCGTGCAGCCGAACGTGCCTGTGCCCGCTTTCAAGAATGCGTGTGCAAGGGGGGTGGGGGGAGCAAATGACATACGTTGACCCCCCCCCACTTTTGATTGCTCCCCCCACGCGGTAGATACGCCTATGCACAGAGTCGTGTTTCTTGTATACTCGTATGTCTCTTGTCCTGGACTGCACAGTGAACGAACTACATCGCTCTTCGTGCATGTTTCTTCCATGGGAAGAAAACCTTCCGCGGCCTAAGTGGCCATATCAGTTCAATTTTATATTAGTGAGACTCTCTCTCTTGCAAGATTTATTTCGATTTTTATCTTGCTTCTCTGGATATGTAACCCTATTTATATACGCCGCTGTTATCGTTTTGACATACGCGGCCAAGAAATTCACACAAATTACTGCTCTTCACATAACGTTCTCTAACTCGTTTCAGAACATGAAATATGTTTAACCTGCTGCGTCGGGTCAACCAGGTCGCGCTCCCCCAACAAGAATATTGATTAGACCCACTTCATGTGATTCCCAATGAAGAAACTGCACGCAAATGAAAGTGGTTATGCCGTATACCGGGAGTCCCAGTTAACTTGGACGAAGATTTTAAGGAAACCCAAGAGCGCTTGCTAAATTGTGCTGACTGCATAGTAGCCGTAGTCGTGTGTACTTAGAGCCAGTATTCTTTTCATCACGAAGTATTAATTAATCAATTGATATCAACAGCATTTCATCATCACGAAGTATTAATTAATTTTATTTACTGACCTTATTAATTATTGCTTGAATCGCAAACATATCAATCACAACATTGTACGGCACCTCAAATAACCTCCGAATCAAGCATTTGCGTCGTGCTCGGCTTTGCCTCGTTCGTTTTCCCGAGAAAAAAAAAAAGCGCGCGGAACATCAAAAATGCGAAATAGATACGAGCTCGAGCTCCCCTACTCGAGCGCTGCCAAGCGAATAGCCACGGACACACGGCTTTACTAGCGGCGGCAGCTCCGTATGGGGCTTGTTGCGTACTCCAGGGTAGCGTAGCGTACTGCTGCCGAGAAGTAGCGACGCCTGCCTATTGAAGCTCGACCGACATTACTTATTGGGTAGCGTGGCGTTGTCGGCAGGCTGCAGGCATCCGGTAGATCATGGCGACCAAGCAGGGGCGAGACGATTTGCTAGTGCGAAACTTGCACTGTTTATTCAAAGGCAGTTGAAAGAAAATAAGAAAAGCATGAAGTATGAAGTCTCAGATAAGAAGTATATCAAAGTACATTTCGGAGCCCCTTAAATAACTCTCTACAAGTGTGGGCGGGATCTTTCTACCATCGATGACACGTGACAGCCACGGAGAGAGGGTCCCTCCTCCTGCAATACCAAACACGATAAGGAGAGGTCGGTCCTCTCAGCGACGAATCCGGTCGGGTGAACGACCCCTCCGGTGCACGTGGGCTCCGGTGCAGGGAAGGTCGGGTGAATGACCCCTCAGGTGCACGTGGGCTCTTGTTCAGGGAAGGTCGGGTGAATGACCTGTCGCCACGTGGTGTCAGACGCCAACCTTAACAGGCTTCACGAACGGTCGCAGCATCATGAGAGCACGACGCTGGCTCACTGATTAACGTACAGCGGAGACGGAAGGGGGCGGGGGGATTTCTAAGCCGAGAAACCGTGACGGCGCACATGGGACTAATTTTGCGCACCCATTATGCTCTGTGGATAGGCGCGCTCGGAACGTGTGTCCCTTTTGTTCCCTTCAGCAACAGAAACAAACCATGTGCAGGCTATGTCCATCTAATCCGTTTTGACGGATCTGCACGGCCAGCATATGTTGTTGATTACCTAAATAATTTTTGCTTGACGTGTCAGTGCGTAGATAATAACGGGAGATCTCAAGTGTACCACGCCAGTGACCTGCTCTTCAAGAAAGCAGCCATGCCCTTCACGAATGATTAGCAGGCTAAATTGACCCCGGCTCTGGGGGCGGCGCACGGCGACAAGGGGAAGGCAGCCAAGCTATTCCGGATGTGGCATTGTGGAGGACGCGCTAGTCCGTCCAAAATACTTAGATCGTACAAAGTCCGTTGCGAGACGGGTAGCTTCACAAGAAAGCGACACAGGGCTGCGACGGCAGTTCAAGAAGCGGAAACGCATGTTTTGACATTCTTTGCTGCTAGCCCTCACAGTAGTGTGTGCGATGCCAGTGCGGAGGCCGGAACCTCAAGGTTATCAGTGTGGAGGATTTCAAAGAACGGTCGCATGCACCCGTGTACCACATACATCTTCATCAAAAACTAGATCGAGATTTTGAAAACAGACTTGACTTTGCCAATTAGATTTTCGCGAAATGTGAAGAAGAAACGGACTTTCTGACTCGCGCGCTTTCGACGGATGAGACTGATTTCTCCAGAAACGCACAAGTTAACCTTCACAACGCGCACTACTGGAGTGATAGCAATCCCCATTGGCTGGCACAAACACGACACCAATACCAGTGGTCGTTCAATGTGTGGTGCGGTATTTTGATGGCAACTTCATCGGACCCATCTTGTTTGACAACACACTAACGACGCAACGCTACGTCAACGACATCCTCGAGGGCCCCGTGAACGACGTCTGTCGCAACGTTCCACATGCGCACCTTCGCAACATCTGATTTCAACACGACGGTGCTCCTGCGCATAGCAGTAGTCAACCTCGAGCGTGGTTCGACAAGCTTTTTCTTGAACAGCGAATTGGTCGGCACGGACCTGTATCCTGACCTGCAAGGTCGCCGGACATGACACCGCTGGACTTTTTGTGGGGCTACGTGAAAGATCGCGTGTATAGCAGCGAAACTATCACACTGGACGCCCTATAAAGGCAAAAATAAGCAGAGTCTGGCGCGAGATTCAAACGTCGTTGGCCAAAACTGCAACACCACAGGTGTTGGAAAGAAGCAAGTACTGTATTGCTTCAGACGGTGACGTGTCTGAACACGTGCTATAAGTGACAGTGGAAAATAACCACTCAAGACCGTAAAACGTGACTGTTTAACGCACCTTCATGATGTCACCCTCTCCTTACATAAAAAAAAAAAGCTTGCGACAAAGATAGAAATAGGTAAAAAAACTGCTTTGTTTTGCCTCTTTTCCGGAGTTAAAGAGACAAAGGGTAAATGGCTAAACCAGTTGTACCTCTGGATGTTTCTTTTGTGGGCGGCTGAGACGCCTTAGGTGCATTTGGTTTATTTTTTATTAATATAAACTCCTGAGTAGCTTTTTTCTGTCCTTCTGAGACCTGCCTTTCTATTTTCGTGCTCTTTTGCGCACTGTATATTTTTTTTTTTACATTGGTTGAATTCCTTTTGCAGCTTTGTTTCATGATACGCGAAGGCTAAAACTATCCCGAGTGCCTCATGACCGAGCACAACATTCTTCCGTCCGCAGATGCTGACGCTTATCGCACCACGCTAGTTAGGTCGCGAAACCTCTCGAGCCATCTTACATGACGATACCTTGTGCGATGCGGCGATAAACAAACGCAGTCGTATATCATTCAAGAATTGCTTGCTTGGAGGCGCTCGAGTAGCGGCGTGCGCGCGCGCATCTATTTCATATTTCGCGTACTTCGCGGGCTCTTGTTTTTCTTCTTGGAAAAAAACAGCCAGGCACACTTCAGCACGAAATAAATGCTTGATTCGGAGGTTATTTAAGGTGCCCTACAATTTCGTAATTGACATGTTTGCGATTAAATAAATAATTAAAAGGTTCACTAAATAAAAAAGCAATTAATTAATACTTCGCGATAAAAAATACTGGCTGTAAGTACACACGACTGCTGCTACTATGAAGTCGGTACGATTTCTCTAGAGCTCGTCGTTTTTTTTTGTTTTTTTTTTAAATCTTGGTCTGTGGGGATGCGCGACTCTCACGCATCCCCTGATATGTTGTTTTCCCGCACGGCTCGCGTGGCCTGGCGCCCGCGGCGGTCGGAGTGGTAGAAGCGCGGTGCGAGAGATGGCGCGAGTGTCGCGCCGCTGCGCGGTTACTTGGGTTCGGGGAAGACAAGGCGCCCTCTCTTTGGGACGGGACAGCAAGCGGGACGGACGTGCCGTGCCGCGCGTGCGCCGACCCATGCTTCTGCGAGACCGTGTCGCGTGGCCGCCTTCGAACGCGCCACCGTTGGCGTGACCGTACACGCGAACGACCAGGCGTTGGGATCCAGCATGGGGCGAACATATTCGCTCGCTATGCGGTCGCGGTGAGTCGGACTTCTAGATTTGTCGCGCGCCCATCGGTATGTTTTGTGGATAGCAACTCGGCTAGCAGGCATTGATCTATGAAAGGTGCAATAAATGCCCTTGTGATTGTTTGCACTACTGTGTTGTCGTTCCTTTGTCCCAAGAGTACGGAGGAGAATCCCACAGGTCCAAGTTAACTGGGACACCCGGTATACCTTGAATGGCTGTTTCGTTACTCAACCAAGAGCCCAGAGTATCCGACATTACGCGGTGGCCGAACCTACGAGACACCATGTTAATACTGCAAGTCTCATATATATATATATATATATATATATATATATATATATGCTATCCGCCACAGGCATCTTATAAGCATTTGGTGCATATAGAAGTATATGCGCCCTGGATACTAGAACGAGCGTACACGTAGGAAGTTTGATAGCCGATTTCCACGCACTCACGCTATCTCGCCCCAGCAGCCACCTCGGCATGCTAGGAAACTACAAAAAATACAAGAGGGAAATGTGGCGGTATTGTCTACAGGAGCTGGAAGTAGTCAGCATGGGATATGATGGGTACAGTAGTACATGTATTTGCCAGTCAACTTCGTACTTCTGGCTTCAAATGGCTTCGTGATTTTGCAATGTGATCATCCTTCAACAAAATATTGTGTTACAGATGCAACAGCTTGCAATCATTATGCAGGTGCGCAAAAATCACGCTGCCTACGTACGTAAAGAGGAATATTGTTCGGAGGATAAAGCACAATAAATTACGCCACAGGAGGTCTGAAGCCACAGACACGACAATTATAGCCAAGTCCGCGTGTACTACCCATCACTGTCATGGTAGCAGAAAGATAGCTGCGCAAAGGCTTCCTCCAGTTATTTCTGTAGGAAACTACGGCGTCAAGTGTACGGCTTCTAGCAAAGCGCACGGTGCAGCGGACAGCTGCGCCGGATAAATGTATCAACGGTTAAGATACACCGTGCGCATGCGCGGCAACATGGGCGCGATCTTCCCACGCTTGAAACGCCGTCGTACAAGAAGCCGGCAGCAACGTGACGCGGCACAAAAACCAGAACGTCATGCCGAAAGAGCTTTTAATAGTCGCTGGTCTAGAGAGCTATACGAGGAAGAGATAACGGCTCTCGGAGATCAGTGCATGAGCGGCGTTGCATGCACTTTCCTCGAACGGAGGAGCTTCACGAATACGGGTACACTCGACGAGGCGGACTGCCGCCGTTTGCGTCCACACGTTAACCGGTACGGGAGAAAAAGGAATAAAGAAAGCATTGTCAGGAGTGGAAGCGCTTTCATTCCCGAGAAGTGCTGGCAGGAGGCCGCATCTTCAGCGCACTCTCTCGTCTCGGGCGTCGAGTCTTTTACGCGTAACGAATGGCCGCATTCACCACGTGGTATATATACTGCGCAAGAGTAACGACGCCCCGCAAAAAGAAAGAAAGAAACGGGCGCATCAAGAGCGTGCTGTAGTATAGCGCACGCAGGGCGCGTGCAACCCACCCCGCAAAAGCAAGAAATGAAAACATGCAAGCAGCACGTCGGCGCGGCCGTTCTTTCTCGGCGTTTGTGCCGCGTTGTTGTTCGCAGTGACGCAGCTTCGCGTGGAACTCGCAACAAGCGCGGTGAACAGACGGCAGAAAGAAGGAAGGCGCGTTGGAAAAGACGAGCTCCCAAGAACAAAGGGCTTCGCGAAAAGCGCAGAAAGCTAAGACAAACAAAAAACGTATACGGAGGGAAGAAGAGGAACACTTCCGAGCACAGGGAACACGCGGGCAAAAAAAAAAAAAAAATGTTGAAAAGGTGGGTGCACGAGAAGGCACCGCCAGTGCGAAACAACGCTGGGCGAACGGGTGCGCGACAGAATGTGGCAGAAAGGAGACGGCTTTCGAAGCTATCCAGCGACATATCGAACGAGGGGAACGACACAAGAACAACACTTCGTGTGGAGTCCCTAGGGAGCCCTGTTTCGTGACAGACAAATTGTCGGTTTAACCCACTTTTCTTCCTTCTCATCGTTTCTTTCCGCGCTCGTTCCGGCCGACAAGGCTGTCTCATCGCCGGAGCACGAGCGAACGTGTCCCGTTCCCGCGCGCCGAAGCCATTCTCTCTGCGGCGATGCGCGCGTCACTGTCACCACCATCCGACCGCATGACTCGGTGTTCGGCGCGTACACAGCGCGGGTAATAGGAAGGACTTTCACTTCTTTCTTTCTTTCTTTCTTTCTTTCTTTCTTTCTTTTCTTTCTTTTCATCGTCGGCTTCGCGAACGATCGAGACGTCTACGTCGACGAGGATGGCGGACTCAAGGAGCATGTTTCCGAGGGAGAAAGCTGCTGGCACTACGCGGTCGACTAACGCCACGACAGCTGAATAGCGACCACACCGCATGACGGATAAAGCGACGAAACGACGCGAGCGTCCGGGGAATTCTCTGCGGGCAGCCTCGTAGGTGCTGCACGGCAGAAGCATCCTGGTATTGCATCGCGCCGACAACACACCGTCTTTCCCGTCCACCGCTCTTCCGCTCCCTGTCACGGCTGGCAATCGTGTCTGACAACACACACGACTTGTAGAGTATGGATGCGTGGCTCTTCTGCTTGCGATTCCCGCAAGCGAATCTCGAGACTGCGTGTATATATTGCCGTATAATACGGCACGCTGCCAAGAATCCCGTCTGCCGCGACTGCAATGAGGCATGTAAGCACGAGGGTGTGACACCGTCCTCTGTTGTTGTTGTTCTTTTTTCTCTCTTTTTTATTACTGTTATTGCACACGAGATAGGCGAAGTAGCCACAGAGCTGATTTGTGCTAGCGACGAAGTAAACTGTGCCTGCAGGTCAACATCCGTGGCCTGCCCACTTTGGTCTGCAATAACCGCCGAGTGGTTTTCGAAGAAAAGGGCGGCTTTTCTTTTTTCTTTCTGCTCATAAGGCGAGAACATGGAGAATTAAGAGTATACGTGAACGACGTGTTCTAATACTCTGCTAAGGTCAAGCGTGAGAACACAATTATAACATCGTCACGCTATATCAAGCACATGACGTCACAATCTAGTGATTGCGACGTCATAGTCTGCCAACTTCACTCGAAGGGGGAAAGCTTCGCGCTTTCTCTCGTCTCTCTCTCGTCTGCACCATGCAGCAGATGGTCAAGCCCTCCTGACCCGCCTACGGTCCCGGCCAGAGTCACACATGGGACGGCTGTGTGGCCTCTATGAGGAAGTCATAGGGGGCACGACAGCAAACGCCGTACAGCCTCGCCCACCACAGCGACCACCAGTCCCTATCTCGACGGAGCTGTCCAAATGTCTCGAAGAACCGTTCCCCAACATGTGCCTATACAGCAGACGGCAGCCTCTCTCCTCCAAGAGAGACTTGGCGACCACCTACACATCTTCGTCGATGGATCCGTGATGCCGGAGACGGGCTCATCCACTGCAGCCTGCGTTGCACCGGCCCTACAAAAGAGCAAGCTGTGCCGTCTCCCGGGACATGCAAGCTCTACCGCAGCAGAGCTAGCAGGACTCCACCTTGCTGTGAACCTACTGGCAGAGGAGCTGCCAGCGACTCCGGCAGCCATCTTCTGCGACTCCAAGGCGGCACTGCCCTGCCTGCAGAGCCCTGACAGGGCTAGCCTTGGGGTTGCGCTGCTCTCTTCAAGACTGACGGCCCTTCAGGACGCAGGATGCTCGCTACCCCTGCACTGGCTACAGGCGCACGTGGGGATGCCGGGCAATGAAGAGGCAGACATTCTCGCAAAGAGTGCCCACCACTCAAGCGTTTCCCTCAGCCCTGCTGTAACGGCCATAGACTTATCAAGACACAGGCTGCGCCAGCACGTCATCGCCTGTCACGTTGGAGCTCGGCCTCCTACTTAAGAGGTAACTTTATCTCAGGTGATCCTATCTAAATACATGTAGAAAGAGAATTCGTTTGTCTTGGCAACCACTGCACCAAATTTGACGAGATTTGTTGCATTTAAAAGAAAAACATAAATTCTAGTGGCTGTTGGTTTCGATTTTTCATTTAGGATCTCACTTCTTTATTAAAGATTGACCAAAATCGCAAATTTTCAGAAAACGATACTATCAAGTTTAAAACTCGGTAACTCAACAACGATAAATTATATCACAATTCTGTGAATTGCATATCACAGTACATCTACATCGGGCAAAATTGATATGTTACACATGAACCTAAAAAAAAGTATTATGGAAATACGGCTTTTGCACAACCCTTGTACATAATGTAACCAATTCACGTAAGATACAAATTGACATATCGAATTCTTCCGCTTTGAATGGTCTATAAATGGATGCCGTTTACAGAACCGCAATATCTATTCTTGATGCAGAGCTACTAATTTGTAAACTTCGTGCTTCTATTTTTACGAACTTTCGAATTTTTCAAAATATTTAAAACAAAGTTCTGACCCTAAATCAAAATTCCGCGTCCAACAGGCACTATAACTTAACTTCCTCTCTCAAATGCAACGGATTTCATTAAAGCGATCCAGGGGTTATCTCAGTAAAGCGTTTCTGCGTTTTACATGTATTTGAATAGGCGCATCGGAGTTGGGCCCGAGCTAAAGCTTCCTCTTAAATAATTTGTCTAGGGATCAAATGCATGAATAATAACTGCATTGCCATTGCCAAAGATGCTGCAAACGAATTCTTGAACGCTACGCAATGTCAATACAGGTAAAATATTTATTTTTTCATAAAAGAATATACTCGTCTGTGCCAAAAATTGTGCCCAAAATAACTGATATCAATGCCTCCATATTTTTGTCTATTTAATAGCTAAAGAAAATATCATATGAACTTTAGAACTATATCAGTTCGAAATCAGCAAAGCAGTGCATGCCGCTGATATGAAAAATGTAACGGCCATGAAATGAACAAGTTGAAGACGAATATGTTAATGAAACTTTGTCATTCAAGATCCTTAGTTACATTCTTGTACATTTGCAACGGCCCGTGAAAAATCTCAATGACGCTGTCATTTGTTCCAATGTATTACGCAGGAGCAGCTGTCAGCGGTCATGTATCGTAATTGCACCGAAAGTATAGTCGCAGCAGAGAGCACGTATAAAAAGCATGAGTTCTGCAAAATATACGAGGGCAAGTCAAATGAAAATGGGCCAATGCGAATATATGACAAACGGGGTACTTTATTTAAAAGTAGCCTTGATAAGTATTTAGACATTTGTCCCATTGACTAACGAGTCGCGTGATTCCCGTCTCACAAAGCTCCTTGGGCTGCCGCTCCAAAAAGTCTGCAACCGACTCTTTCACGTCATCGTCTGACACGAATCTGGTTCCCTTGAGCTGTTTTTTCGGTTGCCGCAAGATGTCGAAGTCGCAAGGCGACAGGTCTGAGATGTATGGTGAATGTTGCAGTGTTTCCGCTTGAACTTTACCAGTTTTCTATTAACCACATCAGCGACGTGGGGACGGGCATTGTCGTGGAACAAGATGACCCCATTCGTCAATTTTCCACGTAGTTTGTTCTTGATTGCGACACGCAGCTGGTACAGCGTTTCGCAATATCGGAAACAACTGATAGTCTCTCTAGATTTAGCAAATTCTATCAGTAATGGCTCCTGACGAGCGAAAAAAAAAAGTCAACGACACCATTCCGGCGGAAATGACAGCCTTTGCTTCCTTTGGCGGTGGTGAATTCAAATGCTTCCACTAAACTCTGCCGTCGTGTTTCAGGCTCGTAGTAGTGACATGATGGTTCGTCCCCGATCACAATTGTATATAAGAAATCGTCACCCTCATTGTGATACCGGATCGGACGAGTAAAGGCAGCGCCGAACTTCTCCCTCTTCTGGCGGTGGTTCAAAATCTTGGGCATCCCATTGCGCACACAAGAGCCGATAATCGAGAGGTTCATGAATTATGGCGTGAACCGAACCGTGACTGATGTTCACACGCTCTGCCAGTTCATCGATGCTTGTCCCCCGTTCTTGCCTCATCAGCTCATCAACCTTCGCAATTTTGTTAGCGGTGATTGCACGATGGCTTTGGCCCGGTCTCGGATCGTCTTTGCAACTTTCACGTCCTTCTTTGAACCGTTTGAGCGCTTCACATTGGCCAATGAAATGCAATGTTCAATGTACACGGCAGCCATACGGCGACTAATTTCTTTTTGGGAAGCACCTTCAGCTGTCAAAAACCTCACGGCGTCACGCTGCTCCACTTCTATAGCATCCATTACGTCACGCAACTATGTTCAACCAAGTGTATGGGAGCATTAAAGAACATTCATCCTCACCTCTGCATGTCAGTTTTGTAAATGAGAGATGCCTGTGTGCTACGCGCGTGCCTGGCAGATAATGGACCTAGCCATTATTGCGCGGGGTGGGTAGGCTCACTTTCATTTGACTCGCCCTCATACATCAGAAATGCGAAGATACAATAGAATATACAGATGCGAAGATACAGCTTGATAAAGGGCAGTAAAGTGTCTCTGGAAACAAAGTTCACTGCACGTATACACAAAATCTCGCAACAAGATATTTAAATATATGTATAAGTCTCCAATAAATCTACGTATCTAAGAATAAAGTCACTGTATATAATGTGTCAAACAAGGCAAATAAACATGTGAAATCACAGATTCACAGAATCCTAGATCCCGCCCCCATTCTATCCACTACCCCCCCCTATGTATCCCGCAAGACGGAAGGCGGCGCGCTTGCTCCTTCTTTTCTCCCTTGCGCAAACAAGACTGAGCCACCATCGTCGGCTCATCCCCCCCCCCCCCCCCACGCTTTCACTCGCACATACAGCCGCAATGTTATCGCCCTTGGACTTTATACGAAACATGAGGGCCACGACGACGACAGGAATGCGCCTGAGTGTCCATATAATTTCTATCGAAATAATATAATAAGAGTATCCGGCAACTGAAGCGTCCCATGGCCCATTACTCTGCGCAAAAGAAGTAACAATATCGAACTTTCACCGTGCGACAATTCGCTGCGCCGCAACAATGTTTCTCTTTTTTTTTTTCCTTCTGTGGGGCGGGGGCACCGAAATAAAAAACGCAAAGGAAAGTATGTTGGCCACAATCGAATGCCTACTTTGGGCAACTATTGTGGCTACCAAAGGAATATCGAAGAAAACGCGAGACGCTTGGAACACCGAAAAACATGTGCATACTGCTCGGTATCCTAAACCGGCGAGACAAGACTTTCTGGAGTGGTTGCACTCAAGCCAACGCGGTGCAATCCGTCGAGTCCCCACAGTGATGGCGGCGAGCGACCATTGTTTCTTTTTCTCGTCTGCTAGCCAGAAAGCATCCAAAACTCTGCTAGGCAAAAATGCATTCGGCCAGAGAAAACCGAACGCGCACCGAAGTGCGCCGCGCAGTGGTCAAGGCAATACGTGAAAAATGCATGCGCTCTGGCTGGCTCTGGCAGCCTGTGAGTAGCGAGTACAAAAAAATTGAAGAGGCTCAATGTGTCCTCTCAAATAAAAGTCAAAGTTGAAGAAATAAATAAGAACGTAGTTACCTTCGCTGGCTTTAGTGTCTTGACATGGATGCTTTGGCGCAGGTGAAAAAAAAGAAATGTTGGTATTTTTTTATGTGACATGACGGCGCGAATAAACCACCACAACGCTTGGTCTCATGGGACCTCGCTGCGTGCATTGTCAACTTGTCTGATAGTGTGTTGATTTGGCTTGTCTCGTATGTTCCGATGGAAGACTTTAGAAAAGTCAATGCACCTTTGGCGTCAAATATTTACAGGAACATTCAACCCACAAAGTTCAGCAGTTGAAAATCGAAAGCACACGTTTGGAAATGCCAGTGCACCTTTCGAATCAAAAGTTTATGAGAACTTTATACCCATAAAGTTTGGGAATTGACATCCACGTGCTCCGTAGATTCCGCGGCCTCCGCGAGATGCCGCGGCGAGCCCGTTCGCTATCAAAACGCCCTTGAAACTTTGTGCTCGGATGGGGCTGCTTGCGTTATGTGACTCCCGGTGCATGGGCGTTGCCACGAAACCAAGCCCGAGTTCGCAATTTTAGCGCTGAGATGTCTTTTCGAGCGTGAAAAAAAAAAAAAACATTCTAGAGAAAATCCAGAATGATTTCCGGCGCCGGGGGCTGCTTTGGTCGGCGGTGCATGGACAGCAGGAAAGAATTAAGGGGGGGGGGGAGCGCTGAAGCCCCATAAGCCCCCCCGGCTACGCCCCTGCTCGAGCCCCCTGTACCGCCACAACCTAGCTTCTGCCGGGCCACCTGCCGTGGTCTACCACCAGCTCACCCCTTCGGTCGAAGCCACTGTGCCCTCTCGGCCGGTCTGCTATGTAGCTGCCACGGCGACACCTGTACATTTCCCCTTCCTACCTTCCATCTCCTTTACTCCCATCGCGCCATCCCCGCTGGTGCTGAGCCGTGCTCTCGCAAGGGTTGCAGAAGATAGTGCCAGCTTTCCTCCTTTCCCCCCGCAAGAACCACATCTCAATGGCTATCGGGTGACTATGCACTGGGTTGTGCAATGTGGATCGAAAGCTCACGCAAGCGGGCCTTTCTCGGCACTTAGTAAGTACATACGAAGCGTGTTCGCAGAGAACGATCGGTGTTGCCGCAGACAAACTGGCAGACCCTGCTAGAGCAGCCAACCCCCGCCTTCGCGGCAGTGTGCTCGATGAGTACACACGCGCGCCCCTATACAACGACGACTGACACATGCAAACTGAATCAAGGATCACGAACTCGCCGCAACGTACTCTGCTATAAAATGAGGAAAAGCTCCTGTTTATATATACATGTATTTTCGCGCCAACATAGTGGCGGCTGGCCTGTCGCATATGCTTGCGGGTTTGACGCGAGTGAAAGCGCGAGCTGGAGTCCGCACGTCCGTAGCATTGTCGAAAGCACGCGTCCCGACTCGGTTGTGTACGCGCACACGAAAAGGTGCGCGTACGTGGGCGAACAAGCCCGCGCACAAGAGGCACGGCCACACCTGGGCCGAACGCACTGGCGCGGTCATGAGAAACAAGTGTCGACATTAGGCTGTTTCACATGGCGCGATTGGGGGCGAAAAAAATCGTTCTGCCGCGCACGTCGCAGAGCGATTTTCGCTCACAGCTTTCACATGCGTTTGCGGCAGCGCCATATCCGTCGCAGCGATGCGCAAGGTTGCCTCCTGCTCACAAAGTATTCAAGCCTGCATCGTTAAATAAGAACAACATGGAAATTAGTCAAATATTCGAATTTTCCTATTTTTATTCGATAATAGAATAGGTACACCATTTTTAACGTTTAAAAGCGTTGAGACTTTACGACAGCTTGCAGATACGGTCAGTGAGGCGCTGCACAACATCGCAAGTATGAGCGTGCGGCCTGCGCGGCGTCGGTGGGGTGGTTCCGTTTAGAACACTCTAGTTTCGTTGTTACTACGGAAGCCGCAACTTTTTTTTCCTGGATGAGTGTTTGCTTTTGCAGAAGAACAAACTACTGTTGAGTGTGCATGTATATAAGCAGCTGGCGCGATTTGTAAGGATGAAGAGGTTGACGACGGCGGCGATCAAGTGGGTACGTGCCTTATGTTGAAGCGGCGTCCTTCTCCCGATCTGGATAGCGTGCAGCTTCTCCTTTCAGTAAGCGAAAGAAACAAAAATTTATGAAGCTACTAAGCCGCAAATGGTGGCGGGTACACCCTAAACACAGCTAGAACTGACGCGCGACATTACTCCACAGAGCTACCAACGCGCGGTGAAACACACATTGCCCCTCCAACATCGCGCCGATCGCTGCGACTGAGCGACATGGCATCCCGAGAGCGGCGCACCAAATTCTCAAACAGATCCCGCAAAATACATCAAACACACCTCCCCGTACCCACTTACTCTGGACCCCTGGTCATACCTCGTTGCCGGGCAACGAACGCGCACATGCGGTTGCCCGAGAAATTTCCCTCCGGGCGGCTCGGCATGGTGAGGCGAATAGTTCAGAGTGGGGGGATCCCTTGCTCCGTTACAAAGACATACTCCGTCATTATACACGCATTCGTCGCACCCACGCCGCATCACCGCCGTCCTTCTCGCGGGAGGAAACAATGGCATTACGCCAGTTACAAACCGCAACTTTTCCAAATCTTGTCTTTCTCAATAAATTCTACCCACACTGTTATGCAGATCGTTACCCTGGCTGTGGCAGCTCGCCCACAATCTTCCACGTCACGATTGAGTGCACTGCAAACCTCTTTCCTCCCTTGCCAACTCTTCTTTACCCCCTACGCAACAAAGAGCTGTGGGACGATGCCTTCCGCGACGGACCTCCCCAGGTCCTCCGAGCTGTGATACAACGGGCTCGAAACATCGCCGGAATCATCTTAGGGACCCTGGACTGAGGGTTCCTCCCATACTGCTGTCGCCGTTCAAATATTAATAATAAAGATGTTTTGCTCTCTCTCTCTCTCTGCAGCCGGTACAGTCACCGGGAGGCAGCCCGGTCGTGTAGCGCGGACAACGAGAAGCGACAAATCGCCGTCCCCAGCCAGCAGCGGCGGCGCCACGAGAGGTGCGCGGTCGGAGCCCGCGTCGGCGCGGATCGCGCCTCGAAAACGACGGCGGGGACGCTCCAGCGCCGACCAGGAGGAAGGCATCGAAGGCGCAGGCTGGGTACAGCGCTCGAGCGCGTACCCTTCGACGACGTGCTCCAGTTGGAATATTCGCAGAAATATGATCACAAGGAGAGGTACAGGTGTACGGAAGAAAGAGATACGAGGGACCGTACGTCTCAAAAGAGATTCTGACAGATCGCATGCGTAAGAAACGCAACGCAAAACTTCGAACAGGCTTCGAATGAATTCAGACGCCCACAGCGAGCGCTCGGAGAAGAAGCGACCATCGAGATAAAAGAAGAAACAAAGCGGCTGCTGCTGCGCCAGACCAAGTTCTCAAAAGTGACACTGCGCGGGTTTTGATTTATCAGCATCGAGTTGGAGACGACGTCCAATCGAAAGGCGCCGGGAGTCCTGCAGGTGCGTCGAGCAAGCAGGCAGCAGCGAGTGTTCCGCGCACGCAGGCTGCGAGAGGCGCCGCGCTGTTGGCCATCCCCGCGTTCGCAGGCGCGTGACAGATTAATCGCCCGGCAATCAAACTGCGCGACACGCCGGGACCGTCGAGTGCCGGCGGCTGCCGCTGCAACGCGCGTGTATATGTACCTGCACGCACGCACACCGACATGTGCTTTATGGGCGGATGCGGGGACTGCGGCGCGTCACCGACGTTTATGAGGAACGCCGCCCTTCCAACCTGCCCTGCTCTCCAACAAGTACGCGCATCCCCCTCTTGGGCTTTCGTCCGTATACTTCCTTCGACATATCGTCGTTTGCCCCCCTTGTACTTCTCGTTCTTTCTTTTTGTGTTTCTTCTTACCTCCACCTCATTTTATATATGGCATAACTCAATCTCGAACACGGCAGCTCCTGAACGAGCTCCAGTGCGGGTTTTGCCTAACTTTATACCGTACGTACAGGCGCCGATAAAAGTGGTATACTCCACGCAGTCCACGCAGCGGGAGCCGGAGCAACGGCAAACTGCATCGCAACGCCATCTACAGGCAGCATCTGGGATCATGTATGCCGATAATAAAGGGCGCCCATTGGCTGTCTCGATCCCAGATGCCGCCTGTAGATGACGTCACAATGCAGTGTGCCGTTAATGTGCCGCTGCTCCGGCTCCCGCTGCGTGGACTGCGTGGAGTATACCACTTTTGTCGGGGCCTGTACGTACGGTAAAGCCTTAATTATAGGCATAACATGGAGCGTTTCCTTTTCTTTACTTCAGACTTTCGCTCGTGCCTTTCTTTGAATGTTGTCTGCTTTTCATTCAAGAACACCGCAGGAAGAACAAACAGAATTAAAATCTTAGTCGCCGATATCTCAGCGATCGACGAGCCCTGGATTTCGCGACGAAAACATGATTATGGGGTTTTACGTGCCAAAACTACGATCTCATTATGAGGCGCCCCGGAGCGCGGGACTGCGGATTAATTTTGACCAGCTGGGGTTTTTTATACTTGTGTACACACGGGTGTTCTTGTATTTCGCCCCCATCGAAATTCGTCCGCCGTGGCCGGGCTTTCATCTCACTACCTCGCGCTTAGCAGCGCAACACCAAAGACGCGACGAAAACAGAACCAAACCGGTCGCTCCCTGAAGCTGTCCAGTTGAAAGCATACACAGTGACGCTCAACGTGCTCCGCGCGCATATATCCCGATCGGTAAACGCAAGGAGGGAGGAGACGTGCTTTCTGTAATCAGGAGCTGTTGTGCGTGTTCTCCAAATGGCTGCTGTATTGTTTCCCATTTTGGTGCTAACAGTGCAGTAAGACGGGGACACGAGACGAGAAGACGACAGCACGAGCTCGAGTGACGAACCATGCCCCATATTCGAGAAGCCTTCGAGCAAGGCGGTGTCCAGCGCCTCTCTCGAGTCCCTTCACAGCTCTGTGTACACGATTTCAATAGTGCCGTGCACAGTACCGTAACACAATACATGCAGTCGTTTGTCGATACGACAAAACTTGGCTATCGTGAATTAAGTCGCGTTTCAACGGCGCACGAATCTTTACTGCGGACATACAGCCGCGTAGACCGGCTCGCTGCAACCAATTTGTGCGCAGCTAGGAGTCGGAAAGAATTGGTCGGGTTTCACGCTGGTGCATTGATCTTGCAATGCCGCGTGCAACAACGGAAAATTACGCATATTGCGATATCCTATACACTGGCAAAGTCATAATAAGTACGAAAGATCACTACAAACACGCACGTCTTTCTTTCTTTTCGTTTTTCTTTACAGCATGCCGCACGGCAAGCACAGTAATTAATCTTCAAGAGGGGCCTTCGTCCTGATAGGATTTGATAGTGATGATGACTATGATGGTGGTGGTGTGATTATATGATGAGCCGCTGCAGCAGGAGGACGACGGCAATGAAGAAGACGACAATGATGCTGCTGCTGATGATGATGCCCCTCCTTCCCCCCCCCCCCCCCTCCTACAGACTCGAGCGAGGCCGAGCGCGTCACACGAAAATCTTTCGCTCACATTGTCGTGCACTGCAGATTGGCCGAGCAGGCCTGACGACTCGGACGTCTGTATTAACCGAAAGCGGGGATTGCATTGACAGCACAAGACGGCTATGCGCCTAACAAAACACTATCAGAAACAACTAAGAAAGGAAGAAGGAAAAAAAATAGAAACGTTGCGATTCAAGCTCCGACGCGCGGGTTAGCAACGAAAATCGCGGGCCCGAGTGATGCACTATACAGCTTCGCCCGAAGGCGCGCTAAACGCGCGGGAAGACAACGATGCAAAGAAAGTCAGCCCGCACACAAGCGGCAGGCAACAGACCGTCGCGCGAACCACAGCCGCGCGCTCTCTCGAAGCGATCGAAACGCGCAAAACACGTTCCCACGGAGGGCAGGCCGCGGCCGGCGCAGCATTGGTCATTCATGGAAGATTCGGACAAGAAGAGCCGCAGCGCGATGAGAGAGGGAGGCACGCCTACGTTTCGCAGGGACCACGAACGCCTCGGAGACCCAAGCGATATACGCTAAATACGCTGTACCGCGAACGACACTGCGTTCACAGCTGCAGAGCTGCTGCTAAATGAAGCGCGAATCGATAAACCGCTCTTCAGGACGACGAGAAACTCGCGCCTGCACTAAAAGCGCGCTCCACCCGATCGTGGCTGTGCAACACAGAAAGGACGGCAGAGGGAGGGGATGAAAGAAGGAAACGCTCGGAGCACAACGGGAATATCTGCGAGGAGCCGCCTATCCTGCGTCGATCCAAGTTTCCTTTCCCCGAACGATATCGCACGCGCCGCGCGGACGTTCCTGGAGTTTAAAAGCCGCTTGATGGGAGACATCGATCACGCTGCGCGCATCCATCATTCCCGTCGAAGGCGCCACCGAGCGAGCGGACTTAATAAAACCGACGTATATACGCCCACAAAAGAAAAACGTAAAGAAAAAAAAAGGGGGGGGGGGGCGGGGGAATGAATTTCACAAGCACGCCGTATCCGTTTCTGTCATGTGCGAAGGACAAAAAATGGGGAAAGTGCAGCTGACGAGGGAAAGATTGAATTCACGCACAAACAATGTAGGTCATATTGATTTTCTTTTTCTTTGTTATTTTTATTGCTGATATTTTTTTAACAGCTAGTGACAAGCGCTTTTCGCGGAGAGAGTCGGGAAATTGTGTTTCGAGGGTTCTCAAATGTTTGCACGTACTTGAAATGTCCTCTGAGCAGGCAATGATTGGCTTTTTACTATTTTCTTTTTGCTTCTTTTATCGGTATAGTTGAACTGAACTTGTCGCTGCTTCGGCCAGCGAAGCAAACTCGCACGTTCGTTCCTGCATAGTATAAGGCAATAGAGGCAAGTCGGCCTCGTCGTGCATCAAATCCCGTTCAGTTTAACGCTCGGCAGCGTGTGCACAAATTTTAGCCCGAGCCGAAACTCCTCGAAGAGATGACGTACGTACGCAACCAAGATTGATAGTCCGCCACTCTCGCTGGGCTCGGTGCCAAACCGGAAATAAAACGGGGAGGGCCCAACAGCGCAGCGGCTGAGACGTACACGCTTGCGCCTGCAGCGCGAGAATACGCGCACACACTGACACATGCAGGCACGCACACACGCCGTTTTTGATGTGGACGCAGGGATGGATATAGGTGCGCGTGCGACACAGTATCCGCTGCGAAGGCTCTGCTGGCGTCAAGAAAGAGCTCTAAAAGAGAGAGTGAACGCGTCTCCAGCAGGGTGCATAGACAGATGCGATTCGCTTCGGTACAGCTCCTTCAGTTGTTTGAGTGGCAGTGCTCACAAACACACCACAGCACACGCACGTGAGCACTGCATCGACAAGAGACGGTCGGAGGATTCAGACTTCTGAATCACCTCCCACTCCTTCCCGAACTCGTAAGTATAAGCCTGTGCCTTATTTTCCTCCTCACTCTTCAAAGCACGCAACGCAAGTTACGCAATCGCAACACAACCACATATTGGCACCCGCAATACCGTAGGCCGTGCGCTGGCGCAAAGCTCGCCTCGAAGAAAGGCCGCCGCCGAGAGATTGGATCTGGCGGCAAGCGATTTTCGTCACGGTGTTATTAAGCCCGCTAAACAAGCTTTGATTGGCCGCCGCCACTCGTCCATCATCAAGAACTCGGGCCGCGCAGCGCACGGCTGGCGAAATACGCGACCGCTTTCTTCTTGGCGGGTCGCCGAGGCCGCACGGCGACGCGTATACCTGACTGTGCGCCATCGCAAGCGATTCCCGGGTTTCCGCGGAAAATGCGGCAAGCGCTGCATCAGCGTTTACACCGCCGATCGATCGAGACCGAGGAGCGCCCGCTGCGAATTGAGAAGCCAGCGGAGGACACGCATTTCGATGAACGCAATTGCGCTGGGCGAAGCATTTCCCTCGTCTCTATTATTTCCCCCGTGGATCGCGACCCGCTGCTACCGCGTCGCGGTTCGTTGTGGCTCTTCCTCCGATAGCCCTCGTCTTCCTCGCTGCAGAGCTGACGTCGCGCTGTGACAGCACGAGGCGAGCGTAGCGAGGCGAACGCGCGTCACGTTAAACGAGAACTCGATGAAGCGCGTGCTCAATCGGAAAGAATTGCCCAAGGCCTCGGAAATTGGCGAACGCTACTTCATCGTTCACCGTATTCACGCAACACAAACATACGAGGTATACGAAGTCCCGCCTAGCATATATACATGGCGGCCGGAATTATAGTCGTGTCGTAGCTTGAAAGCTTTGAAATCCGACGTGTGAGATTCATAAAATCGAGTATATAGGTTGCATCGGGAACGCCATTTGTACATGCAGCCCATGGCACGATCGAGTAATGGCTTCTTTCCTATACACAACGATGCCAACGTAATCTCGTTGCAAAAATATAAGAAATAATAGTATTATAGCAGATGTTTTCGTTGCAAGGAATTTTAGCAAGAGACACCAAATGCTGACCAAACTGGGAAATGTATCACATAAAAAATAGAATAAAATAGATAACACTACTGATAAAACGAAATGGCAAATGGGCGGGAACGTGTACAGCGCTGAGCACGGAAACGAAGATTGTTATCATTGCAAGCATACACCGTGTGTCCCAGCTGAAGTTCGAGAAGCTGTTTAAAGAAAAAAAAAAGATTTAGAGATTATGATGCCAGATACGATTATACGACTTAAGTATCCCCATGCAAGCGATCTTGCTCGCGAAAGCGACAAGCGACACGATCGGGATGGCTGTCGCGTTCGCTCGTCGCCTACAAGTCGTGCCCCGTGCGAGCGACGGCTTTGAGCGAAGTCTCCCCGGTGTCGCCGTTATGAGCGCAGCAATATACGCGCCAAAACTGGCGTTACGCGTGCTTTGTTTAAATTTATGTTTTGCTGTAAGGAGCAGCGTAAAATATTTCTGAAGGTCTTGCAGTAGGTTCTTATCCTTGCACGTATCGAAATTTAGTCGTTTGCTCGTTCCGTGCGACACTCGGTAGTACTTGACTGATGTAACATCCCGTTCCAGCTTCGCGCTATTGGCTAGTCGCTCCCAGCACTTTCGGGCCAAGAGCGACGAATTCTAGATTTCCAGGAGCGAGCACTCGAGCGACAAGACCGAGCGATCTGTTCGAGCGACAGCGCGTTTCGTCGCTCGTCGCCGTCGCGCGCAAAATCACTCTCATAGGGTTTGGGCTTTACGGTGTTCAATCTTCAGACGCCTAACGCCCGAACACCGTAGATCCTAAAACCGCATCTTCCATCATGTGTTTGAATATCTCAGAGCGCAACTCTTATAGGCGCCCGTTCCTGCGGCAAGCGTCCGCAGTACCCAACGAACGACCACAGCATGAACGAGCGAACGCGAAGTGAGGATGAAATGCGGCGATAGCGAAGAGAGCGCGAGGAGGCAAGCGGAGGACGACGGTACGGCGAAAGCCGAGACCACACGTACGCTTGCGGACGCGCGCAAGCTCGCGTCCGCGCGCTTAGCGCCTGGCGCGCCTCGCGAGGAATGGCGGTTTTCATTCACCATAGAATTTCTCACTATAACACCTAGAGGGAAATCTGGCGCCACCGTCTATGGGAGTTTCCATAGAGGGAACTCTGGCGCTAGTGTCTACGTGAGCTACAATGGGAGCGGTTGTCCCAGCATGGGAATTATGGGAAGTACATGGATTTGCCTAAACTTCGTCCTTTTTGGCTTCAAACGGCTTTGTGACTAAGTAAACTCGTCATTTTCAACAGTTTATGGCGTAATAAATAATTAAATAAACATCATTAAAATTGCCCGACTGCAGGATTCGAACACAGGGACTCTAGTACAGAAGCCTGATATTGAAACCATTAAGCCACGGATGCATGTATCGACAAGCGAATGAAACGCACTTATGAATTTATCGCGGGCATGCCAGTGCTTTGAGACGCTTGGTGCGTTTCGATTTGGGCACATGAACAAGCTCAATCATTGCAATTAATAGCAATTGTACGCGTTCCCCGGCGTCTTCTACACTTCGAAGAATATAGATTGCGCTGAAATATACGACAATAAGATTTATATAGCGTAATATACAAAGCCACAAGAACGTCTGAATCCACAAGCACGAAGATCAGACAAATCCATGTACTTCCCATCATTCCCATGGTAGGACAACGACTGCAGCGCCAGAGTTCCCTCTAGTAATTTTGTAGGAAACTCTATGGGAGTTTCTTAAGGGGCGCCGTGCCGTCATGGGAATGACGGTATATGTGTCTGCGAGGCTTGTGTTGGCTGGTGTTGTAAGAGGCTTCGTCTAAAACGTGGATAGGGCTACACAAATAACGCGTTCTTGAAGTAACATCGTCTTAAAATGTTTTCATTCACGCAAATTGCCTCTTTACTCACCTACAATGCATGACGAAGGGAAGAAAGGCAAGAACAGACGACAAACTGTTTCAAAGTGAGCGCGATTCTTGTCGTCTGTCCTCCAAATTTAGCGGCCCGCACATACTTTTTACATATAGTTGTACATGCAATAAGAAGTTCTCATAGTTAAACAAAACATGTTTTTGTGTAATAAAGCTAAAACAGCTTTTTACTTGCTGTTTTAGTAGAATATGAATCATTGTGACAGAGGGCCCGGTGCTTACCTGGCTGTCCGAGAACGATGCCAATCCGAAGTCACAATATACCGGCATTCCCATGCATACCACAGCGCAGCAGCCTATGGCGTCCACAAAGACGCTTTGGCAGACGCCGCTTCGTACTTTGTTAGTGACAGTGACAGATATCTATAAACGTAATTATTACATTTTTATAGCTGTTAGATCAGCACAAGAAGGAAAGAAGAAGCACTTTCTTGCATGATATAAATCTGTTTCACTGAGAGTTTAATGTACCGCGCCGTAGCTGCGTAGCCAGGAGCGCCGACGCGAGGCAGCTCTAGCGTGCAATAACAGAGAAGCGCTGTTCCCCGAAATCACGCCGCGTTTCGAAGCGTACGAACCATGCCGCACCGTCTGCGCATGCGCGGGCGCGAGCTTGCGCGCGTCCGCAAGTGTATGTGTGGTCTGGGCGTAAGAAGAAAAGCGCAGTGCCGCGCATGACGGGCATTGCGGCGACGATAGCTACAAAATGGCACCAGAGTAGCGAGCGTTGCCTATGGAAACAAGGCGTTGCGTAAGCGGAAGTCTGTCTGCGGCGGATGCAGTGAATCGCGCCCACGCGCCACGATTAGTGAGGCAGCCGCGCCACACTTCGGTCCGTTTGCAACATGCCGCGCGAGACACTGTCCGCGCCAGCCAACATTTCGCGAAGTGAAAACACGCATACAGCTGCGCTCAAATTTCGCTTTAGGGAGTATCGTAATCGCAGGCGACTTTTATTACTTATTTTGACAGTTTGGCTAACGTTTGATGGGACACCCTATTATATTTTCGTGTCTGGCTGCTGGTACTGTTGCTTGCTCTTGCCTTAGCGCCTGACACTGTAATACTAGTGTCGGCGACGCTTAGTAGGAAATATGAGTGTTCAGTTAAAAATTTTCCGTGGTTCACTTCTATATCGATCACGCGGGACGCTGAAACTGCGCATGTGTAAATATATACTCTGAGGCTACGTGCCTATTGTCAACTCTGAACTGATAGGGGCTTATCGTTCACAGGTGCTGAAGTGGTGCGAAGTGTGGTAATAGACCCAATGGAATACAGAGAAGCCATCAAGTTCATTTACTTGGAAGGTCACACACCGAGGGAGAAGTTCGATAAGATGAAAGAGGTTTATGGGGAGGATTCATCATCATATCATGCACACCAGGCGACAATTTTCTGTGGCGGCACAGCCAAAGCATTGTGGGCGGTGATAGCATGGTTGGGTTACTACGCCAAGTAGTCCTAACGTTCTGCTGGCTGTTTCAGTTTCGTGTTTTGTTATAGTGATCATCAACGTTATCATCATCATCATCATCATCATCATCATCATCATCATCATCATTTGTCGAGCTTTTCTCGGGGACATATTAGTTTAACGTCTCCTCTGATCTTACAGGTGCGCTACTGAAGTACGTGTGCAAACGAACACAGTGCACTGCAATAATGTCCTATGAGAAGCGATATTTTGCATATCGAAAGAGAGTAGGAAGTACTCTGATAGAAGCAAGCATTCTTTTTTTTTTTTGAAAACCACGGAGCACACAGGAACGGCGCAATTAGAAGTCAAACGTAATGGAACAAGCTATTTCATAAATTCCATGGCATTCAAGGTCGGCATTTTCGGTTGTCTATTTTCGGGGAATTAATAAATGAATGCATTAAGCAACGAGGGGACCGAAGGTCACTGTTGCCTTTCGGGACACTTTTAGTGCGGCGGGCATGAGACGCCGTCAGCGTCTACGGGCAGCAGCAGCATTCCTGGCACGCTGTTTTCGCGCAGTGAAGCGAACGTCGTGGATCCTGCTGCCGCGGTGGAACGCAAGTGGACGCAACTTGCACTGCTAGCGCTCTAGCGCGACCCTCGACGGGTCTCGGTGCTGGAGGCGAAAAAAAAAATAATAAGGTGACTGCATTAGCGATGTGTAGGAGGCTGTCAACGCAAAGCGCCAGGAGCACTGTCGGCCGTACACGCGGACGCTTGGAGTGCTACACGTGAAATCTTGCCAAAATGATTACATCTGTGGCAGTGAACCGAGAATACCGAGCCTGTAAGCCACGCAATTACGAAATGGGCAGTTTCTTTTACCTACAACTCGTAATCGAAGTTGGGCTTGCACAGCTGGAGGACCCGCGGAAGACGGCCAGGGTGGCGGCGTTGAGGCGGCTGGCCATAGCGACCAGCTACGCGCTTGAGCATCGATTGCACGCTACACAGCGCCTTTTCCCGTTATCGTAGGCAGCAAACGAAAACATTCCGGAAGACACCGCTTTCATGATATGCTTCTGATCAATGAATTCAGATGAGCTTCCGAGGAGCCGTTCATGCTTGCATGCTGCCGAGCCATCTTTGTTTAAAGGAGCAGCATAACCAGATGTGAACATGTGTGATAAAAAACGATAGACAACAGAAAGCGGAAACTCTTGACGCAGCAAGTTTCTTATTTATTACAAAAAGAAATTTTTATTAAGAAAAGAAAGAATAGATTATATGTTTTGTGTTATGCTGCGAAGTCTACAGATGCTCACACTTGGAAATACATGCCGGCGCATACTAACAAAAGTGCGCTTCAGCTGCGTAGCTTTGGCTATGCTGCCACAGAAAGTTGTCGCCCGGTGTAGTCAATAACTGGCATCTTCAATACAAATGTTGTCGGACTTCGGTGGAAACAAGTAAAATTGCAGGGCAACCTCACATCGCTATCGACGAACACACCATGCAGCCAGTAGAGGCCGTTATTTTTTAAAATCGCTGCGTAATCATTCGAGGCCTGGAAAGAAATGTCAAGGTTAGTGTAGGGTCCGTGAAAAAAAAAAAAGACTCAAGACTACTTCCAAATGCGCAAGGTATCCGCTCGCTGGGTTACCCAGTTGCTCACACTTTTCCAGAAGCAGGAAAGAGTCGAATACTCGAAGGCTCTTTCGATGATGTTCCATGGGAAACGGGAGGCTTTCTTTCGACAGATTGATCACACAGGACTAAAGCAGGGCCCATCAGTATAATCCAGACACTAAAGCCCAGTCGATGCCATTCGGACTCGCCGCCTCCACAAAGGACGTGCACTCGCCCAGCCTTCGGCAGGCAAGGTCACGTTCAGAGTCTTTCTGCGCATGAGCAGGGAGTACGGTATAGAATTAGGGCGAACCACATCCGCCTTCGAATGAAGGATACGGCGCGATTGCATAGGCGTCTATTGCAGGCGTGAAATTCTAGTTCAGTGCCAGCTAGTAAAGCGGGCGTTCGCGTGAACTCGCACCAACGAGTCGGCTCACCGACACGCTCGAAGATTGTGGACCGAGCGGTAGGCGTCGGAGCCCCTGGTCACCTGCATTGCCCAGCACTACCGCCATACGCCTACACCCACCCCCTCACGGCAGCCTTCCCAAGCGAGATCCCCTGGGGTCGCCTCCAGACCCGCACCTCTCCGTGCCCCCTCGCGTATTCGCGCATCCACCCAGGTGCCACACGTTGCCTGTCTAGAGCCACATTCCTTTTTAAGTTCAAAATTACTCGCAGTTTTTCTATGGTGCATGTTTTGCACGCAGTGATTCATTTCTAGGCTCCTAATATGTGGTGTGTTGGCTAGTGTTGCACGTTTCTCGCAAATGCATGATGCAATAAATACCATTTAAGAAAAAAATTGGAGGACGCTTAAGCTTCGCCTTCAAGAGTGGAACGCGACAGCGTTCCCGTCGACCCGCCAAGGGGTGTAAGACAATGGGCTACGGCGCAGCGACTACGCGCCCCGCATCGGACGCGGTGAGCGTCGAGCAACGCAGCGTTCGGCGCGACAACGAAATGTGCGCCTGAGCAAGCGACGCACGCCTGAGCCTTAGAAACAGCTCGTTTCTAAGGCAACACCGCGTTCACTAGAGGCTCTTTTGTACCGCTTTGAAGCATCGAACTCGTGGCTCAGTGGTAACGTCTCCGTCTCACACTCCGGAGACCCTGGTTCGATTCCCACCCAGCCCATCTTGGAAGTTGCTTTTTAACGCGATAGCGTTAAGGAGCTCGTGTCGCAGAAAAGCCGGTGTCGTCGGTGTCCGCGGCGTTGGCCGTGAGCGATAAATCACGGCAGGCACCTCATAAATAAAAATCAACTTCCAATATGGGCTGGGTGGGAATCCGTCTGGGTGGGTCTTCGTCTCACACTCCGGAGTGTGAGACGGAGACGTTACCAGTGAGCCACGAGTTCGATGCTTCAAAGCTGTTGCCTTAGAAACGAGCTGTTTCTAAGGCTCAGGCGTGCGTCGCTTGCTCAGGCGCACATTTCGTTGTCGCGCCGAACGCTGCGTTGCTCGACGCTCACCGCGTCCGATGCGGGGCGCGTAGTCGCTGCGCCGTAGCCCATTGTCTTACACCCCTTGGCGGGTCGACGGGAACGCTGTCGCGTTCCACTCTTGAAGGCGAAGCTTAAGCGTCCTCCAATTTTTATTTATGAAGTGCCTGCCGTGATTTATCGCACACGGCCAACGCCGCGGACGCCGACACCGACGCCGACGACACCGGCTTTTCTGCGACACGAGCTCATTAACGCTATCGCGTTAAAAAGAAATACGCGGCGCATCGCGCTAGAGCGTCAGCTTGCTGTGGTCGAAGAAACCGCGTAACGCGATTTCGATTGCGCCCAGCACCAAAAGTATTTTAAAGCCCTCTCTTTCTTTTTTATCTGAAGCTCGGGTAAAACAATTAGGGAGAAACATGACGAGAAGAAAATTGGCGAAGTAATCCTAAGAATCGCGATGAAATGATTTCTGAGCAAAAGTGCCGCGCTTTTTCTCTTTGTCTTCTGCGCCCACGGGAACGCAGCGAGTTATCGTGTCATGACGTCACGGCGTGTTCACATCCTGGTAACCAAAACTGGTTCGTAGGCAAAAGTATTACGGTAAATTATTTGGGGTCCTCACACGCTCGCTAGTATTCCTTTTTTGCTGGATTTAAATGGTTTTGGCCTTCAATTGACGCAAGAATCATAAGTGGAAGACAAAAAGGACGTAATGCCAGCACTCGTTTAAGTATAAACTTCCTTGTCTACAGTGTCCTTTTCTGCGAAGCATCATTTCCGTTTCGAGTGCAAAAGTAGTTCCTTCATTGAGCTGCACACTTTTAGCCATTTAAGTTAATCCCAGGATGCATGCAAGGCTAAAGCTTTTCAAAGCTGTCATTAAAGCGCTCGGCCCTCCTTAACAAGCGAAGCATCAAATTTGCGCAAGAAAGTAGCGAAAGGAGTAGGCACATCTAGCGAGCATTTAGTCGACGTAGGAAACGAAAAACAGCAGCGAAGTGAAGAAATGGCAAAGGGCTCGTTTCCTCGCTGCGAGGCTCTGCTAAGGAACCCACGTGAGTCGGCAACAAAAAAAAAAAAAAGGCAGACGCGACAGAGCCAACGCGCTCGCACGAGCAGGCACGAAAATATGAACGACAGAAAGCTCGGGGACACTAATCGTCAGAAACGGTCAGGGTGGCGCAGCAGTTTGTGATTACACGACCTCGAGGCGAGGAAGAAAGCTCGTCGCCGTGACTGCCGCGCGCACTCATCCCTAGCTCCGGCCTCGCGTAGGCGCGCTACGAGCGGAAACCATGTACGGGAAAAGTGGCACGCGGGGCGACCCGTGCCGAGTTTGGCCAAGCTGTTTCTAAAGAAGCAGATATCTTAAAATACGGCGCAAGTTGCGGTTACATAAGACTGACGATGTTCGGTCGTCAGATCTCGTGACCGAAACCGATGGCTCTTATAATCGTATCTTGCACCGTGACTTTGCAATCTTATTTTATTTTGAGCACCTTACCTAACCTTAGCTGGAGCACACGGTTTACCTATGCCCGGATGTTTTTCTTCTTTCCTAGCTGCACCAATCTTTTGAAAGGTTACCTATTGCAGATAGCACAATTCTAACCCTTCATCTAAATTACTCTATGAGGCGGCCATTCAAATCAAAATGTACAATTGAATGATTAATGAAATTGCGTTAATTAACATTTCAATTAATTATCTTACGCCACATATCTAAATCTACGAAATATAGCCGCTCAGTTCGCACGGCGTGGCCGCTTGGAACGAATTCTCTGGACAGCACCAGTTCCGAGATATTAATTTTCAGATTGACCCTCGAAATGCATTGATGTTCCAGTTACTTTTGTGCTTCAATGCATAAAAACGGCGGTTTCACAAGAAAGTAACTTGAACGTCAATGCATTTCGCCGGACATGGAGAGACCATTCAGGCACCCTATAGAGCGGTGACGAAATGCACGGCTATTGACGCTATGGGCTCTCTCTCTCTCCGCCTCATTTTCGCTTTCAAAGAAATATCTGCATTCGCTCAGATACAGATGATGCCGAGAACGGGCTCCAATCTGTCTTTGACATCTATCGTGAATACTTAATGAATAAGTTAAGCGAACTTCGTTAATTACGTACATAACTGCGCAAATTACTCCTCATCTAGAGTCTGCTGTGAATCTGGACACTCAAACGGTGGCAACAAAGTGCCCCACGAATTGCGCAGCTTCAATTTTAAAAAATTGGTACAGCTTATAAAAAAAC
The DNA here is from genome assembly GCF_050947875.1 of Dermacentor variabilis. NCBI lineage: Eukaryota > Metazoa > Arthropoda > Arachnida > Ixodida > Ixodidae > Dermacentor > Dermacentor variabilis. The sequence goes on along the minus strand of NC_134569.1, from coordinate 14,550,768 downwards.
AAAGAAGCACCCAGTATAATGTGCAACGTATTCTGCAACGTCGGTGCGCATATTTCGCGTCTCGTTGTGCTCGTCTTCCCGTTAAGACGAACTAGAGGAGACCGCCAAAATCAGTTCGCCTTATACGAAAGGTACGTGGTACACAAAACAAAAACTTTATTACTAATATGTTAATAATTGCACAATAAAGGTATACACGAAACATCATAAAAACAAAGAGGCGAATGTTAGTATACACATTCATTCGACTGGCATGATGCAAAGCATTGTTTTATGCACTCTTAAGCTATTCATTATTTGTTGCTTTTCGGTATATTTTGCAAACATGTCACGCTGTCACAAAAGCCCTGATTTCACCTATATATATATTGCATGCTAAAAATCCTTCGCCATCTTTATTGTTGTTGAAAAAAAAATGCAGTAAAGTACTCAGGATGTTATCACCTGCATTATCGTGCGTTAACACCGCTGGTTATTGTGATCTCTGCAGGTCCTAAGCATAAATTTATCAGCCTGCACGTAGAAGCATTCCGAGGACCTTCGCAATCGCTATTTCAATCGTGTCAGTCCTGCAGATTTCATTGCCATCGTCGCAAAAATCGCCGTCTATACATCAAAGCCGCCTCCTCAAAGTCGGCTAGCGCGGGTCTCCTGCATGCCGGTCCGAATAGGAAGCGTGATTAACAGCCTTCGACTTAACCGAATTAGTGGTTCCATGTTGAGCGCATTCATCTTGCACCACGGGCCTGTGGGAAACAAACCACGCGCTGTTCCTCGTACATCCAAGGCCTCGGATTACAACAGCGTTCGCCTTGACGGGGGTCCACACTGCGCTGCGCACGCAACGCCGTGCAGCGGCAGCTGCGGCAACGTTGCCGCGATCACCGTGCGCGCGTCACGCGGCGCGACGGCGAAAGAACGCCGGAAATACGCCCCGTGTGGGTGCGGCTTAAGCTGGCCGAGCCATGTGGCAGACGCCGAAAGAACACGCACACACGCGGTAATCGTGTAAGACGCGAATACCAACAACGAGCGAATGGGTGACGGCAACATACGCAGGGCGAACGAACAGTGCTGCATCGAACGAGCAGAGGAGGTGACCCCGCGCCCCCCCTCCGCATATCCGCAAACGTTATTATGGGCTGTACATCGGGTTTCCAGCGCTTAAATCAGTTTTTAGGCATCGAATACAGCTTATGTGCGGATATACGAAACAAAGCTAGACATTTTGCGGAGATTATTTAATTTGAAGCGTTGGGAGCCCATAAGCTGCACGCAAATACTGCACATAGAAAATGATTTTTTTTCATTTTTATCATTTATTTTTTACTCGAGAGGGAACTGATTCTGCAAAGCGAATGGCTAATTCCATTTTATCGATGCTAACGAATAAAACGTACGAAGCAAAAATTAAGAAAATCTCATATCGCACTATATATTACAGCAAAAAAGCTTTCCCCATATACCGTATTTTCCTGTCTATAATAAGCATTTACCCCCAAAATTTTTCTCGGTGCGTCTTACAATACGGTGCGCCTTATATATGCACATAAAGCCAAGCGCGCTGGCGCGACCAATGTGCCCGTCTCTCTCTCTCTCTCTCTCTCTCTCTCTCTCTCTCTCTCTCTTATTTTTCTTTCTTTTTTTTTTTTAACAGGCGTACAAGAAACCGTGCGCGGTGGTATTCAGAGGCCGCGGCGGCAGCCCTGTACTCTCAGCGCGTGTGTTCCCGCCATGCCCGGAGACGCTGCCGGCAAAAGTGGTTGAACTTTTTTTTATTTTGACAGTGCGTCGGAGGACAAGGCCTTCCATTACTTCGAATGAAGTGCAAGAAATGACGATTTCCTGCGCCTAAAAGGAGCCTTGGTTAAAGTTTTATTCTGCTAGAATTTTCACCTCGTAAAAATGCCACTTATGGAAATTTAGTGCCCTAGAAATGGGTGAGCACGACATTCCGCGACGAATGTATTATACAAGCAAGCGTAATCAAGTTTGATCATGCCGTATTAGATAAAATAGGTGCGTCTTATACAAAGGCGCGTCTTATATAGAATTTTATATTCTTCAAAAGTCGCGAGAAGTATAGGGGGTCTTACACAAATATGCGACTATACACATACATCACAAAATACGGCACGTATATAGCGCTATGCTGCAAACAGGAGAAGAAGGTAGCGTCTATCGCCAATATATGATCATGATTGTCATTGGGCTTGATTAAAGGAGATTTCGGCAGGCACAACGCCGGTCTCGGTTGTTTGCATTTGGTGCCGTGGACACCGGGGCTGCATGGTACGGAACTGTGAGCGATACTGCTATAGGCCACGGATCGAAGCGGGACTGCATATGCAGGCGTCTGGACGTTCTTCCAGACAATCACGCCTGCAGTCGCGTCACTCCACGGCACCGGTCTCGGCTATTTGCAGTGGTACGAGACGCGCACACTGTTTAGTTGCATAAGCACCAAGTATGCGTGCCTATAATTTACCTGCCGCAGTAACTTAGTGGCTGTGGTATATTGCGCCGATATAAACAGCTGGAGGTCCTAACGATATATATATATATATATATATATATATAGAGAGAGAGAGAGAGAGAGAGAGAGAGCAGCTTTACTGAAAAGTCCCTGCTGGATTCGAAAGGGGGGACGGAGAGGCCGGGAGGCTAACCCCACAAAGCTCTCAGACGCAGGCCAGACCTTGAACCGTAGCGGCGTCCTCCGCCAGGCGAACAGCCCAGATCTGGCATTGTGGGCATTCGCTGAGCAATATAGCCTCCCACTGCTCAGGGGTCTTTATTTTAGCATCGTGGTTTATGCCGTGTCTGATATTGTTTGGAGCTGATGGGCATGCCCATACAATGTGATGGAAATTTGCACGTGTTGTATAGCACGTCTTACATAGTGATGAATATGGTTCTCGGTGTATTCGGCGGATGAGTAGTGGGGTATATAATACTTATAGAAGCAAGCACTTTCCCTATAGGGAAAGTGCTTGTTTGTATAAGTATCCACGTAATTGCTTGGTGTTTGTTTAATGATTTGTCAGTAGGGCGGTATTTATAACGAGCATTTCGGTAGTGTTCGAGGATTTCTCCGTAAGTAGTCATTTGTTCGTATTGGGAAACTGTTCTTTCTTGATCAGGTTCTGGGGGGCGTAGTTCTGTTTGTGGATTTGTTATCTGGGGAGAGATGGGCGACGCAAGTGACTCTATGGCGGTTGATACTTGCCCGGGCAGCGTCGTGCGCTGCGTTCTTCCCAATTACCCCCGCATGGAGGTCGCAGGCACACGACCAACGCCGCCGTGCCAGTTGAGTGGGGGGGGGGGGATGCAACGACGCTCGATCGTGCCCCCCACTGCGGCGTGCACGTGCCTCATAATCAGGTCTTGACTCTGGCATGCGTGAAACCACAGAATCCCAAGTGCACGCCTGTGCACGCATCTTACCAGCGCATCCAGAATGTAAGATACAAGTGCTCCTATAACACCAATGCCTCAGCCACCCTCGCACTCTCCCTGCTTATTAGCGTAAATGTGACCAAGTCAAACGCCACCAGTACTGGGAGAAATCAGTGAGGCTAACTACTTTTTTATTGGTTAGGTTATTTCTTGCTGGCGCCACGTACAAGCTCGAGGCTCTGTGCACGTAGTCGGCTCAAAGCCAGGACTCTGACCACGTGGTTTCGCAGAAGCGCGAGGGTATAAGTATGTATGAGCCATGCAGCTGAAGCGAACGTGCATGGGATCGATGGGGCGCGCTTATACCGCAGTAAATAACGCATGCGCGCGTCACCCACCGTTTCCCCGTCGTTGCCTTTTTGACCTCTCCGACGAAATTTGGGGCCGCGGGCCGAAACTTCGGCGATCCAATCAACCGGCCATGCGCACACGCTTTCTCACAGCGCTCTGTTCGCGCGGACGCCTCGCGACTATACACCAAAGCTAACGTAACCTTGCTACGATAATGCGTGCTACCCGCACGTTACGCACGATCGGGCCGACGCCAACCGTGCGCAAAGCACTCGCTCGCTGTATATAGAACAGCCAGGCACCGTGCGTGCACAGCAAACTGAACAGAACGACGCACTGGCCCACGAGAAGGCACCGTGCCACGCGTGTACACATGACGCCCACGGACACGAAACAGTGAGCAGAGGTCTCTCTCACTCCTGAATCTTGAGCAAGAAAAAAGGTAAGCACCCACGCAGTGCACTGGAGAACAGGGCGGCCATAATGCGCCAATTGGCTACCCTGCGTCACGATGCGCCATCGTGCACGGCGGCCTAGAAATGAAAGACGCCGTCCACGTCCGAGCGCGCGTCACTGCTCGGGGGCCGCTTGGCCGCACTGCGGGTGCGTTCACGTAAGCGGCGCACTACGGGCGAAAGCTCGGGAATACGCGGGCGCTGGCACGATCGGCACACTTTCGCGAGGGCCGCGCCGGCAGTGTGGCGCGTATTACGTACGAGTCCGATGAGGACAAAAGGGCGCAGGAGCCCGTGCCGTATGCGGAATAGCCGCTGAAATACACGAGGCGTGCATATCGCTCGTCGGTGACTACACGGCGAGTCAGGCAAGCGGCGATTACAACTGCCGCTGTTGAAGTTAAGAAGGCGTAGACGATATACCACCGCCGCAAGGAATGCGTGCATGTTGGCATTCGCAGTGCTCTCAGTTTCGCTGCGATCTGCGTTCCCTATACGTGTGACATGTCTGTATTTCCACAGATGTGTTAGCGCCCCACGATGACAAGGTTAACAGTGTCGAGCAAAGAAGACCAAGTTGGATGATGAACACGTACCGCATAACTATACCACTCCCGTTTGCAAGGACGGTTGCACGCGGAATCAAATTAGAGCAATATGCCATTTGGAAGCGAACTCGTCCGCCATTCACATCGTGCACATATTTGTTACTGTGCCCCAACGATCAAGTCTTCGGTGGTCGTTCCATACACATGTCATGCGATGAGGTATGCAGGAGGAGGAGCACCGGCCGAAGCGATTCCGCAATGCATTTCTGCTCGGCGCGCATAATGGCACAATGTGCGCATGCCGCACTGCCTTCTCCCGTGTTCCGTCTCTGCGCCCGTATACTTTTACGCGCGACATATATCTGGCCTTTCGGTCGAGCGGAAAGCGTAACTCAGATATCGCGTTTCACGAATGCCGCTTGGGTTGCAAACAGCGCTGTGGAGGGTCAGTAAAGGACGATCCACACGACGGACCAAATTGCTCTTTTGGACCGCGGTCCGCGCATCACGTGATAGGACGTCACCAGTTCGTGCGTACCGCCGTTGGCCCGCGCAAGACCGCGGCCCTCGCGGTCCAACAAATTGCCGAGGCTTTTCCCGCTTCCGTTTTGGCGGCGGACCGCATGCAAACCGCAGCGATTTTGGCTTAGCCAACGAATGTTGTCCGGCAACAGAGTGTCTTCAGCCAAATCCAATCTAGTTTTCGGCTCAGCAAAAGCCAGACGTTTCATGTTCGCTGTTGCGCCTACACGTTCGTGCAGCAGATATATTTTTTAAACACCGTGGCCTCTTGGAGTGACGAGGAGGTTTTTTCATTTTGTATACCTCGTTGAGCAGTTCCCGGCTTTGTGGGACTCGAGCCGGTATGATAACAATGATAACACTCTGGCCGAGAGTGTAGCTGGTTGGTCTGCTCTGCCGTCTGCTATGGCGGTCCGCCGTGTGGATGTGCTCTGCGCCGGACCGGACCGCGGCGGGCCGTGACGTCGCATCACGTGACCGAGCGGCCCGCAGACTTGGTCCGTCGTGTGGATCGGCCTTAACCATCCGCACCTTATCAACGACACGCTTCTGTGCAAGGCCAATGTTGATAACGATCAGAGAAAGAAAGGATAAGCTACGAGGGAACTGAGAACAATTCATTTATTTATTTATTCGGTTAACCCAGCTGAACTAGGTTAGCTACCCTATGCCGGGGAATGAAAAAAAATTACGATAGGAGAGAATACTTAGGCGTGGGAGGCCGCTTAGGTGTAACTTAGATCAGAGGGAAGTTGCACGTACAAGTATGCCATGTAATACATTGAGCACCCCGCCGATTTCTAGCGCAGCCTCCCATCCTCTCGGTAGCCGTACTGCAGAAGCACGCCTAACAAGCATACCCGCGCTTCGATTCCAAGCGGAATTTAGAAGGGAACAATCGATACGGTAACGATTTGTGTGTGGGGGGGGGGGGGAGGGATACGTAAATGGGCGGGTGGGTGGGCACTATATGAGCCTACACAAGCGAACCTTGCATGTGTCCCTGAAGCAGTAAATAGCCAGAGCAAGAAATTTGAGGTGTCGATGTCACCTGTTTAGCGTCACCTTCGTGACGCCAAACTGCGTGATTACTACAAACACCAAAGATAAGATTCAAAAGGATCTGCGAAGCAGGTATATGTTTCGAATGCTGTGGGTTCTGTAAATAAGAGAGAGAGAGAGAGAGAGACAGACAGACAGAAATGCGAGAACATCGAAGTCTCCTCGCGTGCGTTGAGTGGGAGTCCGTGTACGCAACAGCAACTGAAGAGCAAAACTAAATATGTTACAGTGAGCGTCCCCTTCGTGCACGCGGGTCACACCAACACCACCTAGACAGCACAAGGCCTTTTCACTCCGATCCTTGATAGTGGCCCGACTGCCATAGAGTCTAATGGGGCTGCTCCCGAGTAGGCAACAGTGATTTTGACGTCGCCGCTTTCGTCAGGCCAGCCTTGGCAATGAAAATTCTGGGCCAGTAGCATGACGTAGTGAACATGCCTTGTGCTATCTATGGGCGGTGGTGGTTACACGCAAGCGCACGGCGCCGCGAACATTCACAGCGAGCACCGCGGCGTCGAAGCACAAACGGAAAGGAGCCAAACGCGGCGATTCCCCTCTCCACCTGCAGGCGCCTTCGTCCCCCGGCGATCGCTTCCCTCGCGGCGACAAGCATGATTTCACAGACGGCCAGTGGCGTAGCCAGAAATTTCGTTCGGGGTGGAGGGGGTGGGGGTTGGGCTCACTTTGCAGCTCTGCCTACTCCTTATAGATATTATCGAGGGATAAAATACATTAAGCATTAATAATAGCTGCGTTGCCATTGCCAAAGATACTGCAAAAGAATTCTTGAACGCTACGCTTTGTCAATACAAGTAAAATATGATTTTTTTTCATAAAGGAATATACCCGTAAGTCTCAAAAATTGTGCCCGAAATAACTGATATCAATGCTTCTATGTTTTCTGTATATTTAAGAAGTAAAGCAAATATCACACGAAGTTTAGAACTATATCAGTTTGAAACCAGCAAAGCAGTGCATGGCGCTGATCTGAAACATCTAAAGGCCATGAAGTGAACAAGTTGAGGACAAATATTTTAAAACAACTTTGTTAGCCTCCCTACCTTTCTCTCATTTGCATCTCTCTCTCTCTCTCTGTCATTCAAGAACCTTGTTTACATGTTTGTACGTATGCAACGACCAGGGAAAAACCTCACTGACACTGTCCTTTGCTAGAACGTATTGCGCAGAAGCAGCTATCACCGGTCGTGTATTGCGAGTAATTGCTCCGAAATTGTAGTCGCAACCGAGAGCACGTATAAAAAGCCGTAGTTCTGCAAAATATGCGAGGTCGACTCGAATGAAAGCGAGCCAATGCGAATATAGACAAACTGGGTACTTTATTCAAAAGTAGCCTCCATGAGTATTTAGACATTTGTCCCACTGACTAACGAGTTGCGTGATTCCCGTCTGATAAAACTCCTTGGGTTGTTATTTTTAAAAAAAGTGTGTAACGGACTTTTTCACGTCATGGTCTGACACGAATTTAATTCCCTTAAGGTGTTTTTTCAAATGCTCCAAAATGTGCAAGTTGCAAGGCGACATGTCTGGGATGTATGGCGGATGTTGAAGCGTTTCCCACTTGAATTTTGCCAGTTTTGTATTAACCACATCAGCGACGTGGGGACGGGCATTGCCGTGGAGCAAGATGACTCCATTCCTCAATTTTCCACGTCGTTTGTTCTTGATTGCGACAAGCAGCCGATCCAACGTTTCACAATATCGGAAACGATCAATAGCCTCTCTAGGTTTAGCAAATTCGATCAACAATGGCCCCTGACGATCAAAAAAAGTCAACTACACCTTTCCGGGCAGAAATAAAGACATTCGCTTTTCTTGGTGGCGATGAATTCAAATGTTTCCACTGTAAGCTTTGCCGTCGTGTTTCAGGCTCGCAATTGGCACCATGATTCGTCCTCGGTCACAATTGCAGTCAAAAAGTCCTCACCCTCATCGTGATACCGTATTGGATGAGTCAAGAGCGCCGAACCTCTCCGTCTTCTGGCGGCGGTTCAAAATCTTGGGCATCCATTGCGCACACGAGAGCCGATAACCGAAATGTTCATGAATTATGGTGTGACCCGAACCGTGACTGATGTTCATATGCCCTGCTAATTCATCGATGCTCAACCTCCGTTATTGTCTAGCCAGGCTTTGTAATTGTGTTGGGGGTGGTTGCACGGTGGCTTTGGCCCGGTCTTGGATCGTCTATGCAACTTTCACGTCCTTCTCTGAACCGCTTGCTCTAACGCTTTACAGTGGCCAATTAAATGAAATGTTCAAAGTACACTGCAGCCACACGGGGACTATTTTCCTTTTCTGAAACATCTTCATCTTTCAAAAACCTCACGACACCACGGTGTTCAACTTTTGGAATGTCCATTATGTTACACAACCATGTTCAACCCAGTGTATGGGAGCATTAAAGAACCTTGATCCTCACACCTGTGGGCCACTTTTGTAAATAAGAGATGCCTATAGGCCTGTGCCACGTGCATGCCTCGCAGATAATGAACCAAGCCATTATTGCGCAGGGTGGGTTGGCTCACTATCATTTGACTCGCCTTTGTAGATTAGAAATGCGAAGATACAATGGAACATACAAATGCGAAGATACAGCTTGATAAAGGGCAAGAAAGTCACTGGAATTAAAGCTCACTGCACATATACACAAATCTTCTCAACAAGATATTTAAATATACGTATAAGTCTCCAATAAATATACGTATCTAAGAAAAATTCACTATATATGATGCGTCTAACAAGGCAAATGAACATGTTGGCGGTGGTCGGGGTAACACGAGAAAAACGCATGCGCTCTAGCTAGCTCTGGCTGCCCGCGCGTAGCGAGAACAAGAAAATTGAAGAGGCTCAATGTGGTCCACGCGAATAAAAGTCCAAGTAGAAAAGTAAGCACGAACGTAGTTTTACCTTTGCTGGCTTTAGTGTCTTGACATAGATGCTTTGGCGCAGATGAAAATAAATGTTGATATTCTTTTCTGTTACATGACGGCACAAATGAACTACCGCAACGCTTCGTCTCATCGGACCTCACCGCGTGCTTTGTCAACTTGTCTGATAGTGTGTTGATTTGGCTTGTCTCGTCGTATGGTCCGATATACTACTTTAGAAAAGTCAATGCACCTTTGGCGTCAAATGTTTATAACGAGGGCCCTATAACGTAAAAGTATTCCACTATGTTTTTATTCCAATCTCCTGGCGTCAAATTTGCGTAACCGTCGGCGCAAGCATCGCGCGGTCAACCACAGGGCTGTCTGACCAATCAAACGCTCTCCTCGTTCATAGGAGGTCAGTTTTTTTGTTTGAAAAACGAATAACATTGACTACACTGAGCGGCTTGTCTTATCTAATTGGCTGACAAGCGGCGAGCAGCACGCTCAAGTGGAGAGGAATTCGATGGGGCCGAGCCACTGCACTGAAAATTGATAACCGGATGAAGAGGGTGGTGCCGGCGTCTGCGATTGGTCTCTCTCCATTACTTAGCTTGCGGTGGCTCGTCGACAATAGCGGCGGCATGCGACGGAAGCTTAAGAATGACGCTAAAACGGATCCTCAGCAAAGAATAGTTGGCAGAACGAGGTCGTAAACGTGCCGAAAGTGCTCGAAAACGTTACACGGATACGCAAAATCCTTTATTACACGCAAATAAACCAGTCCGCTCCGGCAGGTGCGAGTCCAGTGCCTGAGCGATCGGCGGCAGCCATATTTTATTCCTTTCGGAGCGGGGCAGCCTGCGGGTATTCAGAAGAAAATTAAGTTTCTTTTTTCCGGCTCATTAATGCACCTTTAACGCGTACACGTCACTTTGACGCGGGGAGTTTTTGCGGTTTTGTGACGTCGCGTGAGAGACAGGTGAAGTGGGTGCAGCCCGAAAACTTTTGACCAGTAGCCGAGGGGTAATGGCGAAAAGGCGTCAAATCAGAAATAACTATTTTTCTTTTGTTCGGTCAAATCACGCATAATCATTGTGTACACGTCATATCAGATGGGGAGCTATTGCGCTTTTCGTGACGTCGCGAAAAAAGTACTTGATCAATCGCGGAGGGCTGATTGCTGAATTGGAATAGAAATGTTTGGAATAGTTTTACGTTATAGCGCCCCAAATTTAAACCCACATAGTTCCGGGATAGAAAATCTAAAGCACTACTTTGGAGATGTCAATACACCTGTCGCATCAAAAGTTTATGAAACCTTTATACCCATAAAGTTTCAGAATTTAAATCCAAGCGCTCCCTACAGATTCCGCGGCCTCCGCGAAATGCCGCAACGAGCCCGCTCCAAACACCTCTGAAACTTTGTGCTCGGATGGAGCTTCTTGGCGTTACGACATGGGACTCCCTGTGCACGGGCGTCGCCGCGAAATCCAGCCCGATTGCGCAATGTTCGCGCTAAATTGTCTTTTCGAGAGTGAAAAGGACATTCTAGACAAAATCGAGCATGATTTCTGGCGCCGGGGGTTGTTTTGATCGGCGGCGCGTGACAGTACGAAAAACTTCCGGGGGGGGGGGCTGAAGCGCCATAAGCCCCCCCCCCCCTGGCTACGCCCCTGCAGATGGGACATCTACGTTTGCGCGTAAGCAAATCGCAGTTTCGCCAGGAAAGCGAAGCATCGATTGCGATAGCGAATTATAGTAGAAAGCTATACGAAGTGAAGATATTAGTTTATTGGCCGTGTAACCTTCGAAACATTCGCTTAGTAACCGAATTAACAAGCATGGTGTCAGCGCGCACACGCAAACAAGAACACATCACACTCGATGACCGCGGACACTCGCTGCCAAAAGGCTGGCGCGAGCAAGCGCGGCAACAGCAGCGGGCGAAATGAGTTACGTGTGGTCTATCGCGCAAACGCAAGAACGGCGAGAACACAGCGCGCACAAAGGTATGAGCCGTCTGCAGAACTCGGCGCAGTCGAAGCCGCCACTGCTCCCTCTTGCGCAGCCTTCCCGCTTTCCTCCCAGAAGATCGAGCCGCGATCGTCAGTTCCCCTTGCGCCCGGTTGTGAAGTGCGCAGTTGCTTCGGGAGCGCAATGCCGCCCCCCTCCTTCCCATTCCCCCACGGCATTTCGCGCGACGGAAGACGGCGCGATGTGTTCGCTCTCCGCTTCCTTCCTTCGCGCGTGCCATATCAGCTCCCCTCGCGTGCTTTCACTCGCACACACAGCGTACGACGCGCGCCAACGGTGTTGTCGCCCTTAGACTTTCTACGGAACATCACGGCGACGGTAAGAATGAGCCTGGAGTACTGGCCTGGAGTGTCCATATAACTGCCATCGCAATAAAAACACGAAGTGCAGGTCGAGAGAGAGAGAGACTGCGCATAACACAACGGCGCACCGTTACGCGCACGTGCCACTTCCAGCTGCACCGCAATTTTTCTCACGCAATCCGCGGCGTATATACGCGAAGCCTCGCTATTCTCCGTGCGCTGAAGCGTCTCCAGTGGAGACTACGACGACGCGCGCCCCGATTATCTCGACTGTTTATCGTCTCTCCGCCAGAACGGAGACGTGCACCCACACAACGCGCTTTTCACGCGTCGGCACGCAGCTGGGTCACGTGCATCGCAGCCACGCATCGGCGCCTCGAGCGCGAGAGGAAAGCACGCGCGGAAGGACGAGCGCGTCGCAAAGACTTTCCATGCGTAGAAAAAGCACGCGCGCATGATACTGAAGCGTGTATATATATATACATATATATATAAAGGACACGCTAGTTACAACCCAGACAGACGGTGATAACACTATTCGCCTTCGTCGCTTATGCGTGCAGTCCTCTTCCTGAGCAGCAACGCAGAAAGCGAACCGCAACAGATTAGCTACAACATACACCTCATACGGTTTTCAAGCAACGTTCTCTAGACGCCATACGCGACTATAGTGTAGTTGTGGGGGATTGCGTTTGTCCATTTCGTTGCGGCGCCATAGTGCATCACGTTTTGGGCATAATGGCCGTATCGCTTCCCAAGTCGCTTTCGACGCTCTCCCTCTCTCTTTCCTCCGAAGGCGCCGGGTGCAGCAGCGGGGGCGTAACACACTTGCTGCCGTCTGCTTCCAAACGGACCAGGGGCTCAGCGAATTTCCCCTCGAGCCCGACCGGGGAGCGGGTGCGTGGGGAGAAACGGCGGCGAAACGGGCCACGCCTTTGGCTAGCCGGTTCCCGACCGAGAGATAGAGATTCTTATTTGAGGAAGGAAGAATTGGGGTAAAGTGCAGCACAGTAACTGCCTCTCAGATGAGGACACCTCAGCCGTGCTGCACAGGGGGATAGAGAAGAGTGGTGGAAGAAAGAGGGAAGGAGCAGTAGGCGAGTGCACGCCCATTCGCCGTTCTGGAGACGACGACGCGGCTCACTTCACGTGCGCGGTTCGCCCTCGGAGGCTATACCGAACTGAAGGAACGCTGCCCTGGTAGCACGGTCGTTGGGAGCCATCCTCCCGCATAGCGGCGAGTTGTATACAGCGTTCCCTGTTGCGCCACCGTTGATATGCGGCAGCTTCGGCTCATGCGCACCGCGCCGATAGGCTGGAACAGTCAACGCCAATTAAGGCAATAAACGCCTCCCTCGTCGTACTCTGGGCCGTCACCTCGCGGCGCTCTGTCTCGCTCCCAGTGGAGACCGGACGGGCACACGCAACACGCGCAGCTGAGCTCCACAGAGAGCTTCTCGCACTTCCCGGCAGACCGTAAGCACGGGTATTCGTTCCTATATCTGACGCGGGGTGGCACCGCTGTTCTGTATAGTGGCGGACTCGGGCAGTGCGAAAAGGCGTTTTAACTTTCGCTGCGTTAAATTCTGGAGTTTCACGTACCAAACCAGCGCTATGACTATGGGCTATAGACGAGGCAACCTAAAGTTTGCCCGCGCGAAACCAGCGCCGAATGCTCCCCTAGCGGACCGATGGAAGTTTCGAGGGTCGTCGCTGCGCTAGCGCGCGCCCGTGTTCTGTACGGCGGGAGCGCTCGTGCGCGTGGTTTTTCCGATGCCGAGTGCGACCTCATCAGCCAGGAAAGGTGGCACGCAATACTGATGTGTTGTTGATTGCCACAGCAGCATCGAAAACACGAAAGGTCGTATGCCGCCCGTGAAGTTCTACAGATTTCCTGGGAAGTGGTACGAGAAGGACAGACAAATGTGGATAACTGCAGCGCGCCGAGTCAAGTAAGTCTCATACTTTCGCATTCGCGTGTAATATCTTGAAAGCGGAATAGTCATATGCCTGTTTTTAGTGCTCGACCGTTTGTTTAGTCGTGTCGCGTTGTTGAATTGTGGTGGCATGTGCCGTTTGTTAGCGGTAAATTCATACGTGTTGCACCGCTAAGCTCTACGACGCGTGCTCGATTCCCAGCCACGGAGGCCGCATTTCGATAGGGGCAAAATGCAAGAACACGCTTGTTACCCTGTGCTTTGATTTTTGTGCACATTAAAGAACCCCCAGAGGTTAAAATTATTCCTGAGACTCCTCATTACAACGGGTCTCATAATGATTTCGTGGTTTTGGCATGGTTTTGGCACTTAGAACCCCCGAATTTATTTGACTGCACTGTGCCTTCCCTCGCGATCGGCATGGACGAGCTGAACAGAATTATTTCCCTTTTCCAAACACTGCAACTTAAATTACAAGTTGTGCAGGTAACGAAAGGGGCCGCGCGCTACTTTTGTGTAGTAGCAGACCGTATTTAATGCCGGCCGCATTTAAGCAGCCGCTTAATGCAGACCGTATTTAAGCAGCCGCTCGAGACGTGCGCGTTATGTTTGTTGTTTGGCCATGCTTTCTAAGTATCTAAGTGTGCAAGTATCATAACTTGTAGTGGTACCACTCTTGTAGAAAAATATATGCACACAATCACAGGAACGTTACCTTCGCAAACATATTGGGAGTAATTTAATCCCCACAACAAATAGGCACACATACTGTTTCATTTATTTGCGATGCAGATGGAAGCGGCGCCAAACAGACCAATGGCAATCACAACAGTCTTCTCAGTAGTCAGCACCACCGGGACATGTTCTTTCGTACTGCAGCGACACAGCTCTTGAGCAGCAACAAGACACGTGTGAAACAGACTCCAGAACATGCCTTTATGAAGTGACGGAACCGTCAAGAAGCAGCCCAATGGATCTGCAGTCATCGAGTAATATGACAACAGAAGTTCCTGCTGCCAGTGTGACTTATGTTGTAATTGAAATAAATGTGGCTAAATTTCTGAACATGGTGCGTACCTCTAACTCGACGTCGTCTACGATCTTGTCGGACACCTGTGACACGCACTTGGCTTTCACTCTCACATCACCGTCCACAATTTGTTCAACGCCGAACACGTTCAGAAGCAGACGCTCCCCTATCGTGAGGTTGCCGCCACGAAAAAAAGCTGTCGGCGTCGGCAACCTTCTTGAAACCGCACGGCAATCCTTGCATCGCTGTTGCGCAAGCATGCGATCTGCCGTCGTCGAAAACGGAGCGCCGTGAGAACGAGCAGCGAAGAAAAGCGCGGACGGCACAATGCAAACAAAGCGGAGACTACGCCACGACGCGACCGCGCTGCTTGGCGTTTCCACATTGAGGCGCTGTCAGGAGAGGCGCAGTAGCGCCGCCTGGCCATGGTTTTCTCGTCTATACGCCGTGGTGGGGGACTCCGGATTGATTTTGACCACCCTGAGTTCTTCGAAGTGCACAGAGTGCACGGTATACACGGGCGTTTTCGCAGCATTTCGGCCCCATATTTGATCCCGCACCGTCGGGCTAACTTTCACTGCGTTGTCTGTTCATTAAAAAACGGAGCATTTAGTAGTAGTAGAAGAAAAGCAACAGCAAAGACCTCTTGCAGCAGCCTCCATGCATTTACTGTCCTGTGTAAGCCGACTATATCGTATATAACTGCAAATTTCATAACCACACCATTTTCCTTCCTTCGACTCTATTACTGTTTGCACTGTACTAATAACTCTCATACTCTCTCTCTCTCGCTCTCTCTGTGCGTGTGTGTGGGGGTGTTCTCACACAACCATATGAAGACAAGTTGACTATGGCGTTTCATGCGGGAGCTCGGAGGAGTCCGTTTCTCACGCAGATCTGCTGCAGATCCCAAGGTGCTGGGCTCCATTCCCAGGAGCGTGCAGAAATGACCGAGTACAGAAAATGGGCGTGCGCTGAATGAACACCGCGCGTGCACAAAATTAAGCCCGACCTCACTGACATTGGGCGCGCCCTCATGAAGACAAATCAAATCTTGGGGAATTAAAATCCCATGAATCATGACCATAGTTACTGCATCATCAATGCACACAGACTGTCACGGAGAAGGGGCGGGCCGCACATCATCGAGGCAGACTGACTCTCGCGAGCCGCGATCAGCGCCTGCGCCGAGACAGTCAGGGCGCCGAGAGAGAGAGTGACGCAAGTGGGCGGTCATTAACCAAATGGGCCCCGAACAACGGCACGAGCGGAGATAACGGGCAGCGCAGTTTTGCCTGCGACGACGTGAATTCATTAGCGTGAACCCCGAAAATGAGCGACGAGGGACTTCCGCCTCGTTTGGTTGCGACACGCGCGTCGGCAATGCGGACACTGCAACAATGCGGACACGTTCGCTGCGCACAACAATCACCGCCGACAGGGTACAGGTCGGGCGACCTGCATCGGCGATTTATAACCGGTGAAGAGAGACGCGGTCACTTCTTGCAGTGAAAACGTATCACCGCGATGTTGCCTACACGGATAGCGTTTAGCGCCAGCGGTAAAGAGGCTTCATGTACGACTGCTGACGCAACAGTTCAAGCCGATTGTTTCATGGCGTTTAACGCGCCATAGTAACACCTGAAATACAATAAATGTCGCAGTGGAGGACTCGGCTTTAAGATGCACCCCCCCCCCCCGCTTACCTAATCTATATACACGTCCGATTGTAGCAACGGCGCCCGGAAATCGAACCCGCGACCTCGTGTTCAACAGGAAGATGTCAATATAGCGGTGGGCGTTTGAATAGGGGTTATAAGACAAACGCCAACGTCGTTGAAAGGTGCATTATTTGCACCTGCAGCACGAGAAAACAGAGGAACGCTCGTGCGTGTCAACGGCGCGTGTTTTAAAAAAAATGAAAAAAGATATTAACTTGCACTGACGACGCATAGCGACACGTCTTTGCCAAGAACGACCGCAAAAGCTCCGTCGTTGAGGGGAAAAAAAAAGAAGGGAGGAAAGAAGTATGTAGGAGGAGGAGGGAATTCGATAAATGGCTATAATTTGGCGCAGCTATAGTAGATGAACTGACGAAAAACTCGGCCGTGACCACAGGCACGCGTGCGCACCAAACGCGTAGCCACACGCCGCCGAAGTGGACGATGCCACCGTTTCCACGCGGCGACTACGCACACAGTTATTAATAAGCGCGGGGACACGCGGCAATCAATGTCCCCCGGCAGCGGTTCGTTCCCTCGGGGACGAGGCGTTCGTATTACTCCTCTCCCGAAAGAGCAGCGGCAATCGGCGCACGCGCGGGCGATGCGCCTCGAGAGAGCGTCAGAAAGGAGCACATCGTGAGGGAAGAGGCTATAAACAAAGCAGGAAAGGGGCGAACGGGTTCTGGAAGATAACCTTATATTATATATAAACATGAACACGAAGCTATACAGAATGCAAAGCGCGGACAGGAAGGGTCCGACGCGCAGAGAAAACACACGGGAATTTTGTCCTATCGGCGCAGCCGGTTTTAACCACATCCGCTTAGCGGTACGTACACGCGTATGCTATATGTATGCACACTCGTACGCGGCGCTCCCGTCGGTTTGCCTGCACGCACGCAAGAAGCGCAGGAAAGAGAGAGAGAGAGCAGCAAATGGATTGAGGAAGCGCCGAGCAGCAGCAGCAGCAGCAGCAGCACCGTTGTGGAAAGAACTCTCGTTGGAGCCCGAAGGAGCAGAACTAAAAAAAAAAAAAAAAAAAAAACAGAAACGAGGAAGGGAGTAAGGTGGGACACGACGAAGACACTGTATACGCGAAGGGAAGAGCTGCAGCCAAGCGGAAGCGCTGCGTCTTCCAAGCCCAGCGAAGGGAACAATGTGGGAGAGCGTCTGCCGGCCTCTTGGGCGAGCGAGCACCGCCCGACGGAAGCGGTGTTTGTTTATACGCGCTACAGGCCCGCGCGCGAGAGGGAGAGAAGCGACGAAGAAGAATTGGCACGGTCGATCGCACACACTCCGCCGGCCAAAGCCAAGCGAAGCGACCAAGAAAAGAGAGAGAAGGAAAATAATGATAAATAATCGAATAAATAAAGTGATCGCAACACAATAGCAATAAAGGAAACAAACGTAGAGGGAAGATAAATACGGCGAGCGCAGCGACGGCGCGCGAGGCCAGACTAATTTGCAACGAAGAAAGCAGCCTCGTTTGTCTCGCGCGCGAGCCCCCTCGGCATTGGGTTGGAGGGAGGGGAGGTGGAGGGGAGGGAGGGAACGCGCGCGCGCACACACACACACCCACACGCTCTCGAAGATTTCGCTTTCGGCCCCACTGAGCGCTGATTTCCATTCAAATTTTCCGGAAGCACTCCGCGCCGTATATACCGGCGCGTCTATTATTCATCATCGGCGCCGCTGCCCCCTCCCCCGGCGAAGAGCCGCCGCGGGATGGAGGAGACAAATTGCGCGCTCCCTGAGTACGTGGGTCGCAATGCGCGCTCGAAACGCCAATGATGAGACTAAGTAGCTGCGGCTCCAACGGCTCCCTGCGGCTCCAACGCAGCGTGTGAACAAGAGGGAAAAGAAAAGTGTCACGATTACGACACCCTCTAATGCGAAATTTGAGCGCAGCTGTGTACGTGTTTTCATTTCGCGATATACAGAGGCAAAGAATTTCACACTGAAACCACCGCACCGACGGTTCCTGGAGGGCGCAGTTAAGCTTCCACACAAGCTGCGCAAACGCATTGCGTGTTTGGGGCGAACACGCGGAGGAAGCGGCCATTGTTGCCGGCCTCCAAGCGATATAGACCCCGGCGCCAGCAAAGGAAATGAAGACACGGTACACGCTCCTTGCAAAATAATCGACGCAGTTGCGGTTGTGTCCATTTCAGAACTCACCGTACATGGGAATGTACGAAACAGCTCAGGTCCGTTTTATAAGTATTGACAGCCTGCATTCTCTCCTGTTATGTCCGTTAACATAAATGGGCAAGTATTTCTATGCTTACTCAAAAAGGAAAACCGTCCGTCCGTCCGTCCGTCCGTCACGTAAGACGACCGCTTTCAAGATAGGGTCGCTTTCATCTGTCTTGCTCACCGCAGCGAGTGAATTCACCTTCCGGCTGCCTCTCGCTTCAACGAGAACTATGCTCCGTTTCATACATAGTAGTCCGTGCTGTGGAGACTTGAAAGACTTTTTGCGGTGGCTTTGTTCGCACTTGGATATAGTTCGACGTTTTTACAACGAAGCTGTATACCTCTACCGTCCAAGGAAATTTTCCTGTCGTTGGCGTGGTAAGCAAAAAACGCCCCCTACGTGGGCGGATCCCGGAGATAGTGCAATGCCGGCCCGACCAGCGGCGGAGGTGAAGCTAAGCACTCCCCATTCGCGGGCCTATCCCGAAGATAATGCAATGCCGGGCCGATCGACCCGCGGCGGAGGTGCAGTTCACCATTGAGGGGCCCACATACACAGCTTCACTGGCCATCCTTCTTTACAGAGTGGAAGGGCACCGAGCTTTTTTTTATTTTTGACCGCAACTGTGCGCAAATTGGTTTTATATAGGCTCAGTATTGAATGAAACAAGTTTTGATCCCTTAGAAACAAACACAATGTTGCATGAGGCTGCTAATACGTTGTATTAGATCATATTTATTTTTGTTGTTCTTTCCGGGTTTTTTATTTGCAACCCGTCGCGAGGAGCCTCACGTGCATGCTCGCGCGACCGAGCGCTGCCGGCGCGCAGCGAAGCATGGACCGATCGCGCGCCACAGCGTTGACTGCTATGAATGGAACGGAGCATAGGCGGCGAGAAAAGAGCGCTCACGAAGCTATCAGCATTCGCCGCACTCAGTCCAGATCGCAGATTGCTTTCAAGGACCGCACGGCCACGCCATACGCATCCGCCATTGGATTGAAGCATCATGTGCACCCTTCCCTCCACCCGAAGCCTTGAAAGCGATGGAGGAAGACGGCGCGCTACCTCCCCGCTTTCCTCCCTCGCGCGACCGCGCCACTCGCAGCCGTCGCCGAAGTACGATTCATCGCGGTTGGTAATAGTTCGACGCGAATGGGCAAGGCGCTAAAGAGCGATAAAGGCCAATCATGATAAGAACGTCATCAGCGCACCTGGCGCCGCCATCTGCACTAGTTTGCTTGCGTCATCAATTCACCTTTCACCGCCGTCCGCAACAGTTCGTGTCGCCGCAGAGCTGTCGGTTATACTGCACGCTTTAAAACGTTTACGCTATTTGGGTCGTATCTTGTCCCACAACAATAATCGTCATCTGTCTTGCCTGCATTTCCTTTCTTTAACGCTGCGAGCCCGGTACTTCAATGTCACAAACGGCTTGCGCGTTATTGGCGTGACACAGCATTTTCGACAGGAAACTACAGAGCGCTGAGTTTTCAAGAAAGAAAACGCAATCAAAGGGGACGACGATTACTGTTGCGAGACAAGAGCTCCAAAGGGTGTACACTTTTTTAAGAGTGTGGTCGGTTCATGATTCGTAATATAGATAATGGCTCAGGGCAGCACGGAGATGAACAAGTGGCACAATGCTTACGCATACGTGGACAACTCCTAGAGAGTTTCTACGAAAAATTTTTCCCCGGAATCCCTTCCTATTGTTTCTCTCGGGACGCGAAATAGTTCAAGTGCCCACAACAAGGTGGCACAGTTACGTTTAAGTCTACCTATACGTAACTATACGGTCTACCTATATGGTGGTCTAAGTATATAGGTCTACCAATACATAGTCCGGAGACCGCTGAGCACATCCTAATGGAATGCGAGGGGATACACCCAGTGAGACCAGTACGCGACGTACTGTACACGTTCCAGAAGGGATTTAAAGGAAGCATCAACCAGTCAGCAGTCGAGATAAGCAAGAGACGTTTAGAGTATTGGTGGAAGAAAAGCAGGGA
The DNA here is from genome assembly GCF_050947875.1 of Dermacentor variabilis. NCBI lineage: Eukaryota > Metazoa > Arthropoda > Arachnida > Ixodida > Ixodidae > Dermacentor > Dermacentor variabilis. Next base: position 14,530,306 of record NC_134569.1, on the reverse strand, counting down.
AGAGACTGATACGACCGGATCATGTACTGGCATAGGCAGCGGTATACAGGGTTGAGAGAAGTTTTGCGAAAAAAAAAAAAAGATTAATTATGGGAGATGTATACAGAAATGTTCGGATGAAATATATGCATAGTATACCTGATTAAATCAGCCAGGTTTGGTGACTATTTGTCACCGCCCAGTTTCAATAAGGACGCCAATAAATCATCATCGTCATCATCTACCCGTAACATGGGAAAATTGCGTAATAACTTGAATATTTTGCTGGAGAGCGGAGACAAAGCCACCGTCGCGTTTAAACAGTGAATTGATCACCATTATCACCTGAACAGTAATATGAACAAACGAATATCAAAAAAGCACAAAATGATCCAATTTGTTTATTTCTTTACGCGCTTAACTGTGTCATAGAAATGCGTTTTTCGACTTTGCATCCTCTATTACCTCTTTTTATTATTCATGTATCCTCAAACATCCCATAATGAAGGTGTGTGCAAGAACATCACAATGTATTGTAGGCGATTAGTTGTTTTCGCACTTCTCCCGTTATAACTTCCCGATTCCTTCTGTGTTTAGTCAGCCCTTCGGGTCTTTTTTCAGCTAGTACCGTCATCCCGTCAGTAGTACTGTCAGCTAGTACTGTCATTCATTTTGAAACGCTACCAGACGCAAACTTCTAGCGATCGTGCCACTGCATAGCGCTGCTCGCGTTATTATTACGCGGACCTTATCCTGGCAATCTTACCAGATGCACAAGAAGGACAAATGGCGAACCAAAAACAACGTTTCTGATCAAGATAATTAAGCTCACGCATTCGAGAGAAAGCTCGCGTCGATTTCCCCGTGTTCTGCGGGGTCCCTTCGCAACGGCCATTCTGTTCGTCAAGAGACGTACAACTTCGGACCACCCGGCTGAATTTCACGATGTGTCAGAAAGCTGGCCTGGGCAGGGATAACGCAACGATTGCGCTCCAACGCTTTTTTCCGCTAACGTTAGCAAAGGGATCAGCAGGCCGTGAGAGTTGGATAAAAAAAAGCATGAAACGTAGCAAAAAAAAAAAAAGAACTATCGCTACGATATTCCGGCTCTGATACTGCGCAAGGTGTTGTAAGTGATGTGACGGGCGTTTCTCAAAGCAAGAGGTGGCGGACCATCTTCAATACCGATACCGGATGTTCGTCCCGCATCAGCGGCACATACGCCTCCGCGGATGCCTCCGACAAAGCTCCGGGCGGCCAGCTGAGCCTGCGAAAGACAACGCCAGCCGGACGTCCTGCCCAGCGCCCGCCTCGGCACCACCGCCCTCACTCGGCGAGCGCAGATCGGGCACGACGCTCCTCGAGCAGTCACCCGGTGTGCGCACAGGCGTTGCGCAACCACCCGGCAATCGGAAGGAGGCGGCACATTACACGCCTCGACGAAGCCTATAACCGGCGCCTCGGGGCGGCCGTGTGCAGCGGCGCTTCTGAACTCGCCGGCGTGCGTACGCAGACGGCTGACTCACCCGTGGCCACGGTGTAAGAATGCGCTGTTCGTACACCGTGCTCGGCCGCCAACTCGACAGAGAGGGAGGGAGAGGGGGAATTTGCCGCGTGAGCATGCGTACACCGGCGCGCACGAGGAAGTGTGGCGGCGCCTCGAGGCCGCTGACGTAGCACGTCCCGTTAGCGGCACGCGCTGACGCCGGCAGGCATTGCGTTAGGCCCACACTCGTAGTTTCTGGCGATGATGCGCTCCGCCGCGAGCGGGCCAAGGAAGAGGAAAGGGACGAAAAGGTCGCCCACCGCGCGGCAGCAGCAGCACGTGCGTGGGGGTCCTCCACGACGACGCCTGCTCTATGGATGCGCTGCGCCGCACAGTTCGGGCGCGAGTCGGGAAGCAGAAGCGTAGTGTACAGCGAGCAGCCAACTCCCGCACCGTGGGCTTATGATTTGTGTGCGCTCTTTCCACGTTTGTCCTACGCGGCACGTATGTACGTACATCGCTTCCGGAGCGGGCGCACTCTCTCGCGTTCACGCTCACGAACGTGGTACAGTAAAAAAAAAAAAAAAAAAAAAAAAAAAGAAGAAGAAGGAAGAACGTAAAAAAAAAAACGAAATAAATGAAGGGGGGGGGGGTAGAGGAAGGCGAATCGCACTGCGAGTGCGCACTGACATGAGCCACGGCAGCGCGAAACGACGAGACGACAAACAAAGTACCGTTCTTATCTTTTCATTTGTATTCGGACTCTCACCGCAGATACAAAAGCCGCCGATGCAAACATGAATCGGCTTGCGAGTGTGCATAGGTACCTATACAATGCAGCCGCTACAGATGCGATACTTTAGTATACTTGTTGTTTTTGTCTCCCTCTCTCCCCTCCCTTCTTTCAAATCCTCTCTCCCCTTAACCAACGTGCAGGGTAGCAAACCGGAGATCTGCTTCTGGTAAACCTCCCTGCCATTCCTCTCTCTTTCTCCCTCTCTAGTTAACGGCTCTGTTCTCTAAGGAATTACACAATGAAACAACACACACTACCTAAATATCCTCGCTGTCACAAACATACGCCACCAAGCATTCATACCTTTAATAAGGCGACCAGCTTTCTAGAAACGTTCGGATATCCGTTTACATAAAGAATCATCGACGATCTTTTTCTGCACACGTTTTCCTTCCGTTCCCCGCTCTGCGCTCTTCTCGGAGAGAACGCCTCGCGTATTTCATACAGCTTCGCGAGACCGAGGCGCGGAATTCCGACGCAGTGTGTGTACGCAATGGACGCGCAGGCGAAGCCGACAGCGCGCAGAGAACACCAAACCATGTGACCAAACCGCGAACGAGAGCAAAAGGTGCCAGCCTGGAGCAAACACGCGCGGCGCTCTCTGCGCGTATCCGTTTCCATGCACCCAGCCCACCTGCCCCGGCCCGCGTTTCCCGTCAGGCTCCGATTTCACGCCCGTTTCATCTCGAGGCTTCCGGAAGCGCATTGAACGCTCGAGAGAGCAGCGCGGCTCGAAACGAGAACGTTCGAAGAGAGGCAAACAGCGTGCGCCGCATTTTTAAGCCTCTGTGCAAGGTAAACAGCATGCTGAATATGGGCGAGCTTTTTGCAAACTTCGCGGCAGTGTAATCCCGCGTGGTGGTGGTGGTGGCGAGTTGTAGCAACAGGCGCGTTTAGCCAGGCGATCAAGGCTGGCAATTGCTCCGCCCCAGCGTGCCTTATAGAATCACTGTGGTGTTTGACCACATGTCCATCAGACCAGTCTCTCTTAAGAAAGCGCTAAGCAGACGAAGTTTTTTTGCTGCCTATAACTGGTCCTTCGGAAAATACAAGGTGTTGCAGGCACGTATGCGAAAAGTCCTTTTGTTGCAGTTTTCCAGGAGAGCGTTCCTTCTTTCATCTTGGAATTTCGGGCACGACCACAGAAAGTTTTCAATGTTTCCTGTCTCGTCGCATGTCGTGCAGTTCGGAGAATTGATAAGCCCTGTCCTAAATAACCATGCTGGTGTACTAACAGATCCTACCCTTATTCTATATAGAAGTGAGGCTTTCTCTCGACGAAATCTCTTGGTTACGCATGGCATATGTGGTGGAAAACAAAGTGACCCAATGTGATTTCGCATGCCAGATCTCTTAACTTGACTTTGACCCTTTTGGGAGTGTGATGGAGCGCTGCGTATGCAAGAATATCAGCTTTTTCGTTGCCAGCAATGCGAATGTGGGAGGGAATCCACTGAAACTTTACTGTGAAGCTTTCGTTGCCGAGTTCTTTCAGGAGAGCTAGTGATTTGAGCGGGAACTTAATGACAGGTAGACCAAGGTATTGTTGTTGCAACGCGGCCTTTGAGTCCGTAAGGACGACCACATTCTGTAGAGGCAATGTGTTTAGTTTGCGCAGAGCAGCAGCTATTGCCACGCCTTCTACAGTTGTCGACGAAGCAATACAGTCCAGACGGCCAGACCACGTATGTCTCAGAGAGGGAATATAGAATGCAGCTGCGCAGAGATCTTCGTCTACTTCGACAGAGCCATCTGTGTACACTGTTAGGAATGGCCTGCCGAGGGGCCAACATGCAAAGTTTCTCAGCCAGCTGCAGCAGCAGGGTTGGCGTTTTCTGGGAAGCCACCGTCATTCTCTAGCCAAACGGTACCACTAAGTCTACTGTGTGCGGAGGACAATAGGCCGAGTCCGCGACTCTTCGTCGCGGGATTGCCGAGATGAGTTCGACGAACCAGGGTTTTTTACGGAACACGCCACCGCCGATCTGGTCTGCCGTTAGCGAGGGAGTTCCCGAGGGAATGTATCTGGCGGCAACGTCCCACGTGCCTTTCAGGACGCAAGACAATAGAGAACCGGCGGCCACGTTGCGGGGGTCAGCTTGGGGAATAAGAGCCGCCTCCTTTGGTCAAGACGTAAGCCCCGAGTTCTGCAAAGCCCGTCTTACCTCGGTGGGGGCAGTGAAACCAGTGCGTACGTGTGTGTGTGTAAGTCCTCCCGCTCAAAGGCGGCTCGGCTACGATGACTGGTCGAACGTTTCCCTCACCTAGGGATCTAAGGAGCACGGAGTGTTTATAAGCAGCTGTTTGTCGCTGCTAGGGTGTGCTCGTGATCGTGGTCGTGCTCTTTGATGCGTGTTTGGAGCTTCGTGCTCGTATGCTGTATGCATCGTCTTGCGTGCTCCATTTGGGAGCCACGCTAGACTGTCGAATGTATATCTTGTCCTAATGCAAAAATATGTAAATAAACCCTGTTCGCCTAGTTCCTCCCAAGTTCCTCCCTACGACCTCAACTCATACAACTGGTGGCAGCGGCGAGATCGTCCGACAACTCTTACAACACTTGGAGGTGATTCGGGTAAGTCGTGTTCAAATGTTCCAGAATTAGTGACTTGGCTTCTGCAGCTGGAATGCAGCTCTTTGACTGCAGTCGTGGTACAGTTAAGTTGCATGTGATATCCTCAGATGTCCAGGGTGGCCTTTTCCCTCTGTCTCGAGCAGCGTAATATTATGACTCGAAGTATGTTCAATGCTGCATAAAAATGTGGGCGCGGCCTGCTACCTACACGTAAAGCCCCTGCATCTACGCGCCACCGCCGCTTTCTTAAGTAGCGACAACCTTTGTTGTGCGCCGCCTTTTACCCTCACACCAAATCCGGTTCCGGCATTTCCGGTTCCGGCGTTTCCGCTTCCTGGAGTTGCGCTGCGGGAATTTCCGCTTTGACTTCTGTTAGACGATGGCTGTGGACGATGGTGAGACGCCCGCGCGTGCTTAGCAGAGCTGTGGCAGTCACCATAAGAAAAATGCAAAGGGGACAAGCTGTTGTATTCCGCTGAAGTATAGTTCGCGGTCGCCGTTGTCCAAATGCACGAAAAACGGCAGTGGTCTCCAAGCGCCCAGGCACTACATTCCACGGTACGTTGTCGCTCGTGCCACAACCCGTCGGAGGTTGACGCGAAGCAGCGAACACGAGCAGATCGCTGGTTACAGTAGGCTGTGGTTCTTGGAATCGCATTCAGTTTCAACCGCAGCTCGTGCAATTAAAGCCTCTCCAGCGGCGGGAAAGTAAACAACGCTAAAAAACAAAGTGTCACTTCCACTCGGAACAGGAAGCTGCAGCTACGTAAGTTCCGCTTGACGCCGGAAGCTAAGGGGGTGAGTGGGAGAGGAACGTGGAGGAGGTGGGCAGGTTGGCGGTACTTAACCTGGTCGGCGGAAACGTGTATGGAGGGGCTTTACCTACACGTTTCAAGATGGCTTTGCCAGGCGAGGACTCACTCAAACGTAGTAGCTGAGTCATGAGAATCTGGTGTTACGATCGGCCAGCGGGGGTAGTGACCTTCTATAGCCTCTCGTAACCCGCTACAACGAATCGCGTCGTGAAGCCAACAATGAGTCTCCCTCGCACAGACTACCGGCACCGCAAGGGGAGACACGTTTGGCGGGCCGAGTATTGTTAGTTCGTTCGCTGTCGCCTTCACGGACCAATTGGAACAAGAGAACTCCTGGAAAAGGCCGTTCTACGGCGTTCCCCCCCGGACTCTGGTAATCATAACAGTTGTTTGACAGACGCGGCAGCTAACTGCGGAGTCAGCTCAGGAACCAAGACGTGCCAGCTTGAGTCAAGCGTGACAACCCCTTTCTACGTCGCCCCACTCCTTTTGGTGTGTTCAGTGACACAAAAGTGTGGGAGTGAGTGTGTGAACTCTCGCCCTCAAAGGCGACTTTGACGACTTGGACACTCCGATTGGACGAAGGTTGAACAGGCGTTTTCCCTGGCCTAGGGATCTAGGGAGGACAAAGGGGGTTTAAGCAGACGTTTTTGGCTCGTCGGTGTGCTTTGTTTCAGCCATGCTAGATATGAAAAGTAACGTTCTCCACCCTTCATGTAGATATTGTAAATAAATACCGTACTCCTCGTTCTCGATGAGAACAAGTTCCTTCCATCAATAACGTCCTTATAGCTCGGATGAGTCGGACGAAGGCATGAGAAAGCTACCCCTTTTCACATGCCCGGCCCCAACTCTAACACTGGGAAGCCTGAAGTCGCAGAGGGCGTGACTCAACTTCGTAGAGCACATTTTTTGTTCGATGCCGGCTTAGGGACTCCCAAGCGCAGCCAAAGACCTTTTCTCTGTATGGTTTCTAAGCGTTCGTATCGGCTATCTGAGGGTCACATCAGAGGTAGCTGGCATAGGATCCGACTTGTAACCAAAGCGAAGCATCGACTTCGGGTGGTTGTCCCAGCGTATGCCAGCGATTCGCTTGAGCACATGAAGCCTCTGTGATGATGACACCACAACGTGTTCAACAGCGCGAGGCCAGAGTAGCTTGTGGCCCAAGGTAATACCAAGAAATCGGACGTTGGTGACTTGTCGAATCTGGTACCCGTTAAGATACGGCTTCAAGCATGTAGATTTTCTTTTAATTCCAGGAAATAGTATGAATAATGATTTCTCTGGTGATAGGGATAAGCCAAGCGCTGTCAAGTGTCTCCGAATGGCATTTACTGCTCCCTGGGCTATTCATGCGAGGCGACGATTCTGGTAGCCGGAGACCCATATGCAGATATTATCGGCATACGGGTGTTCGATGGTTTAGTAGTCTTGGGAGTGTCGCCATGGCGATATTAAATAATAAGGGAGATGTTGTTATACGCCACGAAATATACCAATTTCATGGCTCAAAGTGTCGCCAAGAAGTACTCTGATGCGGCGATAACTGAGAAATGTATGTATGAAGTGCAGGAGATGATCCGTGACGCCTGTAGAACCGTGACGCCTATAGCTGATGATGGCTGTTTGAGAAACGTAGTCATAAGCTTCGGAGATATTCATAAAAACAGCAAGGGTCGGCAGGCCGTCTGTATTGTAATGTTCTATGTGACTTAGCAGGTCCAGCACCTGGTCGTGAGCACTTAGGCGCTGCCGAAACCCAGTCATGCACGACGGAAGTTTCCGACTCTGCTCTACGTACTGAGTCTTGTGCACGCCATCTTCGCTGTTAGCTTCGCCGCACAGAAGGTCAGCGATACCGGTCTGTATGAGGCCAGAGCGCCGGATTTTGTCTATAGCTTGAGAAGTGGTACCACCAATACTACCTTCCATAAATGTGGGGTATCTCCTCTGGCCCACACTTCGTTAAGAAGTTTCAGCTGATCACATCGTATCTCAACCGGTATGTTAGTAAGAATCTGATTGCTGATAAGGTCAAGTCCCACAGCACAGCGACGTCGGAGGCTGCTCATAGCTAATTCCGACTCTCTCAGTGTGAAAGGAGCATCCATCAGAGACGACGATAGCGGCGGATCGAGGCAGGTTGGTTGTGCCTGCTGACCTGCCGGAAGAGTATACTTGAGCAAAGGAATTCGCAAGACAAGCGAGCGATTTGCCTAACTTCAATGCTAGGGCTTCAATGCTTCGATGCTAGGGCTTCAAATAGCTGAATTGGTCGAACCTTTCCAGCACGGTTATGAACGACCTACCATATCCTTATAGTGGCGTGAAGACCGAGAGGATTGCACAAAATGCTGCCCATTGATCTCTTCTCAGTTTCCTTGTGTAACGGAGAATCACTGCATTAATTCTGTTACGGTATACAGTCTTCATTGGTGGGTAGCCCTTCATCCTCATCAGCTTACGTTCGGCTCTCCTACAGGCAGCGCATAGATTTTTCAGCTCTAAGTCCGGAGCGGGGAAGTTGTCGGGTCGCGTCAGCTCAGCGGTAGTTAATCTTTTGCTACGTAGCGTATCCACGGCCGCCCTGCTTCCAGCTTTGATGCCCCCGCTACCGCTTGGGTGACCCGGAGATCCTGCGCCGCCTGCTTTAATATAACCTCAGGTGCTCTCCTGAGGTCTCCGTTGGCCGGTAACATGTGTCCTCCTGGAGCAGTGCTTGTACAAAATCCGATCTATCATCGCGACGAAAAAAGCGACCCGCGACTTATACAACGCCATTCAGAACATTGCCCCTTCAGACACAGCGATCACCAAGCGGCGTCCGCGCCCACTGCCTCACTGCGCGGGCAGCCAGCGGCGGAGCCTAAACTCGGCCGCACTCCGCAATGCCGGCATGTCTAGGGGACAAACGAATACAACGCTCGCTAAGAAGCCTCCTCCATAGTGCCTAGGCTGAGTCATATATTCAAGGAGCAAAAACCCCCAGATTTTGTCTCGCGCGCCCGCTCTTACTCGCGCCTGCGCAGAAACGTCGAGCGCCGTAAAAAGCGCCACGCCCCGTTGTACCTACTAGCAATTGTAAAACGCATCCGGGAACAGGTCTCCAGATGATTCGCTTAGGCCGTCCCTGTACGTATCCCAATGTGTAAAAGGATAGGATCTTCGGCCGTTGGTTCTATAGTCAGCAATGTTAACAAAGACAGGAGAATTGTCGCTGCCCATTCTATCTTTATTCTTCGTTGACGATGCGAGAATGTCCGCTGAGTGTACTGTCTGATCAATGACACTGTAAGAGGCCGGTGGTCGGAAAAACGTTGGTTGTCTGTTATTCGCCACACACAGTCCCTCAGTATCTAAAGCACTGACAATTTGTTTCCTACGAACATCAATCACCTTGTCATCCCAGAGAGTATCGTACGCGTTAAAGTTCCCGCATATAATCCTCAGAGCACGGCAGCGGCTGCAGAGGTGTCTTGTGGTTTCTCCCATCGAGACCTTCTAACGAGAGCTCACATATACAGACGCCACGCTGAGGCTTCGGTTTCCCAACCACACTTGCACAGCAGTGACCCGTAAAGCATCGCTTCAAAGGTCTTGAACTGGTAGGACGAAATGTGGTATTGCACGTCTGACATATGGCATGGCGCGTCCGTTCGGCATACTTTGGTTTCCATGTGCGACACGACCAGCAATTGATCTGGAACTTGGAAGAACAGCCTCGGACAGGACCAATATTGGCACAGGCATGTTGCTTAAGAAAAACGACACCCGTGTGCTTAAATTTAGGTGCACGCTAAAGAACCCCAGGTGGTCAAAATTTCCGGAGTCCTCCACTACGGCGTGCCTCATAATCAGAAAGTGGTTTTGGCACGTAAAACCGCAAATATTATTATTAAGAAAAACGACAGTTCAGGTAAATCACACGCAAGACACGCACAGTTCCGTTGCATAATAAGCGACCCCTTTGGACGAGACGGTGAACATTTTGTCCTGACCGCGACCAAGAATGAACGACTCAAGAGCCAGGACTACTAGCGTGTCCTTCCTGGAGCTCGCCGGCATCTTCTCTATGTGCCATTGCAGGGCTCTGGAGAGAGCACGTAGCACCTGTTTACAGTCCTCCTGTGGTGTTGTTTCACAGCAACGCGAATGGGGTCGCTGCAGTGCAGACACATCAGCAGTCTTCTCGTATGCAGGGCCTCCGTTCAATGATTTGACAGCTCTACACTCTAAGAAGTAAAGGAGGAAATGGGGTATTGAGGTTACTCCTTTAGGGGAGCAACTGATCTGCCACAACCATTCCTCCCTTTAGGGGGTAAGTGCGAGGGGATGAACTGTTACTCCCCGTGCAGTTACTCTTCCGAGGACTAACAGTTGCTCTTTTCCGATGCTCCTCAAGGGAGTAACGGTCATTATTTCCGATGCTCCGCAAAGGTGGAATTAATAAAATTAGGCATTTATACATTAATAAAAAAGATTACTGAGCTGAAAAAAAAAGAAAAAAAAAGGTGCCCGAAAGGAGGATTCGAACTCACGTCCTCGCGCCCACAAGTCAGCTACTCTACCCACTGCGCCACGGCAGATTGCTTGTCGAGGTTGGAAATTGAGACAAGTTAAGCATTGGCATGCAGGTGCGGCATTGGCATGCAGGTGCGGCAATGTAAAAGCGACTCGGCATTTTGTGTATGCTGTGCGGGGAGAGTGTAACGTTGAGTGTACCTGCAATCATAAGCGAGTGCGAAAAAAAATCTGCCCGAGTATTCTTAGAGTGCTTTAAACTTAAGCACTACGCGATGTAAACGTGTATATGCGAGCTCAAACGGGGCACCTAAGACGACAGAGACAGACAATTGCTCTGTCGCTAAGTGTGTCCCGTTTGAGCTACACACCACTTCAGTTAAGTTCGTAATCTCCTTGGAACGGAATGAACTTAGGTACTATTGACCAGCACAATCTCGCAGTCTATCAATGACTTGCGCGTTTAATGTGTATCGCTCACTTATGGTGTGCCCACGAAGGGCATGACTCTTCACATTCCAACTTTAAATTTCACGCAATTTTCTCACGAAGAGGCAAAGTGCTGCTTTGCATGTAGTTCAATAGACAGCGCACTAACTTCGAACTATTCACGATTTATAGACAATACAGTTTTTGCCGCATCACTCCACGACACGGACGAAAACAGCGGAGCGCATGGGGAGTAACTGTTGCCGTTCGTCCTCCCGTTGCTCTCTTTCTGACCAGGGACTAAACACTTCATCTCCAAAATTTGCACACGACACGCACATCCATGCAGTTACTCCCTTGAGGGACGAAAGCGCCCTTTTTAGGACGAACTGCCCAGTTACCCCCGTTTTCCCCGGAATTCTTCTTAGAGTGTAGCCGGTCCGCTGTGCGATGTCACCACTGTGCCTTGGGTTTCTGATGTAGGCTTCAGGCTTGGGAATTCAGTATCTCTCTTTGAGCTTCCTGCGATGTTTTATTATTCTCATCCTTTGCCTTTGGCCCCACGATAAGTGTTTTTTTTTCTCGCTTTATTGCCACTTCCCGCGTAGGACACTTGCTATAACTATAGCTGGGTGGGCACCGCTACGATTTGCAGAAAGTTCTCACTGCGCGTGCATGTTTTGAAATCATGCGATCCTCCGCCTCTCTTACATCGTTAGTCACCAGGGCAGTACTTGGTCACATGTCTATAGCGCTGACACTTGCAGCATCGAGGTGCTGTCTCAACGTAGTCAATTGTCTCATGTCGTGTGAAGCCCAAGTTGATCTTCGGACGGTCCGTGTTTGGAGCGAAGGTGAGAACCACGGTGTTGGTTCGCCTGGACTCCCATTCGGACTCAGAAATTTGGACGCATCGTGTGACTCCCCTTGCATGATAAACCCCATGTGGTTTTAGGTAGTCCAACAGTTCCTCGTCAGTGTACCACTTCGGCACTCTAATAATACAAGTGTTTTGCAGGACAATGAGCAAAACGAGAACAAGGTGAAAGCGGGAGCCGACGTTTTGACAAGTGGATTTATCTTTTTTGCACTTTTCGAAACGTTGGCTCCCGCTTCCACCTTGTTCTCGTTTTGCTCATCGTCTGGATTTTCCATCTCTCACCTTCCCCCTGCTTTCCCAAGTGTTGTGCAGGGTAAGAGTTGGGCACTCGGGCTGATACCGCAATCCCTGCGACTGACTTGCAACTGAGACGGGCGTTCACATGCTTTTCTGTCTGGACATACAAAAAGCAGCGCCCCTTGAGCAGTAATTTAAGGTAATCCCGCGTGTGTATATATATATATATATATATATATATATATATATATATATATCCGAACGCTTTCTGTGTGTATCGGAGCGGCGACAGATAGCCTACATGGGTGGAGGGAACGAGCGCGACAGGTATTTCCTTTTCATCCTCACAGGCATTACGTCATCCTTCTCCATCAATTATTCGCGGCCTCCTCTCACTCATCTCTGATGTGTATTGAAGGAACAGTAACACGATATTTTTTACCTGTCATTGTTTAAAAGTTAGATCAAGATCAAAACCCTCTAATTAAACCTTAGAAAAGAGTACTGCAATCGACAAAGAGCCCTACATAATTCACTATGATACGTGCTTCTACAAAGTTTCGGTAGCCAGTCCAGAAGGCGTCATGACGTCACGGTAGACCGGCTCGCTCCGTTCCGGTGACCACTGCAGCTTCGACACGCAAGCGCAACCTGAAGAAACGCGCGCAGCATGCTGACCACTCTAGTATCGAATTAAAATACAAGTGTTTCTCAACGTTCATCATTGATAAAATGCGATCATTTTACGTGCGAGAAGGTCTGCGGCAATGCCTACCACCTGGAAAAAAAATTATGTCAGTACTCTGTTAACGTCCCTGTGGCCAGCTTTTAAAGCTTAGTGCTTCCTGAGCTTGCCTCCTAGCACTTTGCGAGCTTCGTTGGCCTGCATTTGGCAGCGGAAAATATCGCCTACACTGTCAAACCGCGAGCATCTCCTGTCCTCAGAGCCACTTTCAGGCCCTCTAGCGGCCACATGCGACGGCTACGTGATAACGGGAGCGACTGCACTGCAATCGCAGCGGCGCTGCGGGAGAGACGGAATAACCACACCGAAGGGGGCGAACGCAATGGCGAAACGAGTCTCGCGCGAATACATACCCGCTCACAAATGGAAGCATGTAACGGCGGAACCGCCCGAGCGCTGATCTATGCGGTGGTCTCGTAGACAATGGAAGGCCGCGCGACGAGTCTCAATGGACCACATAATGCACGCCGCGGACTGAAGAGAGAGGGAGGGAGCAGCTGCAAGAGAATGCACCGCCTGCGTGTACCCGCATACCGCCATGCTATACACACAACTATATAGACACAAGCGCGCTGAACAATGGCGCCCTCTCGACAGCGACGAAGAGCGACGACAAAAAATTCACGCAGAAACTCAAGATCAAAACCAAGATCAAACTCTTTGTATCTACTGAGATTTGTCAAAATATGCGTAAGCATTGCGCCACTCGCTCATTTCCATGCAGCCCAGTAATATCAATGTTATGAAACTTGACCGACCAGTATAAACCCTTATCAACCCTTATCAGTCGTTATCAACATTATCCGACTAGATCCGACCCTCATCAACCCTTATCGGACTCGATAAGAGCCTTATGAACAATTATCGGTCGGTGTCTACCTTATCACAATCGATCCGACCCTCATCAACCCTTATCGGACTCGATAAGAGCCTTATGAACAATTATCGGTCGGTGTCTACCTTATCACAATCGATCCGACCCTTATCAACCCTTATCGGTGCTCATTAACCTTATCAGAATTACTCCGACCATTATAAGTCCTTATCGCTCTTTAGCACCTTATCCAACCGCGTCGAACCATTGTCAACCGTGATGAGACCCATATAATACCTCATCACTCTTTATCAATTCATTGACTGCTTATGTCTGTGCTGCGCGACGTGAAGAACATGAACCCTTAGACATCGGTGGCATCGGCGTCATGAAATGCCAGCCTTAAGTCCTTTTCAATATTGAGTCGGAAGCGATTACGTAAAATATTTATCCAACATGTAAAGCCGGGTGCACGCTTTCGCAATCGTACGCAAGTGAGTTCATCATATTCTTGCAGTCAGCTTTCACAAAAATTGATAGTTTATAAGTTGTTCTAGAATTGCTGTGTCGTCACATTTGACGAAAAGTATCATTGAAGCGCGTTTTGAGTGTCGTTAGTTGACTTGGAAATCCGCAAACGTACATGCGCCAACCTATACGTCGCACGATGTTACACTTGCATCTCGGTGCTTTTATATAGGCAAAGAAAAGGGGATTTTACAACGAGAAGTATACGAGCAGACAGTTACTTTTTCAAGCACGTGGTGACGCTGCCTTACGCATCTAAAGGTGAGTTCAATACCGCTCTCTCCACATTCTTTTTCTCCCTCATGGCTTACTTGGAATATGGATCTACCTCATATACTGAACTGCTCGATAAATATGCATTCTCTCTCTCTTCTCGAGAAGAGATATGGAAACGGGCAGGGTGCTAAGGTAAACCGCCGATTTTGGTGAGGTAAGCGGCCCGCGATGATTGTCTCCGAGCCCCAACACTGAGTTAGGGCACGCAAGCAAGTGCTCTCGCAACAGAGAGCCCGATCGGCGTCGAGGGCGGGAACACACAACGGCGGCTGGCAATTTCGTGGCCGGCCGGCTGCCAACAGCGGCTCACACGGCCGATCGGCAAGCAAGGCCGCCACGGGTCAGTCCCGCGGCGCGCGCGTGCGTGCGGCACCCGTTAGAGCCGAGGATGGCAGAATCGTACACGTGACAAAAGAAAGAAGACAAGGGCCGCGGAACGGCGAGTCTGCCGGTCGCCTCGATCGCGTTGCCGTATACAGGCTGCGCCGGGATATCGGTCTCACGCCGTGCGAGGATGCCGCGTACGCAACAAGCCGGAGCAGAGAGAGGCGCGGCGATGTAATTTTACGGCGAGGGGCGTTATCGAGTTCCGGTTCCCGTTGCTGCAGTTAGGGTCGTCGGCAGAACAGCCGCCGCCGCATCGTGCGTCGTCGCAGGAGCGCCGGCCACACGCAGGGCGCAACCCTTTGTCGGCGTCTGCGACGAGGAATAGAATTGAGGCGGTTGGAACAGTGAGGATCCAAGTCCTTCGCGAATGATATTTCGCTCCGCAAGCCGCCGCACTGTTGAACACTGTCACTTACCAAAACACAATTTCACAAAAATAAATGATAACTAAGGAAAATAAACCTCATGAAACAACCGAATACCTCCGACCGTCGGGCCCGTGCACACCTGAACGCCTGCCAACACGATACACCATTTAGAGCCAGGTCATGATTGCTGTCGCCAGTTGAATCGCTATGAAACGCCTTTCCTTCACAGATGCAACTACAGTTACAACCATAACTCTAGGAGAACCTACACATAAGCGGCGCGAGGGAAAGTGAATCAATTAGCCGAGAATGTGGTTCGTACACGCGTGACCAACGTACCTCAGATACGCGCGGATACTAGAAATACAATAGCGCGCACACAGTTCACAGCCCCGGTTCCAGTAAAACACGGAAGCTTGCGCCTACAAGAGATGCCTGTAAGAGCTTTGAGAAGTCGCACAAGCGAAAGCCCGGGATCGGAGGCAATGGGACGCAGTTGTGGAGCATCGCATCGGCTCTGCGTGCGAACACGCCTAGTGCACACGCAGCACAAATAGTGCCGCAGGGAAAGCTGCAGAAAGGGGAAGCTCGCTGGTGCAGCAGCGTATATGAAAGAACGAATGACGGGAGCAAACCACCGGCAGCTCGCGGAGACGCGGAACCGCGGCCGCAGGGGAGCGTACGCATAGTACACGACGGCAGTTCCGCGTCGGTCATCGCCAGTGGGCCAGTCGAGTCTCCCATCGCGCATCCGTCATCGGCGCCGAACCAGTCCGACGGGCTGTGCGGGCGCTTTTAGGGCCCGTACATGGTCGCTCCGCCCGTCCGTTCCGCCCTCGTCCGCCCGCGTGCGGACGCCCAAAAGGCGGAAGGTGTCGCAAAATTCGATGCACGCTCAATCCGCACGAGCGGAACGCACGCGCACTCCTATTGGGCGACGCGGCCTGTTGACAGCTGGCAACCGTTCGGCGGAGCAAAGGTGTTCAAGGTTGGCAACGACCTTTGACAGCAGACGACACTGGCATATTTTTGCAGATGTGATTTCAAGTTTACGCGTTCCGGTGAAAATGCGACTCTAGGCTGCCACATTCTGTTCTGCAGCCGTATGTGTTGCATTGGCACCGTCATCCTTTTTCGAAACATTGCACAGTCGTCTGATCTGCGCCACCGTTTACAGATGTATTGCAATCGCATCACGTCGCAGCGCGCGACGTATTCTCGGATAATTACTTTCAGTGCGCGCTGCCTTGGCTGGTTGAACAAAACCTCTCTAATTATCCAACGTGCTGCGTTCTGCGTCACGCGAAACTGATAGTGTCGCCGGAAGCGCGGTGGCGCGGTTTCTGTAGTGCTAGTGACAGCTTGCAAGAATACGGAACACACGCACATCTGTCGCGGAATGCATTTGCGTAGGTCGCCAAGACGCACCTTTTTACCACTGAGCACGCGAGTGAGGCTCCGAGTACAGCTTGCCGATACGCTTGCTCGTGCTTTTTTTTTTCTTCACTCTGCCAATTTTAAGTGAGTGCTTAAGGCAGTTGGATGCATGGAATGCCTTTTCCTTAAATGATGTGCTCAGCGATGACAAGTTCTCACCGTGTGAAAAAAAAAGTTGTGCGTAAGTGGTTAACTTCATGCAGCAAGGAATTGAAGGTTAAGCAGTGAGTGTACAATTCCTTATGAATGGCTTAAAGCAATATGTATGTATAGTGGTGACCTTATGCAGATATATGCATGCTCATGAGATATGTTTCCAAGGGGAGTATTTATTTGAAAGCATATAATTTACATTGCTGATAAGAAAACTTATTTTGAGTGAAATCAAACAATTGCATTCTTTCTTGCCAGCCTGGGTGGCCAATATGTTGCCACCTTACTACTTAACATACCTAATTTAACATTTCAACAATGTACAAACATTACCAAAGCACACAAAATTAAGCAGTACCTTGACAGGCATGCTCCCTCTCTCACCCATGGCACCAAACAAGGATGTTCGACTTGAGACTGTTTGATACTGTCGGCATCATACGTGCGTGTTCTATTTTGATTGCTCTACATATAAAAAATAAGCTCTACTCAGGTTATATGAGTTAGTTGGGCATGGGCTGCATGTTGTTTATGTATTTATGTAGTAACAACCTTGCTAGCTCATACACAGCCATATTTTAGGAAAATGAAAAATGCATAGCATAACACAAACAGCTGGACAGTGCCTGTATTTATTCGAAAGCAAACCGATATTATCAAGTGTAGCTTAGCAGTGAGTTCAGTGACCTCTTGTGGTGTGAAAATGTTGATGTAGTTAGTAGTTTTGTGTTTGTCTGTCTTACTTAGTCGCTGCTTTAACATGCACATGACAATGAAATGAAGGCACGTAGGGCAGAAGACAGGGCCACACCAAAAGCGAGGGAACATTCATTGCCATCTTTTTTATTTCCATAACAAACCAGCGAATAGTTCCTTAGGTTCAGTTTTGTGAATAATGCACAAGGTGTTCTGCGTAAAACTGAAAGATTGTAGTGCTCTATTACCTATTCACTATTCGGTTAGCCAAATGAACGATACTCCCATTAGCACTGTGAGAGCACAGAAATTTGCAGTCAAGAGGCCGTAGTGGCTCAGCCTCTGTGCCAAATGTAAGATTGTTCCAAAAGAAAACATGCATACTGGTGAATTGGGTATGCATTTACATCTACTATTCAAATCCACACATCACAAGTAATCTTTCATTCCTTGGCACATTTCTCACCATTGTACAGACTTTGTTTCAGCACTGTGTGTGTGCAGTAATATAACTTGGTAAATCAAAGCTGTGGTTATTCAGTACACTGAAAGCAACTTTGCGTGTGGGTTAGATAATATAATGCTCCTACATATGGGTCAGCTTAGTATTATCAGCCGCTTTGTTTACTAGTTCACTGTTACGCCTGAACTATACGGTGCCACTGGACAATGCTGTATCCCTGCAGGCATGCTAGAACAGCTTGGCTATGCACAAACAACCCTTTACATCGCACTTAAATTAAGGTGGTGTAGATTTGCTGTCACAATGTTCTTGTAAGCATAACTGCCGAGCATTCAAAAAAGTGTTTGAAATGTAAGGGTGTATGCTCAGGTTTGCAGGTGCGACGTTTTACATTTATAGTGCAAGGACACACTGATAAACAGGAAGGATACCACACAAATCCTCGTGTTGTGACCTCACAGTCACAATGCAAGTAGTTTTCTGTGGTTTTTAGCTATAAACATGTGAAGCAATCTGTAACTTCAAAACTGTATTAAGTAAACTGAGACACCATGAAAAGCAACATAACACTAAGGTGTACACATATTTTTGTGACATCAGCTCTTTGTGGTGCAGGTCAAATATGTATACACACTATTTGTAGGAAGTAGGAAGCCTATCCAATATAAACAAGAAACTTGCAGGCGAGGTAATCATGACAAACCAGCTGAGACGGTGGTACTATTCTACTTGTTTTCGTTTGTGATAGCACAAGTGTTCCCACTTGTGCTGCTGGATGGTTGTGACTGATATGCTCGCGAAGGTTTGGGTCATTCACATTTCAAGGGATGAGTAACTGTTACATACGTGAATCATCTTCCCCTTCCTATATCAATGACTTAACTATATGTGGCAGGTTTAGCTGTGTGATTATTGGTGTAGCTGAAGTGATGTATCACACATAGTTTCCATGCACTACCCAATTGGCGAAAAGCATGCAGGAATTGGTCTTTGAGCTATTGGTTCACTGGTGGCTTTCCACTAAACTGACTGTTGAAGAGGCAGATTTCACTTCATCGAAAGGCCCATGTGAAAATTAGCTTAGAACTCGTGACGCCAAATACTGTCACCATGTGTGACTGAAGAACAACACGTTACAGAACCATGAGCAGTGGAATTAATCTCACTAGTATACAAAGAATTGCAGCTGCATTCAGTATTTCACTGCTGGTATACTAAACACAAACCTTTATATGAGTTGTTTGGATGGCATAATCAAAAAGATCCCTCTAATGAGCTGTGGAAAAAGCTAACTAAAAAGCTGCTACCCCAGGTACTGCATTGGCCCAAAATATGGATTCTCACATGCAGTGAATACAGTTCTTAAATTCGTTTACATACAGGTATGAAATGTAACTGCACCATGTGATAAAATTTCAATAAGATCAGCTGAATACCACATAGAACATCTTTAATGGGTATAGTTGGTGCAATGTGCCTTGATATTAGAAGTTGTGCTGTTTTATTCACACACACATGCACATAAATGCAAGGTACACATACATTTGTGTTCACGTGTTACTGTGTGCATCAAATGAACAGCACCACTTATACTACAAGCCATAAAGATAAATAATTTTTTCATACCAGTCTAATTCCTATTAGCTACGCAGTGATTTTTTTTCTCACATGCAGCAACTCAACTCCGTGCATAAGTTAAGCCATGGGTGTCATGCCCAGAATATCATAAAATAAAGAAGTGACCATGTGTACGGGCCTAAAATTGATGGTTTGGCAATATCTTGTCTTGCTGGCTGGTAAATTTCTGTCAAAAAAGAACATTTCAGCACACTGACAAAGCAGTGTGGCTAACATAATATAGGGAGCAGACACTCTACCTGCAGCCACTTGAAAATTCTGCCAGCAGTTCGTGCTCATTGGCTGGCTTCAGTCACATAACTAATGCTTACAGAAATGTGAAAATTCGTGTTCAGGATAAACTCATAGCAGCCAATAGGCACGTTTTATATTGTGATAGCAGCTGACTTCTCAGGGACAACGCACTGTGGCCATGAACATGCTAAAGAATGACAAGAGGCGAGGTGCCCCTTTCTATAGTCTGGCAGCGCAGCTGAAAACGGTTCAGTTAATGAGTGGAACCGTGGCCTATTCAAAATAAAGATCAGTCAGATAGCCACTTATAGCGTCCATCCCACACCCATGAATGATAGGTAGCAGTAAACTTACTGGCAGATGAAAGTGCACTAGAAAGACATTTAATGGACATACTTTACAGGCCCAAGTCAGTTTAATGCACATTATTTGCTAATGACTGTTGGCAGAATGAACACGAGAAAAGAAAATAAAGCACTCATCAGGCATATAATGCTAGTAATTGTGCTATTGTTCGCTTTAAACTGAAGGCTCGTGACAAAACAGGCGACACAAACCAGATAATCAAATAGGGTGGATAAACAAAGTAACCACGAACTTTCGCTTACCCAATTCTGCCTGCATTAGTAACGTGACCATGGCTGGCCAGTGAGGAAGAAAGCACTCTGGGCAAAATTTCTTTCACGCAGTTCTGCTGGCTGCTAGCAGAATATTATATAACACCATACCTGTGACACTTACTTACTTGTTACTACTCATCCTACGTGTTCATTTTTACATTCATATTGCTTTTTGTCAGCAAATGTAAAATTTTTAGTTAATAAGAAGGAAATATCCAGTTCTTACCTATAACATATTCATCTACCACGCCACTGGTGTTTTCACAAACAGACTCTGTGCTTAGTCACTAGTCAAAAACAAGCAGCTCAGATTTTTGGCTACGTAAGCCGCTTGCATCACAAAATATAAAGCAATTTACTTCATCAAATCTAGAAATTCTTTATCTTCACACTAGTGTCCACATTATGAAAATCAAGGCTGCCAGAAATTTGCATTCATGACATTAGTGCTCTTTGGCGCGTCCACATTTCACGACAGCGCTCAACGTCTTGACGTATGCAATTATTATGATGTTCCCTAATTTCCCCCCACCGATAGAAGCATCTTCAACCATGCAGTAACAACTTTTGAAAGAAACGATAGATGTACGAAGCAGAAAAGGCCGGTGTGATAGGGCTTATCTGTAAGGGTACTAAATATGAAAACGCGATCGGCAACACTTCTGCACAGTTCACTTCTGAGCAAACGCGCATCGCGTAGAACGAGCACTTCTACACCCAGCAACGCTGCGACACATCGCACATACATATCACGGTTTGTAGCTTGCGAACACACTTCATGACCGCAAGAACACAGCTCGAACGTCGCGGTCACCTCGTCGCGTCGCAGCCGGCAAAACGGCTCACACGCAGTATAGCACACGCAGAATGGCAGCGATAACGAGGCGATAAAAACTTATCGCTACTGATCATATCATTACTTCTGAAAGTTTGGAAGGGCTGGCGTTCACCACTTCGCGGCAACGATCCGAATACACAGAACCACGACCTACTGTATGCACAGAACAGAAACCAATCGTGTACGCTACTACTGAACATGTGTCCTGCTGCTCAGAATGCACGTGTATGTGATGGACTTCTCGTTTGCGACACGCACGCGAAGCATGGAACAAAAAATCACGAAGTCGACGGCTTCAAATATTTCTTCAGACGCTATCGTAAACACAACACACTTCCTGCGCTCCGTCTGTTTCTTTCGGCGATCGCACGCACTGACGATGCCTGGAAGGGTGCACCGGCTTGCTGCCTTCGGCGACTATCTCCGTGGGTGTCAGATAACTCTAGTAAAAATCATAAGAAGAAAAATAGACTGTTTCTGACGCGGCTGTAGCTCACGCCTCGCGTCCCCCGCTTCGCTTCGTTTCGAGCAAGCGCCATATTTGCTGTGACGACACCCGACACCGTCCGCCCGCCTCGGACCAGCCATGCTCGATCCGCACGAGCGGGTTGCAGGCGCACTCCTATTGGACGACGCGGTCTATTGACAGCTGGCAACCATTCGGCGGAGCAAACGTGTTCAAGGTTGGCAACAAATTTTGACAGCAGACGACACTGGCATATTTTTGTGGATGCAAGATCAAGTTTGACGTAATCGTTCTGCGTAATTTCCCCCCTTTATTAAGTTCAAGTTCAATCTATAATTAATTTCTCTATGCATCTATTTATGTATTTAGAGAACGAAATACGAATAGCCGTGGCTGAGACATCAATGCGTGTCTTCTGCTACGAATCCGAACATACACTGCCTAGCTGCACCGAGCATTTGCGCTACAATCCAATGCGACGCGCAACTATGAGGCATAACAGAATCCTGATTTAATCGTGCATAATTAACATCGACCACAAAGCTTTTTCAAGCATATGTATTTAGGAACGAAATAGCTTTTTTCGAAACAGTAACAAAACTTCTCCGTAGTCAGGGAACGCCACAGCCTCAAATCGAAAGGTGCTGTGACTATTTCTTCATACAGCTGCCGCATTAATCGCTTGCAATGCGCTGCTTGGCTCTTCGCATATTGCGGGCTCCGAAAAATTTTTCGGTCTGCTGTAGGCAGGCTTTGAGCCTGCCCAGCAAATTATGAATTATGTACACTTGCGTAAGTAGCGAAGTTTCTGAAAGGCACCGATTACGAATACCAAATATTTTCTCATTTCCAAGCACATAAATACAAAGTTAAAATTATGTGTTTTGGTGTTAAGAAGCCAGTAATTATTTGCAGATATTAAATACTCGTGCTTGCAGTGCCAATCACAACTGAAGAGCATTAGAATAAGAAATCGGAGCGTTTTGCATTTAGTCATTTCTATTCATTTATTTATTTCCTGAAAGGTCCCTTTTGAGACATTACATGAGGTAGTGGGTGTTTACTGGCAAACAAAAATAATACAAGTTTCGATGGGATGTTTCCGAGGAGCCGCTTGAACTCACCTTATGTTCCGTGTAAATGACAGTAGAATGAAACAAGGTACAGCATGTCACCACATATAATTAGGAGGAGCCAATAAGTGTAGTATTGCACCACTAAAATATTGCTTTGATTGTGATGCAGACAGAGTGATCACTCGTAAAATAACTTCCTTTGCTAATTGTGACAACACACTTGCACAACACAACCAAACCCAGGATATTGAGAGCCACCACAGCTACTGTGCATGACTTGTGTTTAGGTGGGCCCTATAGTGCATATAAGAGCTCTGTTCTGCTCTGTATGCTAATAAAACATCCCAAGTCCTTTGGACATCAGGCCTTTCTGGATTTTGCATTGCAGGAGGTTTTGCATTACATTTTTGAGCTCGCCTAATGCATGTGACATGCTTACCTTTGCATTGGTAACACATGTGAACTTTACTTTATTCAGTACGCTACAAAGAACTGCTATTGCACTATTACTTCAAAATGCAGTGTTAAGGCACATTTATAAATTGCTTTCTTGTGGTATGGGTGCAGTAAACTGACATGTTTATGAAGCAAAAAGAAAATGCAGACTAAACCACCAATGTACCAATATACTTCCTTCCTGTCAGACACTATAATTTCTTTCTCACAAATAATGAGTGCTCCAAGAAAAAGATTAAATTAGGGGGTTTTATGTGCGAAAACTAGGATATGAATATGAGGTACACCATAGTGGGGGACTGAAAATTGGGGCCACCTGGGGTTTAACATGCCCCTAAATGTAAGTACGCGGGTGTTTTCGCATTTCGCCCCCATCAAAATGCAGCCGCTGTGGCTGGCAGTCGATCCCGTAGCCTCATGCTTAGCAGCCCAACACCACAATCACTAAGCAATCACAGCGGGTAACTGCTCCTCAGGTTGTGCAATCTGTGTGGCTGTATCAAAGCACCGATGTAACACATGTGTTTCAGTGGGGTCTAACTACCGCACAGAAGTTGTGGTGCAGCACTTCCTAATGGCAACATGTGTTGCAGCTTGGATACAAAGAGTTGAGCCTTTGTATCCGATGAGCATATGGTAAGTGGAAACTTTGTTTTCACTTGTAAAAATTTTTGAGTATGTTCTAAATGACATGAGCCAATGTTGTAATGCTATTTTAATTTTTAAAATAGCTGTACAAGTTTGTGTACATCAAGTACACCATGAAATAACAGTCATCGGGGTATGCTTGAAAGGCACCTTTAGCATCTGCACTTCAAACCGCAGCCATGTTGTAGCCATTGTAGGTGAAACAGCAGTAGTCAACGCGAAATTGACCGCGTCTTTAGCAGTTTGCATGCAAACACACATTCATGTGGTGGCATTGTTTATTTTGGTTACCTGGCCGAGGCAAGTAATGTGAATAAGAGAACAATTATCAAACATCATTAGCTTAGTGACGCCCAAAATACTCATTCGGGTAACTATTAATAGCAGTAGTCGAGGGCACGCTTGAAAGGCACCATTAGCAGTCTGCACGTCAAAGCGCAGTCAAGTCATCGCCACTGTTGGTGAAACGGCAGCAGTCAACGCGAAAATGACAGCCACTGTCGGCAGCTTGCATGCAAACACACATTCATGTGGTGGCATTGTTTATTTTTGTTACCTGGCCCAGGCAAGTAATGCGAATAGGAGAACAATTATCAAACATCATTAGCTTAGTTAGGCCCAAAATACTCAGTCAGGTAACTATTAATAGCAGTAGTCGAGGGCACGCTTGAAAGGCACTATTAGCAGTCTGCACGTCAAATCACAGTCATGTCATAGCCATTGTTGTATTTGTTTCTCTGACTGGGCAAGTAACACTAATGTAAGCACAATTATTCACCCTGAATAGGTTTGCTAGCATTGTTTGTACTAAAAAATGCTGAGTGAAGTTGAATGTGTTTTATTGAGGCAATTATTTAATTCACAAGCCATCGGCATAGCGATCGACGGCCAGGTGCAGACAATGACATTTGTGAAGTAATAAATGGTGAAAGTTGCAAAAGCTATCAGTGCACTGCTTTTCTGGGCTCCGTTCACTGAAAAATGTCTTTGCAACGACAAAAGCATAAGACAGGAAATGACACCCGACTGCACAATGTTATTCGTGTTGAAATTTTTTGCCATCATATGTGATCGGCAGCGAAACCATCCGTTTACTAAGACTGATTGCATGAAAAATGCAACAGCATAGGAAGGTGTAGTTTCACAATATGGCACCCTCTCATGTGCACTTCTGGCGAACTGCCACATGCACTGATGCATAAACATGAACAGAGGTAAGGGGCAAAGTTGCTGTGCAACCCACATGACGCTTTTAAGAAAATGTATCTCTAAACCTTTGTTTTCATGGGCGATCAAAATCTGTTTTGAGCAAGTTGGTTAATCACATTGCAGCAACAACACAAGAAGCAAGGACAGAAAACACAGCGAGTAGGCAGATTGAGAAGACGAGGTAGACCAGTGAGAAAGGTTTTAATGAGATGGAAGAGGCCAGCCCTGCCGTGTACATGAGTTAGTGCTTTGAATAAGATTGGTTAATGAAAATGTGTAATGACTTTGCTGAAAGAAAACTAGCAAAAGCAAATTCTTATATTATATAAATGGACAGAAATACGGGTAAGGGCAAACACGCATGGAAGCAGGCACGTATTCACACACAAACGCGAAAACTATAAAAAACTCCAATATAAAGAAATGTGGGTAATAGAAAAAACGTTGACAAACGCAAGAAAACATACATTTACAAACAGACGCGGGTAGAGGTATTATAGGTGCGGGTTCACAAGCTGCTGTGCCTACCTTCTCATATGTTTTCTTTTTTAACCGTTCTCTTAACACTGTCTTGGGAATTTTTAATCGCATTCACGAGATTAGTGCTCTCAGGCGCGTCCACATTTCACGACAGCGCTGAACGTCTTCACGTATGCAATTATAATGTTCCCTAATTTCCCCCCACCGATAGAAGCATCTTTAACCGTGCAGTAACAACTTTTGAAACAAACGATAGATGTACGAAGCAGAAAAGGCCGCTGCGATAGGGCTTCTCTATCGGGCTACTACATAAGAAAACTCAATCGGCAACACTTATGCTCAGTTCACTTCCGAGCACACGAACATCGCGTAGTACGACGACTCCTACACCCAGTAACGCTGCAACACATCGCACATACATATCACGATTTGTAGCTTGCAAACGCACTTCATAACAGCAAGAGCACAGCTCGAACGTCGCGGTCACCACGGCTCAGCGCGGCCGGCAAAACGGCTCACACGCAGTATAGCACACGCAGAATGGCAGCGATAACGAGGCGATAAAAACTTATCGCTACTGATCGTATCATTACTTCTGAAAGTTGCGAAAGGCTGGCGTTCACCACTCCGCGGCAACGATCCGCATACACAGAGCAGAAACCAAACGTGTACGCTGGGTGCGCCGATCGGACGCTACTTATTTCGCTACGCCTTGAACGTGTGTGCTGCTCAGAATGCACGTGTATGTGATGGAGTTCTCGTCTGCGACGCACACGCGAAGCATGGCACAAGAAATCACGAAGTCGACGGCTTCAAATATTTCTTCCGACGCTCTCGTAAACACAACACACACTTCTTGCGCTCCGTCTGTTTCTGTTGGCGATCGCACGCACTGATGAGGCCTGGAAGGGTACACCGGCTTGCTGCTTTCGATGACTATCTCCATGGGTGCCAGATAACTCTAGTAAAAATCACAACAAGGAGAAAAATAGACTGTTTCTGACGCGGCTGTAGCTTAGGCCTTACGTCCCCGCTTCGCCTCGCTTCGAGCACGCGCCATGTTTGCTGTGACGACAGCCGAACCATCCGGCTCGGACCAGCCAATGGGAGACGAGCAGGCGTGCGGACGTGAAAGTTGCGACCGCTCCTCGCTCACCAGTAGAGAGCAGTCCGCACGCGGCCGGACGAGGGCGGAACGGACGGGCGGATCGACCATGTACGGGCCCTTACCTCCTCGGCGGCCGCGAGGTTCGCTACTCCGTGGTGCGGCCTCGGGGGACAACAAATCACGGCGACGACGACGAACGCCAGAGAAAGGCCCTCCGCAGGGAGCAACTCGCGACGAGTGTCGTTGAGGGTTGGCGCACGAGAGGAGCGAGCGCTGCAGCCGGAGTCATACAGGGCGCGGGGATCTGCTGTTCCCTCCGCGGTCCTAGGGCTTCCGCTGACCGCGAGCGAGAGAGAACGCGAATGGCCCGTGGTAGCGAGTGCGGCAACGCTGGCGAGGCAGGCCAGCGGGGAATCTCGACGACCGAGGCAGGCCACTGCGCGCCCTTCCCGATCGCGCCCTCGCGAAAGCGAATCTCGGCGAGCGGCAGCGGCATTCTTGAGTTACGGCGCGAGCGACGCTTCGCTGACGACGGTAGCCGCCTCGGACCGGCACAGCCGTGGCTTCTGCACGTCGCCAAATAGTAGAAAGCAGAGGCGCAGACAGAACCTAATGCCTGAGGGTGTCTTCTAGCCCGGTTTTGAATTCGGATCACGTCTCCGAGCCAGCTCGAAACCTGGTTCATGCTGTTCTCTCCGAACCTCGCCGCTCCCACCGCTGGTGCCGCCGCCGCCGCTCGAAACAGATTTCTGCGGCGCGGCGGCAGGATTCGCGAGCATTTTCGCTTGCATGTGAAACAGGCTTTACGGAAAAGAGTGCGGATACTGCTCTGACACCGAATCATTCGCCCCGTGGCTTAGACAGCACCGCCGCGCTGAATCCGAGCAGCGCCTTGCCGCATTGAGCGCACAAGCCTAGCAGATGAGGTGAGCCGGTGGTCGGCGCAGCGGCGGCAACAACCAGCCTTCTCGCACCGGCGTCGCTTCCTCCGTCGGTGCCTCAACGCGCGGTGGGCGCGTGAGTGACGCAAGCGACTTGCCGGGAGCCCTCCTTTCCCACAGGCGAGGGTGGAGGATGCATGTAGCCGACTTCCTCGTGGAGTTCGCCCGAGCGCTGGCTGGCGTCGAGTTCAAGGACGACCTCTCGATCGCGCACCGGCTGACGCCACTGCACCAGCTCGCGGCGGTCTGCGGATCGCCGCTTCAAGATCGGCTCCTCGAAGGAGCGCTGACACGTTTTCCCAGTCCCGCACAGAAACCCTAAATCGCACGCTTCTAGGAGGATGGCGGCAAACATGAAGGCTGGGAAACGTCTTTCAATTTCATACTCAAGGCGGTCTCAAAAGGTCGACCTAGCGTCCCTGGCATTATATCACGAGTCGTTGCACAGCAAGATTTGCAGCTGTCATGCGGCAACAAACGCAGGTATAATAACGTTGCTCGCGAAATTGAACGAGCGTGCACGCTGCGCGCGTGTTTATTCTGCATGCGCGCCCCCGTGCGTCAGGCGCAGCGAACGCAGGAACGGAGCGGGTCAGCATGTCGTGACGTCACGACGCATCCGCCTACGGAGCACAGAAATGGAAAGTGGCCAGTACAAACAATTATTGTAAATACTTAAGGCACGCTCACCAGCGTTTTTTCTTTCCCCTGGGATTAAGAAGGTATGGGCCTTCATTTACCGCAAGGGAACGATAATTTGAAGATGAGACGTCGGTACTCCTTTAACCTTATAATACACACGGTTCGCTGAAGAAGTCCACGGACGAGCACGGCTTGCCACAGCGCCGCCGAATCTCGCCGCGGACACGGATGCGGGACACGAGCTGCTGGCGGCGCGATTCGTTGGAGCTCAGCCCCGCCACGCTCGCCTGCGGACTAGTGAACCAGCGACCCGTACCGCCTCGTGAGAATACAGGCTACGTGTATGCTTGGCGAACGTCGTTAACCTGCGGGTGAGAACGCTTGCAAACACCTGCAGCCGACTGCGCCAGTCGGGCCTCGTCGGCCGGCTGCTCTCGCGTCATGCAGTTCTATATACTCTGCTTATGCACAACCCTCGTGAACAAATTTGCATGTTATACTCTCCCTGAACACCTCTGCTAGCCAATGTCATACATCATGCCAGACGCTGCATGCCGCAAGCGGAATTTCATTCTTTTGAACCTTACTTGCCAAACAATAACAATAAAACAAACACACACACATACAAGTGGTTGATTTGTCGCGTTTAACTGCGATATCAATTATATGGACACTCCAGGCATACTTCTGCCGTCGGCGCTGGAGTGAGGCTCCGTACAAAGTCCAGGGGCGATAAAATCGTCGCCGCGCCGCATGCTGCACGTGCGGGTGAAAGCGGGCGAGAGTGAGCCGGAGACCGCCGCTCAACCTCGCGCACGCAACGCAGGGAAGCGGGGAGGAAGCGCGCCGTCTTCCGTCAACCGCAAGTCTCCGCGGGGAGGGTTGGAGTGGGGGGAGGGGATCTACACCGGACGGCGCAGGCAGCCGCGCCCACCCGTTCGGGCCGCTGTTTCTTTCTTTTCTTTTTTTGAAAGCCATCTGTGACGGGGACAAAGACCGCTGCGCGCTGTGTTTTCGCGGCTTAGTTCGCGTTGGATACGAGACGCAGCAATAAGGTCAATTCTCTCGCTGCTATAGTACTGCGCTTCCTCGCTCCAGCGTTTCGACAGAGAGTTTCCGCGATCATCGAGTGAGTGTGTTCATCTTTGCGTGTGTGCGCGTGATACCGTGCTTGTTAATCTAGTTAGTATGCCTACGTTTAGAAGGTTATACGTCCGATAAAACTACTATCCTTACTTCGTATAGCTGTCCACTAATTTACTATCGCAATCGACGCTTCGCTTTTCGGGCGAAACTGCGACCTTGGGCGCTATAACGTAAAGCTATTCCAAACTTTTCTATTCCAATTCTGCAATGAGCCCTCCGCCATTGGTCAAAACCTTTTTTGAACCACCCCCACTTTGCCTGTCTGCCACGCCACGTCACGAAAACCGCGATAGCTCCCCATCTCATATGACGTGAACACACCGATTATGCATGACTGGAAAGAACAAAAGTAAAATTGATGTTTATGATTCGACGCCTCTTCGCCATTAGCGCTCGGCTATTGGTGAAAAGTTTTCGGGCGACACCCACTTCACCTGCCTGTCACGCGACGTCACAAAACCGCGAGAACTCACCACGTCAAAGTGACCTGTACGCGTTAAAGATGCATTAATATGCCGAACAAAACTGCTGAGTTGTCTTCTGAATAGGAACAGGCTGCCCCGTTCCGAAAGGAATAAAAGACGGCTGCCACCGATGGCTCAGGCAATGGCTACTCGCACCAGCTGGAGTGCATGGGTTTATTTGCATACAATAAAGCTTTTTGTGTGGCGGTGTAACGTTTTCGAGCACTTTCGGCATGTTTACAACCTCGTTATGCCAACTATTCTTTGCTGAGGATCCGTTTTAGCGGCATTATTAACCTTCCGCTGCATTCCGTCGCGATTTTCGACCAGCCACCGCAAGATAAGTAAGGGAAAGCGAATCAATCACAGACGCCGGTACCACCGTTTTCATCCGATTATCGATTTTCAGTGCACTGGCTCGGCCCCATCGAATCCCTCTCCACTTGAGCGTGCTGCTCGCATTTTGTCAGCCAATTAGATAAGACCAGCCGCTCCGTGTAGGAAATGCCATTCGTTTTTAAAGAAAACAAAAGTGACCTCCTATAAACGAGAAGAGCTTTTTATTGGTTTACTCAGACAACCCTGCGGGTGACCGCCCGATGCTTGCGGGTGCGGTTATGCAAATTTGACGTCAGGAGATTGGAATAAAAACATATTGGAATAGTTTTACGTTATAGGGCCCCTTTTCTCATTAACACGTCAAGGGGTTTTCGAACATTCTAAACTTGCGAATAAGGAATAGAATAGTTACATTGTTGTGACTCTGCTCGAGTCTCGAGCGGTTCAACCTGATACGGGGGCCAGGATAGCCTTAAATAACCCTTCGCGTACAGCCGTTAAAGTCGGTGAGGGGTCCCCACCGAAAGGGTCATTCACTCCTCGTGCTCTTGTGGTGATCGATGTCTGCTTGGGAAACTTGTGGAACTTCGGCAAATGACGTGTTCAGCACAGTCGCGTATCCCTCTGGCAGGTTGTGAAGTCGACGACCTCTTCCCTGTCTTCTCCTTCGCTCCTTCGTCTCCGCCACATAGGTGAAACTTTCTCTGGGAAATCACCTCGAAACGAGAAAGCATGTTGGAATGTTTCCTACAGTTGAGAGATCGAATTCCAGGTCGATCATAAGACCGAATCGAATACGAATCGAATAATGCCAGAAGCGAACCGAACCGAATGTCGAATATATTTCCAATAGCTTTAGAATAGTGAATAGCAGTTATCACAATATACATAAAACGATGTTTACATCCCAGTATTCTTAAACTTAGCAAGTTTCTGTCATTATACATAGTACGTTATGAAGCGTTGTTTATGAAAAGCACAAATGGAGCATCACAAGCGACAAGTTCTTTCTTATCATGCACAGCACTCTTGAGAGAGTGCGAATGATCACTGTGAAGCCTTCGTTAAAGTAAGGCTACCTAAGTGACGTAGCTTGTTCCACTACGCAAATTCTCACGTGCTACGTGTATACTATACCAGCGGGGTTGAAAACTTACCGTACTTTTGCTGCAATCTTATGTATGTCTGTCTTTTTTTTTGTACAGTTGACGTTCTGAAATATCCAAAAAGTATTCGAAAAATATTCACATTTACGGATACTGATTATTCGATTCGTTACTCCACAGTTTCCAATATTCGCGCAGCCCGGCCTATTCATTCGCACTCTATGAAGAGGCCTATGTATGCGCAGGAACTGCTTGTTTGTTCACCACACTCCATTTGTGCGTTTAATAAACAACGCTTCATATCGTTCTACGCGATGACAGAATCTTGCTAATGTTAGGAATACTAGGATGTGAACATCGTCTTGTGATAATTTCGAAAACGGCTCTTCATTATTCAAAAAATATTCGAAAAGTATTAGGTGTTCAATTCGATTCTATCCTGACAAGTACAACTCGTTTCGGTCGGTCTCAAAGTTAGCTATTTGTACACGCCGTCGCAAGCCTTCCTTCGTCCACAGCTCCGCTCACGTTTTCAAACCGACGATCGACGGTCGTAGCGTACACGTTTCCGACAGGTACTATACTGTAAACGCATATGGTACAACCTCCGGCAGCAAACTGTCGGTTACGACAGGCAAAACTCACTCCAAGAACGACACAAACGGCGAAATAGGCCACCGCGGTACCTGCGAACAAAGGTTAACGTTGAATTGCGCGGTTTAACACCGTGAAGTTGGACAGTGTGCTATAAGGGGCGCCATACAGTGGATGTATCCGGGATTAGTTCTGAACATGTGGGGTTGTTATTTCCTTTCTCTCTCTCTCTCTCTTTCTGGCATTTTGTTTCCATCGGAAGTTCCGCCTTTATATGCAGCGGCTTGTCCGTCTTCCTTTCTTGTACCGACAGAAGGCGCTGTGCTTTCGTTATGAATAAAGTCTATAGGCTCCCTGCCCAAAGGGAGCCTGTCAGTAACTCTACTTCCAAAAATGCATCTACCACGTTTGTCCTACACGTATTCCTTCCCACGGTGGCGCTCTTCCCGACCAAAGGTTATGCCGCGCTAGACCAGTTCTTCAACGGTTTGATCGATGCGTTAATCTCGCAAGTTGCGCGAGACCGCGCATCCCTACCGCGCCGGCCCGCCAAATTCGTTATCGAGCACACTAATTGCTCCGACGCACAAGCGACGTCGAACACGAAGGAAGAGCTACCAGCAGCCAGGTAACGAATCCCACCACTCGCGCTGTAGTGCGAGGGCTGCGGCGGCGGACATAACAAGCGCAGAGTGATGCGTGGGCGGCACGGGGCAGGCGGAAGACGCCGCTCATCGAAGCGCGAGTCCACCGTGAGGGGGGCCCTTCTCGGCGCGGGCGACAACCGCGAGGTCCTCGTGCGGCGGCGCGCACTGGCGACGCACAGCGCGTGCCGCTGTCTGCCCCCTCGTCCACCTCTTTATTAAAAGGAGGAGGACACAGGCGCGAAGGTCCGCGCGCCACGTGACCGCTACAGCAGTTCCCGCCGGCAAGACGGACGGCCAGCTCAAGCGACCGTCGACCGAACAGCCATGCCGATCGAATCACTGGACGTTCTTTTTTAGTTAACCGCGCACGCATACCTATAGGCAACCGAAGCGTCAACTGAAGCGTGTTACGTTTCACCTCCGACGTGCGGTATAGCCGGCGCGGATACAACGGACGCCGGAGCTTCGTTCACAGCGGCGGACATTTTCGCCAGTTCAGCGCTGTCGCAACGCCTCCTGCTGAGCGCGTCCAGGCATGTTTGAATGCCACGTGTCTTCGTGTGTGTGTGTGTGTGTGTGTGTGTGTGTGTGTGTTGGTGCCCACGCTTGTCAAAGCGCGGCAGCTGGGGAGAGGAGCTCCCCAACTGTGAAGCGAGGAGGTCAGACCAGCACCGGCCCGGCGGATACGTCACTTCTTGTCACAACGTGTCCGTGCGCCGCCGTCACGTGCGCCTCTTGCGAGCCGTTCCTTCTTGCCCTCGCCTCCGAGAGTATAAAAGCAGCTGCCCCCGGACGCCAAGAGAGAAGCTTCGATTTCTTCCGTCGAGTAACGTGGTCTCCCGTTTCTCCACTTCGGTCGACCTGACCGGTCGCTCTTTTGCAATGCTAGAAAAACAAGTTGTTCTGTTAGCAGTCGACTCATCCTTTGCCAGGATCTCCGGATGCTTTCAGCTGTGCCCCAAGCCGCCAGGCCGACGCTACCCTTTGGACTTGCGACCCATTTGCAACAACTGTTTGCCAGCGGTGAGATCGCGACAACGGAGGCCAGCAGCGAAGATATGCGGTCGACTGTATGCTGAGCAGCACAACGACCATCCGGGAGCAGTGCAACGAGCCCTGTGTGATGACTGGTTGCCTGCAGCGGAACGACTGCGCTGAATTCTTGGCTGCGAGGTTTGGTGAGTGCGGGACTTTCTTCTTCCGAGTTTTGCCAGGCTTTTGTTAGTGTCAGAAACAGAGCTGGTAATTGTGGTTGTCGTTGCTGCCGGGTTAGTTTGCGGCAAGACAATAGTAGGCAGTAGAGAAAGCAGCATTCAGAGCAGCCATGGATTAGAAGTCGTTGCGCAAACCGAAATTGCTGGAGCTTGCAAGAGAGTTGGGTCTGGATGTCTCAGACAAACTCAGAAAACCAGAACTGCTAAGGGCTATTCTTGAGTTAGAAGCTGAGGATGACGAGCTGTCGGAATGCCTTGAGACCATTGAGGAGAGGGAGACGGCAAAAAGACAGGAGCGCGAACGTAAAGAGCAAAAAAAAAAAAGGAGGAGCGCGAACGTAAAGAGCAAAAAGAGAAAGAGAGAGAGAGAGCAACAAGAGAAAGAGGAGCGCGACCGTCAACACGCTTTGGAAATGAAGCGTCTCGATGTAGAGATGGAACGCGCTTGTAATAGAAGTCAGGCACACGGTGCAGGAGAACGCGTATCGTTCAAAATGACTGACCTGATGCGGCCGTTTAAGCTTGGAGAGGACATTGGTTTGTTCCTGGTTAACTTTGAGCGAACGTGCGAGAAGCAGGGGTTCTCTCGGGAAACGTGGCCACAGCGCTTGCTCACTTTGTTACCCGGCGAGGCGGCCGACGTAGCCGCTCGCATGAAGAGAGAGGAGGCAGAGGATTTCGACCAAGTGAAATCGAGTCTGCTAAAGAAGTACAGGCTGTCAGCGGAGGCGTTCCGTTGTAAGTTTCGGGAAAATGAGAAAGGCAGAAGTGAGTCATATACTGAGTTTGCCTACAGGCTTATGTCAAACATGCAGGAGTGGCTCAAAGAAGAGAAAGCGTTTGGTGACCACGAGAAAGTTCTGCAGTGTTTCGGGCTGGAACAGCTTTATAGTCTGTTACCTGAGAACGTGCGGTACTGGGTCTTGGATAGGCCAGACGTTAGTACGGTGGCTAAAGCCGCCGAGCTAGCCGAGGAGTTTGTAACGCGTCGGGCTCGCAGAGCTAAGGACGGTCAAAAGGGTGAATTTGGCTCCAAGTTTGAGAGGCCGAAGTTCACACCCATGAGAGCAAGGGGGGACACACGTAGTGCGGATGCGAGTGAAAGCAGTCCGACCGAACGTAAGCAGACGGCGGCAGCCGAAGCCGAACGCAGAAAGCGGTTCGAGACGAGGCAAGCGCGCGTGTGTTATACGTGCCAGAAGCCGGGTCACTTTTCGGCGCAGTGTCCAGAAACAAAAACAAAAGTCGTGTTTTTGTCATTATGAAGCGCTGACGAGAACATGAAGCTTCTCGAGCCTTACATGCGAGACCTCCTCGTGAACGGGAAAGAGTGCCGAGTGCTTCGTGATTCCGCAGCTACAATGGATGTAGTTCACCCCTCTTACGTAGAAACCGATATGTTCACGGGCGAGTGCGCATGGATCAAGCAAGCCGTGGAAGCTCATAGCGTGTGTCTGCCCTGTTGGTGCTCCAGGGTAGCGTACCGTACTGCTGCCGAGAAGTAGCGGCGCCTGCCTATCGAAGCTCGACCGACATTACTTATTGGGTAGCGTGGCGTTGTCGGCGGGCTGCAGGCATCCGGTAGATCATGGCGACCAAGCAGGGGCGAGACGATTTGCTAGTGCGAAACTTGCACTGTTTATTGGAAGGTAGTTGAAAGAAAATAAGAAAAGCATGAAGTATGAAGTATCTAGTATGAAGTCTCCAAAAGTACATTTCGGAGCCCCTTAAATAGGCTCTCTACAAGTGTGGGCGGGATCTTGCTTCCGTCGATGACACGTGACAGGCACGGAGAGAGGGCCCCTCCTCCTGCAATACCGAGCACGGGTAGGAGAAGTCGATCCCCTTTTCGACGAATCCGGGGAGAAGGTCGGGTGAATGAGCTCTCCGGCGCCGTGGGGTCCGGCCAAGAGAAGGTGGAGGGGATGAGGTAGCACACACGATGCCACGACCAAGAGAAGGTGGAGGGGATGAGGTCGCCCGTGGGCTCCGGCTCAGGTGGTAGGGTGAATGACCTCTCCGGCGCCGTGGGGTCCGGCCAAGAGAAGGTGAAGGGGATGAGGTCGCCCGTGGGCTCCGGCTCAGAGGGTAGGGTGAATGACCTGTCGCCACGTGGTGTCAGACGCCAACCCTAACAGCCCGTAGCAAAAGAGCTTATTGAAGGACCTTTCGGAGCACTTGAGACGGAGGCCGCAGTGTCATCTATGCTGCCCCCCCCCGCCCCATTACCCGTACCTATTTTCGAACAGGTCCGATCACCTCCTGCGCGAGAAGTGGCTTTTGTTTGGTGAGGCTAGCGTTCAGGCCTTAACCAGATCGAGAGTTCGGGAGCTCGCTGCAAAGGTGGTAGTGGCGGGGCCGACGTTGTCGAACAACGAGAAAGGGTCGGGGGCGCAGCAAGCTGATATTCAGAGCACGTCCGAACTGAATAAAATTGAGCCTGTAGCGTTGAAGGCACCAGATACTGGAGAGGAAATGCCCGACACGGGAAAGTTAGAAGAGCTATCTGCAGATTTGCTCATCGCGCCTACGTCAGATGGACTTAATAGGTTGCTAAAAGTCAGCCGGTCGGCTTTGATAGCCGAGCAAAAAAAGGATGGCAGCCTAGAAAACATGCGCTGCAATGTCAGGGAAGGTATCGCCAAGAAAAATGCTCGTTTTGTGGAAAGAAGTGGGGTCCTCTACCGGAAGTATCTAGACCGCAGGGGAGTGGAGTTCGATCAGCTGATCGTGCCTCAGTGCTACCGTCAGGATCTGTTGCGCTTGTCGCATGGAGGTTCGTGGTCCGGACACCTAGGAGTTAAAAAGACTAAGGACCGTCTCTTGCAAGAGTACTATTGGCCAGGGTGTTTTCGTGACGCAGAACACTTTGTGAGGACATGTGACACCTGTCAGCGGGTGGGCAAACCAGGGGACAAATCGAGGGCGCCGTTGAAGTTGGTGCCTATAATTACGAAGCCTTTTAGACGGCTCGTTATTGATACAGTGGGACCTCTGCCGGTAACAACCACGGGGTACAGACACATTTTGACTGTGATCTGCCCAGCGACAAAGTTCCCTGAAGCAGTGCCGCTTAAAGAACTCAGCTCAGTTGAGATAGTCAATGCACTACTGTCCATATTTGCGCGAGTTGGTTTTCCTGCGGAAATCCAATCAGATCAGGGCACAGTGTTTACTAGCGCTCTGACGATAGCCCTTCTCGAAAGGTGCGGGGTAAAGCTGTTACACAGCTCAGTGTACCACCCACAGTCGAATTCCGTTGAGAAGCTCCACTCCGTCATGAAGCGCGTGTTGAGAGCATTGTGTTTTGAACAATAAACTGACTGGGAGCTGTGTCTGCCTGGGGTGATGTTTGCATTAAGGACCGCGTCGCATGCGGCTACGGGGTTTTCTCCAGCTGAGCTGGTGTACGGTCGCTCGCTGCGGTCTCCGCTTCGCATGATTCGAGAATCGTGGGAAGGCAGGGGCGACGACCCAGTCGTGGTGGAGTACGTGCTTAGGCTCCTCGAACGCTTAAAAAGGGCACAGGAGTTGTCAGGTGAAGCAAGGGCAAAGGCCCAGCAGAGGGCCAAGGTTTATTATGATCGGACAGCCAGGGTCCGTCGTTTTGAGGTGGGCGATGAGGTAATGATATTGCGCACATCGCTAAAAAACAAACTCGACGTGCAGTGGGAAGGCCCAGCACGGATTGTTCAAAAACTGTCGGACGTCAACTACGTGGTGAGTCTGCCAGGAAAACGGAAAGCACAGTCTTCGTGTGTGTGTGTGTGTGTGTGTTGGTGCCCACGCTTGTCAAAGCGCGGCAGCTGGGGAGAGGAGCTCCCCAACTGTGAAGCGAGGAGGTCTGAGCGGCGCCGGCCCGGCGGATACGTCACTTCTTGTCACAACGTGACCGTGCGCCGCCGTCACGTGCGCCTCTTGCGAGCCGTTCCTCCTCGCCCTCGCCTCCGAGAGTATAAAAGCAGCTGCCCCCGGACGCCAAGAGAGAAGCTTCGATTTCTTTCGTCGAGTAACGTGGTCTCCCGTTTCTCCACTTTGGTCGACCTGACCGGCCGGTCTTTTGCGATGCTAGAATAAACAAGTTGTTCTGTTAGCAGTCGACTCATCCTTTGCCAGGATTTTCGGATGCTTCCAGCTGTGCCCCAGGCCGCCAGGCCAACGCTACCCTTGGGGCTTGCGACCCATTTGCAACAAGCGCTATGTTTCCCGGTGACTCAATAACAAGTAATTCGCATCCAAACTTTCCCTTAAAGGGCCCCTGAAGAGAAACGCTAGATCAGTTTAGACTGATAAAGTATTGTTCCAAAATTACATTTTCCTCGAGTTGGAAGTAACAGCAAATGAAGGCGTGAAGCTTCCATTTCTTGAATTTCGCTCCGAATTACACCCCAGCGCCGATGCGTCAGCGTGACGTATCATAGCTGTGTGAGTGCCCTGGAAGCTCGTTAAGTTACATCTTTGCCTCGTTTAGAATATAATCTATCTTTATCGATCAAAAAAAAAAAAACTAGGCCGGAGAAGGCGGCGTGAAAATTCAAGGCGACCGGGAACACAAAGGCGACATCACCGCCCTTTTTTGTTTCTCGGTATTTTGTGGCATATTGCGCCCACTGTATAGCGGTAAGAGTGGTTTTTCCGATATTGACACCTACATATGCGCGACAAGATAAGGCATGTGCCTGCTGCAGCAAAGATCTGCACGGAGCTCAGCTTATCCTAATGCAATTCGAAGGCATTCACCAAGCGAGACCCGCACGCAACGTACGCCTTCCAGAGGCGCTGGGATTTAAAGCTGATGGGAGCAGTAACCGGTCGGTAGTCTAGACAGGCACGACAACTTTACAGTATTGGTCGGGAAAAAAAGCAGGGAAGAGATTAATAGGACCGGATCTGTTAGAGGCAAAGGTTATTGTAAAGGTAGACACTCAAGTTTTAAGGAAGAGAAAAAGTATAAAGGAGATGTGGGCAAAATGCCAGAACGATAAGCGTGCATGGCGTATACCTTATCAGCTCAAGCAGGCTAGTAGACTATTTGTCACCGCCCCGTTTCAAAGAGGATGCCAACAAATTAGCATCATTGATCATCATAATACCAGACCATATTGTGAAATAGTACGAGAACCATTGGTGAAGTTTCTCAAGATTGTCGCCGCATTCATCCAGAGTAAATTGCAGAGTGTTGGCGCAAGCCTGACGCCGTAAGATTTAAGGGCAGCAATAGGATAAATGCAAATGGATCTGAAGTTCGAGAGTAATAATGTACGGTTGAAAACACCTATGACATAAAAGCTACAAAGAAATGCGCATTGGAGGGGACGGTAAGCTATATTTAGCTTAGACCAGAAAAATGTTTAAAGATTCCAGAACTTGTTATATCGGCGGAATTTTGTGGGGTCAACTACCTCGCCAAGCTACTTAGTGTAATACATCTTTTGCTAATGTTCATTTATTTCACCCTAAATAAAAATTAAGCCTTAAATTGAATTGAATCTAAAGGACTGAGACAAGAGATCGAGGTTCGTGGCACCACGACTCCTGCTCGCTCCCAGCATCAGAGGGAAGCTTCTATTAGAAATGTAGTATCGTCAAAAAGGTGAAGTATCGATTGCGATAGCAAATTAGTAGACAGCTGGACGAAGTAACGATAGTGGTTTTATCCGCTGTATACACTTGCGAACATTTCCCTTACTGACTAAATTTACAAGCATGGTGTCAGCGCGCACAAGCAAACACGAACACTCGATGACCGCCGACAGTCGCTGTCAAAACGCTGGCACGGGTGAAGCGCGGCAGCAACAGCGCACGAAGTGGCCTTCGTGCTGCCTATCTCTTCAACGCAAACTGAGCGGCGAGAACGCAGCACGCGCACAAGGCATGAGCCGTCGGCGCACCTAGACATGCCTAGATTCTGCCCCCCAACGCAGATCGCTTTCAAGATAGGGGGCGCGCAGTTGCTGCCGGAGTACAACGCCCCTGTCCCACCCCTCCCGCCGGTGGCTTGCGCACGACGGAAGACCGGCGCACTTCGTTCCCGCTTTCCCCCCTAGCGCGCCCGAGATTAAGCCGCGATCGTCGGCTCCCCTCGCCCGCTTTCACTCGCACGTACAGCATACGGTGACGGTGTTATCGCCCTTATATAGACTTTATACGGAACATCGCGGCGACGGCGACACAACGCCGACGGCAAGAATGCGCCTGCAGTGGCCACATAATTGCAACAATAATCCGTCCATCTATAGAAGCTTATGCCCATGTATGACCGTATATACGTCAATCGGGTGTCAGAAAAATTTTGTACCGGCCTTAGTAAACGACAGACGGGGGAGTAGGGACAACGGACGAGTACACTGCCGTTTGGGACTTCATACCCGTCGCTTTTTTATACTGTAATCTTCGAGGAGCTTCTTTTAAAAACCTGCCTCAAATGGGTCACCTTCCGCATTTTGAGAAAAAATTGTGCCATCAGTGTCGCCTGAATTCAGTGTCTTTACAAATGAAACAGAGGAAGGCGTCGTCGCTGCATATCCCCGATTTTGATCGCACGGGGTCCCTTAACCTGCACCCAGAGACCGATGCACGAGCAGCTTTGCATTCCGTCCCCACGGGAATGCGGCCCCCGCAGGGAAACGAACCGGCGACGTAGCAGCAGAAGAACGCGACCTCCATCTCTCCATTTCGCCTCCGCTGCATGGATGCCAGTGCCAGCGGGCACATTCCAGCGTCCGGCAGAGGCGCGCATCGTGGAGGCCTCGCGAAATCTCGACGACCTTGGCGGCCCGCCATCCGGCCAAAAGATGCAAGGCTTCCCTGCGAAACCGGAGAGAGGGCCACTCGGGGGGCAGCGACAGGCTGCGATTACGCGCGCGCGACAAGCAGCTGCAGCCGTTCATCAGGCCCCGTGCTTGTCGCCCGCGACAAGCCGACACTCGCGCACACGGCAAGCACGGGGGGCGCTCGCTCTCCGCGTCCAATGGGAACGACAAGGCGCGGACGCGTGGCCCATACGAGGGCGGACAATTGTTTCGCCGGTCGTGCGTGCGTGTGCGCTACGCCAGTGGACAGGCAGCGCGCAGGCCGACGACAATGGAAGCACCGGCGCAGAGAAATGACTTCCGCGCACGCGTTTACGCGTCCCGCGTGTACACGGCGCCCCCCCCCCCCCCTCTCTCTCTCGCCGTGTTATCGCCGCGCGCAGGCAGCGAGCGCTACGCCACGACAACGCACGTGTTCAATGCGCCGTTTTGCGACAGCAGCGCTTATCGGTGTCGCCGTTTTGCATCGTGGTTATGCGCAATAACATTCACTCGAGAGCAGTGCTTAAGGTCGGGGGGCCCCGTGGGGCCCGGCCTACGCTCCATTTTTTAGGGAGGGGCTCGGCCCCCCTCCGCAGGTTAACTGTAGCACTGCGGCACCCGTTCGACAATCGCTGGAGGTGATTTTATTGTGCGGGACAATTCTAACTCTCGAATTTTTCGATTAATGATTTAATCGCGATTAAGCGGTTGAAGCTCCACCTTGGTTTCTTTAGGTTGCCAGTTAATTTTCATTTAATTGTGCGCCATGGATGCTGTGTGATACGAAAGACGCATGCATTCTGCCCACTTTTGTAGGTAAATAGGTAAAATACGCATATTAAAGCGAAAGCCTTAAGTGCCTCATGGGTCGAAAAATTCCATGTCTGGCGTTATTGAAAAGTTGACCGCACGGCGTTATTGCCCCAAAATTCAATGGCACGAAAATTAATGGGAGTCGAACCCACGACTATTGGTGTTAAGGTGAAGTTAAGTAAAATACAGATAATTAAGATAGAGTTAATTAAGGCATTCGAGCCCACGACCTTTGGTGTTAATTAAGGCAAAGTTAATTAAGGCACTCGAACCCACGACCATTGGCGGGAGAGTCAAACCATCGACCTTTGGTGGGACGAATATTCAATGGCACCAAAACTGATGGTGCCACCATTGGTGGTGGAACCCACGACCACTGGTGGGAGTTGAACCCACGACCACTGGTGGGAGTTGAACCCACGACCGTTGGCGCTAATTAAGGTACAGTTAAATAAGATAGTTAATTAAGGCACTAGAACCCACGACCTTTGGCAGGAGGAAAGTAACAGCAAGTAAGAACGCATTCGAATGAAAATGTTAACTAAGACAATGAATGTCTCGTGAGCGCGCAGGCTTTCGCCTTCGTCCTCTTTAGCGAATGCTGAAGTGACAATATAAAATATATTGTTGTAGTGCCTGAGGTTGTCAATGAATCAAGGCAACTAATGTTCTGCGTTGCAGCTATACTTACTTGCGTTGATTTCACATATCTTTAACTATTTACCACGCGAGTTATTTCTTGAAGAAACGTTTCCAAAATGCAAATCCTTTCTGCCAAAATGGAAACAATTTTGTTGTTTCTCCTACGTGTTCCTATCCTTTGACCTGTTTCACTGCCGGGCCCTGTGCGTTTCAACGCTTCACTGACAGAGAGAGGCATGGAACGTGCGTGAGCGTGCGCGCTACACTGGTCGCCGCCCTCCCGACGGAGGCGCGACAGCGGCGGCGCTGCATGCAGTGGCCGAGCGCGCCTCGGCGCCGCGACTACGCAACGTCCCCGCTCTCTCGACAGCGTCGGGCCGCTAAATTTTTGAGCGCATTTAGAGCGCTTATAAAGGCAAGCCCAAACTGCCGGAAGATAGTAAGTGGTACGGCTGTTGGAGCCAAATATCACGAACCGCTTTACGTAATCGGGCAAAGCGCTATTTTAAAAAAAGAGCACGCGTAAACCAATCAGCATTAAGTGTAACCCGCCGCTGCGGCGCAATGGCTAGGGCGTTCGGTCTGGTACCGAGCCTGAGGTCGCGGGTTCGAGTCCCGACCACGGAGGCCACATTCCGATGAAGACGAAATGCAAGAGCGTTCGTGTACCTTTGGGCGCACGTTAAGGAACCCCAGATGGTCAAAATCAATCCGGAGTCTTCCACTACGTACGGTGCTCATTTTAACCAACCGTGCCGGTCTGGAGATGCTTTACCCTACAAGTCAATCTCTTTCAGCGCGTCTTTCAGTTGACAACACCAGGACGAGTACGCGATAAAGCTCTAGGCATTACAGATTTAGCAGCAAAGTGTCGCATTGCCGCAGATATGCGAGACAAGCGCAGAGTTTCCCCCTTCGCTGACGAGTTCGATGACAGCGAGTAGTCGCCGCTCCGCTACGTCAGCGAGCGGCTGCACATCAATCGAGCAAGTATAGCGCGACAGCTCTTTTGATGGACGAGCAGGGCACGTTTGCGAGGGAAAAGAAAAGCGGCCGCCGAAACACGCCGTGCGCGTGCCGCGAAGCCGGCAGATGAGAACAGCGTGAGAAAGTTACAGCGTCCCGTGGTCATTCGCCTCGACCTTTTCTTGATGACCAGCTGTCATTCTCACTGCGCTTCTTACCACAGTTCGTGAAAGGAACAAAAAGAGAAATAGCAGAGAGAGAAACCTAAAGTTGTTCACGAAGAAGCGTTTCCTGCGAAAAGAGCACACGAATTCTTCGAAAGTCGCAACATCAGTAGGCTAAAAGCGAAAAGCTGAAGCAGGCAACGTTCATCCAACAAAACTTGACGTCAACCACTCGGATGAGAAAGAAAAAATAGAATCGGCTGGAAGCGACCGTTGCAAGCGTTTCTTCCGATTTCTCCCAACCGTGAAACATTTAGAGCATTTCTCATATTTACTACCGCGAACACTATTCTTTGTCTAAATTTCTTTTCACAGTAGGACTTCCACATTTCCGGTGACAGCATACCTCCCTTGATTCGCCCGTTCCATTTTTCCAAGAACGAATTTCATTTACTTATTTATTTAGCCATTTACGAAATGATCGACAGTTTCTTTTTAACCTATGAGCTATAAAAGGCGAAGCTGCGCTCCTCTTGGTAGTTTGCAGCCGTATCTCACGATGAGTAATTCTCGTTGAGGTCGCAGTTTCTGTTGCAGTCTTACGCTCTACGAAAACAAAGGAAGCACTGGAAACTTCTTTTCCTAATCTAGCTACTCAGTTGTGTCACATTTGACTACTACTAATTGGAAGTCAAACTGATTTCAAGTAAATTTCGAGAGCTATAGCAGCACTGACGGTGGAATTACATATAAGGTCCCTTTCCTTCGACACACGCACAGTGAACACATCGAGGCAGGAGTACGGGAACTTCGGAGCTGCTGCTAACTCGAGCAGCCTATTCCCGCATAAGAGGTTTCTGCAGCACCTCGCCAGATGCCATGCCCACGTGCACACACACCGGCGCGCGGATCTGAGCCCCGGGCGCTCACGCACACCTCCAAGGAGCGCTGACGCGCGACATATTAATTCCTGGCTTAAATGCGCATCGTTATCGCGTGCCCGCATTCAACGGCGATTACCGCTATCTAGAGCGTTGCGGGAAAGCCTGTTGTTGGAAGTCGCAAACGACCACCATACATTGTTGCACCTGTGGTTGGGGGACCGACGACACAAGAGAGAGAGAGAGAGGGAGCCGGCGAACGGACGAGAGGCACCCCACTGCACCACGTCCCGGCCGGCGCAACTGCCTGATCCGTTCCACCGGCTTTTCGGCGCTACTCAGTGCGAGGCGCGGGCGCCCCCGACAAGGACGAAGGCCTCGGTGCGGCCAAAAGAGAACGTGGACTTTGTCTTTCTTCCCTCTTTCCTTTCTCCTTTCATCGATCTATCTTTTGTAAATAAACCAGTCTCGAAACGCATCCCAACGGGTGAAGTTCTTTCCTTCGAGGCTACGCGCAGCAAAAGTTAGCGGAGTCGTCCAAGAGCGACAGCAATCAGAGTCTGCCCAGCGGCGCGAGCATTCATTTACACCTGTCTTACAAAAAAAAAAAAAGTGCTTCAATATACTTCGTTTGAAGATGGACGATCAACAGTGCACTAGCATTTTTACTTCCCAGCTGCGTATAAAGGGCCCTTTCGAGAAATATCAAGTGAAATGGTTCGGCAGCCTCTAACGCAGCAGCCCTCGCCTTCAGACGTACCGCCGACGAAGACCGCGAACGGCCGTCGCGGGCCGACGTTCGACCGTCGTCGTCTGCAGACGTGCATGGCCGTTGCCGCTCCGCCACCTCGTGCACACCTGTGGTCACCGGCGACTGACTTCGTCGTCGGCGCAGCCTAAGGGCTATGCCGCTACAT
The DNA here is from genome assembly GCF_050947875.1 of Dermacentor variabilis. NCBI lineage: Eukaryota > Metazoa > Arthropoda > Arachnida > Ixodida > Ixodidae > Dermacentor > Dermacentor variabilis. The sequence continues at coordinate 14,485,675 of NC_134569.1, read as the reverse complement.
TTTTGATAAAACAGCTGTCTTTTGCGTTCGGTTTGCGGCTGTATAGGTTCAAGCAGGATGCAGGCGTATAGGGCGCGACGCGGCTTCCGACACGACCGCAAGGATGGCTGCTCCATACGTGTGAGAACACGACGTAAACTTGATGGGTGTTGTTATTACGACGGGTACAAAATATGTCGGACAGAGTACTACCCTGTGAGTTCCCTGATGCACATCGTCAAAAGCAAACAATGTACCATTGATTTCTTTTTCTCTTTTTCTTTCTTTTCAAGTCCTCAAACCGACGATCCACTTTCGTTAATACATACACCCTACTTGCGAACCCGCTCCGTTCCCTCAGCTGGCGGGTATTCCCGTACGGCGGCGTCCGTTTAATTAAGCAATGTCTGAATTGGCGTGTGTAACGACAACGAAGGCAACATCCCGTTCCGGTTGTTTACCACTCTGTTCACACGGCGTTTACGGCTGGGCGTGACACCTCCGGCCGACACTGCCGCAGCGGCTGTAAAACACGAGCGATGCGAGGCACGCGGGAACGCCAGCCTCGTGACGTGTCCCCCGCAGAAAAAAAAAATCGGCGGCGCCGGGACGCGTCCCGGACTTTGCCGCACCCCGTTCAGCCAAGAGCATGAAGCGTGTTGCTGTCAAAGCTGCGCACACAATCGGCTTAAATCGGTGGTCGAAGGTGGTGTTCTGTGTATGTGACTTGCTTGTTCTCGGTGCAGTCTATTCGCGTTAAATATATACATCACCTGAATTCACGAATGAGTGCAGCGTGCACATACATAGGCCAGTTTTTCTCTTTAGCCTTGTCCTCCCCCCAACGTCTTGCCGAGCGGCAACTAAGTAAAAAAATAATTCCCGTGTGTACATCTGCGAAGAGGCGTAGTGTTGTAATCGCACCGCTGGTACGAGTCGTTGGGAACTCGGCGCTGACGCCCGTTGTTGCACCTGGGTCGCAAGCCCCAAGGGTAGCGTTGGCCTGGCGGCCTGGGGTACAACTGGAAGCATCCGAAGGTCCCGGCAAAGCATGAGTCGACTGGTAACAACAAAACAACTTGTTTATTCTAACATCGCAAAGAGTTGGCGGTCAGGTCGACCGAAGTAGAGAGACGGGAGAGCACGTTACTCAACAGAAGAAATCGGAGCCTCTTTTGGCGTCCGGGGGCAGCTGCTTTTATACTCTCGCAGTTGAGGGCAAGAAGGAACCCCTCTATAGACGAGCACGTGACGGTGCCGCTCGGGCACAATGGGAGGAGAAGGTGGCTCATACTGTCGTGTCGGCGCCGGTCGGGCACAATGGGGAGGAGAAGGTGGCTCATACTGTCGTGTCGGCGCCTGTCAGACCCCCTCGCTTCACAGTTGTTGGGAGCTCCTCTCCCCGGCTGCCGCGCTTCGACAAGCGTGGGCACCAATATGCACATACACTCACACACGCACATCAAGACACGTGGCATCGGAACATGCCTGGACGCGCTTGGCGGGGAGGCGTAGCGGCGGCGCCGAACGGGCCAAAATGTCTGCCGCTTTGAACGAAGCCCCGGCGTCCGTTGCATCCGCGCCGGCTAAACCGCGCGTCGTAGGCAAAACGTAACAGACCGCCCCGCCGGGGGAAGGAGATCCCGATGGTCAGGGGACTGCATCCGCTGTCCGGAGGGATGTCGCTCGATGATGCTCATAACCGAAGTCGGGCGTCCCTCGACGTTTCTTGAGCGCAGCGCACAGAGAAGGCCTCGTTCTCTCGTTCAGGTTCGCACAGGACACTGCAAAGTGACTTCGGGAGAGTTCACACTTTTGTTCTCGTTCCCGGCCAGCGTTAGAACTACGCTGAAACTCAACCGCTCAGTCAGTAAGCACGGCACAACCCTCACTAAGCCCTGCCAGGCTCTTTCCCCTTTTATACCACTGCCTAGTTCCTTACAGTAGTCTAGCAGCACTCAGAACGCGTCCACAAATTGGAAAATTGCACTAGAAAGCATGTCATCACTTTGAAACACTAAACAAAAGCAATATGTTAAAAATCCTGCCTCAGGAAGAAACAACGCCGCGGACGCCGACGCCGACACCGACGCCGACGACACCGGCTTTTCTGCGACACGAGCTCCTTAACGCTATCGCGTTAAAACATCAGTAACAAACAATTTTGAGGCTGATTCCTACGTTAGGGGCTTCGACTTAAGCCATCGGCGTTACCGTTGAGACTCCCCTTTTTGAAACGCACCTCAAAGGAATATTGTTGCAAAGCGAGGCTCCAGCGCAGGAGGCGGCCATTTTTAGGAGAGATGGTCTGCAGCCATTGGAGAGGGCAGTGATCCGTCTCAATGATAAACCTCGAGCCGGCTAGATAGCATGACAATTTCTGAACGGCCCACACGAGACATGCACACTCTTTCTCGGTGGCGCTATACGCCTGCTCACGACTGGTGAGCCTACGACTAGCATACAGGACGGGGTGTTCTACTTCTCCATTTTCCCGTTGGCACAGTACAACGCCCATGCCTCGCTCACTAGCATCGCACTGAACAACGAACCCTTTTGTATAGTCTGGCGATCGTAGCACCGGCTGGCTTGTTAGGGCACTCTTTAGGGCGCTAAAAGCTCTTTCCTTTGTCTCGTCCCAGACGACTGTTTGGAGCTCTGTTTTTCTTAGAGCATCCGTCAGGGGAGCCGCGATATCAGAGTACCTGGGGATGTACCTCTGATAGTAGCCGGCGACACCTAAGAACGACCGAATATCGGTCTTCGTGCGCGGTTGCGGGAAGTCTCGCACAGCGGCCACCTTTATTTCAGAGGGGCGGCGACGACCCTGACCAATCACGTGACCGAGGTAGACAACCTCGGCCTGTGCTAACTGGCACTTGGGAGCCTTGACTGTCAAGCCCGCTTCGCGCAGGCGGGTTAGCACTGCCCGCAAGTGTGCCATATGCTCAGACCAGGATGCGGAGAATATCGCTACGTCGTCTAGATACGGTAAAGCGAATTCTTGCTGTCCCCGCAACACTTTATCCATGAGGCTTGAAAAACAGAATGGCGCGTTCTTCAAACCAAAACTCAACACTTTAGGACGGAATGTTCCCATTGGTGAAATGAACGCCGCATACCTACTAGCCTCTTCTGTAAGTGGAACCTGCCAATAACCCCTGACAAGATCTAGGGTGGAAATAAACTGAGCGCTACTAACTTTCTCAAGGCGCTCCTCGATGTTAGGGATCGGATAAATTTGATCCTTAGTGATGGAATTAAGCATGCGGTAGTCGACGCAAGGACGAGGTTCCTTGCCCGGTACCTCAACTAAAATCAAAGGGGAGGTATAATCACTCTCACCTGCCTCAATAACACCGAGCTGTAGCATTTTCTTTACCTCAGCCTCCATAATATCGCTCTGGCGGGGTGACACCCGATACGCCTTGGATCGTACTGGCTCTGGGGAGGTAAGTTCTATATCATGAGTAAGTACAGAAGTCCTACCAGGCCTCTCAGAGAACAGACCTTGAAACTCTTGTAAGAGCTGGTGTAGTTCGGTTTTCTGCTCAGGCGACAGCGATGCTCCACTGACTAAGTCACTAATGACCTGATCGGTGTCTTTCCTGTTCGTCACTGAGCTTAGTCCCGGAAGCTCGACCGGAAGCTCTTCAGGAACGTTTACCATCATGCACACCACTGCTTCCCTTTGTCTATAAGGTTTGAGCAGATTACAGTGGTAAACTTGCTGTGCTTTCCGCTTCCCTGGCAGACTCACCACGTAGTTAACGTCCGACAGTTTCTGAACAATTCGTGCTGGGCCCTCCCACTGCACGTCTAGTTTGTTGTTTAGCGATGTGCGCAATATCATGACCTCATCGCCCACCTCAAAACGACGGGCCCTGGCGGTCCGATCATAATAAACCTTCGCCCTCTGCTGGGCCTTTGCCATTGCTTCACCTGACAACTCCTGTGCCCTTCTTAAGCGTTCGAGGAGCTTAAGCACGTACTCCACCACGACTGGGTCGTCGCCCCTGCCTTCCCACGATTCTCGAAGCATGCGAAGCGGAGATCGAAGCGAGCGACCGTACACCAGCTCAGCTGGCGAAAACCCCGTAGCCGCATGCGGCGCGGTCCGTAATGCAAACATCACCCCAGGCAGACACAGCTCCCAGTCAGTTTGATGTTCAAAACACAATGCTCTCAACACGCGCTTCATGACGGAGTGGAGCTTCTCAACGGAATTCGACTGTGGGTGGTACACTGAGCTGTGTAAGAGCTTTACCCCACACCTTTCGAGAAAAGTTGTCGTCAAAGCGCTAGTAAACACTGTGCCCTGATCTGATTGGATTTCCGCAGGAAAACCAACTCGCGCAAATATGGACAGTAGTGCATTGACTATCTCAACTGAGCTGAGTTCTTTAAGCGGCACTGCTTCAGGGAACTTTGTCGCTGGGCAGATCACAGTCAAAATGTGTCTGTACCCCGTGGCTGTTACCGGCAGAGGTCCCACTGTATCAATAACGAGCCGTCTAAAAGGCTCCGTAATGATAGGTACCAATCTCAACGGCGCCCTCGATTTGTCCCCTGGTTTACCCACCCGCTGACAGGTGCCACATGTCCTCACGAAATGGTCTGCGTCCCGAAAACACCCTGGCCAATAGTACTCTTGCAAGAGACGGTCCTTAGTTTTCTTAACTCCTAGGTGTCCGGACCACGAACCCCCGTGCGACAAGCGCAACAGATCCTGACGATAGCATTGAGGCACGATCAGCTGATCGAACTCCACTCCCCTGCGGTCTAGATACTTCCGGTACAGGACTCCACCTCTTTCCACAAAACGCGCATTTTTCCTGGCGATACCTTCCTTGACATTGCAGCGCACGTTTTCTAGGCTGCCATCCTTCTTTTGCTCGGCTATCAAAGCCGACCGGCTGACTTTTAACAACCTATCAAGTCCGTCTGACGTAGGCGCGATGAGCAAATCTGCAGATAGCTCTTCTAACTTTCCCGCATCGGGATTTTCCTCTCCAGTATCTGGTGCCTTTAACGTTACAGACTCAATTTTATTCAGTTCGGGCGTGCTCTGAATATCGGCTTGCTGCGCCTCTGACCCTTTTTTATTGTTTGATAACGTCGGCCCCGCAACTACCGCCTTTGCAGCGAGCTCCCGAACCTTCGATCTGGTTAATGCCTGAACGCTAGCCTCACCAAACAAAAGCCCCTTCTCGCGCAGGAGGTGATCGGACCTGTTCGAAAATAGGTACGGGTACTGGGGAGGCAGCATAGATGACACTGCGGCCCCCGTCTCAAGCGCTCCGAATGGTCCTTCAATAAGCACTTTTGCTACAGGCAGACACACGCTATGAGCTTCCACGGCTTGCTTGATACATGCGCACTCGCCCGTGAACATATGGGGTACTACGTAAGAGGGGTGAACTACATCCATTGTAGCTGCGGAATCGCGAAGCACTCGGCACTCTTTCCCGTTCACGAGGAGGTCTCGCATGTAAGGCTCGAGAAGCTTCATGTTCTCGTCAGTGCTGCATATTGACAAAAACACAACTTTTGGTTTTGTTTCCGGACACTGCGCCGAAAAGTGACCCGGCTTCTGGCACGTATAACAAACGCGCGCTTGCCTCGTCTCGAACCGCTTTCTGCGTTCGGCTTCGGCTGCCGCCGTCTCCTTAGGTTCGGTCGCACTGCTTTCACTCGCATCCGCACTACGTGTGTCCCCCCTTGCTCTCATGGGTGTGAACTTCGGCCTCTCAAACTTCGAGCCAAATTCACCCTTTTGACCGTCCTTAGCTCCGCGAGCCCGACGCGTCACAAACTCCTCGGCTAGCTCAGCGGCTTTAGCCACCGTACAAACGTCTGGCCTATCCAAGACCCAGTACCGCACGTTCTCCGGTAACCGACTATAAAACTGTTCTAGCCCGAAACACTGCAGAACTTTCTCGTGGTCACCAAACGCTTTCTCTTCTTTGAGCCACTCCTGCATGTTCGACATAAGCCTATACGCAAACTCTGTATATGACTCACTTTTGCCTTTCTCATTTTCCCGAAACTTCCGACGGAACGCCTCCGCAGACAGCCGGTACTTTTTTAGAAGACTCGATTTCACTGTGTCGAAATCCTCTGCCTCCTCTCTATCCAAGCGAGCGACTACGTCGGCCGCCTCGCCGGGTAACAAAGTGAGCAAGCGCTGTGGCCACGTTTCCCGAGAGAACCCCTGCTTCTCGCACGTTCGCTCAAAGTTAACCAGGAACAAACCAATGTCCTCTCCAAGCTTAAACGGCCGCATCAGGTCAGTCATTTTGAACAATACGCGTTCTCCTGCACCGTGTGCCTGACTTCCATTACGAGCGCGTTCCATCTCTACCTCGAGACGCTTCATTTCCAAAGCGTGTTCGCGCTCTTCTTTTTCTTTCTGTTCTTTAAGTTCGCGCTCCTGTTTCTCTGACCTCTCCTCAATAGTCTCAAGGCATTCCGACAGCTCGTCATCCTCAGCCTCTAACTCAAGAATAGCCTTTAGCAGTTCTGGTTTTCTGAGTTTGTCTGAGACATCCAGACCCAACTCTCTTGCAAGCTCCAGCAATTTCGGTTTGCGCAACGACTTCAAATCCATGGCTGCTCTGAATGCTGCTTTCTCTACTGCCTATTATTGTCTTGCCGCAAACTAACCCGGCAGCAACGACAACCACAATTACCAGCTCTGTTTCTGACACTAACAAAAGCCTGGCAAAGCTCAGAAGAAGAAAGTCCCGCACTCACCAAACCTCGTAGCCAAGAATCCAGCGCAGTCGTTCCGCTGCAGGCAACCAGTCATCACACAGGGCTCGTTGCACTGCTCCCGGATGGTCGTTGAGCTGCTCAGCATACAGTCAACTGCATATCTTCGCTGCTGGCCTCCGTTGTCGCGATCTCACCGCTGCCAGACAGTTGTTGTAATCGCACCGCTGGTACGAGTCGTTGGGAACTCAGCGCTGACGCCCGTTGTTGCACCTGGGTCGCAAGCCCCAAGGGTAGCGTTGGCCTGGCGGCCTGGGGTACAACTGGAAGCATCCGAAGGTCCCGGCAAAGCATGAGTCGACTGGTAACAACAAAACAACTTGTTTATTCTAACATCGCAAAGAGTTGGCGGTCAGGTAGACCGAAGTAGAGAGACGGGAGAGCACGTTACTCAACAGAAGAAATCGGAGCCTCTTTTGGCGTCCGGGGGCAGCTGCTTTTATACTCTCGCAGTTGAGGGCAAGAAGGAACCCCTCTATAGACGAGCACGTGACGGTGCCGCTCGGGCACAATGGGAGGAGAAGGTGGCTCATACTGTCGTGTCGGCGCCGGTCGGGCACAATGGGGAGGAGAAGGTGGCTCATACTGTCGTGTCGGCGCCTGTCAGACCCCCTCGCTTCACAGTTGTTGGGAGCTCCTCTCCCCGGCTGCCGCGCTTCGACAAGCGTGGGCACCAATATGCACATACACTCACACACGCACATCAAGACACGTGGCATCGGAACATGCCTGGACGCGCTTGGCGGGGAGGCGTAGCGGCGGCGCCGAACGGGCCAAAATGTCTGCCGCTTTGAACGAAGCCCCGGCGTCCGTTGCATCCGCGCCGGCTAAACCGCGCGTCGTAGGCGAAACGTAACAGTAGCTAGTCGCCGACGCGTGCATTTCTTCTTGTGTTGCGCGATGAGATTATAAGACCACGGCACACACACACACACACACACACACACACACACACACACACACACACACACACACACACACACACACAAAAGCAGTGGCGATGCCCACCTCGGAGTTCCCCCCTCCAGAAACTGCACGCATGAAGTCATGGATCCTGACAACGCTTGCGTGAGATAATTGTTTCTTGTGTGACAATGCTTATATTGTATTCTAAAGTACTGAAGCCAGCGAGACATGGAAACGTTTCGAGAAAAAATAAAGTAGGAAAGAAAGGGCCAAAACGCAAAAGCACCTTTTCGGAGCTTCCAACAAAAATTTGATAATCGACTTTGGGCCGTCCAGCGAGCCAAGGAAGCCGCACGGGAGCAGCAGCTCCCAGTGGCCATCTAGGCGGCCCCAGGCCCGGGCCTCCCGATCGCCGGATTCCAAATAAAGTTATCACACACACACACACACATAATTGCCACGTGGGAGCAGCCCGCTTCGTGGAGACTCACGATCTGCAGGACTTCATTAAAGTTTTACCATACCATACCATTGCAGCTTTTTAGATTACGCTAAAGCCTTCGACACTGTATCACACAAACTGCCCCTTCTAAATATGAGGAAGCTCAATATAGATTCTAATATCCTAGACTGGACTCAATGTTTTCTGACTATAGCCGCTTACAGGACGTTCACGCTAATGATTACGACTCTCCTACTGTTCTTGTTACTTCGGGTGTACCACAGGGATCGGTTTTTGGACCATTACTAGTTCTTATTTATATTAATGACCTACCTGTCGGTGTTAACTCCAGCATTAAACTCTTTGCAGGTGATTGCGTGCTTTATCGTGTAATTAATAGCTCTCAGGACGTTACTATTTTGCAATCCGACATTTAGCTCTATTTCTAACTGGTGCGACAAGTGACTAATGAAGCTAAGTATTTCAAAATGTAAAGTCATGCAAGTTATGCATCGCAATAAATCTAACGACAACTTTGCTTATACCTTTAACTTCGATTTAACGCCCGTTACTAGTTACCGCTATCTTGGCGTGCATGTAACTCAAACCTCTCATGGAATATACAAGTTGAACATGGTATAATTAACAACGCTAATCGCATGCTTGGTTTTCTACGTCGAAATTTTTCATCTGGTCTCTCCGATTTAAAGATTAAATTGTTCGCAACTCCAGTTAGATCATATTTATAAATTAGAATATGCTTGTTCTATTTGTAACCCATCCAGCTCCGCATTAATCACCGCCCTTGAATCCGTTCAGAACCGCGCTGCCCGATATTTCTTCTCTAATTACTCTCGCTAAACCAGCATTTCTTCAATGAAAGCTAATTTAGGTAAACCGACACTTAGGCCACGCCGCAAGTGTTTCCGCTTAAACCTCTATCACAACACTGTTTACACTAACGTACGCAACACTTAAAAACGACCTTTTCCTCCCGCCAGATTACGTGTCCTCACGGAGTGATCATAAACTCAAGGTTAAAATTCCGTTATGCCGCACGAACACTTAGCCATGCCTCTTCTTTTGCCGCAAACAAGCAGTGACTGGAACCACCTTCCCGCCTCCGTCGCTGCAATCGAAGACCCTGCCACCTCCAAAGTTGCGATTAACAATCTATTATTTGAACACTCCACTCTGTTACACCCTCGGGTCCTGAGAGTATGAAAATGAATAAACAGATAGAGAATAACGGTCGAACAAGGCACGTCGCTGGAGTTAATACGTCAACATCCGGGGTCGTCAAAACCTTTTAGCTCCGGCGACGTATCCCTTGCTCGACCGCGCACTCACCAACAAGACATGGGCACGTATTCTCGGACGTATCGCTTTCGGTGTTCGCAAGTACCGTAGACTGTCACGTCACCCCGTGGCCATCGGATAATTTTTTTTTTTTCCAAACAGTATCGGAGTAACCGCAGGCGGCAGCCCATTTGCCTGCTTTCATCGTGGCGGCCAGTAGGCTTGATTACGTGCCTTTACGCATCGTTCGTGCAAGATGAAATTCAAAACCAATCGCGTGTGCTGCGTGCCGCCATGCACCGACAGAGCTGTGGCAAGTGACGTGAGCCTCCACTCATTCCCCAAAGATGCGCAATACAGAAGAAAGAATGGGTTGTCAAGCTGCGAATTCGCAAGCCGGTCATACCACAGATGTAATTGAACAGTGCGCATTTCGTCGGCAGTGGCTTCTTCTGGAGCCACGCATTTAAGAAAACGAAAGTTCTTTGCCGATGTGCAGTCTTTGTTTTTCTGCAGATAATCGATGCGTTAGTTGGAGAAATAGAGCTCGCGATAGCGTATTGGAGCAGCGCGAACAACGGCGTTGCTTTGATCCGGAGTATATGTAGTATATACGCGTGCGAGGGTCAAAAGCATTTGCCCAGGTTTCACCTGCATTAGCTCGTAGTGTGTGGTTGCCGCAGTGCCTCGTTTCGCCAGAAACGCACGTTTTCGTTCTCGTTGCATCCCGTGGTCCTCCGCGCGCGCCCATGCCCGAGCTGTGCACTTGTGGCCAGCGCAACGAGAACACACGAGCATTTAAGGTAAAAATTGACATGTTTGTAGCACTTTATCGCAGCTCTAGAGAAATGCTACAGCAGGTCTATGTGAGCGGGCGTAGTAGGTATTTGACCGTTGTATCGTTCCGCCAGAAACGTACGTCCTGGGCTGCCCCCCGTGCACCAACGCGCGGCCAAGCTTTGCGGACACACACAGTAGCCCCGAAAACAAGGTTGGTAGAGTATAAAACACGGGCACCGAATTCGCGACGTGGGCGCAACAAGCTTTTGTCGTGACTTCTCGTCACTCGAACGATAATACAATTGTACCAGCGGAAAGTAAAACTACCGGCATGAATTTCTTTAGATGTGCATGCGCTAGCATAGCGACGCACAAGAAAGACGTCCGAAAAATCGCAGTTGGGATAACCTTAGCGATATTCTTCATTTAATTATCGAATATAAATATCTCCTCATAACAACTCAATCCGTGAAAGGAAGTCGAGAACATCACAAAGCAATAAAATTCCTCTTTGTCGCGAAACGGCTATGCGCGAAAGGCAGGCTCTGCGGGCCGTCTCGATTAGTACGAAGAAAAAGATAAAATACGAGCCAACGTCCCTCGACATAACCTATCCCGGTCATAAATTTCTGCTCGGGCGGCTTCTGCCGGGCATGTGACGCCTGCAGGCAAAGCCCTTCCCCACGGAGACAGATGATGCGCTGCAGGCCTTCGCGTCGCAACAAATAAAGTTCTTGGCGCTCGTGACCCCTTCAATGAGGAACCGCATCCGCATTTCTTAGGCGTCTATATGCGGCGCATGATGTCACTTAGCGACAGTGATTGCGAAAAAGGTAGAACCATCTCGAAGCGCTAAGCCAAATATGAGCTGACGTGAAGGACGCACGTGTGCTCGGGGGTTCCTACACTCTCAGTGGGCGCCATATTCAGTCGCCTTGCGCGCCACCTACAGGCGACGGAACTTGCGAAATTAGAGCAAAACCGGACGAGCTGTTCGGTTAGTTGAGCACAGCATCACGCGAAGGCGACGGTATCATCGAAAGTGATCGCCCCAAAGCCGCGTGCACCGCCTATAGAGGCGCCACTGATGGCCACCTAGCGTACGCTTCCAACAATACGCGCGGGAGCAGTAGCAGACGACAACGCTTTGCAGCAAGGGTGACTGAAGTTCGCGGCTGCGATTTGTCCTTTGTTCGGGCGCCAGACTGCTTCTTCTGCAGTGACAGCTGTAGGGAAGACGCAGACCTCTGTGGGAGCGGGTATGAACAAGATGTTACCGGTGTTTGGGGCAACATGGTCCACATACGCGCCAGGTGCGTCCCGCAGACAAACGCTATGAAGACCATTTACATGAAGTGGAGCTCATGTAAACTAGCCGACAAATTTTGTTGACTAATGCGATGTCTCGACCGTGTTTTTTTTTTTAAATTCTACCTTTGCCGTAATGCTGCTTCTGCACCTCAATAATAAGCACCCGTCGTTAGTGCATACTTAGATAACAAATCCGCACGGTGCGATGTCTGCATATGCCATTGTGATTTTGCTGCCGATGAATACATGTGACGCCGCCGAATAAGTGTAGTGAAAGTCGCCTGAAGAAGAATAATTGCGAATTTATTGATAGAAACGCGTACACTATAGTCAACGAAGCCACCAAACGCACGGGTTAATAAAAGCGCGTGTTAGCGCTGTACCGCCGATAAACTGCCGTTCGCGCTGCAGTTTTTGCAATTTTAAATTCCCTAAGGGAGCTGCTTGGAAACGTACAAAGCTATAGTCTGACTAACTTTGCAGTACTTTTTTTAAATCTTACTAGAGAGAGGTGCCACATGATATATTTAAAGGCAGAGCAGCGCCAGTCACATTAGATCCAGCGCTGGCGGCAAGGCCGGGTTTAGTCCTATGCGGCGTAAGCATAATAAGAAATAATTCAGTGAGTACAAAATTCACTTGCAAGAAGCGACTACGTTGTGAAACAAACAAATCACTCGGCGTGTTAAGTCTGCTCAGACAGCATCAAGGTGTGATGACTTACCAAACGTGACGCGAACTATTCAGCGAAAAATGGATCAGCGAAAATTGGAACAAAAATACCATATGCCGCAACTATTAGCAATTCTCACCCTGAGCTACCTATTCTTTAAACACATTTCCCAAAAAACCACAATATCTAAGATGCCCTCGGGCGAAATGAATAAAGCTGTTAAAGAAGCACTTGCTTGGTGTCATTCCGATAAGACACAGCGTGATTTATACCCTTTACAAACGAGGCAGGGTGAAAACCTCGCAGCTCAAAAGAATAAAGAGTTATGCATGAAGCAACTAGCAACAGTTAAACATGTGCGAAACCACACATAAAATAGATGTAAAAAAATGAAGTGCGCGACAGCTGGTGCGAGGATTTACCGGGCCACATAAAACTAACAATTTCAGTTCTTGCAAACTTCTGTAGCTTTAACATACAACACAATGCGCTCATGCAGTCGTGCTGCCTAGCTAGCCGAACGCGGTAAAGAAGCGGAAAACAATATAAGCGGCAAACGGCATTCCGAACTTTAGCGAAATGCCTTTAAACCGCATGTTGCACTGCAGCCGAACTTCGTCGCTTACGCGTCTAACTACAATCGAGTAAATAAATAATAATAAAAAAGAAAAAAACACCGAAACGACAAAGGAAAGGATGAGAACAAGAAATTTCGCGCCGAAGCGACGATCCATTGCCACCGTTGCTCCTGTTGATGAGGCTTTGCGGGGAATAATTAGAACCGTACGCCGGCACGTTTTCGCCGGTATTTGAGCCCCCCACCCTGCAACAATTCTTCTTCGACATTCTTCGGAAACTTTGGCCATCCCACACATGCGAAGGGTGTTGCCTATTTTGCTCTGAAAACACAAATAAGACGGAGAAGCACTATCAGCGACGCAACAAACTACGGCGTGCTACGGCGCGCGGCTCGCTCCTCTCCCGTGCGTTCTGCGCAAGGCCGCCACCAGTGGCGCGGCCATCGGCGTGCACGCCGCGTATACTGACATCCCTGGCGCATAACACCAGCGCTCCGGTTACGACGCGAAATTAAAGGTGTTAGACTTTCGACCTTTCGTTTTCTGTCCTACAGTAACGTCTTCGTCCACGACAAATAAATGCAGTGTCTCGAAAGAACTGCTTCGATAGTCGCTGGCGTTCGTCTCCCTGCGGCGTCCCCTTAAGGTCACACTCGCCAGTGCCTCGCCATTTCATCTACAGCGATCACAATCGGCAGCCGACGCAATCATATAGTTACAACAGAGTCGGGCTAGAACAAGGCTGAACAGCACCGTGGCGCAACCGTGTCGTCGGCTCAAGCTTCCGCAATACAACACATACACGCACAGTACTGAGTGGCAAACACATTGCCGGTCATATATGGGCACGCACGTCGGCGCTGACCGTCACGGTGGGACGCTCTCACATGAAAACGGTCCCGCGTGTATCGACCGTCACGACGGAACGGCACGGCGGTGGAAAAAAAAAAAAAAGCGAAGACAGCGAAATCGGGCAGAAAGAGAGAGCAAGAAACTACCGAGCAAGGACAAACGGCGCGGAGGCGAAGGTGAAAGACGCAAAGCCTAACACCACTGCCTACGCTACGCTCTTCCTCGTTTGCACCGGTCGCCTAGTTTGCACCTGAGTACACACATACACACACTGTATATACGCGCTACCGCCATACATATATACAGATGCGAACTCGCTCACGTGTTTCCACCCGGTGGAGTATCGAGCGGAGAACGAAAACAGCTGCGCATTTCAGCTTCGTTCTGCTTCTGGCTCTATAAAACAAGCTCATCACCCGCGACTTCTGACAGAAGAGCTACCGTTGCGTTCACTCTCGCCACGTTAGCTCTTCGCATGCGGGCGCGGACGTGTCACGCAGAGCGCCGTGTGCTGCGCCTGCGCCCTGCAGAAAGAGCGACCAAAGTCGATTCAAATAGGTCGCGAAGCTTCGGGCGAAAAGCGGTTCAGTACAGATTGTCACCGACATCAGCATGGGGGGTTATGGGAGCAGCGATTGAAGCGCGACTATGTTTGGAGGGAACAAACACTGGGAAAGAAAAACGTGTTTTTTTTTTTTTTAATTCAATAGAGACACAGTTAGATTCGTTCAACGAAAATAAAATTCGTAGTCAATTTTATATATTCGTGAAGAGTTCAGAAAATAAGTTTAATTTTATTATTATTAATAAATGCATTTCTTTTCAGCGCCCATCGCTACAGGGGGCGTTGACGCCACTATCACTCGCCGTGCAATGCACGCCTTGAAATGGGCAGAAAGGCGCACTCGTATCCCCTGTTGAAATACGCCCACCTCACAAGTTGTGCTTTCTTGCTTGTCGAAGTTTGTCTGAATTTGATGACGCGGGTAGCTTCATTGCTTCTTAATCTGTTCAGTCAAAAGTAGTGAGTTACGACCGCCAGATAATTGTGTAGTTGTTTTCGTGCGACTGCGCTGGCCGGGCTTGGGCGGGTGCGACGGGCTTGGCATCCAACAATAGGATCAGCACTCTACACCTAAAGCTTTCGTCGGCCTCCAAAGAAAGTGTGTTCCGTGCAGGGATGCGATTTCGACAACCGTACGGCTGGCCTTTTCCTGCATCGCTTTCCACGCTGAAAGCTCGAAACGCCCATCAAGTCGAATGGCGGAGCATTTGAATATATAGCTCCAAAAGAAGAACAACAAAACAAATTTCGCGCCTTCGAAAACAAAATGACGTCACTTCTGCTTTTAACGGACATGACGTCACATTATTTTTTCTTCCGCCGGAAGTGTTCCCACCACATACAGATGGCGCTAAGCCCCATGGACCGCTAGTGTTCCTGTATGGACCGCCGATGGACCGCCATGTTTTGAACGTATGGGCTCCTATGGAAGCTTCGCTACCAGGTATATTTACCTTGGAGCGACGGTGAGCAGGGAAGCACGTCGAGTCGGCCCGAAGCGTTGAAGTTTCCCTGTTGAGGTGACAGGGGAACCAGCGACGGTTTGAGTGCGCAATACGCTGCCGCCGCCGTCTGGCAGAGAAAAGTCACGAAAATGGCGCGACATCTCGAACGATAACACAGGCGCGCCTGTATCCACGTTTGCGTTTTAAGCGTAGAATATGCTGCCGCCCGGTGTGTCTGCAGCTAAGCTCTGTCTGCGGCGTGTATCGAGGAGCGCATGCCCTCTAACACGCGTGGGTGATCGCTAACAAGCCTGGCGCAACCACGTGTCGAGGCTCCACAAACCAGTGCAGAGAGGCGAATTGCCGGCTCTGAAAGTTGTTTTCATCATGTTCCGGTGCTTCATGCTGTTGGCACGCCAAGTTTCAGCACAGCGGTTGCCGATAGCGGGTTGTCCCATATACGCTGATGTCTCAGTCTGTTCACTGAGTTCTTTCAAAGATGTAAATACATGTATAAAGTTTTTCTTCCCTCCCTGAACTTGTCCTGATGACTGCCCCGGCACGACACCAACTCGACAACACATCGGCCACGAACCCTCAGTCCCAACACCGGTTAGACAGATCTTTAACTAGTGAAAAGAACAATGGCTAACCTGTGTTCTGACAATGCGCTCCGGAAATCATGCCCCCATAAAATGTCTAGAAGCCATGACATAAAAAAAAAGCGTCGATCGGACGCAGGTTACCCTGACCACGTACTTGTTTCAGTAGCAGAGAGTGCGTTGAATTTAAAGAAGTAGAATGGCACGCCCATGAGCAGTTGTGACAATATGATAAAGGTGGTTGTGTCGCATTTGCATAACGTAGCACACGCACTAAAGGAACTTGGACGAAAGTAGGTGTGGCATTTTCCGCTCCGCAGAAGTTGCTCAGGCTATAGACAGTGCTACAGATCCGTTTGTCAAAAAACACGCAGCTTGTAAAATGAATCATCGGCCCCCTCTAGTGTCATGCGTAAATAATATTACCTGTCGCCTTCCGTTATCGTGCGGAAATGTTTACATTGGGCAGTCCGGGAGATGCCTGAATGATGTGTTATGAGAACACAACCAAAAACTGAACCGATACCGGGATCGTCATGTGTCTGTGCATTGCGGTGATTGAGGGTGCAAACCCTTGTTTAAGAAGTTCTCTATTTTGTGTAGAAACGTAGATAAAGTTGCGCGAGAAGTTGTTGAAGCTGCTTTGATAGCGAGGGCGTCGCTGATAGCTGCATCAGTTCCCCTTCAGTTGCTCTGACTACAAGTGAATTTGCGTTCCTGGAAGCGGCCAGTTTTCATGTGCGGTGATTGGGGCCTTTTCGGTGTGCGGGTCTACAAATACGGTGGTTTTCTGGAAATTAAAAAAAAATTATGGGGTTTTACGTGCCAATACCACTTTCTGATTATGAGGCACGCCGTAGTGGGAGACTCCGGAAATTTGGACCACCTGGGGTTCTTTAACGTGCACCTAAATCTAAGTACACGGGCGGTTTTCTGGAAATAAACACTCAGTTGAAAGTTAGCGTTCACTCCTCTTGGCTCGCTTTCGTGCGTGTCTTCCAGCGCTATGACTCCCTTTGATGCCTTGAAAAGTTGCGAGACTTCGTGTCTCAGTAACAAGCTGTGCCAGAGGAAATACACAAGAACATCCAGACAGCTTTGTTACTTCGCGCGCTTTAAGAGCACCAGTGCAAATTATTATTTTTTTTTTCAAAATGAGATAGGTAGCAACGTAACTGTTATGCACTTCGTATATATAGATGTGCAAAACTCCATAAATTGCAATTCACGCTTTTGACACGATATCTGCATGCTGTGTTCTAGTGAATATTCAGTTCAGTGAACTTTCAGCTAAGTGAACTATTTCCTTGGATTCCTTGAAGTTCGCTCAAGTGAAAGTTCACTGTAGTACAGCGCTAAAGCAGGCCACGTCGGCCTTTTCGTCCTAATCTCGCTGCCGTCTGTGCATTGTATACGTCCGCAGCGCAAGTATATGCCACTATCTGTAAACGTATACCGGGTGTCCCACGTATACCTTGAGCCAAACCTTTAAATATGAAAATGCCACGTAGCTGGACAGAACCTTGCAAGGTAGTGTTGTTTGCCGTCGCTAGGAAGTACTCAGAATATTTTTGCATTCCGTCTAAATACATAATTAGTCATAATTAAGCAACTTCTCAAATATTATAATTAAATTAAAAATGTCAATGAGAAAATTGTAATGCTGCATGAAAAACTCCCGATACAGCTTTCCATTGCTCAATACGTGCTACGCAAGGGTGTTTTTCCGACAAGCGTTATACTCCCACCTCGGAGTTATTTCCGTTTACAGTGTAGCTTAACACCATAACGCGGAACGCTCGCACGACGGATCCAACGCTCTCGAAATGGTCACGCGCTCGATTAGAACCAAGATGGCAGCGCTGGTAGTCATCATCATCACCAGCGTATGTCAAGTATTAAACTGGGCGGCAAACTGCGTGTTCGGTACGCATCCCACATCGGCAAAGAACAGCATTCGCGGCGCGGTGCGCGAAATAGCTTTTCCTTGCAAACTGGATCAAGCAGTTGAAACTCTTGCCGTGCATTTTGCTGGATCGTCGGCTCCCACAGAGCTATCGGTTGCAGACGACGCGGCTGCGGCTCCGATACAGGTCGCGGAGGAATACACAGCCACCAATTACGCTCTCTTGTCTGACTGGTTCACGCCAGCTTCACGCTACAGGAAAACAATGCGCATCCTTCCTCCACGCCGCAGAAAAACTCAGCAAGACGGAACGAAGAGCGCTCGCAGTCTCTGCACCAGCGTGCCGCACAACAGGAATACGTACTCAATCGCGAAGCTCCGTTCTCGAAAAAGCGCTCTTCGATTTGTCTTCCCATGAGCGTCGTGTATGTGCGCGGAAAGAAAGAGTATCCGGAAATTTGTTTGCCGTCATACCCGCGCCTCCGCCCGCACGACAGGAAAACGGATTGAAGCGTTCGAGAAAAGTTGAACTCTTCCGCAGACGCGCGAACATAAAAAGCCATGCGCGCTGAAGCACTCGCATGAGGAGCCCTGCCTAGACAGAAAACGGTACCCTGTTGTAGTCGACTGGAAAACAGAACGTGACGGCTACGCTACTTTGCGCACAGCGGGAGGCCACGGTCGATGTGAAGATTAATTAAAAAAATTATCACACACACACACACACACACACACACACACACACACACACACACACACACACACACACACACACACACACACACACACACACACACACACACACACACACACACACACACACACACACACACACACACACACACACACACATTCTGCAGGCACCACAACCCAAGCACGCGAATGCGTTTGCAGGAACCAGTCAGCCTATATACGTGTGGATTCTTTCGAGCCAGGAGTTGAAGTAGCAAGTAAAACGCGTCCCAGTAATCAGAGCAGAACTACAAAAATTTCCCATCGCAAGGTGGAACGCTAGAGCCAAAGCACGCGATACTCGAAATAGCCGCGCGAATTGCATTCTTTTTTTCTTTTTATTTTCAGTATTCATAACGCGTAGCCTCGCGAGCCACACATTACTGCTCGCATATACGACGAAAGGCCTTGAGGGAATAAAATGTGCGTCTCCATCCCAAATAGAAACAAACGGGATTAGCACAATAAAATTTTTCAGATTACAGTTTGAATTGGTCTGTAGAGCCTAAAGTGTGTCATATGTCGTTCTAAGATAAGTGCTCAAGGGTGTAAGCAAGCTATACCTTCTCCCAACACTGTGTTACGACGTCTCAATGCGGCGGTGAGCAATCCTTGGACGTTTCCCACGAGGCAGTCCTTTTATCAGCGCGCGCCCAGACAACGCCGGGGCCCGACACAGACTGTGACGTACAAACAAAGGATCTCTTCGAGGTGACAACCGCCGTTCTCCGTGGAAGCGGTAATTACCGCGAAGACCCTCTACCTGAACCTCACAAGCTGAACTAACTGCTGAAAGGGGCGCATGTCGAGGAATACCGTGGAAACAGCGTCGACTTGAGTTTCCCGATTGTGTCGTGGTTGCCTCATATGCGGGGGCGAGGGTTTAACATAGGAGGGAGAGTCCGGCAGAACGGTGCGTCAACATGGGAGGGATACTGTGACCGATTCGAGTATTTTTATTGGCCGAGATACAGTAATGAGATTCCCTATATAGTCTAGGGAAAACAACAGTTCTAAAAGCGAAGACCTTTTGGTGAAGTGAAGAGTGTGCTGAAGCGTCCTGATGTGAACTCGGACATACAATATGGCCCTACGTGGGGTGGGCTTCCGTATATGGAGCCAGTGTTAAGAATGTAAAATAAACCCCTTTCCTCCAATCCTACTACCGGACGTACTCATCCCTGTCCTGGGTGGATTCCTAGCCTAAGCGCTACGCCGAGCCGCAACAACTGCCTCGCGCGCTTTTGTCTGAAGCCTCTCACGTGTTATGTGTCTAATCCTCACAAAAACCAAGCAAAGGCGGTAGACTCGCAAAGACGCATCAAAAAGGGCCCACAGCCGTCATTCCTCGAGTGCGCGCTAGATGGCGCCACAATGGCGCGTTAGCGCCGCCTAGCGCCGCCGCGGACAAAGCGCGTTCCAACTAACGATTGGGGAACAAGAGGACGTACACTCACGAGCAATACGAGAGGAAACACCGAAATTGATTTTAAGCAGTGATTATCCGTGTTATGTCAATTCCAATCTGACATCCTAATATAACTTGTAGCCTTTCTGCCGAACATTGCATTGGGCACTTCTGCACGGGAAACGTGTGCTTAGCCACTACAGCATCTGGAAGGCAATTTATGTGTTCCCTTTCACGTTGGTCTAAGTGTGGTACGCCAGCGGCGCCAGAGAGACCTGAACTCGCAAACGCGAGCTAGGCGAGCCATCGCTCCAGGCCAGATGTACGAAAAGCTCGGCAAAACTGGAGTGCAGGCGCATTATAGCTCCTCGCTTTGCGTTAAACAAACGAGGCAACGGACTCGGGGAAAGAAAGGGCTCTGCTCCGGCGCTCCGAAATCGAGCTCTCTGAGCAAGCAAGCGCCGAGCACACCGCGAGGCACCCGCACGTGGCCATAGCCGGACGACCGGGCGCTGTAATTCACCGTAATGGCCGCCATAAATCTGCCCGGCGCACTGCACAGGTCCGCCGTGTGTGCGCGGAAACACGGGCTGGCCCCCCAACACACGGCTCGGCGTGCCCACGTTACGAGCCGGCCCTGCGGCGGCCTTCGGTCGAGCCACGGAAAATCCCGGAAGCCGTCCGGCCTTGCCCAATGGCGCCACTGCAGCGCCGCTTGCGGCAAAGTTGGAGCGTTTCCGGTCCGCTGCAAGAATGACCCTCCGGAGAAGCTTCGACTATTCTGGCAGATTGGAAGCTTGGTGGAGGAAGTAGGGAAACGACAGAAAACGGAGACGTACTAAAGCAAAGTTCGCAATAGGTGGTCAGAAAATTTGGTTGTGGGAGTTCGTATTGGTTCTTTCTTTATTTCTTTTTTAACCTAGGTAGGACATTAGGCAGTATAATAGCAAGAGATTGGTGGCACAACCCACTGCCCCGTTCCAAAGGGGACGCTCATAACATCCATCCATCCATCCAGACCGCGATGGGATGCGGAGCCCAAATATACACACGCTACATTTCGTACATTTCGTAACCATTACTTCCGGCGCCAGCTGTCTCGTATCGACGCCTTCGCAAGATGTACACAGATTCCTGTGTTCATGCAAACTGACGTGGGAGCAAAACAATAAAGAAACAACAAAAAAAAGGCGGGGGAGGGGTGTCATGCCATATAGGGGTAATGCCAACGGGACTGTTGGATTTAGCTCATGACTAACGCCGCCTGAATTCTGTAGAACAAGCTCTCGGCTTCTTTCGTGCATTTAAGCGCCCCACATCACCTGGTAATTGCATGTGTAAAGCATCGTGGAGAGTGGCAAGGATGAAGGGGAAACTGTACGGACCATGCAGATTGTCGAAAAAGGAAACGACAGGCGTTCCGCTAAGTGTAGAAACATAAGTGCGAAGCAAGACTGAGCTGATTTAAGTAGTATAACCGAAATTATAAGCGGAATTACGAAGTGGTGGTGGTCAGCACACGAATAAAGCAAAACCAATGTGGCCAGTGATCTGTTCTACACGCGTACAGAACGTACTGCTCCCTTCGAGAAATGCTGCAGCACTGTGCTCAAGACGACCCAATAAGCGCGGCTATAGCAGGAGAAAAGCGGTCACGCGCTCTCGGCGAGTCGAGACCGCGGGACGCTCCGTCAAGGGACAACGTCATCCGCTTTATTCTCGGCTTCAATTAAATATCTGCTCACGCTAGAATGCATGCAAGACCCGACGCGTGCTCTGGTCCTCTGTGCTCTAGGCAAAACGAACGGGCAACGCAGAGAGAGCAGACGACGCTCTCACCCAGAAGGACACGTGAATTCGCACGATCGCGATGCTGATTGGCTGATACGAAGTCCATACACACCATTTCAGTGCGGAGCATATTAATTCGCAAAAGAAGATGGAAAAAGAAAGACAGGCTGGCCCCAAGTTCAGGATTAACGACGGGTCCAGTTCGTGCTTGCCGTTTCGCCGTTTCGAACGAAGTCACGCAACGAAAAAAAAAAAAAAAAGGTGGAAACACATTTCTTTGGGGCACTTGGGAAAGACGGCTGGCATGCAGCAGCGAAAAGTGTTCCGCAGGTGTGATCGCGACGCCGACGCGTGGAGAGCGTCGCTGTGAGCTTCTAAATTGAAATGTCCACATATGTATGTATGTATGTATGTATGTATGTATGTATGTATGTATGTATGTATGTATGTATGTATGTATGTATGTATGTATGTGTGTGTGTGTGTGTGTGTGTGTGTGTGTGTGTGTGTGTGTGTGTGTGTGTGTGTGTGTGTGTGTGTGTGTGTGTGTGTGTGTGTGTGTGTGTGTGTGTGTGTGTGTGTATGTATGTATGTATGTATGTATGTATGTATGTATGTATGTATGTATGTATGTATGTATGTATGTATGTATGTCGGAGAAGTTACTTTCTATATACAAGCTTTATGCTCCGTCTCCATCGAGACCTGCGGGAGGAGCACATTAATTTTCATACGCATGGCCGCAGTCAGGCGAGCAGAAGTAAACAGGCAAAAATTTCCAGACGTACTTCGAGAGCCTCCAGCAATATGCACATCTACTTTCAGACACGTCTCTCTATATGTAAGATCCATGTAGTTCCACGTATAGATCTCAGCCATGCAGAGAAGTAAAAAGGAAAGTCAATCGAAGAGCTATAGTTGCAGTGTCGGCGCTATCAATCACCAAGCTAGCACGGGAACCTCCAAGCTGCATATACGAGAGCGTGGAGGAGGCGAGAGCGCGCGATCGAAATCATCACAAATGAAATAATGAAACGGCGTGTAAGAGGTCCAGCAGGGCCAGGTACAGGCGCACCGGAACCGTTAAAGTGTGTAAAAAGTTAGGTTAATTAGTATACAGATATAAATGTTAAGCCGGCACGTACACGGGTACAGCTCAAAAGCCTCGTACACTCGTACAACCGCGTCTGTCAGCCAGAGTCCCAGCGGTGTGATTGAAGGGCTTTCGGATTAAAGGTTGCAAGCGACTCGCGCACGCAAGAACCCAAACTTTGCCTCGATCTTGCTATGGGACCTAAGCGGTATGAGGCGGAACGCATGCAAGCCGCTCGCGTCCCCTCGTCTCCGACGGACACCAACGTGCACCGATGTTTACCGCAATGGACCCTCATTTAAACAGCGCTTTGTTCCAAGAACTTCGCAGGGCCGGCAGGAATCCGCAAGAAACGTTGCCCACACGGAAGGCTCACCGTTACAATGCTGCGCTGAAACACGTATACACTGTCACCGCAGCAGGGTTACAACCGCTGGTACACATCGCCGCCGCCACAATCTAACAGTTTAACAATCGAAACACGAAAGTCAGCGTGACTCTCAAGGTGAAGAGAATACGCAGTACAGCAGCTGCGGCAAGTGCAGACATCCAAGCTGATGCGAGCGCATATACGTGCGCACTCTCCTTCGTCAGGCGGCGAGATGGCACGAACTTCCACACGGGAAGGAGGAGGGACCCACTCGTCCGATAGGGGCGAGCAAAGCTATCGAGTGGGTTTAAATAAACTCTGCCTCTGGTGGCCCCATTCATGGCCTCAGAAAACGTGCATGGAGGTTCTTGTGGACAAAACAAGGTCAATCCCTCAACCCATGTCGCCGAAACTGATAGCCGTTTTTTCACCGCCCTATTCATGGCCGATCCCCCAGACTGGGTTGCGCCGTTTCACTAGGGAACACGAACCGGCGTCCACTGAGAGAACGCATCGCGGATTACGCGAACGTCGGCGCCAGGCGCCCGACAGTTCTTCCGACGAGTCATCACCGGCCACGGAGCCACCGGCGCAATGCGCATGGGGGCGAGCTCCACCACTGGAAAAGGTGGCGCCACCGTCGGCGTGACGTGCAATGAGGGATCACGTGGAGACAGCGGCCGCGTCGGCTGCTTCGGAAGCACCGAAGTGAGCTGAAAACGAAGGTTTAAATGTCCCACCTGCGCCGCGGTTCTGATTAAAGGGACCCTGAAACGATTTTGACGATTTTCTACAAACGTACCGAGTCGTTAGAGTAGGTCTTTCTGATCATTAATTGACACATCTAAGTGCTGTAAATTGTAATTGTAAGGCGTGTAATTTAATGTAAGGTTTTAAAAATGCACATCGCTGCCGATCGCCGCACACTGCTCGGCCACCCCTACCCATATGACGGAAATCACCCATATGACGTCAGTGGGGCGAGCTATCCGATTGGTTGACCAGGGCGCGTGATCGATAATTTTTCCAACTTTATGGTAAACAAACGGTGTTCGTAGTAGTTGTAATGTTAGTTAATTTGTTTTTATAGAAAGAAAGTAACATAAAGAGAACGCACAAGAACAATTTTTCAGTACACTTAAGCACTTCCGGCACACAGCAGGTGTCGTCTGCTTGTGTTACAACGTGCTCCGTCTTTGACGAGAGCTCCGCCGTCAGTGTCGGTTTGTCTTTTCGCGAGCACTATGATTCGACTTTGTTGCGTTGTGGACTGCAAACGTAGCGACTGGTAATATCAAGCTGCGACATCGTGTCCCTCTGCAAGCCAGTAGACGAGCGGACTGGCTGCAGCGCATCGGACTGCCGCTATCCGATCGGCGCCAGGATTTGTGCGATTGCGGCCGTCACTTTACACCGGAAGATTACTAACGCAATAGCGCTTCGCTAGTCCGGTATTAGGGTAAACGCAAGCGCAAGGGGACAGGGCCTGGCCGTATCCCCTTGCGTGTCGTTTCAGGGGATGAACAGAAGCGCAAATGTGAATGGTCTGCGCGGTGCAGCCACCTGGTGGCATAGAACTCAACCACACACAGTAGCAGTAACAAAATGTATTCTTCTTTGCTGCTGGTGTAACTCTTTCGAAGGAGTGTAATCGTTAACACGTTGTTTTTGTAAATATTTAAAATGTTTTAAACTTGATTAGAGTAATATTAGCTCTTTCTTTGGCTGGTTAAGATGTGCGCCAACGAGTGGCCGGACCGTGGAGACCGATCAGGCAGCTCACGTACGTCTACGCTAAAGTTCCTTGATCAGCTTGAGTTTATGCCTCCACCGTTCCATCGAAATGTTCAGCTAGTGTGCGATTACCGGAATACCAGACATGTTTGGCGCTACGACAGAATGCTCGCAACGCACGCTGCTTCGATAGCTCTCGTTTGGGGTCGACGGCCAAGCGTCTAGAGGAGAGGTTTCGCGCGGGCAGGGGCAGGCTCCAAAACAATCGGAAGTGGACGATGTCACGTCGCATCGTGACGCAGAACCAGTGAAGGCGGGCTTAGCCCCGATCGCTCGGCGAACGAGTTGAGGGGGAAAAGCATGCCTAGGGAGGAGGGTAACTTGTAATCGCTTGTAGCTCCATTAATACGTAACGCTTCACTTAAATTGTGGTGCGAATGTTCTACTTAAGCTGTACCCTACGCGTCTACAAAATTTGTCCGAACCGTTTCAGGGGCCCTCTAAGTGGTGAGGATTTACCGCCTTGGGTGTCTGCTTGACAACATTTCAAAGTACTACAATAGGTAGTGGCTGCCGTTGAAGGTGTCCAACATTGGTAGGCTACTGCTCGGTGCCGCAGTGCCGGACGAACGCAACGGAGCCCGCGGTGTCAGCCTTATTCACACGTAGCCGCAGGGCAAGGAGCTGCGTGAAGCTTGGCTGGCGAAACTTAGAACCAGCAAACAGTCATCGGCTACAACTTGGGTATGGCACAGACGCGAGGAAGATTTCTGCTACGGCGCCGGGACTGCGCGATGTTCGGTGAGTAGCAGAAAACGTGCACTGAGACGCTCGCCCTCGCCCGCGCCCGCTACCCGGCTAATGTCATGACGGTTTGATCTATGAACTTCTTGATGCTAGATACTGGCAAGTTCACTGGAACGGAAAGGGAGCGGTAAGACGCACATTAAAGAAAAGGCATGGTATATGGTTATGTTTGCATTATGAATTAATGCACTGGATTACAAAAGAGAAGCAGAGGGAAATCGCACGCTGAGAAGACCGATAAACATACAGTGCGACGCAACTTGAGAAATAATATTGAAATTTCCAAGAATTTAGTAGACAAAAAAGATTGAATCGTCGCGACGGCACATCACAGTCGCCGTAGGCGTCGAAGTCTCTACAACGAAATTATTTTTGAACAGTTCTGATAGCGTCCACGCAACAACGGTTGCTAGTGTGCATTCAAATGCTCATATGCTGCGGCCTAAAGCTCACGGCACGGTGCGAAAACGCGTTCACAGCGAAAGCCAAACATTGTGCGCGGACATGCATGCAGACGCGCAGGCGCTCGCTGCGAACTCGTGCGGTCGCTGCATTGAGGCTTCATTCTGTTATGCCCCATTTGGTTATACAGACAGCCCACTATAAGAACATATTTTACATGTTTTACTCTCAGCATTTGCCTACCTTGCATGCAAGAAGCCGGTTCGGTAGACTCCATCGCGGCGACCACGCGCAGTAGCGTTCATTGTACGTATTCGGTAATGGCGGCGAGGAGTTACGGAGTCGCCATCTATCGGAAGCGCCTCGCTGACGTAGTATGAGGGATCACGCGGCGCGCTCCTCCGGTTTTGCTGTCAGCGCTCATTGAAAACACCACGTGCGAGCTCTCCCGGACATTTCTGTAAGTACTTTCGAAACGACAGAAGTTCTTTACTGCCTAAATAATCTTGGGCAAACTGAAAGCACAGAATCGTTTACAGACGCTATCTCTTTACCGAATACTAAGTGAACGCCACTGCGCGAGGTCGCCGCGATGGAGTCTCCCGAATCGGCTTCTTGCGTGAAAGGTAGCCAAACGCTGAGAGTAAACTATGTGAAATATGTTGTTAGAGTGGGCTGTCTGTATAACCAAATGGCGCATAACAGAATGAAGCCTCAATGCAGCGATCGCACGGGTTCGCAGCGACCGACTGCGTGTCTGCATGCATGTCCGCGCACAATGTTTTGCTTTCGCTGTGAGCGCGTTTTCGCACCGTGCCGTGAGCTTTAGGCCGCAGAATATGAGCATTTGACAGTATACAAGCAACCATTGTTGCGTGGACGCTATCAGAGCTGTTCAAAATAATTTCATTGTAGAGACTTCGACGCATACGGGGATGTGATGTGCCGTCACGACGATTCAATCTTTTTTTTTCTTCTAAATTCTTGGACGTTTCCATATTATTTCTCGAGTTGCGTCGCACTGTATGTTTATCGGTGTTCTCAGCGTGCGATTCCCGCTGCTTCTTTTTTGTAATCCAGTGCATTAATTCATAACACGTACAAACATGACCATATGCCATGCCTTTTTTTAATGTGCGTCTTACCGCTCCCTTTTCATTCCAGTGAACTTGCAAGTATCTATAGCATCGACAAGTTCATAGACCAAACCGTCATGACAGTAGTCGGGCAGCGGACTCGGGCGAGGGTCTCAGCGCGCGTTTTCCGAACATCGCAGACCCGGCGTCGTAGCAGAAATCTTCCTCGCGTCTGTGCTTGCTGCATACCCGAGTTGTAGCCGATGACTGTTTGCCGGTTTTATGTTTCGCGAGCCAAGCTTCACGCAGCTTCTTGTCCTGCGGCTACGTGTGAATAAGGCTGACACCGGGCTCCGTTGCATACGTCCGGCACTGCGGCACCGAACAGTAGCCTACCATGTTGCGCGTCTTCAAAGGCAGCCACTACCTATTGTAGTGCTTTCAAGCGTTGTAGACACTCGAAGCGGGAAAATATCGCCACTAAATGAGGACCGCAGCGTACGAGGGAATTTAAACTCTCGTTTTCAGCTCGCTTAGGCGCTCTCGAAGCAGCCGACGCGGCCGCAATGTCCACGTGATCCCTAATAGCACGTTACGCCGACGGTGGCGCCAGCTTTTCCAGTGGTGGAGCTCGAGGCCAAAAGAGATAGCGTCTGTAAACGATTCTGTGCTTTCAGTTTGCCCAAGATTATTATATCGACAGTCAAAAACTTCCCTCGTTTTGAGAGTATCTACGTAAATGTCCAGGAGGGCTGCCGCCTGGCGTTTTTATTGAGCGCCGTGAGCGAAACCTAATGAGGAGCGCGCCGCGTGACCCCTCATACTACGCAAGGGAAGTGCTTCCGACAGACGGCGACTCCTCGCCCCCAATAGCTCTCGCCGTACCGATGGGCTACAGAGGCGACGCGACGCGTCACTGTAAATACTTGGTTTTATTTTGGTTTATGGGGAAAGAAATGCTCCAGTCGGGGCAGCTGGACACCGGGAAGCGGAGGGAAAGGAGGCGCTTGTGGACAGAAAGAATCGGCGAGGGGAAACAAGTGCGCTCGACCCTTCCTCTCACGCAATACCTTCTCCGCCCTTGCATATTAATGCGCGTGAACGACTGCGGCTATTTTTTTTTTTCGTTCCTGTATGTCAGCTGCGTAACTAATGGTATCTTCGACTGGCCGCCTCCGTCTCGGCAGATCCAGCGTTTCCCGAACTCAGAGGTACAGAGGCACGGAGGAAGGCAAAATATAGGAAGGAGCATTACGTCACGCAGCCAGCCTTGGCAAGCGAACGCTTCGTGAAGCCGCAGTGGCGGTCCAAGACGTGACCTCTTGCGACGAGAGCACGGAGCAAGAATCGATATTTGGTGAGATGTTTGGTTGCGCTTCTTCAGCTGTTTTGCCGTGGCTCTGCCTGCCGAGCGGGAACAGTAAAACGAACCGCGCACTTTAACGTGAGATCACTTGTTGGGCCACCACTGGCTCAGCACATTTAGGCTTCAATCGCGTTGCGGTATGCTCCGTCCTCTTGTTTCCTTCCTCCATGTATAGAGGACAAGCGCGTAAGCCTAACGTGCGACTCGCCCTCGGAGGAGGAAATATGGCAGATGCATAACCACGGGACTACTGCCAACGTCCGATGTTTCGCCTATCCGAAGAACCGGTGGACGCGCCGGTGGGACGAGCTTTCGTCGAGACGCCAGCATGCAGTGGCCTATATAGGTTGCCTGGGTTATACGATGGACCGTTGCCAACAACGGCGACGCTGTGCTATGACGACGTTGCGGGAAACTGTTCAATCCCGACGACCGCTCCCTACGACAGGGCTCGGAGCGCCTCAGAGCGCTCGAAGATGGAGGAGAGCAATCGAAAAGGTCCAGCCGAACGCATGGCGCGCACCCTCTTTCAACCAGCCGAAGACAACGCCGCTCGCGAAAGTGGTCTAGAGCGCTCCGAAACGGCCAGCCGATGATGCCATCAATTAAGTTTCAGAGCATATAGAGGCATGGAATTCTTTAGCTTGCGAGGCTACCACATGGGACGCATTTCCGGTGGATTTTAGGGATGGCGGTCCCCCGGCGCCAGCTCTTCCATTTCGTTCTGCGCAAGCGTTTAAGGAGGCCCAAATAGACATCACTGGATCAAGGAGATCTAACCTCGTGGCATACAACATAGCGGCTGAAATATTACGTAGACGCCGGACGATGCGAGATAGAAATGTTCCACGCACTTCTGGATTCGGCCGTTGTTGTGCTGCACGCGAGTCACATTCCACTTGCGTTGCTTATTTCGATGCATATCCAGCAGTGTGTCAAGAGGCGTGCGCTGGACGTCACTGTTAATTCTTTTTGGCAGTTCTATCTCTTTCTTTAACCTGTTGTCCGAATAAAAGTCAATCCAATTCAATGTGGTTGCCAATTAAGCCACTCAATACGAAACTCAACAAGCCTCTTTAAGAATGCAATGTACCTTTTTACGTAAACTAGGAAATCTTCGCCACGATTTCGTCACAACGAGGCTGGCGCACGCGTGTGCACGCCAGCAGTTACGAGTGGCGTTAAATCCCATTTGCAAAATGTTCCGTTCCACCTTTTTTTAAAGCTGATAACCGTTTTTTCACCGCCCTATTCATGGCCGATCCCCCAGACTGGGTTGCGCCGTTTCACTAGGGAACACGAACAAGAGCCGGCGTTCACTGAGAGAACGCCCAGGAGAAACAAGGCGCGCGCTTTGAATGGAACCGCGGGGCCGGTGGGTGTCAAGACTCCGATCGGCCAGAGCGACTGCGGTGGGGTTCACGCCCATCTTTATTTGACAAATGCGATCTACTGGGGGATCGAGCTATGCTGCCACCTCATCCCTTATCCGCACAGCCACAAGGAACCGTTGTGTAAGAGGCGTTTCATCAATCTAGACTGCCACGACGCTCAGCGAACCCTCACCATCAGCATGAGCCAAGAGAACGGGCACAGAAAGTCCGATAAGCGGGCGGGCTTCCACCAGAGTGGCTACCGGAGGTCTGATATAAGGGACCGCTGTTGAGGTTGACATGTACGGGTGGCACCGTACAGTACCGGAAACAAAAAACATGCAGGGGGCGCAGCACAGAGCCTATAAGAAGGTCTGAAGCCTTCATAACTTCTCTGGCAGCGCCAGCGCGTCGGTGATGCACGCCTCCCTCCTGCAAAGCACATCCAACGGGAACAGAGTTCCTGGGAAAGGAACGAATACATCGGGGATAGCCGAAGGCGGAGGAATTTGCCGGCGTCCTTGTCCAGCAGTGGGCGCGATATGCAGCTGTAGACAATGACGACACTTCATTTCAGTTTATTAACGCGATAGCGTTGAGAGCCATGTGTCGCAGAAAATCCGGCGTCCCGCGTTTTAGAAAAAGTTTATTTCAACAAAAGACGATACGAACACTGAGTCACAATGACGGCACGATTCCACCAGGCCGATAACTTACACAAAGTACGAAGCGTTGTATACTAAAGAAGTGTCCGACTACGCACTCACTAACAAGTAACCACACAGATCCACCGAAACGTACAGTTACACATAAATTAACTGTCACACGTCCAGCATCGGACGTCGCTCCGGCAAAAAGAATTTCGAACCAAATTCCGAACCTAACAAATCCAACCACTCTTTTGCTACCAAGGTTACTCACATCGTGTATTTCATTCTTTACAAATTTATTCTCCGAAACGTTGAGAACGGCAGTCCACAAACAGATCTAACGGAGAAAAACACCGACACCGCACGTCTTTTATGTTAGCTCTACTCAGACTGAGATATTAAAAGTGGGAAACAATATCAGATCGACCCACGCAAGAAGCCGCGTTTCCACCAGAGAGAGAGAGAGAGAGAATAACTTTATTGAATTGGGGAAATGGGGATAGGGGATAAGGAGCTTGATGGGTGGTGCCCCAAGTCCAGGGCTCCACTGGCTTCTGCCGCAAGCCGAACGTGACCAAGAAGAGCCTTCTGCACCTTCGGGTCAGAGCTGACGAGTTGTGCCTCCCATTGCTCCAGTGTGTTGGTTAGATTATACCTAACTAAGCAGGCATTTAAATTTGGCGGTCTATTTTGGCATCCCCATGAGATGTGGTATAAAGACGGTGGTGAGTCGTTACACCACGGACAGGCACGCTCGTACATCGTTGGGAAAATTTTGCTCAATCTTAATAAACTTGGGTGGCGTCTGAGAGCAGTGAGTACCAGATCGCGTTTCCACCAGAAAGCTTGCCCTTCGTGCATAGTGTTCGCCGCCAGCGTTTCCCGGTAAACATTATACATAAGCTGCAGCTGCCGGGAAGCATGAAAAGCAATCAAGGGTTTTTAATGCTATCGCGTTCCACTCTTAAAGGCGAAGCTTAAGCGTCCTTCAAATTTTATCTAGCGCGTATATTGAGCGACAGCAAGCCGTATCCGGAAGTTTTCATGTCGCTCTACAATTTTCTCATTGACACTTTTCATCTAATTATAATATTTGAGAAGTTGATTACTTATTTAAGACTAATTATCTAATTATGTGGAATGAAAAAAATAGTTTTGGTATTACATAGCCTTTCTTTATGTATTTTTTGCAGGTATGTGGCCAGTGTCGTTTGCTGCACCGTCGTAACTTAGTGCAGTCACTATCGGAAGCCTGTCATCCCGGAGCGATCGTCAAACAGCCCACTTGGGCAAGAAACTATATAGATTACGTGGTGAGCTGCACCGCAAGGCTGCAATCGGCAGTAAAAAAAAACGAAGAGAGAGAGAGAGAGAGAGAGAGAGAGAGAGAGAGAGAGAGAGAGAGAGAGAGAGAGAGAGAGAGTATACATACGTATAAGAAGAAGAGACAAACAAACGGAAAACAAAGAAAGAAGCAAATGATTCAATAAATTTTACAACTGAAAGCTCATCGTTCTCTACACATCTTTTCGCCACTTATGCAAAGAAACAGCTGGAACTGTCAGCCGGTCACGGTTGCATAAGCTCCGTTTTGAAGTCGCCTCATTCAGCTGACAATACGGCGAACGCCTTGACAGAAGGAAACTACGGAGACGAGATTGAGCAGGTTTCAGCAGAGCATCAATTAGGCATCCACCTGAACAACATTGGGCGTGGAGCGGCTACGTTAAGAAAGAAATATGATTAATGGTTTTCCCGCCGCTTGAGAATTGCGCCTAAGCCACTGGATACGAAAGGCAGCTTTCGTTGTATATAGCAATTAGACGTGGCCTGGTTCCTTGAAGATCATAAACGGTTCGAATCAGAGTTTCCGGTACGCACGCATACCACTGCTGTGAAGCAGAGTCCCCACATTTAGTAACGATTCATTTCCCATTCTTTCATTGTGGTCCTTCGCGCCGAATGGCTGATCCCGTGCGGCGATAACGGCGGCGACCGCCCCAATGACAATGGGCAAAGAGAATTACAAATAAAATTTACAATTACAAGACGTGGCCCATGACTTCATGCAAGCAGTTTCCTTGCCTCCTAATTCACGCTAACTAACGAGACATTAATAAAAAGGTAACGGATTGAAAGAGAAAACGAAGCAATGCGACAGATAAGTAGATGCAGCCGATTCTGAACAAGTAATCGGAGCGCGTAAAAAAAAAGGAAGAAAGAAAGAAAGGGAGAAGAAAGGAAAAAGGAACAATTAAAAACGACAATAAATAGACAACGAGATAAAGAGATAACGCTGACGCTGAATATGGCGCTCACGTCGCCTATAGAAGAAACGAGGAACATGTAGGAACCACGCTGCCTCTGCCAGCGATAACTATCGTTCGCGAAGTCCGCTAAGTCCACTAAACTACTCCAAGAGATTCGGTTGATAAGTGACAAAGAAAGGAAGGTAACGAATGTCTACGGTCTGGGAGCATTCAGGTCGGTGGGTATTTCATATGCCTGCTACCGAAGGCAAAACCGTGGCTGGCCTGTTAATCTATAGCGGTGACACCCATGGTCCCAATGTCGCGCATGGTCTCGCCGCGCACCCCCCCCCCCCCTTTTTTTTTTTCACCATGTAATAAATTGAATTGTCGCTGCGTAGTTTTTATAGCCACTGCTATTGCTTTATTATTGCACGTGGGGGTTGTTACAAGGCAAGTGAATGCAGCTTTCGGTGCTTCTCGATTCTTTATCCCTCTGCCGTCCCAATGATGTCGCGTCTGAATAAAAAAAAAAAAAAAAAACCGCAACCACGCACGGTCGATGAGGAAACGAGGGGGGCAGAAACGTATCGACCTATACGGGGGTGCATAAATATGCAGCGCGTCGCCGGGGTCGATTAACGCGAAAGCAGCTCCGCTCGTCGATCAATGAGCCGTTATTCCAGCGGTGATACACCGCGGCCGAGCAGGGCGGCGATATGACATGCCGCACACGCACGGACGAGAGCTCCTTCTGGAAAGCTCACTCGAAGCACGGGGTGGACAGCGACGCCGTACGCGCATACATGCATGCACTGCAACAGAGGGAGGGGGGGGGGGGGCGCCCAGACAATAGTCGCGAACCGCATTACGTCCGCCGCTCAAATGCGACTATAGCCGCACAATTTCGCCGTTCAACAACTGTCGGTCCGCCGGAGGTTACACGCGCGCGACCCTTGAGGATTATACGGGCCGCAACACACACATACGCGCGCGCGCACGCGCAAGATAGCCCTTGCCAGTATGTCTAGCGAGCCAACGATACAAACATTTAGTGCACGCTGCTCTTCTGCACTCAGACATGCAACGTCGATTAAATCAAGCGGCGTAAATCTCTCCTCTCAAAAATCCTGCGTAAAGGGCCCCGAATTACGGCCCAACGTCACCTTTCCTGGTTTGACCTTTCTCATCGGCGGCGTCGATACTTCTTGTGAACGCCCAATCCAACGAGATATGTGCTCAGACAATTCGATACGCTTCTTTCGCATCCATGTAAACAAGGCTATAGAAGCATCTCACGGTCACATCGAATGCGAACAGGTTTAAGTTCGGAAGGCGCAAATCGGATTAGGGAACACAACTTTTTTAGGATTACAATCGTACTTATGCAAGACGTGGACGTTTGCTCGAGAGGTTTCTGCACGGAACTGCAAAGCGGGAAAGTTGGACAAGTTGTTCGAAGGCTTAAATACTCTCATATACTAGCTTGGCTTGAATAACTAACTGCGCTAATCATCAATCATGAGCCGTTCGCGCGGCTTCAGTTTTGAAAGTCAGTTCAAGGCACCGCGCTCCATTAGCGACGCAAAGACCGATTATTACTTTTTTTTTTTTTTTGTCAGCGTCTAGGCCAAAATGAAATAACATGAGGCAAGATGCACATACAGTTCGTCTGTGCGCGACCTCAATGGGTCTAGTTTCTGGAAGTTTTTCCATTCGGTGCATACGCCTATACGTCTCCATGAGCACCCCCCAATCCACAGGTCTGGCATCTTCTCTAAAAGCATGATGGTGGTGGTTGGTGGTGGTGAAAAACTTTTATTGCTCTCACAAGAGAAGCACATGGAGGTTCGCATATGGGCCGGTCCTTAAGGGCCCGGCCCTTAAAATTCTAGGTGGAATCCCTAGTATGGGACCCCAGTGGCGTCGGCCGCTGCCCGGGCGCACTCGACCAAGGCCCTTAGGGCGTGCAGGTCATAGCAGCCGAGCAGGGTCGCCTCCCAGTCCTCCCGAGTGGGGTTGGGCATGAGCCGCGTCTGTAAGTCGAACACCAGGCAAAGTTACGCCCGAGACTCCGAAATCGAAATGCGATTCTCAAGTTGCTACCGCCGCAAGACTTGTGTCCGAACTCCAAGTCGGAACGCGCTCAAGTTGGGACCGCGAATTCATCAAGTTTAACAAATATGATGTCCTCGGAACTCAGATCAACGACCAGCAACGCTTTACTCATACGTGAAACACAGTCGAGTGTAGTACGACACAACCGTGTGTGCAGCCGCAAACTGGAGGAAACGTTGAAAGCGTAGGAACGCAAAGGCAAAACAATAAAAAAATACGCAGCACTTGTTGAAATGGGAGGAGGACCGAAACGGCCGACTTCCCGTCCGTCCTGATCCACTATCTCGAGAAATCTAGCCGGCCTCAGCAACAAGAAAAGCAACCGAACAGGCGGAACAGCGTCGCGAAGTGGAACGGGCCGCGTGACGCGCACAAGACACGCCGCCGCAGCGTCGAAGCAACGCAGTTCAAGCAGACAACGCGTCAGAAATCAATCATGCCTCGAGTGGATCAATGAGTGTTAACGACGCTCAAGCTCGACTATTCGGCCAAATTCGTGCGGTTCGCACGCTCTGTCCGACAGGCAGCGGGCGCCTGCACGCTGTAATGCTCGCCGATCATCGGACAACCGGCGACCCGATCAGCTGCCGCTCACTCCAGTGGCGATTTTGGGCGCAGGCCGGTTGCACCATCGCGTTGACCGCGGGTTTCATTCTCCTCGTCGCGCAGCAGAGGAACAACACTCACACTTGCCGAGAAGTCGGTGGGTTTGTCACGTGTGATAAGGGGTGGAACTCGCGACTGCATAAAGGCATTTCGCCGAAAAGGCGGCGAACGACAGAGCATCAGTGAGGGGCGGCGACTGGCATGACGGCTCAGAAGTTCATTCGGGAGCAAAGCCAGCAGAGAAGATGTCGCTTACCTGGTTATGTAAATCTCCGAGCGATAGCCATAGCTTATGTCCGTGGGTCCTGTGGAGGTGTATGCATGTAGAAGTCTTTTCGGGCAGACGAACGATCACCGGCGGCAGCACCCAATCCGATTCGCAGGGCTCCGCACGACTGCGACACACAACGGAGTACCACTGCACGCACCTCACCGAGCCTTATCCAGAATGCAGAGGAGCCCACAGGAGAACCGGAGAGCAACCAACGTTGAGCAAGAGGAGAACACATATATGTATAAAAAAAAGAAAAAAGCGAGGAGCGCGACCAAAACCTAAAGCAGAAACTCCGCATCAAACTGCCAGTTCACTCAAACTTGACCGAACGTGTGGCGCCATCTGAGTGGGACTCGACACACCCTAAACACAGCGTCGCCATCTGTTACGCTCAAGAAGCATCTGTTCCCCGCTTAAATACTGTACTGAAAGTTAATCAATTTTTGCTTTCAATAATAAGTGTTTCTATACAAAAATAAATTATTTTAATAATAATTTATTTTGTTTTGATGGTAATTAACTTTTCTTTATCCATGCATGCAGTAGCAGACGATAAGTGGGCAGCTAGCAGACGACACCTGTGCTTGAATATCAAGCGCTGTTGCTCTTTTATTTTAACCACCAGTGGTGAACGCCGTGCGATAGTAGTTTTTTTTTCTTCTACACTTCTTGCAGGCTCGTGCGGACGAGTGTAGTAGCGGGCAGGGGCTATGAGATCGTATGCTGCACTTGGCTGACTGGACTATAACCAATCAGAGCAGAGACTGCGCTTCGTCTTTTGCATCAGTAGACGAGAAGCGCCTGACATTGCACTCACCTTGACTTCCCACCCACCAGCTACGTATATGTCCTTGCCTGTGCAATAGACGCCGATGTACTAGTTTTCTTTCAGTAACAAGTTTAGTCAAACTGCAGCTAAATACACAGCAAATGCGCAGAGAACAAATACAAATTATGTTTGCGTAATACAGCGCAGAGTCTAAAACAGCCGTGATTAATATTGCTACACGCGTGTGATAATTGCTTGTTTGAACAAGGCGCGTGGGCGCCATCACTCGAGAAAAGAGGATCCTCCTCGAGGAAGAACAAACTGGACTCGCGCTGTGAATCTAACCGGTCAGCGCTGCAACCGCTGTTGTAAATATAACCTGCAAATTGTTGCTTGTCTTACTGACTCGTCCTTCGAGTAACAATATAATATTATATTCTTAAAAGATTGCCTCACCTTCCTCTGTGACACACGGTCGCTCCACCCGCCGTGGTTGCTCAGTGGCTATGGTGTTGGGCTGATGAGCACGAGGTCGCGGGATCGAATCCCGGTCGCGGCGGCCGCATTTCGATGGGGGCGAAATGCGAAAACACCCGTGTGCTTAGATTTAGGCGCACGTTGAAGAACCCCAGGTGGTCGAAATTTCCGGAGTCCTCCATTACGGCGTGCCTCATAATCAGAAAGTGGTTTTGGCACGTAAAACCCCGTAATTTAATTTTAACGGTCGCTCCAGCGCTTCGCTACTATGCATGCAGTGAACATTCACTATCGTCGCTACACATTATGTGTGCCACAGAGTTTCTCGCTATGTTACCTAGAGGACAGTCTGGCGACCTTCTATGGAAGCTTTGTAAAGAGCGCTGTGCCGTCATCGGAATGACAGGTACATGCATGAGAGAGAAATTTATTTACAGAAAGGCAGAGAGGTCGTCCTGAGCTATAACTTGCTCTGGCCTGCTGGAGGAAGGAAAAAGATAAAGGGAGCATACCGCAACGCGATTGATGGCAATCCTGGTGGCGCAACACGTGATCGCACATCAAAGTGCGCGGTTGGTTTTAGTGTTCCCGCTCTACAGGCAGAGCCACGGCAGGGCAGCTGAACAAGCGCGCACTGAATAAAAACTACTGGCATAGCTACGGGGAACCAAACGTCTTAGCAAATTTCCATTCTTGCTCCGTGGTCTCGACGAAAGAGGTCACGTGTTGGGACACCACTGTGGCTTCACGAAGCTTTCGCTTGCCAAGGCTGACTGCGTGAAGTAATGCTCCCTCCAATATTTTTCCTTCCTCCATGGGCATTCCCACGCATACTCTCCGAAGAAATAGAAGCCATTTGTCTAGAATTGGGTGGCTGAAATTCAAAGCTGTTCTGACAAGAGCCAATGGTGACACTGTCCAGGGATTAATGATCCTGCGGATTACCTTACACGTGGAATTCAGTTGCAAATTCTCAAGACAAACGCAGTGTGGTAGGAAGGACCATCATGGTTGGCAGAAGTGGAAGATGCATGGCCCATGCACACCCCTGAGGCAGATTTATATCGTAATGATATAGAGTTCTCTGAAGTAAAAGTCGTCGTACAAGTCCTATATGTGAGGAACTTGTTGCCTATTTTGGACCTTGAACGTCACTTAAGCCTCATTAGAGTATTACAAATAACAGCGTGGGTAATTAGTTTTGCCAAAAGCTGCAAAAATATACGCATCAGCGGCAAACCACAGCTCAGAGCCGAAGACATTGGTGGAGCTGAAGACAAGAGGATGTTTATTAAGGAGCAATCACAATTCAGACCTGAGAATGAGTCATCCTTTTCTTGACATGGAAGGACAGTTGCGTGTAAGTGGACGGCTGCAATTCTCACAAGAAGCAGAATAAGTTAAACACCCTATTTTATTGCCCCTGATTCACCAACTTACAAAAGTTGTCATAAGGGACTGACATAATCGTACATTCTGCGATGGTCTGCAAGATACCCTTACCGAGCTTAGGGAGAAATTTTGGGTACTGTAAAGAAAGTAATCAGAGGATGCATCACTTGCATCAAGACACGCTTAAAGCCAAGCAGCGCACCTATTGCACCATTACTAAGTGAACAAGTACGCCGATCTGATGATCCCTTTAAAGCGGTTGGAATCGATTTTGCTGGACCGCACTATGTGAAAGACGGTTCGTCAAAGAGCTTCGTTGTGTTATTTACTCGTTCCGTCACAAGAGCAGTACATCTTGAATTGGCAACCCGTCTGTCAGCAGACAGTTTTCTGCTCACATTTCGGCAATTTATATCACGTCATAGATTGCCTGACGTAATATACACAGACAACGCACAGGCCAAGAAAGCATAAAAGGAAATCACCTCTTTGGCAAGAGTATTATTGTTCAGTGGAGAGCTCCAGGACTATTGCTCTCAAAGAAGAACAGAGTGGAAGTTTATCGCAGAAAGGGCTGCATGGAGGGGCGGCCTCTGGGAGAGATTGATAAGAACTGTCAAAACCAGCCTCCGGAAGATCCTAGGCAAAGCACATGCTCACGCCTGAAGAATTAACGACGGTATTGTATGAGGTAGAGGCAGTAGTTAACTGCAGGCCTCTCACTTACCTGTCAACGTCACCAGATGAAATGGAAATACTTACGCCGGCTCATTTCTTAGCCGATGAACGATTAGCAAACGTTCCCTAGCACACCAAATATGTCGACACTTCAAGGCCAAGAACTACAGTCACAAGGAAGCGGTTTCATCGTAAGCAGTTAATGGCCCACTTTTGGAAAAGATGGAGGAGAGAGCATCTAATGAGCCTGCGCTAAGCAGTGTCAGCACACTGTGTAAATGTTCGTGCTTCGAGCGATCTAAAAGCAGGTGTTCTCATGCTTCTTTATGAAGAAAATGCCCCACGAAAGCTATGCAAGAATGGACAAATCCAAGAAGTACATCAATGACGTGATCAAGATATTAGAACCTGTTCGGTGAAGCTTCCAAACGGCTCTGTAATACACCGACCCATCCAGCTTCTGTACCCAGTTGAACTTTCTTTACTGCAATGACTCGAAGTGCGCGCGTTTCCGGGGTGCGGAGGATAATGGATATTTCCGTTTATCCAAAGAGCTAGAGAAGAAGTCAACTGCCAGCACGCGAGGGCGTGGACTCCCGGAGAAGTAAAAAAGAGACAGCGTCTGCCATGGACTGCATTGGACTTAATTACTGTAAATAATGTAATTACAGTTGTGTTTCATCCTAGGCCGTGACCATTTATTCTATACATAACACAGCTCAGCAGCGCCACGTATCCCTCTGGGTAATATAGTGAGAAACGCTATGATCTTTACTCTCCTTATATGTTCTTCCCTTTCCCCCTCCCCAAGTGTGCGGTAGCCAACCGGGCACTTCCTTGGTTAACCTCTCCACCTTTCCCTTTTCGTTTCTCTCTCTCTCTCTCTCTGATGTGTGCAGACGGCGCCGCGAGTCGTAGACAAAATGTTGCCACTCGTTTGCTACGGGAGACATTGTTTTCACCACTCACCCGTCTAGGGCGGGGCTTCTGCGTCGCCATCTCAGCGACGTCACACGTCACGTGCGCGGCAGCATATCTTTTTATTTGCTGTTCATTGTTTGTGTAAGTTCCCCTTGGTGGCGTTGTTCAAAGCCCCTGTCTAGAGTCACTGGAAAAAAAATGTTTTCCAGTGAATCCACCCTTGTCACCGCTGTCCACCGGGCGCGGTCTGAGTTTACACCGATGGTGCCTTCATACGGCGGCGCCGCAAGTGCGATCGCACGTGACGGCCGAGCCGGGCGCAGCAAGCACTGCCACCAGCTCCGTTGGTTGAATGTGTTCCGTCGTTTCTTCTGTTTTGCGCTGCCGGAATACCACCATCATCAGCAGCAGCATCATCAGCCTATCTTATGTCCGCTGCAGGACGAAGGCCTCTCCCTGCGATCTTCATTTACTCCTTTCCTGCAACAGCCGATTCCAACTAGCGCCTACGAATTTCCTCATTTCATCGCGCCACCTATACTCGACTGCGCTTCCCTTCTCTTGGCACCAATTCTGTAACCATAACGGCCCAACGGGTATCTAACTTACGCCTTACATGGCCTGCCCAGCTCCATTTTCCCCTCTTATTGTCAATTAAAATGTCGACTACCCCCGTTTGTTTTCTGATCCACACAGCTCTCTTTCTGTCTCTTAACGTTACGCCTAACATTCTTCGTTCAATCGCTCTTTGCGCGCTCCTTAACTTGTTATCAAGCTTATTTGTAATCTTCAAATTTCCGCTCCAAGCACCGGTAAAATGCACTGATTGTGCACCTTTCTTTTCAAAGATAACGGTAAGCTTCCAGTCAGGATCTGAAAATGTCAGCCGTATGCGCCCCAACCCATTTTTATTCTGTAAATTTCCCTCTCGTGATCAGGGTCCCCTGTGTGCAATTGACTCAAGTAAACGTACTCCTTCACATGCTCTAGAGGCTGACTGGCGATCCCGAACTCTTGCTCCCTTGCCCTGCTATTGATCATTATCTTTGTCTTCTGCATATTAATCTTCAACCCCACTCTTGCGGTCCTCAATCATTTGTTGTAACTCGCCCTAGTGTTGCTGAACAGGACACTGTCATCTGCAGCAAACCGAAGGTTGCTGAGATATTCCCCGTTGATTCTCCCTCCTAAGCCTTCCCAGTTTACTTCTTCCCAAATACCACGTGGAATCAAATCCAAATAAACATGTTGCATTTTATTTCGATCCATAGCAATCTTATGCACTCCCCAAGCGCATTTCTACCGTTGGCGTCGCCGTGAGGTTCCGTATAGGCTCCAGGGGCGATAAGATCGTCGCCGCACGCT
This sequence comes from Dermacentor variabilis, assembly GCF_050947875.1. Classification (NCBI taxonomy): domain Eukaryota; kingdom Metazoa; phylum Arthropoda; class Arachnida; order Ixodida; family Ixodidae; genus Dermacentor; species Dermacentor variabilis. Next base: position 14,444,413 of record NC_134569.1, on the reverse strand, counting down.
GTATGCTGTACAGTACATGTGCGACTAAAAGCTTGCGAGGGTTAGCCTGCGATCGCGGCTCAGTCTCGCGCACGAAAGGGAGGAAAGCGGGGAGGATGCACGCCGTCTTCCGTCTCTCGCAAGGCTCCGGGGGAGCATTTGACAGCGAGTTTCCGCCGTCATCGAGTGAGATGTGTTCATGTTCGCTTGTGCGCGCCTGACACATGCTTGTTAATTAGTAAGCGAATGTTTACAAGTGTTTACAAGTTTAACGGCCTATAAGCCTACTATCCTTACTTCGTATAACTGTCCACTAATTTCCTATCGCAATCGATGCTTCGCCTTTCGGCCGAAACTGCGACTCTCTTGGGCGCATGAACAGTTATTGAAGCATGAATGAAGCTGGTGAGACGATTCAGTACCAACCAATCTGCTTTGCCGGTAGCCATTTCATGCTTACATCTTCCCTCGATTACGGGAGAGCCAGCAATTTTAATTTATTTTAGGGTATATTTTCCTTCCTCGCGCTTTCCAACTCTGGTTGCGTCTGGTGCATGATTGTTTGGTGTGCCTCGACGGCGAACGCAACGCAGCGGCGTGTTCACAGTTAGCGTCAACGCCGGCCTTGCGCGTGCACCAGCCGCCACCGACGGCTCTTGTCGCGCTAAGCTGTGCAGAATATACCAAGACTGAATATTTGGCTAGTAAAAGAGATCGACGAAGCATCGCAAAGAAAAAATACGATATTCCCTAATGCGAAATTTGAGCGCTACTGTAAACGTGTTTTCATTCCGCGATATATTGGCTGGCGCGGACAGCATGTCTCGTGCGGCACGTTCCAAACACAGCGAGGTGTGGCGCGTTTGCCTCGCTAATCGGAAGACAGCAAGAGGCAGCGCGTGGATGACGCGTGGGTGCGATTCACAGCAGCCGCCGAAACAGATCTCCACTCAGGCAGCGCTCCGTTTCCATACAGTGTTAGGGTTGTTAGGGCTGGCGTCTGGCACCACGTGCAGAAAGGGATTTCACCCGACCTTCTCTCACCATGCCTCGTCGAAATGAGGCGTGACTGCTCCTGCTACGGTTGGCGTCCCGTACCACGTGCAGAAAGAAATTTCTCTCACCCTACCTTCAAATACATTGCCTCGTCGAAATGAAGCGTGACTTGCTAATTCGCCATATGACCATTCCGAGTGTCTGCCGGACTGGCGGAAGCTCCGATGTGCTTACAGGCCTCTTCTTTTGTGTGTGTGTGTGTGTGTGTGTGACTTTAGAGGGACCCTTTCCTAGAACGGCCAAAGTCTACAGGAGAACTTCCACGAAACAGCAAAGCGCAAAAAAGACGGACAAGCGTCTACAATTCCAGGAGACGGGACGGCCTCCTCCTTGCAGCAGGCTTTCTTTGCCGGTCACGTGACGTCGACGGAAGCAAGATCCCTCCCACAATTGTAGAGAGCCTATTTAAGGGGCCCCGAAATGTACTTTTGATCACTTCATTCTCTTCTCATCATCTTTCATCTACCTTTGAATAAATCGTGCAAGTTCCGCACTAGAAATCGTCTCGCCCTTGCTTGGTCGCCATGGTCTACCGGATGCCTGCAGCCCGCCGACAACGCCACGCTACCCAATAAGTAACGTCGGTCGAGCTTCAATGGGCAGGCGTCGCTACAACTCGGCAGCAGTACGATACGCTACCCTGGAGTACGCAACAAACTGATTGGCAGCGATTGGGATACGGAACTCTGGAGACCCCAACTTGGACGACAACTACGAGATCGTAGCCTCTTCGTCCTTGTGACAACGTTCCGATGGAAGGTGTCTGGATTCATGACTGCATATGGTGAGTGCACGGCTTTTCTTCACTAAGATATCACGCGGCTTTACGTATTTTTTTTTTGAAAGTACAGTGCATTGATTTTTCTTTAACCGTTGACGGAAGTTTTTGAGTACGTCAAGGTTGTTATAGAGTGAAGAGTTAGCAGCACTAAGGGCAGCCATGAACTTGAAGGCACTAAAGAAGCCGGAATTGTTGAGCTTGGCCAAAGAGTTGGGCCTCCAAATTGCCGTATCAAAGAGAAAGCCGGAGACCATTGAGACGATCGAAGCGATCGGGGCAGACGAAGATGAACTGAAGAAATGCCTAGAGAGCATTGCAGAGAAAGAGGAAGAGAGTAAGCACTTAGAAGAAAAAGAAGAGCGCGACCGTGTTGCACGCGACTCACTCGAAATGAAGCGCCTAGAGATTGAGCTCCGGAAAGCTCAAAATTCTGAAAGACCTAGCCCAGAGGCACGTGAAAGCGAGCGCAGAATGACAGACTTGATGGCACCCTACGCAGTAGGAGGGGACATAGGTCTTTTTCTGGTACAGTTTGAGCGCACGTGTGAAAAGGCGAAATTCGTGAGAAACACGTGGCCGCAACGCTTGCTTACGTTACTGCCACGTGAGGTAGCTGATATCATTGCCCGCATGGGGAAAGAAGAAGCAGAGGACTTCGATGAAGTCAAAGCGAATCTGCTTAAAAAGTACAGATTGTCAGCGGGAGAATTTAGGTGAAAATTCAGGGAAGTCGAGAAGACCAAAAGTGAGTCATACTCAGATTTTGCATACACCTTGGAGGTAAACCTGAAGGAATGGCTCAGAGAAGAGGGTGCACTCGGCGACGCCGAAAAGACAATGCAGTGCGTTGCTTTAGAACAGTTCTAGCGCCGGCTGCCAGTAAACATCAAGCATTGGGTTCAGGACAGGCCAGGCGTAGACACTATCACGAGACCGGCAAACCTCGCTGAGGAGTACGTGACCCGCCGTGCGTTCGAAGCTTAAGAGGAATCTTTAGCTCGGGCCCAACTCCGACGCGGCCTATTCAAATACATGTAAAACGCAAAAACGTTTTTATGAGATAACACCTGGACCGATTTTGATGAAATTTGTCGCATTTGAAAGAGAAAGTTAAATTCTAGTGACCGTTGGAAGCGGAATTTCGATTTAGGGCTTGAATTTTCTTAAAACGATTTTCAAATATTTGACCGTTTGAAAAAAATACAAGAACGAAGTTTATAAATTCATAGCTCCGCATCAAGAACCGATATCGCGGTTCTGTAAACGGCATCCATTAGATCATTCATAGCGGACAAATTCAATATGTCATTTTACATCTTACGTGAATTTGTTACGTTGGTTACAACGGTTTTGCAAAAGTTGTATTTCTCTATTATTAAATTTTTTTTATATTCATGTGTAACATATCAATTTTGTCCGCTTTAGATGTACTATTAGATGCAATTCACAGAATTGTATTATCATTTTTAGTGGTTAAGTTACAGAGTTGTAAACTTGATAGTTTCGTTTTTTGAAAATTTTCGATTTTTGCCAATTTTTAATAAAAAATTGACAATCTAACTCAAAAATTCGAAACCAACAGTCACTAGATTTTAAGTTTGTCTTTTAAATGCAACAAACCTCGTCAAATTTGGCGCAGTGGTTGCCGAGAAAAACGAATTCTCCTTTTACATGTATTTAGATAGGAGCACTTGAGGAGCACTTGAGCTAAAGCTAAAGGAAGCTTTAGCTCGGGCCCAACTCCGACGCGGCCTATTCAAATACATGTAAAAACGCAAAAACGTTTTTATGAGATAACCCCTGGACCGATTTTGATGAAATTTGTTGCATTTGAAAGAGAAAGTTAAATTCTAGTGACTGTTGGAAGCGGAATTTCGATTTAGGGCTTGAATTTTCTTAAAACGATTTGCAAATATTTGACCGTTTGAAAAAAATAGAAGCACGAAGTTTGCAAATTCATAGCTCTGCATCGAGAATTGATATCGCGGTTCTGTAAACGGCATCCATTAGATCATTCAAAGCGGACAAATGCAATATGTCATTTTACATCTTACGTGAATTAGTTACGTTGGTTACAACGGTTTTGCAAAAGTTGTATTTCCCTATGATTGAATTTTTTTTATATTCATGTGTAACATATCAATTTTGTCCGCTTTAGATGTACTATTAGATTCAATTCACAGAATTGTATTATAATTTTTAGTGGTTGAGTTACAGAGCTGTAAGCTTCATAGTTTCGTTCTTTGAAAATTTTCAATTTTTGCCAATTTTCAATAAAAAATTGACGGCCTAACTCAAAAATTCGAACCCAACAGTCACTAGATTTTAAGTTTTTCTTTTAAATGCAGCAAACCCCGTCAAATTTGGTGCAGTGGTTGCCGAGAAGAACGTATTTAGATAGGAGCACCCGAGCTAAAGCTTCCTCTTAAGGCAACGAGGCTCCTAAGAAGGAGGTGACTAAATACAGACCCGAAGAGCCAGAGCGATGGTCAAAGTTGAATCAGTATAAATCAAAGGAAAAGTCAGGTTCAGTGAAAAGCAGGGACGAGAACAGCAAGGGAAGGAAGCAGTCACCCGAACAGAGGGCAGAAAGGCAAAAGAAAAAAAGCTTTCGATGCCAAGAAACCAATAGTTTGCTACAACTGCCAGCAAACGGGGCATATCTCCGTGGGATGCAAAAATACCAAACTAGTGTTGATGTCACTAACTAGTAACGAGGAAAATCTGAAATTGCTAGAACCGTACATTCGAGACCTCATGGTAAACGGCAAACCGTGTAGAGTGCTTCGCGACTCGGCAGCCACAATGGACGTGGTGCATCCGTCGTACGTAAAGGAAGGCCAATTCACAGGAGTATGTGCTTCGATAAGGCAAGCCGTAGAGGCCTCCAGTGTTTGTCTCCCTGTGGCCAAGATTCGTATCGAAGGCCCTTTTGGAGTACTGCACACTGAAGCCGCCGTCTCGGCACATCTCCCGCCGCAGTATCCGTATTTGTTTTCTAACAAATCAGGATTTGCTATGACGCAAGGGAATCGGGTTTAGTGAGGGAACAGTGCAAGCCCTGACTCGTTCCAAGGCAAGGGAGCTCGCGGCCAAGGCAGCGTACGAATGTCCAGTGGTGGAGGAAACAGGTTTGACAGAGGATTCGTCAACCAGCACCAAACAGGACAGCCCTATAGGGGATAATGCGGAAAGTACACCATCTAATGAGGAGGTCAGGCAAGAGCCGGAGCCTGAAATGTCGACTTTCCAGAGTTAACAGCAGTGACGGAGGCAAAAGACATTCATGAGACCATTGACAAGTTAGTAGAACAGGCGGAGTTGAATCCCACTCAAAGGGCCGAACTGAGGGAACTCGTGTTTGAATTTAAAGACGTACATTCAGACACACAGGGCAGGACCACCGCGATCGTTCACGATATCGAGTTAACCTCATCTGACCCAGTTCGTTCGAAAGCTTATCGCGTTTCAGCTCGTCGGCGTGAAGTCATGGCCGCTGAAATAAACAAGATGTTAGAGCTAGGTGTAATAGAGCCAGGAGAGAGTGATTATACCTCGCCTCTTACCTTAGTTGAGGTCCCAGGAAAGGAGCCGCGACCATTGATCGACTACCGCAGGCTAAATTTAATCACGAAGGACCAGACTTATCCAATACCGCACATCGAGGAAAGGCTTGAGAAAGTGAGCAGTGCTAATTTGATCTCTACGCTCGATTTAGTCAAAGGGTACTGGCAAGTTCTGTTGACCGAGATGGCAAGCAGGCTTGTGGCGTTTATTTCCCCGATGGGAACCTTTCGCCCGAAAGTCGTGAGCTTTGGATTGAAGAATGCGCCATATGGCTTCTCTAGCCTTATGGACCATGTGCTACGAGGAATGGAGGACTTTGCACTTCCGTATCTCGATGGCATAGGAATCTTTTCTTCATCATGGGCGGACCATATGCAACACCTGCGAACCGTGCTGTGTCGTCTACGAGAGGCCAACTTAACTGTTAAGACTCCGAAATGCCAATTAGGGCGCGCGGAGGCAGCTTATCACTTAATAGGGCCAGGCCATCGTCCGCCTTCCGAGGCTAAACTGACCGCAATTGACAACTTCCCGCAACCACGCACCAAGCGGGACATCAGATCATTCCTTGGCTTGGCAGGTTATTACCAAAGATATATTGCGCGGTATTCCGAGATTGCGAGTTCTTTAACGGATTCTCTCGTAAAAACAGAACCACAAACGGTAAAATGGGATGACGCAAAAGAAAAGGTATTTAGTATGCTGAAGAACGCACAAACGAGTCAGCCAGTGTTGAACGCGCCCGACTACTCTAAGCCATTCATTCTTCAGTGTGATGCCAGCGACAGGGGTATGGGGGTGGTGCTCTGTCAAAAGAGAGATGACGAGAACGAACACCCTGAACACCCTGTACCAGTAGAAAGCTTTCAGTTCGCGAGAAAGCATACAGTGCACCAGAAAAGGAATACGCCTGCGTAGTATGGGCGGTGCAGAAGCTAGCTTGCTATATCGCTGGTTCAAGGTTCACCATAGAGACTGACCACTGTCCCCTCACATGGCTGCAGTCCATGTCTACGAAAAACGGTCGTCTTTTGCGCTGGAGCTTGGCTCTTCAACAGCACACCTTCGGTATTCGCTACAAGAAGGGTAAGCTTAACGGCTTTGCCGACGGTTTGAACCGTTGCCCCTAGAGTAACAAAAGACTCATGCTAACCCGGGTTTCCGTGGCATTTTTACGTTCGTTCATACGTTTTTTTCCGAAGTGTAGTCGATTGTTAGCTGATTTTAATAACCACGTCTTAACGCTTTTACGAAATGGCTGTTTTTAGTGTTCAGGGGGGGAGGACGCGCGTAAGGAATGGGAAAGGTGTAGCAGGTTTTCTTTTTTCTTTTTAAGCCGGGTGTGTCTTGGAGGAGGGTGGCCTTGTGCTCGCTGCTTTGCGGTTGTCGGTCCGGCACAGTTCTGGGGGGATTGCTTGCCCACGCAGGAGACGAAAAGTTGCGAGACCTGCTTGCAAGACCAATTTCACCGGACCGGACCAGGGAGAAAACTCACAAGAGCGGCCACGGGGACTGATGACAACTCCCAGGGATCTACCAGCTACGAACTAACGGTTCGTCACCTCTAAGGGGAATTCTGCGACTGAAACGCCGATTCCTCACACAGCGGCTGTTGGCCCCTTCGAGTCGGGATCTTCCTCCCCCGCCGGAGATGCTGTTAGGGTTGGCGTCTGGCACCACGTGCAGAAAGGGATTTCACCCGACCTTCTCTCACCATGCCTCGTCGAAATAAGGCGTCACTGCTCCTGCTACGGTTGGCGTCCCGCACCACGTGCAGAAAGAAATTTCTTTCACCCGACTTTACACACATTGCCTCGTCGAAATGAAGTGCGACTTCCTAATTCGCCATGACCATTTCGAGTGTCTGCCGGTCTGGCGGAAGCCCCGCAGTGTTTACAGACCTCTTTTGTGTGTGTGTGTGTGTGTGTGCGACTTTAGAGGGACCCTCTCCTCGAACGGCCAAAGTGTACAGGAGAACTTCCATGAACCAGCAACGCGCGAAAGAGACGGACAAGCGTCTACAATTCCCGGAGGTGGGACGGCCTCCTCCTTGCAGCAGACTTTCTGTGCCGGTCACGTGACGTCGACGGAAGCAAGAGCCCTTTTCCTTGCAGCAGACTTTCTGTGCCGGTCACGTGACGTCGACGGAAGCAAGATCCCTCCCACGATTGTAGAGAGCCTATTTAGGGGCTCCGAAATGTACTTTTGATCACTTCATTCTCTTCTTCTCATCATCTTTCATCTACCTTTGAATAAACCGTGAAAGTTTCGCACTAGAAATCGTCTCGCCCTTGCTTGTTCACCATGGTCTACCGGATGCCTGCAGCCCGCCGACAACGCCACGCTACCCAATAAGTAACGTCGGTCGAGCTTCGATAGGCAGGCGTCGCTACAACTCGGCAGCAGTACGGTACGCTACACTGGAGTACGCAACAACAGACGGCGCGCGCTACTCGCGCGCCATATCGTCACAAGAAGGGATGGCGACGAGTGGTGCCTTGTCGAGTGAAGGATGGCGACGCCAGGCATGTATGCGCAGAGGTGCGACACGTGCCTAGTTACATTTTGAGGATTCTGTACTTGTGTCATGCGTCTCAGTAACACATATTCTGGAGGATTGGCCAAGGATGGGCTGTAATAATTGGGGTCGGGCATGAAATAGATGGTAGCTGGCACATGCCGTCGTCCAACTTATCCACGCTGAGGACGTTGTTGAAGGGAGGAGGTTGTTCTCATCGAGAACGAGGAATATAGGATTTATTTACGGTATCTACATGAGAACGTTACAGTTCATCAGTCTAGCATGACTGAGAGAGAATGCACACCCAGCAGCCGCGCCACGGCTCCTTATAAACACTCTGTCCTCCCTAGATCGCTAGGTGAGGGAAAACGGCTGTTCAACCGTCCACCAATTCGGAGCGTCTAAAGCCATCGTAACCGACCCGCCTTTGAGGGGAGAATTTACACACTCACTTCCGCACAGGTTTCACTAACCAAACCGAGGTGAGAGGGTTCTCGCTGACACAGGTCTTGCCCTGAACAAGCGCCTCTTAGTGCCAGAGTTGACCCCGCAGACAGTGTCCGCCGCGTCTGTCCATTGACTGACGACTTCTAAGACCCGTGAGACGGCGCCGCAACACGCCTTCTTCCAGGAGTTCCACCGCTTCAAACAAACCGTGATGGTGACGGCGAATCCACTAACAATACATGGTCAGCCGACCGCGCCTAGACATGGTGGCGCCGACGGGTTGGGAACTGTCGTATTTATTTATTTATTTTCAAATACTGCATCCCTATTCGGGGCTATTGCAGGAGTGGAGTACAGTAAACATAAGTGACAGAAACAAAGGCAGTTGAACATAATAAATAATTGAAAAAACAACAAGGGGAAGCAATTTTATGCCACTAGTGCTTCTACAAGATCACGTAGTGTCAATTCACGAACAGAACCGGGTAATTCATTCCAGCACTCGACAACTCTGGGGAAGTAACTGTGTTGGAACATGTCAGTTCGTGCCTTTAGGTTGAGTTAGTGGCAACGTCTGGTTGGAAGAGCACTGGCATGACTGATGTAATCATCAGCAGATAGTTGACAGCATGAGTGAATGATCGAATGTAACAGCTTCATGCAATCTATATGTCGCCTTGTGCATAGAAGAGATAAATGAAAGGAATTCATTGCAGATGAGGGCGAAAAATTGCGATCATAGCGATGACAAATGAAGCTAATAGCCTTCCGTTGTACCCATCCGACTTTGTTGATGTCGCACACTTTATACGGGTTCCAGACGCATGAAGCGTACTCTAATACAGGACGAATGAGCATTTTATACATCTGTAATTTCGTGTCTTTTGGCGATTTAGATAATTTTCGTCTCAAGTAACCTAATTTTCTTAGTGCTGTAGATGTGATGTGATCAATATGCTGGGACCACTGCACGTTGTGCGTGAAAATAACTCCAAGGTATTTGTACACCCGTGCACGTGGAACTATTCTGGTATTGAAAGCGTACACATGCTGTGATGGAAAATGGCTGTTTGTGAATGATACTACCACGGTTTTTTGAAGGTTGATGCGCATCTGCCAGTCCGTACACCAAGTGCAAAATCTGTTGAAGGAATCTTGAAGTAAGGCTTGATCATTCGGAGAAGAAATTACCTGGTATAGGACACAGTCGTCGGCATAAAGACGGATTTTGACTTAATATTGTTCGGAAGGTCATTTATAAAGATTAAAAATAACAAAGGTCCCAGAACAGAGCCTTCGAACACCTGATGTTACATTTACAGTGGAGGACGAAGTGGAATTAAATTAAACGAATTGAGAGCGAGAGTTAGGAAAGCTAGCTATCCAGTCGATCAGTTGAGGATTATTTAAAATTAGTTTTAGCTTACTTAGTAGCTTGTGTATAACCGTGTCAAAAGCTTTGGAAAAGTCTACAAATAACGCATCAATTTGATTGCCAATATCAATATTTTTAGTAATGTCATGTGAAAATTCCACCAGTTGTGCTGAAACCACGACGAAATACATGTTATATGTTAGAGAGAATTTTATTTGATTCAAGGTATTCTGTTATATGCTTGTGTATGACATGTTCTAGTAGCTTTCCGGAATCGGAGGTAAGCGATATAGATCTATAGTTAGAAAAAAAATTTCTTTTCATCAGATTTATGTAGAGGCAGGACCTTGGCTAGCTTCCAAGAATGGGGGACAATGCCTGAATTCAAGGATTTGTGAAAGATAACCGCCAAATAACGGGAATACCAGAGAGAGTATCTTACTAGAAAGCTGTTTGGAATGTTGTCGGGACCAGTGCACTTCTTTGTGCCTAAATTGAGAATCAAGTTTAGGATGCCGTTCTCACTGATTACCACATCACCGATAGAAATTGTCGTCCTATTGTCGTACTTAGAAAGCGAGTCACCACAGTAGACATGGAGGCGCCGTTCGGTTGGAGACTTTCGCTTCCCCGAAGATCGCCAGCCCCTGCAGGTCGAACGCAACAGGGCACACACCCATGACTAAGAAAAAGAAAAGATCTGTCGAAAATAATGCCCTATTTCGTAAAAAAGTATGTGTGCTTTAGAGATACCCATGAAACGACATTATGTATTGTTGCGATTAAGGTTGGACAGTGTTTATTTACAGGACAAGCTTCATGGTCCGGGAAAGATGGCGTCAATAGGCTGCGCCAGCTAACGCCAGCTAACAAGCCCGGCTCGTGCCGTTGCAATCGCTGGTTTCCAGGCGAAGCCCGCTGCGAAAGTACAGATCACTGGGAAAGTGTATGGTGAAACCGTTTAAGACGCGCAACATGTACCAACTGGGTCCAGCTAGACCGACGACCAGCTGACGTCAAGTGTGCTACCACGTACGTAAAGTCGCTCAAGTGATCCAGTATGACGCATGGGCCCGTGTACTGAGGTAGCAACTTTTCGAATAAGCCACGTTCACGTTGCTGAGTCCACACACAACCAAAACCACAATGCCGGACGCACCAGTACTTGAATTCCTTCGTCCCAAAAACTGCTTCGAAGTGGAATCAGCTAACCTCCGTCGTCACCATCAGCGATCCTGCGAAATTTAAAGATGCTGTTCATGATTATCTGCTGTAACCTTTCCTGTTCTTGTTTGTTTCTTATTGTATTTTCCCCACTCGTCTCTGTAACGCCTGACCGGGCTCTAGAAATAAAAAAAAGAATATGAAAATGAAAAAAAGTTTCCTTTAGCATACGAAGCAGACTGATGTCGCCTGCCATAGCGCTCTTTCGGTTGGTGTTGCGATGTCACAGTACGAAGACGAGCAATACGCCGGGTTTCGTCGGAAACACAGCGTCTTGGTAGCAGAGTTCTTGCTGTGAGAGTCGAACGGTAGTATAGTGTCAATGAAGCTTAGCGGTGGACGCGCGTAAAAGAGGTAAAAAGGACTGTAATCAGTCGTCCCTGCTTTAAGCATAGGTGATGAAGCATAGGTGATGAAGCATTATAAGCATAGGTGATGAAGGGGAGAACATCATCCCAGTTTTTGTGATCGGAAGATCATATGGCCAGCACGTTAGAGTTCTGTTCGCACGTTCTACGTGCTCATTTGTCTGAGGGTGATAAGGTGTGGAATAGCGGAACTGCGAATTGCAGAGACAAAGCAGTTCTGTGGTGTTGGTGTTGGTGGTGTTGGTGGTGGTGGTAGAATCATATTATTCAAGAAGTTAACAAGAGAGTTGCTTACTGTGCACCTGAGTGGCAGCCCCCAGTCTGGTACGCCATTGGAGATGGCAGCTGCCCGGGCGCTCTCCACCAAGGAACGTTGAGCTTCCAAGGTAGAGCAGCCGAGCAGGTACTCCTCCCAAGCCTCTCTAGTAGGGATGGGGAAAGGAGATGAGAAAGAGAGTGGAGTAGCGGGGCACGAAATGTGTCGGCGAGGACCTGACAAGTCGGGCACGTGCCAGAGATTTCCGGCATGAAGTGCCGGGCGACCGCCGGACTAAGGAAAGTATTGGTCTGAAGGCGGCGTTGTACTCGTTTGTCCGCTTTCGCCAAACTGCGTGCAGGGTCAGGGTAAAGTCGGCGCGAAGTGCGGTAATAATCCAGAATATCGCTGTAGCGTGTGAAGCTCGAGTTGACAGGATCCGACTCGGGACATGGAGGGACAGCAGCCCAGAGGAGAGAAGCGCAGGCAGCGGCATTCGCCGCCTCGTTGCAGGAAAGACTTGTGTAGACTGGGGTCCAGTCTATTCTGATGGAGTGAGGGTTGAAGCACCAGGAGGCGGCCCGAAGCCGCCAGCAGGGCGATGGAACCCTGGATGTAACTAGAACAGGTTGAGCGCGAATCTAAGTTAGTGTGAGTGGTGGGGTGAAAGGCGGCCAAAGCAATGGTAACCTCCTCTGCATGAGTTACAGCGTCGGCTCTAAAGGAGGGGTCATCGAGGTGTGGACGCTCTGTGATCACAGCGGCCGTGAAGTGACCTGAGGGGGAAGAGCCCGAGACGTCTACGTAGAATACGCCAGGCGATCGGACTGGCGCGCCTGAAGGGCCGGGGCAAGGGTGTAGCCAGGGGGGGGGCGCTTATGGGGCTTCAGCCCCCCCCGAAATTTTTTTCGGGCTGTCATTACTCCAGGATGGACAGACACGATAAACAGCTATTGGTCTGGCAGTGGAACTGCACAGGTCTAGCCGGGAAAAAAACCGGTCCTACAACAATACGTAAGAAATACCCAACCCAAACCCAATGTAATGCTACAAGAAACCGTGTGCGCGTCGGCCAACATCCCGGGCTACCACGCCCTCATCCCTAAATTCCAAAACGATAGGGGCATCTCCACACTAATCAGAAAGGGCCTAGTACCCATGGAACATGAGATTAAAGCCCGTAATCCGAGCATATAATGATAGAGATTATTCCTCATAGAACGCAAAAGAATAGCATCTTTATATTGAGCATATACAGTAACCCATCCAAAAAACAGCAGCGTTTTCTCTCCCTGCTCAAAAAGGCGACCGAGCTCACCGGCCTGAACCCGCTAATAGCGGGTGGGGACTTCAACGCTCCGTGCCATACCTGGGAATACGGCCACACCACAACCAAGGGCAAGCAGTTATGGCAGGACTCGCAAGACTTGGAATACACGCTCATCACGGATTCCAGCGCCCCAACGCGAATGGGCAATTCGGTTGCAAGAGATACCACACAGGACTTAACAATGATTAAAAACATCGAGAGGGCTACCTGGAGAAACATCCTAGATGATCTAGGTAGCGACCACATGATCATCGAGATCACGATCCCCCGAGCGGGAACCACGCCCACCCCCGGTCAAAAGCTTCAAATGGACAGACTGGGACAAGTTTCGCAAGCACCGGGATATCAGGCTAGACGACTAGCCGATCGGTGACATTGACACATGGATCGCGGACCTGACCAGGGATGTCATGGAGGCCATGCAAACCATCACTCCCGAAATCCTGACGGAGAAGATGGACAGTCGCCACGCACACCTCTGGGAAGTCAAGAAATCAATACAAACCCGATGGCAAGGCCAGCGGCTCAATCGAAAGCTGAGGAAAAAGATAGCCGAACTAAACAAACAAATCGGAGAGCACTGCAAAACCTTGAGCAAGCAACAGCGGGACGAAGTCTACAACGCCACGGATGGCCAAACTCACAACGGAAGTACGTGGCGACTGCTGAGGCACAGCTGCTGGGCGAAACCCAAAGCAAATCCAAGCAATGAGCCGACATGCAGAGACTTCTGCACAAGGAGAAAGGGGTGGCGAGCGACAAGCAAATCGTCATGAAACTCTGCTACAAGTACCTTCCGCAACGACCGATGGTCGAGCACGCCGGTACACTGGCAGTCCCAGTCCCAAGTTAGATTAAGACTTTAATGAGGCAGAAATCAGAACGGCACTCCAAGGACTAAACGGCAAGTCAGCCCCAGGACCGGACAGGGTTAACAACAAAACGCTCAGAAACCTGGACGACAAATATGTCACCAAACTTACGGGCTATATGAACAAGTGCTGGAGAGAAGGCTGCATCCCGGAGCAGTGGAAGAAGTCCAAGGCTATCCTCATACCCAAGCCCGGAAAGCCGTTGAGCTTGGAGAACGTACGCCCAATCTCTCTCACGTCGTGCGTGGGCAAGGTCTTGGAACAAGCCTTCCTGAACCGTATCAACAGCCATCTAGAAGAGACCGAAGCCTACTCCCACACCATGATATGCTTCCGATCCCGCCTGTCCACGCAGGACGTCATGTTGCCACTGAAGAACCAGATCCTTGACGACAAAAAACACCAGAGCCATCCTAGGACTAGACCTGGAGAAAGAATTCGGCAACGTCGCTCACGAGTCGATCCTGAAACAAATGTCTAATCTGAACCTGGGGGAAAGGGCCTACATCTACGTGAGGGACTCTCTGAACGATCGCAAAGCCATCCTGACGGTTGGCGACCTCCGGTCCGAAGAACGGACCCAGGGAAGTGCAGGTACCCCCCCCCCCCCCCCATGGCTCAGTTATATCTTCGCTCCTTTTCAACTTACTCATGCTGGGTCTCCCCAGGAAACTACGGCAAATCGCAGGAATCCACCACGCTATGTACGCAGACGATATAACGATTTGGGCGGACCGCGGCAGTGATGGCCAAATTGAGAATGCATTACAAACGGCCATTCACAAAGTCGAAGAGTACCTCCAAGGAACGGGTCTCAAATCCTCCCCGAGCAAGTCCGAACTACTCTTTTACCGGCCCACGCGCAGAGGCATGCCACCAAAGAGCTACACGGGACCCCGGGAGTACGAGGAAATCGGCCTGTACACCCAAGACGGAAACGAAATCCCCGAAGTAAACAAGATCACAATCCTCGGAATGATCATTGAGGCCAACGGAGCTAACGGCGAAACCGTGAGGAAGATCGAAGGCAATGTCACCAGCGCCGCGAAACTCATAAAGAGAATAACCAACAGACACGCGGGCATGAAGGAAGCAAACGTCATTCGACTGATCCACTCCTTTGTTGACAGCCACATCGCCTACGTAGCCGCCTAACACAACTGGCACGTTCAGTCTTCCAAAGAGCCTCCACACTTGATGCTCCCATCGAAGCCCGCTTCTGTTGGTGAGGCTTCAACAGTCGACTGCCAAATGATTCCGGTGCTGCGATCCATTGTGAATGTCATCAGGGCCATGCTGACAAGCATTGACACTCCATCTGCTCGAAGTGGGCTACAAGTGCTCGACGCGCTGAGCCCCGTCCTAGCAAGTCTTGAGTGAAGCCGTGACTGACAATCACCAGTCATTTCGCAAGGAGGTCAGAGAAGCGTCGATCCTTCAGTGGAACGCGAGAGGTCTAAGATCTCGCATCGCCGATTTTCGTCAATTTGTTCTCACTAACCAGTTTCCAATCATTGTCATCTGTGAACCAAGATTATCCCATCCAATAAGACTATCCAGCTACGAGACAATATTCTCATCAAGCGACATCAAAAGTAGCAAGGTCGTCGTGTTCATTCGCCGTGAACTCACTTACGTCGTCCAAACGGTGCAACTTCATGACGACAATCAGTATGTGTGCATGACTGTTAAAAATAGGAAAGTCACCTTTGCACTCTTGGGGGTGTATCTGTCTCCATCAAGTCGATTTGACACCAAAAGACTAGAAGACATCTTAAAAACACAACCTGGTCCATGGATTATGCACCGGGTACTTCAACGCACCATACCATTTGGGGAAGCTCAAAGGTTAACGCGACGGGACGACGACTAGCTTCATTAGTTTCCAACAATGGTCTCTACCTGCTGAATGACGCGAGTCCAACATTTCTGCGGGGAATAACGTTCAGCAGCTGCCTCGATTTGACTTTTGTCTCCCACCGCCGCGCCACACATGTTAAGTGGTTTTTGGACATTGAAACGCACGGAAGTGACCACAGCCCCACTTACCTCAAGATCAAGGGAATGTCTAACACGTTTACGTCCACCGCGATACGAAGAATAGATTGGACTGTCTTTAAATCCCAGATTGAAGACATTTGTCACAAAGGCCTCTCTCGTGGACTTCAACAAGCTGTCAAGAAAACGGCACAGACAGCCACACGCACACTCACACGTTCTCCAAGGTATTCTGAATTCGACCTGGACTTGGAGCGGCTTCGTGCGATTCGCCGTCGTGCTGAAAGAAGATATCGACGCACTAAGTCAATTCAGGATCTAAGAACAGCCCGGCGATAGCAAAAGAAGATACAACGCCGCATGGATAAACTGTAGAGGCTCAGCGGTGGTCGAAATTTTGTGCGTCGCTAGATCCCCGCAAACCGCTATCTCAAATATGGAGAACTGTGCGAGGTCTACGTTCTGTTCCGGAACAGTGTTTCCCGTTTAAGGCCCTGGCACTATTCCGGCGCCGACAAGACATTTATGTGGCGTAAGACTTCTGTGCTATGATTGCGGGCCAGCCAACTCGCACAGGTTCGCTTACATTGAACCGTATTCCAGATTCACGAGATTCGCGCATGGATCTTCCTTTCACGACGCAAGAGCTTGACGCGGCGCTCGCCCTATGTAATCGGTTGTCGTCGCCTGGTCCGGGTGACATATCTTATCGTATATGCTATGTCACCTTGGTGAACGGGCACGAAGTGCGCTCCTTAATGTCTATAACGAGTCCTAGCAGGACGGCAAAGTTCATCAAGATTGGAAGATCAGCCGCCTGGTACCGCTTCTTAAGCCTGGCAAGTCTCCCTTATATATTACTTCATGCCGACCAACTGCGCTGCCAAGTTGCGTTGGGAAGGCAATGGACGAATGATCCTTGCCAGACTTGAGTGGTGCCTTGAACATTACGAAATCTACCCGGACGCCATGGCTGGTTTAAGACGTCACCGATGTTCTATCGACAACGTTATCGATCTGGTAACCTATGTTCAACACCAAAATACGTGTAAGAGGTTATCTGTCGCAATGTTCTTAGATATAAAGGGAGCCTACGACAACGTTCTTCATGACGCCATACTTGAAGCATTGGAATCGGTGGGCGTAGGCGGTCCATTATATAGTTGGACACGCAGTTATTTACATAGGCGGCCTCTATTTCTTAACACTGAAGCTGGCCCAACCTCGCAATATTATACGCACCATGGAGTTTCACAAGGCGGTGTCTTGAGTTCCACACTTTTCAACCTTGTACGCATTGGTCTCGTGGAACGACTTCCGAACACAGTTATAGTATCAATGTATGCCGACGACATCTGCGTTTGGGCATCTGGTGTGACACGGCCGCAAGTTCGCGCCAGGCTTCAAAAAGCTGCCACGTCAACATCGGCGTACTTAAATGAACAAGGCCTCAAGATCTCGCCAGAAAAATCCGCATTGGTCGCGTTTAGCCGAAAGCCAATGAGGTCATACGATGTCTCTATCGACGGACAAAGCATACCTTATGTCAGGACGCACCGATTCTTAGGCGTAATCATTGATCGTGACCTCTGCTGGAGTTCTCATGTGGCCTACCTAAAGAAGCGCCTGACGGATATCTCTAATGTGTTTAAGTTTCTTGGAGGAAAAGTCTGGGGTAATTCAGTACATGCAATGATGCAACTGTACAGGACGCTATTTCTTGGGTATTTGCGATACAGCTTGCCTGTGCTGACCAATACCTGCAGAAGTAATATCCGTACACGCGAAAGCGTCCAGGCCCAGGCGCTTAGAGTGTGTCTTGGATTGCCGCGGTGCTCTTCAACGGCTGAAACAATTGCCATTGCACTCGATTTCCAAGCCAAGACCCATATAGTCATGGAAGCGCTCAGAGCACACGTAAGACACCTTGCTCGAGCCCCTGCCCATCATCTAGCCTCACTGCCAGAGGATCGACCACGTGCTTCCTTTTGTGAAACAGTCCTGCCCTATCGTGCATACCGTCCATCAGGTTATGCAGCTCCAGCGAAAGTTCCGTTTCCACCAGGGTGCTTGGCTCAAGCAAAGGTTCGACTAACGGTACAGGAATACGAACAGAAGCCCAACTCTCGTCTCCAGCACTCAAGCAGATTTCACTGCTCTTGCTGTACGAGACGTACAACGAGCATCATCATCTGTATACTGACGCTTCAACCACGGTGAATGGCTCTGAAGCATCGGTGATCTTTCCTGCAAAACTTTCCACTATAAAGATTCGACTATCTCACCAGACTACATCGACTGCCGCGGAGCTTGCTGCTATTCGTTGTGCACTTCGTGTAATTTCTGAAGAACTACCCAAGAAATGGAGCGTGTTCACTGACTCCAAGGCTGCTCTTCATAGTTTTGTTTCTGCCTTACGCCGAGGACCCCACGAAGAACTAGTTTTAGAAGTCAGACTGCTGCTTCACCACCTCGTCGAGCAAGGACACGACATCACGTTACAGTGGATTCCAAATCACTGTTGCATAATGGGCAATGAACATGCCGACGCAGCAGCACGACCTGCACATGAGAATGGCTTGCAAGACTCCATTCCATTCTCAAGAACAGACGCTGCAATGAAAATTCGTGTGCTTGCAAATGAAGCCATCAAAACTTTATGGAACACACCAAGCTTGAAGCATACACGTCTACACCGACTGGACCCATCCCTTCGACTCCATCCCTTCGACCTCCATCTGGACTCTCTCGACTCGAAACAGAAGTACTTCGCCGACTATGGCTTGGTGTCGCCTACACAAGATCTTTCGCCTTCCAAGTCGGTATGGACGACAGCGCAGCTTGCAGTCACTGCGGCGGCGAGGAGACTATCGAACACGTACTTTGCCACTGTACTCAATACAGCGCGCACCGGCTGTCACTAGCGACCACGTTGGCACGTCTTGACGACAGACCTCTTTCAGAACAGTCAGTTGTGGAATACTGACATAAACTGTCGTCGCAGCGAAAGTCGGTCAAGGCTTTGTTGACCTTTTTACATCACAGCGGTTTATTAGAAAGACTATAATCATCCCCCATTCCGTCCCTTTTCATATATTTTTCTCACGCTTTTATTTTTGTCACGCTCTTCTTTCCGTCTTTACTTCCCCTTTCTCTTCCCCTAGTGCAGGGTAGCAAACCGGAGGTTTTAACTCTGGTTAATCTCCCGGCCTGTCTCTCATTTGCATCTCTCTCTCTCTCGCGAAAAAGAACAACATCAACACGCTCATAAGGACAGCGTACAAAATAGCCTTGGGCCTCCCGGAATGACGAGCACCGAGCTCCTGGCCCTGCTGAGCATATACACCTTGGGAGAAATAGCCGAAGCACAACGCACCTCGCAGCTCGAACGCCTGTCGATCACCACGATGGGAAGGTACATTATGAACAAGCTCGGCATAACGTACCACAACCAGCACGGCCAGAAAATGCAGATCCCCAACAAAATCAGAGACACCGTTACGGTGGCAAACATCCCAAGAAACGTCCACCCCGATTACAACTGAGGTAGAAGAAAGGCAAGAGCCGAGGCTCTGCTCCGTTCATTCGGCAGGGAAAGAAATGCGCGCTTTGTCGACGCAGCCGAATATCCGAACGGCCAAAAATACACCGCCGTAGTGATAGACACAAACTCCAAAATCAGAACCACATGCAGTGTATACACCAAACACTCGAAAATAGCGGAGGAAGTAGCGATCGCGCTGGCCCTCACAGAACAGGAATGCGAAGTCGTACTAAGCGACTCGCAAACGGCAGTAAAGAATTACGCCAAAGGTAGAATTTCCAAGGAAGCCCTGTCCATTCTGGCCGAAGCGGGCAGATCCAAAACCGTGAGCTTGAGAATGATATATCGTTCCCCGCGCACGTCACCACGGAAGGCGACGCGCTCCAGAACATAAACAAGACGGCGCACCGGACGGCGTGAGACATGACCCGCCGCGCTGAACAGGGCAACGCCTCTCGCACGATAGCGAACACTCCTCGCGCAGAACAGGACAGGCTCACCAAATTCAACGATGATAACCAGTGCATATCTAAACGCCAGAATGATATACCCACCGCCGAGTCTCAAATTGAGCAGGAGGCAGGCCGTCGCCTGGAGACAATTCCAGACGAACACCTTCCCTAATCCGTTCCGTCTGAAGCGTATCTTCCCATATAAGCATCAGGACGACACGTGCAAATTGTGCCAGGAAGGACCAGCAACACTCAAACACATGCTGTGGGAGTGCAGTGTAGTTATAGGAAGGTTGGCAGTTGCTCCGGAGGTGGGCCGCCCGGCCGCTTCTCTGCGCAGCTCAGACCTCGGAATCTAGACGTGGGCAGTCCAGCAAGCCCGTGAGGCGGCGTTGAGGCAGCGCCTTGACGTTCCCCGGCCCGTAGGAGACCTGAGCCCGGGTCGCGTTAAACCTTGCCGGACGTACAAGCAAGTTGTATCCATCCATCCATCCATCCATCCATCCATCCATCCATCCATCCATCCATCCATCATGCACTGTCGACCAAAACAACCCCCGGCGCCGGAAATCGTTCTGAATTTTGTCTAGAATGTCTATTTCATGCTCGAAAAGACATTTCAGAGCGAACATTGTGAAACAAGGGCAGAATTTCGCGGCAACGCCCATGCACCGGGAGTCACATGTGTTGGAACCTCAGCGCTGACGCCCGTTGTTGCAGCTGGGTCGCAAGCCCCAAGGGTAGCGTTGGCCTGGCAGCCTGGGGCACAACTGGAAGCATCCGAAGGTCCCAGCAAAGCATGAGTCGACTCGTAACAGAACAACTTGTTTATTCTAGCATCGCAAAGAGTGGGCGGTCAGGTCGACCGAAGTAGAGCGACGGGAGAGCACGTTACTCAACAGAAGAAATCGGAGCCTTCTCGGCGTCCGGGGGCAGCTGCTTCTATACTCTCGCAGTTGAGGGCAAGAAGGAACGCCTCTATAGACGCGCACGTGACTGTGCCGCTCGGACACGTTGGGATGAGTAGGTGGCGCATCCACCGGGCCGGCGCCGCTCGGGAACGTTGGGATGAGTAGGTGATGCATCCGCCGGGCCGGCGCCGCTCGGGAACGTTGGGATGAGTAGGTGACGCATCCGCCGGACCGGTGCCGCTCGGGCACGTTGGGATGAGTAGGTGACGCATCCGCCGGACCGGTGCCGCTCGGACCTCCTCGCTTCACAGTTGGGGGAGCTCCTCTCCCCGGCTGCCGCGCTTCGACAAGCGTGGGCACCAACATGCACACACACACACACACGCACACGAAGACACGTGGCATTGGAACATGCCTGGGCGCGCTTGGCGGGGAGGCGAGGCAGCGGCGCCGAACGGGCCAAAATGTCCGCCGCTTTGAACGAAGCCCCAGCGTCCGTTGCATCCGCGCCGGCTAACCGCGCGTCGTAGGCGAAACGTAACAGACCGCCACGCCGGGGGAAGGAGATCCCGATGGTCAGGGGACTGCATCCGCTGTCCGGAGGGATGTCGCTCGATGATGCTCATAACCGAAGTCGGGCGTCCCTCGACGTTTCTTGAGCGCAGCGCACAGAGAAGCCCTCGTTCTCTCGTTCAGGTTCACACAGGACACTGCAAAGTGACTTCGGGAGAGTTCACATTTTTGTTCTCGTTCCCGGCAAGCGGTAGAACTACGCCGAAACTCAACCGCTCAGTCAGCAAGCACGGCACAACCCTCACTAAGCCCTGCCAGGCTCTTTCCCCTTCTATACCACTGCCTAGTTCCTTACAGTAGTCTAGCAGCACTCAGAACGCGTCCACAAATCGGAAAATTGCACTAGAAAGCACATCATCACTTTGAAACACTACACAAAAGCAATATGTTAAAAATCCTGCCTCAGGAAGAAAAACATCAGTAACAAACAATTTTGAGGCTGATTCCTACGTTAGGGGCTTCGACTTAAGCCATCGGCGTTACCGTTGAGACTCCCCTTTTTGTAACGCACCTCAAAGGAATATTGTTGCAAAGCGAGGCTCCAGCGCAGGAGGCGGCCATTTTTGGGAGAGATGGTCTGCAGCTATTGGAGAGGGCAGTGATCCGTCTCAATGATAAACCTCGAGCCGGCTAGATAGCATGACAATTTCTGAACGGCCCACACGAGACACGCACACTCTTTCTCGGTGGCGCTATACGCCTGCTCACGACTGGTCAGCTTACGACTAGCATACAGGACGGGGTGTTCCACTTCTCCATTTTCCCGTTGGCACAGTACAACGCCCATGCCTCGCTCACTAGCATTGCACTGAACAACGAACCCTTTTGTGTAGTCGGGCGATCGTAGCACAGGCTGGCTTGTTAGGGCACTCTTTAGGGCGCTAAAAGCTCTTTCCTTTGTCTCGTCCCAGACGACTGTTTGCGGCTCTGTCTTTCTTAGAGCATCCGTCAGGGGAGCCGCGATATCAGAGTACCTGGGGATGTACCTCTGATAGTAGCCGGCGACACCTAAGAACGACCGAATATCGGTCTTCGTGCGCGGTTGCGGGAAGTCTCGCACAGCGGCCACCTTTATTTCAGAGGGGCGGCGACGACCCCGACCAATCACGTGACCGAGGTAGACAGCCTCGGCCTGTGCTAACTGGCACTTAGGAGCCTTGACTGTCAAGCCCGCTTCGCGCAGGCGGGTTAGCACTGCCCGCAAGTGTGCCATATGCTCAGACCAGGATGCGGAGAATATCGCTACGTCGTCTAAATACGGTAAAGCGAATTCTTGCTGTCCCCGCAACACTTTATCCATGAGGCTTGAAAAACAGTATGGCGCGTTCTTCAAACCAAAACTCAACACTTTAGGACGGAATGTTCCCATTGGTGAAATGAACGCCGCATACCTACTAGCCTCTTCTGTAAGTGGAACCTGCCAATAACCCCTGACAAGATCTAGGGTGGAAATAAACTGAGCGCTACTAACTTTCTCAAGGCGCTCCTCGATGTTAGGGATCGGATAAATTTGATCCTTAGTGATGGAATTAAGCCTGCGGTAGTCGACGCAAGGACGAGGTTCCTTGCCCGGTACCTCAACTAATATCAAAGGGGAGGTATAATCACTCTCACCTGCCTCAATAACACCGAGCTGTAGCATTTTCTTTACCTCAGCCTCCATAATATCGCTCTGGCGGGGTGACACCCGGTACGCCTTGGATCGTACTGGCTCTGGGGAGGTAAGTTCTATATCATGAGTAAGGACAGAAGTCCTACCAGGCCTTTCAGAGAACAGACCTTGAAACTCTTGTAAGAGCTGGTGTAGTTCGGTTTTCTGCTCAGGCGACAGCGATGCTCTACTGATTAAGTCAATAATGACTTGATCGGTGTCTTCCCTGTTCGTCACTGAGCCTAGTCCCGGAAGCTCGACCGGAAGCTCTTCGGGAACGTTTACCATCATGCACACCACTGCTTCCCTTTGTCTATAAGGTTTGAGCAGATTACAGTGGTAAACTTGCTGTGCTTTCCGCTTTCCTGGCAGACTCACCACGTAGTTGACGTCCGACAGTTTTTGAACAATTCGTGCTGGGCCCTCCCACTGCACGTCTAGTTTGTTTTGTAGCGATGTGCGCAATATCATGACCTCATCGCCCACCTCAAAACGACGGGCCCTGGCTGTCCGATCATAATAAACCTTGGCCCTCTGCTGGGCCTTTGCCATTGCTTCACCTGACAACTCCTGTGCCCTTCTTAAGCGTTCGAGGAGCTTAAGCACGTACTCCACCACGACTGGGTCGTCGCCCCTGCCTTCCCACGATTCTCGAAGCATGCGAAGCGGAGATCGCAGCGAGCGACCGTACACCAGCTCAGCTGGCGAAAACCCCGTAGCCGCATGCGGCGCGGTCCTTAATGCAAACATCACCCCAGGCAGACACAGCTCCCAGTCAGTTCGATGTTCAAAACACAATGCTCTCAACACGCGCTTCATGACGGAGTGGAGCTTCTCAACGGAATTCGACTGTGGGTGGTACACTGAGCTGTGTAGCAGCTTTACCCCACACCTTTCGAGAAAAGTTGTCGTCAAAGCGCTAGTAAACACTGTGCCCTGATCTGATTGGATTTCCGCAGGAAAACCAACTCGCGCAAATATGGACAGTAGTGCATTGACTATCTCAACTGAGCTGAGTTCTTTAAGCGGCACTGCTTCAGGGAACTTTGTCGCTGGGCAGATCACAGTCAAAATGTGTCTGTACCCCGTGGCTGTTACCGGCAGAGGTCCCACTGTATTAATAACGAGCCGTCTAAAAGGCTCCGTAATGATAGGTACCAATCTCAACGGCGCCCTTGATTTGTCCCCTGGTTTGCCCACCCGCTGACAGGTGTCACATGTCCTCACAAAGTGGTCTGCGTCCCGAAAACACCCTGGCCAATAGTACTCTTGCAAGAGACGGTCCTTAGTTTTCTTAACTCCTAGGTGTCCGGACCACGAACCCCCGTGCGACAAGCGCAACAGATCCTGACGATAGCATTGAGGCACGATCAGCTGATCGAACTCCCCTCCCCTGCGGTCTAGATACTTCCGGTACAGGACCCCACCTCTTTCCACAAAGCGAGCATTTTTTTTGGCGATGCCTTCCTTGACAATGCAGCGTATGTTTTCTAGGCTGCCATCCTTCTTTTGCTCGGCTATCAAAGCCGACCGGCTGACTTTTAGCAACCTATTAAGTCCGTCTGACGTAGGCGCGATGAGCAAATCTGCAGATAGCTCTTCTAACTTTCCCGCATCGGGAATTTCCTCTCCAGTATCTGGTGCCTTTAACGTTACAGACTCAAGTTTATTCAGTTCGGGCGTGCTCTGAATATCAGTTTGCTGCGCCTCTGACCCTTTTTGATTGTTCGACAACGTCGGCGCCGCAACTACCGCCTTTGCAGCGAGCTCCCGAACCTTCGATCTGGTTAAGGCCTGAACGCTAGCCTCACCAAACAAAAGCCCCTTCTCGCGCAGGAGGTGATCGGACCTGTTCGAAAATAGGTACGGGTACAGGGGGGGGCAGCATAGATGACACTGCCGCCTCCGTCTCAAGCGCTCCGAAAGGTCCTTCAATAAGCACTTTTGCTACGGGCAGACACACGCTATGAGCTTCCACGGCTTGCTTGATCCATGCGCACTCGCCCGTGAACATATGGGGTTCTACGTACGTAAGAGGGGTGAACTACATCCATTGTAGCTGCGGAATCGCGAAGCACTCGGCACTCTTTCCCGTTCACGAGGAGGTCTCGCATGTAAGGCTCGAGAAGCTTCATGTTCTCGTCAGTGCTGCATAATGACAAAAACACAACTTTTGGTTTTGTTTCCGGACACTGCGCCGAAAAGTGACCCGGCTTCTGGCACGTATAACAAACGCGCGCTTGCCTCGTCTCGAACCGCTTTCTGCGTTCGGCTTCGGCTGCCGCCGTCTCCTTAGGTTCGGTCGCACTGCTTTCACTCGCATCCGCACTACGTGTGTTCCCCTTTGCTCTCATGGGTGTGAACTTCGGCCTCTCAAACTTCGAGCCAAATTCACCCTTTTGACCGTCCTTAGCTCCGCGAGCCCGACGCGTCACAAACTCCTCGGCTAGCTCAGCGGCTTTAGCCACCGTACAAACGTCTGGCCTATCCAAGACCCAGTACCGCACGTTCTCAGGCAACCGACTATAAAACTGTTCCAGCCCGAAGCACTGCAGAACTTTATCGTGGTCACCAAACGCTTTCTCTTCTTTGAGCCACTCCTGCATGTTTGACATAAGCCTGTAGGCAAACTCTGTATATGACTCACTTTTGCCTTTCTCATTTTCCCGAAACTTCCGACGGAACGCCTCTGCTGACAGCCTGTACTTTTTTAGCAGACTCGATTTCACTTTGTCGAAATCCTCTGCCTCCTCTCTATTCAAGCGAGCGACTACGTCGGCCGCCTCGCCGGGTAACAAAGTGAGCAAGCGCTGTGGCCACGTTTCCCGAGAGAACCCCTGCTTCTCGCACGTTCGCTCAAAGTTAACCAGGAACAAACCAATGTCCTCTCCAAGCTTAAACGGCCGCATCAGGTCAGTCATTTTGAACAATACGCGTTCTCCTGCACCGTGTGCCTGACTTCCACTACGAGCGCGTTCCATCTCTAACTCGAGACGCTTCATTTCCAGAGCGTGTTGACGGTCGCGCTCTTGTTGCTCTCGCTCTTTCTGTTCTTTACGTTCACGCTCTTCTCTTTTTGCCGTCTCCCTCTCCTCAATGGTCTCAAGGCATTCCGACAGCTCGTCGTCCTCAGCCTCTAACTCAAGAATAGCCCTTAGCAGTTCTGGTTTTCTGAGTTTGTCTGAGACATCCAGACCCAACTCTCTTGCAAGCTCCAGCAATTTCGGTTTGCGCAACGACTTCAAATCCATGGCTGCTCTGAATGCTGCTCACTCCCACCGCGGCTCGAGGCAGCCGCGAAGAGCTACGACCGAGACGATCAGCTCTGGGCCGTCCAGCAGGTCCTCGAGGCGCTCGAAAGGCACGGACCCAGCGAGCCGGCAACGGCGAGCGGAGACCCGCGCCGAGTAACGGCACCTTCGAGGATGACGTAGGCCCTCGTCGGGGCGCGCGAGCGCCCAACTGCAGGCATAAATAAAGTTTCTCCAATCCAATCCAATTCTCTACTGCCTATTATTGTCTTGCCGCAAACTAACCCGGCAGCAACGACAACCACAATTACCAGCTCTGTTTCTGACACTAACAAAAGCCTGGCAAAGCTCAGAAGAAGAAAGTCCCGCACTCACCAAACCTCGCAGCCAAGAATTCAGCGCAGTCGTTCCGCTGCAGGCAACCAGTCATCACACAGGGCTCGTTGCACTGCTCCCGGATGGTCGTTGTGCTGCTCAGCATACAGTCAACTGCATATCTTTGCTGCTGGCCTCCGTTGTCGCGATCTCACCGCTGGCAGACAGTTGTTGGGAACCTCAGCGCTGACGCCCGTTGTTGCAGCTGGGTCGCAAGCCCCAAGGGTAGCGTTGGCCTGGCGGCCTGGGGCACAACTGGAAGCATCCGAAGGTCCCAGCAAAGCATGAGTCGACTCGTAACAGAACAACTTGTTTATTCTAGCATCGCAAAGAGTGGGCGGTCAGGTCGACCGAAGTAGAGCGACGGGAGAGCACGTTACTCAACAGAAGAAATCGGAGCCTTCTCGGCGTCCGGGGGCAGCTGCTTTTATACTCTCGCAGTTGAGGGCAAGAAGGAACGCCTCTATAGACGCGCACGTGACTGTGCCGCTCGGGCACGTTGGGATGAGTAGGTGGCGCATCCGCCGGGCCGGCGCCGCTCGGGGACGTTGGGATGAGTAGGTGATGCATCCGCCGGGCCGGCGCCGCTCGGGCACGTTGGGATGAGTAGGTGACGCATCCACCGGGCCGGCGCCGCTCGGGCACGTTGGGATGAGTAGGTGACGCATCCGCCGGACCGGTGCCGCTCGGGCACGTTGGGATGAGTAGGTGACGCATCCGCCGGGCCGGTGCCGCTCGGACCTCCTCGCTTCACAGTTGGGGGAGCTCCTCTCCCCGGCTGCCGCGCTTCGACAAGCGTGGGCACCAACATGCACACACACACACACACACGCACACGAAGACACGTGGCATTGGAACATGCCTGGACGCGCTTGGCGGGGAGGCGTAGCAGCGGCGCCGAACGGGCCAAAATGTCCGCCGCTTTGAACGAAGCCCCAGCGTCCGTTGCATCCGCGCCGGCTAACCGCGCGTCGTAGGCGAAACGTAACACATGACTCAAGGAGCCCCATCCGAGCACAATGTTTCAAGGGTGTTTTGATGGCGAGCGGGCTTGTCGCGGCATTTCGCGGAGGCCGCGGAATCTACGGAGCGCATGCATTTCAATTCCGAAACTTTGTAGGTATAAAGTTCTCATAAACTTTTGGTGCGAAAGGTGGAGCGACATTTCCAAAGTCATGCTTGGTATTTTTGATTCCAGGACTTTGTGGTTTTAATGTTGTTATAAACATTTGACGCCAAAGGCGCACTGACTTCTCTAAAGTCGTAGATCGAACCATACAACGAGAAAAGCCAAATCAACGCACTATCAGACACGTTGCCAAAACACGCGGCGAGGTCCGATGAGACGAAGCGTTGTGGGGGTTCATTTGTGCAGTCATGGCACAGAAAAGAATATCAACATGTTTTTTTTTACCTGCGCCAAAGCATCCATGTCAAGACACTAACGCCAGCAAAGGTAACTACGGTCTTGTTTATTTTTCTACTTTGACTTTTATTCGCAAGGACACGTTGAGCGTCTTCAATTTTTTTGTTCTTGCTACCCGCGGGCTGCCAGAGCCAGACAAAGCGCATGCGTTTTTCTCGTGTTGCCCCGACCACCGCGCGGCGCACTTCGGTGCGCGTTTATTTTTCTCTGGCCGACTTGATTTTCGCCTGGCAGAGTTCTGGACGCTTTCCGGCTAGCAGACGAGAAAAAGAAACAATGGTCGCTCGTGTTAAGAACGGCCAGCTGCAGTGCAAGTTTTGCCAACCAGTTGCGACTGTGGAGGCAACATTCCGGGAGCGTCGCCGCCAACCTCTAGCCGCGGCGTGGCTAAGTCGACTTTGTGTCGTAACAATACGCGCATCCTCTACTCTCCGTCGCTTCAGCTAGGATGCGTTGTGACTGAAGGAGTTCGACGAAGCAGGCTTCGTGCGCAACACGACAACGCGGACCTGATCTCCTACGGGCGGGGGAGTTGCCGCGGGAACGCCGACGGAGGTTCCTTCCCACGCACCGACCAAGACGCAAGACAACGCGCTACCCGGAACGGCTCCGAGTTCTTTGAAATTCGTGTGGTGTCGGTTTCGGACCGTGAACACGTGTGTGTGTTTGTGTGCATGTGTGTGTAAACCATCCTGCGGAGAGGCGGCTAGTTTGCGATGACTAAACGAACGTTCGCGTCACCTTGTATCGCGGGAGGACCGAGTGTTTAAAACTGCTGTTGTGCGGATGCTCGACACACTTTTCTTAAGCAGTCATGTTGGACTGAGACACTCTCTCTCAAGCAGTCATGTTAGACTGATGTACTTCCTCAAACAGTCATGTTAGACTGATATAAATACTGTAAATAAACCCATATTCCTCGTTCTCGATGAGAAGCAGTACTTCCCTTCATCAACGTCCTCAGCGTGGAGAAGTTGGACGACGGCATGGGCCAGCTACCTTCGAATTCATGCCGGTCTCCAATCTTGACAACGGATCACGAGCGATGGGATTGAGCGCCCAATCCTGACACTCGCCGGCATCAATATGGGGAATCGACGGATTGCAAAGCGTTCGCTTGAGCGCAGTGGTGTAGCCAGAAATTTCGTTCGGGAGTGGGGGCTCCCGTGCAGTTCGGCCTCAAGCTTTAGCTCTCGCGCTCCTATCTAAATACGTGTAGAAGGAGAATTCGTTTTTCTCGGCGACTACTGCACCGAATTTGACGAGGTTTGTTGCATTTAAAAGAAAAACACTCTAGTGACTGTTTGCTTCGAATTATTATTTTGGTTGTCAATTCTTTATTAGAAATTGGCAAAAATTGCAAATTTTCAGAACACGAAACTGTCACGTTTAAAACTCTAACCCAACAATAAAAAGTGATATCAATATTCTGTGAATTGCACGTAATAGTGCATCTACAGCGGACAAAATTGATATGTTACACATGAGCCTCAAAAAATTTAGTATTATGGAAATACGGCTTTTGCAGAACCCTTGTAATCAACGTAACCAATTCACATAAGATACAAACTGACATATCAAATTTGTCCGCTTTGACTGTTATAGTAGATTCCGTTTACAGAACGGCGATATCTGTTCTTGATTCAGACCTATTAGTTTGTAAACATCGTGCTTCTATTTCTTCAAACTTTCGATTTTTTTCAAAATATTTTGAACAAAATTCAGGCCCTAAATCGAAATTCCGCTTCCAACAGACATTAGAATTCAACTTTCTCTCTCAAATGCAACAAATTTCATTATAATCGATCCAGGGGTTTTCTCAGGATAGCGTTTCTGCGTTTTAGATGTATCTGAATAGATCAAATCGAAGTTGGGCCCGAACTAGAGCTTCCTCTTAAAGAATTTGTCGTGGGATCAAATACATGAATAATAACTGCACTGCAGGTGCCAAATATCTTCTTCTTTGGTAACGAATTCTTGAACGCTACGCACTGTCAAAACAAGTAAAATAATTCGTTTTTTTATAAAAGAATATATACTCTTATAGGCCAAAAATTGTGCCCAAATAACTGATATCAATACTTGCATGTTTTTGTCTATTCAATAAGTAAAGAAAATACCACACGAACTTTAGCACTATATCAGTTCGAAACCAGCAAAGCATTGCATGCCGCTGATATCAAAAATGGAATGGCCAAAAAATAACAAGTTGAGGATAAATATGTTGATGAAACTTTGTCATTCAAGAACATGTTTACATTCTTGCACACATGGAACGGCCAGTGAAAAATCTCAATGACGCTGTCATTTGCTCCAATGTATTACGCAGAAGCAGCTGTCACCGGTCCTGTATCATAAGTAATTGCACCGAAATTATAGTCGCAACAGAGAGCACGTATAAAAAGCAGGAGTTCTGCTATATATACCAGGGCGAGTCAAATGAAAGTGATTCAATGCGAATATATGACAAACGGAGTACTTTATTTAAAAGTAGTCTCCATGAGCAATCAGACATTTGTCCCTTCGACTAACGAGTCGCGTGATTCCCGTCTCATAAAACTCCTTGGGTTGCTGCTCCAAAAAGTCTGCAACCGACTCTTCCACGTCATCGTCCGACAAGAATCTGGTTGCCTGGGGCTGTTTCTTTCAGTTGCCCCAAAATGTGGAAGTCGCAAGGCGACAGACCTGGGCTGTATGGCGGATATTGCAGCGTCTCCCACTTGAACTTCGCCAGTTATATTAACCACATCAGCGACGTGGGGACGGGCATTGTCGTGGAACAAGTTGACCCCATTCGTCAATTTTCCAAGTCGTTTTTCTTGATTAAGACACGTAGCCGATCCCGCGTTTCACAATATCGGAAAGAATTGATAGTCTATCAAGATTTGGCAAATTCTGTCAGCACTGGCCCCTGACGATCGAAAAAAGAAGTCAGCAACACCTTTCCGGCGGACGGCCTTTGCTTTCTTGGGGGTGGTGAATTCGAATGTTTCCACTGTAAGCTTTGCCGTCGTGTTTCAGGCTCGTAGTAGTGGCACCATGGTTCGTCCCCGATCACAAGTGCAGACAAGTCGTCACCCTCATTGTGATACCGGATCAGATGAGTCAAGGTAGTGGCGAACTTCTCCGTCTTTTGGCGGTGGTTCAAACTTTTAAGCAACCATTGCGCGCACAAGAGCTGATAACCGAGATGTTCATGAATTATGGCGTGATCGGAACCGTCACTGATGTTCACACACTCGGCCGGTTCATCGATGCTTATCCTCCGTTCTTGTCTCATCAGCTCATCAACCGTTGCAATTTTGTTGTGGTTGATTGCACGGTGGCTTTGGCCCGGTCTTGGATCTTCTTTGAAACTTTCACGTCCTTCTTTGAACCATTTGCTCCAACTCTTCACAGTGGCCAATGAAATGCAATGTTCGAGGTACACGGCATTCATACGGCGACTAATTTCTTCTTAGGAAGCACCTTCAGCAGTCAAAAACCTCACGGCACCACGCTGCTCAACTTCTGGAGCGTCCATTAAGTCACGCAACCATGTTCAACCTAGTGTATGAGAGCATTAAAGAACATTTATCCTCACCTCTGCATGTCAATTTTGTAAATGAGAGATGCCTGTGTGATACGCGCATGCCTCGCAGATAATGAACCGAACCATTATTGCGCGGGGTGGATT
The DNA here is from genome assembly GCF_050947875.1 of Dermacentor variabilis. Taxonomy (NCBI): domain Eukaryota; kingdom Metazoa; phylum Arthropoda; class Arachnida; order Ixodida; family Ixodidae; genus Dermacentor; species Dermacentor variabilis. The sequence continues at coordinate 14,412,780 of NC_134569.1, read as the reverse complement.
GGCTCACTTTCATTTGACTCGCCCTCGTATATTAGAAATGCGAAGATACAGCTTGATAAAGGGCATAAAAGTGTCACTGGAAAGAAAGTTCACTGAACTTTTACACAAAACGTCGCAACAAGATATTTAAATATACGTATAAGTCTCCAATTAATCTACGTGTCTAAGAAAATGTCCCTCTATATAATGCATCAAATAAGGCAAATAAACATGCTGCGCAATCACAGAATCACGGAATCGTAGATCCCGCCCCCATTCCATACACTCCCCCCGACGTATCGCGCGCGACGGAAGGCGACGCGCTTCCTCCCCGCTTTTCTCCTTTGCGCACACAAGACTGAGCCACTATCGTCCGCCCACCCATGCCACTGCCCCTCCTAAGCTTTCACTCGCACATACAGTATGCGGCGCGCGGTCCCGATGTTATCGCCCTTGGACTTTATACGGAACATGAGGGCGACGGCAGGAATGCATCGGTAGTGTCCGTATAATTGCTATCGTAATAATATAATAAGAGTATCCTGCAAGTGAAGCGTCCCGTGGCCCATTGCTTTCCTTTTCTCAAAACAAGAAGTAACAAAATCGAACTTTCACCATGCGACAATTCGCTGCGCTACAACAATGTCTTTTTCTTCCTTTTATGGGGCGGGGACAGCGAAATGAAAAAAAAAAAACGCAAAGGAAAGTATCTCCACAATCGAATGCCTACTTTGGGCCACTAATGTGGCTACCGAAGGAATATCGAAGAAAACGTGAGACGTTTGGTCCACCGAGAAACATATATGCATACTGCTCGGTATCGTACACCGGCTAGACAAGACTTTCCCGAGATGCTGCTCTCAAGCGAACGCGGTGCAATCCGTCGAGTCCCCACATTGTTGGCGGCGAGCGACCATTGTTCCTTTTTCTCGTCTGCTAGCAGGAAAGAGGCTAAAACTCTTCCAGGCGAAAATCCCCTCGGCCAGAGAAAATCGAACGCGCACCGAACTGCGCCGCGCGGTGGTCGTGGCAACACGAAAAAAAACGCATGCGCTCTGGCTGGCTCTGGCAGCCCGCAGGTAGTGTAGCGAGAACAGAAAAATTAGAGGCTCAATGTGTACTCGTGAATAAAAGTTAAAGTTGAAAAAATAAATATGAACGTAGCTACCTTTGCTGGCTTTAGTGTCTTGACATGGATGCTTTAGAGTAGGTGAAAAAAAATGTTGAATTTTTTTTTTGTCTTAGATGGCGGGCACAAATAAATCAACACAACGCTTCGTCTCATCGGACCTCGCTGCGTGCTTTGTCAACTTGTGTTGATTTGGTTGCCTTGTTGTATGTTCCGATGTACGACTTTAGAAAAAATTAATACACCTTTGGCGTCAAATGTTTATAAAAGCATTAAACCAACAAAGTTCCGCAATTGAAAATCGGAAGCACAACTTTGTAAATCCCAATGCACGTTTCACATCAAAAGTTTATAAGAAATTTATACCCATAACATTTCGAAATTGACATCCACGCGCTCCGTAGATTTCGCAACTTCCGCGAGATGCCACGGCGAGCCTGTCCGCCATCAAGACGCCCTTGAAACTTTGTGCTCGGATGGGGCTGCTTGCGTTATGTAACTCCCGGTGCAGGGACGCTGTCGTGAAATCACTTCCGAGATCGCAATGCTCGCGGTGAAATGTTTTTTCGAGCGGGAAAAAGACCCATTCTAGACAAAATCCAGAATGATTTCCGGAGCCGGGGGTTGCTTTGGTCAACGGTGCATGAACAGCACGAAAAAATTTCGGGGGGGGGGGGGGGGTTCGTAAATCGCGAGGGAATCTGGCCAAGCTGGGATGAGTTCTGCCGCCAGTTCCTCCAACGTTCGGGAGCACCGAAAGGCGAGACCACGCGCAGTGTCTTCTCGAATGACGGATTCAATAGTCGAATGAAACAGTTGCCATGTTCACTAAGGACATGGCTCATCTTTGTCGTCGCGCAGATCCCGATATGCCTGAGGCAATAAAACTCGGCCACCTCATGCGCGGCGTAAATGAGTAGCTGCTTGCCGGCCTTATGCGGAACCCGCCGACAAGTCTCTATGAATTTATTGAAGAATCGACGGCCATAGAGCGCGTGTTACACCTACCTAGCCGCCAGTATGATCACCTGACCAGCACTGGACCGGCAAGCGTCGCAGCAGTGACGGTCACAGACGAGGGTTTCTTGCGCCGGCGCGAAATTATTCAGGAAGAAATTAAGAAGCTGAATGTCACGCCAAATGAATGCATAGCTGCATGCGTCGGTGGCTGAATTTGTGCGCCAATAAATAAAGCAAGCGTTTGCGGCTCCCGAGCCAAATTCCCAGACGTGGCAGCCCAGCTACGCCGATGTTGTCCGTCGACTGCCACCTCCGATGCCGACGCCGCAGTATCACCAGCAGTCAGCACCGGCTTCACCTTGGTGCCGTAGGGAACAACCGACGCGACCACCGCTTCGCAGAACCGACATTTTGTGCACAGCTGACTACAGGCCCTTGTGCTTCCACTGTGGGAAGCGGGCCACATCTGCCGTCATTGCCCTTATCACGTCGAAGGGTGCCAAGCGTTTCCATCCACTGCTTCTCGTCGTGCAGACGAGCGAACATCGATGCGAATTCGACGAGCTGGCAAGCCGTTTCCCCGGTTACCGGTCGCGCTCCCCTTCTCCGGGACATCGTTTTCCAGCTGCAAGACGCACTTCCACCGACGTGGCCAGAAGGCGATCTCCCAGCCCACGCCGGGGAAATTGAAGGCCGCGACCTCAGGGGGGAAGGCTGCCGCACGTCGAAGTGCCGAAAATCCCCCATTTCCGTAGAACGAGAAGCCGATACAGCCGGATGATTTGACGACAGACGAGATTGTTAGCGCTGATGTTACTGTATCAATTGACGGCCACGACATGACGGCGCTAGTAGACACTGGCGCGGACTTTTCGATCGCAACTGAAAAACTCTCGGACAGACTTCGCAAAGTAAAAATGGAATGGTCAGGGCCGCACATTAAATGTGCTGGAGGCCAGCTACTGGCACCGACCGGCAAGTACGTGTACTGCAAGGGTCAACATAGGGAATTCGTCATTCGTCGCAAATTTTGTTATTCTCCCCGACTGCTGCAAAGATGTAATCTTCGGTATGGACTTCATACGCGAGTACGGCGCCGTCATCAACATACCAGAACGTATACTTATTTTTTCTGGGGGCGAAAGTGCACAACTACAACGCAAGTCTTTGTGCAACATAGACGACGTGACCGTACCACCGTTATCTTGCCGTCTTCTTTCCGTCAGGTGCGACACAGAGTACGATGGGGAAGGTATGCCGAACAGATAATTACGCTTTTGCTCACGCAAGTTATTGCCACGCCCAGAAGTCTTGTCAAAGTAATGCATGGGCAAACAGAACTACGGCTGACGAACTTCAGCAAGCAACGACGACCCACGGCAAAAGGCGCAGCAGTTGCTTACCTCGACGAGATTGCGGAATTCGGCGAATGCTTTGCATTACAACAAGGAGAGCAAGACGCTTCTGCACCGTTACCGTTTCTTGACGTGAGCGCGAGCTTATCACCAGCGGAAAAGCAGCGCCTTGTGGATCTGCTTCGCCAGTTTCGCGATTGCTATCGTTGACATCCAGAGTTGGTCAGACGCCACTGATGAAGCACCGGATTATCACGGAGGAGACAGCCAGACCAATCCGACAAAACCCGTACCGTGTAGCACCAAAAGAACGCGAAACGATCCGAGAGCAAGTGAGCTCGACGGCGACGTTATTCAACCGTCAAAAAGCCCGTGCATCGCCGGTAGTGATGGTCAAAAAGAAAGACGGCAGTCTACGTTTTTGTGTCGACTACCGTAAGCTGAACCGGGTGACAAAGAAAGAGGTATACCCATTACCGCGTATCGACGATTCTCTCGACAGGCTGAGACATGCCCGCTACTTCTCGTCGACGGACCTCAAAAGTGGCTATTGGCAAATCGAAGTTGACGAGAGAGACAGAGAAAAGGCTGCTATCGTAACGCCTGATGGGCTTTACGAATTCAAGGTCCCGCAGGCCTTTCGGTTTATGCTCAGTTCCAACAACTTTTCAGCGACTCATGGATATGGTTCTGTCAGGCCTGAAGTGGCAGACATGCCTAGATGACGTCGATGACGTCACAGTTTTTTTTTCGGAAACGTTCGAGGAACACTCGAGATGGCTGCTGGCGGATCTACAAACGATCCGGCCCGCGGGCTTAACACTGAAAGCAGAAAAGTGCCCCTTTGGTTTCGAGGAACTCCAGTTCTTAGGTCATGTTGTGAGTCATCAAGGCGTTCGCCCTGACCCCGACAAGATCACGGCCGTCGCAAAGTTTCCAGCGCTAACGGATAAGAAGGCAGTGAGGCGTCTCCTAAAGTCTCTGCTCGTATTACCGAAGATTTATAGCCAATTTTTCACATATAGCTTCACCCTTAACCCGCCTTACAAGAGAAGATGTTGCCTTCGTATGGGACGAAGGAGAACAAGCAGCGCTTAATTATCTCCGACAGCGCCTGACACGTCCTGTACTGGCTCACTTTGACGAGGACGCTCCTACCATGATTCATACAGACGCTAGCAACTTAGGCCTAGGCGCTGTGCCCGTGCAGTGGCAAGACTCAGCCGAGAGAGTCATTGCACACGCAAGCAGGATATGCTCTCACGTGTTGATTCTAATTACTCAACCACAGAAAAGGAATGCCTTGCGGTGGTATGGGCAGTTATGAAGTTTCGCCCGTATCTCTATGGCCGTTCCTTCAATGTTGCCAACCCGCCGTGGTTGCTCAGTGGCTATGGTGTTGGGCTGCTGAGCACGAGGTCGCGGGATCGAATCCCGGCCACGGCGGCCGCATTTCGATGGGGGCGAAATGCGAAAACACCCGTGTGCTTAGATTTAGGTGCACGTTAAAGAACCCCAGGTGGTCAAAATTTCCGGAGTCCTCCACTACGGCGTGCCTCATAATCAGAAAGTGGTTTTGGCACGTAAAACCCCAAATATTATTATTATATTCAATGTTGCCAGCGATCATCACTCACTTTGCTGGCTGACGAACTTTAAGAATCCGTCCGGTCGACTAGCGCGTTGGAGCCTAAGGATTCAAGAATTCGATGTGACAGTGGTGTACAAGTCCGTACGAAAGCACTCCGACGCCGACTGCCTTTCAAGGTCACCGATTGAGCAGGAAGTCACCGAATATGACGAAGACATTGCTTTTATATAGGTGTTCTAGACACGGCCACGATTGCTCGCCAGCAGCGGGAAGACGGCGAACTGATTCCGCTTATTGAATTTTTAGAAGGCCGGAATACAAGCGCGCCCAAAACATTTGCAAGAAGCTTGCCATCATTCTGCTTCCGTAATGATGTTCTTTACAAGAACTTCTCTGCAAGCGGAAGCAGCCGCCTACTTGCCACGTGCCTCCGTCATGAGGTCTTGCGAGCCTGCCACGATGAACCGACATCTGGCCACCTCGGCTACACGCGAACACTGGCCCGAGTCAAAGAGAAATATTACTGGCCAAGGATTGCCACCTTTGTGAAACATTACATGCGCACGTGCCTCGATTGCCAGCGACGCAAACCACCATATATGAAATCAGCTGGGCTACTACAACCAGTTCAAGTGCCCGCGACCCCATTTGCCCAAATTGGGATGCACCTTCTCGTACCATTCCCGACTTCCAATACTAGTAATAAGTGGGTAATAGTTGCCACCGATTACCTGACACGCTATGCAGAAACCACGGCCCTTCCAAGTGGCACCGCGGTCGAAGCAGCACGATTCTTTATTGAAAATGTGGTTCTGAGGTACGGTGCACCAGCGGTGATAACGGACAGAGGGACTCCCTTTACGGCTACATTTCTAAAGAGAGTGCTTAACCTCAGCGGCACGGTCACCGAAAGACCACAGCCTATGACCCACAAACAAACAGCTGTTACGTTTCGCCTACGACGCGCGGTTTAGCCGGCGCGACTGCAACAAAGCGGCAGACATTTTGGCCCGTTCGGCGTCGTCGCTACGGTCCCCGCCAAGCGCGTCCAGGCATGTTCCGATGCCACGTGTCTTCATGTGCGTGTGTGAGTGTATGTGCCATTGTGCCCGACCGGAGGCGATACGACAGTAGAAGTCACCTTCTCCTCCCAGCCATTGTGCCCGACCGGAGGCGCTACGACAGTAGGAGTTACCTTCTCCTCCCAGTCTTTGTGCCCGACCGGCGGCGCTACGACAGTATGCGTCACCTTATCCCATTGTACAATCACGTGCTCGTCTATTGAGGGGTTCCTTCTTGCCCTCAACTGCGAGAGTATAAAAACAGCTGCCCCCGGACGCCAAAAGGGGAGGGCTCCGATTTCTTCTGTTGAGTAAAGTGCTCTCCCGTCTCTCTACTTCGGTCAACCTGACCGCCAACTCTTTGCGATGTTAAAATAAACAAGTTGTTTTGTTGTTACCAGTCGACTCATGCTTTGCCGGGACCTTCGGATGCTTCCAGTTGTACCCCAGGCCGCCAGGCCAACGCTACCCTTGGGGCTTGCGACCCAGGTGCAACCACGGGCGTCAGCGCCGAGTTCCCAACAGGTCGTACCATCGGTGCGACCACAACAACCGTTGCCATCGGTGGGATTCAAACAACTGTCTGCCAGCGGTGAGATCGCGACAACGGAGGCCAGCAGCGAAGAGATGCAGTTGACTGTATGCTGAGCAGCTCATCGACGATCCGGGAGCAGTGCAACGAGCCCTGTGTGATGACTGGTTGCCTGCAGCGGAACGACTGCGCTGAACTCTTGACTGCGAGGTTTGGTGAGTGCGGGACTTTCTTCTTCTGAGCTTTGCCAGGCTTTTGTTAGTGTCAGAAACAGAGCTGGTAATTGTGGTTGTCGTTGCTGCCGGGTTAGTTTGCGGCAAGACAATAGTAAGCAGTAGAGAAAGCAGCATTCAGAGCAGCCATGGATTTGAAGTCGTTGCGCAAACCGAAATTGTTGGAGCTTGCAAGAGAGTTGGGTCTGGATGTCTCGGAAAAACTCAGAAAACCAGAACTGCTAAAGGCTATTCTTGAGTTAGAGGCTGAGGATGACGAGCTGCGGAATGCCTTGAGACTATTGAGGAGAGGTCAAAAAGACAGGAGCGCGAACTTAAAGAGCAAAAAGAGAGACAGGAGCGCGAACTTAAAGAACAGAAAGAAAAAGAAGAGCGTGAACGTAAAGAACAGAAAGAAAAAGAAGAGCGCGAACACGCTTTGGAAATGAAGCGTCTCGAGGTAGAGATGGAACGCGCTCGTAATGGAAGTCAGGCACACGGTGCAGGAGAACGCGTATTGTTCAAAATGACTGACCTGATGCGGCTGTTTAAGCTTGGAGAGGAGATTGGTTTGTTCCTGGTTAACTTTGAGCGAACGTGCGAGAAGCAGGGGTTCTCTCGGGAAACGTGGCCACAGCGCTTGCTCACTTTGTTACCCGGCGAGGCGGCCGACGTAGTCGCTCGCTTGGATAGAGAGGAGGCAGAGGATTTCGACAAAGTGAAATCGAGTCTGCTAAAAAAGTACCGGCTGTCTGCGGAGGCGTTCCGTCGGAAATTTCGGGAAAGTGAGAAAGGCAAGAATGAGTCATATACAGAGTTTGCCTACAAGCTTATGTCAAACATGCAAGAGTGGCTCAAAGAAGAGAAAGCGTTCGGTGACCACGATAAAGTTCTGCAGTGCTTCGGGCTGGAACAGTTTTATAGTCGGTTACCTGAGAACGTGCGGTACTGGGTCTTGGATAGGCCAGACGTTTGTACGGTGGCTAAAGCCGCTGAGCTAGCCGAGGAGTTTGTGACGCGTCGGGCTCGCGGAGCTAAGGACGGTCAAAAGGGTGAATTTGGCTCGAAGTTTGAGAGGCCGAAGTTCACACCCATGAGATTAAAGGGGGACACGCGTAGTGCGGATGCGAGTGAAAGCAGTCCGACCAAACGTAAGGAGACGGCGGCAGCCGAAGCCGAACGCAGAAAGCGGTTCGAGATGAGGCAAGCGCGCGTGTGTTATACGTGCCAGAAGCCGGGTCACTTTTCGGCGCAGTGTCCGGAAACAACACCAAAAGTTGTGTTTTTTTCATTATGCAGCACTGACGAGAACATGAAGCTTCTCGAGCCTTACATGCGAAACCTCCTCGTGAACGGGAAAGAGTGCCGAGTGCTTCGCGATTCCGCAGCTACGATGGATGTAGTTCACCCCTCTTACGTACGTAGAACCCCATATGTTCACGGGCGAGTGCGCATGGATCAAGCAAGCCGTGGAAGCTCATAGCGTGTGTCTGCCGGTAGCAAAAGTGCTTATTGAAGGACCTTTCGGAGCGCTTGAGACGGAGGCCGCAGTGTCTTCTATGCTGCCCCCCCAGTACCCGTACCTATTTTCGAACAGGTCCGATCACCTCCTGCGCGAGAAGGGGCTTTTGTTTGGTGAGGCTAGCGTTCAGGCCTTAACCAGGTCGAAGGTTCGGGAGCTCGCTGCAAAGGCGGTAGTTGCGGGGCCGACGTTATCGAACAATGAAAAAGGGTCAGAGGCGCAGCAAGCTGATATTCAGAGCACGCCCGAACTGAATAAACTTGAGTCTGTAACGTTAAAGGCACCAGATACCGGAGAGGAAAATCCCGATGCGGGAAAGTTAGAAGAGCTATCTGCAGATTTGCTCATCGCGCCTACGTCAGACGGACTTGAGAGGTTGCTAAAAGTCAGCCGGTCGGCTTTGATAGCCGAGCAAAAGAAGGATGGTAGCCTAGAAAACATACGCTGCAATGTCAAGGAAGGTATCGCCAGGAAAAATGCGCGTTTTGTGGAAAGAGGTGGAGTCCTGTACCGGAAGTATCTAGACCGCAGAGGAGTGGAGTTCGATCAGCTGATCGTTCCTCAATGCTATCGTCAGGATCTGTTGCGCTTGACGCATGGGGGTTCGTGGTCCGGACACCTAGGAGTTAAGAAAACTAAGGACCGTCTCTTGCAAGAGTACTATTGGCCAGGGTGTTTTCGGGACGCAGACCATTTCGTGAGGACATGTGACACCTGTCAGCGGGTGGGCAAACCAGGGGACAAATCGAGGGCGCCGTTGAGATTGGTACCTATCATTACGGAGCCTTTTAGACGGCTCGTTATTGATACAATGGGACCTCTGCCGGTAACAGCCACGGGGTACAGACACATTTTGACTGTGATCTGCCCAGCGACAAAGTTCCCTGAAGCAGTGCCGCTTAAAGAACTCAGCTCAGTTGAGATAGTCAATGCACTACTGTCCATATTTGCGCGAGTTGGTTTTCCTGCGGAAATCCAATCAGATCAGGGCACAGTGTTTACTAGCGCTTTGACGACAACTTTTCTCGAAAGGTGTGGGGTAAAGCTGCTACACAGCTCAGTGTACCACCCACAGTCGAATTCCGTTGAGAAGCTCCACTCCGTCATGAAGCGCGTGTTGAGAGCATTGTGTTTTGAACATCGAACTGACTGGGAGCTGTGTCTGCCTGGGGTGATGTTTGCATTAAGGACCGCGCCGCATGCGGCTACGGGGTTTTCGCCAGCTGAGCTGGTGTACGGTCGCTCGCTTCGGTCTCCGCTTCGCATGCTTTGAGAATCGTGGGAAGGCAGGGGCGACGACCCAGTCGTGGTGGAGTACGTGCTTAAGCTCCTCGAACGCTTAAGAAGGGCACAGGAGTTGTCAGGTGAAGCAATGGCAAAGGCCCAGCAGAGGGCCAAGGTTTATTATGATCGGACAGCCAGGGCCCGTCGTTTTGAGGTGGGCGATGAGGTCATGATATTGCGCACATCGCTACAAAACAAACTAGACGTGCAGTGGGAGGGCCCAGCACGAATTGTTCAGAAACTGTCGGACGTTAACTACGTGGTAAGTCTGCCAGGAAAGCGGAAAGCACAGCAAGTTTACCACTGTAATCAGCTCAAACCTTATAGACAAAGGGAAGCAGTGGTGTGCATGATGGTAAACGTTCCTGAAGAGCTTCCGGTCGAGCTTCCGGGACTAGGCTCAGTGACGAACAGGGAAGACACCGGTCAAGTCATTAGTGACCTTATCAGTAAAGCACCGCTGTCGCCTGAGCAGAAAACCGAACTACACCAGCTCTTACAAGAGTTTCAAGGTCTATTCTCTGAGAGGCCTGGTAGGACTTCTGTCCTTACTCATGACATAGAACTTACCTCCCGAGAGCCAGTACGATCCAAGGCGTATCGGGTGTCACCCCGCCAGAGCGATATTATGGAGGCTGAGGTAAAGAAAATGCTACAGCTCGGTGTTATTGAGGCAGGTGAGAGTGATTATACCTCCCCTTTGATTTTAGTTGAGGTACCGGGCAAGGAACCTCGTCCTTGCGTCGACTACCGCAGGCTTAATTCCATCACTAAGGATCAAATTTATCCGATCCCTAACATCGAGGAGCGCCTTGAGAAAGTTAGTAGCGCTCAGTTTATTTCCACCCTAGATCTTGTCAGGGGTTATTGGCAGGTTCCACTTACAGAAGAGGCTAGTAGGTATTCGGCGTTCATTTCCCCAATGGGAACATTCCGTCCTAAAGTGTTGAGTTTTGGTTTGAAGAACGCGCCATACTGTTTTTCAAGCCTCATGGATAAAGTGTTGCGGGGACAGCAAGAATTCGCTTTACCGTATCTAGACGACGTAGCGATATTCTCCGCATCCTGGTCTGAGCATATGGCACACTTGCGGGCAGTGCTAACCCGCCTGCGCGAAGCGGGCTTGACAGTCAAGGCTCCTAAGTGCCAGTTAGCACAGGCCGAGGTTGTCTACCTCGGTCACGAGATTGGTCAGGGTCGTCGCCGCCCCTCTGAAATAAAGGTGGCCGCTGTGCGAGACTTCCCGCAACCGCGCACGAAGACCGATATTCGGTCGTTCTTAGGTGTCGCCGGCTACTATCAGAGGTACATCCCCAGGTACTCTGATATCGCGGCTCCCGTGACGGATGCTCTAAGAAAGACAGAGCCGCAAACAGTCGTCTGGGACGAGACAAAGGAAAGAGCTTTTAGCGCCCTAAAGAGTGCCCTAACAAGCCAGCCTGTGCTACGATCGCCAGACTATACAAAAGGGTTCGTTGTTCAGTGCGATGCTAGTGAGCGAGGCATGGGCGTTGTACTGTGCCAACGGGAAAATGGAGAAGTAGAACACCCCGTCCTGTATGCTAGTCGTAAGCTGACCAGTCGTGAGCAGGCGTATAGCGCCACCGAGAAAGAGTGTGCATGTCTCGTGTGGGCCGTTCAGAAATTGTCATGCTATCTAGCCGGCTCGAGGTTTATCATTGAGACGGATCACTGCCCTCTCCAATGGCTGCAGACCATCTCTCCCAAAAATGGCCGCCTCCTGCGCTGGAGCCTCGCTTTGCAACAATATTCCTTTGAGGTGCGTTACAAAAAGGGGAGTCTCAACGGTAACGCCGATGGCTTAAGTCGAAGCCCCTAACGTAGGAATCAGCCTCAAAATTGTTTGTTACTGATGTTTTTCTTCCTGAGGCAGGATTTTTTTTTAACATATTGCTTTTGTTTAGTGTTTCAAAGTGATGATATGCTTTCTAGTGCAATTTTCCAATTTGTGGACGCGTTCTGAGTGATGCTAGACTACTGTAAGGAACTAGGCAGTGGTATAAAAGGGGAAAGAGCCTGGCAGGGCTTAGTGAGGGTTGTGCCGTGCTTGCTGACTGAGCGGTTGAGTTTCAGCGTAGTTCTAACGCTTGTCGGGAACGAGAACAAGAATCTGAACTCTCCCGAAGTCACTTTGCAGTGTCCTGTGCGAACCTGAACGAGAGAACGAGGCCTTCTCTGTGCGCTGCGCTCAAGAAACGTCGAGGGACGCCCGACTTCGGTTATGAGCATCATCGAGCGACATCCCTCCGGACAGCGGATGCAGTCCCCTGTCCATCGGGATCTCCTTCCCCCGGCGGGGCGGTCTGTTACGTTTCGCCTACGACGCGCGGTTTAGCCGTGTTGCGTTTCGCCTGCGACACGTGGTTTTGCCGGCGCGACTGCGGCGGGGAGGCAGACATTTTGGCCCGATCGTCGTCGCCGCAACACTCATCGCCAGGTGTTTCCAGGCGCGACTGCGGCGATGCGACCGCCTAGGGATCATCCTCGCATTCCAGTTATTGTGCCAGAACCAGGCGATGCGAAAGCAGGGATTATCCTCGCATTCCAGTCATTGTGCCCGAAACAGGCGATGCCAAAGCAGGGATCTCGTTCCAGTCATTGTGCCCGAAACAGGCGATGCCAAAGCAGGGACCATCCTCTCATTACAGTCATTGTGTCCGACCGGCAGCGCCACGACAGGGTGCTACGAGATCGTGCTCGACATGGTGCTACGGCATCGCTACGACAGTGTGCGTCACCATTAGCCCATTGTACATTCACGTGCTCGTCTTTTGAGGGGTTCCTTCTTGCCCTCAACTGCGAGAGTATAAAAACAGCTGCCCCCGGACGCCAAAACGAGGGCTCCGATTTCTTCTGTTGAGTGAAGTGCTCTCCCGTCTCTCTACTACGGTCAAACCTGACCGCCAACTCTTTGCGATGTTAAAATAAACAAGTTGTTTCGTTGTTACCAGTCGTCTCATGCTTTGCCGGGACCTTCGGATGCTTCCAGTTGTACCCCAGGCCGCCAGGCCAACGCTACCCTTGGGGCTTGCGACCCAGGTACAACCACGGGCGTCAGCGCCGAGTTCCCAACAGATCGTACCAGCAGTCCGGATCCAAACATCTGGTTGGCAGCGGTGAGATCGCCTCCTCCGACTTCAAACATCTGGTTGCCAGCGGTGAGATCGCCTACGACTTCAAACAACTGTCTGCCAGCGGTGAGATCGCGACAACGGAGGCCAGCAGCGAAGAGATGCAGTTGACTGTATGCTGAGCAGCTCAACGACGATCCGGGAGCAGTGCAACGAGCCCTGTGTGACGACTGGTTGCCTGCAGCGGAACGACTGCGCGGAATTCCTGCCTGCGAGGTTTGGTGAGTGCGGGACTTTCTTCTTCTGAGCTTTGCCAGGCTTTTGTTAGTGTCAGAAACAGAGCTGGTAATTGTGGTTGTCGTTGCTGCCGGGTTAGTTTGCGGCAAGACAATAGTAAGCAGTAGAGAAAGCAGCATTCAGAGCAGCCATGGATTTGAAGTCGTTGCGCAAACCGAAATTGTTGGAGCTTGCAAGAGAGTTGGGTCTGGATGTCTCAGACAAACTAAGAAAACCTGAACTGCTAAAGGCTATTCTTGAGTTAGAGGCTGAGGATGACGAGCTGTCGGAATGCCTTGAGACTATTGAGGAGAGGTCAAAAAGACAGGAGCGCGAACTTAAAGAGCAAAAAGAGAAACAGGAGCGCGAACTTAAAGAACAGAAAGAAAAAGAAGAGCGTGAACGTAAAGAACAGAAAGAGCGAGAGCAACAAGAGAAAAAAGAAGAGCGTCAACACGCTTTGGAAATGAAGCGTCTTGAGGTAGAGATGGAACGCGCTCGTAATGGAAGTCAGGCACACGGTGCAGGAGAACGCGTATTGTTCAAAATGACGGACCTGATGCGGCCGTTTAAGCTTGGAGAGGACATTGGTTTGTTCCTGGTTAACTTTGAGCGAACGTGCGAGAAGCAGGGGTTCTCTCGGGAAACGTGGCCACAGCGCTTGCTCACTTTGTTACCCGGCGAGGCGGCCGACGTAGTCGCTCGCTTGGATAGAGAGGAGGCAGAGGATTTCGACAAAGTAAAATCGAGTCTGCTAAAAAAGTACCGGCTGTCTGCGGAGGCGTTCCGTCGGAAGTTTCGGGAAAATGAGAAAGGCAAAAGTGAGTCTTATACAGAGTTTGCGTATAGGCTTATGTCGAACATGCAGGAGTGGCTCAAAGAAGAGAAAGCGTTTGGTGACCACGATAAAGTTCTGCAGTGCTTCGGGCTAGAACAGTTTTATAGTCGGTTACCGGAGAACGTGCGATACTGGGTCTTGGATAGGCCAGACGTTTGTACGGTGGCTAGAGCCGCTGAGCTAGCCGAGGAGTTTGTGACGCGTCGAGCTCGCGGAGCTAAGGACGGTCAAAAGGGTGAATTTGGCTCCAAGTCTGAGAGGCCAAGGTTCACGCCCATGAGATTTAAGGGGGACACGCGTAGTGAGGATGCGAGTGAAAGCAATCCGACCAAACGTAAAGAGACGGCAGCCGAAGCCGAACGCAGAAAGCGGTTCGAGATGAGGCGAGCGGGCGTTTGTTATACGTGCCAGAAGCCGGGTCACTTTTCGGCGCAGTGTCCGGAAACAACACCAAAAGTTGTGTTTTTTTCAATAGGCAGCACGGACGAGAACATGAAGCTTCTCGAGCCTTACATGCGAGACCTCCTCGTGAACGGGAAAGAGTGCCGAGTGCTTCGCGATTCCGCAGCTACGATGGATGTAGTTCACCCATCTTACGTAGAACCCCATATGTTCACGGGCGAGTGCGCGTGGATCAAGCAAGCCGTGGAAGCTCATAGCGTGTGTCTGCCGGTAGCAAAAGTGCTTATTGAAGGACCTTTCGGAGCGCTTGAGACGGAGGCGGCAGTGTCATCTATGCTGCCACCCCAGTACCCGTACCTATTTTCAAACAGGTCCGATCACCTCCTGCGCGAGAAGGGGCTTTTGTTTGGTGAAGTTAGTGTTCAGGCCTTAACCAGATCGAAGGTTCGGGAGCTCGCTGCAAAGGCGGTAGTTGCGGGGCCGACGTTATCAAACAACGAAAAAGGGTCAGAGGCGCAGCAAGCTGATATTCAGAGCACGCCCGAACTGAATAAAATTGAGTCTGTAGCGTTGAAGGCGCCAGATACTGGAGAGGAAAATCCCGATTCGGGAAAGTTAGAAGAGCTATCTACTGATTTGCTCATCGCGCCTACGTCAGACGGACTTGATAGGTTGCTAAAAGTCAGCCGGACGGCTTTGATAGCCGAGCAAAAAAAGGATGGCAGCCGGGAAAACGTGCGCTGCAATGTCAAAGAAGGTATCGCCAGGAAAACTGCGCGTTTTGTGGAAAGAGGTGGAGTCCTGTACCGGAAGTATCTAGACCGCAGAGGAGTGGAGTTCGATCAGCTGATCGTGCCTCAATGCTATCGTCAGGATCTGTTGCGCTTGACGCATGGGGGTTCGTGGTCCGGACACCTAGGAGTTAAGAAAACTAAGGACCGTCTCTTGCAAGAGTACTATTGGCCAGGGTGTTTTCGGGACGCAGACCATTTCGTGAGGACATGTGACACTTGTCAGCGGGTGGGCAAACCAGGGGACAAATCGAGGGCGCCGTTGAAATTGGTACCTATCATTACGGAGCCTTTTAGACGGCTCGTTATTGATACTGTGGGACCTCTGCCGGTAACAGCCACGGGGTACAGACACATTTTGACTGTGATCTGCCCAGCGACAAAGTTCCCTGAAGCAGTGCCGCTTAAAGAACTCAGCTCAGTTGAGATAGTTAATGCACTACTGTCCATATTTGCGCGAGTTGGTTTCCCTGCGGAAATCCAATCAGATCAGGGCACAGTGTTTACTAGCGCTTTGACGACAACTTTTCTCGAAAGGTGTGGGGTAAAGCTGTTACACAGCTCAGTGTACCACCCACAGTCGAATTCCGTTGAGAAGCTCCACTCCGTCATGAAGCGCGTGTTGAGAGCGTTGTGTTTTGAACATCGAACTGACTGGGAGCTGTGTCTGCCTGGGGTGATGTTTGCTTTAAGGACCGCGCCGCATGCGGCTACGGGGTTTTCGCCAGCTGAACTGGTGTACGGTCGCTCGCTTCGATCTCCGCTTCGCATGCTTCGAGAATCGTGGGAAGGTAGGGGCGACGACCCAGTCGTGGTGGAGTACGTGCTTAAGCTCCTCGAACGCTTAAGAAGGGCACAGGAGTTGTCAGGTGAAGCAATGACAAAGGCCCAGCAGAGGGCCAAGGTTTATTATGATCGGACAGCCAGGGCCCGTCGTTTTGAGGTTGGCGATGAGGTCATGATATTGCGCACATCGCTAAACAACAAACTAGACGTGCAGTGGGAGGGCCCAGCACGAATTGTTCAGAAACTGTCGGACGTTAACTACGTGGTAAGTCTGCCAGGAAAGCGGAAAGCACAGCAAGTTTACCACTGTAATCTGCTCAAACCTTATAGACAAAGGGAAGCAGTGGTGTGCATGATGGTAAACGTTCCTGAAGAGCTTCCGGTCGAGCTTCCGGGACTAGGCTCAGTGACGAACAGGGAAGACACCGGTCAAGTCATTAGTGACCTTATCAGTAAAGCACCGCTGTCGCCCGAGCAGAAAACCGAACTACACCAGCTATTACAAGAGTTTCAAGGTCTCTTCTCTGAGAGGCCTGGTAGGACTTCTGTACTTACTCATGATATAGAACTTACCTCCACAGAGCCAGTACGATCCAAGGCGTATCGGGTGTCACCCCGCCAGAGCGATATTATGGAGGCTGAGGTAAAGAAAATGCTACAGCTCGGTGTTATTGAGGCAGGTGAGAGTGATTATACCTCCCCTTTGATTTTAGTTGAGGTACCGGGCAAGGAACCTCGTCCTTGCGTCGACTACCGCAGGCTTAATTCCATCACTAAGGATCAAATTTATCCGATCCCTAACATCGAGGAGCGCCTTGAGAAAGTTAGTAGCGCTCAGTTTATTTCCACCCTAGATCTTGTCAGGGGTTATTGGCAGGTTCCACTTACAGAAGAGGCTAGTAGGTATGCGGCGTTCATTTCACCAATGGGAACATTCCGTCCTAAAGTGTTGAGTTTTGGTTTGAAGAACGCGCCATACTGTTTTTCAAGTCTCATGGATAAAGTGTTGCGGGGACAGCAAGAATTCGCTTTACCGTATCTAGACGACGTAGCGATATTCTCCGCATCCTGGTCTGAGCATATGGCACACTTGCGGGCAGTGCTAACCCGCCTGCGCGAAGCGGGCTTGACAGTCAAGGCTCCTAAGTGCCAGTTAGCACAGGCCGAGGTTGTCTACCTCGGTCACGTGATTGGTCAGGGTCGTCGCCGCCCCTCTGAAATAAAAGTGGCCGCTGTGCGAGACTTTCCGCAACCGCGCACCAAGACCGATATTCGGTCGTTCTTGGGTGTCGCCGACTACTATCAGAGGTACATCCCTAGGTACTCTGATATCGCGGCTCCCCTGACGGATGCTCTAAGAAAGTCAGAGCCTCAAACAGTCGTCTGGGACGAGACAAAGGAAAGAGCTTTTAGCGCCCTAAAGAGTGCCCTAACAAGCCAGCCTGTGCTACGATCGCCAGACTATACAAAAGGGTTCGTTGTTCAGTGCGATGCTAGTGAGCGAGGCATGGGCGTTGTACTGTGCCAACGGGAAAATGGAGAAGTAGAACACCCCGTCCTGTATGCTAGTCGTAAGCTGACCAGTCGTGAGCAGGCGTATAGCGCCACCGAGAAAGAGTGTGCATGTCTCGTGTGGGCCGTTCAGAAATTGTCATGCTATCTAGCCGGCTCGAGGTTTATCATTGAGACGGATCACTGCCCTCTCCAATGGCTGCAGACCATCTCTCCCAAAAATGGCCGCCTCCTGCGCTGGAGCCTCGCTTTACAACAATATTCCTTTGAGGTGCGTTACAAAAAGGGGAGTCTCAACGGTAACGCCGATGGCTTAAGTCGAAGCCCCTAACGTAGGAATCAGCCTCAAAATTGTTTGTTACTGATGTTTTTCTTCCTGAGGCAGGATTTTTTTTTAACATATTGCTTTTGTTTAGTGTTTCAAAGTGATGATATGCTTTCTAGTGCAAGTTTTCAATTTGTGGACGCGTTCTGAGTGATGCTAGACTACTGTAAGGAACTAGGCAGTGGTATAAAAAGGGGAAAGAGCCTGGCAGGGCTTAGTGAGGGTTGTGCCGTGCTTGCTGACTGAGCGGTTGAGTTTCAGCGTAGTTCTAACGCTTGCCGGGAACGAGAACAAAAATGTGAACTCTCCCGAAGTCACTTTGCAGTGTCCCGTGCGAACCTGAACAAGAGAACGAGGCCTTCTCTGTGCGCTGCGCTCAAGAAACGTCGAGGGACGCCCGACTTCGGTTATGAGCATCATCGAGCGACATCCCTCCGGACAGCGGATGCAGTCCCCTGTCCATCGGGATCTCCTTCCCCCGGCGGGGCGGTCTGTTGCGTTTCGCCTGCGACACGTGGTTTTGCCGGCGCGACTGCGGCGGGGCGGCAGACATTTTGGCCCGATCGTCGTCGCCGCAACACTCATCGCCAGGTGTTTCCAGGCGCGACTGCGGCGATGCGACCGCCTAGGGATCATCCTCGCATTCCAGTTATTGTGCCAGAACCAGGCGATGCGAAAGCAGGGATTATCCTCGCATTCCAGTCATTGTGCCCGAAACAGGCGATGCCAAAGCAGGGATCTCGTTCCAGTCATTGTGCCCGAAACAGGCGATGCCAAAGCAGGGACCATCCTCTCATTACAGTCATTGTGTCCGACCGGCAGCGCCACGACAGGGTGCTACGAGATCGTGCTCGACATGGTGCTACGGCATCGCTACGACAGTGTGCGTCACCATTAGCCCATTGTACATTCACGTGCTCGTCTTTTGAGGGGTTCCTTCTTGCCCTCAACTGCGAGAGTATAAAAACAGCTGCCCCCGGACGCCAAAACGAGGGCTCCGATTTCTTCTGTTGAGTGAAGTGCTCTCCCGTCTCTCTACTACGGTCAAACCTGACCGCCAACTCTTTGCGATGTTAAAATAAACAAGTTGTTTCGTTGTTACCAGTCGTCTCATGCTTTGCCGGGACCTTCGGATGCTTCCAGTTGTACCCCAGGCCGCCAGGCCAACGCTACCCTTGGGGCTTGCGACCCAGGTACAACCACGGGCGTCAGCGCCGAGTTCCCAACAGATCGTACCAGCAGTCCGGATCCAAACAGCCGGCGCGACTGCAACAAAGCGGCAGACATTTTGGCCCGTTCGGCGTCGTCGCTACGGTCCCCGCCAAGCGCGTCCAGGCATGTTCCGATGCCACGTGTCTTCATGTGCGTGTGTGAGTGTATGTGCCATTGTGCCCGACCGGAGGCGATACGACAGTAGAAGTCACCTTCTCCTCCCAGCCATTGTGCCCGACCGGAGGCGCTACGACAGTAGGAGTTACCTTCTCCTCCCAGCCATTGTGCCCGACCGGAGGCGATACGACAGTAGGAGTTACCTTCTCCTCCCAGTCTTTGTGCCCGACCGGCGGCGCTACGACAGTATGCGTCACCTTATCCCATTGTACAATCACGTGCTCGTCTATTGAGGGGTTCCTTCTTGCCCTCAACTGCGAGAGTATAAAAACAGCTGCCCCCGGACGCCAAAAGGGGAGGGCTCCGATTTCTTCTGTTGAGTAAAGTGCTCTCCCGTCTCTCTACTTCGGTCAACCTGACCGCCAACTCTTTGCGATGTTAAAATAAACAAGTTGTTTTGTTGTTACCAGTCGACTCATGCTTTGCCGGGACCTTCGGATGCTTCCAGTTGTACCCCAGGCCGCCAGGCCAAAGCTACCCTTGGGGCTTGCGACCCAGGTGCAACCACGGGCGTCAGCGCCGAGTTCCCAACAGGTCGTACCATCGGTGCGACCACAACAACCGTTGCCATCGGTGGGATTCAAACACAGCCTAACAGAACTCTTGAACAAGACTATCGCCGACATACTGAGTATATATACGTAAACGTGGAGCACAAAAAAAAAATGGAATGACATTCTACCGTACATTACATTCGCTTACAACACTGCTCAACAGGAAACAAAGCGAAGGACACCATTTAGCCTTCTTTATGGCCCTGAAGTGACGACGATGCTCGATGCGATGATGCCACATGACTACGGTGATACAGGCACGGACGCTGAAGCTTTCGCTCAACGTGCTGAAGAAGCGTAACAACTCGTCCGCGTCAGAATCGTCCGACAACAGGACTACGACGCTCGACGCTACAATCTACGGCTGCGCTACATCACATATCAGCCAGGCGACAAAGTGCGGGCTTGGAGTCCCATGCATCCGTCGGGGAGGGCCTTCAGAGAAGCTACTCCGGTAATTTGGCCCGTACAAGGTTTTACGGCGCCTCAGCGACCTGAACAATGAGGCTATCCCTGACAGACCTGCTTCTTCCAGGGTGTTGCGTACTCCAGGGTAGCGTATCCTACTGCTGCCGAGTTGTAGCGGCGCCTGCCTATCGAAGCTCGACCGACGTTACTTATTGGGTAGCGTGGCGTTGTCGGTGGGCTGCAGGCATCCGGTAGACCATGGCAACCAAGCGAGGACAAGACGATTTCTAGTGCGAAACTTGCACGGTTTATTCAAAAGTTGCTGAAAGATGAAGAGAAGAGAATGAAGTGATCTAAAAAGTACATTTCGGAGCCCCTTAAATAGGCTCTCTACAATCGTGGGAGGGACCTTGCTTCCGTCGACGTCACGTGACCGGCACAGAAAGACTGCTGCAAGGAGGAGGGCGTCCCGCCTCCTGGAATTGTAGACGCTTGTCCGTCTCTTTTGCGCGTTGCTGGTTCGTGGAAGTTCTCCTGTAGAGTTTGACCGTTCGAGGAAAGGGTCCCTCTAAAGTCGCACACGCACACAAAAGAGGCAAGTAAACACTGCGGGGCTTCCGCCAGACCGGCAGACACTCGAAATGGTCATGGCGAATTAGGAAGCCACGCTGCATTTCGACGAGGCAAGGTGTGTGAAGGTCGGGTGAGAGAAATTCCTTTCTGCACGTGGTGCTGGATGCCAACCGTAACAGGAGCAGTCACGCCTCATTTAGACGAGGCATGGCGAGAGAATTAAGGTCGGGTGAAATTCCTTTCTGCACGTGGTGCCAGACGCCAAAGGTAACAAGGGCGAGGCAGCGTCCACCAGAAGTTGTGCACATTGTGCGCATGAAGCTCCATTGTTCGGAATGAAGTGCCCACACCTCGTGTGACGCATCTTCCTTCCTGCCGATGGCTGGCTAGCCATCAGGACGCTGCTCTCGCTGGAGGGTGGCAAATGTCATATCCAGTACGCGGCACGTAGAAGAAGACGAACATATCGCGCATGGCGGAAGAGAAGAAGAACTCCATGCACGATCGTTTTTCAGTAAGCCTGCAATTAAAGTGTCCTGCCCTTTTTTTATCAGTTCCTGCTGCTTGTGAATCGTGACAATATTATTAACATGGCCGGTGGGAGGAAAATATTCCACGCCAACTTGCTCAAAAGATACGAAGAGAGAGACTGCCGTCCTGCGTGTACAACGCGACATTCGGTTTCACGGAATCGGGCGACGATGGGAGCATTCCTATCCCTGAACTACAGAAATCATAAGGGGAGAAGGACGTGAAACTCTCCGACAAGCTAAATGCCGAACAGACCAGACAGGTCCAACGTGTTATTCGGAAACATGCACCCATCTTTCCTGACGTCCCGGGCACAACCGACTGGGTTTACCGCAATCTGGAGCTCGCCACGAACCACTCCGTCCACGAGAAGCAGTACCCCCTTCCTTTCGCGACACACGAGGGCGTAGAAAGGGGAAGTGCGAGAGGTGGAGAGGCTTGGCATTGTCGAGACATCAGAGTCTCCTTACAATTCACTGGTAATTTTGGTGAAGAAACCAGATGGTACAAACAGGCTGTGCATTGATTTTAGGCGCCTGAACAACGTCCTGGTGGCCGACTCCGAACCCATGACTACGGCCGACGCGGTCTTCGTAACGGTCGGGGAGAAGAGGTATTTCTCCAAGCTCGACTTTGCGAAGGGCTACTGGCAAATCCCGTTGTCGGAAGAAACCAGGGCAAAGACGGCCTTCTCAACGGACTGTATCAGTTCCGCTTTACGCCTTTTGGCATAAAGGCGGCCCCTGCGGTGCTTGCAAAATTGATGCGCAATGTTGCGGAAGGTTTACCCGGTGTGGAACACTACTACGACGATGTTCTGGTGGCCACCGAAACGTGGGAAGAACATCTGAGGTCCCTGGAGCTGCTTTTCAAGAGCATCGAGGCGGCCGAGCTGACAGTGCAGCCCCGTAAGTGTGAGTTTGGGATGTAGGAGCTAGATCGACTTCCTGGGTCATGGAGTTGGACGAGACAAATTGCAGCCATTGGGGAAGACTCTGGACAAGATTGAAGCTGCACCACGCCCATCAACAAAATGGCAGGTACGCGCCTTCCTCGGATTGACAGGTGTTGCGACGCCTGTTTCTCGAACCTCGACCGACGTTACTATTGGGCAGCGTGGCGTTGTCGGCGGGCTGCAGGCGTCCGGTAGACCATGGCGACCATGCAACGACGAGTCGATTTCTAGTGCGAAACTTGCACTGTTTATTCAGTGGTTGGTGAAGGATAAGAAGAACAGAATGAATGAATTGAAGAAGTACCATTGCGGGGCCCCTTAAATAGGCCCACTAAAATTGTAGGCGGGATCTTGCTCACGTCAACGTTATGTGACATGCACTGAGTCTGGTCGGGGATAGACGGCTGATCCCTTCTCCCAGGTGAGTTGGAACGGGCTTGACTCCTCTGGCGGCAACCCGCGGGTCCTGTTTGGTTCGCGGAAAGCGTTCTCCCCTAGAGTTCGACAGTTCGTGGAAAGGGTTCTCCCCTTGGTCGCACACACAGAGGGGCCTGTCATCACTGCGGGATGCCTGCCAGACCGGCAACCACTCTAGACAACCATAGAAAATTAGGAATCCATCCTCCGTTTCAGTTGAGCAGGGTCTTTCGAGCATCCTTTGTTCCCGGGGTGTTACACGCCAACCGTACGCGTAACACGCTATCGGGAATTCGTCCCGAACTACGCCGAAATCAGCGCTCCGCTCACGGAATTAACCGGAACGGAGAGAGCAACTCTGTCAAATGGACACCAGCATGCGAAGAAGCGTTTCGGGCACTCAAACGGCAGATCTCCACAGACCCGATATTGCGACTCCCGAATTTAAACCAACCCTTCGTCCTCGGTACAGACGCATCAAACACGAGTCTGGGAGCGGTGCTCATGCAAACCCACGAGAACAAACTCCACCCCATAGCTTATGGCAGTCGAAAGCTACTTCCTCGGGAGGCCGCCTACAACCACAGTGGAGCGCGAGTGTCTGGCGTTGGTCTGGGGGTACGAAAATTCTCCACGTACTTGTATGGCGTACATTTTTTTCGTCCAAATCGACCACCAACCGATCAGCTACATCCGACAGGCGAAACAACTGAACACTGGCGTAGCCAGAAATTTCGTTAAGGGGGGGGGGGGGGGGGGGGCTCACGTTGGAGCTCCGCCTCCTCACAGAATTTGTCGACGGATCAAATACATGAATAATAGCTGCATTGCCATTGCCAAAGATGCTGCAAACGAATTCTTGGACGCTACGCAATGTCAAGGCTAGGGAAATATGTATATTTTTATAAACGAATTTATTCTTGTGTTCCAAAAACTGTGCCAGAAATAACTGATATCAATGCTTCCATGCTTTTTGTCTATTTAGTAATAAAGAAAATATAACACGAACTTTAGAAGTACTTCAGTACGAAACCAGCAAAGCAGTTCATGCCGCTGACATGATAAATGTAATGGCCGTGAAATGAACAAGTTCAGGGCAAATATTTTAATGAAACTTTGTCATTCAAGAACCTTGTTTACATTTTTGTACACATGCAACTGCCAGGGAAAATTCTCTGTGACGCTGTCCTTCGTTCCACTGCACTGCACAGGAGCAGCTGTCAGCGGTCGTGTATTGTGATCGCACCGAAATCGCAGTCGGAACACAGATCACATATAAAAAGCAGCAGTTCTGCAAAATATACGTTAGAAATTCGAAGTGTATACAATGGCATACACAAATGCGAAGATAAATCTCGATAAAAACCAAAACGTGTCTCTGGAAACAAAGTTCACTGCATGTATCTACAAAACCTCACAAGATATTTAAATATACGTATAAGTATCCAATAAATCTACGCATCTAAGCAATAGTCTCTGTATACAAGGTGCATCAGCTAACTTTAGCCAGAGTTTAAAAATATTCCGATGCACTCCAAGACGACGCGACCAAGTGCATGTTGCTCACTTTTGTACGTAGTGTGTCACGCCATTTTTTGTATTTTTGCTTAACTAGGTTTTTAGTCAAGATTAATAAACGAACTTCTGAAGTAAAGGAGCTAGGAAAAAATTTCATTTAGAAAATTGCAGGACGGTTCGCAAAACATCCGAATAAACCGTTTCTGTCTTTGCATACATAAAAATAAGCATTAGTGTATTTCAGCTTACTGATGATGCCCGCGGAAATACAAAACACCAAGTGGCATGCCCGTTTCGCGTCGTGATTGCACTGCTCCCCTGCGTTCCGCGCACAAGTAAGCGCGCTGCCGCTTGAAAGGCGACGTGGCAGCCACGCAGGCGTTGGCCATTTACAGCGGTGATGTGCTGCGCCCCTCGCGAAAGTTCCTTACAGCGGTAAGCAGACGCAGCGGTTCTCGCTTGTGCTGCTGGAAGCAACAGGTCTGTCATTTCGCGATAGCTGTAAGCAAATTGAACATCCCTAAACTGTTTTCAGAAGGCTGCAAATGGTAGAATAACAGTATCCTAAATGAGCAGACGCTGTCTTTTACTGAATTTACGTTTATTTTTCATGCACTTTCACAGCAAGCGCTCGAAAAGGTCACCTTCTGCAGCGATACAAGACTAGGATCTTCTGAGAACGCTTGCTGTCGCTGCCTTGAGCATCGTCGGTGAAACGCCGTGGAAGACTTCAGTTATATTCTCCTGTAACGCTTCTGGAGTTGTCGTTTCCTTCGTGTATACGTCATCTTTAATATAACCCCACAAGAAAAAGTCAAGAGGGTTGAGGTCGGGTGACCTTGCCATCCACAGGACAGGCCCATTTCTCCCTATCCGTTGCCCTGAGAAGGTAACATCAAGCCAAGCTCGTGCTTGACTGCAGCTGTGGGCTGGGGCCCCGTCGTGTTCATACCAATTTGCGTCAAGCTTGGCTAGTGGCATGTTACAGCAGAAGTCTTCAACCGGCCCTTTGAAGAACTCACATACCTCTTGCCGGTCAGAGTGTTGTTAAAAAACACTGGGCCAACGACTGTGCTGTCATATATTCCGCACCAAACGTTAAAAGACCACTGATATTGGTGGCGGGATTTTCCCAGCCAGTGGGGATTTTGCTCACTCCAATAGTATGCGTTGTGGATATTTACTTGGCAATTTCGTGAAAAGTTCTCCTCGTCAGTCCGGATACCTTGGTGAGAAAGTCATAATCCTGCTCCTCCTGAATCAAAATCCAATTCGCAAAATCGAATCTCTTTTGAAGATACCTTGACACCAGGCATCACGACGCGCAAGCGGGCATGTCACGTTGTGTTTTTTGTATTTAGTGGGCATCCGCAGTGACCTGAAAAACACTAATACTTAATAGGTAGATAGACAAAAACTGGTTATTCGGACGTTTTGCAAACCGCGCTGCAGCTTTCTAATTGGAAATTTTTTCCTAGCTTCGTTGCTTCAAAGTTAGTTAATTCTGACTAATTATCTAATTAACCAAAATACAAAAATAGCGTGACACACTGTATACAAAAGTGAGCAACATGCATTTAGTCGCGTCGTCTTAGAGTCCATGGAATATTTTTTAACTCCGGTTAAAGTTAGCTAAAACGCCCTGTATAATGCGTCAAACAAGGCAAATAAACATGTTACGCAATCACAGATTCACAGATGACAGAATCCTAAGGCACGCCCCCCCCCCTCCCTCCCTCCCTCCCTCCGCTCCCCCGAAGCATCGCGCGCGATGGAAGGCGGCGCGCTTCCTTCACGCTTTTCTCCGTTGCGCGTATGGGGAACCAGCGCTGGAGTTTTCACGGCGCCTGCAGCGCCGCCCTGGCGGTATGAACGTGCACAATGCAGCCTCCCCCGCGGACGAAAATTGCGTTGCGTGCCCTTAAAGTCGAAGGAAAACAAAAGGGCGCCGACGATACTGTTGCGTATACAAGTGCCACAACTAAGTCGGGATGAGGGAGGATGTATCCTTCTGCGTCTTTCCATCTAAACCCTACGAACAAGAACGGAGGCGGCGTTGGATCCAAGCAGTCAGGCGAGCGGAGTAAGCTCCCGTCTTGTCGCCCTGTCAAGCGGTGTCGGGCTGGTTTCTAAATCAAATTTTGTGTGTATCCTTGGTTTATTCGATAGTGAAGACGGTCAGCCATGGCAGACAGTACCAAACAGCAGAATCTGCTGTCGGTATTTCGTCGGAAACAAAATGAGCAATAGCATGCACCATCCGGCATATGTACCATTTTTCCTTCGCAATGCCACCGCCAAGCCCCTTCCAACGCCACCGCACCAAGTGAACGATACGAAAGGTAAAAATTATCCATTCATTGCCAAGAATTATGTAGGAGGGAAGCTGCCTTGTAATACGAGTTGTATGCGCATAGTGCCGGCGCACGCGCGACTAAGCCACCTATGTGTTTATAAATATGCGCATGCGGATGAGGACTCGGCGCTGAGATGCATCCGGCAAATTAATGTAATTAGTGCTAAATGTAGCCAGAATTGTTACGGATCAAGCAGCCGAGCACTCAAACCTTTGCTTGCGCGAGTCAGCTGATGCGATAAAGCTTTCTTCTCCATTGACTGCTGTGGCGAAGTAACATCAGAATTTTTTATGTCTAGCCAGAGAAATATGGAATATCTTCAGGCCAACTAATACTTCCGAAACCATAGCGCAGCACGACCGGAGCCATAACTGCTAGATTTGCGAGGCAGGCAGCCACGCAAGCATGGCATCGATACACGACGCAACCGTTAAAGAAACACACGTGCTCGCCGCGACGCACTGTGAAAAATGTATAAAGCTTAAAAAGCTTCTTTCGTCATTTCTTCACTTGATGGCGCTAGCTTCTTTACAAAAACTCCACTTGAAGCGGCGCGAAAACGGAAACATACGAACTATAATACGGCTGCGTATGCGTGTGTCGTCTGGTTGTGTGGCTGGAATATGCCGCGTTTCGTCGCCAGGGCGGCGTGCAACGCACTCTTTTCGACGCGCCGCCTATCCAGCGCTGGTTCCCCATATGACCCACCATCGTCGGCTCCCCCTCCCCCCCCCCCCCCCCTCTACGCTTTCACTCGCACATACAGCATGCGGCGCGCGCTGACGATGTTAACGCACTTGGACTTCATACGGAACATGACAACGACGACAGGAATGGGCCTTGAGTGTCCATATAATTGCTATCGCAGTAATATAATAAGAGTATTCGGCAAGTGAAGAGTGCCGTGGCCCATTACTTTTCGCAAAAGTAGTAACAAAATTGAACTTTAAGCATGCGACAATTCACTGCGCCGTAACGATGTCTACTAGCGTGAGTATGGGGGTGGGGGGGGGGGGGGTAAAGAAATGAAGAAACGCAAAGGAAAGCACGTTGGACACAATCGGACACTTGGGGCACCTAATGTAGCTACCTAAGGAAATCGAAGAAAACGTTAGACGCTTGCTCCACAAAGAACCATATGCATGCTGCTTTTTATCCTACACTGGCGAGATAAAATACTTTCCGTAGACGTCTGCTAGCCAGAAAGCGTCAAAAACTCTCTGACGCCAAGACAAAAAGAGGCCAAGAGAAAAACGAACGCGCACCTCAATGCGGCGCGTGGTTGTCAGGGCAACACGTGAAAAAACGCATGACCTCTGGCTGGCTCTGGCAGCCCGCGAGTAGCGAGAACAAGAAAATTGAAGAGGCTCAATGCGTTCTCGCGAATAAAAATCAAAGTAGAAAAAATAAATAAAACGCAGTTATCTTTGCTGGCTTTGGTGCCTTGACATGGATGCTTTGGCGCGCAGTTGAAAAAATGTTGATATTCTTTTCTTTGACATGACCGCACAAATGAACCATCACGACGCTTAGTCTCATCGGACCTCGCTGCGTGCTCTGTCAACTTGTGTGGATAGTGTGTTGATTTGGCTTATTTCGTTGTATGGTCCGATGTACGACTTTAGAAAAGTCAATGCAGCTTTGGCGTCAAATGTTTATAAGAACATTAAACCCACAAATATCCGGAATTGAAAATGTAAAACACGAGTTTGGAAATGTCAATGCACCTTTCGCATCAAAACATTATGTGATATTTATGCCCATAAAGTTTCGGAATTGAAATCCATGCGCTCCGTACATTCCGCGGCCTCTGCGAAATACCGCGACGAGCTAGCTCGCCATCAAAGCGTCCTTGAAACTTTGTGCTCGGATGGGGTTTTTTGCGTCATGTGACTCAAGGTGCATGGGCGCTGCCACG
The DNA here is from genome assembly GCF_050947875.1 of Dermacentor variabilis. Taxonomy (NCBI): domain Eukaryota; kingdom Metazoa; phylum Arthropoda; class Arachnida; order Ixodida; family Ixodidae; genus Dermacentor; species Dermacentor variabilis. Next base: position 14,384,513 of record NC_134569.1, on the reverse strand, counting down.
AAATTCAGCCTGAGATTACAATATTCGCGCCGAAATGTCTTTTCTAGCGTAAAAAAATATTCTAGAGAAAATCCAGTATGATTTCCGGCGCCGGGGGTTGTTTTGGTCGGCGCTGCATCCCAGCACGAAAAAATTTCGGGGGGGGGGGCTGAAGCCCCATAGCCCCCCCCCCCCCGGGCCCCCCTGGCTACGCACCTGCAACTGAACGGTCGGGTACTTCGATGGAGTTTACACTTCAGGAGTATCACTTCACGGCCATCCACATTAAGGGAAGCGATAAAGTGGGAGCCGGTTATTTGAGCCGAACAAAGGGTTATTCTGCAGATGGAGATCTTTGTGTTGTATACATAGTCGTGTAGTTTTCTGTTCGAATAATTTTTTTGTATAGTACACATTGCATATTGTGTGTATAGTGTTTTGTATACATGGAACGCTGTTCCTCCTTTCTTTCTCGAAAATGCCACTCGAGAAAGCGAATATTATTTTATAATAGTTGTCATGGTGCAGCATTATTAGATTCGGCGAAGCACCGATAAATGGGCGCCAAAAGGTTGTAGGAATAGGAACCGGCGAGCAAGACGGTTATTGCAGGCCCCTCGAGCAAGCAACCGAAAGTAGTCGAAGGCAGGTTTAGAGATTATTGTCTTCTTGTCGACGGCGCGACCGTGGCGCCTCGACGGCTTTTTGTAGGAACCCCTGAGTATTCTCTGCCCCACGCGTGCATCGAGAAGCTTGCTAAGAAGGCAGGGATGCGAATACTCCGAAATATGTGGTGTCTCTGTGCAATCCTGTGTCCACTAATTGCTGACAGTGTATGTGTGCCGGCAGCGCCGTATGGCCGGCTGCCGTTGTTTCTCCTGTGTTTGTGAACGGACAATAGAGGCACGCCATGGACTCAAGGGTGTGCGTGTGTGTTGCAATACAAGTGCGCGACCTTAACAGCAGGGGGGAATCACCCGTTCCCTCACCCCGAATTAAAAGGGGTGCGGCCATGACCTTAGGAGCAGCCGGGATACAATTGGGTGAACTTGACTGGACCGTCGACAATATCTGCCGTTCCCCAACACAGGGAACTAGGGAAAGGAGAAGTTATTTAAACGCAGGTTTTAGACCGAGCTAAGCAGTCTAGAAGTTGAGCCTACAATCTGCTGAGAAGCGCCAAGGAGCTGGTGCCGTTGTAAGAGTTGGAGAACAATCCCACCGCTGCCATCCAGTCGTACGGGTTGTGGCCGGGCATGAAATATGTGGTAGCTGGCCCCTGCCGTCGTCCAACTCGCTTGGGACGTCGTTGTGGGGAGGAACTTACTCTCATCGAGAACTAGGAGTACGGGATTTAATTACAATATTTACATTAAGACAGGAGATACATTTCAACAGTCCAGCATGACTCCCAAATGGAGCACGAAAGACGAAGCACACAGCACAAGCTTAAAAACCATCTGTACTCCCTAGGTGAGGGAAAACTGCCGTCCAACCTTCGTCCAATCGGACCGTCCACGGTCGTTGGAGGCGTAGTCGACCCGCCTTTGAAGAGGAGGGTTCACACTCACATTTGCACTTTGGATTCACAGAACCCACCGAGTGGAGCGGGTCCTCGTAGACAGGTTGTCACGCTTGACCCCAGCGGGCGCCTCTTGATTCCAGAGCTGACTTCTCGGGTAGCAGCCGCGACTGTCAGCAGACTGTGACGAATTCTGGGGTCCGCGAAAACCCACCGCAAAACCTTTTTTCCAGGAGTTCTCTTGCTACAAGTAGACCGTGAAGGCGATAACGAACCAACTAACAATACTCGGTTCGCCAAACGCGGCTTTCCTTGCTGGCGTTTGGTTCTCCGAAGGAGGCGAATTGTTAGCCTTCTAAAGCGACTCGTCGCAGCGGGCCGGGAAGCCGTCCCTTCTCCGAAGGAGGCGCATTGTTGGCTTTCCAGAGAGACTCGTCCTAGCGGGCCGGAAGGGTTCGAAGGTCGCTACCCCCCAGGACGATCGAAACAGCTGCAGCGGGCTGGGAAAGGCTCGCAGGTTAGTATCCCTGCAGGCTGATCGTAACACCGTCCAGTATCTCCTGGGCCGCCTAGCCGCGTTTGAACTGCGAATTACTAGTTGACGTAAGAGACGACAAACCAACGTCTACAACGAAACTCACGGTAGTTCCCTTCAAGTTAGCTCAACCTGCTCGAGGGAATACGTCAGACTCCCGGGAAACCCAGCCCAGCAACCGCATACACCGCAACGAGATCGGCTTGCCTGCGTTCTTCGGTAAAGCTCTGCCGTCGACTCCACGCTTTATGGACTTGTTGCTTCCGCCCGGCCATGCGTATGCCATCATTTGTTTTCTTTTGAACTCTGTTTAGTTGACCACCGATTAAGTGTGTTTTGTGTAGTGTTAATTTCTATTTTACTGTTAACTCTATTTTTTTTTCTTCATCATTGATCTAGATTAAGTGCATGTGTGCTTGTGTCTTTCGTGTTTCGTTTAAATTATGCGTCGTTGTCAGTCTATAAATATGTTTTTCTCTCTATTTCCCACGGAGGAAGGAAACTCAGGAGAGGCCCTGACGTCACTCTTTGTGAAGCGAAAGTGAAGCCGGAAGTTGGCGTTGCTCATGGCGTTGCATCGCCTATCGGGCCTGCTCTCCTCTCGTTTACATTTCTCGCAAAACCACGCCGCGCTGCGCGCAACCGTCCTGCTCGGACTCGCGCGCTCCGCAGCAATACTAAACAATCGTTAGCAAGTTAGCATGATTCCGCCAAAGAGAGTAACATTTCCCGCGGATATTCCTTCGTCCGTAGCCATTGCCGTGGCGCGCTACATTGCGTACAGCGTTGCATGCGCGTTCATTTCACGAACTTTAGTTCCTCCTGTCCCACCTGGCCACAGCAACATCCGGTAGCGCACGGTCCAGATAACGCAGCGCAACAAAACACGGAGACCAACGCAAACCTGCCCGCACGGCGCCTTTGCCACAGTACGAAACCTACGGAGCAACACGTGTGAGCGCACAGAACAATAACAAAGCCGCCATTGTGGCCCGAAAGGCGGGGCCACTACGGCAAAGAAATAAAAAGAAAAACAGCAAAACAAAGGAGAACCTACTACGTCATTTCCTTCACACTTTCCTCCTAGCGCGCGGAGGGGGTAGGGCCTCTCCGGCCTCTCCTTAGTTTCCTTCTTCCATGCTATTTCCCGACTCTTTCGCTATGTTCGTTTGAGTAGGGAACGGCCAAACGGCTACGACGACGACTTCGCGCAGACGGCGAACGGGTGACAAGCCGTGACAACTACAATCCCAAAGAAAGTCAATCCCGAGAATCACATCGCGAGTGCACCGCGGTATTCTAGTACACTGTAACCGCTGTAGTTCGAGAAATTCTGTTTTAATATCTTCACCTCCGCATAGAACACTTGCAACACAAATTCCAAGGGGAATAAGGCACTCTCCACTGGCACCACAAAATGTACGTCACACCATCATTCCAGGGTAACATAACTTTCCGACCCAGCCTTTCTTTGAAGGTCACACTCATGACTTAAACGGTAGCACCAATATCTACTAGTATACTCTCAATTAACACACGCACTTTGTTCTCCACCATCATAATAACCAGGAGTATTAACAGAGACGCGGACTGTCCGGCTACCTTATCTCCATCGGCTGCTCCGGCTAGTTTCCCGACAGCAGTGACAACGCTTGCAACCGTTGTCACATTCGCTCACCTCCCGAACTTTGGCGTGATACGGCGCAGCTTCAAGGCCTCAAATGTGCGGCAATGCTAGGTGAGGTCGGAGACCGAGGCGGCAATCTTCTTTCCGACATATCCTCGGCAATACCTGACAAGCCATATGCTGTTCTTCATGGTATTTTTACAAGTGCGCTAGCTATTTACGGCAATTGGACAGTCTACTCTGTGCAGTATTTGGAGAATGCTGCCTATAGATATCGCCAATAAGTTACCCACGCTATTGAAATCTGCTCAACATTAAGACGACTGGTATATTCTGTTACCTAACCCTCTAGGCTATTGATTTAATTGTGAGATTGCAGGTTGGTCGTTCAGCATACCAAGTTCATTGAAGGGAAGGAGAGCATAAGTACCAAAGTCCATGATGCCAAAAGCAGCCCAAAGCGTCAACTTCTGTACGTAAATGTCGAAGAGGAATTGGAGGGGACTGTAACCTACCGTAAATTTAAAGATTTCAATTTATATTTGTGCTTCACCCACGCGAAATCTGTATGAAATGTCTGTGCTCAACGTAACCTATATATTTATGTTAGATTGCATTTGGATTAAGAATGTTTGCTAACAGCACAGAAAGGGCGTGGAAACAGTATCAGGAATAATCGGGAAGTACCTTCTGAACAGCGGTCGCCCGTTAAACGAAACCACATTTTTACAGCAAAAATATAGCACGTTTGATATAATTAAAATTTGAAAAGCTGCATCTATAATACAATACCTAGGTATAAAGTGAATAGATTGCTTTTTTTATGTTTCTATTGAGTGAACCTTGTACGAAACCGAGGTTAGTGGCGCAATTCTCCGGCTTTTTGCGCTTGCCCTTCCATGTTTAATCGCTATCGATAGTCTGTGTTTTTTTTCTGCGCCCGTTTCCACAAGGTGCATTGCAGGCTACCTTCTTGAGGCCTGAGATCTACGATGTGAGAAAGTTGCCACCGTTGGCGAGACAGCAGCCTCATAGTTTTGAACGCACCAGACGCTCGCATGTTGTCTCATCCGAGCGAGGACCGGGGTGGAGCTCGCAACGGGGAGGCCATGGAGAACACGAGCCGAGACGACGAGTCATGCGAGGGCGAGCAACCCCCGAGTCCGCCGACCAACGGGGAAGTGGCCAAAGAGGAAGTCGGTGAAGACGCCGAGCACATTAACAGGTGGGCTTGTGCAGAGCCAGGCTTGATTTCGACGAACTTTGGGCGCCAAATCGCCAGCGGCAAATAGTCGGCAGCACTACGGCATCGCACGCTGCGACTGATCATCTCTTGGCGGCGTGGTCGCGCGCGTTTCGGGGTTTGCGCACCTTGGCTTCTGGTTGGACCATGTGTATGCTCGTCGTGGTATTAGGGATGAGACAGCGCCTTTTTAAGTGCGCAAGACCGTTGGCCGTAATACTGTTGCTTGTCGTCCGAGGCCGTAATTAGGTTATACCGTCCGCGACACTGTTCGCTGGATCATGTACACATAGCTGAAATCGCCTTCCGAGCGACTGCTCTTTACCTCGTTTCAAACAGAATTTTGCGGTTAACCGTTGGATTGGAAAGCTTTATTCTCTTGCGTGTGAGCTGGTTGGCGAGCAGCATTGCTACGTCAAAATATGAGCTCATTGTAATACTGAATCGCGAAGCTTTCGTGGCCTCCTCGGGAGCTCGGGTCTTCGGTTGTTTGCATCGTTATCTGGCTTTACGATTCTTGCAGATGCGCATGACTACCGCCCCTAGTCTTGTGTCGGGGTTTGTCCGCACAGCGCATGAGCTTATACGCTCTGAGGTATGTCATTGGTTGGGGGCGTGTTTCGTGTGTATTATGAATTTTGTAAAGGTTTAGTTCTGGTAGACAGCTCCTGAATGTAAATAATGAGCGTATTATTCCATCTCTAGAGCACAAATGGTGTATAACCTAACCAGCAAGAGCTCTGTCAAAGGAATAGCAGTAATATTTGCATCACCTGCTGGTAGAGCTTGCACTAGGACATTGATGCTATCTTGTTGGGGATGTTATCAAGCCGCACTGAGAGCTTGATGCCCGCATACATGGCAAAAATGCATCTGTCTTTTATATGCATAGTTAATATAGCTTTCACTGGCTTAATCATTTCAGTGCATGCCTTGTGCTTCAAAGTATGTGCTTGAAATATGAACAGTGTGCAAACAACAAACATAGATGGTGTAGTGCACTACGTCAGTGGAACAGAAATGTTTGCAACACATTCGAGTAGGGGTAGGGTACTCAACGCTGTAGTGTAACTCTCATGAGGGCTAGGTGTTCTGAGCAGTTGTTTTTCATTGCAACTTTCTTCAGAGGAGGTTTTTAGTTCCTCCCATATTGCTCATTACTTGCTGTTAGGTCCCGTATTGTTATAACTGGTGCATGTTTCATTGCATCCTGTGTGTATGTTGCTACTGAGAATGAAAGAGGTCCTGCGATGGCCGCATTTCAATGGGAATGGCAGGCAAAACCACTTGCATACCATGCGTTGGGTGCAGGTTAAAGAACCCCAGGGGGTCAAAATTAATTCATGGACCTTTGCTACAATGTGCCCCAATATCAGATTGTGTTTTTGGCATGTAAAAACCCAGATTTTAATTAATTTGATAAAAAGATCAAGTTCTTCTGTTTATTTCTGATGTACAGATGCAATAATCTTGAGCATTTACTTCTGGTAATCTCCATTTCATGCAATTTATTGCGTAAATGTCTCTGTGCTTGTGGGGTGTGCTTGTGGAGATCTGTTGCACAGGTGTAGTAAATATTCGGTGCATTTTCTGCATTGCATCTAGCATCTCTCCACTCTTCATCATTGCTTTTCACAGCTGCACATGCCATTCCTCAAGACTATCACTGGATAGACTAACAGTTATTACTGTCGCCTGCAGTTTGGCCTCATTCCACTTTTGACCTAAATATCTGAGAAAAATCTCCTGATTTTATTACTCCAACTTTACTCTGCAACACATCTTTTAGTCTCTGCAGAACTTAACCTTGCTTACATTTGTTCTTGCTTTCTCTTTGGCTATTGCTCCTTTTGCTTATGTCTGCTCCTTACTTATTTTGCATGTTAAAACACCACTGCTTTTGTGTAAGATATAGGAGCAACACAGGGTTTACATTTATTGCACAAGCTTTTATGTTCAAAATGGGCTGTGCATTCACGATAGCATACACTTTTGAATAGTATTGCTGATTTAAAGCAAATCTTTGTAACATAAGTGTTAGTAATTTGGGAAGCTTCGGAAATAGTTAACTCAAAGTTGGTGAATGCGTTACTTCCTGTGTGCACAAGGACCCAAATGTAGCTTGAGTTCTAGACTTGTACAGTGCCACAAGGTTTCTTCAGCATATGCAAGGTGCTTGCCAATTGCTATTCCTGAACCCTCTTACAGAAGATCTTTGTGCACATTTCATGAAGTGACGTGACTGAAAGGCTTATGTGCCTTCATTATTTCTTCTGTGGATATTTTTTTCGCAGTGAATTAGATGAAACCAGCAAAGAGAAAAGAGGCCAAGACGCAGAAGGGGACAACGACTTAAAAGTGAGTACCTTTCTAGTCTTGAGCACATTTCAGCACTGGCATTTGGCATTGCATGGCCACCATTAGTTAAACAGCCTTGACCCACTGAGGTGACTTGGCGGCTATGGTGTTGCGCTGCTAAGCACGAGGCCACAGGGTCAAATCATGGCTGCTGGGGGCAAAGTGCAAAAATGCTTGTGCAAATGTATTGGGGGCATATTAAAGATCCCCAGATTGTTAAAATTAATTTATCTGGAACACCTAACTACAGCATGCCTCATAATCAAATCACGGTTGTGGCATGTTCTGGCAACACCAGAATTTCATTTTGAACATTGATGGCAGAGAAATAAATACCTGGGCTATTTATTTATTGTTCATTTTCTGGGATGGGCACAGGCACTGAAATAGTGCCCTGTTTGGATAACATTGTTTCAGTGGTTTCGAGAACATGCCTCAAAGTTGCTTATGCAGTGTGCAAGGTCCTCACGAGCATTCTGACACCTTACTGTGAGAGTCGTAAAGGGTTCGGGCATTGATATAGAAAAGTGCAGTGTGCATGGTGGTGATCATGTCTGCAAACCTTTGCAATATTATACTGCACTAGAACAGCTGAAGGTTGAAATGATTGTTTGGAATTTGGAGGAACCGCCCTCCCTGCCAAAAGAGATGTCACAGTTGTCACCTCTGCATGAAAATCTCACAGCCACACAAACCATTGCCGGATTCCCACAAAATGCGCAATGTGCAAAGCTGCCACAGGAAACGCTGCCTGCAGCTATAAAAGCAAAGATAGGAGGGAGAATTAGGCGAGCATTATGACACATGTGCGCCCTCGGCTTCAGCCGGGGGAGAGCCTCTGCTGCAGAAAGGGCAGGTTGCCTCCTCATACTATCGGACTCGCAGTATTTCATTTGCACTTCTATCCCTACTGTTATTAAACCAGTTTTACAGATTTCGCACGCAACATGACGTATGATTGCTCATACAGTACCAACAATTGCATCCAACAAGTTTTCCAGCAGTCAAAGCAGCCATCTTCCAAATTCATCATACATCATATTGGAGATTCTGTTGTACCACGTGCCTTCTGCTTAATCTTTGTTTTTTAAATGTGTATTTATACCATGCATTCTGTGGCTCTCAGGGGCAATGCCATGTGAGAAATCAACTTACTGCACTTACTCAGGCTTAATTCGTTGACCCTTTATTAATGAAAATGAAGTCTCAATTAAAGTTTAGCAAAAGTTAAAAAGTAATTGAGCATTTTAGCTCTGATAGCATGGCTGCTATTTGTGCTGTGAAGTGAGTGGTCTACAATATAACTACAATTGGCATGTTCAATGTTTATTGCACAGTCTTGAATCATAGGCCAGTTATACGTTTTCCTGTGACTTCATGATAATCTGGATTTTTCTTATGGGCCCAAGTGAACTAGCCCATAAAGATGTGTTGTTATCCACACTGCACTGATAATCATATGCCCCATTCATTGCTCACCTGCTTCCGTGGCTTAGCAGCTATGGTATTGCACTGTTAAGAACGAGGTCGCGGGTTTGAGTCTCAGCTGCAGCAGCCGCATTTCGATTGGGTAAAATGCAAAAGCGATTGTACTGCAAAAGCTCAGATTGTGTTTACTTATCTAGATCATTCACTCTATGTGAAGCACATGGTAGACTATGCTTTTGATCTTCAAAAATTAACTGTGGAGTGTATGTCTCTGGCCCTGCAGGGCCTTTCCATGTCAAAGCTTCAGGACATCAAGAAAGCAATGGAAATGCTTAACCTGAATGTTCTACATGATGGCCCCGCAAAGACTCCTGAAGAAGCCCTGCATAAGCACTACCAGTTCTGGAGCACCCAGCCTGTGCCCAGGATAGGTGAGAGTTGCCCTTGGGCAAGTGGTCTTTGTAGCAATCAGCCAGCTGTTCCTGTGGTTTCATTTATGCATGTTCACACATGTACTTGGTTATCTTTCTCTGGTGACCGCTTCTTGCTGGCCAACAAATGTTAAATGTTATTGCTCAGCGCAAGATGTGCCTGCATGATTTAGAAGGCTTACGGTAATGTTATCATTGATTCTATCAATTGTGTATGTCCTTGCTGAACTTTGTATAATCGGATAGCGTGTATGGCGAAAATTGTGTATTAGTTTCTGGAAAACACGCAGGCACCTGGGATTACACTGGAACTGTTGACAACTGATATATACAAGCCGACGCACTTGACCCGCAGATTAGGTTTTCGCCGATTCCTGACTGTGCTCGCCACTATTACTGTGATTGAGTGTTGCTTGTTTTGCTGGGCACAAGTTCGCCCAAAAATTTGAATTTATAGCTCACAGTTTTGACATTGTTTCGTTCTTCACAGTCACTACAACGTGGCTCTATGCCTTGCCACGTCTACAGTTAGTGCAACTCTATTTGTTAGTGACAGTATGTGATAGGCTTCATTAATTTTTATTTGTTTAAAAGAGTCCACAAGTTTCTTACTATTCTATATATATAATGTGTTGTGTTTATTGCAGTTGGTGCACAAGAGACAACTTTAATATTGTCCTAAACAATCTGCTTGGTTCTGAGTAACTTGTACGGTATAGTGAGCAACTTGTTTAACCTCATGTGGCGCTATGTATAATTTCTGATGTGCTCAATTTGGTGCTTTCAAACTCATATTTAAGCACAAGAAGGTAAATCAGAGTCCATAGTAGGATTGTTTTTATAGGCTGGGCGTAGGTTTTCAGTGTTGGGTAGTTCAGAAAACTTATTAATAATTAATTACAATATCAGTTGATTATGTACTTCATTGTGTTCTGTTTGACAGTACTCGCCATGGCCAGAAATAAAGGTGAACAAGCTATTTTAAATTTCTCTTACGTGCCATGGTGTTCAGGGACACTAAAGAGACACATTATATCAGATTAGGTACTAGGCCACATAGAAAATTTTGGTTATGTCCTGGAAGTTGTTGCGAGCCCTCTAAGGAGCGTTATACTGCAATAATTATTCAAATTGGTTCATTACTAGTAGTTGAGATAGAAATATATCAGTGCTGCGAACCCATGATTTCAGGAGGCAAGCATCGCCGCTAATATAAGCACTATGCCTGAGCAGATAAATTTGCTATAATATATACATTTACTAGGCCTGAGCAGATGTCAAAATCGGTGCCATGGTGAGGTGAATGCGGGAACTTGAAGATGGCGTGGCCAACCACTCTTCATTCTTGCATTTTGTTTTTTACTTACCAAGGCTTGCTTCATGGTAAGAGTGGCTTTTTAGTACTATTGCAGAAAGGTAATTTGTTAATACAGATAAACTTAATTTTGCCTTTGGTGTCCTTTTAAAATTCATGTTTGCATAAGTGGTACTTTAGCAGAAGAATTAATTGTGGATGAGACATTTGGAGCAGACTTGGGCATACTGTAGTGCTCAATTGCTCAGCCTCATTAGAGCAACAGCATGTTTATGTCCTGTTTCTTTAATATGGCTAGCTCTGGCTGTGTGGCCAATAAGTTTACTGCCATGCCATACAACTTAGTTATTAATATTGTGGCTTTTTATTTCAGTTTGTAAACACACATAGAAGTTGGGAATTAGATATGGCACTCCATGGCTGTAAAAGAACAACAAAAAAGCAGTGGCCTAACTCGGAAATAGGCTTAATTTATCCATTCACATAGTTGCTCACGTTGTGCAGAGTGTAGCTATAATATTAGAGTTTGGTTAGACGTCACAAGGGCCCCACCTACCTTACTTAAGGCTAAGAGATCCATCCATATAGCTAACCACTATTGTTTTATAGGACACAGGATTTTCAAAAACGCCGATCTCTCCTGAGAGAGAGAGAAGGAAAGAAGGAAAGGCAGGGAGGTTAACCAGACAGTCCAGTTTGCTACCCTACACGTGGAGAGGGGAATGGGGATTGAAAGAGAGAGAGAGAACTTAGGTGTAGGATGTCTATACAGGGTGTCTACCAACCGGGAAAACCGGGAATACTCAGGGAAAACTCGGGTAATTTGGGCTTCTATCAGGGAAAATTAGCTGTAATTTTATTGAAAGGGAACGGAAGTCGTGTTAACGCTGGCTCCAGTAACAGAGGAATCGCAACGAATCGTCATTGACGCCGTGTCATCGGCACGAGGTATTTCCAGAGCAGTTAACGACCGGTTTTTCAGACGCCAGGTTTTTCGGACATGCCCGATAATTCGCACGGCTTCGCGGCACCACCACGTACTCCATATAGTCAATGCATATTGCCCTGACTGCAGTTCTGAAATGGCATTAATCAAAGCCACCACCGCCGCCTCGAACCGGCACACTCACACGCAGATCCGCTGGCAGCCGTAGCCACCACCGCGGCAGCGTTTGGCCTAGCTGCTTCTACGTTCGCTATTAAGCTTCTTGCCATGTGTTGCCGCGTTTTTGATTGAAAGAATTTGCCGCTGTCAGCAATGGCACCGACTCCGCCTTTGTAATCCTCGCGATTGGCTTCGAAGCTCATAAAGCACTGCGCGTTGCGTAATGCCAGTCTCCGAAAGTTAGCTTCGCCGCAGTACAGCAGTGTTACGCGGTGAAGCTTAACAAGCGTAGGAAGGGCAATTGTCACGGGACACAGTATGTATTCCTTAATTATACACGCGTGCACCCCAGTCTCCTGTCACAGTACGAACACCGATATGCCTAATAAGTGTACTGCCAGGCCTTAAGAGCTTTTTCGGATGTGCCTGTGGCAATTTCAGCCCTTAAGGGCAGTTAAAAACATTAGTTTCTTTCGGACTGCCCAATTTTTCGGATGTTTTTGCGGCCCCTAGGGAGTCCGGAAAATCGGACATCGACTGTACAGCTGACAAAGAGGATGCTTCAAATGATCCATGGGGGAATGCGTGGCAGAAGGAGGATGAGAACAGAGAGGACCGACGCACTGAGGAAGTAACGGGAAAGGAAGCGCACCGCCGCCTCTTTGAAGGGGCTTGAGCTCAAAAAATAAAGTGTTGGCTGACGCCAAGATGCAGGTGTCCCTCATCCAAACCAAAATAAACTCTTTAAAGCAGTGAAAGCCAACACTGAGGTATTGTGTATGGGCTGAGAGTATGTCAGGACAGTTTACGTTGACTTCCCAGCTGCTGAGAGAGAATCTTAGTTGTGACAAAGATCAGGCCTCATACCGATGAGCTTGCTATCAGTTGATAGAAATAGCTCATATTCGAAAATATTTACTTCTGTATGCACCTCCTTTTCATTCGTATTTGAATATGTTCGACTCAATTTGGAATGCGTTTTACCATTTTTTTCACTGTGCATTTTACTAATACCTTCTTTCTGTTTTCTTTTTAAATAACATAGGTATTACTCCTTACTATTCAAACTGGATTAAGTCATTTCTTTTGTTTCAACATGTCTACTAGAGAGTGACAGCATCGGGCAGCATAGTGTCAGCCTGTCTTGACATAAAACAAAGTTCTGGCTCATTCAGGGAATTTTGCAAAGGTGCTCAGGGAAAACCTGGAAAACTCAGGGAATTTGGAAATGTCAACTTGGTAGACACCCTGCTATAGTCAGGCACTCAAGTCTGTTGCCTTCAGGTAGTGAAAAAGCGCTCGAACTGCTTTCTGTGTTAATGAACTGTGAGGCCAGGCTCCCAAGATCTTCACTTCCGTAAATGGCCTGTCATCCAGTCTTCAGGCAGTATTCAGTATCCAGTATTCAAAGCACACTGGAGAGTCTCACATTGATTATCGAAGCGAGAAGAGTGGCACAGAAGGTGACTGATGGTCTCTTCACACTTGCGCTTAGCGCACATTGGTGAATGCTACTCCTACCCACAGCCGACACAGCAGTGTTGCGTCACGTCGTGGAAGATTCGCTGGTAATTTAAGTTTCAGTGATGGGTCGAGGCTGTATAAATGACACTTAGAGTTTTGTGGTGTATGCCAGTAACTTAACGTGATGGTACGAGCGAGACTACGTAGCTCTCTTGTAGCGTCGACTCTTGATAAGGGTATAAGGAGTGTCGGTGAGCCAGCCTGGGCACGTCGGGCAGCGTCATCGGCGAGGTGATTACCAACGATGTCACAATGTCCCGGCAGCCACTGAAATATGATATCATGTCCTCGTTGAGAAGCGCACTGGCAGGTTTCATTGATTTGTGACACCAGCTGTTCATAATGGCCACGTCGTAAACTTCGCAAGCTCTGGAGGGCTGCTTTTGAGTCACAAAATATTGCCCATTTGTTGGGCGGTTCTTTTTCAATATATTCGACAGCAGCACGAAAAGCGGCCAGTTCGGAACCTGTAGATGTCATTACGTGTGATGTCTTAAACTTGATGACGACCGATTGAGATGGTAGAACAACGGTGCCCGTAGAATTTTCCAAGACTGAACCATCCGTGGATACATGGATTCGGTTAGCGTATGAATGATGCAAAAGTTCCAATGTGATCTGCTTGAGAGCCGCGGTGGTCAGGCTAGCTTTCTTCACTATTCCTGGAGCAGCAAGGTACACAGGAGGCTTTTTCAAGCACCACATAGGGGATGGCGTTCTTGTTGCGGGTGAGTGCCTCAAAGACAAAGAAAGCCGGTTAGCCGCAATTGATCTGGAGAACACTGCCTTGGGTCTTTTCTCAGGCAAGCGAGCGAGATGGTGGTCACGCACTCTGGATATATGGCGAACATGCACCCGGAGTGCATCAATAGCTATATAGGTCAATATTGGGTGGTCTGCCGCGGTGGCAATTGTTGCCACAGTTGAAGCATTTCGAGGTAGCCCCAGACATGATCGAAGGGCTTGGCCTTGAATGCTCTGTAGGACATGGATGTTAGTTTTGTTAGCATTGGACAGCACTGGTGTGCTGTATCGCAAGTATCCTAGGAAGCGCGTCCTGTGTAGTTGAAGCATAGATGCCATGGATGTGCCCCACGTTTTACCGGCAAGAAACCTTAGTATATGGGAGATAGAAGTAAGCCTCTTCTTCAAGTATGAGATGTGGGGGCTCCATGAAAGGTCTCTGTCTATAATAACGCCTAGGAATCGGTGAGTTTTTGTGTAGGAAATTGGTTGGTGGTCAATAGAAATGGGGTACCAGGTCATGGGCTTGTGGGTAAAAGCGACTAAGGCGCACTTCTCGGTTGAAATGCTGAGGCCTTGAGCACGCAGGTACGATGATGTTAGGGTCACTGCTTTTTGGTGCCGTGCACGCACCTGGAGACGCGTAACTGCCAAGGCCCATATGCATATATCGTCAGCATATATGGAACAGTTTACTGTATGTCGTAGGACGTCGGCAAGTCCGAGGATTGCAAGGTTGAACAAAGTGGGGCTAAGAACCTCACCCTGAGGGACGCCACGGCAAGTGTAATGGTCAGCGGTTCGGCCATCTGCACTGTGCATAAAGAAGGATTTTTGGAATAGATAGCTCCGAATCCACTGAAACATGCGTCCACCACTTCCATTATTTTCCAGGGCATCTATGATGGCTTCATGCGTTACATTATCATAGGCGCTTTTCACGTCGAGGAATAGTGCAACCGATATGCGCTTGTGGTCTTTTTCTTGTTGTACAGGCGTGACGAGGTCGATGACGTTGTCAATAGAGGAACGGCCTCTTCTAAAACCAGCCATGGCCTCAGGGTATCCGTTGTGGCGCTCAAGATACCACTCTAGGCGGGTGAGAATCATTCTTTCCATGACCTTCCCAACACAGCTGGACAGCGCAATGGGTCGGTAGGACGCTAGGTCAAGTGGCGACTTTCCCGGCTTCAGGAGTGGTATCAAGCAGCTGGACTTCCACCGCTCAGGAACGGCGCCATCATTCCATGACTGGTTACAACATTCCAGAAGTCTGCTTCGGCCA
Organism: Dermacentor variabilis; assembly: GCF_050947875.1. Classification (NCBI taxonomy): domain Eukaryota; kingdom Metazoa; phylum Arthropoda; class Arachnida; order Ixodida; family Ixodidae; genus Dermacentor; species Dermacentor variabilis. The sequence goes on along the minus strand of NC_134569.1, from coordinate 14,369,417 downwards.
TCTTCACCTAGGTGGCATAAAGCAGCGTAGGTGATGCCGTCTGGTCGTGGCGACGATGAGCGCCTGCATGTGGCCAGAGCAGCGTCCAATTCCTCAAGTGAGAAGGACACATTCAATTCTGGGAAGCGGGTCGTAGGAACCTCACCCAGAATTTCGCTATTGATGGTGACCACACTGCCTGCAATCTTCACACAGAAATCTTCGGCTATATCGACCTGTGAGCGGCCTTGATGGAGGGCTAGGGCTGAGAACGGGTGTCGCTGTGGAGACGAGCCAAGGCCGCGCACCATCCTCCATATGATACAGTGGCTTGCGGGGGTCAATTGATTCGCAGAACGTCTTCCACCGTTGTTCCTCCAGCCTGTCCATGCGACGTTGCATTTTCTTGTGTATACGTCGAGCGACTCTAAGGACATGAATTGACTTCGTGCACCTGTATCGCCTCTCGGCCTTTCTGCGAATCGTTTGAAGTCGCTCAAGTTCCATGTCGAAATCTGTACATTTTTTAGCGGATGTAAATGTGTACTTAGAAGATTCCAGTACACTTGTAATAAGGTTCTCAATGGTGCCAGTAAATCCTTCTTTGCATGCCTCTTCCACCTTTGTCTTATACGTTGACCACCTTAGATATACTTGTCGGGAAGTAGAAAAAGAGAAGCTTCGAAATCCAGTGATACTTAAGTAGGTGGGAATATGGTCACTGCCATGAGTCTCGATGTCAGAGAACCATCGAACCATCGAACATTGTGACCAAGTTGCCGTGACACCAAAGTTAAATCTAAGCAACTGCTATAGTTCGAACCACGCAAGTACGTCGGACTGCCATCGTTCATAATGCTGAGTTCATGGTCGGAAGCAAATTCCACAAGTTTCCGGCCCCTGGAATCTATTCTGGAGCTTCCCCAAGCCAAGTGATGAGCACTAAAGTCTCCCGTGATAATCCAGTGTCCAGAAGTCGCCGTCAGGATGTCTCGCAGTCGGTCGCCGTCGAACCGACTATATGGGGAGATGTAGGCGCCGATAAGGGTGAAGGCCACTTTATTCTTTGTAATGCGGAGACACACGTATTGGTTTCCATCATGAGGCTGCACCAAGTGGTGAATGTAAGTCAGTTCTGTACGGATGTGAACAATTACTTTGCTGGCTTGCCCGCACGTCGACGCCATAAAAACTTCGTATCCAGAGAGTCTTAGCGCTTTTGACACGTTCGGTTCACATATCACTACAGGAAATCGGTTCGTAAAAACGTATTGGCAGAAACATGAAATCCGGGATTTAAGTCCTCTGGCATTCCACTGGAAAATCATCGCGCTACGCACTTCATCACGGAGTGAATGCAGTGGAATAGCCATTGTGCTTACGCAAGATTTGCAAGCACTGGGCTCAGGGCATCCAACCCTTGCACTGTGTTTCGAGCTGTTGGGGTATTCGAGTTGCCCACAAGCGTGCGAATCGCATTTATGAAAGACTTCAGCATTGTTACAATTCGGCGGTCATGCTCTGTCAGCTCATCTGGGTGAGGGGTGGAGCATTGTGGTGCCTCTCCTTGTTGTGGTTTTTCCACAGGGCTTATCCTTGGCAGTGGTGGCCATTCTTCATCCACTGCATTCTTTTCAGCTGCTCCGTTATCTATACGCGGTTTGGACACATTCTGAACTGGGGTTGGAGCAGATTCAACAGCAAGAGGCTTTGCGCCATGCGTATTCTTTGTGCGGAGAGCAGAATTCCTTGATGAGTGTCTGCGACGAGAACGACATTGCCTCACGTCAGCAGCTGCTTCACAATGAGTCGACCAATCCCTCACCATTTTCTTCAACATGGAGAGTTCTCGCTTAACTCTAGGACATTCCTTTGATGAGGCATCGTGGGGCCCTCGACAGTTCGGACACTTATAAGTTTTTGCCTGGCAGTTGCCTGCAGAGTGTTGTGCTGCACAGCGGAAACATATAGCAGACTTTCCACAGATGGCGCTCATGTGACCGAATTTCTGGCAGTTTCTGCACTGAAGCGGCTTGGGAACAAAGGGCCGAACAGCATGTCGAAAATGACTTACCTTCACATGCGATGGAAGGCAGTCACCTTTAAAGACAATTTTTACGCATCTGGAAGTTCCGAGACGGGCCACCTGCAGTATGTGGGTCCCATGATTGGCAGGCTTTATCAAAAGCGGTAAATCCTCGCCTGAGATGGCCGCATCAATCTCATATGTCATGCCTGTAGTAGCCTCTTTTCCCATCGGGATGATGGTACGGACGTTCATGCCACCGAGAACAGTGACAGCTCACAGAGAATCTAACGCCCACATACCCACCTACCTTGCTTAAGGCTAAGAGATCCATCCATATAGCTAGCCACTATCGTTTTGTAGGACAGGATATTCAAAAGAGCTGATCTCTCATGAAGCCTTGGCACATAGCCTCAGATTTGTAATTTCAGTCTGGAGTACCATTTGAAACCTACACAGTGATCAATTAAATTAGATGAACCAAGCCATAACAGCGCCAAAATTGATGTTTGTCAAGGATATGTCCCTTAAGCTTTTGTGGCCGACTGTGCACCCTTTTGCTAAGCAGTAAAAGTGAGTTGCCCATTACTGGCAATGGCAACAGGCCTTTACCTTTTTGCGATAGGCTGCACATATTCATCGAATATCACCCACTCTGTGGATGACTGTGGTAGACTGAAATAGTCACTGGTTGTTGATATGGCACATAGAATATTTGAACAGCCGATTAACTGGCACAGCTTGCTTGTAGTATAATTGCAGGATGACATTTTTCGTAGTGTAAAAATTTTCAACCTTATGGATGAGAATGTGAAAAGAAGGAATAATTTTTTAAGATTATTTTATTTCTATTCTTCGTGCTTTGACATATTACAGTGGGACGGTGAACTGTTGGCATGAGCCAAATTATACAGTGCAGTGGACTCTTCTTAAATGAAACCTTAAGAGACCGAGGAAATCGGTTATGTTGGTATTTAGGTTTCATTGGTAATCTGTTGTTAAATTGGCATGAGCCGTTACATTTACTGATAGACAAACCTGAATACAATTGCCTGAATACAAAACCGACCAACCATGACAATGGTGTTCTGTTTAAGAGGCAGTTCTGTTTAAGCAATTTCCGTTTATCGAGATTCCACTATAATTGTGAAAATTTATAATAACTACATGCTGCATCAAGATTGGTACACAAGCATAGAACTGGTTGGTTGAGATCACTGCCCACTACTTTAAAATTAGCCATTTGCAATTTAGGAACTGTAAGATACGAATGCAAGGGCTTGCATAGTTCACGAAAAATTCTTTTCAACTCAGTTGTGAAGATATAGTGGGCTGCATTTTGTGACTCATTGCCCCAGCAGTAGTACTGGTCTAGGAAGGTGCAACAAACTTTTTATTCTCATGCTGCAGATGAAAAGTTAAGTGCCAATGATGTCAATGAGCCAATTGAGGCCAGTAAACCGCTTGAAGAGATACGAGAACAACCATACTCCTTGCCAGCTGACTTCACCTGGGACACTCTGGACATCAACAACCCAGCCATAGTGAGGATCACAGTTCATTTTATATTGTGCTGCTGTATTAGAACCAACCATATGAAGCCAACTGATAATGAAGCCAAGAAAAGCACAGGGAAAGTTATTTGTAGTTTTAATTGAATTGTAGAAATGGTGAATTGGCTTCATTATCTGTTGGCTTCATATGGTTGTAGTTAATGGAAATTGGGCCCCTTGATTCCCCTTCTTCTTCTAGTTCATTTTATTAGAACCAGCAGTTCCTAGCATGTGTTTGTTAAGCATGAAACATTTTATTTCCTATTGTGATTGTTGTTTCAACCTTGAAGTTTATTAGCATAAATATTCACAATACTTAGATCAAAAACAATTCATCTTTAGAAGGCCCATCAGCAAAAACTGTGAGAAAGCCTCCCATCTGCATTAGACAAAGCAAATTTTTACTGTGCACGTCAAAGAACTGAGATTAGCAAAATAATCTGTTAAGTACATCTGGTTAAAAATTACACAGGCAAGAACATCAAGTGGAACTCATGCGTTTCAAGAAGCTAATATTTATACTTGATAGAGCAATGAAAGCAAGTATGTTTTAAAACTCATTTAAAACTGCCTAACTGCAGCATTTTAAGTGGGACTTTTGATTGTTTCAGACGGAGATGGCACTGATACAGTTTTTTTTGTTTTCCGTAATTTGTGGTGATGTTTGGCAGGAGAAAGTTATTTGGTTGAGCAAACCTTCTGCAGTACAACTCCATTGACATGTTTTTCAAGGTTCCACGGGAAAAAAAAGCTCAACAGTGAGGAATGCACTAAATCACCACAGCAACACCAGAAACAGCTCTGAATGACTCCTGGTAAAGTCTAGGACACCTTGGTGCTCGTATTGTGACCGCAGATGGTGTGGGCACGCATGCATAATTAAGGGACACATATATACTATGTTCTGCAACAGTGGCCCTCGTCTGCTCGTTATTTGCTTCACCAGCAAAGCTAACATTAAGGAATTGACAAAATCTACAATTACGCCGAGACACGTTTATTGGGACTAGTGATCACATACTTCCAGCATTTTGAGGCAGGGTCATGGGCAAGGGCTTGACAGGCTTAACTGTGGGCATACATTTATTGTCTTTGTAGCAGCGTGCAAGAGTGATTTTGCCTCTGCAGCACTAAATTTACGTGACAGACACATTCAGATGCAAGATGCGGGAACATTGCAGAATGGCGACACATCAAATGGAAACATAATACATAAGAGTCAGTGGGCTTTAGGTTGAGATTGTGAAGCGGCAGTGCAGCAGCTGTAGCAGCTGGGAAAACGCAACAGTGAGGAATGTATTGACAGGGCTCCACTGTATTATTATTAGTGAATTGATGAATAGGAAAAGCATTGAATGAAACTTGAAGGTGGTTGACTTTGGACAGCAGGATCATCAGACTAAATTTTTATATGCAAATGACAGGAAGTATACCCAGTTAGAGGAATAGGAGCTCAGATGATGAAAGGGCACGTAAAGGTTACAATTCTTAATGCATATTTTTGAATGCTAAGCGAGGTATTTGGGTATAATAAGCGCTTCCTCAGGCAGTAATACAAGTCTTGTGCGTATGAATGACTGTGTGGTAAAGTGAGAGAAGTGTACCAATGATACATTTTGAACAGGGTTTAATTAGGACTCTTATGTCGTAACCGCTCTTAGTCATTATTGAAGCAATATGAACATTGAACTTTAGATTGAAATCTACTATGACTTCTAAGAACTTAGCAGGATCTACTTGCTTAATTTTAATGTTGCTTATCAGTTATATTAATTCAGGTGTCACAGATCTTTAAAGAGAATAGAAAGCTACTAATTGAGGTTTTTCTGGGTTTATGCTTAGAGTTTATCAGGCACCATTCTTGGAACGGACATATGACATAGCTTAATTTATGTAAAAGTGTGGCTTTCGACTTATGCTGCGATTGTTGTGTCATTTGTGTAAATATTTGTGTAAATTTGTGTAAATATTATATCATTAATAGGGAGATCATTAGTGAAAGTCGAGAAAAGGTGAACCAAAAATGGGTTCCTTTGGTGGGAGAAGATACCCTCAATGCAAGGGTTTTCTATCTCTCTGAAATGTAATTATTAATAAGTTTCAAAGATGGACTGGTAATCCTATAACTTTCCAGCCTAGAAGAAATATTTTGATGGTTAAGGCTGTCAAAGGCTCGTGTAAAACCAATGAAGACTGAAACTGTTAACACCTGCCAGGGTGGCTATGGTGTGTCACTGCTGAACACTTGTGTACTATGCCTTGTGTGCTTGTTAAAAAACCCTTGGCAGTCAAACTTAATCTGAACCTCTCCACCACAGCGCTTCTCATAGCCCAAAGTGCACCTTTGGGAGGTTAGATTCCCCATTTCTTCCTTGAACTGTTTATTGAATTAGCCTTGCAGCTTAACATTCAGCGCCACAACAGTAGTATTGTGTGAAAATGTAGCCCATCATTGTTTAAAAGCAGTGCTAAAAGCATGACGTACTTGACTTGTTGGGCACATTTGATGTCTTGACTGAACCTCTGGTCAGGGGCGGATCCAGGTGCCTACATTGGGTGGGGGGGTCGCGCAACTAACCACATGTCTGTAGCCAAATGGTTATCATGTGTTCTCAATTGAATCCCTTAGTGCTTTTTCATCGACACCTTGCAGACAACCACATGACCCACTTGAAAACAATTTATTGACACCGTTGGGTATGATTAAACCTTGTAATAGCACTAAAAGCTAAAAACTGTAATGAGACAGAAAAGAGAGGTACGAACTCACACTTAACCTCTTCACTACCGAAAAAAAATGTGCGGAAGAAAACAAACATTTTCAACATTTCATTTGCAATTTTTTCAGAAGTGCAGAGAAAAAAAAAATCTGTGAGGATATTTTCATTTTCAAACGATACAAATGAGTGTCCACAAATGTGGACATTAGTTGGAAGCATGGTAAAAATAAAAGAAACAATTTTACCCTTGCAGGCACAAGAAAACATTGCATTTCATGCACGACACTTTCAACATTGCTTTACATCTTTTTCCCTGCATTGCATTGCATATTCAATTTTACAAAATTCTGGGAAGTGTTCAAAACCATTTTCTCGTGTTGCCGTCAGGCAGCTAGGCTCGTCTGGTGCCTTTAGCTGCTGGTTTATTTTCAAACCTTTATTCCCTGGTACCATTTTGATTTGGACTGTTTTGGCTACATCCTGCTTGAAACACAAGAGAGACCGCACCTCTTTTTGTTGTAGGTGCAAAGCTGTCGCATCATGACGGTATTCAATGCCCGCATTGCAGACAGCAATGTCGAGAAAATGTGTGAGCATCCTAATGGACCTTTTCCTAGAGTTGACCTTTGCCCTAGCATATGAAATATACCTGTCAATGAGGTCCAGTCCCCTCAATTGGTTATATTCCAGTACACTTCCCAGGTGCAGCAAATTTTTTTTTTCATTTCATCCTTCAACCAACACTTGCATGAAGACCAAGGGGCTATTCCAACTGCACTGGAAAAAGAATTCCTTTGTTATATTTCCATTTGACCAGACTCAAATTTCTGTTCTCACACACTAGAGCGGTCAATGCTGTTGATTGGGAAGGTTTACAGCAGCGCCCTCAGTGGGGTTTGGATTTACTCTTCCAGGCATGAACTTTTTTCTCTTGAAGTAAGCAATCTTAAATGCAGTAAAATATCGATTTGTGAACATATGTGACTGCTGCGCAGTTGTGTTCGCAAGCTGTATTAACACTGCTCTGCCTTGGCCACTGGCTTTCATATCATCAGCGAGGACTGTACCTTTCCCAGTGTATATAAAAAAAGATCAAGCACTAACCCATCTGGGGAGGTTGAAACAAAATCCGTGAGATAATGTGCTGGAAAACACAGAAAAAGACACACCGAATCTACAACTTATGTCCACAAACGGGGAACTGAGTGCTCTTCATTCACAACTTCTGTCCACAAATGTGGACATGCTTTGAACACGTCTGATAAATGGGGATTTTGGCTTTCAGTGCATTGGAACTTTAAGTTATTCACAAAGAAGAGTGCCATAAATTTTACCTGCTGTATTCTACATACAAGAAATATTAATTGCAAAAATTGGAAAAGCTTACATGTTGGTCACTGCACGAGTTGGTCGCCGCCAATTTGTTTGTTTTATATCAGCCGCTGAAGCTGACTTGTGCTGCTCTCTTTTGGAGCATGAGTAAAGCACACTCTGTGCAACAAAAGGCACAAGTTTGAATGACGCTGAATGGTTTCCAGATCTATTGATACTGAAAGGTAACTCGTATCAGTATGGATGCCTAATATAGCAGTGCGGTGTGAGGGAGCATGTGTCTTTGAGTAAAGGAAGGAGAAGCGAATGCTCCCTCCTTGCTGCCGCGCTGATGGCCCTGCTTATTTAAGCAACCTTCTACTCCCTGAAGGGACAAAATTGGAGGTGGGGAGAAAGTGATTAGCTCACTTCCACAAAGGCAGCGGTTGCGTTAACCAGTTTCACGCCTAACAAAAGGTAGAAGTGAGGGGTGCTTTGCTCTCCACTCACAGCGATTCACTGCTGGTCGCCGCAGTGACCTCAAAAATTCCATGTGCCAAATAAAAAAAAAAAACTCAATGTATGCCGTGGTAATGCGTCAGAACATACTGAAAGTCAAAAGTATTTATTTGATGCAATACACAGTAACACACTGAAAATTGCACAGATGTTGTTTCATCGTAACAAAAGCTTTCATGAATAATAGTCTCTCTTTGTGTGGTAGATTTCGAAGCATGGTGTCACACAAAGCCCGACTTGGCGATTAGGTCAATGATGTCCCAGTCGAAAAATGCATGAAACCAGCCGAGAATGTCATTCTTGTCATAGGGCTGCCACAAGATTCCGAGCACTGAAGAGAAGCGAAACCGCGGCAGCGCAGGTAGCGGGTTATCGGTGTTCATGCGCTGCCACACATGTGAATTGGCCAGTACGTCACCGTCATTGTCATCACCGTCGCTCTTGTCATGTAAAACAATATCCTGGATAAAGACAACGTCCGAAGTCACTGTCGGACACAAATTCCATGTCGTCACTAATGCTGCTTTCTATACCACTCCAAGAAGCACCTCTTTTTCTTCGAGCATCGCCGCCACTGGCATTCTTCTTGCGAAGTGCCATTATGAAATGACTTTTGCCAGGCTTAAAACATGCGCAAAAGGCACGAAATGCGGTTTTTCATAGATGACTAATGCCACGTAGGCTTGAAAATTGTAAGCAAAACAATTGACGACTGTGATGCGTCTTTGGCGGTGGAAAGAGCGGAAAATCGGGCCGGACGAGTGTGACTCGTCGTTGGCGATGTTGGTACAAACACGTGTGACGAGTACAGCTCGGGGTTGGCGGCTAAAGGGTTAAGCAAGATTTGCTTGCTGGCATGCTACCAATGACGCTGCCATTGTTATGGACATGTCTGCCTGTATGCCTCGTGCAATCTTTGTGTCAGCTACATTATGTTATGACAGGTTTTTTGTTTCTCAGATAATTGTGCAGTGTTATAAACTGTAATTAGGACAAAGGCCTGAAAGCAGATTTGAACGATGACAGAAAGGATGAAAATGTAATAGCGATTGGTAAATTCTAGTATAAGTTACTCTCTTAAACTGTGGAAAACACGGGGAAGGCGGGCAATGGAAATTCAAGATGATGAGCAACACGAGAACAAGGTAAAAGCAAGAGCCACTGTTTTGACAAGTAGACTTTTCTTTTTCAAGGCCTTGAAAAAGACAAGTCCACTTGTCAAAACAGTGGCTCCCACTTATACCTTCTTCTCATTTTACTAATTGCCTCTTAAACTGTGTGGCATGTAGCCCTAGGGAGCCTTTTTAGCAATGCATTTATATATTTTCTCATTTATCAGTACCATAGGCCTCATCAGGCCTATACAGGATATGACACACAGGAATAACTGTTTTATGCTTACCACTGTGAACTTTCCTTTACTGTCTTTTTTCGGTTCCTTGTTGTTTAGCTGAATTTGGATGAAAGCACCATCCTTTGGAAAATATAGTTTATTCAGTATTCATCTGATTTGTTATTGATTATTCATTGTAATATACCTTACAGGCACCAGGAGGTATTGCATCAGAGGTATGAACAGTAAGACTAGATCGCCCTACCATTAAAGAAGAGAAACGCTGGTTCTGTGAGTAATGTTGTGATACACCAGAAAAGGGCAAATGAACTACATGTTGGAGGCTAGCAGAAAGAATAAAGGATTAGAAAGAAATATTACAATGAAACTGGTATAATAGAATCTTGTTAATTCGAACTCCGAGAGGACCAGAAAATTATTTTAATGAAACAAAGTTCACACTAAGGAGGGCCGCTTTAAATAAATCGCCTAATCATTTGTGTGGTACAGTGCCTAAAACCAAAACCATTGCGGGGCTTACATGGAAAGACTTATTTTTCCTTCATCGGCGTGCGACAACATGGGCCGATAGAAGCCTAGGTTCTCTATAAAGCCCAAGTGCGGTAAGATTGCGCCTGGCGCACTGTTTGCTGTGGGTGCGAGGGTGAGCCAAGAAGGATGGTGGCTTGATGCACGCTGTCCTCTCGCATGCCCTATGGTGGAGCTGATGTGATTGAGCACTCTCTAGGAGAGAGGGGCAGAGGGCAGGAGAGCGCGCGCGATAACACTTGGGTCTCTTCACTGTTCCTTTAAGCCGGATTGGAATGGCGGGTGCACACCGGTTCAGTCTTGGCTTCCGGCACATCTTTCCTCGTCATTTTTACTGCATGCGACATTACAGTAGCAATCCAGAGAAAAGACTGGGAATGCGGGAGATGGAAATTCAAGACGATGAGCAAAACGTGAACAAGGTGAATGCAGGAGCCAACGTTTCGACAAGTGGACTTGTCTTCTTCAAGGCGACATATGCTTTCCTCGCCACAGTATATAATTAGTGCTACGTGTGAAAAAGAAAGCACAGGGCGCTCACCTTGTTCCTTCATCTTCCGTCGATAGAAATCCAGAGAAAAGACGGGAAATGCGGGAGATGGAAATTCAAGACGATGAGCAAAATGTGAACAAGGTGAATGCAGGAGCCAACGTTTCGACAAGTGGACTTGTCTTCTTCAAGGCGACATATGCTTTCCTCGCCACAGTATATTCAATATACTGTGGCGAGGAAAGCATATTGCATTACAGTAGGAAAGCATGTTGCATTACGAGGAAAGCATGTTGCATTACAGTAGCAAGTGACCCATAGAACCTTTGCCTTTGGCTCAGGTTTGTCCGAAGAGCTCTCCATGAGAGTGAGAAATATTCCTCAAGATAACCAGTGCACGGTTATTGGAGTTCAAATATGGGGTTGTTTTTCTCTATTGAAATAAATAGGACTTTGCCAGGACCAACAGAGCAGGTTGAATTATCCGTCAGTTCAAATTAAGAGAATTCGTCTTATTGACATTTAACTGTATGTATGCTACATGTAGTGGTGCAAGAACAACTGTAGGAATAATTTTGCATAGTAAGCATAGTTGCATATCTTACAAGCGACAATTTGGATTGGACAAAATTTAATAAAGGTCCTGTAGGGCGCATGTCAGCGCGCAGTGGGCGTATCCCACGCAGGAACCGACAGGGAGTACCTGGCAGCCGCTGCGCGAGCCTGCTGGATGGCCCATTGCTGGTCTTGTAGTAGCAGGCTTTGTAGGGTCTTCTCCCACTTTTCTGAGGTAGAGTTGGACGGAGCGGTTCTACACTCCCAGAACACGTGTGCGAGTGTCGCCATGACCCAGCACGGGGGCACGCATCGTTGGGGTAGACGTCCGAGTAGGTGATGTGTAACATGGCGGGGTTGGGATAGGTATGTGTTTGTAACAAGTGTAGCGTTAGCACTTGCGGCCTGTTTAGTTCGGGGTGTGGGGGTGTAAATACACATTGTCCCAAGTAAAAGTGTTTAGTGATTTCTTTGTACGTTACTGGGGTGTCCCTGTTCGGCTCCAACTCATCGAGACACAGTTGCCCGGGGGTGACGGCGTGATCTGTAAGCACAATCAACAAGCAACAATTTCCCCAGAAATTTAATATCCCTAAAATAAAAAAAAAATCTTGTGGCACCTGTGGTCACACACACTGATCATGGTGCACACGCTCCAATCTCACGGCAAACAACCACTGTGGGTTCAAGCACTACGAGCCTCCGTGCATACAGGGTGCCGCATCCGCATCTGCTCCGGCCACTCTGTGTGCCGATGCGCTGCTACGCGTGCATGCCGAGCTGGTCCCAGCAAGGGAAAGGCAGGACCACATGCGCAGCAAAGGAGATTCTAGGCAAAGCTCTCTCCACAGAAAAGAGGACATTTATTTGACTGAGTTTCGATACAACACATTTAACAATACAACTCTATAGGAACCTAATTGCTATATAAAACATGGCCAAATAGTCGCCAATGGCCGCTAATTGAGCACTGTGACAGAGAAAAACAAACAGCCCAGTTTAGAGAGGCTGCCTATCCTTCAGCCAATGCTTGCCATCGTGCACCTTCACAACAGAGAAAATAGAGAAACAAGCAGGAACAGATGGGTGTACGATGACAAGGCGCCGCCTCGGGACATTGAGATGATGGAAGAGTGTGCACACCCACCAAGGCCTGTACCCCGACGAGCTGAGGTAACCACTAGCCGGTGGTGGACAAAGCGGCTCCTGCCGGCAGAGAGGAGTCACGTACGTCGTGCACCTTTTAGCGTCTGGATGGTAAGGGACATGGAGTTATCGGAAACACAAGGCAATGGTGCTTCACAACTATTGCGAGCGCTGAAACCCCCTCCCCCCCCCAATACACCGAATGAACATTTGCACAGTTTGATTTGCTTTTTGTTAACATATGTACAATTGTTTAGTTGTATTCGAGGGCCCCTCTGCTGTTTTGTTTGGTTACCAAAACTTATTCATGCTGGCAGGTCGCTGGCAGTTTGCTCCAGTTGCAAAAGTTTTGTTTGCACCATCATTGATTTGCATGCTGCCATTGTTGCAGGTCTGCTTGCTGTTGGTTGGGATTATGTGATCCGTGTTATTTTTAACCTAATTCGTGTTGTTCTCTGTGACTCACCTGCTTCCTCCTCTTGCTTTATTGAATTGATGAATTCACTCACTGTCTCATCTTGTTTATTTTGCTTTCCTTGCCATAGCTCAAAGAACTGTACCAGCTACTCAATGAGAACTATGTAGAAGATGATGACAACATGTTCCGCTTTGACTATGCCCCTGAATTTCTCAAATGGTAAGCCACTGCACCTAGGCACTAGGTTGACTGCCAAATAGTCTGTCTGTCTCTGTTTTTACTGTGAAAGCAATTGAGAGCTCAAAACTAGGTTTCCTTTGTTCTGCTACACCACGGTATGCTATGCTGCCATCATGTCATGATTGTGTCACCTCCGTAGCAAAAATTTTCCCAATGCCAACACTTAGGTGTCAGTGCTACTATGAATAGGAAACTTGCCATTACAGTGACATGCAAGTAGGAGCCATATATGTTAATCACTGAGCTGTCAAGCGACTTGGAGCAAATAACAGATCTTGGAGTTTCTGTAGCATGCACTATGCTGACTTGCAGTATAGAGGGTTCTAAGCACATGCTATTTCAGAGGCAACAGCAAGCAATAGTATGCTCTCAAAGGATAGGCTGTGCAGTCAAAATATTTCAAAATATCTGAGTCACTGGCACATGATACAACAGTGATTCATAGTGTGGTTTTCTGTGCGGCAGTAATTCTCAGTGTTCCTCTTGCAAAGAAAGCTATGCAACGCCTTTGCAAAGACGGTGCATTATTCTGCCACCATTGTCACAAATGGTTGGGTACCATATTTACCTGTTTCTAACGTGTCCCCGAATCTAATGCCCACCGAGTTCTCGTGAGCTTAAAGTAAGAAAATAAAAGTGCACCTGAATGTAACATGCAGCTGAATGTAACACACACACAATTTATAAAGTAAAAATATAGCATGTCCCCACATTCGCACTCAGAAAAGACGAGACGAGCAGAATTTACTTTCCCAGAAGGGTAAATTTAAAAAAAAATTTGCTTTCATAATGAAAGCGGCACGTCATAGTCACCATTTGCACCTCATTCGCCACAGATACCAAGCCCACAGGTGCAGTATTCTCTATCAATCACTTTTTGTTCTGCTACTATCACTTTTGCGAGACTCGGCATCGTACTTGTCGAAGTACCGTATTTATTCGACTATAAGGCGAGGTTTTTTCTCAGAATGTTTAACCTCGTAGTTACTCCCCCGCCACATACACAAATTTTGCCTTTAGGTGTGGCTTCACGGCAGTGCACGCCGCGATGCCTTTTAGACACACTATAAAGTGATATTTTATGGTCTTCCAACTGGCACCCTCACCTTATAATCGTGACCGCCTTACAAACAAATAAGTACGGTGTGCATTCGACAGCGTTCCTGGCACTGTGCGTTGTTGGGAATCGGGGTAGCGTTTAGGCAAGGAATCCTTCGGACACACGGATGAGTAGGTCCGGGAGTAGGAGTGAGAAGGGTTTATTTTTTACATATTGAAACAAGTAGTCCGATTGTAGTCAGGACACACATGTCTGCAGACGTCAGGACACGTCAGCACACCAAAGCTCCACTTTTAAAACGCTCTTCTTCCTTAGTTTCCTGCACAAGGGAATTCGATGATCTTGTTTTGGCCAATCAGAGGGGCCGTACAGTTCACAGAACTCCACCTCTGATATCCAACTTTCGAAGCAAGGACGAGGCAATCTGGAAACAGATTTCGTTCGCACTCCTTCCATGAAACAGTTCATGCTCCCCCATGAAAGTTGTCGACTGGGTTCCTTGCTCTCCATGGCGGTCATCTTGTCAGGGTCAGGAGATTACTCTTCGCACTCATTACCGCTTCCATGGAAGGCGGCAGATGATGTCTGTCACAATCCGCCTGGGTTTGTGAACAAGGGAGGGCTTGAGGCACCCTTCGTTAGACAGACGCTCCACAGCGTGGTGGTGACAAACGATGACTGACCGCCGAACAGCTGTGCTCGTCGCTGTTTAGTGGTGCGGTGACCAATGGGGGGTTGCCTAACTAAGCCTGGCAGGCCAATGAAGATTATGCCGAAGGGGCGCCACATGCTTGTTGCAGTGTCGCTTCCAAGTGAACCGCTTGTTTTCCCGTCACAGTCGGTACCGGCCCCCGTTGCCAGGTAGGTAGGCACTGATGAAGAGGGCTGCCTTGGTGGAACCACCGAAAGAATGCGCACTGCCAATTTGGGGCGCAACAGTGCAGATAGCGAGCTTGGCATAGCGCCACAAACGCTGGCAGCCGATTACGCCAGCACATTTGGAGGCGAGTCGCACGAAATCTCACGAAAGAGATAGTATCTCCAAAAGTTATTAGTCGAAAATACTGTTCACGATCTAGTCTAGCGCAATATGAATCAATAGCAACTTTCACAATATCGTGCTCTGTCACCACTTTGTGATGGTGATGACACTGAGTCTGACGGCTCTAATGGTAGGCTGTTGTCAATGCTATGAACGTGGTTCTGGTTCCATATCCTATCGTAATGTGCAGGCACTTTTCGAATTCCCCCCCCCCTTTTTTTAAAAAGAAGGTGCACATTAGAATCGGGTAAATAATTTCCTTAGTTTTGTAGGAGTTCGGCACAATTAGGGGAGAAAGAATGGAGTAACTGCTCTCACAGTAAGATGAATTCAGATCCAGAGGAAATGCTGTTTTGCAGTGTTGCCCGAAAGGTGAAGCATTGATTGCCATAGCAATCAATGCTTGCCATAGCAATCAAGATAAGCACCACAGCAGCAGCAAGCGAATTGACCTTCGTGCGGTCTCTTGCTTCAATGCTAACTAAACGTCGAAAGCACAGCGCATACGAAGCTACCGGCACTGGGCACACTTTGTCCATATCACAGATCACTTTGAAGATGAGGCCCGTGCGGGCGCACATTTTGTTCATATCGCAGATCGCTTTCAAGATACGGTGGCTGTGCCCTAAGCAGCAGCCATTGGAGTTGAACCCCCTCTCTCTCTCACCTCCCTGTGCCTCACGCGCGCGAGAGAAGATAGCACATGTACGCCTTGCCTTCCTCCCTCACATGTGCAATACTGAGCTGCAATCATCGGCTGACCCTCGCCAGTCAGCCTCTGTCGGCATGGCAAACGTGCATTTTATACACTCGATTTTGAATTGCCGCTAATTTCGTCCGCTGTAGAGTAGTAGTCCATTGCAGCACGTTCAGTTAAAAGAGAACTTCATCGCATTAATAGGTAGAACAAACCAAGGCTGAAATATAGTCCGTCATATCCGAAAGTCTGTTGTATGCGGGTTTGTTGCAACGAGCGTTGACTGTATTAAATATATAATATTTGAAAATTTCAAATATTCTGACATCCCTTTTTATAAGCCCTTGTTGCAGTCTGACAGTGTTCAAAACCATGCCTTATCAACCTTGCTAGTAGTATGTCAACATTGCACTGGGCAAACTGCTGCAAGCTTTGTTGTCGTGATTACACTCATGTCTCGTGGGATGAGCTTGCCAAGCCGAGCGTGTGTATGCTTTGTGCACATTGGTAGTGTAGATGCTAAGCAGCTCTCATAAAAGTTAATGTGAACTAGATGCAGAAGGAAAAAGACACGTATGGCACACATGGACATCACCTTTTCCAAATAGTTTGTGGCTACAAGACTTTCTATACCAGACCTATGAAGGCGAATCAGAAAGTCTTTGCCCCTGTTTTTTTCTTTCTTCTTTCTTTCTTCTTACTTTCTTCTTGTTTTTTTTTTAAGCCATATTATGGCTGTAAATGTGAAGTCAACATATTTATTCCCATCGGTGGACCTTTCTTGGACCCGCCCGGGCTTATCTGCCAGTAGCTCCATGGCACGGCGCTGCGGTCAGTTGTTGAAGATGGCAGTTGTGCTTCACACGTCCACGGTGCATGAGCAATGAAGTGTGATTCGTTTTCTATGTAGCAAGGGACGAATGCCCATAAGAATCCACAGGGAAGTGCAGCCCACATTTGAGGAAAGGTGTCTTGCTTTGAGAAGTGGGAGGAGGTGGAGTTGTGAGTTCGCAGATGGCCATGAAGACTTGTATGACAACGAGCATTTGGGGAGGCCACATGCGTTGCTGACTGACAACAGGGGCATCTCAAATTTCGTGTTGCGATGAGACATATGTCTGAAGCTGTGCGAGGACTATGTGGCAAAATAGTGTAAAGTATGTAGAATATAGTATGCGTATTTGTATTTACCCGTATGTCCCTTACTTCGGTTAATAAAAGATAGGACCAAATACTTTCTGATTCACCCTCACACAATGGCACTGTTAGAGGTAGTGCATCACATTGAAAAGAAAGACCAGATTCTACAAAACCAAAATCAACAGGTTCATCTGCATCAACACACACAACACAGATTTGCTTTTGATTTGACATTATTTGTGCCTTGCACTGTGGTTTGTTATCCCTGGCGGTGCCACTAAGAGCTTGGCTTTTGCGTAAGCATACTTTTCCCGCGCCTCCATTTAGTTTATGCTAAGGCTTACAGTAACATGGATTACCTACCCACCGAAACTGCAACCTTTTGAAGCAGAAGACAGTGGTTACGGAGACCTTCTATGTAGGAACAACTTTGCCCTCGGCACTTTCTCTCGATATTGGAAGCTGTGTGGTATGCTCTTTATTAAATACTAATAAGAAACTTTCATTACCTTGAAATTCTGTAATCATTGTTCTAGCTGCTTGAACAAGCTTATCTGACAGTTTGTTCTTGACATTCATAGGGCCCTACAGCCTCCTGGCTGGACTGCTGACTGGCATTGTGGTGTACGCGTTGTCAAGAGCAACAAGCTCGTGGGTTTCATCAGTGCTGTACCAGCTACGATACGTATCTACAACCAGTGAGTGGTACCAGCACGCAGCTATTTGGTTTCCTGACGCATTAGGCTCTTTGATAAACTTATTGGTGTCAGTTTTTTATAAGGATATGCAAATCGCATTGAGCAAACTGGCATGCTGCTGTGTTTTTGGACCTCTCCATTTCTTTACAGTGTATCAAAGGCTATTAACTTCGAAATTAATGACTAAAAAATGCTAATGACAGTGTTGTAAACTTTCATTAAATTGATATGAGTTTAATTGTGCATGAAAGTATCAGCGTCCCCAATGTATCTTAAAAAGTGTTTCTGTTTGAACATTAGATCATTTGAACTTTGCACATCATGCTGAGCTTGCATAATCAAACTGAAATGTATGAATGAAGGCACACAACTTTTACACGAAGTATTTGTTCTTAGACCAGTGTGCGGGCAGAGTAGGCAACTCACTTGCTCTTGTTTTATCACAGGCTTTCATTTTGAGTAAATAAAGTTGGATATTATTACTGTTGACTTCCATTAATTTAACATTGCTTAATTTTACTCTGTTCAACTCTTTCCCTTTTCTCAAATATAAAGGCTGTTAATTTCTGCCCTAGATAATTTCAACCAATTTTGCATGTCTTGTCGGAGGTAAAGTGATGGAAGGTATTGCTAGTTTCATTATATTTAAAGACTATTGTTCAAGGGTGCCTGTTGCTAGCTGAGTTCCTTCTGCCTGATTACAAGCCTTTTGTAGATAGCAAGCGACGTTGAATTTGGAGGATAATCAACTGATGTCACTTTGTCTGTCGGAAAGTTTAGCTGTTCAGCCTGACTGTGGTTGTACTTTGTTCATCGTATGGATGTCTGCTTGCAATGCTTGCAGCACACAGCGCATGGCTGAGGTGAATTTCCTGTGTGTGCACAAAAAGCTGCGGTCCAAGCGGGTGGCCCCCGTGCTGATCCGAGAGATCACCAGGCGCGTCAACCGATGCGGTATCTTCCAGGCTGTCTACACAGCTGGTGTGGTTTTGCCAAAACCAATTGGAACTTGCAGGTGAGCTGGCTTGCTGCTCTGAGAAAAATTGGCTGAGCTGTATCAGCAAATTAGCTTCCTACACTACCAATAAAGCCACTCTTACCTTAGGAGGAAGCTCGTTAAGGCTGAAAAGATGCAAAAGCAAAAGACTGGTGGTGACAGTGGTTTGATGTTCCCACACCAGCTCTCCTTGACTTCATAAATTTTGATGGCGTCTGCGTGGACCTAGTCAGTTTGTTATTGGCGAAGATAAACTGCATTGTTCTAAAGAAGCCAAAGACTGAATTGAACATGTTTAGAGAACATTTACTACACCACAACGGCCTAAATATGAGGAAATACTTGGAAGTTTGTGTCATTCCACTGATGTACCGGTACTGTGGTTCTAGCTTAAGATACGTGAAACGGAAGTCTAGCCTTGATTTTCTGTTCTAGTAAACAACCAGTTACTGTGAAATTAATGAAAAGAGACTTTTGAAAGAACATTTTCTTTCACTAGATTAAAGGCACGAGAAAAGCCCAAGCCATTTTCCCTCTACAGTGGAATCTTGATAAACGGAAATCACTTAAAAGGGGCCATGAACCACTTTTTTATCGAATTGGAGAAAGGCATTTGAAGTGAAAATAGGCTATCTCAGAAATACTTCGCCACAAAAAGTACTTTAATGTGTTCAGCACAAGCGGAGTTATTGGCAGTCAAACATGGCCTCCACTGTGCTCCCGTTCCTTCTTCAATGCCTTGCACTGCAAAGGCTACGGTGCAGTGGGGCATGCCTACAATGCTCCGCCTTCTAAACGTCACCGTGGCACTCAGTTCAAATTTCATTTTGGATGTTAACGTAGACATCATGACGTGTGCCTTTGGTGCCTGGGATGTGCTAAACATAAGTCAAACACGGTTGTCCTCAACGAGCCGCAGTGCGTTTATCCAGTGGACTCGTGGCGGCACCCCACAGCGGCCGCGGTATCTACGCCATGTAGCCGACCACAGCTTGATGTCAGCTAGCAGCCGTCTAAGGGAATGACAAAATAGTGTGTCTAGGAGAGAGTGAGGACAGAGCCTTATGTTGAAAAAGAGAGCAGTTGAGAAAAAGGCGACCGCGATCCACTCGCATGACAGCAAAACTTGGCTGAGATGTTCAAAGCAGCATATGCTACCTGCAGACTATGTTATTTCATCAAGCCCGAGGAGTGGTTCAGGGCCCCTTTAAATGGAACACCATCCTCATGGTTGGTTGGTTGGTTTTGTATTCATGCAATTGTATTCAGCTTTTTCTCTCGGTAAATGGAACTGCTGATAAACGGAACCAATTTCCCTGGTTCCTTGATGTTCGGTTTAAGAGAGTCCACATCATATTCTTTCATTGAAAATGTACTTGATGATATTGATATGTGTATTTGTTCATCTTCCACCAGTGGCCGCTTTTCACCGGCCAACAAATATTAAATTTTATCGCTCACCGCAGAACGCTCCTGCAGGTATCAGAAGTTTCTCTGGCGTTATCGATGGTTCTATCCAGTGTCTGTTGTCACTTTAGCTTATGTAGTCTGAGTGTACGAGCGATGCAAATTGTGTAGTACTTTCTGGAGGACATGTGGGCACCAGCAATTACTCTGGAAATTTCAATGACTCATGTATAAAAACCGACGCACTTGACCTGCAGATAAGATTTTCGACGATCGCCAACTGTGTTCGCCACTATCGTTGTGCTTTGTATAGCCTGTTTTTCTGGGCACAGGTTCGCCCAATAAAGAGTTAGTTTCGCCATTTACAGTTTTGCTACTTTGTTCATGACTGTCACTACCATGTGACATCTGGTGGAGGTGCTTTGCATTCATGTACTGGACACCCCTGGCAAGCTGTGATTCAAGCTCAGACCGCAAAGACACCACCAATGTTGTCTTGGACCATCAAGCAAGCCGTAGGCTACAACACGTGCCCCCAGAACACGGCCTTCTACCTGAGACAACCAAGAAGATTGTGGACAAATCAACAACTCCAGTGGCAGCCCCAGCGTTCCCCATCGTGCTGCAACATGCCAGGGAGCCACCGACCATCTGTGGACCATCGTTTGAAGACCCGGATAACTGGTTGGAAACATACGAAAGAGTTGACCAATTCAACAATTGGAACTCTGACGACAAGCTGTGGCATGTGTACTTCGCCTTAGAAGACTCAGCCAGGACCTGGTTTGAGAACTGGGAATCGACCCTGACTACATGGAACCTGTTCTGCAACCGCTTCCTACAGAGATTCATGAGTGTCCTGCACAAACAGAGAGCCCAAGCTCTACTGGAAACATGCATGCAGCTGCCGAATGAGAACATAGCGATTGTTATGGAGATGACTCGCCTCTTCTGCCACACGGATCCTGACAAGCCTGAAGAAAATTCTTGATGTGGGGTGTGAAAGAACAACTATTTGCCTGATTGATACGCAACCTGCCCAAGACTGTCACAGAATTTCTTTTCGAGGCCACAACACTATTGAAAAGACGCTCGATATGTGAACAAGGCAATATAACTGCCGAACACTGACAGCAAACCATACTGATGTTCAAGCACTCGGCAGCGACGACTTGTGAGAGACCATCAGAGCGATCATTCGCGAGGAACTGCGTAAGCTCCTTACAAAGTGACAACCTCAAGTGACCTCAATCGCCAACATCATCAAAGAAGAGCTTCAGCGATCACTTGGAGTTCCTGAGGTACAACTGCAATCCTTGCAGCCCCAGTCTAAAGCGATGACCTATGCCGCCGTCGCCCGCTGTCAAGGTCCCTCTCCATGACCGCGCCAGGGCCCCGTAATGCCGCAGTTCCGTCGTTCACTGCCGCCACTGCCAGCTCGCCCACCTGTCGCCCAGCACAACTACCCAAGCAAGACGGACTTTTGCCGCACTCCTGACCACTGCCCGCTCTGCTGCTTATGTGGAGAAGTGGGTCACATCTATTGGCGATGCTTTACTGGGAGATGGGACAGTGAGGATTCGCCATTAATGCGCCTCACCCACAGCAAGGGGAAATGCCGCATGAGATGGTAGCAAAATCTCGGTGATTTTCGGTGATTTCCCTGCGAAATCATTGATAGAAGATGAAGCCGCCATGAAGTGCGTCTGCTTCCTTCGGCCACCTCTTTTTTTTCCTCAGGTCCGCTGACACAAACTTCACCATGAGCCTAGATAGGCTTTCGCCTTAAAGAAACATGCACATTTAGCTTGTATTGTGCACTGGTGTACTTAAGCTGCTTCTGATCTCTTTGCAGGCAGCCATGACAAGGTAGAAGCGGGCAACTAGGATACTTAATGCCCTCCTTAGGAAAAATGACCTAGGTGGATAGTGGGATATATACATCCGTCTTTTCCTCCCACGCAGTGTGACTTTTCATAGAAAATGTGTGATCATGAACACACTTTTCATGCTTTAGGCACAAAGCGATCCAATCTCTTGTTGTCCAACAAAGGGTTTATCCAACTGCTTCGGTCTCCTCTTTGCCATATGTGGACTTGCAGACTGGAAGACACCTGCTCTCTCTGCCTTTCCTCTAGATTAAATGTCTCGCTTTGCCCTCTTACTGTTTCATTTCCTTTTTAATGTCATTGTACAGTTAAACCTGAATATAAAGAAATTCATTATAGCGAAATTCTCTGTGACAAAGTGTTTATCTTTCTATAACCTCTTGTTTATGGAAAACCATGTATTTAGAACGTCTATGTAATGAAGTTTGCTTGTACATAATTTAAATGTAATGAAATTTCACTGCCATAAAGAATACCGAGCCAATAGATAGGAACTTCTGTAGATGCGAATAGTCAAATGGCTGAATTACAAGCGACTGCTTGCGAATGCACCTCTCAAATCATGCTCTGTGCAACCAAGAGCGACTGTTGAAGTGGAACAGCATCATGCTCCGTGTAAAGTCTAAATAAGTGCAGTAAGATCCCGTAGCGGCCACTGCACTGTATACTTTGGGTTTGAGTGCAAGCATAGGAGGGTGAGCCGAGAGATGAATGGTGGCTTAATGAGCGCTGTCTACTCGCACGAGCAAGAGCAAATGGGGGGAGCTTGCTGATAATAATGCGATCGAGTGCATGCGAAGGGGGATGGGGAGTGGAGGGCAGGCTGTCGCACGTCGCCTTTTCTAGTGCAACTGGATGTGCATGGCTGTCGGCACAGCTGAGCACATATGCAGTCCATGCGCCCTGTTTTAGAGATAATCTGCTGCATGTGCAAAGAGTGGGCATGCCGATATGGTTTGTCATCATGTGTGCTGTCTTCTTGCGCATTTATCACTGTATTTTGCGTTATCTTGAGTTTCAGAGGCTTGTGAAATGAGAAGCAGACAAAGGATCCACTCCCTGCTGCCAGTGCTTTTCATGATAGCGTTGTCCCACTGCGGGCGAGCTGCAGGGAGTGGACGCAAAAGCATGGCTGGCTTCGCTTTGTACTGTCGATGTGAAGATATCAATGCATCATGAAAACGCATCTTTTGTTGCCAACTCTCAAATTCAACGAAATGAATTCTTTCTTGTTCAAATTTGCTTTTTCCGATCGCACACTAATTAGGAAATTGTTGCGGCCCCTTCTATTTAAGAAATATTCATCAGCGACTGTACTTATTTGTGTAAAAGGCAGAATATCAATATAACAAAGCAAATTGCCAATTTTACTTTGTTATATCAAGGTTTAACTGTACTTCCAAAGCACCACGTTTGTAGTGGCCTGTAGCAAATTGATGATGAAATTCAGACTTCTGTTTCCCCAGGTACTGGCACAGATCACTCAACCCACGCAAGCTAATAGAAGTCCGTTTCTCTCACCTGAGCCGCAACATGACAATGCAGCGTACGCTGAAGCTCTACCGGCTGCCTGAAGTAAGACGTTTGATGCTAATCCATTCAGAGCATTTCGTCCGCCACTATTAGTGGGCACGCCAACACTGACCTTGCTTTAAGTCTTTTACGGTTGCCTGTGGAAACTTGCGTGCTGTGTTTATGTTTCGAATTTGGTATGCTGTGCAATTTATTTCAAATTTCTTTTTTCTGCTTTTGCAGAAGCCGAAGACACCCGGATTTAGACAGTTCCGAAAATCTGACACCGCACAAGCACATGCCCTGCTGGAAAAGGTAGGGGAATTGTGGAGTGCTTGCGGAACATAGCAGTAGTAAGGCTTGAGTCTGTGAGAGAGAGATACAAGCTTTGATGATATGCCAGAGATGTTAGCCTGACTGATTGCCTGGCATGCTACTCCAGGTGCTGGGTGCTGAAATTGATTGATTCATAATAGATTGCAGATTATAAAGAACAATAATATACAGAAGGAGGTCCTATAGTCGATGATTGTATCAGGACCTCCAATATTATAAGTATGCTTTTTCTAAAGCAACGTGGAGCACCACATTAAAATCATATACACAAGGAAGCATGGAAGAAAGTAAGTTATGGAGAATATAAAACAAGATATGCTTGTGCAATTGGGATTTACAATAAATCTAACAAAGGAAATTATACAAATGCAAGGAGCAAGGAGCAAAAAATTTCATGTAAACATGCAACAATACAAACTACAAAAGAACCTTCAAAATATGCATGACCATTATTGCAACAATACAAACAACAAAAGAAAACCTTCAAAATATCTATGACCATTAATAAAAAAGAAAGGTTCGAGAACAGTGGAATATTTGAATAGGAGTTAAAAAAGAAAAAAGTTAACGCTAAATATTCTCTGTTAGAAAAAAATTCTTCAAATGTTTTTTAAATATGGATGTTGAATGCGATGTCTTGACGCAAAGTGGTATGAAATTCCATAATGAAAAAGCTGAAAAATGAACTGGTTGTTTGCCATAGATGGGGGTGCACCTGAGGTAAAATGAGATTATGGTTTAAAGCAAATCTAGTGACATTACCATTTATCAGGCATGTTTTAAAAATTACACATGCAGGAACTTGATTATTCAATAACTTGAAAATAAATATACCCAATTTATACAACACAGTTTCGTTGGCAGAGAGAATGTTATGAAAGTGTAGCAATGGGAGAGCGCTAGTACTATAGGGGCTAGAGGTGACTATTCTAATTGCTTGGTTTTGCAAAGTTTGAAGTGAACTGAGGTGAGTATTATATGTATTCACCCAGCGCATTAACAAGTAGTTAATGTGTTAGTGTATGAAAGCGTAATATAGAGAGACAAGTGCAACACGGTTAAAAAATTTGCGGGCTCTGATCGGTAACCGAATGCCATAAGCAATTTTCTTTTTAATATGGAGGGCATGACAATGAAACTTGAGGTTAGTCTAGTTCTACTCCCAAGAATGAGCAATGAGTGCTAACAGGAAATAAAAAAAAATGGGAACCAAAATTCAGCAATGGAACTGAACATGATGGTTTCCGGGGGAATTAAATACAATAAACTTGGTTTGGTGGGAATAATAAGATTATTATTGATACACCAGTTTGCAACTTTAGCCAAGTCAAGATTGAGTTTAGTAACCAAGGACGAAATATTTTTATCGTAGTTAATAATGGTTGTGTTATCGGCGTACAGTACAGTGTGAGGATGTTAGGCAGTCAGGCAAATCATTAATGTAAATTCAAAACAATAAAGGTCCAAGAATAGAACTCTGCAGTACCCCTAGGTTAGTAACCTTAGCTTCAGAAAAAACATTCTAAATGTTGACTTTGTTATGTCTATCCTGCAGTTAGGTTCATTGTAACATTAGTGCTGCCCCAGTTATGTCTATAGCTTCCAATTTTAAAAACAAAATGTGATGGTTAATAGTGTCAAATGCTTTCATAAGATCAATAAGAACTGAACGGGCAAAATACCCTTTATCAATAGGTTCCCTTAAACGATCCGTTAGGGAGATGAGAGCAGGGTCAGTCGAATAGCCAGGACGAAAACCATACTGAGAATTGGACAGAATATTAAATTTAGTCGGACAGTTTGTTAATCAAGCAGTAATCAACTTTTCAATCACTTTACTAAAAAATGGCAGTATACATATTGGGCAGGAATTTGTTAGTAAAGAACGATCACCTCTCTTAAAAACTGGAATTACCTTTGCTCGTTTCAGCTCAGATGGAAAAATGACGGTCCTGACTGAGTAGGAAGGGAAGGAAAATAAGTTTTTGTCGTCATTGCAGAGCCAAGTCTCAGTAAAGCTTATGATGGAATATCTGAAAGATAGCATAGGCAGAAGGGAATTAATGTCGTCATAGTATTTGCGCAAGCTTCGTGCGTTAAAATGAACGGCCAAGCATGATCTATTATATTTTAGTTTATTTAACCGGCTAGTTGAAAAATACGCAGACGTTTTTGTTTTTAGCGCAAGTTTCTGAAAAGTTTCCTAAGCTACCATGCTGTATTAAGTAAATACAGCCAAGTCAGACTCGTCAGCAATGTGAAACACCTTACTGCTGATGCTCTTGCCAGCTTTAATCTGGAAGTTAACTGTCCAGAGGCACTTCCATTTCTAAGCCTTCTTTAATGACAGGGACTTACTTAGATAATAGTGCTCTGTTTTGCAGTGTCAAGTGATAGTTGACATACAATTTAGTGTCCTCAACTGGTCGAGAGAAGCCGATGTCACTGAGGCAAAGCTTCGCCTTTCGTGCCTTGCCGGCGAAGTCTGCTTTCTTTGTTCGAGAGTAAAACTGGGCGATGATGTTTTTGTTGTTTTCATCATTGTTTGGAACGCGGTGAACGATTTCCAGATCGATGGGCGAAACAGGACAGCCAATTTTAACTCTTGACTGTCTGTATGATTAGGCTGCAATCTTCACCTTGGGTACATGGAATGCCTTTAATCTCGATATTGTTTGCCCTTGAATACTGCTCTAGATCAGACAGCTTGCGAGAGAGAGTATTGTTTTCAAACTTTATTTCTTGGCATTCAGTAGTGAGTGAGGTGTTTTGCAGTTGCAGCTCTTTGTTTTCATTAGCAAGTGAGGCGTTTTCTGAGCGCAGTTTTTCAACCATGTCGTTGAGAAATTCAACACTCGACACAAGGTTACCGATCTGCTCTTTCTTTCCACCAAAATCTATGTCAGTAGTATTAAATTTTACCATTAGCCTGTCAAAAATGTCTTCTTTAAATTTATCGATCTCATTTCCTAATTTTTATTGAAGTTCATCTATTCTTTTCGCGAGCTCAGCACAAGTGGGCATAAAATACCTGCCAACTCTTCCTAATTTTTCGTAAAATGTACACATTTCGAGCAGTCTTACAATTTTTCGAATCTTGCTTGAAATTTTCAAGGAAACATTTTTCGTGAAAAAAAAAAAAACCTGTGAAAATGTAGTAAAACTACACCCGCACCGCCACGAGAGGGCAATACGCATGCGTGGTATTATAATCAGCTGCTGCAAGGTTGTAATGACTTCTGTTGTCTACTAGGGGGTGCACGAATCCATATCTAAAGCTCGATAGTGCCGATAGCACCTCTAGCGCCTCCACAAACCTGTTGGCATGCTGTTGCCTTTGGTCGCGCGGGCGCACAGGTTTGGACTTCAGTCAGCTTCAGTCACTGCAGTGTTGGCCTTGCCTTTTGTGTGACTAACTGTCACGTCGGATGCGGTGCGACTCTGGCCTGTTGTGGCTTGGCAGTGCAATGGCGGGCTCGAAGCCCCGACAGTACTTCCAAGTGTTTTTGAAATTGTAAACGCAGAATTTCTGTGCTTTGTGCAGTCGAAGAAAGGGGAGAAGTTCGGATTCTGCACCACACGTGCCTGTGATGTGAACATCTCGCGTGGCGGCAAGTCTGACATGAAGGTCCACATCACTTCGAAAAAGCATCAGGGATGCGTGCGAGCCGCAGACAGCCAGCCGAGCCTAGCAAGTTTTATACACAGCAACAACTACCTCGGTGTGATTCCTGCAGAATGCCTCTTCACGGCGTTTTTAGTTGAACACAATATCCCGCTGAGTGTCGGTGATCATGCCGGAGCACCTTTCCGGAAGATGTTCCCCATGCGAAGAACCTACTAATCCATTAAGTTAGTTTTCTTAATATTGACCCACTAGTACTGGACTGTATTAAAAACTTTCTTGCTAATAGAACACAATACGTAATCACAAACAATTCATCCTCTGTGCCCCTCGCGGTAACGTCAGGCATGCCGCAAGAGTCAGTTCTAGGTCCTCTACTTTTTCTAATCTCTATCAATGATCTTGCTTCCTGTGTGAAATTTTCAACTATTAGGCTTTTTGCTGATGACTGTGTTCTATATTATATTACTGACCTAAATGATTCTCGTAAACTTCAAGATGAGATGAATAGCATTTTGTTATGGTGTAACAAGTGGCCTATGAAGCTTAACTGGAGCAAATGTAAATGCATGCAGATATCACAGAATACTGTGATAGGTGCATGCATTTCGTGCCTGAATAACCCCGCCATCTCTCGTAATGTGCTGCAACCACACCGATCGTTGCGCAAAGCCACGCGGCGAAGCCGCATTACAGGAGACTGGAGCCATCTGGGGAAAACTACACCAGGGGATGTGTGAGAGTTGAGTATCCCCACAACTCCCCAAATCACTACATACTCCACCAAAACATGTCACACGGTCTAACATTAAAGCGTGCTTCATGATCAAAAGGTAGTGCATGCAGCAGTGGTCGTGCCAAGGAAATCTCCACGCACTGTCCGTAAACCTGCATGTGGACAACGTCTCTGGGGTACACCGCGGGCGTCTGTTGGTTACAGCAGCAGCTCTGCCAACTCAACTCCAGGCCAGGATGCTGGCAACGGCAACTAGTCTGTACAAGCAAGCATCGCTTGCACTGATGTGGCCTGCTGGTGAGAGCTGTAGTAGCCGTTGGTGACTGCCGGCTCTTTTCCCCGCCACCGAGCGTTGCGAGCCAGACACAGGTGGCTGCTGAAGTCGCTGCACCGAACTCTCCACAGGAATCTCCATTGTTGGGCTGGTTCGATTATACTCTGGGGCAGCAGCGAAGACTATGTGCAATTCACAACCAACCAAGGGTGACTCCACCCTTGGTTGGTGACTTCATCCACATACGCTCAACGCACTCAACAAACACTAAAGTAGTGCAAGGGAGAAATTCTGCACGCGCATCACCCACTTGGTGCGATGTCCAATTCGGCTAGCAAAAGATCAGGCAACTACTCAGATGCTGAATTAACATGAACTTAGCTCGTTTTCTTGAGCCAAATGAGTAATTTCAATTCATGCGAGGCTAACTAGAATGAGGGAAGCAAAGTACAACACCCCAACACCATAGTTCATCAGGTCGTGCCATTCCATGTGCGACAGGCAGCTTCATAAAGCCTTAGGCCTAAGGAGTCACTACCCTGACAGCAACCGGCATCCAAAAACAACACCCAAAATGGGCACTAAACAGGCAGCCTCAAGGAGACGTCATCTCTGTGAGGTAGTTTTATCCTGCTCGTTGCACCCAGCATCCGAGTTGACGATGTCAGTCGTCTCAGATGGTGCCGGAGCATTCGGTGCCAGACCGCAATACCAGACAGTACGTAGCGGAGCCCGTGGCTTGCAGCTACCTGGCTCCCAGAGCTGCGACTTCCAGAGTCAAAGAGATATAAGAAGCTAGTTACGTAAGAAATTTGGACCACCCTCAAGGTTTCCATACTCGCTTGCTTCAGGCTTGCCAATGTTCCATGTGCACTAGCACCTGAGTAACCCCGCCGTTAGGCGGCATTAGCACCACAACACTAGCACCATCTCCCATAATGTGCGGCGGCAAGCACACCGTCCGCCGTCGGTAAAAAGCCACATGGCGAAGCCAGAATACAGGAGACTGGTGCCATGCGGGGAAAACATCCCCACACAGTGCAGCATCCAGTCAAGCATCCCCACACAGTGTATACGAGGGGGGTCCCAAAAATAACCAGAATCGTACTCCTGCACATCGTGTACCTGTAGTACAAGGTTACGCCGCTAGGGCGCTGTACGAGGAACTCTGCTGAGTGAGTTTGTCAATTGGCATCACTATGAATTCGTCACTGTGCGGTGTAATTATGGCGACAATTATGTGTGCGGTTTCTCTGGCAGTTCTGTAGGTGTCTGTACTGCACTCATGACACGAAGAAATGGCAGTCTCCCGAACAATGTTTAGTTTTTTACTCTACAAGAAAACTGTTGTGATGATGCAAATAGTTCACAAAGAACATGCTGTCAGCAAAACACATGTATAAATGGTGTGCTCGGTTTCAAAGGGGGAAATGATCATTGAAGATCAGCCTTGTTACGGTCATCCTTCAAGTATGTGAACTGAGGACCAACATCGCCAAAATCCATAATCTCATCAGGGAAGTTTGACACGGAACAACCAACTAACTCGAAGACTTATCCGGGTTATCCTGGAGCTCCATTCAGCGCATTTTGTATGATGATTTGTGAGTGCAACAAGTGGCTACTTTTTTTGTGCTCAGACTTCTCACCAAAGAGCAAAGAGATCGCCACATGGAAGTCTGGCATGCAATGAATGGAGGACGCAGTCACAGACGATCCAGAATTTTGTCATCACAGGCAACGAGTCATGGTGCTGTGGGTACGATCCTGAAAGTAAGCAGACAAATCAGTGGAAGTCACCTGGCTCACCTCGTCTAAAAAGAGCATCTCAGGTTAAATCGAACTTGAAGACAATGCTGATGTGTGCGCTTTTTTTTTTTTTTTTTTTTTACATCAAATGGATCGTACGCTCAGAATTTGCCCCTCAAAACCAGACCGTCAACCAACAATTCTATTTGGAGGTGCTGGAATGGCTCCGCAGATGTATTCTGCGAAAACGTTCGGCCTTGTAGAATTCCAGCGAGTGGCTCCTGAATCATGATAATGCTCCCTGCGCACATGGCTCTTTATTTGCTGGTTCCTGGCCCCAACACAGACGACTGCTTTGACCTTTGCGCCCTATTCGCCAGATTGGGTTCCCATGGACTTCTTGTTTCGTTGTGTGAAAAGGGGCTTGAAACGCAAGCGTCTTTCCGATTTCGACAAAGTCAAATGCAACTTCACAACAGCGCTGGCAGGTATAAAAGAGGACGTATTTGCAAAGTGCTTCTAAACATCAAACAAAGGTTTGGGCAAGTGAATTAGCGCTAATGAAGAGTACTTTGAGGGTGATTAAAGTTTTATTTGAAAGAAAAAAAGGTTGTATTCAATTAAAAAAAGAAATGATGTCTATGCTTTTTATCAGCCATGAGGAAGTTTAGTTTTGTCATGGCTTCTTTGTGGCTGAATAATTTTTAGGTTAGCTGTGTAAGGCGGTTATTTCATTACATTGAGATTTCAGTGGCACAGCAGCCAACAGGGCTATAATGCACCTAATTTTTGAAGCGTTGCATTACAGAACCAACTCTGTTGCACTAGGCTGAAGCAGCACTTTTTTCTCATTACAAAAAAAAAAGTAATAATGTTGTTCTTTTATTTGTTGTAATATTAACTGAACAGTAGCTTTTGATTTTGGGAATGGGAACAGTGTGGTTTAAGAATGCAGTGCTGTGATTTTTTTTTCCCTCAGTCGGTAATGTCAGAGGAAGCTAGTGTAGGTTATTATGGCAGCATTACCAGCTGTCATTTTCTGATGGTGCTGTTCACTCTCATCAGCGGTCATTTATTTGCCATTTCTGGAGTTCAGTGGCCCAGCTTTGATTATGGTTTTTCTTGACCCTTGCTTTGAGTCTGAAATTGTTTTTAATGAAAGTGTTTTTATTTTGTCTCTGCCAGTACCTGGAGAAGTTTGACCTGGCTCCTGTGTTCTCTAAGGAGGAATTCAGGCACTGGTTCTTGCCACGCCCAGACATTGTGGACAGCTATGTCGTAGAGGTGCGTATTGTGAGCCATCTTGTTTGCAGGTATCTGTCGCATTGCACCAATTGCTGCTGAGACTGTGAATAGCCATTTGATTTAACTTTGCACTCCTGCTTACACTGTGTTTCTTGCTTTGTTCTTTGGCAATGGATACACTGAAATAGCGTTTGTGCTGGTATTCTGCATGTCTCTTTTGTAATCTGTTGAACCATAGACTCCTGTATTTTTTCAATGCCTGCCCAGTGACTCCAAAGCTGGGGTCACTGAGAGGGCACAGTAGCCTTCAGTGACACATACTAGATAAGTTCAACGCAACAAAGAACGTCAGTTTATTCAGCGCTGCCTTTTGTACTTTCTGGAAGCGAAAGAGGAGAAGGGCAAAACTACCCTGCGCAGAGAGGGTGCGCAGTGATAACACTGTGGTGGCACATGTATATCGACAGCTGCTGCTTTATCAAACACGATACATCCTCCATTCCTTATAATGAAAATAACAACCAAAAATGCATCATTCAAAGTACAACCAAATCTTGGTAAGCTGCTTAGGGCACTTGAACAAAGTTGCCCTCGTAACCCAGTCTCTGCGGTGGTCTTCGGTTTTAGCTAGACCATCGGGGGCCAGGACTTTTGGTCTCTGATGCTGCACAAGCCATGGTTCATTGAATGCGGTTGGGGCGTTCCTCACTGCAGCTCTCTTCATCTGAAGAGTCTTCAGTGTTGTCGAATGCCTGCATGTTTTCAAGAGGTGTTGACGGTTTCGCTGCAGAACGTTGCCCTTCTCTGTAACAACCGAATATAATTTTGGTTGCGGCGTGTTCAGAACTTTAGCTTTTGTTTTTCACATGTTCCCCCGAACTCGCACCACTTGCCCTGTGGTCAAAGTCAGAAGACACCGACGCTTTGACTTTGCCTGCTTATGTTTCAGCACTGCTCTTTGTGGCACCTCGTTGAAGTCAGGTAGGGGCATCCTCAATGGCCGACCTTGAACTAACTCCCCTGGGGACCTTCTGTCTTCCAGCGGGCTGGACATGTAGCTGAGGAGACCCATTCAAGTCATATTTTCCTTCCGTCTTTTTTTTTTTTATGAATTCTTTGAACTATTTGCACACCTTTTTCGTCTAGCCATTAGACTGTAGAAACTTTGGTTTGAGATTGTGTGCTTGAAGTCATACTCTTTTGCAAAACTAGAGAACTCTCAGCTTGTAAATTGTGAGCCATTGTCGATGCATACTTCTAGCAGTATGCCATACCTAGAAAAGATTGCACATAGCCTTTCGATTGTTGTAACGGAAGATGTGTCATGCAGTAGTCCCACTTCCAGAAAGTTGGAATGCGCGTTGTACGCGCACAAGTACGATTTTCTGGCAAACTGGAAAATATTACGCCGACACGATTCCATGGCTGAGTGGGTGTCGGTTGTATTATGAGAGGCTCATGCTATTGTTTGTAAGCATGCATCTGGCAGACTTCGCATCTTGTGATTACACTATCAATACCTGAATATGAACCTGGCCATAAAACTAGATGACGCGCTCGTGCCTTTTGTTTGTTTATTCCTGTGTGGCCGTCATGGATCCTGCTCAGCATTTCGTGTCACCTACTGAACGGTATCATTATTTTGTTGGCTTTAAACACCACCCCATTTATGACAGATAGCTCAGCTGTGAAGGGTCTTAGCTCTTCTTCCACTGGTTCGTTTCTTGCCAGATGTTCCATAACATTCTTCAAGTTACAGTCGTTCCTGGCTTCATTTGCTAATTTTTCTTGCATTCCTTCACTTACTAATGAAGAAACCACACTTACTGCATGTACTTCAATGTCCTTGTATGCTCTGTCCTTCTCTGGCTGGTCGACAGAAGCCTGTGAAAGCATATCTGCGAGGACCAGCTTTCTCCTGAAAGGAACTGCTGTCGAAACTCATATTTCATTAAACATAGAAAAAAACACTGTAGTCTAGGTGGCATTTCACCAACAGCTTTCTTTGAGATTGCCACTAATGGACGATGATCAGTTTCAAGGATAACATGACATCCATACGCAAAGTGGTGAAACTTTTCACATCCAACCACAACAGCCATTGCTTCTTTTTCAATCTGTGAATACCTTTTTTGAGCGTCTGTCAATACGTGTGAAGAATCTGACCGGTTCAGTGGCATACCAACTATTTCTAGAGTAAGAGGGGCAAACTGCAGACGGTCTATATATATATTTTATTCTGACGAAGGCCGTGCCACGCCAAAACGTTGAACCATTAAACATGCAATTTTCATAAGAGTGCCCCTTCATTTCTTCAACTACCTATGCACTGGACCTACAGAGCTTTTCCTTGTGTGTGTGTGTGTATTGTGAATTACTATTACAATAATTGAAATAGCCTTTAAAGGCTATTGTTAGTTATGTTTATATTTAACAGAAAGGGACCTATCTATCAGTCGCAGATGGTGAACTATGGACGTCAAAAAAATGATCTGAATTGGCATTTATCTCTTGCAACTATACAAAATCTAAAGATGATGCAGAGGCAAAAGGCAATCAGTGCCCCACAGTACTTTCGGACCTCGCCCAGTAGCAGCAGTACAGCGCACATAAAAAATGCACATTTGCTACAAAAAAAAAAAATTATTTATTGATACTGCAATACCACTTTGGGGATTTTGGCAGGAGGGTACAAATGTTCAAAACATTACAAAAAAAACAACCGACAAATACATAGATACATAAGAGTAAATAAACTAATATAAACTAAAATAGGAGGCATACGGTAAGTACTGAGTTAGACACGATGTAAGCAAGTAATTTGAATAATTCAACAAAGAATTGTACTTCCTGTTTAAGCCTACAGCACAAATGTATCACTAGTTTAGGTAATAGTATTGTCAAGGTTATATGCAACGACCTACAATCAACGTACTGCAACTTACTTGCTTACCCAAAATTTACCCCAAAAAATTGAATTGCCATCCCAGCCCTTCTACAGACGTTGTCCAGCGAATCTGTTGAGAACCACTTCCAAATGCTAAGGGGGTTATTCAATGCTTTATTGCTTTTATTACACTCCCTCCCCACCCTCCCTACAACTTAATTTCCGCTAGGTCTGATATCTGTTGAGTTCACAGTTCTTCCAGGGCAGTGGGATAAATTTTGTTCGCAAAACACATTTGTAAAGCTGCAGATAGCTTACATGCATAATTTACTACAAATGCCATAATTGGTCCCCTATCTTTGAAGTCTACCTACATATTGCCCATTAAGTGCCCTTTATTTTTGCCAGATATGAACAAAATGTCTTGTTTAGTTCACTGAGGACATCGCTGAATATAAGACTGAACGCGTTATGATGCCTGAGGATAGGGAACGAAAAATGACAGCTCATTAATTATTTGCAACGCGCCTAAATGGACCAGGAGCGACTTGCACGAGCATTTAATAATGAAAATAATGACGAATTTAAGAACACATTTTTAATGTTCCATAGACACTGCCTAGTCTGCACAAGAACGCATTCTTAAATCCGTTATTATTTTCATTATTAAATGTTCGTGTAAGCCACCCCAGGAACGTAAAATTTTTGTCTCGCATTGCAGTTACCATGTCTCCCTCCCCTTTCCATAAAATATAAACCTGTTGTAAACTGCAGCTATATCGGGACACTAAGAAGCATAGCTGGTAGCGGCCATATCACGCGCTCTAACACTTTAATACGAAATTTTCTTTACAAATACTGTGTTTGATCCAACCGCATTTAACTTCGCACAGAGTTTCCATAGTGTACCACCAATTTTCATTAAATTTGGTCTTGGTGGCTTTTATAGTTCTGCCAGGGCGGCAGGCTCAATTCTTGCGCGCTCGCTAGACACGCTCAAAGGCTCTGGAGTGCTTGCACACGTAATTTATTACCCAATTACCCATCTGTTTCGAACTTCACCTCCCCATCACCCATTAACATGTCCTTACAGTCACCAAACATGACAAAGCCGCCTTTATAGTTCAGTGAGGACACCAGGCGTGAAATAATATATCACGCATGAAAAAGTGAGAAGAAGAAGATGGGGGGTTCAGTAATTATTCATAATGCTTCTAAATAAGGCAGAAAGGTTAAAAATACGCGACACATTGCACTTACAATGCTGCCTAATCCTTCAAAGTATAAAATATCTGAAACACAGAGCTCTCTTGGGACATCGGGAAACTTAGCTAATAGCAATAGCGGGATACTTTCTAAAACTTGCTTGCAAATTTTTTTTTTACGCTGTATTTGATCAACACCTGTTTATCATCGCATATGAACTTGACATATTCTTCTCCTTATGTTCGCAAAATTTGGCCTCAGTGTTTGTAATTATGCCAGCGCAACTGTATAAGTCTTACACCACTTGTAAAACAGACTACCGTATTTACACGATTGTAAGTCGACCCCCCATATCGCGTGACAGGAACAAACAAAAAAAAAAAGCATTCCCAAGGGTGCATTCCATAAAGAAAATTTATTAGTAGCTGGCATGGTCACTGCACTACTCGTCTTCACTTGGGCCATCGTCCTCACTAATGCTGCCATCGTCATCGCTGCTACGGTCCCACTGCGCATCGTCGTCCAGCGAAATTCCACATTTGGCAAACGACTGCACTACGACATCTTGTGGAACAGCAGCCCACGCTCAGTGCACCCAACCTCACGCAGCCATCAGGGAGGCTCTTTTGACAGGTCCAATTGGCGTAAGTTCATGGTCTTCTGCAGCCAGCCACTTGTTGTACTCACAGCCGAACAGGTCCTTAAAAGGCAAATATCCGGGCTTGTTTCATGACCATGTCGCACTTCACTGGCAGGGACCGATCACACATTTCAGCGACGTACCTCGCAAGCTTAGCCTACAGCTCCGGAAAGCGTCCCAACTTTGCACCGTGGGAACTTCTTCGCTTGCTGTCACAGGTGAAAATTTTGCTTCACTGCAGTCGCCACTCTCGCACAACCCGTTCAGAAACATCAAACTTGCGGCCCGCTGCGCAGTGATTTGTTTCTTTGGCGTAAAGGATGGCAGCCCTCTTGAACGCTGCTGTGAACGAGGGCGGAATGTTTAGTGGGCCTGGAGCACTCATGACGACTGCGGAAGCATGGAAGTAGCACATAGCCGGCAGTCGAGTTTAACGCATCAAACTAAGAGCTACAGGGAACTAAAAACATGTGAACAGTGGCTGCTCTTCCATGAACTATCGATACTCCCTGCAAGCGCCGCCGTTCTAGGGTGCCGCCGCGAATGGAACAGCGGCACTTCTATCAACTATCGACGCCCCCCATGAGTGTTGTGTGATGGTTGTGTGCACTGTAAAACTCTAAAAAATGTTGAAAAACTCTTCCGAAAGCGATCCAACGCGCGGGATAGCGAAAACTACGGGTAGGGCCATAGAGAAAACATAAAATTCTAACTACGTTGTAGCTCCCCTGATATCTCGTCGGTCTCGCTTTTTTTGGCAGTGCCATGTTTTGGTTTCGATTGTAAGTCGACCCCCCCCCACTTCCGATTTTAATATTTAAAGGGACACTAAAGTGAAAAATGATTTCTTCTGCATCAGTAAATTACCGTTCTACAACACCAAAAACACCACTCTTACAACGATAAGACGTTTGGTAAGCCAGAAAAAGCGCAA
Organism: Dermacentor variabilis; assembly: GCF_050947875.1. NCBI lineage: Eukaryota > Metazoa > Arthropoda > Arachnida > Ixodida > Ixodidae > Dermacentor > Dermacentor variabilis. The sequence continues at coordinate 14,332,504 of NC_134569.1, read as the reverse complement.
GAACAAAATACAGGTGGCGACGCCTGTAAGGGGGGACATGGGGATCAAAGCTAACTTTTTTATTTACCAGCCGATTTTGATGAAATTTTGCACAGGTGTTAATAATATCACATAAACAAAACTGTGAAAATATGGCTGCAATATCTGAAGTACTTTTCTGTTTACAAAATTTTTCTGCTTTCATTTTTGCAAAATGCCTGCACACCTGTATGTTGATGCTAGGACAATTGGCTAGGAGTTCAAGCAAACATTGATAGCACTCCTATATGTATCCTCCACACAGTGACATTCCTGTAAATTCTTTAGCCTGACAGAATTTTTTTATATTCTCATCTTTGGTAGCTACTTCAGTTGCATGAAAATCTCGACTGTGAAAACAAAAGATAACAAATTATTGAAGCAACTATTTTGAAAACAAAACATGTCACTGTGTGCAGTGGTGCACAATGAGTGTAACAAAACAAACGGTGTAAAAATATTCATAACGGTGGCTGAGATATTGGCTTTGCAAGTTGACCTTGGTGGTAGAAAAAAGTTTTGAAAAAAAGGTGTTCGAAGTTTTGGGCCATGTTTATTCGAGTAGAAACCACCGACCTTGTAGGTGCAGGTGTCAGGTTGATCACTTGGCTTCTTGGGTCTTTTATGCTTGCTTTCATGTGCTTTTTGTGCTCTCTTCTTGCTCAAGGCATCTTTCTCAGCCGCTCGACTCGCTTGAGTCCGTCGCCAACGAGCATGCCCCTCCCGCCGTAAACCCTACCTTCCGTTCGGTTGCCGGCACAGAACCAAGTGATGCACGGACAGTGGTGGCGGTCATATTCAACACCTCTGACAAGATGAATTGTGACTCAAGATGCTACTGTATGGTGCGACCGTTGCTGATGCACGGTTCGTCTTCACGGCCAGCAGACGCACGCGCTTGGACCGCACTTTCGTCGTTCATCTCGGTGACGGCGGTGGCACAATCGGGGTACGTCGTGGAGTATTTACGGGACGTCGCAGGCCCGGATCCATCGGAAAAGGCCGTTATTAGTTCGGTATCATCACCACTGGAGCTCAAGGCTGCAACAGCCTGCAAACTGCCCGGCAATGCGTCGACAGTCTCTCTTGCAAGCTAGCGCGCGGACACATCTCTGCTAGGACTACTTAGCCTTCGAATGTTCGGCGGCTTACGCTTGCAGCTGTCGAAGCGGTGCTTGGTCGCGTATTTCATCGTCCACGTCCGCCCAGTCATGCTCGAAACCACAAAATGAAATATGTAGTATAGTGTCGCCCCCTGCCAGATCTCTGTGTTATCATACATATATGTTTTGTAGTAGTTTAGCTAGATGGCGCACCCCCCTTCTGTCATGTGACGAGCTGGGACCAATCAGGAGGTGTCATCTGGCGTGTGCAGTCCTATTTAGTAATTAACGGCCGCAAGCCGGCTGAGTCTTCGTTCCGGTTTTCATCAGGAGCAGTTAGCTCAGAGTCTCCCTCACTGCGTCGGCGCTCGCTGCGCGTTCGTTGGCCGGGGCACTTGCCTGCCGCTGCCGACACATCTTTTGGTGACGAAGATGGGATTCCCGCTGCGGTTCCGACCGAAGCCCCGGGAAACCCACGAGCTTCGTAAGTGAAGCGTCTCTTCCTGTGTCTGCACGGCACGCAAACGCCGCCGACGCACTTGGCGCTGCGAGGCTTCCGAGCCTAGGCCTTCTCGCCCCCTTTGTTCCGCCGTGCTTCATTCTACTCGAGCTCCGGCTTGTCTTCTGCACTGTCCCCCGCACGCTACCGGGCATGGCTTCCTTTACGGCAAACCTTCCCGTTTTTCTTGAATTGCCCGGGCCACCGTTAATTCCATGGTATCGATGGAAAAAAATTTTTCAGGCCCACCTCGAAGCGGCCGGCGGTGGCGACTGGACGGACGCGCGACAAGCGTCCGCGCTCGTCAGCGCTCTCGGGCGTGAGGGCCAACGAAAGTACTTTGCAGACGAGGAGCAGGAAGCAGCAAGGCAGTTAACCGGCGCAGCGTCAGCGTCGAGCGAAGCAGCAAGGCAGTCGACCGGCGCAGCGTCAACGTCAAGTGATGCGGTCCCGCCAGCGTCAGAGTTCCAGAAACTCTTGCAGCGGCTTGACCGGCTGTTCGCCGCGTCAACAAATGTTCTAGTGGAGAGGCACGAATTCACCAGTCGAAGGCAGTTCGAGGGAGAAGGATTCCTGGAATTCGTGACCGCATTGAAGGAGAAGGTGGTACAGTGCAACTTCGGCACAGCCTACAACGAGCGCGTCCGAGTCCAAATAATACATGGGGTAGCGAATGTCAGCGTTCGCGAAAAGTTATGGTGAAACCCTGTCTCTGGAAAAGGCAGAAGAAATTGGACGCTCTTTAGAAGCCTTGCATCGAGCGAACCGCGCGTTAGGCTCCGAAAATGTTCGAAGAATCGAGGCATCTCAACTTGGCGTTCCGTCGACGGGCCAAGATGACAGACTTCTTCCGGGAAGCTGCCAAAATGGCCGACTTAGTCCGGCAGGCCATGAAGATGGCCGACTTCTTCCGAGAAGCCGCCAAGATGTCTGACTTCTTCAGAGAAGCCGCCAAGATGTCAGACTTCTTCCGAGAAGCCGCCAAGATGTCCAACTTCTTCCGAGAAGCTGCCAAGAGGGCCGACATTTCGCACATGGCTCCTCCGGGAACCGTGGTGCATGCGATCGGTGTGGCAGCATGAAACATATTGCAACGTACAAGAATTGTCCAGCAAGGTACCAGCAGTGCAACGCCTGCCACACGTTGGGCCATTTTGCATCAGTATGCCGGAAAACCCGTACTGTTCAACACGTCTCTTCCACAAAGACGCTGTCTTCAACTTCCGCAAAGCAGCCGTCCGCGTCTGTCTTGACGGTAAGCGCTTTTGAAACTAAAAAAGATTTGGAAGTTCCGGTCGTAGTTAACGGCGTCTCCATGCGACTGCTGGTGGATACGGGAGTGTCTGTGTCATTGATGACGGCCGAAGATTTTAGAAATAACTTTGGTCGACAGCACCGGCTGTCACAAGCAACAGTGCACTTGAGAAACATCTCCAATCAACGCATCGACATTCAAGGCCTGTTTCAAGCCACTGTCCAGTTTTTCCAAAGGTCATGCTCCGTCACGTTCCACGTAACGACTACAGGAACATCACTGCTGGGTTTAGACGCCATCCAACGTTTGGGCATACAGATCGACGGTACGTCGCTGACGTATCGTCTACCATCGCTTCCTTCAGTACAGAGCCCCACAGGTGTGCCTCCGGGTTTTGATCACCTCTTCAGTGGCGAGTTGGGACTCGTCAAAAACTTTGGGCACCGAATTCATCGGCAGCAAGATGCGAAACCAGTATCTTCAAAGTTGCGCCGACTACCCCTGGCTCTCCGTGACCAGGTCACAAATGAATTGCGACGTCTGGAGGACTGCGACGTCATCGAGCACGTCGAGGCTTCTGAGTGGGTGTCTCCACTCGTGGTGGTGCGCAAGAAGGATGGAACCATGCGGCTCTGTGTAGATCTACGGGAACAGGACAATCTTGTCTCAAGTTCAAGAAAGGGTCTTTGGCAGACTAAACAGTACATAGACAAACGTAGAGGTGCTCAGGCAACTCGTGTCAAGGTGGGAGACACCGTCAGACACCGTCAGATTTAACAGGAAAGGATTTTTTAAGTACAGTAAACCTCGTACAGTTAAGGCCCAGATAGGACCGTCTACTTTTCTACTCAGTGATGGGAAGACGTGGCATGTGTCTAAGTTAACCTTAGTGATAAAGGATTCAGGAGATAGTACATTGTGTACAAGTGATAGAGTCCTTTCATAGGCATCAGCTAAGTAGTGCGTCTGACTGTATCACTTCCGAGTCTACACAGTCAGCAATCGTTTCCGATTCCGTGGGGGAATCGGTAGCATCCCAGGACGTCGAGAGGAGCTTCCTGGGCAACCCTCTCCAGCTTTCAGCGACAACCACATTCAATTGTCCAACCAGGGGGAGGGAAATAGTAGTGGGACGACTAGGTCTTTAAAGTCGACCAATACGCGTCGCAACCCCCAAAGTTCTTCTGAGGTACGCACACGTCCTCATCGCGACAGAAAACGGCCTCCGTGGCTCGATGATTATGTTTCTTGAATGTAGAGCGTTTTGCCGTCTTCGAAATGCCACGGCTAGGGGCCTCGCTGTGACATTTAGGAGACAATTCACATGTTTCGTTCGCACAGGTATAAAATGTGTTCCTTGTTGCGGTGCAGTGAGTCTTGTGCCGTGTTCCTTGTCAGATTTTGTTTTGACTGACTGCCTGTGTTTTGGTGCCCAAGACTGGTGCGCGTGTATTTGAACTTGGGCGGGGACGGACTGAATCGTTGTGGACTTAAGTGCATGCCTTGTGTGCATCTGGTGCGAGTGTGTGTGAACGTGGGGGGGAACGAACGGAAATTGCCTTTGGACTTAAGTGCGCGTCTTGTGTGCGCGTTTCACTGTATGCTTGCTTTGTTTCCGGGGGGGGGGGGGGATGATGTAGTATAGTGTCGCCCCCTGCCAGATCTCTGTGTTATCATACATATATGTTTTGTAGTAGTTTAGCTAGATGGCGCACCCCCCTTCTGTCATGTGACGAGCTGGGACTAATCAGGAGGTGTCATCTGGCGTGTGCAGTCCTATTTAGTAATTAACGGCCGCAAGCCGGCTGAGTCTTCGTTCCGGTTTTCATCAAGAGCAGTTAGCTCAGAGTCTCCCTCACTGCGTCGGCGCTCGCCGCGCGTTCGCTGGCCGGGGGCCCCCACTTGCCTGCCGCTGCCGACACAACAAAATAGAAAACTCAAATCCGAATAAAGTGATGAAGCGGCGGCATACCTCAAATATCCAACACGTAAAGAAACGGGCAGCAGCCAGCGCGCGAAGAAACGGGAGAAGCAGACACCGCAGCAGCTCGCTTCCAGACCCGGCCAATGGGGCGGCTCATAGAACGCACGTGACGGAGCAAGCCAATCGGCGGCCGTAACAAGCAGCTCCGCGACCTTGACTTTTTGTTTTTATGCTTGCTCTTCTCTCTATCGGGAAATGAAAGAGCGGCGTCAAAAGGCGAAGAGGCGCACTTTTCAACGGTACCAGCATGGCCGCGCCGCGTACTGCCGTTCCGGAGCTAGGGGCGCTCGAAAACCGCGACTTTTGAAATTTTCGCTGTATTGCCTGATGTATATATTTATTTATGGTACTTAGCAGTCGTTTTCAGCGGAAATACTTAGAAAACTTATAGAAACGGGGTCAAAGATTCGAAATCTGCAACTTTCTAAAAAGTGATTTTTGGGTCGTTTTTTCATAGTTGATCCCCGCGTCCCCCCGCACCTGCGGGCTGTGATTTTGATGGCATGTTCTAGGGCCTACTAATTATATATAGCGGTACAGATTGATTACATTGTGTTCTAAATGAACCAAATACTATTAAACATGGCAAGTTTCGGGAACCTTTATTCAGCAAACGCGGCCCAAATGCGAAAACATACTTTGGAATCCCTGACGTCACGCTGACGTACCGGTGCTGGGGTTTCGGTGCGAAATTCAAATACTGATACTTGGTCCTTCATTTTCTCATCTAATAATCAAACTATTTTTTTTAAAATGACTGCCTGCAGGGTTCTCAAACAATGCTTCATTAGTCTAAACTGATTTATTATTTCGCTTTAGTGACCCTTTAAAAAAATAGGTCAGCTTGCAATCGTGTAAATATGGTAATAACGCTATGGACCACTTGCATACATATTTCACCGCAGAATTCGCATTTAACCCACCCATTTGGAACATTGACTACACCTTATCCATACCGTGCCCCTAATTTTCCCTAGATATAAACAAGACACCTTGTTTAGCTCGCTGAGGACACCGGAGAAGCAAACTATGAGTCTCTTAATACATGTATCCCCTTCAGTCACGGCTTACACGTTTGTCAATATGACCTATTTTTGTCATTATTGGTGCAGTGGTTGCAAGTAATAGACAAGGAACATTAAGCTTTGAGTAAATTTAACATTCTGCTTTCTTAAAGTGCACTCATTTAACTTCTGAGTGAAATGCATCAATTTACGTGACTGCTTTCATGAAGGCACTACCGTCTTTGATGGGTCGGTTGAAGCTGGGCATTTTGGTAGTGATCGCGAAAGATTATTTCTTCCCTTGGTTGTAATGCTTGTGCCTATGTTAACCTGCGCATGCACTTCGAGTGGGTGATTCAATATAGTTAAGGAAGAAACGTAGCATGACTATCTGTACAATAAATTAATATTAAGTTACTATATAATTATGGTGGGTCACTGTAAAATGCACAGAGTCATTCTCCCACCTTGACTTGCTTTCTATATGGAGTCTCCATCACCTTGGGTTAAAATTATGTAAATTTGACACATTTATCGACAGTCGATCATAATTCGGATAAAGCGACCAGTTAGTTACTGTTTCCAGAGTACATAAGCAACTTACAAAGTGCAAATTTTTGGTACACATCACCAAAAAGTGGCCTTCATTTTTTCAAAATACAAAATACCTGCTGTATTTGCTCCTTTTGGGAAACAGTAATGTAGCTCTTATTAAGAAACAGCCTAAAAATGAAATCGTCAGTCGGAAGTGACACATGTATTTAGAAAAAATTCAAGTCAGTGTTCTATTAGTATCGAAATGGCTTTGCAAATTTTACCAAGGCCATTTTCACGTGCATATGTACGATAAGTCGTTATCAAACAATGAAATTCGACAGTTATACCTGTTAGAGGTTTGATTAGATTTCTGATGGTGATAAGATACTGTGACTGCAACACTGCAATAGAGAAAGATTAAATAGTTCCAGCATTTGATAATCCAATAATTTCAGGCCGTAAGGCACACCAGTCGTCGGGCGCGGCTAATTGTAATACTTTATCTGGATCTCGCCGTCACCAGCACATTAAATGTAACAAGCTGATAGTGTTTTAGAATACAGATATAGCGGTCCCAAAAAACTGTTAGTGCGGGAACTGCCCAGCGCCAAGTTTATCCGCAACGCGAGCGTGTATGGGGAATCCCGCACGTTGTCCGCTATAGGGAGTCTCAAGAAAGCACAAAAGACAATCAACATCGTCTAAGCAGGGGTATGAGTAGTAAAGAAAAGCATTACTTATTTGGTCACTCTAAGAAAGAAAATTTAGCTTCAGCTGTAGCTTTAATGGACTTTCCAGCGTGCAGCCGAACGTGCCTGTGCCAACTTTCCAGGGGAGGGGGGGGGTCAGGTGACATACTTTGCCCCCCCACTTTGACGGTGGGGGGGGAGTGCCCCCCTCATCAACATGACACCATATCAGCATGTCGTCCATGTACATTTGCACACCTGGAATACCGTCGAAAATCTCGTTCAACATCTTCTGAAAGACCTCAGGGGCTGACACAATTCCGAACGGCAGTCTAAGGAAACGATAACAACCGAAGGGTGTGGCAAATGTACATAGTCTTGACGTTTCCTCGTGGAGCGGAATCTGGTGGAAACGAGAGTTTGCGCCTAAACGTGAAACAAATTTTACGACTGCAAGCTCTGCCTCGATATCTTTTTGCTGCGGTGTCTCATAATGCTCGCGCTCCAGGCGCTCATTAATTATTGGGGGTCCATGCAGATCCTTGGCAATATATTTTTAGGATTATAACCAAAGGACTTACCCAGTCTGTGGGCTCCTCTACTTTGGTGATGATGCCTGCCTTCAGCATTCTTTCTAGCTCCTCTTTAAGGGGCTTTTGGAGCGCGAGAGGCACGCGTCTCGACATTTCCACACTTGGAATTGCACCCTCTCGTAATACCATCCAGTATGCACACTTGACACAACCAGCACCCTGAACACATTGTACCAGTTGCTTGCTGCTGTTGGTCGTTACCGCACTCACAGAGTGTGTGAACAGTCCCAGATGCTCGCTGGCGTGCAGCCCCAGGATGGCTTGACGCCCTTTTTTCACAATGAAAAGGTCTTCGTCACCTACTCTGGTTTTCAGCGTCGCAATTCCTAGGTGTTTGATGACTGCTCCATTGTAGAAGCGAAGCACCAAGTTGTAGGCCTTTTGCTGTGCTTTTGGTTGTAGTCTTTGCATAAGGCAGCAGGTTTACTTGGGCACCGGTATCCACCTTGAGGTAAACTGGCGTGTTACCAACTTGCACAGGAGCCATCCAGTCACGCTTGTACATTTCGTTTGACACGTTGAGAATCTGAAAATTATCGTCATCATGTTCATCGCTTCTGACAGAAACTTGCTTGGCACTCTTGCAGCGCACCACAAACTGGTTTTCGCCACCACACTATCTGCAAATGCTTCCCATTGTGAGGCAGCTCCGTGGGGCGTGTATGTGTCCACGTCAGCTGCACCGGAATTCTGTCTTGACGTTCACGGATGGCCCAGCTCGCTTTTACTGGGTCGACCTGTCTTTATTGTGTCCAGACCTCTCTCTGTGCAACGGCTAGTTTTGCTGCCTTGCAGACTTGTTCGGCTGTGGCAAGCTCAATCCTTTGTCCTGAAGCAGCTTCTCCCGGACCTTTTCATCGCTTGCGCCGTACACAATCTGGTCTTGAATCATAGATTCTAATATTGTCCCATAGTTGCATTACTGAGCAAGTCTTCTCAAATCTCGCATGAACTGTTCGGCTGATTCACCCTCGGCTTGGATGCGTTCATAGAACACGAAGTGCTCATGGACTTCATTTAGCTGGGACTCGCAGTACTCATCAAATTTTCCAACCACCGTCTTGAAGTCATCCTTGGACTCACCCCCAGTGAAACTGAAGCTGTTTTAAACCTTAAAGCTTTGTCACCAGCCAAGCTGAGTAGCAATGCAACTTTCGTCGACTCTGTCCGAGGCTTCCCGCCGGTCTCTGAAGCTGTAAGGAACAGTTGTAATTTGTGTTTAAAAAGTTGCCATCTTTTGCTGATGTCGCCCTCCAGGCGAAGGCGTTCTGGTGGTTTAAAGAAGTCCGTGCCTTGGCTAATGAATGGTCGGTGTTTCCTTGTGGCTCAGACGTGAGCACGTACTTCTGACACCATGTTTTGTGCAGTGGCCTTCAGGGACACATACTAGACGCCTTCAGTGCAACAAAGAATGTCACAGTTTATTCAGCGCTGCCTTTTGTACTTTCTAGAAGGGAAAGAGAAGGGCAAAACTACCCAGCACAGAGGGGGTGCACAGTGATAACACTGTGCGTTATGTATATCGACAACTGCTGCTTTACCAAACACGATACAAGCACCACTCTCCCAGTAGTTGGTCACAGTTTATGAAGCATGGTTAGGATTACGTCAGCTATTTTTCATTGCATGCCATGAACGAGCCAGAGAGTGGGCTTGCAGAGGCAGCAGTACCCAGCTAAAGTTATCTATGCTCTAGCAGCAACAGGTATAAAATTAGTGGGAATGTGGTGCTGCCACAGTGGAACATTTGCTCCCATGCTCTTGGCCGACATTAAAGATATAGGAGGCTATGGTTGAGCTCATAGTATTGGTATGTACAGTCTTTGTCAAAAGTTTACGGGCTTCTCCGCACTTTCACCATATTATCTCTTCGCTGTGTGGTGTGGATCCCATGGCGCCTTGACACTCCAGAACTCTGGTTGGTGAGTACGAGTGTTATTTTCATTTCCCAAGGTATAGAACTTACGGCATACCATAGAAACTTTCCTAAACAGCTGGTAGTCAGCCTCGCTGTTGCAGGCAATGTAGCCTATATATGTTTGATAAAGACTGTACTTCTCGTAAGTCTTGCACAGTCTACTGAAATAAGACCTCTGCTTTGCAGGAAGCGTAGTTGTGGATGGCTCGATTAAATGTTTTCCACAGGGGCTCACTCTCTGAACATGGTCGCATGTTGTGCTCTATCAATGCTGTGCTGAATGGGCTGTAAAGGGCCACAACCCTGAGACTGTTGTTCTCAAAAGAAACTGTCTAGTGATGGGCCATGTGACCAGGCATGCTGGCCATTCCTCCATAGAAAGGCAATTCAGAGTGACTATTGTCACTCTGTCACTCAGTGATTTTTTTTCTTGGCAAACTGTTTAGTGGTCACTTTCCACCATTTCCCTAAATACCCCTGTTTCCATGCAGAAGTTTCTGCATTTCTGTCCAAAGGTAGTGTGCTGGAAGACAAAACAAAAATAAAAAAAATATTTCACAGGATGTATTTCACAAAAAAAAAAGATGTCCCAAGAGCACTTCTGTAATAGAAATAATCAGCATGCAACTGTTATTTGGCTACTAAATGCCAAAACAGCCTTTTTGATGCTCCGGCCATGCAGTGAAGCTGTTCTTCGACTTCACCAGGCAAACATAAACTCTCCCTCTGTGGCAGCAAATGTTCATTCTTTGTTTTTTTTCCCTGGACTTTATGCTCAACATAGCATAGCTTCCAGTTTCACCACTTTTGCATCCTCCTGTGTTGTTGCGGCGAACTTCTGGTACACAATCCCGAGTAAGGTCTTCCTTACTGTCGAGCCCTAGCAGCTGCTGGAAGAGCTCAATTCTGAACAACTGGCTGAAACTGTTGTTTTCTGATCATAATGAGAACACACAGCCTTGCATGGTGGACGTGTGACAGACCTTTTGAAGTGGGCTTGAAAGGAATAAAGCTGCTCGCAGCAGAAACCTGAATTTACTGGCATAAAACCACCTACTTTTAATTTATTTTGTTTATTTATTTTATTATTTATCCCTTTAACCTACAGAAATATAGGGCATTCTTCCAATTGTAACCCTTCAATGTTGTGAACTAATAAGTCTGATACTGTAATGACATCCTTTGACTTACTGCTGATGCTGTAATCACAAAAGTCTATTGCTGATGCACTGTAATCACGAGCAGCATACCTGAGCTTCTCTGTATGTTACTGCTGTCTTATACCATAAATGTATAGTTGCACTTATATAGCATTGTGACACGTGTAGTTGTTTGTCTTTATCAGGCGACACGTTTCACCGCCTAACAAATGTTATTGCACAGCGCAGGACACGCCTGCATGTATCAGAAGTTTCTGGAACATTATCGATGCTTCTGTCCGTTGTCTGTGACCGAACCTTGTGTAATCTGATTGCATGTGTGCGCGACCCGAATAATGTAGAACTTTGTGGAAGGCACGTGGGTCCCAGCAATTACTCTGGAACATTCGACGACTTATATATAAAAGCCAACGCGCTTGACTCGCTGATCAGATTTTCGCCGATCGCCGAGTGTGTTCGCTGCTATCGTTCTTTGAGTGTAGCCTCCTTTTGAGGGCATAAGTTCGCCCAATAAAACGCTAGTTTCTATAATCACAGTTTGGCTGCCTTCTTCACCATCACTACTACGTGACAATTGTGCCATTTCAATGTGTGAAAATGTGGCAAAGCTGTCTTTCTGGACTAGAACCAAGGTGCTAAATATACCTGGTAGCGAAGCTTCCATTGAAGCCCACACGTTCAAAACATGGTGGTTCGTCGGCGGCTCATGGGGCTTAGGGCCATCTGACTGACGAGCGAACAGTTCCGGCGGAAGACAAATAATGTGACCCCATATCTGTTAAGAACAGAAGCGATGTCATTTTTGTTTTCAAAGGCGTAAAATTTGTTTTGGCGGCCTGCCATTAGGGCTGTATTTCCAAATACCCTGCAATTTGACTGTACGGCCATTTTGAGCTTTCACCGTAGAAAGCAATGCAGGCTAAGGTCAGTCATATGAGCGTCACAATTGCACCCCTGCACAAAACATACTTTCTTTGGAGGCTGACCAAAGCTTTGGGCATACAGTGCTGGTGCCATCGTCGTACGCCAAGCCTGTCAGCCAGCGCAGCTGCACAAAAACAGCTAGAGTAAACAATTATCTGGCGGTCATAACTCACTACTTTTGACTGGACAAGTTAAAGAATGAAACTACCAGCACCACCAAATTTATACAAATGTTGACAAGCAAAACAAAACAATGAAGAGTGTAGAAGGGGCGTATTGTAACAGGTGAACTTTAAGGTGACTGTCCAAGCTGTAGGTATGAAGTGTGGTGCCTGGACTTCACATGTGTTACAGGGGGAGAACCAGATGTTGACGGACTTTGTGAGTTTCTACTCGCTACCATCCACAGTGATGCACCACGCGGTACACAAGGTGCTGCGGGCAGCCTACGCTTTCTACAGTGTGGCCACCTCTGTCCCCCTGGTAGACCTCATGCAGGATGCCCTCGTCATCACCAAGACTGTGAGTAGTGTTGCTTATTTATTTTCAATACTGCTGCTCTCACTTTAAAGCATAGCAGCTGGGTATTACAAACACATAAAAAAATATATAAAATAAATGGGTCACAAATGGGTAAATGTATAACCAAGTCCATTCAACGAAAGTAGGGGGACGGGTGTAGAAATGCTTAAAATTGTCACACATGCCTTTCAAAGATTATTAAATGCATCTGACATCCCTTTTGTTTGAGTAGGTGGTGTTATACAGGCAGCCTTGATGGCCATTGGGGTAATGACTGATCTTTCCATGCTAATAGTCATTGCATGAGTTCCTTGGGCACTCTGCTGTCTTCTCAGCTTTTCGCTGTCCTTAGTTTTGAGCCAACACCTTAATTGAAGTTCTGAGGCCTGCCACACTTATGGTTCTACTGGTAAATTATTCAGTTGAAAGCCTTTCTAGGCTCATGGTGAAGTTTGTGTCAGCAGACCTGACCACCAGAAGCGTCACCGGAAGCGTCACCGAAAGCGCTGAGCGTCTTCATGCCATATGAAGACAGATTAAAGAATGAAAAATGATTGATAGTGACAGTTAAGTGAATGATAATGTTATAATAGAGATTGGTAGAGGTTAATGACTAGTAATGACTAATAATGACTACTAATGACTCTGAAATTACCTATATGTCTAATGATGGCTTGTAATGACCACAATTGATTAGAAATGTCTAGTAATGAGTAGTAATGACTAAAATGACTACTAATGACTTGTAATCACTGCTAATGACTACAAAATGACCAACATGTCTAACGATGGCTTGTAATGACCACAATTAATTACAGATGACTAAAAATACTACTAGTGAGCAGTAAGGACTAACAATGACTGAAATTATTTGTAATGACTACGAAATAACCAGTATGTCTAACGACAACTTGTAACGACTGCAATTGATTAGAAATTATTAGAAATGCTTAGTAATGACGAGTAATGCCTAATAATGACTGAAATGACTTTTGTAATGATGAACACGTCTAGTGATGAATTGTAACGACCACAATTGATTAGAAATGACTAAAAATGCTTAGTAATGATCAGTTATGACAAATAATGACTGAAATGACTACGTAATGACCAATATGACAAATTGTATTTGAGTAGGCTTTCGCCGTTCACCTCTTCAGAGAGATCTTAAGAGACCCTGCAATTATTTCGGAATGGTTTCACCGTGTGTAGTAGTTACAAGCTGTAAATGGGTTGATCGCGTGCGATTCTTGTGGCTTGTTTCAGGCATAGCATGGCTAATGCGAAGAATGAGAACAATAACAGACACATGCCCTGGAAGAGTAGGGGAAGACAAGCGCTACTTACAACTGCTCAATACTGTAGTAGGAAGGGTATTAAATACACTGTTAAACCTCAATATAATGAAGTAGGTAAAATCTGCAATTTGCGTCATAATATTGAAATTTTGTTGGATAGAACTTCAACCTTTTATGTAAATAAGTACAGTTGCCGATCGACTTTTCTTATGCAGAATGGGGCCGCAGAAGTTTCTAAATTATCAGGAAGTCGAAAAAAGTAAATTTGAATACGAAAACAGTTCATTTTGATGAATTTAGAAGTCGGCGATGAATGATATGGTTTTATGCCACGTCGACGATATCCTCACATTGGCAGTAACAATTAAGCGAAGCCAGTCACGTTTTCATGTGCACTCTGCCCCCACGGCTGATAGCGTCACTGGCCAGCAGCGGGGAGCGCATGCTTTGTCTGCCTCTCACTCCAGCGGGTCGCCAAAACTCTAGATTATGCAACCTCCAATACTAAACTCACGGTAAGACAGCTTACATGATGCCATGCCATCCCGGCACACCCACTCTTTGCATACGAGGCAGATTATGTCTAAAGCAGGGTGTGCAGCTGCGTATGTACTCAGCCGTGCTTACAGCCACGGCCAAGATACGTGCCAGAAATCGCGACCATCTACGTCTGCAGAAGTTTCCATTTGTTGTCTCGGCATTCCTTTGCGGCAGAAGTGAAATTTCGTTAAATTGAGGTTCTAAATACATGGTGTTCTATAGACAAGAGGTTATGAAAAGTTAAATAGTACTTCATTATATCAAAAATATTGTTATATTAAGGTTTCACTGTATAAGTGGAACATCGTTAATTTGAACCTGCTTAATTAAAACTGGTGGCTTATTTGAACTGAGACTGTGTTACTGTCACAATTAATTTGTCGGGAATAACTCATACTGGAGAATCAAAATTTTAACCACCGTTACATGTGAATTTGGCCTTGAGGTGCAGCTTCACAGCAGTAAAAATTTTACTCAGAAGTGTGGCTTCACAGCAGCATGTGTCGCACTACCGTGTAGACACATTTCCAGAACTTGTCATTTGTGTTAGCACAGTGAACATTTGCAGTGTGTTGTGTGTGCTTCCTGTGAAATTTCTGGGTTCGTGAAGTTAATGGACAGAGAAAGAAGAAAGAAAGTGCCAGGAGTAAAGGCAGCTCAGTAAAGGCCACCTTGCTGAAGGCTTGCTAATTGGACTTGCCCTCCATGCACTGAGTGCCAGTCTATGGGGATACAGGAAGCACGCGCATGCTGCTGCATATAGTCTGAACACTTCAGATTGCAGGGAAGCCTCTTAGCATTATCCAAGAGTTTCAATACTCAAGATTCTGAACAATTCTTCTGACTCAAGGTAGGGGGATTGATGCAAGTGATGACTGTTCTGAATGAGCCTTCTGGAGGAGGGCCAATGTTGTTACTGAGAGGTGTCAGTTCCTTTGCCATTGTACAGAGAAGAAAACTCCTGCTGACTAATCTGCACTTGTTCATTGAAGATGTATGTGAATTTGTTGTTTTGATTTCGGTAAAACATTTTACTTGGCTAGTTCTACCATGTTTGTGTACCACTGAAACAATCTGAAGTGCAGTAGTATCAGACTTCTTTTGTTTACTGAACACGACAGTCTATCTGCATCTGGGAACGGTCTGTTCCCTTGTTTGATCACTTTCATTATCATGGTGCTCCAGATAGTTGAAGCCAGTTTTCTCATTCACAAGCCCCTTATGTATAGTTTGCTGGGTGTGTAGGTGCAAATGTAATACATGCATATATAAAATAATTTAACATCTATCTCTTCGTTTACTTTTTTTCCACAGACTCTACGCACACATTATATTTCACTTTGTTACTTTGTTTAGAAATAAGAAAATATTCTGTATTTAATTTTATATTCGGAGTTAGTTTTTCTCAGATGCAGTCAGCGACCAATTTTTTGCACTTGCCCAATAATTCGGACGGCTTTGAGGCACCACCACGTACCCCAAAGAGTCATGTACAAGAATGTCTGAAATTTCGGATGCAAGAACCCTTCGCCGTCCTATTTTCCGGACTTTTTGCAGTGATCGCAGGCCCGAAGCGGCATTAATCAAAGCCACCGCCGCCACCATTTTCATTATCTTGCTGCCTCGAACCGGTGCTCTCGTACGCACGTATGCTGGTAGCCATAGCCATTACTGCGGCAATGCTAAACATGCCTTCTTCAACATTCGGTATTAACCTTCTTGCCATTCGATGCCATGTTTTTCATTGAAAGAATTCACCACTGTCAGCAATGGTACCGACTTCGCCTTTGTAATTCTCCCCATTGGCTTCGAAGCACAGTTCTGGTCCCCGGAAGTCAGCTGTGGCAATTTGAGCCAAGGCATGTGTTAATTTTTTCAGACTGCCCGTTATTTCGGACATTGACTGTATTCGTATTCAATTAGAAAATTTCGGTGTTCGAACACCCCGCCGCATGCCACAGACTATAGAATTACATTAATGCAAACACTGAAAGGGAAGTGCCCTCGGTGCTACAGGCGTTAAATTATATTAGTTTGGCCACATCGAAGTGAAATGTAGTCACAGTCAACACAGCTTCTTGGGTATGTCAATACATTTGAAGGAGCACTAGCAGTGGTTTAAGTTATCAATTTATGTAACACATGTGAAGCTGCTAGACAGTCAGGGCATTAAGCCAGGATAGCTTGGGAAAATCTTGAAAAATAATTATAAAGTGGTTGAACAAACGAAGTCGCTGCATTCATTGTTTTGACAAGGAGACTTGTCTTCATCAAAGGAGCAACTGCTTGCCTTGGCAGTGTTTGACAGCTTACTCTCCCCTGCCTTCAATGGGAAAGCAGAATTAAGTGGCCATGTAAAGTCAGAGAAGTCTAGATGTTCAAGAAAAAGGGTGCTTAGTAATGACAGCAAGGGATGTGGACGAAGGATGTGTATTGTTGCCTGTTCCTTCAAGAAGTGTGGGTGACAAAAATGGAAAAGTACCTTCATGTGTGTGTAACCAGGTGTTGTCAATATTGTGAGCCCAGTTTTCCAGAAAAGAAGCGATGATCTTTTGTTCGACTGCTGTTGATCACTTCAAGTTTTACAGTGGAGATGTATTTGGCTAGAGTACCATAGAATTTTCATGTCTGCACACAAACTATCATCGTCAATGGCTCATACACCCGTAAGCAAGCAAAAAATGCAAGGGCTCATATCCCTGTAAGGCAAAGGCTACAAGCACTCAGCAAAGTGAAGCAAATAGTTCTTACATTTTTTCTAATCACGCATAGAACATAGAGAACAGAATGTCGAAAACGGTCATCATCAGTGGCTCATACCACCGTAAGCAATGGCTCATACTCCTGTAAGCAAGCAAAAAATGCAATACTCATAGCCCCGTAAGGTTCATGGCTACTCGCTTTGCGTAGGCTAGTTGCGATGACACTACCCCTGTGGTTGCCAGTGATTTCAACATGTATATGTCAGGACTCAAAAGGGAGCGGTTTACACATTTCATGTTGCAGACATATCCGTTGTGATGCCACACCGATCTGCCCCAACCGACCACTTAGCGGCATACGTACATCGATTTGTAGTTGCGAGTATGCCGATCAGTGTATATCATAGCGACCACAAAGCCATTGTGATTGTCTTTACTAAGTGACAATGAGTGATGCTAATAAAGTCTTTACCTCAAGTTTTCTTACCACAATGTTTACAACTCCACTGGTCACCCACCTTTTCAGGGCAGAATGGCCTTAATTTTTTTATCAGACCTTGTTGTCTTGTTTGCATTGAAAAAAAAAAATCAGTGGTAAGTTAGTGGTAAGTGCGAGAGAAATGTGTTAGCGTTATGTCACACTTCTTTGAGGTCCTGGATCCATGATCTAAACTGTGTTTGCCACATTGCAAAGTGTTCAGAAGCTCACTTGACACACGTCCTGCAATTGACGATAGACCAGAACAGACTATGTCAGTTCTACTACACATAAACACACATGCATGGACGTCCCCATCTCCCACTTTTCAGTTCTCCCATCACCTGTCTACCTCTACCACCTGACCGGCTTCCCACATTTCACACATATACACTTTTTTTCCACTTTGACACTCCTACTGCTAATGCATTAATAGTGGAACTCTCTAAAATATGTATGTGGTTGGCGTGATGCCTATGTATTGTGGGGTTCTCACACCGTGCTCTTGGGATAAAGAAATGACAACACAGTAGTGCAAACAATCGCAAGGGCATTTATTGCACCTTTCATTGATCAATGCCTGCTAGCCGAGTTGCTATCCACAAAACATGCCGATGGGCACGCGTCAAATCTCAGAAGTCCGACTCACCACGACTGGATAGCAAGCAAATATGTTCGCCTCATGCTGGATCCCAACGCCTGGTCGTTCGCGCGTACGGTCATGCTAACGGTGGCGCGTTCGATGGATGCCATGCGAGACGGTCTCGCAGAAGCATGGATCAGTGCACGCGCGGGACGTCCGCGTCGTACCCGACCCGCAGCCAAAGAGGAAAAGTGTTCCCCCCTGTGCCCCCAAGTAACTCTGCCGTGAGGCAGCATAAGCAGCGCAACACTCGCGCCATCTCTCGCACTGCGCTTCAACCACACGGACCGTCGCAGGCCCCAGGCCACGCAGCGAAGCCGCACTGCAGGAGACGGAAGCTTTGCGGAAAAAACAACATATCAGGGGACGCGTGAGAGTCGCGCATCCCCACAGTATCTAAGGGTGTATACAGTCTCTGCTTCTGTTTGTTGCCCTAGTTGGGAAACACAAAATTAGTTGAAATGCACAATATTTGTGTGAAATTATCAGTTAGAAATTGTCACTGGTGTGGACTACCTGGAGATATTCAGCAATATTGTAGTTAACGGTTGTGATTGAAAGCAAGCAACCTATAGACGACTTCAAGCATTCATATAGTCAGTCCAATTTTTCTCACTGCCTAGGGACTGCGAAAATGTCCAAAATATCGGGCAGTTCGAAAAAACTCATGCATGCCTTTTACTTTCCTCAAGGGCTAAAATCGTCACAGCCACCTCCAAAATAGCTCTGAAGGCCTGCTCATTCTATGACAGGAGACGATGGGTGTGCACATGTATAATTAAGCAACAGATTCCATGTCCCATGACAGTGTCTTCTTAAAGCTTTTTGTGCGCAAACAAACAGGGACGAAGAATAGGGGCAACACAA
This sequence comes from Dermacentor variabilis, assembly GCF_050947875.1. Classification (NCBI taxonomy): domain Eukaryota; kingdom Metazoa; phylum Arthropoda; class Arachnida; order Ixodida; family Ixodidae; genus Dermacentor; species Dermacentor variabilis. Next base: position 14,313,770 of record NC_134569.1, on the reverse strand, counting down.
GGATGAGCACTTTCTAACAGACAGACAGACAGACAGACAGACAGACAGACAGACAACGAACTTTATTTAATCCTGAGGAGCTACCAGGACCTCCTAACGGGAGGCCATTGTAGCCGCTGGCCGCGCCCATGTAAAGGACAGAACAACTGCTTTTATTTTTGAAGAACCACCTGCTTAAATACCCGCAGATCTGCGCGATCTAGTCAACAGAGCACGCCTATAGCGCATATAATACCCACAGATCTGCGCGATCAAGTCAAGAGAGCACGTCAATAGTACATGTAACGCTTGTGATAAAAAAAACACTTGTGATAAAAAGACGTGGACAAAAGCCACCCGGTCAACATAAAAACAGCAAGGTGCATAAAACAACCACTTAGAATAAAATGCGTTAAAGATGTGATGATAAAAGCAAATTTTCTTTATCCAACAATGAAACAGAAGGATGGCTGATGCATTTTTCTTTTTGTTTTTCAATCCAGTGTGCTTCCACAATTTCCCTAGCAGTTTGATTCCTATGCCTATACAAGATGTCTGTGCTACTAAGACAAGGTGAGCAATCATGTTCTTGGCAATGCATTGCCAAATGCGTACCAGGGCGACCTTTCAGACTAGACAAGTGCTCCCTTAACCTCGTGTTAATGCATCTCGCAGTCTGCCCTACGTACACATGACCACACGTCACAGGAATCTGGTAAACAATGTTCTTCGCGCAATCAACAAATCTGTTCTTGCGCGGATGTTTAACACTAGATTCTTTCTTTACATCATCCTTACTTTCGAACTTCTTTTTAACCTTAGAACACACACTGCCTATTTTGTTTTTTGCCGGAAATACCACTTTTACTGCATAACTACCAGCCACCTTTTTAAGTCTGTGTGAAAGGCCGTGCACATACGGAATCACTGAAACCTTGGAAGCTGCATCCTTCTGCCTTTGATTCTTTTTGCATTGTCCTTTATCCTTTTTAAGTTCCTTCATTAGTCTAGCGTGCGACGCCAGCATCACAGCGAGTGGGTACCCAGCCTTTCTCAAACTATCAACTTGCTCAAAAAAATGCAATCTTTACAGTGTGGTGACATGACTTCAACAATGCTGACCAGAAACACGAAATGACTATTCCATTCTTCACAAGCCTGGAATGGTTTGAGGCATAGTTCATTAGCGGTTTTCCAGCTCGGGGTGAGAATGACCAACACACATGTTCCGGTAGGAATTTTAACTTGACATCAAGAAACTGTAGCTTGTTATCTACCAGTACTTCCGAAGCAAATGTTAAGCCCTTGCCCAGAGAATTGAAGGCTTCTACAACCCTATTCCTGAAAGCACCCTTGTCTACATGACACCCTAAAATCAAGTAGTCATCGACATATCTGCATACCTTAGCGAATACACATGTAGGATTCTGTGGTGAAGCGTATATACAGGCAAGGGGTGTGTGCATCGGGTCAAAAGTAGCTCCCATCCTAAGTAGCATTTTTTGGGGAAGCATAGACAGAGAGTTGGCCAAAGATTTAGAAGGTGTAGTAAGTAAGGTATACAGATATGTCGATGACTACTTGATTTTAGGCTGTCATGTAGACAAAGGTGCTTTCAGGAATAGGGTTGTAGAAGCCTTCAATTCTCTGGGCAAGGGCTTAACATTTGCTTCGGAAGTACCGGTAGATAACAAGCCGCAGTTTCTTGATGTCAGGTTAAAATTCCTACCGGAACATGTGTGTTGGTCATTCTCACCCCGAGCTGGAAAACCACTAATGAATTATGCCTCAAACCATTCCAGGCTTGTGAAGAATGGGATAGTCATTTCGTGTTTCCGGTCAGCATTGTTGAAGTCATGTCACCACACTGTAAAGATTGCATTTTTTGAGCAAGTTGATAGGTTGATAAAGGCTGGGTACCCGCTCGCTGTGATGCTGGCATCGCACGCTAGACTAATGAATGAACTTAAAAATGATAAAGGACAATGCAAAAAGAATCAAAGGCAGAAGGATGCAGCTTCCAAGGTTTCAGTGATTCCGTATGTGCACGGCCTTTCACACAGACTTAAAAAGGTGGCTGGTAGTTATGCAGTAAAAGTGGTATTTCCGGCAAAAAACAAAATAGGCAGTGTGTGTTCTAAGGTTAAAAAGAAGTTCGAAAGTAAGGATGATGTAAAGAAAGAATCTAGTGTTAAACATCCGCGCAAGAACAGATTTGTTGATTGCGCGAAGAACATTGTTTACCAGATTCCTGTGACGTGTGGTCATGTGTACGTAGGGCAGACTGCGAGATGCATTAACACGAGGTTAAGGGAGCACTTGTCTAGTCTGAAAGGTCGCCCTGGTACGCATTTGGCAATGCATTGCCAAGAACATGATTGCTCACCTTGTCTTAGTAGCACAGACATCTTGTATAGGCATAGAAATCAAACTGCTAGGGAAATTGTGGAAGCACACTGGATTGAAAAACAAAAAGAAAAATGCATCAGCCATCCTTCTGTTTCATTGTTGGATAAAGAAAATTTGCTTTTATCATCACATCTTTAACGCATTTTATTGTAAGTGGTTGTTTTATGCACCTTGCTGTTTTTATGTTGACCGGGTGGCTTTTGTCCACGTCTTTTTATCACAAGCATTATATGTACTATAGGCGTGCTCTGTTGACTAGATCGCGCAGATCTGCGGGTATTTAAGCAGGTGGTTCTTCAAAAATAAAACCAGTTGTTAGAAAGCGCTCGTCCTTCTGTTGCCCCTATTCTTCGTCCCTGTTTGTTTGCGCACAAAAAGTTTTAAGATGAATCTGTTCCAACTAGGCTGACTCGCAGTTATGCTTCAGTGTCTTCTGCTCACTCTTTGTATGGCCTACCGCAATACATTGCTTAGCTTTACAGCTTATATGCGGAGAAGCTTGACTTTTGAGAATCAGCATTTTGCAATGTATTTTAAATCCTTGCCATGCTTTTCACAGTTTGAAGCTATTGGTGAGTGTGACGAAGCAAGAGTTGGTGCCATTGCTGACAGCTGCAAATCCTTTCATTGAAAAACAGCACTGAGCAGCAGGAAGGCGTAGTGTTGCAGAGTGCAGAACAGTGTAAAATGACCTCATGGCCACATACCAAACACTAATTACTACAGTGGGAGTGGTGGCTACGGCTGCCAGATTACTTCCAGATACAGCCGTGAAGAAAGTGTCAGTGCGATTAAATCATATCTAGGACTCAAACCATTGGTGTTGCGTCGGAAAATTGCGAAACTGTGCCTTTTCCAGCGACTTTATTATAACTTCCCCGAACTGCATGGAACGCTTCTAATCCCACCAACCCGTACATCTCGTTGCCTTTTTAACTCTTGCAGCATCCAGCGTTTGCATGGTTCAACACTTTCCTTTAATCAATCGTTTTTGCCTAGCGCCATTACAGATTGGAACAATTTACCAGATAGAGTTGTCAATGAGCGCAACCCCATTATCTTCAAGCAGCTGCTTACTGATCACCTTAAACCCTAACCTTATAATGACCGTACTGTGCCTTCATTCTTTTGCGATTGCCGTCTCACATTGTGACTGTTCTGCTGATTTGCTTTTGCATTCTATTCAGTGTGCCTCTTGGCTTTTTTTGTTGTTGTTGTTGTTTGTTTTTTTAATACGAATCCACAGGCTGAGTCTTGTAAGAAATTGTAACCATATCTTTGTTTCTATCCTTATCTTCTGTAACCCCCCCTTATGTAATTCCCCGACAGGGGTCCTTAAGGAAAAATAAATGATGATAAATGATGATGATGATTATTGGTGTACAAGTGTGCTGGTTAGAGGTTGCAAGGTAACCAAAACGGCAGTGGTGGTGGCTTCGAGTGCCATTTCAGACTTGTATTCACGGCAAAAAGTCTGAAAAATCAGATGACAAAGGGTTTTAGCATCCAAAATTTCATACGTCTTTATGCATTGGCTCTATGCTGTACATGGCAGTGTCGCATAGGTGTCCAAATTATCGGGCATGCAAAAAATTGGTCGTTTACTGTTCATCCACTATAATTCATGAACAGTTTTGTCTTTCTAGTAAGAAAACTATTCTGCCAGCTTTTACAAGTCCAACTCTGTCCATGGTGATCATATTGCTGCTACTGTCAGATCAGAGGAATTGACTGTACAATGAAAAGCAAGTTACTACCTACTTAAGATTTTTGGAAGGAAGAAATGTGGAGCTTCCTTAGATGAGCTATGGCACTGCAGTTGTCTTTAAAAAATTGTAACATAATGTTTCTTCATGAATGCTGCGGCCTTTACAGAATGGCTATGATGTCTTCAATGCCCTGGACCTGATGGATAACAGAGAGTTCCTGGAGAAGCTCAAGTTTGGCATTGGAGATGGGAACCTCCAGTACTACCTCTACAACTGGAGGTGCCCCGAGATGGCTCCCAACAAGGTGGGGTTAACACAGATATGCTCAGAAATTTAGATCTCTTCTCCACATACGTTACCATACCGAATTTACTAATTGCATTTAAGGGGGGGGGGGGATATTGCTATTGAAATAATGTTTACCAGCCTTACAAAGACTTCTGTGCTGATTTCACATGTGCAATTAGTTTTGCTGTAGGTAAATTAGTTCCTAAGGTATTAACATTTCACTTGCATTGTTTAACCCTTAGAGGTTCAAAATTTTTAACCACTCTCCGACATTAAATCTGATATTCATGATTGAAATGTTACAAAATCACTCACGTCCTCGACCCGAACAGAATGGACGTAAAACCAAGTTCAACTCGCCATTCAAGATAAGCATGAAAATGCAACAGCGCCCATGGCTGTTTCAAGCGTTTGATCGATCAGGGTAAAAATAATTTTAAATGACTGCCTATGCTCTTATTTCGTGGTCATTCATCAAGGCGACCCTCACAGGCTCTAGAAATAGCAGCGTGGGTGATACCTTGTGATGAAAGTACACAGAGACTGAGTGCAGCCGTTCCTGCGAATGGAGAATTGTTTTCCAAATGCTTTCCAAACCACTCGCATATATCGTATATATCAGTGAGAAAGAAGTAAGGGGTCTAACCGAGGGGCCCGATTTTTATTAGTCATATCATAAGAAGCCAACAAACACTGACACCAAGGACAACATAGGGGAAATTGCTTGTGCTTAATAAATGAAAGGAAATGAAATCATTTTCATTTGTTTCATGTGTTTGTTGGCTTGTTATGATATGACTAATAAAAATCAGGCTTCACACTAACCCCCTTACTTCTCGTTTATTACATAACGAGGGTCTCGAATCCAGCAGCATTCGTGCCTTTAGGTAGCATGTGTGGGTGTATTGAGCGGTTGCCTTCACCCAAAAAAGATCATGTTCTCTTGACGCCTGCGGCAGGAAAGATGTTCCATATCCGCCACCAAGGTTTGTGAGTGGTGGCGCTGGCTAACACTTCCAGGGTTCTACTAGGAAATATAAATAACCAAGAAATTGAATGGGGAAATGGCGCTGCAGTAGCTCAATTGGTAGAGCATCGCACGCGTAATGCGAAGATTATGGGATCGTTTCCCACCTGCGGCAAGTTGTTTTTTCAACCACTTTCATTTCCATTAATTTATCATTTCTTCATTTCATTTATTAAGCACAAGTAATTCTCCTATGTTTTCCTTTGTGTCAGTGTTTGTTGGCTTCTTATGATATAACTGTGTGTGTGTGTGTGTGTGTGTGTGTGTAACCTTTAACAACAGTTGCACTTGAAGAAACTTCGAGTGACCTGGAAGAATTGTTCACTGGAGTGACGCCCTTATATGAGTATCTACAAGACTGAATTTACAGATTCGGCATAATTGATCAGGGTGTCTACTGACGGGGAAAACTGGGAATTCTCAGGGATATTGACTAGTCTGGAAATACTCAGGGAAAACTCAGGGAATTTCTGCTTCTATCAGGGAAAACGAGCAGTAATTTTATTGAAACGGAACGAAAGTCACGGTAATGCTGGCTCGAGTAACAGACAAGAATCGTAATGAATCCTCTTTGACGTCATGTCGTCTGCTGGAGGAGTTGCCAGTGTACCGTCAACGACTGACTTTCCAGACGCCTGATAGTTCGGACAGCTTTGCAGCACCACCACGTCCCCGATAGAGTCAATGTATAAGAACATCTGAAATTTCGGACGCGAGAACCCTTCGCCGTCCCATTTTCCAGACTTTCTGCTGTGACCACTGGTCCAAAAGGGCAATAATCAAAGCCACCATCATCGCCGCCACTTTGATTACCTTGCCGCCTCAAACCGGCGCTCTCGTACACGGATCTGCTGGCAACTGTAGCCACTACTGCGGCAACGCTAGGCCTAGCTGCTTCGACGCTTGCTGTTAAGCTTCTTGCCGTTCTGCGCTGCTTTTTTCATTGAAATAATTCGCCGCTGTCAGCAGTGGCACCGACTCCGCTTTGTGGCCCTTGCGATTTGCTTCGAATCACGGAAAGCACGCCGCATTGCGTAATGCCGGTTCCTGAAAGTCGACTTTGCCTCAGTACAGCAATGTTACATGGTGAAGCATACGCGAAAGTATTGCTGTGACTCGTAGCAAGAGTGAGAAGGGGCAATTGTCATAGGACACAGAATGTATACCTTAATTATACACGAGTGCATCCGCCACCTCCTGTCGCAGTATGAGCTCCGATATGCCTAATAAGCGTACTGGCAGGCCTTCTGAGCTTTTTTTGAGTGTGCCTGTGGCGATTGGAGCCCCTAAAGGGCCCCTCACCAATTTTATCCATTTTGAGCTGACAAGTGCCGTGCATACTATGCTCGCTAACGACTGCATCTGCTAAGTATTACATCGCATGCACCGGGGAAAAAGCAGAAATTTCAAACCGAACGCCGCCTGCCCTCCTCCTCGTGGGCACCGCGCTCCCAGCTGGATAGTCGACGTATATCGCACAAGTACGCCTATGTACATTGCTCTGCTGTGATGTTGCTTGTAGTGACACGTGACTTAGAGAATTATTCAAAGCAACATCTGTTATTTGTGTAATCTGTTGCTTCAATAGACGAATTAAAATTTAGAGAAATAATAAAACACACAAACCAAATTCCTGCATGTTCTTGTTTTACTTCGCACCGTAGCAAGGGAGATGTCATTCCGTTTTGTCTGCTTCTTCTCACGTCGTGCAGTCACGACTGCTGACAACGAAAGTGTGTCATTTTCTACCATGTTCCATCACGTGATCATGCTCTATGAACTGCTCGTGTCTGCGTCAGAGAGTGCCTCGGTATTCGCATAGCGCTGGCTTATACCGCTAGTCAGGTGTTCTCGTGTGCAGCTTGCGAAATAGTGTGCTGTCCTTGAAATCTGGTATGGGAGAACTCGGGGAAGGAATTTCGCTTGCAGAGGCTAAACGGGGAAAGTGGAGAAAGTGTCTCTCTTGGCACTGGCCCTCGCCTCCTGAAATAATGGGTTCGCGGCACTTAAATATTTCTATCTCGGCTAATAATGAACCAACTTGAAAAATTCTTCCGGCAGAGCATTGCCTAGAGGGCACGTAACAACTTCCAGCGTATACGCCTCGTGCACCGCCTATAGAGGCGCCACTGATGGCCACCTAGCAGGCGCTTCCAACAGTACGTGCGGGAGCAGTAGCAGACGACAACCCTTTTGCAGCAAAGGATGGCTGAAGTTCGCTGCTCCGATTTCTCTTTTGATCCGGTGCCAGACTGCTTTTTCTGCGACAACAGCTGTAGGGAGGACGCTGACCTCTGTGGGAGCAGGTATGAACACGAGTTAGCGGTGTTTGGGACAACATGGTCCACATATGTGCCACGTGCGTCCGGCAGGCAAACACCATGAACTACATTTACATGAAGTGGAGCTCATGTTAACTAGCCAATAAATTCCGTTGAGTAATGCGATGTCTGGACCATTTTTTTCTTAATTCTACCCTTGCCGTAATGCTACTTCTGTACCTCAATAATAAGCACCCGTCGTTAGTGCAGACTTATATCAAACAAATCCGCACGGTGCGACGTCTGCATATGCCGTTGTGATTTTTCTGCCAATGGATACATGTGACATCGCCGAATAAGTGGAGTCAAAATCACCTCAAGAAGAGTAATTGCGAATTTATTGATGGAAACGCGTACACTAGTTATCGAAGTCACTAAACACACAGGTTATTAAAAGCACGTGTTAGCACTGTACCGCCGATGCAATTCTGTTGCATACGCCGATGAACAGCATACGCTGCTGTTTTTGCACTTTTAAATTCCCCAAGGGCGCTGCTTGGAAGCGTACAAAGATAAAGTCTGACTAACTTCTCAGTATTTTTTTTCTTTTTTTTTTTTTTTTTTTGTTACGGCAGAGGTGCCACATTTAAAGGTAGAACAGCGCTAGTCAAAGTAGATGAGTGCTGTCGGCATAGCCGGGTTTAGTCCTCTGCGGTGTAAGCATAATAAGAAAGAATTCAATTGAGTACAAAATTCACATGCAAGATGGGACTACGTTGTGAAACAAACAAATCACTCGGCGTGTTAAGTCTAATCGGACAGCATCGAAAGGTGGTGACTTCCCAAACGTGATGCGAACTTTTCAACGAAAAATGGAACAAAAATACCATATGCAGCAACTATTCGCAATTCTCGCCCTGAACTAACTATTTTCTAAACACATTTCCCAAAAAACCACAACATCTAAGATGCCCTCATACGAAAAGATTAAAGCTGTTGCATTATTATAAAGAATAAAGCACTTGCTTGGTATCATTTCGATAAGACACAGCGTGATTTACACCTTTTACAAACGAGGCAGGGTGAAAACCTCGCACCTCAAAAGAATCAGCGAAAGTTATGCATGAAGCAATCACCAACAGTTAAACATGTGCGAAGCCACACATAAAATAGATGTAAAAACATGAAGTGCGTGACAGCTGGTGCGAGGATTTACCGGGCCACATAAAACCAACAATTTCAGTTCTTGCAAACTTCAGTAGCTTTAACATACAACACAGTGCCCTCGTGCGGTCGTGCTGCCTAACTAGCACAACGCGGTAAAGAAGCGGAAAACAGTTAAGCGGCAAACGGCATTCCGAACTTTAGCGAAATGCCTTCAAACCGCATGCTGCACTGCAGACGAACTTCGTCGCTTACGCATCTAACTATGATCGAGTGGAAAAAAACGCCGACGCGAAAAAGGAAAGGATGAGAAGAAGAAATTTCCCGCCGGAGCGACGATCCATTGCTACCGTTGCTCCCGCTGATGAGGCTTTGCGGGGAATGATTAATACTGTATCGCCGGCCCGTTTTCGCCGATATTTGACCCCTCCCCCCCCCCCCCCAGCCAGCAACAATTCTTTGACATTCCTTGAAGCTTTGGCCACCCCACACATGCGAAGGTTGTTGCCTATTTTGCTCTGAAAACGTGGATAAGATAGAGAAGCACTATCAGCGACACAACAAACTACGGCGCGCCGCTGGCTCATCTCCCGTGTGTTCTGCGCAAGGCCGCCACCAGTGGTGCGTCCATTGGCGCGTACTACACGTATAATCGAAATATGCTGTGTGGCCTGGTGAGGGGCCCTTTAAGGGCAGCTAGTAAAAGCAGGGTGTCTACCAACCGGGAAAACCGGGAATTCTCAGGGATTTTAAAGGGTCGAAAGTCGCGGTAATGCTGGCTCGAGCAACAGACAGGAATCTTCTTTGACGCGCTGTCGTCGGCTGGAGGAGTTGCCAATGTGCAATCAACGACCGACTTTCCGGATTCCCGATAATTCGGACGGCTTCGCGGCACCGCCACGTAACGCATAGAGTCAACGTATCAGAACGTGTGAAATTTCGGACGCAAGAACTCTTCGCCGTCCGATTTTCCGGACGTTTCGCCGTGACCGCGGGTCCAAAACGGCAATAATCAAAGGTACCACCGCTGCCGTTTTGATTACTTCGCCACCTCGAACCGGCACTCTTGCACGTAGATCCGCTGGCAGCCGTTGCCACCACTGCGGCAATGCTAGGCCTAGCTGCTTTGACGTTCGCTATGAAGCATCTTGCCGTTGGGTGCCGAGTTTTTTATTGAAAGAATTAGTTGCTGTCAGCAATGGCACGGACTCCGAATTTGTGGTCCTCGTGATTGGCTTAGGAACTTAGAAAACACGGTGCGTTGCATAATGCCGGTTCCTGAAAGTCAGCTTCGCCTCTGTACAGAAATGTTACATGGTGAAGCATACGCAAAAGTATTGCAGTGAAGCATAACAAGCGTGGGAAGGGGCTATTGGCACGGAACACAGTATGCATTCCTTAATTATACACGCCTGCACCCTGTATTTCCTGTCACAGTACGAGCGCCGATATGCCTAATATGTGTACCGACAGGCCTTCAGAGCGTTTTCGAACGTGCCTGCCGCGGTTTGAGCCCCTAAGGGCAGTAAATGACACGCATTTAGTTTTTTCCAACTGGCCAATTTTTCGAACGTTTTCCCGACCCCTAGGGAGTTCTAAAAATCGGTCGTGGACTGTGCAACTGGTCAAGATGCTTCAAATGGTCCTTGGGGTGAACGAGTGGCAGAAGGAGGACAAGAACAGAAATGATGTATGCATTGAGGAATAAACGGGAAATGAAGCATGCTGCCGCCGTTTTGAAGAAGTTTGAGCTCAAAAAACAAAATTTTGGCTGATGCCGAGATGCAGGTGTCCCTCATCCAAACCAAAATAAACTCTTCGAAGCAGTGAAACACAACACTCAGGCGTCGTGCACGGGCTGAGAGTATGTCAGGACAGCTGAGGTTGACTTACGAGCGGTTGAGACGGTTGAGAAAGAATCTCAATTCTGACAGAGTTCAGGCCTCATACCACTGCATGAGCTTGCTATCAGTTGATAGAAATAGCTCATATTCGAATATATTTGCTCCTATGTGCATCTCCTTTTTATTCGTATTTGTGAATGTCCCACTACGTTTGCAATTTTTTTCGAAGACACTTCATTTGCTGTGCATTTTACTAACCCCTGCCTTCTATTCTCTTTTTGAATAACATAAACACTACTCCTTAGTATTCAAATTGGATTAAGTCGCTTCTTTATTTTTTTCATGTGCTTACTAGAGAGTGACAGCATCAGGCGATATGGTTTCAGCCCGTCTTGACATAAAACAGTTCTGCATCACTCAGGGAAGTGCAACGGCACTCAGGGAAAACCTGGAAAACTCAGGGAATTTGGAAATGTCAACTTGGTAGACACCTTGAAAAGACATGCATTCATTTATTCTTTTTCGAACTGCCCGATTTTTTGGACATTTGCGCGGCCCCTAGTGAGTCTGAAAAATCAGACGTTGACTGTACAACTGACCAAGAAGATGCTTCAAATGGTCCGTGGGGCGAATGCGCAGCGGAAGTACGACGAGAACAGAAAGGACCTACGCATTGAGGAATAAACAGGAAAGGAAGCGTGCCGCTGCTTCCGGGAAGGAGCTTGAGCTCAAAAAACGAAGTGTTGGCTGACGCCGAGATGCAGGTGTCCCTCATCCAAACCAAAATAAACTCTTTAAAGCAGTGAAGCACAACACTGAGATGTGCGCAGGTTGAGAGTATGTCAGGACAGTTGAGGTTTACTTACCAATGGTTTTATTTATTTATTTGTTTATTTATTTATTTAAATCTGCTCTTCACAGATTGTGGGATGTTTTTGTAAAACTGCTCTAGACACATGCATTCAGTAATCATGTCTCTGCTCTCGTACGCTTCCATGCTATTCAACCACTCAACTAGGTTAGTCTTTAAGCCATATGCAAACTTCACATACACCTCGCTATCCTTCTTGCCCATGCTTCTAAACCTTTGCGGAAAAGCCTCAGCTGAAAGGTGGTACTTTTTCAAAAGACTAGCCTTAACCTTCATATAATCATGTGCATCTTGCGCACTGAGTCTGGCGATTACTTCCGCCGCCTCACACGGCAACATAGACAGCAACTGCTGTGGCCATGTACTCGGGCCGAAGTTCATCTTTTCGCAAGTCCTTTCAAAATTGCTTAGGAACAAGCCTATGTCATTACTGACCTCAAATAGCTTTAACAGCCTGTCCATGTGAAGGGAGGAACTTGTTCTTATCGAGAACGAGGAATATGGGATTTACAGTAATCTACATGAAGGGTGGAGAATGTTACAGTTCATCAGTCTCGCATGACTCAAAGAGAATGTACACTCAGCAGCCGCAAAACGGCTGCTTAAAAACACTCTGTCCTCCCTAGAAACCTAGGTGAGGTAAAACGGCCGTTCAACCTTCGACCAATGGGAGCTTCCAAAGTCATCATTGTCGACTCGCCTTTGAAGGGGAGGGTTCACACACTCACTTCCGCACTTTGGTTTCACTGACCACACCGAGGTGAGAGGGTTCTTGTAGACAGGGGTCTTGACCCGAGCAGGCGCCTGTTGATCCCAGAGCTGACCCCGCAGACAGTGGCCGCCACGTCTGTCCATTGACTGTGACGACTTCTGGGGCCCGTGAGATCGCACCGCAAAACATCCCCTTCCAGGAGTTCCCCCACTCCAAGCAAGCTGTGAAGGCGACAACGAATCGACTAACAATACTCGGTCCGCCAAACGTGGCTAGACATGTTGCTAGACAGAGGCGCATTGTTGTCCTTACAAAGTGAGTCGTCGCAGCGGGCTGGGAATGGTTCGGAGGTCGCTTTTCTGAAGATCGCCAGCCCCCGCAGGCCAATCGTAACAGCGCCTGTGGTTTATCCTTTTTTTCAGGTGGCAGACTGCTTCTTCTACGGTAACAGCTGCAGGGTAGATGGGAGAGGGCATGAACACAATGTCATCATTATTGGGGACAACCCACTCGACATAGGTGCCAGGTCCATCCCGCAGACAAACGCAATGAGCCCCATTTACACAAAGTGGAGCTCATGTTAGCTAGCCTCTAGGTTTTGTTTAGTAATGGAATGTCTTGATCTGTTCTTTTTTTTTTTTCAATTCTAGCCTTGCCATAATACTCCTTCTGTACCTAAATAATTGGCACACGTCGTTAGTGCAGACTTATATCTCAAAGAAATCTGCATGGAGCAATGTCTGCACAAGTCATTGTGATCTTTCTGCCAATGAATACACAGTGTCGCTGAATAAGTGCCGTCAAAGTCTCCTCAAGAAGAGCAATTGTGAATTTATTGATGGAAACGCGTACACTAGTCCACAAAGTCGCCAAACGCACGGGTTAACAAGAGCAAGTTAGCGTTGTATCACCGATGCAATTCTGCTGCATACGCCGATGAACTGCCATTCCCGCTGCAATTTTCACAATTTTAAATTCACAACGGAGCTGCTTGCAAACTTACAAAGCTAAAGTCTGACCAACTTTTCAGTAGTTTATTTTTTTTCCCTCAAACGTTACTAGAGAGAGATGTCGGATTATATATTTAAAGGCAAAGCAGTGCCAGCCAAAGTAGATGGGCACTGGTGACAAGGCTGGGTTTAGTCGTCTGGGGTGTAAGCATAATAAGAAAGAATTCAATTGAGTACAAAATTCATATGAAAAGAGGGACTACTTTGTGAGACAAACAAATCACTCGGCGTGGTAAGTCTGCTCAGACAGCATCGAAGTGTGACGACTTTCCAAATGGGACATGAACTTTTCATTGAAAATGAAACAGAAGTACCATGTGACGTAACAGTTCGGCGGAAACCCGCAAGGTGGAGAAAAGTAATTGACTTTGCTTCGAGTTGTTGACAAATTCACCCTGACACTTCACCCTGCCATCTGCTAGACAGCTGGTTAGCTCAGGTGGTAGAGAGGCTGCCCCGGAAAGGCGGTGGTTCCAGGTTCGAGTCACGGACAAGGACGATTTTTTTTTCAACTGCGAGACTTTTCTTTTGAGGAAACCATATGGGTTTCCTTTGTAGCAGTTGCTACGAACGGGTGGATGTCTGATTTTCCCTTTATTAGAAATATCATATGCAGCAACTATTAGCAATTCTCACCCTCAGCTACCTATTTTCTTAACGCATTTCCCAAGAAACCACAATATCTAAGATGCCCTCGGATGAAAAGAATAAAGCTTTTAAACAAGCACTTGCCTGGTATCATTCCAATAAGACACAGCGTGATTTAGACCCTTTACATACGAGGCAGAGTGAAAATCTCCACACCTCATAAAAATAAAAACACAGTTCTGCATGAAGCAACTAGCAACAGTTCAACGTGCATGAAACCACACATAAAATAGATGCAAAAGCATAAGGTGCGTGACAGCTGGTGCCAAGATTTCCCGGGCGGCATAAAACCAACAATTTCAGTTCTCGCAATTTTCAGTAGCTTTAACATACAACACGATGCAGTCGTGCAGTCATGCTGCCTAGCAAGCAAAATGCCTTTAAACTGCATGCTGCACTGCAGACGATCTTCATCGCTTACACGTTGAAATATGATCGAGCGGAAAAAAGACCGACACGACAAAATAAAGGATGAGAACAAAAAATTTCCCGCCGAACAATGGCGATTCATTGCTACCGTCGCTCCCGCTGATGAGGCTTTGCAGGGAATGATTAGAACCATATCACTGGCACATTTTTGCCGGTATTTCAACAGCCACAAATGCGAAGGGCGTTGCTTATGTTGCTCTGAGAGTGTGAATAAGACGGGGAAGCACGATGAACGATGCAGAAAGCTACTGCATGCAGCTGGCTCCTTTCCCAAGTGCACTGCACAAGGCCGTCACTAGTGGCGCATATAGCTGCGCATGGCTGTCCATATGCAGGCAAGCACCATATTTTGGAGGTAATCTTGGCAAGTGCAAAGGCTGAGCAAAGATGGTTGGTGCCTTCATGCTCATTTTGTTCCCACGCATCTAGTGTTGGCAGTCGCGCAATGTCAAGTTTCTGAGGTGCGATGCGAAATGTTCGCTCGCGTTGCGACGAGTGTTCTTGGTCATCGAGTAATCTTTGCCTGAGCATGCGAGACACCGATAAAACTATGAACTTTACTCCGTGTGGTTGTCTCTTTGCTGTCACCATCAACGCTCCGCATTTCTGGGAAAACAGCAACTTTCTTTTTTTCTTTTCAGGATCAATATCCATATCCTTTTGCACTTTTGTTTTTAATTTGAGGACGCCATCTTATGGCGGCTGCAAGCACTAAGCGCAGTAAGCCATGGTTTCCCAAGATTTACAGCATTGTGCGATGCCGAATGAATATCAAGTTCGGTGAATTTTAGGGTCGAAATAACAAAAGTTTCGGCCCGTAGAAATGCATGGGCGCTGGCTGGTACCTTTAATTGGAATTGAATTAGCTGGAGTCTAATTAACAGAAGTTGACTCTACTTCTGTTAATTTAACTCGGGTGATTTGATGCCGACTAAAGGTACCGGTCAGCGCCCATGCTATGGGGCCAAACTTTCGTTATTCTAATCTCAGTATTGGCGTTCGCCGGATAATTCGAACTTGACCAGTCAGCACACATGTGCCTTACCCCTATGGTGACCCCAGTAACGGTCCCTTTAGTAGTAGCATCTGTCTCGCTGAAGCTTAGGGGACAGTGAGTGCGTTCATCACACATCATCTTCTGTCAAAAACGCCTATTTTTGGCCTGCCCTACGAAGATTTTCAAGCAATGACTGCCGCTCAGAATGTCGGATTACGGTATTTACCCGATTCTAACATGTCTTTTGAGAAAATTGGGTCAGAAATTGCCTTCGCGGTATGTATTGTGGCAAAGCTGACTTTAGCACCCCTGCCGCTATTGTGCAGCACATATGAAACCCTTGCTTATTTTTCTTGCTAAAGAATTGGTTGCATGTTAGATTTATACTTTGTTTAGGAGTGTTCATGTCATTTCTACCTAGTTTTCTACTTGCACCTGTAGAAAGTGGGTGTGCGTTTGGTTCAGGGACATGTTAGAATCGGGCAAATACTGCAAATGAATTGCTGGTATGTGATGACATTTTTTCCTCATCTTGTTTAATTCGACCTGCCAGATAATTCGATTGATTTTAAGAGGGAAGGTAGTTGGGGTGTGTTTATTATGCAAATGCTTTCATTATGCAGGTAAATATGGCATTCTTGAAGAGCATTTCTTTATTCTTGTACAGTCGGACCCACATGAATGCATAAATATTCTTGAAGATAATTTTTAATGTATTGACTTGTATATTCTAGCCCACTTGTAATGGCCTCACTTAGAAAGCACTCATTTAGTACAAACAGTAGTCTTCATTCTGAAAATTGTGCACTAAGCCTGTGGTAAGGCGTCCATTTAAATGTAGTTTATTGACTTCCTATCTCCACTCATGTAATGCACACTCATTCATGGGACTGTCTCTTTTTTTTCTTGCAACATGTTTTTCAGATCGGACTTGTTCTGCAATGACCGTGTGGAGGCTAGCGCCGAGGGCATGGCAAATGCAAAAACTTAAGCGCGTGCACCGACTGCTGTGATAGCCACACCATGTCTTGTAGCAACTGTCTCATTTGGCTAACACCTGACTCAGTTGCCTTATCACAGCCTTCGCTTCTTCCTCGTCGGAACTGTGTCCAAGGACTGCGGCTGGAAGTGACACCGAAAGGAACATGGTTGCCTGCATGTGACGAGCTCTCAAGTGAAGCCCTCCTCCTTTCTTTCTGCACTTTGTTTAGTCATCACTTGTGAAATGGCTTATGTGAATTATCTCCTTGTGCTGGTATTGGCTTGTTGGTGCTTTTTTCTTTTGCACTTACTCATATAACTAATTCTGATGACATTTGGACCACTTTCCTGTTCAGTTTCAGCTGCTTTGGAAAAATGCAATCGTCCATGTCGTGAATGACTACGACCATGATTCCTCATGTTGTGGTGCCAGCTGTGAGAACATTGAAGGACACTGCTGACACTGGCAGCATGCTCTGTTGTAATGCCACCCCGATTTCATATGTTTTCTGTGGGACATCGAGCTCACGAGTGTAACAGACACTGGGACTGGCTCTGAGCCCAGGTGGCTCTATCTTTTACAGATGCAAGCCTCGAACAAGACTTTGAAAGGGGCGCTCTGGCTTTGTGAGACTTTCACTGTCGTCTTGCAATAGTGGTCACTGCTTTCACTGCAAAACATTGATCATCGCTTGACGAGCAGGTTGAGCAATTTGGGTATGTACCATGTTACGGTTGTAGGCTGCACATTCTTGTTCATAGTATTTCTTTTTAATCAGGTTGCATGGAAGCAAAAAAATCAGTTTTTTAAGCCACACTAAATTGTAATTCCTGTAAAACATTGTCTTTTGCTATTCCTTCATTGGCACCATTCTGTGTTTGAAACTATGTAACCCTTTATTTTGGCATCCCAGATGTCATTACAGCCAGTCCTTTGTACTTTCTTCTTAGTTGACATGTTGAATGGCATTTTTCTTGCTGGTGGGTTGTACATTTGTTGAAAGTAAGCATGTGCTGATGTGGCTGAACTTATCACTTGTTAGTTTAAAAGGCACTGTGTTACTGTCGCCTTGTTTCTTTTTTGCATGCCTGAGTGATAGCACCCAGTGCAAAAATGTGCTACCATATGGTTGCCGATGGAAACACTGTCTATAATATATTGATATTGTACGGGGTCGTGAAAGTGAAGAACTTTTTATCTTGAAGAGCACTTGCTGCATCTTCCAACTGTACGTGTTTGCAACAATGTATACACTACTTTGGTACTGAATGCAACGCCTAATTGGAGACGACAATTAAGCAGACATCAATAAAACCACCTGTCAACTTGCAGTTGTGTTTACTTCACAGAGTTTTCAGTGGCCATGTACAGTGAACATTTCAATGATCACCATGTAAGTAAACTGACGCAAAAATGTTGTCTTACTTTTTGCTTTCCTTTATTAGTTGGGTATCGACTACATGATGCTTGCATGTCATTTTGATTCCTAAGATATACAAACAACAGATATATTGTTTTAATGTGACAGGTTTATGACACATGCATCATGAAAATCAGATGTAGTGGTCATGTGGTATCAGAAACTGCTGATATTCACACCAGTCGGCCCTGTGCAGTGGTTGCAGGCCATAATGTGTTGCCTAAAGTTCAGGATGTGTAGCAACATTTGTCTTCCTTGACTCGGCGCTTCTCAGCATTCGACACAGGACGTGCTTGGTCCTTTGCTGTCGCTTCTCTGTAAACAAGGAGCACCCTGTTCTCTCCTGCGTACCATCTCTCCTGTTATTCTGTTGAGTGCCTAATATGCCAGATGTTTACGGTGTGTGGTCTGTGACCATGCTGCCACACCAGGCTAACACCTGGTGTCATTGGTTTGTGATGCCACATAATGAGTGCTCGTTAATGCTATAGAATTCCTGTATGTTACCAGCTATATCCTTATTAATCAGGAATCTGACTCCTAGTTCTCGTCTCTCCGCTAAGCCCCAGTAGCACAGTACGTGCCCACTTTTTAGCACTGTATATGCTTCTTTTGTCCTCCTAACCTCACTGAGCCCTATTATATCCCATTTACTGCCCTCTAATTCCTCCAATAACACTGCTAGACTCGCCTCACTAGATAATGTTCTAACGTTAAACGTTGCCAGGTTCAAATTCCAATGGCGGCCTGTCCGTAGCCAGGGATTCTTAGCACCCTCTGCTGCGTCCCAGATAAGACCGCCGCCGGTGTCAGTTGCTTCGCGGCTGCTGGGGACTGAAGGCCAGGGTTTGATTGTTGTATTCATATAGGAGGTTGTGGCCAATCCTGCTCTGGTGAGGGAGTGCGTTACTGGTTTTGGTCACCGGGGTCAGGCCGCACTCCAGGCCTGTTTATGCAATTTTCTCAACGCACGTTTTTTTTTTTTTTTTTTTTCGGTGAAAAATTGCACGGCACCGGGATTCGAACCACGGTCCTCTTGCACGCGAGGCAGATACTCTACCACCAACGCAGGAGTTGTACGCCTCATTTAACCTACAGTGGGGCCTTCTTTGATCAGTCAAGGTGGACCAATCTGAGCTCGTTTGAACCGCACAGATGGCACTTAACTTGAGAAACCTGGTATTTATGACCTGTATGTGTGGCCATGCATAATAGAGGAGATATTTTTTTTTTTTTAGGGATCCCGTACAGTCATAAACTAAAAGAAAAGAAATATTAAAAAGAGGAGGAAGAGAAAAAAAGGAAAAGAAAAGGGGATTTGAACTCGTGAGCCTTGGATGTTGCCTGGAGAGAGAGCTCAATCGGTTGGTCCGTCAGGCCCCAGCTTACATTGAAGTGCGATAGCTCCTGTCCAGAGCCTCGTACTTACGTGGAAAGAGGCTGATCTTGGTCCGCGATGGTCGATTGGCATATGCACACGAAAAACTTCCTTAATAAATTTAGAGACTCGAGAAAAAGTTTCGTTAACAACTGATAACATGGCAATCAGCACTCGAATACGGCAAGAGGAATTATTGAGACATGGAAAATTTCCTTGAACTAAGCCTGGTTTGCGAGAGAAATGCTTCTAAGTATGGAACATTTTAAAAGATGAGGGAATATAAGATATTCTCCGCTCTCACCGAGAGGATGGCGTCCGCACGAGACTACACCAGGCACCTTACTGAGTCATGGAGCTCTGTGGCTGGAACAAAGCCCCCCTTTTCAGCCAGCCAGGCGCAGATCACGTGCGTTCTGATCGCCCAAGGATGTGCGGACATAGTGTAGTTTGAATCGAGCGGACTCGAGTGGCTCTGGAGTCTAGGAAAAGTTTAAGCAGTTGTGTGGCGAGTGCGGCACGCTTAGCGTGGGAAGCTAGCCCGAGTAACTATCTCAAGGATTCCTGCGCACGAGAGCGAATTACCTTTACCTAACTATAGGAACTCTAATATGACTACTTTCGAAACGGCGCAGGGCGCTGTGCTACGAGTGCTATGACTGATAATTTCTGTACATATATATATATATATTCCATCTCATCTACGGGATCGAATGCGAGCACTGTTGCTTTGTTTCTGCGTGTACTAGTTAAGAGAACGAGTATAAAGGAGGAGAAAAAAAAAAGGAAAGGAAAATTTCTGAAGTATAATTTCAGCGCTGCGGTTTTAAAGCACACCCGCGGTAGAGAAACGCAAGGAGATATAAACATGCATGGCCATGTTACGCACTAGAAAAACATCCTTAATAAATTTAGAGACCAGAAAAAGTTTCGTTAACAACCGATAACATGGCAATCAGCACTCGAATACGGCAAGAATTATTGAAACGTGGA
Organism: Dermacentor variabilis; assembly: GCF_050947875.1. Taxonomy (NCBI): domain Eukaryota; kingdom Metazoa; phylum Arthropoda; class Arachnida; order Ixodida; family Ixodidae; genus Dermacentor; species Dermacentor variabilis. Next base: position 14,293,649 of record NC_134569.1, on the reverse strand, counting down.
AAATTTCCTTGAACTAAGTCTGGTTTGCGAGAGAAATGCTTCTAAGTATGAAGGGTGGCGGGTCTTGTTGTGAAAATAAGAGGTACAAATTGAATATAGTACAGGTCTACGCCCTTACATCCAGTCATGATGACCAGGAAGTCGAAAGCTTTTATGAAGACATGAAATTGGCGATGGGTAGAGTCAAAGCAAAATACTACACTATACTGATGGGGGACTTCAATGCCAAGGTAGCAAGAAGCAGGCTGGAGACAAGTCAGTGGTGGGAAATGGCATAGGCTCTAGGGATAGCAGGGGAGAGTTATTAGTAGAATTTGCAGAACAGAATAATATGCGGATAATGAATACCTTCTTCCACAAGCAGATTAGTCGAAAGTGGATGTGGAGGAGCCCAAATGGCAAGACTAGAAATGAAATAGACTTCATACTCTGCGCTAACCCTGGCATCATACAAGAGGTGGACGTGCTCGGCAAGGTGCGCTGCAGTGACCATAGGATGGTAAGAACTCGAATTAGCCTAGACTTAAGGAGGGAACAGAAGAAACTGGTACATTAGAAGCTAATCAATGAGTTAGCGGTAAGAGGGAAAATAGAGGGATTCCGGGTCAAGCTACAGAACAGGTATTCGGCTTTAATTCAGGAAGAGGACCTTAGTGTTGAAGCAATGAACGACAATCTTGTGGGCATCATTAAGAAGTGTGCAATAGAAGTCGATGGTAACTCCGTTAGACAGGATACCAGCAAACTATCGCAGGAGACTAAAGATCTGATCAAGAAACGACAATGTATGAAAGCATCTAACCCTGCAGCTAGAATAGAACTGGCAGAACTTTCGAAATTAATGAACAAGCGTAAGACAGCCGACATGAGGAAGTATAATGTGGATCGAATGGAACATGCTCTCAGGAATGTAGGAAGCCTAAAAGCAGTGAAGAAGAAATTAGGAATAGGCAAGAATTAGATGTGTTACGAGACAAAGCCGGCAATATCGTTACTAATATGGATGAGATAGTTCAAGTGGCTGAGGAGTTCTATATAGATTTATACAGTACCAGTGGCACCCACAACGATAATGGAAGAGATAATAGTCTAGAGGAATTCGAAATCCCACAGGTAACGCCGGAAGAAGTAAAGAAAGCCTTGGAAGCTATGCAAAAGGGGAAGGCAGCTGGGGAGGATCAGGTAACAGCAGATTTTTTGAAGGATGGTGGGCAGATTGTTCTAGAGAAACTGGCCACCCTGCATATGCAATGCCTCATGACTTCAAGTGTACCGGAATCTTAGAAAAACGCTAACATAATCCCAATCCATAAGAAAAGGGACGCCAAAGACTTGAAAAATTATAGACCGATCAGCTTACTGTCCATTGCCTACAAAGTATTTACTAAGGTAATCGCAAATAGAATCGGGAACACCTTAGACTTCTATCAACCAAAGGACCAGGCAGGATTCCGTCAAGGCTACTCAACAATAGACCGTATTCACACTATCAATCAGGTGATAGAAAAATGTGCGGAATATAACCAACCCTTATATATAGCTTTCATTGATTACGAAAAAGCGTTTCAGTCGAAACCTCGGCAGTCATGGATGCATTACAGAATCGGTGTAGATGAGCCATATATAAACATACTGAAAGGTATCTATAGCGGCTCCACAGCCACCGTAGTCCTCAATAAAGAAAGCTACAAAATCCCAATACAGAAAGGCGTCAGACAGGGAGATACAATCTCTCCTATCCTATTCACAGCGTGTTTACAGGAGGTATTCAGAGACTTGGAGTTGGAAGAATCGGGGATAAAAGTTATGGAGAATACCTTAGCAACTTGAGATTCGCTGATGATATTGCCTTGCTTAGTAACTCGGGAGACCAATTGCAATGCATGCCCACTGACCTGGAGAGGCAAAGCAGAAGGGTGGGTCTGAAAATTAATCTGCAGAAAACTAAAGTAATGGTTAACAGTCTCGGAAGAAAACAGCAGTTTATGATAGGTAGCGAGGCACTGGAAGTGGTAAGGGAATACATCTACTTAGGGCAGGTAGTGACCATGGATCCGGATCATGAGACTGAAATAATCAGAAGAATAAGGATGGGCTGGGGTGCGTTTGGCAGGCATTCTCAGATCATGAACTGCAGGTTGCCATTATCCCTCAAGAGAAGTGTGTACTATAACATCTGTGTCTTACCAGTATTCACGTACGGGGCAGAAACCTGGAGGCTTACGAAAAGGGTTCTACTTAAATTGAGGACGACGCAACGAGCTATGGAAAGAAGAATGATGGGTGTAACTTTAAGGGATAAGAAAAGAGCAGATTGGGTGAGGGAACAAACGTGGGTTAATGATATCTTAGTTGAAATCAAGAAAAAGAAATGGGGGCATGGGCAGGACATGTAATGAGGAGGGAAGATAACCAATGGTCATTAAGGGTTACGGACTGGATTCCAAGGGAAGGGAAGCGTAGCAGGGGACGGCAGAAAGTTAGGTGGGTGGATGACATTAAGAAGTTTGCAGGGACAACATGGCCAGAATCAGTACATGACTGGGGTAGTTGGAGAAGTATGAGAGAAGCCTTTGCCCTGCAGTGGGCGTAACTAGGCTGATGATGATGATAATCAGTGCTGCTGGTTTCTGCAATCTAACAAGGAGCCCTCTACTTCGGGCTTGAAGCCATGCTGCACTCTGGAATGTGTGCAAATGTGTGAACCCTTGTTTGGCAAGAGTCGGTCTTATCTGGTGTTAGGCAGGAGTCAGATGTGCAGATAGACCAATAATAGCACATAATTTGCAATACCATCTTGTGTTGAGCGATAGTGGTGGCTCTTCAGTTTCCGAAAATTGTGGTGGTCTCATACCTCGCAGGTGTACTGACCACCACAAGCACCACAAGGCGGGTTCAAGCTTAGCGAGCCGCAGTGCTGTGTCAGCCATCACCTCGTGTACTCTAGTGTGTGTGCTCGGGCCACAAAAGGGGGCCTACTGAGCGCTACGCATGCAAGAGAATGCAGTATTGCCCTTAGCAGAAACAGTTTATTGCCGCGTACGAATGATCTCATTGGTGTCCCTCAGCAGAAACGCGCTCGTGCCTCTGCACTCGCGTTTGTCGTCATTGTCTCCTTCCACAGTTGGCTCCGTTGCCACTAATTTCTTAAGGGGTATGAGGCATGCATTGGCAAGAGGAAACTATCGTCGTCATCAGCATCTATCATCATCATCAATTCCTCGAGCATCGTCTTCTCCTTCCACAGCTGGCTCCGTTACCGCTTATCATTCCAGCGTAGAATTTCATTTCTCTTCTCTCATCATGTAGTTTCTCACTATATTACTTAGAGGGAAAGCTGGTGCTGCTGCATTGTGGTATGCATGGGAATGCCGGTATATTGTGACTTTGGATTGGCATCCTTCTCGGAGAGCCAGGATGCCTTGAAGACGCACCTTGCTTGCACTGTTACGTTTGCAATAATGATTCATTTGCTCCTGAAGCAGCACATAAAATGCTATTTTTGCTTTGTTATTGCACAAATACATGCTTTGTTTAATTGTGCAGACTTGTTATTGGATGTATAATTAAAGCAAATGTAAAAAGTATCAGCGGGCTGCTAAAGTTTGAGGACAAACAACAAGATTCACATTCGCTTTAACAGTTTGTCGTCTGTTCTTGCTTTTCTTGGCTTGGTTATGCATTGTAGGTGAGCAAACATCATTAGAAGATGTAATGTGGGTGAATGAATATCTTTTATGAAGACTTAAGAATGCATAATTTGTGTAGCCATATCCACATTTTAGACGAAGCCTCTTACAACACCAGCCATCACAAGCCTCGCAGACGCATACTGCTGGTATTCCCATGACAACACAGCGTCCCTTGGGAAACTCCCATAGACGGTTGCACCAGATTTTCCTCAATTGTAATGGTGAGAAACTCTGTGTCATTGTAATGGGGCGGCTGCATTAAAATTTTCTTTATTTACGGCGGTATGAACCATCGCTTAAGGCGGTATGAGCCATTCATTGTCTTATGTGAGGGATGCACCTAATAACAGTGGTGACATGAGAATGTGTGTGTATACCTATTGTCACAATGACCACCGATCAGGACAGTAAATATGTTTGTACCTTTGTTCGAAGTTCTATGTCACCTCTGTGTTGTGTGCCATACAGCTTCGCTGGTCGTCCACCTTCACAGAGTGGAACGACTCGTAATGACTCCAGCGGCACCCAACACTGCACAAATGCCCATTTGCGAGCCACTGTGGCGCCAACGCAAAGGGCGAAAATATAAACAGGTGCTACTAGCATGTCCCTGTGAGAGGATGGCTGCCCGTGACACGCCACTAGGAAAAGTCCCCACGGCTATGCTGCTTGATTTCTCGTTAACCAATGGGCCTACTCGCGGGAGCTCGTGCAATCTTCGCCAGCTTAGGCCTCCAGTAAGTGTGGCTGGGCGCAGTATGACCATGCGCGAGCACTAGGCACCACTCTTCGGCTTAGCGTCCAAAAAGGATCAACACGAGGTATGCGCTTGCCGTACGTGCAGTGGTACCGCAGGCGAGCTCAAGTCCGAGATACAAAGGGGCTGGCGGATGAGAGGAAAATGTGTATGTGCCAGTGCTGTCCTGGAAAACTCCCACGCTCGCTTTGCAAATAGTGGCGAGCCGCTGCCGACAACGCGAGCGCCCCACCACGAGTGGAGCGTCATATGGGTGAATGTACTATAACTTATCATGACGTTATCACGTGTTAGGTCAACACTTTTGGTTCACTTGGACAACACTCCTAGTTCCATAACGTATTTAGGGGTGGGGCAGGGGCAGAGGGGACACTTGCACTCCCTCACCCCACACTTGAAAGTTGGTAATACGGCGCCTGGACTTGCTCCCTCTTCACGAATATTTTAACGGCCGAGATTCCATCGGAGCCTTGTACTTTAGAGCACAGCATATATGCGGCGAGCGTCAGTGTTGTCCCTCATCACCCAGCCAACGAGCGCAGTGAAGTATGAAAGCGAACGCTAAGTGCAGCGAGAGATGAAAGACTGAGATAGTGAAGAGAGTGCGAGGAATAAGGTATGGCGAAAGTCTGAGAATAAAAGCATAGTGCCGTGCAAGACGGGCTTTACGGCAATGATAGCTACGAGATGGCGCCATAGTAGCGCGCGTCGTCTGTATGGAAACAAAGTGCTGCATGAGTGGAGGTTTGTCTGCGGCAGTTGCTGTGAATCGCGCCTACGTATCAGCCACGTGCTGCCTTTCGTGATTTCCCGATTAGCGAGGCAGTCATGCCATACTTTGCTCCGTTTGCAATGTAACAAATATATCGCGAAATGAAAACATGTATAGAGCATATGCTAGCTCAAATTTTGCATTAGAGGTTGTAATTGTCGGTGAATTTTTGTTTGTCGGAATTTTCTTTGATATGCACAGGTAGCACTGAAGGAACAGTGTCACTTATTAGCCGTACATACACCATCGGAATCTGCACAATCTTCCTGCCGAGCATACGCTTGATGAAATGCTCCTTTTAGTGTAACTGGCACATGATTAATGCGGTTGAAACATTTTGTCAGCACGGTGAAAAGCATGTTCATTTTTCTCGTACAGTTCTGGGACTTAGCGCATTGAAACCAATGATATTTTCGCTTGTGGCTTGCATGCTTGTAGCTGAACTTGCAACTCGGCGCAAAGCAAGTGGTGCCCCTCTGGCTTTTCTTTTTTTCTTTTTCTGTGCAGGAACACTTTCACTCTCTCCCGGAGTTCCATGAGCTTGGTAGTCTGCGTACAATCATCACCTGCAGTATTCACTTTGCTCCTTAAACAACTAAGGAAATTACGGGAACTCGGAGAATTATTGCAACTGCTAGCGCAGCGCACCATGCTATCTCCGTGTGAACTGACGACATAAATGGCCGTTTTTCAATATGACTCGTTGCAGCAAGGAATATCACTTTTATACACTCTCTCACCATAAATTTACCACTTTCTCAAGTGTTAGCGTGAAAATATTACCGCCCCTTCCGGTCCGTGAAGATGGTCGAACAGTGAAACTGTGTTAGTTACACCGTGTGTTACACCATGCAAAGCGAAAAGCGCTCTACATTGTAGATCTCTTTTTTCACCATTCATTCACCACATTTTTGCTTTTGTGTGCTTAATTCACGTGGTGACCATGCTTTAAGACTTGCTTTTGCGTTTCTCCCAGTATGTGCGTTCTTTTTTTTTTCATGTGTGGTTTCTGTTGGTGTTATGCCGTGCCTTTTTTTTTGTTCACACTCAAGTTACTTCGCCCCTTTCTTGCGCTGACGCTCGCGGTAAGCTGTTTCTTCCTGAGGAGTATGCACTACTCGTGGTTGCCCCTTAGTTGTAGCTGGGATGGAATGTGCAAAGCCACTAATTCAAAGCTACGCGTATATTCGGCGCAAGGCCCACCACTGAATATGTGGGCGCTGCAATCGTTTTGAGGATTGGTTGGAGTGGTTTGACGTTTTGTGCCAGCAAGTGCCGGCAGCCACGTGCACTTAGTCATCATCATCAGCCTATTGTCTTCGCCACAATACGTTCATTTGAGGGATCACCAGCTGTTTGTGCGCAGGCGCGAGAGAGAAAATCTGGGGACTTTTGCTCCTTGATATATGACTCTACCTAGCTGCCTAGGCACTACGGAGGAGATTTCTAGCGTGTGTTGTATTCTTTTGTCCCCAGACATGCCGGCATTGCGGAGTGCGGTCGAGGCTGCCCGCACGGTGAGGCAATGGGCGCGCACGCCCCATTTGGTGATCGCTGTGTCTGAAGGGCCAATGTTCTGACTGGTGTTCTATAAGTATAGCGGGTGGCTTTTTTCGTCGCGACGATAGACTGCATTCTTTACAAGCACTGCTCCAGGAGGGCACATGTAAGCGGCAAACGGAGGCCTCAGGGGTGCACCTGAGGTTAAATGAAGCAGGCGACGCAGGATATCCAGCACCCAAGGGGTAGCGGGTGGTCAAAGCTGGAAGCGACCGTGGGTTGGGGCCGCGGAGGCCGAAGCCTGTGGCTGTCCGCGACATCTTATACAACCCTGGCCCGCGCAGGCCTCGGCGAGCCAACACCGACAGAAAAGTCGGTTCTAGCTTTGGTGTCCTGGAGTCGCCGCCAATAATACGAAATAATGACACGTTGATAGTTACAATTAGAAAAAAAAACACGATTGAATAAATATAAGTACGTCCAGCCGCCAGCTTGTGACGCTAAGTTCAGCACTACCGCGCCCCGCGTCTTCTGCAACACCAGTCAAAACTTTGCCTCTGAAGGTAGTACGTCGGACAGGCTTTCTCGCGCCTGCGGCGCCGGTGCTGAGTGAGTCATCGTCACCAGCGGCCTTTCAGCCACTTGCGTTCAAACGCGGTTGTTAAGGCGCGAGATTATAGATCTGCCTTATAGATTTTCAATATATGCGGCCCGGGCTCTACTACGGTCGCTACTGCTCCCACACAAACATCTGTGATGTTATTTACAAGGTACTTCGCCGTAATGCGCGAGAAAGCTATGATCCGCCACGACTGACTTAGCACGAGCGCCGCAGGTGCGAGACAGTCTGTCCGATACAGCTGTCGCGTCCAGTGCCCGCTGCTTCACCTATTTTACCGCGCCAGCAGCCAGCGTCCGAGCGTAAACAAACTCTCCACTCCTCAATGCCGGCGTGCCTAGGGACAAACGCCTACAACACGCGCTAAAACCTTCTCCGTAGTGCCTAGGCAGACTCATTCAAGGAGCAAAATCCCCGACAGTTTCTCTCTCGCGCCCGCTCTTACTCGCGCTTGCGCACAAACGGCTGGCGACTCCTCAAATGAACGTTTCGTGGCATACTGTGGCTGCTGTGGCTTCACGAAGCGTTCGCCTGCCAAGGCTGGCTGCGTTTTGGCAACACTGTCAAAATGAAGAAATGGAAAACGGAAAACCAATGAAAGAATATGACGAAACATTTCCGGTCTTCCCACAAGCCACTGCGAAACTGATGACTGAGTTTTCGTTGAGCATTTAGGGTTCCGCAGTTATTTGTTATTAAACGTTCGTACGTTGCCGAGAAATACAAGCCTTTGCCGAATGAGCCAGCGTCGTATTTCACCTTTCTTGGGAGGATTCATACCGTGCACTTCGGCGCCGGCTTAGGTAATGTACTGCGTACGACGGAGCATCGCTTAAGCCTAATTTTCTCCAGCAGGATGCCCAAATCCAAATATTTTCTTGTCCTGTATGTTGCGTTTAGGTACTAGTGAGCCCACTCGGTTGTAATCTATGCACTTCGCTTCAGGTTTTGGTTGTGTCGGTTAGCCGAAGTTGAAGCACCTTTAACTTCGTCTACGTATAATTGGGTGTGACGCTGCGTCGGAACCACCCGCTACTAGAGTCGCCTTTCCAATCGGACGTTGTTTTTGCGCTGTTAAGACTTGCAGCACTTACCAAGTTTAATTGCTTGTTGTGCATTCGACCACTTGCGACTGTGTGCATGCATTCTTACTGTTTTTATTTTCTTTAGACGAGAACTGCGCTGCTTGGGGAGAATGCTTCGTTTTCTGCAATGTTATTTTGACCTGTTTCAGATTCAGCGGTATTTCGAATATGATTGTAGGCAAATACTGTGCAAGTGGGTGTCCCTTGTTTGACTGCCAAAGGCAAAGAAAAATGGAGTGGCCACTTAATGAGCGCTTAGGTGTTACGTGACTGAACGAGTGGTGGTAGGCACACCACGCTGTGTGGTGCATGATTTGCTTTGTTGGTCTTTTAAGTGGAAAATAGATCCCAGGTATGTTGACGCCTCTGTTTTTGGTATAAATTGTTTGAACACCTGGTGTTTTCTCCTAATCGTGTCTTTAATCATTGTAAGGGCACAGTAGTGCCTTGGAACTGTGTTCTGTGTGATTTGTGACTTTGCTAACGACACGAAGCTTCTAAATGCACCATTTAGTTCGGTAGCTTCATAGCACCCTGCATGCATGATTAGCATACAATATTGTTTAGGTATTGGTTGGTTGCTACAGTATCTACTTGTAAAAAAAGAAAAAGCTTGTAGTCAGGCTCATTGATTGGTCATATTAAAATTTTTATCATAAAACACTTTTTAGTGACATTTATATTGTTTATGTAATAAATCTGACATGTTTGTTCAGAAATATATGTGAAGCGCAGTCACCATGACCTGCTTTGGGCATTATCTGCTCCCTTTCAGTAGTTGAAATTTACTGTATTAATAGATGACCCAGCAGAATTAAGGTGGTGCAAGGCTTGTGTTGCTACTCTGTGAACTGGTGACATAGCCACATAAATGTCTTATTTTAAATGTCAAATGTTTTGGGTTTACTGTTGTGATTAGTGCCTAGTGATTGCATGCTGTGCAGTATTCACACATAAATTTTAGTCAATACTAATAAGGTGCTACATGGACAGCAAATAAAGTTTTGATTGGAATAGAAAAAATACCTCATGCTGTGTTATCTACTGCCAGTGTGCGCTGCTGCCATGCAAAATGTCTACTGGATTACTAAACCTGTGGCATGGTTGCTGCGTAGTACCTTTGCGACATTACTCTTAAAGGGACCCTGAAACGATTTTGACGATTTTGTACAAGCGTGCCGAGTCTTTAGAGTAGGTCCTTCTGATCATTAACTAATGCATCTAAGTGCTCTGCGTAAAGCATGTAATTTATTATAAGGTTTTAAAAATGTGCGTCGCTGCCGATTGCAGCATACTGCTCGGTGGAATTTTCAGCCGCCCCTACCCATATGGCATAAACCACCCAATTGTCTCAGTAGGGCAAGCTATCCGATTGGCTGCCCAGGTTGCGTCATCGATAATTTTTCCACTTTTATATAAAGGTGAACAAATTATGTTCATAATAGTTAGAATGTTAGTTAATTTGTTTCTATAGAAAGAAAGTAACAGAAAGAGAATGCACAAGAACGATTTCTCACTGCACTTAAGCACTTCCGGCACACAGCAAGCGTCGTCTGCTTGTGTTACAACATGCTCCATTTTGATCAGAGCTCCGTGGTCAGAGTCGGTCTGTCTTTTCGCAAGCACTATGATTCGATTTCGTTGCATTGTGGACTGCAAGCGTAGAGACTGGCAATATGTCAAGCTGCGACGTCGTGTCCCTCTGCAAGGCAGCAAACGAGTGGACTGGCGGCAGTGCATCGGACTGCTGCTATCCAATCAGCGCCACGATTTGCATGTTTACGGCCATCGCTTTACACTGGAAGATTACTATCCCAATACTGTTTCGCAAGTCTAGTATTAGGGCAAGCGCAAGGGAACAGGGCCTGGCCGTTTGACCGTGTCGTTCACGGGATGAGCAGAAACACAAATGTGAATGGTTTGCATGGTGCAGCCACCTAGTGGCACCGAGCTCAACCCCACACAGTAACGTTAACGAAATGTATTCTCCTTTGCTGCTGGTGTAAATTTTTCGCAGTAGTGTAATCGTTACCACATTGTTTTTGTAAAGGTTTAAAATGTTTTACATTTGGTTGGAGCAATATTAGCGCTTTGTTTGGCTGGTTAAGCTCTGTGCCAACAGGTCGCTGCATGGACCAATCAGGCTTAGATCAGTCCGCTCACATACGTCTACGCTAAAGTTCCTTTGTCAGCTTGAGTTTATGCCTCCACCGTTCCGTCGAAATGCCCAGCTCGCCCGTGGTTACCAGAATACTACACACGTTCGGCTCTGCGACAGAATGCTCGCAATGCACACTTTTTCGATAGCTCTCGCTTGGAGTCGACTGCCGAGCAGCTAGCGAAGAGTTTGGAGTGGCTTAGCATGCGTGCTCGTAGAGAACTGGAAGTTGACACGGTGTGCCATTAAGACGCAGAGCCAGTGAAGGTGGAGCTTAGCCCCAATCACTCGGCGAACGAGTTGAGGAAATGCAGGACTATGGAGGAGGGTAACTTGTAATCGTCTGTAACTCTTTTAATATGACACATTTCACACAAATTGTGGTGCGAACTATTAACTTTAGCTGTACCCTACACGTCTACAAAATTTGTCCGGACCGTTTAAGGGACCCTTTAAATTGCGATATATATTTTGTTGAAATAAAAAAAAATATTGAAATGTATATTCTCACATTAGCTGTTGAGGGGCCAGAGATCTGCTAAATCAGAAAAAAAAAGTTTGACAGTTTCTCCTAAGAAGCAGTTTTTAGATTCATGACTCAGTGTTCCACAACAAGCATCTTTAATGTAGTGAAACGCTTGCTTGAATCCTTGTCAGAAGCAGTTTCACAGCAGTGCTAGGCTGTTTTAGTGCTGAGCTTTTCTTGAGCTATAATTTCAGTTGTGCTTCCTTTTTCACTTGCAGCACAGAGGAATCGATGTGTGGACAAAAAGAGAATGCAATCACCATGTCAAACTTCGTACATTCAAGAAAGCTTGATATCTGTAATAAATATTTGCCTCTTGACAGGCAGCTGGTACTGAAAGACAACATATTTTTCATGTGCAATGTTGTTCTTGTTTCTTGAAAACAGGGTCTTGAGAAACAAGGCATCATACCACAAACTTGTCAGGTGCGTGTCTTTTGTGGATGCATGCTTTCTTCCTTCCGTTGCTGTGCATAGGCTGAAAGTGTGCTTAAGTCAGAAGAGTGAGAGCCGGTGAGGGCCTTGAGTAGTTGCGCTAAATAATACACCTTCATTCTATTCTAGTGTTATTCCCTGCAGAGAATGAAAAAATACAAGGGAATTGCAAAAAATCGGTAGTATTTCGAGCGTCTAAGAGTCTGGCTGTCATAGTATCTGCAATCTAAGGTGTTGAGGCTTTGACATACTTCATTGCAACACTTGGGGCACGCATTAGCTGGATGATGCAGACTTCGGAAATGAAGCGAGTCTTGTAATTGTTCACCAGGATGACACATCACCTTTTGTCTTTTTCTTTTTTGGTAGTCTATACAGATGTTCGTGCTTGCCCATTTTATGTTTGTGAACTTGTGAGTAGGTATGTTGTCTTGCATAAGGTTCCTAATCAGGCTGCCTTCTGTGTAGTGTTGCTCATTAAGGTGCCTTCATTCTGTGTTTCCATACCAGCCCAAGGCTCATCATCATCATCATCATCAGCCTGGTTCCACCCACTGCAGGGCAAAGGCCTCCCCCATACTTCAACTACCCCGGTCATGTACTAATTGTGGCCATGTTGTCCCTGCAAACTTCTTAATGTCATCCACCCACCTAACTTTCCGCCATCCCCTGCTACGCTTCCCTTCCCTTAGAATCCAGTCCGTAACCCTTAATGACCACTGGTTATCTTCCCTCCTCATTACATGTCCTGCCCATGCCCCCATTTCTTTTTCTTGATTTCAACTAAGATATCATTAACCCGCGTCTGTTCCCTCACCCAATCTGCTCTCTTCTTATCCCTTAAAGTTACACCCATCATTCTTCTTTCCATAGCTCGTTGCGTCGTCCTCAATTTAAGTAGAACCCTTTTCGTAAGCCTCCAGGTTTCTGCCCCGTACATGAGTACTGGTAAGACACAGCTGGGATTATAAACTTTTCTCTTGAGGGATAATGGCAACCTGCTGTTCATGATCTGAGAATGCCTGCCAAATGCACCCCAGCCCATTCTTATTCTCCGTATCCGTATCCGCAGTCACTACCTGCCCCAAGTAGATGTATTCCCTTACCACTTCCAGTGCCTCGCTACCTATCATAAACTGCTGTTTTCTTCCGAGACTGTTAACCATTACTTTAGTTTTCTGCAGATTAATTTTCAGACCCACCCTTCTGCTTTGCCTCTCCAGGTCAGTGGGCATGCATTGCAATTGGTCTCCCGAGTTACTAAGCAAGGCAATATCATCAGCGAATCTCAAGTTGCTAAGGTATTCTCCATAACTTTTATCCCCGATTCTTCCAACTCCAAGTCTCTGAATACCTCCTGTAAACACGCTGTGAATAGGATAGGCGAGATTGTATCTCCCTGTCTGACGCCTTTCTGTATTGGGATTTTGTAGCTTTCTTTATTGAGGACTACGGTGGCTGTGGAGCCGCTATAGATACCTTTCAGTATGTTTATATATGGCTCATCTACACCGATTCTGTAATGCATCCATGACTGCCGAGGTTTCGACTGAAACGCTTTTTCGTAATCAATGAAAGCTATATATAAGGGTTGGTTATATTCCGCACATTTTTCTATCACCTGATTGATAGTGTGAATACGGTCTATTGTTGAGTAGCCTTGACGGAATCCTGCCTGGTCCTTTGGTTGATAGAAGTCTAAGGTGTTCCCGATTCTATTTGCGATTACCTTAGTAAATACTTTGTAGGCAATGGACAGTAAGCTGATCGGTCTATAATTTTTCAAGTCTTTGGCGTCCCTTTTCTTATGGATTGGGATTATGTTAGCGTTTTTCTAAGATTCCGGTACACTTGAAGTCATGAGGCATTGCATATGCAGGGTGGCCAGTTTCTCTAGAACAATCTGCCCACCATCCTTCAAAAAATCTGCTGTTACCTGATCCTCCCCAGCTGCCTTCCCCTTTTGCATAGCTTCCAAGGCTTTCTTTACTTCTTCCGGCGTTACCTGTGGGATTTCGAATTCCTCTAGACTATTATCTCTTCCATTATCGTTGTGGGTGCCACTGGTACTGTATAAATCTATATAGAACTCCTCAGCCACTTGAACTATCTCATCCATATTAGTAACGATATTGCCGGCTTTGTCTCGTAACACATCTAATTCTTGCCTATTCCTAATTTCTTCTTCACTGCTTTTAGGCTTCCTACATTCCTGAGAGCATGTTCAATTCGATTCACATTATACTTCCTCATGTCGGCTGTCTTACGCTTGTTGATTAACTTCGAAAGTTCTGCCACTTCTATTCTAGCTGTAGTGTTAGAGGCTTTCGTACATTGGCGTTTCTTGATCAGATCTTTCGTCTCCTGTGATAGCTTGCTGGTATCCTGTCTAACGGAGTTACCACCGACTTCTATTGCACACTCCTTAAGTTACTTCCTCTAAAACATTGCATTTGGTGCTTTATGAATAGGTTTGAATGAAGGGCAGTTTTGAATTTTTCCAAATTTTGTCTAGTCTTTATTTTTGCTTGTTTCAGTGCAAAAGATCAAATTTTGTCTGTGTACCTGCATGCATGTGTTTAGGTGTCTGTGCGTGAATATTGCGGTTACCACCTTTTGTTCAGTGAATATTTGATTCACACATTTTTTTGGGACTGAAAATTCTGTGTAACTGCCAATTCTGCTCTTCAACACTGTAGTTGTGTGCAGTGCGTGGAATACGTTCTTGAGAACTGGTCTAGCAAGTGCTCAGTGCCAGATGGTGTAGCTATGCAGGATTTACGAGGGCATTTGATATTTTGATGCCTGTAAAATGCGACTGTTCATAACATTGCACAGCACGGAGCTGTGATGATCAATACTGAAAAATAACTAGGTTGCTGAAGCTAGCTTTTGCCGGTTCAGAAAAATAACCAAACTGAGCATTAACCCTTTCAGTGCAGAGTCGTTCTTTTTTTTTGAGATGACACATGTCCAGTGTCCAGTATTTTTCTCTAATATTATAAAAGGACCATAGCAGTTTATTTTTGGTTATGCAGAAGGCAGAAAAATGACACGGTTAATGAAGAAGGCACTCTTGGTATCGAGGGTGGAGAACATACAGGTAAATAAGTGGCACTGAAAGGGTTCACTGGTACGAGGAAAACCAAACCTTCAAAGCTGCTCCATATCATGCTGTCCTTGCATCAGAGATCATGTTGGCTTATAGTTGCAGGCCCAGTACCATCCTGGCTGTCTGGTAAATTTGTTTTCACCAAGTCTCTTCAATTGAATTCCAAAATTGAAATGAAGTATACTTCTCAATTTTACTTTCTGAGGTTTGAGCTCAAAACATTGAAGTCTGTTTGTGAAGCATGTAATTCTACAAATTTTTGGACATATAGCTGTGTAGGCTCTTGGGCACTCGTGGGCGAGAGATGACAGCTACTTAATTCTTTGCCTATAGGTGTTCAGCTTAGTGTCGTCAGAGTGCCATTGTACCAGTGGCACACTCGGCGATTCACGTTCTTTAGAACTGGGCATTTACCCATCTGCCATTGCAATTCAGAATAAGATGGCTGGAATCATCTTGGTAGCTGTTTTCATATGTGGTGAACGGTTTTGGCCCATCATCACAAAGTGCTGCAAAAACATTACACAAGCATGCATATGGGCATGAACATGAACGTAAGCACATGCTTTTGTATTAAACCTCAGTAAGGTAAAATTCGAAACTGTCCAAATTTAATCTGGTTTATTCTCGCGCACACTTTTACTCGTTTTGACTCACACTTACGGCCATTCAGTAAAAGCTAGTCTTATATCTTAGAGGCCTGGACTGTTCCCAAGTGTAAGATGTGAATTTAATGCCTCACTGAAAAGTACTGGGTTGTGTCCCAGAGCTTTGGCAATGGCTTTGAATGTGGTCACATTGTAGTGATGGTAAAGAACTAAAAACACTGACTCAAGTGCGATTTAACAACCCCTTCCTGTGTGGTGTGTCATATATGATACACATAACTTCTGAGATAATCGAAATAATGACAAGAAAACCCTACCTGTTTATCTGGAATGTAGCCTCTCTAGCATTGAAATACATAGTGGTTGTAGCACTGAAAATAAATTTCTTGTTCTTTTATGAAATGTACGTTGGCAGCTCATCACGCAACATGCACAAAGTTTAAATAGATTATTTTCACAATTTTTACTCTGAATTGACACACGTTAAATACCAGGGTGCTTTTTTACTGTTTATGAGAGTACTGTGATGTTTTAATCAAAAAAAGGCATTCTAGTGGTACTGTGTGGCTGAAAATGATTACTGTGTAATTAGATGCAGCATGCAGTTGTGGGTTGTTTTGTGGAGAAGAGTAGAGACTTATTTCCTCGTGAAAGAACAAATTTGGTTTCTCTTTGCGCTATATGATTTCATAGCACCATTATTGGTGATGAATTGATCATTTAAAAAGGCATTTGAGACGATCTTGCCCAAACATACCCATCTAAAATTCTATATATTTCCTGGCTGTGAAAAATAAACGAAGACAAATTGTTGGTACAGGAGCACATAACTGCTGTAGACTTGCCACGTCAATGCAGTTGTGTGAGGCATAATGAAGTCGTCATTGATGGCTGAAGCATTGTGTCAATGTGCAAGTGGCCTTTGTGCAGAAGCACTTGAGGCACAGCTGGCGTTGTTCGACCTTTGTACTAAAAGAGCGCTCAAAGAAAGAAAAGCTGCAGCAGAGTAGCAGGCTGCTAGGCCTTTAATTTCTGGAAACCTTATCAAGTTTCTTAATGTATTTGGGCTCCATTTAATACCTGTTTGGATTTTCTCTTGGAGTCATCAGCAGTGCCATCTGTGTGCTAGGCAGGACCGGTTCACTGCTCTCCAAGAGGCTGCTGTTCTGACTAGTGCTGAACATTCTGCATTCGTGGCACAAACTAGACAGGCTTATTATGTTAGGGTGCCTGGATTTGGAGTTTCCGCATGTCTCAGAGGTGGGATTTTTTGGTGCTTTTGGCTCCTGTTGTTTCCATGTTGAACACTTGGCCTCGTTCGCTATTCTGTGCCAGTTTTCTTTTGTGTGTAAAGAAACTGCTGTTGCAGCCAGGTTCTGATGTGGACGGATAGTATTGTCCATTGTGTCAGAATGTGGGATATGCAGCTTGCGCTGTTACTTGTACCACTGTAGGTGCGTCAGACTCGGTTTATTTTCAAATTGACAGTATGCATGCTGGCTTTGATGGGTCAAATACTCAGTGGTCACTCGGTGTTTAGACAGTTTTTTGGAAAATTACATTATCTTTTTTCCTTTGTTTTCTCTAAAGCACAAAGGCTGTGCTGAGGGTTAAGCCTAGGAGGACTGTTTCGTCGTGTCAATACTTTTTTTTTTACTCAATCTTCCTTCCATGTTGTTGAATGGGTATGGATGAGTCTAAGTTAATTTTAATGTTACTATACTTTTTTCTATTGAAAGAAGGCAGTTTGACAAAATAATTATTTCCATTTCAGAGGCATCAATTCTGATAAATGGAAATAAGCTGTGTTGTAGAAACACTCCTATTAGGCACACATTTCAAAGCCTTGGTTGCATTCCACCAGGCTGCTGCATTCCCCTCTCAGAATATGAACTCGCTGCGACACTGACTGGGCTGCAACCATACTTTTGCGAATAAAAAAAATAGTTCTAAGTAGAAGCATCGCTGCACTGAGCTTTATTTTTCAATAAAACAACACTGCTTTCTTTGGTTACATCTTGATTTCAGTGCTCAGAAGGATTTTGTTGTAATTAGGCATCACTTACAGCACTGGTAAAACCCGACGTGATTAAGGTTAACTCGTAGCTAGGGTTGACATGCTGACAGCATCAAATTTCAAAATAAATTAGTGGGTAAAAGTTTGTTCCATATCTGCCTGCTGTCCTGAATGTACTGTAAAGTTTGATTTGGACGGGAAATTTGGGAATGTTGCATCAAGTTTTACGTAAATTCTGTTCAAGAAAAAGTTGTGCTCGTCTGGAAAATCTTATGATGGTGAAAGGACTCCAGAGTAATACTTGCTTCGAGCAAGTTTATGCAGACAAGTTCCTGAAGCAGGTGAAATTAGCAAGACTGAAGTTGCTGTGATCTAAAGCCAATGTATTGGTTGTCAGTATTTGCTGTGCATGGTCTGTTGCTGCTTATATGCTGTGTGTAAAGCTAAATCATATTTTATAAAGTGTCTATGTACCTCTGAAAAGGTACATTCTGAGGGCAAGCTTTTAAAAAGTGCCATCATTCGCACACCTCCCTCTTGTTAATGTTTAATGCTCACAGGTTTACAGGTATTTTTCTTGCTCATTTCTCATCACTTCATAACTTGCTACAATGCAAATGGCTCAGGCATTCAATGATAGCTACTCTCATTTAATACACAGAATATTTAGTGTGTTACGTCGAAAATCTGCTGTTCCAGGCTATTAATAGGGGACTCGTGTTTCCAGTGTGACAGTTTGTATGTGATACGAAAAAGACATTGCTCTTTTTGTTGGCACAAATAGTGCTTTTGCATGTAACATTGCTTAATTTTCAAGCCAAGGACAAATGGATGCGGCTCTCTGGAAGGTGGTAATGGTGGAAGGTCAAGTTTTCACAGTGTGTCCCGGATTTATCTCCCTCTCCAGCAGCAGGATCCCAGCGGCGACGACTCTGAGGCCAGGATGGAGCCTCAGCTGTTGAAGCAGCCGCTGCTCAACTATGGCCAGGAGTTGCTGACTGCCCTCAAGGAAGAGCAGGGCATCGAGCGTGTAGGCTTTGCCCTTCAGGGGATCAGCCGTGCTGATCTGCAGGCCAGCAAACAACGTGATGCCAAGGATCCACTGTGAGCTTTCAATTCGGGCTATCACCGTGTCTGCTTTTGCTGTTTGCCAGCTGTTTGATCATTGACTTGCAACATGAAATGAAGACAACTGCCCAGGGAACATGTTACTGTTTCTTGCATAGGTTGTCTGTTCTGGTAGTTATAAGTCAGTGGTGCACCTTGAACTGTTCCTACAGTACATCTTGTATCAAAAGTATCCTATAATGTGTACCTGAAGCTGCTTCTCAGAAGTACATGGAAATACTCGTGTATGTTGAGACAAGCTATTGCTGATTTATTTTGTTGTGCTCGACTCAGGCTTCAGGATCCAGCCAAACGGTCAAAGTTCATCCGTTTTCTGGCACACAAGGCGGACATGCTGTACAAGACCTGGGACTCTGTGCCCGTATGCTCCACAACAGATGGCGAAAATGAAGGTGATGGTCACTGCATACTCTTTCAGGCTTTCTTCTGCTTTTTTTTAAAAAATTTTTACTTGTGTTCTGCATAGTTCGTTGTTTGGCTCAACCGATACAAGCACTTACCTGGTTCCACTCTTTTTTTTTTTTACTTTTCAGAGCTTTGTGCTGTCATGCCTCCTTTGGAGAGCTTCATGAGTGTGCCTGCCAGTGAACGGAAGAAACATTTTTTCGAGGTACCGATCAAGAGCAATGCTGGAATGCTTTGTATTCATATTGTCTACTGCAGTACCAGATGGTAATGTCTTGTGTCTACCTTTCACTGAGGATGGTCAATTGAGCACGTATCTATGAAGTGCCATTCTTGGAAGATTTCTGATATTAGATCTGCAAGATTTTACAGCATTCACAGAGTTAAAATATTTAGTAGACTTTATGCAACCTAGAAGTACATAATGGTGCTCGATTTGTTATTCAATATATTTGCATTATCAGCAGCACTTGAAGGTGCTAAAGGTGTTATGTAAGGAGTCAAACTGGCTTTTGTCCATGAAGCATCATGTTTGAAAATTGCTGACTGTGTGTAAGATGGAGCATTGTAGGTTTCATGGAGCTATTGAAAATTGTGTGTTATGGAAATCTTGTATCTTAATCAGAAGCACAGCTATCTTAAAGTAGCTTTGGCACCAAAATGTTTTGCATTTATGTTGTTTACATTTCCTAGCGGCTGCAGTAAACATCTTAGTTACGAAATGCTTGGAGCAGTCATCGCTTCTCAATGGTGCATTCATGAAAATTTTTGACACTATTTTTTTTCAAGAAGTGCTGAAGGGTTTTTGGAGCAGCTGAAGGATTTGTGAAACTGCTTGTGAGCACTTAAATATGCAGTACAGTCAAACCCGGCCATATCGAACTCGCAAAAAAACGCCTATCAGTTCGATATAGAGCATAATTCGATATAAGCCTGCTAAATAATTGGATGCCCTAAAAGCACATACCATTTATAAAATCACTTTATTGAAGAAACTAGCTTAGTTTCGCATAAATTAGTCCTGCATTTTCTTCTGCTTGGGCAATTTCACTGCCTGCGACGCACGCACTTCCCCACGTTGTCTAAGGAGTCGGAGCAGCTGAGGCCGCAACCTTCTGCATTCGCGCAGAAGCACCGGACTAATGTGAGTGCACCAATCACTTCAGAGGATGTGGGCAAAGGACCGTAGTTGCTTTCCTCAATGTGCCTACTTGCATTTGTGCTTGGTACGATGTCGGCGATGTAGTCTTCGTTTCCGGGCTTTCCCGTGGTTGCGACACCATCATCTGCACTCACAAACTCGTCCACCGTTGATTCGAATGTCCCGGAAATTTTGACAGCTCGCTCCAAACTTCGGCAACACTGGCAACGGCTTCGTTGCATTCATCAGAATTTAGTCATCACCGAGCACGCGGAAACTGGCATGTATGAAAAACCCCTCGTACACGGCCGTGCGTACGCGTCGGGCGCCACGGCCACCGGGTTGCGAGTCTGGCCACTTTAGCCCTAATGTGCCGAGAGTGCTCCTCGGAATCTTGCACACTGCGGGTACATCCAACTTCTCATCGCGTTCAACTCGATTTATCATTTCAAGCTTCACGAATAAAGGCAAATTCTGCCGCTTCATCACAGCAACACTGTGGGAGAAGGCCCACAAGGCACAAACATGATAAACCAGAAAAGCAGCCAGACAACTCGCACTTTCACCATCTTGCACAAAGAAAGCGCAAGAGCATTGGCTGTCTGAGCAAGCGCTGTAGGCGGGCCAGGATCATTTTTTGCTGGGGAGTGTCGATAGATAGTGATCTAAAGAAAGGAAGGACGCTTGATTCTGCAACCCGTGAGTGAGCACGGCGAAGCGTAGGCAGGGGAGAGGGAGTGGGAAGTGAAAGATGATAGAGAAAGAGGGAGGCTGTGGCTTAATAGACTCCACTATGCGTGGCAGGGGGAGTGTCGACGGCTCGCCCGAACAGCCCGAGGCAGCGCGGTCACGGTAGGGAGTCGGAAGGGTTTGGGTGCGAGCTAGTTGGTACGGATCATTCATATTCAAAACAGTGCCAATAAAGACGGACAAGGGAGGACACAGGACGAGCGCCGACTGCCAACAACACCTTTATTGGTTGGATGGAGCCGCGCCGCCGGGTTTTCCCGCTACTGCTAGGGAAAGCCAACTTCTGGGGGCACTTTTCTGCCGTTTGACGTTTGATATATCGGGAGTCACTGCAATATTTGTTCGATGTAAGCATAATTTTTGCTATATATACTCATTGTAACTATACCGTGACCAGAAATTGTTTGATATATAGAGAAATTCGATGTAAACGGGTTCGATATAGTCTGGTTTGACTGTACTGTAACATACCGAGGGTTTGCAAATGTGAGTGTAAAATTGGCAGACTTGTAGGTACAGTCGAAACCCGCGATAACAAAATCCCGAGACGAAATTCTCACAACAAAATATTTTCGTATCCCCAGTGAACACCCATAGGATTCAATGCATTTCGTACTTCTTGACGAAATGTCGCCGTACTACAATCCTGCATCAAAAAAATTTGCCAGAACATAACCTCGCATATCACCTACTCGCGCAAGGCTAGCAGGGTCCAATATGTGCTCAAATGCGATTGCTTAGCACTAAAATTGGGTAATATACCACCAAATTACACTTGCATGTGCCGCCATTTTTGTTTATGAAACAACCAAGCGCTGGAAGTGATCACGCCGGAACACGTTATGGCCGCCATCTTGTTTGTTGGTCACCCGTTTGAAGCAGCAGCATGTTGCTACCAACATGTGATGTTTTCTGCACACCTAGTGCAGTGCGTAATGTGCGCAATGATGAGAAAAATTCTGCAAAAACAAGGAAATCCACATCCCACCGACTTGGAATTGTTTATGGCACTTGAGATGGTGGTTGCAGCATGGAGTGCCGCGCACTGCGCAGTGATTGAGCGGTCACCTAGAAAGAGGCATTCCTTGCTTCAAGAACGCTGGTTTTAGTGCAATCTGACAGGCATCATGTGCGGATTTGGTGCTGTATGTAAATTTGTGCGAAGGGGCCGTAATCTTGATCGACGGCCTTCGGGTATACGCGAAGGCAGTCTTGATCACTTGCGCACTCCGCACTGGACGCGTCGGTGCCTACGGGCGACAACATGAGCTAGAGAAATGCTGCCGCATGCTTGGAGTGCTGTTGCTCTGCGTCCAGTGCCGGGTTACGCAAAATCTTGCAAAAGTGATCATATCTTTGGAAGCAATTGACTGAGAATACTGCTGCACAGCAGTGGTGCCACTGATGATCAACGCATGCGGCATACTTTTTGTACTGTCAGCAATGCGTTTCTATATTCTCGAGCTAGCTTGCCAAACTAAGCTAACGGAATTTCGACAGTAAAGTTTTGTTCTGCAACATATTAGTATCTGTCTGTGCTGTCTCATTTCACAACATCAAAATTCTAGTGAAAGTGAATTTTTTCGCGTTTACACCGATTTCGTTATTGTGAAGTTCAACTGTAAATTACTGCATGCACAAGCCTGGAGAACTTTTTACCTTTAGTGTTGCTAGGTATAGGTGCGTGTGATAACAATGGCGGTTCACCATTTGTGGAGGTTCCACTCTGCCTCCTGGTCGCGCTGTTTTGTACCTTTTTACCTGGGCGATGGGAATGTCCTCCTCACCCGTCAGCTACCTGCCCGCGAGTCGGGGAGGAAGGGCGTGTGTGCGTTGCGAGAGCGAGGGAGAATTGGGAGAGGGCATAGTGCGCCTCTTACCTGTTTATGCCGGCTCTCGATGCGACGGCGCGGGGGAAGATGGGCGCGTGTGCTCCCCACACATTATACTTGAGAAGTATAGTCTTTGCATTCCGCTAGTACTAACCAAACGTAGCATAACAGAGATTAAACAAGAACCTAAAACCATGTGACAAGCCAGCACCTCCTCTTACTAGATGCCTGGAGCATCATTTGCTTTCCCAAAGAAGCCTCCCTGCCGTGTGTTGTGAAGAGGACCCGTGGAATAATGCTCGCCGCCGCCATGCCCAGAGTCGTGGAACTACCGCTGGCACAGTGGCAGGCATGGTCTTTGAAATTGCGTCCGCCGGCACGCAGAGCAGGAAGGGAAAATGCAGTCATGAAGGTTGATAAGACTGGCTGAGGCAGAGCAGAGGTTTTTTGGTTTGGGAGGCTTTCATTGGGGGGGTGCAGCAGGCATTTGTGGATTAGATTATTAGATGGCTATTCCAACAGAACCTCCTTGATGTCTTGCTTTATGCGCCAACAGCGAGCACTTAAAATGCCTTGTTTGGATTTCACATTTTCTTGCATGATAGGTTTTCTCATGCTTTCATGCCTTCAGCTTTTTTATTTTAAAGACAAGCCAATAAGATTCATCGAATTGGCATGTATATTCTGGATACCATGTATTCTCGTGTAGGGAGCACACTTATTTTTCATAAATTTGCGCCCGAATTTGTTGTTCGTGGCTAATGCACACAAAAGTAACATTTTACAAGCCTTGAAAAAGCAGGCCATACTTGTTTTCGTATTCAAGTCATGAGGAGTCTTATTTTAGCCTTGTTTGCTACCTCATTTTTTATCGCTGTCTTCTTAACTGTGATTATGGAGTAGCTGAAGTTCAGAAAATTGCTCTTTTCTAGCGTGCTGTTTGTAAAAAATGGTGTTTCCAGAGGGGCTGTGCCACCGCAAATTGCAGGGCTTTTTGTTAACTCTTTCATTATCGCGAGAAAATGGCCGTTTTTCATAGGTCTCTGAAGAAATTTTTTTGCCAGTACAAATAATACTCCAGCACCCGTTGCAGCATGCCAAATTGCATATAATAGAATGCTCTTTCGAAAAACATAAGTTACAAAGCAAACAGTTTATTAGGGAACGCAAAAAAATTCGGAAAATTGACATTTTCGGGCAATTTGATAAAAACGAACGAAAAGGCACAATATGTACATATGCATTATTAACAAAGAAAGTTTAGAATACACATTTTCAAAATCAGTGACTCAGAAACACTGTATAAAAAATAACTTCTCTGTCCCACGCCGTTCTTCAGCTACATAAAAAAAACTAGATCGGGAACAGCTTCATCGCTCGTGCATGCGGTGAAGCAGTTCCTCGTTTTCGTGAGGCACAGGTGCACTCTGCAGTTTTCGCAGAAAACATTCGTCTTTTCTTCGATTTTTCGTTCCTGGTAGCACATCCTACAGTTTCGCCTTTTTGGCATCTTCTGTGGATGGTGCGGCACTTCTTTTGGGCCAGGCAACCTCTTCATCATCAAGCTCGAGCAGCTGTTAGGTGAGCTCCATCCGAAAGGAAAGTTGGTCGAAGTGGGCGCTCATTCGGTGTCAAGAGGTGTTGCTGGCAGTGCTCTTGAAAAATAATGAGGCTACAGTGAAACCTCGTTAAACCGTAGTTGGCCGGAGCTCGGAAAAGTACGTACTAAACAGTAGTACTGTTTAACCGAAATAGCGTGAGATCGCTCACTTACCTGTCGAAAATGGAACTCTGAGGAAGTGCGATGAAAGGGGAAAAAACATGCAGTATTTATTCACTTCGCGAGACAAAAGTGTTGTTTTCGTTTGATGCCGCGGCGGCCTAGCACGACGACAGCGGCCTCAAACTTGAAGCTGCGTGCCAGCTTCTCAGCCAGCCCCCTCCTCTCGGCGAACACGCGCACGGCAGATTCCCCGTTGGCGTTACGTATTCTCCGTGCATGCGTGCAGTAGTGCTGCAGAAGTCCCGGGGCGCCTTTTTCATTGCCGGGTGCTGGAGTTCGGAATACATTTAGTTTGGAATAGTTACGTTATCGCGCCCCTGTTCTCGTCGCGACGATTGTATTCGTGAGGCTGACGTAACGCCCAGCTTCTGCCACTGTCTGGTCTGAATCGCCCGTGCTGTAGCTTTCCGTGTCGTCCTCATCACTATCGCTAGTCGACACTTCGGCAACAACAGAGGCAACGATGGCAAAAAGTCGAATCTCGTAGCCGACATCTCTTCGCAGTCGCAGCAGCGCTGCCGAGCAATCCAAATCTTTGCATTCCGAATGCCACACACTGTAGTCAACAGCAGATCCATGTCGCGGGCCAGCGCCGACTTTGTGTCACTTTCAATAGCGCGGACGATGTCTAATTTTCTATGCTGAGCAGCCGGTGTCTTTTTTATCCGTGCTTCGGCATGACGCGAGTCCTCGCTTGCAAGACGCCACAACGCTCTCTGGCACAGCGCTGAAATGATGTTGATGTTGATGTGGCTTCGCGTACAAACGCACAGGGCGCTTGGAGGCCGTTGTACCAATCTCTGAGGCTTGTTGTTCTGCCGGGCCCCCTGATGAAGACGACGCACCGTCGTGTTTGCGCAACGAACAGTGGAAACGCTATGTTTTAACCTATGTGTACGCAGTAAGCTGGTACGGTTTATGCGGATACAAAATACATTATGTTCAATGGCCGCTGAGTCGGGGAATTGACTTTACTACTTTTAAACCGAAACTACTGTTTAAGCGGGTACGGTTTAACGAGGTTTTACTGTATTCACAACAGCAATGTCAATACAATGAAAGAAGAGTGTTTTCCACCACCTCACGCACTTCATCAAAACGTGATAATATGCAATCATATGATCCGACTTATCGACACCAAGCATCCCAGAATTATAGTCAATCAGCAGCGGCTTCTCGATTGGGATGATATTCCACATGCCCCCCTTCTCTCTTGTTGCTGTAACATGCCTGTTAGTGTGCGCTGTAGACATCATGTGGGCAACCTTCCTGTCCTTCCATTTCAAATAGAGAGGATGTTGTTCCGTTGGAGCCACCGAACATCACCTCTTTCTGCCTTCTCCCACGATACGTCCTTCAGTTCAGATGCGAACCACCGACGATCTTTATGTGTCATGCCACAAGCGAGGGTTTTGTGATTTAGCAGGTGAGCAAAGAGACACAGATGTGTAAAAGTTATCCATGTAGATAACGTATCCTTTCATTGAGGTAGTTATTGCACAGTTGCGTCTCCACATCAAATGCTAGTCCACTTGCACTAGATGTTTCCCATTTGTCTGCGTACACATAAAATTGAACCGAATAGCCAATCTGCGAATCGGCAAGCACCCACAATTTATATCCCCACTTTACAATTTTGTCCCGCATGTATTGCCGAATACCCGATCTTCCTTTCGATTTGACAATTCTTTCATCCACAGAGAGGTTCCACGCAGGTTGAAAAAGTTCGCCTGAAGTAGTATTCACGTGTTGCAGAAGCCACAATATGCGGTGCAGCTTGCCGTGCAAAGCTACAGTAGTTGCCTCCGGATCAGTGACACTTAGGAAGCACAGAAGTGCAGAAAACCACCTCCTTGGCATAACGTTCTGTGGAAGAAGCCCTGGAAAAGGCCTACTGGTATTCCAGTTAAGGTGAATGCGTGGCACGTTAACAATGTCCATATAAATGAGCAGTCCAGTGAACTTCACTAGTTCGTCGGGAGTCGCTTCTTTCCATGACCCATCTCTTTCAGCATAGCTTGGAAGCTCCAAAATATGCATCCAAGCATATTTGTTCGTGTTCTTGCAGATAGTATGTATCACTTCTGAGGTGAAGAATAGTAGGAAAAAATTGCGCGCCATTGTAAAACGTCTTGCGCTGCTCCGAAGTGCTGGGCCGAGGTGCTCCGGGTGGCCTTGTTGGTGTGAACTGAAGTTTCTTCAGAGCCAGTGGCAGCACATCCTGGCCTAGCGACACACGGACCCTGCAGATAACAAGAATAGCTCTAAGCTTGTGCACGAAGGTCGGCAGATAAGCGCGCGCGACGCCGCTGACTGCTCAAGGCCGTAAAGGTAACTCACCGGTGAGCAGCTGCGGATGTCTCGGGCTGACTTGAAACATTGTCGCCATCAGAGCTTGAAGCAGAAGTACTGTCATCTTCGGACTCGTAGCTCGAATCCTCGTCACTAAAATCAGGTGCGGGTGCAGAATACTTTCGAGCAGAAAGCTTTCCGTGCGGCGCAGTCGCAAGGGATGATGACGCCATGGCAGCGACTGGAGCGACTGGCGTTGTAGTGATATAGCAACACCAGATGCGGCCCTCTGGCAGATTTAACAAGAGAAGCGAAAACAAAACTGCTGCAAACTGGCTGTAAAGGCCAGCTATACATGTTGGACATGCGGCAGACCTTCAGGAATGCGTTTTCGTGGAATAAAACCACCCGGACTCTAAGTCAAAGCTCACTAGTGAATAGCTGACGTCGTTTTCGGGTAATGATCACCACTCAACACCGTCAGATAACAAAGCCAACAATATGATTCAATATTTGACTTACTGGGAGTCACTTGATCACAATAATTTGATGTTAATGCTGCATTACCACGAGTGGCAGTTTTTCTTTTTTCTCAAGCGCGGCCGCCACACCCCTTTTCGCTACAACACATGCACAATGGTTCTCAAAAAAGTGCATGAAAAAGCGGAACGTCGCCAGTGCGGGAAAATTTAAACTGGTTCTACAAGTGCACTGCCTAGACTAACCACTGGATGGCGCTAGGTGCACGAGAAATGATTACAACATGTCGAAATCGGCGATCTAAAGCATTGATCACTGGTGATCGATTTGATTAGGCGTGGTAACGAAAGAGTGAAGCGCACTGCCACTATCTCTGCACTGCAGTAGTGATGTGATATCGGAGCTTCAGATAGCTGCAGGGCAATTTCTTCGTGTAAAAAAAAAGTGACAGAAAAAAAGGACAAGCTTGGGATTTGTGACTGCCGTCACATACTGAACAGGGTGCGCTCCTGTTGTCTGCCACAGATTTCAATCACTGGCAGCCCTTTTTCGAGCACAGGCTGCACATTTCTTTGTCCAGGCGACATTTGGCGATTGCAGTAGGCTTCAAGGTCTGCATGACTGACTGCCTTGCCTTTTTTAAGTGCCCTTGCTGCTGCTGAATAGTTAAGAAATAATTGGGAAATTGGTTTGCTTTCTCTTCCTTTCTTTCTCTCTCTTTTTTTTCAGCGAAGCTACTTTGTATTTTAAGAGATTTCTTTGGGCTGAAGCTTATCAAAATGCATCTAAGAAACCACCAGAAAGAAAAATCGCTAGAAAAATTGGGTAAATGTCAGCATATATGCTGTTAAGGGACGTCGGATTTGGGCAGGAGTTAGTTTGCAGAAGTCTGAGGATGACCACCTGCGGCCTGCTTAGCTTGGAATGAGAGGGCTGGAAAACCCTTCTGCCTAAGTAAAAGAATTTAGTAATTTCATTGTGCGTGATAGGAGCGTCTCCGTGTACGGGGGGAGAGTCGCCCGATCCTTGTCTTGTCCTTATTTTGCCTTGCCTTGTCCTTACAGAATAAGAAGGACTTGACATCAAGAAGTACCTATTCGACATGGTAGAAAAGCCAGCTAAAGTTAGCAACAGGGGGCTTAAACTGTAAGCTGTGGTTACAGAATTAAATGTAGGTGTTTCTATGTCTCAACAATACAATACTATTGTTGAAAGTACTGTTCAGAATGGCAGTAAGTTGAATTGAAAAAAAAAAAAGGAAAAGTTCTTTAAAGCGAAACCCTTCCCCCTTCTTTTGCAAGGGGTCTACCGCTCAGAAATTTAGGAATACCTCGGCCCCGGCAATAAATCACTCCTTTCATGCAAGAATAACTGACAATCTCCAGAGAAACGAATGAAAATAAAGCCTTGTAATAAAAAGTGACAAGAGTCTGCCAAAGTATTTGAAAACTTAGACATTATTGGATAAGATAAATATTTTTATGAAGGTACGTGATAATTTCTTTCTTTATTTCAAATAATTCATGGGTATTAAAAAACAAAGAAAGCAGTTACAATTCACTGTATTGCTTGGACGATGGCACCAGAAAGTGTATTTCAACAATCCACAGATTGTTGCTGTAAGAAATGAGTTTCACGCAGCCTTTGTCTCAAAGCAGAACAGAGGTGCACTTCTAATGCCATATATTGAGATCACTCTTGTATTGTGCATTTGTGACTTATGTGCGTTTGGTACATATGTCAAACTTATTTCAATATAAAGATCGCACTTAAAAAGCAATGGCTCCTTTTTCGGGGTGGAGCAGCAGAACATTGATGTCCTTCATTGCATGGTGGGGCGCATAGGTACCCTTGTATGCTTCCAATCTTGAGGAGTCCCAAATGCTTCACAGTTTCTCTTTGAGATACAAGATGCCATCGACTGTTTACAGCCAATAGACTTGTATGGGTGCTGTCAGACTGCTACTAGCATGACTTGGCTCAGCTTGGAAATGACGTGCCTAAGACAGAAAAGAAAGACCAAGAAATGCGTACTCATAAAAATTTCTCACCCCGTTTAGGATTTATATTGTCTTCGGGCAATAATTGTATCAATATCTTTGGCACATTATTTAGCACTCAGTGCTTACTACTTTCCAGTTTGGAACGTTATGTCGCACTGGTTTGTGCATCCTGTTTGTTACCTGGGAATATAGCCAACCACAAAGTTGAATATCCGCACAGCCTCATAATGCAGCCTACTATTCATTTACAGCCTCTACCAGTATATGTAAACAGTGTTCGGATGTTCAGTTTTATTGACTGCTGTTACAGGCTGCTTGGAAATTGAATGTTTCTTGAGATACCGTGGTCCGTAAACTTTTGTGGTTGACTGTACTAGACGTGCAGTGTTAAGGGTGGACACGGGTCTTGAAATCCGAAACTCTAATATATACTTTCAGCATTTGCAATGCCTAATCTACACTTAAACATATCGATTTGCCAAAAAATGCATCCTAAGTGTCAGATAAATATTTTGTCAGTGGAGCCCGAAAGTGTGCAGAAGCGCCGGAGTTCACGGAGCTCTCGTTTTCCTCACTGCCAAGCGCAGCTATCTATCTATTTATTTATTTATTCGTACCTCAAATACCCTATTTGGGGTTTTACGTGAGGGGTCTGCATATTTAGATAATATTTTCAATAAACGCTTTGAACGATGAATGACTGGAGTGGTGAACCGCTTCAGCAGGTAGACGATTCCAGTCTTTCACTGTTTGAACGAAGAAAGAGTTAAGACGAGCGGTGGTGGGAGCTGGAGGGGGATAAACAGCTTTTAAATGGCTATGACGGGATGAAGTGCAATGTGCAGCCGTGATGTCGGTCTGGTGAAGCAGCCAGTGATAAAATTTGTAAAGGAGGTGCAGTCTTGCTGTTTCGCAGCGGTGCTCGAGGGTTGGAAGGTTCAGAGACGACTTAAGTTTAGTAACGCTAGTGTGGTAAGAGTAGTCAGAATGAATGAACCTTGCTGCACAATTCTGTATAGATTCCAGTGCTGTTGCCAGGTTAGATTGGTATGGGTCCCACACTGAGCATGCTTATTCCAATTTGGGTCGAATGAGTGTTAAAAATCTTAGTATCATTTGAAAGCTCAAAGTTCAGCTTTTGAATTCCTTGCCAACGATGGCCATACAGGGAAAGTGCAAACGTGAAGTAATCGGAGGCTGGTCTGACGAAGCTCACAGCCCTCCTATTGGCTCAGTGCGCCAGCACACTGAGAGGCACCTTCAGATTGGCTGTTGCTATGTCAACTTTCCCTAATGCAGCCAGCACAGCGCTAGTCTGCTAGGTCTGCCAGTGGGCATGCTTTAAAAACCGCAGTTTCTTTGTTAATCACTTTGCGAACGTAAAGGGCAAATTGACCCACTCTAAAAGAAAAGTTTGAAATCGGACATGTCTATGTAAGGCAAAACGCAAGCCATCTCTGCTCCCCATGGCAAGAAAGAGGATTCGGTTGTTGCAGATGAGCTGACGATATGACCGCACCGGAGATAAGTAATTTCATTGGGCAATCTCGTATTGCATTGGCAAGAACGCAACAGCTAAGCTAACTATTGCCCTTTGTCCTCGTGTGTAGTTTTACTTCGGGGACTGCAGACTATGTGCCGAGGCTTATTGTCGCGCGTATGCGGGTTCGTGTTGGTGCATTCCAGATTCCGTTATGAGCCCATGCATTGCTCCTAATGTCAACATTGGCGGAAGCATATTTGTGTTTTTATTATTTTGTGTATTATTATTTCCCGGTTTTGAAGATAGAAATTTATATTTTCCCAGTTTGTTTGGTAACTTGTTTTTCTAAAATACAGTAGAACCCCGCTGTTACGTTCCTCACTGCTGCGTTTTCCCGGCTGCTACGTCGTTTTCATCCGGTCCCGGCATAGCTTCCATAGGATCCAATGTATAAGAAACCCCGCTGTTACGTCGCAGCTGTGAAAACGTTCCCGCATGATACGTCGCAACTTAGCACTCCGAGCCCGCCTGGGCTGAAGTAGGCAACTCGCTCCAGCCGCCATTTTGGCTTTTGACAAGTTTTGGCCGGGCTTGGCTATGGAACTGGCTGCAAGAAGCCGCACGCCAGTTCGAGAGGCCGCCACCATAGAGTTTCCTACAAGAATTACTGTAGGAAACTCTATGGCTGCCACTAAGTGGCCATTCGTGAAAAATGCTCTCACTATCATCACTGTGATTAGGGTCACCGCATGGTTGTTGGACGGGTCGACTCACGGAGGAAGGAAACTCGGGAGAGGCCCTCACGTCACTCTTTGTGAAGCAAAAGTGAAACCGGAAGTTGGCGTTGCTCGTGGCGTTGCTCCGCCTATCGGGCCAGCTCTCCTCTCTTGTTTACATTTCTCCCACGGCGCGCCGCGCGCAACCGGGCTGCTCGGACGCGCGCGCTCCGCAGCAATACTAAACAATCGTTAGCAGGTTGGCATGATTACGCCAGAGAGGGCAAAATTTCCCGCGGATATTCCTTTGTCCTTTGCCATTGCCGTGGCGCGGTGACGACGAGGAGCACGAGCCGCATGATGCCGGGGAGTGGCCAAATCCTAGCTTTGGAGAAGCCGTCGCGGCTCTAGACCTCCTCCGCAGGTACGTCGCACCTCACAGCGACGCTGACAGCGATGCGGCCTTCCAGGCTATTGAGAAACGTGTGGCGATTTCTAGCGAGCGAAAGAAACGGCAAGCCATCATTCTAGACTTTTTTAAGTCCTAAGCGCACTCTGTGGAAATAAATTGTCTATAGTTGAAGCTGCCCTTTTTTTCATTCATTTTCGGAGCTTTCCTCACTGTTGCGTTTTCCCGGCTGTTACGTTTTTTTTCCCCGGTCCGGTGAAAAACGTATGAACGGGGTTCCACTGTATAGCACTGTGTCCCTTCTACTCGTTCAACTCTTGTCATTCTTTTTTTACCTGAATGCTGGTGAGTCAGAGGGTGTACAAAAACTATGATACATATAGTGTCTTAGAACACTGCAATATATTGAAATCCTGTAGAAATCTCCAAGAATTCACATTTGTAAAGTTGCAACAGTAGAATTTCATAACTTCGGCTAAAGTACAGATACTGAGACCAAAATGCTAACTTGCAGTTTTTGAACATCCAGCAACACACACCTGCTTACTTTTAAGTATCTTGTCGGAGTTCATTTTTTGCAAGTCACATCCCAAATTTTGTAATACAAGAATAGTAACTTCCTCTTCTTATTAGAAAGAAAATTGCATTTTTCTAATCAGCACACAAGGTGGAATGCATCTTGATAGTTTCAAGTGTCTGGAGCGAATAGCAAAAATTTTTGTTCTGGATGCCACATTGTCCCTCCATATCTACCCCCACATTCAGAAATGCATCTTAACTGGAAGCCCATGCTTCAATTGATATGACTCTTGGCGTGAATGTGCCCAGGATGCTCATCACGTTCCTTTGGCGCATTCACGACAGGTGTCGTTTAAGTCAAGTTAGGATGCATTTCTGAATGCAGGGGTTAGTGCTGTTTGTTTTTTGTACTTGCCTTAAATGCAAATTCCGGGCTCCATCCAATAGACCGTTTTTTCATAAGCGCCACCATATTGCTACGCAGTGGCGCCATCTATTGGCAGTCCGCATGCTGGCTTCGGCGAGCGCTTTGCATATCAGGTATATGCTCGGCAGTAGTTTCTGGCGATTGTTTTCGCGCTCTTGCGGTCTATTTAGTATGACGTGGCGTCTTCTGCATGGAAAACGGTTCGGTGAGGCATACTCAAGTGGTTTAAGTTGGTATGGCCGTACTTTCTGCTGGCATTGAGGCGGACAGAGCACGCAGCACATGTTTGCCCGCATGTTTGATTCTGCAATCAGCCTTGGAGATGAATTGTGAATTTCTGACATTCCATTCACTAATGTGACCTTATTGCAGTATTATCCTCTAGTTCTAAGCTGCGGGTTAGGAGCAATGAAACATACGTGACGATCGTAACAACATGGGTACCGTTCTGCTACGATAGCCCTGAGCTGTGCTGTTATACTTTGACAAGCTGCATGCAGATTACATTGCGTGACTACTTGGTTCTGTGGATGAGGTTTCCACCCACAAATAAAATAGTTTTGGTTAATAATAACAGCATACCTTACAGTGTGAACTATACGTGTCCAGCAAAGCAACTGCTTACGAACTGTGTGAGCATCCTAAGCAGTGGTAGGTGCTGGATTACAGATATCTTTGTTCTATGTAGCGCATGGTCCAAGCAGGCGGCATCAACATTTACAGATCTATAGATGTTGTGCGGCGTGCTTATGTGAGGTCGTACGATGGCGTTAGCCTGTTTTTCTTTCTTTTTCGAGTAAGAAGATAACCAAAAACTTTTTTTTCGGTTGTGTTCGTTCCGTTCTCTACGACGCACTCATACGTATTACGGAAATTTTGTCGTCAAAAGTAGCCATCACTTTATGCGATCCATCTCGGATATTAAGGCTTTTCAGGGCAAAAAGGCAATACTGAAGCACATAGCTTATATTATATGTTACGTGCTGCTTCACCAACCGCAGTGATCGCTATGTTGAGCAGCACCATCGGCCTTATGCAGGAGGCTAGCACAGAAATATAGTTATTTCAAGCCTACTAAACTTGAAATGCGTCAGAAGGATGCCAGTGCATCACAAATATTTGATAGCGCCTGCCGCTTACATGTTTCATGGTTGCCTTAGGTTGGCCATACACGAGCATGCGCCCTTATGTTTTATGTTTTACTCCCTATGCCAAGCGATCAGATAGTGAGCAGATTTACCATTTCATGCTGGTAATACAGACGCACCAGTTTTCTTCGTTGAATTAAAACCGATATACGCAAAATAGTTCACAACACGCACGCACACACTTCGGCTGATAATGCGCGTCACGTGTTTTCGCCCCTAAGAGATATTTCCGCGTACTGTGGTTACCGATGCAACGAAAGGCTTCCTTGACGACCTTATATGAAGGACATTGCGTAAATTTCACAAAGTATGAGCTAAAACATCTCAATCGTTCTGCAGCATGTGACTGCAATACTTTCAAGCAGCACCGCACCGGATTGCACAAGCCATAGAGGAGGAAAGGCTCGCCACGCACCCTTTCCTCCTCGCCCAATGAAGAGGTCTGTATTCAGGCCTCAATATCTCAGCACCAAGAACAAATACAACAAAAATTTTGTTAGCAGAACGGAGCCTAATGTGTACTCTTAAGTATAGCAAGCGGAATTTGTTGCTTTTATGTTGGAAATTATTTTGCTACATTTTCTGCCGCATGGTTGCCTCATTTTGTGCTCTTGTCTTCAGTGGGCAGTAAAATATATATTAGTTGTTCGATAAAAAAAGTGCTTGCTATGCTTCATTCTTTACTCTTCCTGCTATCTAACCATGCCTTACAAATAATTTTTTGTGCCATTTATTTTTCTTTTTAGCCTTAACCAATGGAAGTGAAATATTATCTTATGATAGTTGACCTACAGTAAAGCTAATTATGTATTTAAATCCGTGCGATAATCCTAGTAAGACTATAAAGTTTCATTAATATTGATGAAAAATGATTAATATATGAAAAAATGGTGAACATTACTTCAATAGAAGTGTCCCCCTTAAGCGGAAGCTTTAACTCGAGCCGAACTCTGACGCGGCTTTTTCAAATACATGTAAAATGCAAAAACTTCAATGAATTTTGTTGCATTTGAGAAAGTTAAATTCTAGTGGCTGTTGGAAGTGGGATTTCGATTTAGACCTGAATTTTATTAAAAAGATTTTCAAAAATTCGAAAGTTTGAAAAAGATAGAAGCACGAATTTTACAAATTAATAGCTCTGCATCCAGAACAGGTATCGCGATTTTGTAAGTGGCACCCGTTAGATCATTGAAAGCAGAAAAAGTCAATATGCCATTTTGTATCTTATGTGAATTTGTTGTGTACAAGGGTTCTACAAAAGCTGTATTTTCGTATTGCTGAATTTTTTTAGATTCATGTGTAACATACCAACTTTGTCTGCTTTAGCTGTACTATTAGATGCAAGTCACAGTATTGTGACATCGTTTTTCATTGCTGAGTTAAAGTTGTAAACATGTTTCGTTTCCTGAAAATTTTAGATTTTTGCCAATTTTTATTAAAAAATTACCTAAATGAAAAATTTGAAACCAACAGTCACTAGATCTTAATTTTTTCTATTAAATGCAACAAACCTCGCCAAATTTGGTGCAGTGGTTGCAGAGAAAAACGAATTCTGCTTTTACTTGTATTTAGATGGGAGCGCCTGAGCTAAATCTTCCTCTTAAATATAAGGTTCGTAAGATTATCTTTGTTTGGAGACAAGATGAGTGCCTTAGTTTTCATAGTGTAATATCATAAGAAGCCAACACAGACACCAAGTAAAACATAGGGGAAATTACTTGTGTTTACTAATTGAATCGAAGAAATGATAAATTAATGGAAACGAAAGTGGATGAAAAAACAACTTGCCACATGTGTGGAATGATCCCACATGTTACTGCGCATGCGATGCTTTACCAATTGAGCTAGCGCAGCGCTGTTTCACCCATCCACTTTCTTGGGCATTTTTTTGCTAGTGGAACTAATCCTGGGAGTGTTAGCCAGCGCCACCACTCACAAACCTTGGCGGCAAATGTGGAACATCCTTTCTTCCACAGGTGTCACGAGTACATGATCTTTTTGGGTGAAGGCAACTGATCAATAAACCCACACATGCCACCTGAAGAAATCAATGTTCACGGATTCGAGGCCTTCGTTATGTAATGGACGAGAAGAAAGGGGGCTAACTGAGGTGCCTGATATTTATTAATCATATCATAAGAATCCAACAAACAAGGACAACGTAGGGGAAATTACTTGTACTTCCTAATTGCACTAAAGGGATGATAAATTAATGGAAATGAAAGTGGATGAAAAAACAACTTGCTGCAGGTGGGGAACAATCATGGAGGAGTAAGAGCATTGCGAAGACATAGGATGAAAAATATAGCCAGTGCTTTCTGCATGAGGAAACCTTTCCCTGCATTGGTCTGCAAAAAAAAACGATATGCAGAATGCACATACATTTCTTTTCGGAGTGATGACTTAAAATAGGAAAATGAGGGTTAGGTTACATCGGCCGACTTTTTTTATTATTCGACATGCGACTGTACTTAGGCGTCTTTCAGACTTGTACACAATAGCTAAGCACAGGAGGGAATGTTGATAATAAAGCTAGAAATAAGGTTTCATTTCTGGACAAAATAAAATGCATATGACCTTAAGTTTTCTCACGCAATCAAGGATTGTTGAATTCTGTGAAGCATTCTGACTTGCGAAATCCTTGCTTTCTTCAGTGCTAACACAGTTGTATAGCTATATAGGGAACCTAATTTAGTAAGATATGCCGTATAACATTTTTTTCTTTGTTTTATTGAACACCATGTATTTTTTTTCTGCAATGCAGTTAGCTTTGTTCTACAGATACAATTTTACAAACTTTAGATGCATCGTGTGTATGTACCTGGAGATTAATTCATCAATAATTTCATCATTTGCTGCATGCTTTCTAGTTCAAACATTGCTGCCAAGCTGTGAAAATTGCTAGCTGTCGGGCAGAGGGACAGACATATTCGGCTTCTGTTGTGCATGTACAAAGACCACATTGCATGCGAGTCATTTATGCTTATACTCATGCAGATATGCTCCCAAAAGAACCATTGGCCATTTGGAATGGGACAATGCTAACCATAAGTGATCTTTCATGCACCTCGATGATGACAAAAACATGTCTCGAATGTCAGTGCTGCATCATTAAAGCAAATAATTATAGATATTGCAGGGTGGTGAGCAAATGACAAGACGCTGTGCAGAGGATATGGCATAGGTTGCATATTGAGAGGGGTGCTTTCCCCTGTTGTTGACTAAGGAGGCTACAAGGTACTACTCGTAAAGATAATGAGATGCCCCACTGTTGTATTCATGTGAACTCTTGTGTTATAGAGAATCAATACATTTTTTGCATCAACGCAACCGCTGATTTGGGAAGCACAGGTTGACAGAATGGCAAGCGGACTGCTAGCAGATCGCTCGGTGTGGATGTGCAAGTCTTCAAGGGCTTTCACCCCTTCTATTGGCAAAAAATTCCGCAGCTTCCACATTGCTGCAAGGAACTGCTGACACAGATATTAGGGAGCATGCAGTAGCTGCAAGGCGCTTGGCGGCAGTGTTACCAGTGGGCGCACCGATGTTGCCCGTTGTGGAGCATTATCTTGTTCAGCATTTCGCATACATTTTCGTGTGGTAGCCCACTTGAGCCCACATTCGATGTCATACACTGCCATTAAGAACAGCTGGATTTTTGCATGTGTACACCGAAGAGTTCTTCAGGGTCTTAAATGTCAACAAAGAGAGTAAAACTGCAAAGGGGGTAAAATGGCGGTGATGGTGGCTAATTTTTGAATATGCAAGAGGGATGTGAGAGGCAGCAGTCGAGTGTCCCGAAGGAAAGGTGCTTGCTACATATTGCCGACAAGAAAGTGTACACTGACATAACAGTTTCTGAATCGCCCTCGCCACTCTATAATTAAGGTGAACAATGAATAATGTTGGATTATTTGTGCCGTCAGGATTTGCTATCCCATAAAGTAAAGATATTAATATGCTTTCATGTGCTATTGAACTAGTGCACAGCTGTTATGCCTAACACAGTCTGCCACATGTATGAGCATCTGTGCTCATCCCGTTACCTCATGGAGGAAAGAAACAAAATGAGAGAGGCCCTGAC
This sequence comes from Dermacentor variabilis, assembly GCF_050947875.1. Taxonomy (NCBI): domain Eukaryota; kingdom Metazoa; phylum Arthropoda; class Arachnida; order Ixodida; family Ixodidae; genus Dermacentor; species Dermacentor variabilis. Next base: position 14,255,768 of record NC_134569.1, on the reverse strand, counting down.
GTCACGTTTTTGAAGCCAGAAATGCAGCCATTTTGGTGTGCCATCACCCTTTGCGCCCCCACTCAGCTTGCTGGAGCAGATAGGTGCAAATTTTGAACTTGCATTGCTACGAGCTGCCGAAAGCTACAAAACTACGAAGCTTTAGTGAAGCAGACGTGCTCATGTGCTTTTCTGTGGCACGTTGAAGAAGATGAAGACCCACGCCGAGATTACTTGAGTAACTCTGTTGCTGGCTGACACTCACACTCGTAGACCCTAAATACAACTTTCAAGCTTACACGTCATGCTCCAAAGTCATCTTGTCTTGCGAACAGTTTGGGCTGCAAGAAAGACACGGGCTGAAAAAAACTTATTTCACTTTTCGGCAGCCTAGAGCAGCAGCAAGAACTTAAGGGGCACGGTTGCCATGGCAACAATGACGTTTGGGGTACCAGTCCCAGTGCCCCTTTTCGAAAAAGAGCAGGTGACTTCCTCCACACTTCTCCAACACGTCCGTGCTGGCCGGGGCCTCTTCTATGTTTTCCTTCCTCCATGCCATTACCTTGTCTGCATGTGTCAGAAGGTTCACTGAATTGTTTACTTTTCATTTGTCCCAAACACTTTCAATACCATCCCTTCTTTTATATTTTAAAAAAATATTTTTGAAATTCATTGGGCAAGTTCTTTAAACAAGATAGAAATAGCGAGCATCAAACACAAAAGACATGAGCGGAGGTATAGCAAGGTTAAGGTCAATTGAGGAATCGATTATGGTGAGAACCAGGAGACAAGCACAGTTGGCAACAATTTATTGAAGAGGGGACAAATTGAGCTAAATAGAATAAAATTGAGGCAGTTTGCGATTACTCTGGGTGCAAAGTGCACAATGCAGACGCTACAATGTTAACATGTTAACGGAGCCATTTCCCACAGTGCACACTGTGTATCCACCACTCAAGGTCAACAAAGGAGTACCTCTGTGTTGGCAAATGCAATTTTTCATCCCCGGTAGACAGTAAAAATAATCGCTTGAGCTTTCCAGCTGCGCAATTACGCAGTTTGTGCATGATATTATGAAGGTATGATGTAAATGTGCACACTGTTTCACCAGACGTAGGCAGCAACATTCATGACTGATGCTTTCCTTCGCTCCATGTGGCAGCGCCATCATTGTACCACATGCACTCTCTGATGTCAAGTTTCTTTCTTGACACCAGTGCTCCATTTCACCCCTAGTGGTACTATTCTGCTTCACGTGGGTGCGTGTTTCTCCCAATCCCCTGCAAGATCTGGTTTGAACAGTACAGTCGAACCCACTTATAATGATACCGGTTTTAACAATGAGAAGCTGCTGCATCGTCGACTTTTCTATGTTTTCCAGGGTGAAATAACCCGGTCACTGCGATGCCCTGATGCCGCATTATTGGTTATAACGATGAAGTCTGGCTGCTGGGTGTCCGAGCCGAAAGGTAGTGAAATGCAAAATCCTTGGAAAGAAAAAAAAAAAGAAAATGAGGCATTCTAGTCGCTTCATGATGGGCCGCTGCTCCAACAGCTGCCGCGCACTCATTTTCCAGCCATCTTTGCGTGGCTCTCTCCCGTCAACCTTCCACCCCTCTGCACATGAATGGGCTGCGCCCATAGCTCTATGCCACCCCACCCTCCGAAACACAAATGGACTGCGCTGCAAGCAGAGTGCTCGCGTGTTGCTCGCTGGCTCCTCATTCACTGCAATGCTGCGAACAGCTTAGTCGCTCGTGTTCTTTTTTGTTGGTTGTGTCAAAGTATTTCCTGGCCACGCAGTTTATCAACTTTGCTTGACTTGCTGCCGAAACGGAAGATGGCTGATCCGCCTGCTGACCATCGGCAATGCACAACATTTGCCAGTGAAAAGGAAGCGCACGGCTATAGATTTGGAAATGCTTCTAACCGATGAGACGATCCATCGCGAAATGCTTTCATTGGATAGCGACGGCGGCAATGGCAGCGATGACGTGGTAGGGCAGCTGCTTCAACGTTGTCTTCACAGGAGGCCCGGCATGATTCAGTCTCTCCGGGGCTTCGTTATCGCGAGGAACCTTCCCCTGCACTACATGGAGCGCTTGGATGCCTTGAAAAAGGATGCCAGCAAACTTTGCGTAAAGCATGTGTGGCTGATGGACATAGGCTTTTCTCGTGCAAGCAAGTGAGGTGTACATGGTGAGATGCTTGTGGCGATCTCTCCTCAGCGTTTCTTCTGGATTTCTCAACCTGACAGGCTGCCACGGCAGCCTTCTCGCAATTTTTAAACGGCCCCTTTTGGGGGCCACCAATGCAGTGCTCGACAGTGCTTGCATATCGCTTGCCATCTGTGACACCTCTCTTCAGTTGTTAAGGCAGCGCCATTCTTTAACGCTGACAGCCGCAGCTTGTTGCACTTGATCAGAGCGCCCAGGAAGCAGTTAAACAAGTGAACACAATTATCAGCCGGGCGGAGGAAGGTGATGAGGAGGGGCACTGGCCTCCCTGCCCATATAGTTTTCTCATGTCAGCTCTGCCATCCCCTTATTTAAATTTTTTCATGCAACCCGGTTATAACAATTATCGGTTATAACAGTGGAATTTTCATGGCACTTATAAGTGGGTTCGACTTTACATGGAAGGTGTTGTTTGCTATGGCTGCAGCTTTGCCAGTGCCAAAAAGTAGCTCTGCACTTTCTGTGTCAATAACTCATTACAGCGATGAAAACACAAATGGGCTGACACTGCCTGTTAAAATGTACCGCTTCTCAAAGAAATGGTACAATAAAGCAGACAAAGCAGGCGACGCTTAAGCTCTACTATTGTTTTCCAGAGCCATGGCCACGCGGGAACGTGAGAACAGTACTTGCATTCCAAAGTGGCAGTGCCATGCCTGCCAAATTTTCCGAATTTTCTGTAAAATGCGTGAATTTGGATCTGACTTACGATTTTACGAATATAGACTCAAAATAGGTTTCATTTGAAAAAAAAATTCCTAATAAAACCACATCGTTGCTGGTGGACGGGGACGCCACTTACATAGGGAGCGCGTATAGACAGGGATGTGCGCCGTAACCTTCATAGTTTGCAGAGTAAGCGCAACCTTTCTCGCTCTGACATTGCTCGTGCACATCGTCGGGTGGTCCAATGTGGACACTGGTTGTCGTTACTCTCAATGTAGCGATTCCCGCAATACGTGTCAACCGCAGAGACTACGGCGATTTCGGGCCGATTCGGCAGGTACATTTTCTGTATAGGAGGCTGTAGCCTGTAGTCATGTCTGTCGCCTTCGCTATGCCTTTTTTCACAGGTATGCCCTATTGTGTTGGCCTTGCTCTCTTTATTTTTGTGTCTGACCGGCTGCTGCATCTAAAGGCCCTCCATCCACACACCACCACAGCTTTTGCTAAGTAGTGCCAACCTTTGATGTGAGCTGCTGTTCCCTTATTTGTCACTCATACCAGTTCTGATTCCACAATTTCCGCTTTTAGGGTTTCCATTTCCTGTTGTTCCGCTTCCGGGATTTCTGGTTCCTAAATTTTCGTTTGTTGTACTCGCACCTCCATGCCGAAGTGACGTCACTTCCAGCTTAAACCAGAAGTTGTTACTACGTAAGTTCTGCTTGACGCCAGAGCTGAGGGGATGGGCGAGGGAGGAGCATGAAGGGGGAGGGTAGGTTGGTGGTACTTAACCTGGCCGGCGAAAATATGTAAGGAAGGGCTTTAGCTGCATCTGGACCCGTGCGACTCCAGCACTCTGGTGTTTCATAGATGTAGCGGCTGCAAAATGTGATGGCGTACTCGAAGCCTCGTCGGTACTTCCAAGCGTTTTCGAAGTCATTCTCGACAGAATTCCCGTACTTGGTGCCGTAGAAGAAAGGGGACACGTTCGTTTTTTTGCATCACGTGTTCTTGTGGTGTGAACATTATCATGATGGCAAGGCTGACATCAATGTCCACATCGCTTCAAAAAAAGCAGCAGGGATGTGTGCGAGCTGCAGACAACCAGACAAGCCTGGCAAGTTTTGTACGAAGTGACAGACTTTGGTGTGATTCGCTCCGAATGCCTCGCCACAGCATATTTAGTTGAACACAAGCGAAAAAGCTGAAACTTCAGACTCTATAATTTGAAACCAGCCACGTGTCCCATGAGGAGAGCCTGTTTGTTATCATCATGAGAGCTGAGCAGGGTGTGCGGTCTTTTCTTGTGAAGTATAAGGCCGCTTGTTTTTTAGAAGATGAACTCCCTTCTTCAGGAACAGGCTATTCCTCATGAACCAGCTTCTTGAGGCCCTCCTTACTAGATTTGTATGCAGAGATGTTCTCAAGGGAACAGACTCTGAGTTGTCTATGGCACTACATAGAACCAAAAAGATGATATAGACATAGTCATTGGCAGTACAACCTGCTCTGTTGTAATGCTGAGTGCTATTGACAGTTCTTTTCTGCTCCACGTCTCAAAAGTGCTGCAGAAGTCGTGGCTCAGTGGTTGTGAAAGCACAAATAAAACTAGATCTTGAAACTTAAAAAAAAAAGTGTGCTGTTGAAATATTGAGCGCTATTGAGAGACAGCAATTCATTTCTCCTGTATGTCTCTACTTCACAATGGCATGTGATTATATTCATCACAAGTTTCCACTAGAAGACCTCGAGCTTAAGATGGCTGAAGTTGTTCAAGTGCAGTCCTCCCACATTCAGCAGTGTACCTCATTTTATTGATTTGTTCCCTGCAATTCTGCCCTGACAGAGCGATGAATTAAAGAAAAAAGAGCTAGGGACACACTCAAAGTTGAGTTTTCCACCTTACAAGCGTACAATGGGCACAAGTTTTAAACACTCGAGGTGGTGACGGAACGCTCAGGTTCCACAGAGTTTCAGTGGTTATCGTGGAGATCCTGCCAATTCCCCACAGTAAGGCTACTTTCACACTTGGTCTTGGAGCAGGCAGAAGCATACAAAATCCGCCTGCCTAGGCGGCGAAATGGGCGGAAAACCAGGCGGCGAGCCCGATCGGTCTCAGACCAATTTTTTTCGCCACGGTGAAGTGAAAAGCGGTTTCGCTGTAAACAGCCGATGGTAAAATTTAATGTTTTCTCTTGTTCATTGTCCATTTTTAGGAAGAACAACTAGCTAAAAGTATAAGAACTATGTCTTCTTCCTCATCCATGGCACACGAAGGTGAAGACTGCACGCACAGTTGCATGAAATCACAGCTTTCGCCTGTATGTATCCGAAAAGCTGACGTTCAGTTTCGTCTCGAAACGATTGTCCTAGGCCGCGCCGATATCACGGCCTAGGCCTCTCAAGGCCAATTGCGTGAAGCGAAACTGAATGTCTGCTTTTCAAACACATACAAGATAGTAGCCCGGAGTGGAACTTGCTTTGAAAAAAGCTTACATGGAAAAGTTTCTGAAACAAGCAGAGCTGGCAACACCAAAATTGCTGCAGTAATAGTAACTCAATGGAGTTTTTATCCTCAGTCTCTAACAAGACTGCTAAATTGCACATATGGTTGTGAAAGCGCAAATAAATATACATCTTGAAACTTGAGTGCTGGCTAGGTAGCCGGCTAGTGTGGATAACGCTGCAAATGCACTGGAATGCTCTGCACTTTCACTCGTGACCATCGAGCTTAACAGCACGAGCTACTGCTCGCAGCACAGGCACACTTACACAGGCAGAGCTTTTGTAGGAGTGTATATTTGCAGCATTATGTGACTAGTGGTGCAGCATATATAAGGTACCTTTGTAGTGAACAGAATAGATAGGTAGCTGTTTGTCAACAAAATTAGTGCCAAAAGAAGAAAAACTGGGTTGACGGCAGCTGAGAATTAGGTGGTGCAGAAGTCCTGGGCACGGGCCTTATTGGCTGATTATATTGGTGTGATGTTACAGGGAAGCCTGGTGTAGCTGGGATGTCATACACAGTAGTCGAACATTAGTAGTGAATGAGCCATTATGCAATTCTAGCTTCGTAACCCATTGCTTGTATCACTTTTCTTTGCACTTTTACTTCCCTTGACTGCTATTTCTCAAAAGCAAATGGATCATTCGATCGTGGTGCAGTTCCATTTGCATGGCACTTTTGACAGACGTGCAGGACACTGTTAAGAGTTAACTCAAGTGAAGGAAAGGACATTTCAAATTCCAGTATGCTCTTTCATTCAGCCTATGATAATCGAACACCCGTTGTGTGGTGTCTTAGTGACTACAGTGTTCTGCTTTTGAGCATAGGCTTGCAAAATTGATTCCTGGCCTTAGTGGACTCGTTTCAGTCGGAATAGAAAGAAATAATGTATCTGCTTTAAAGAGACACTAAAAGAAAAAAAGGAATTTCAGCTATATTAGTCTACAAATTAAAAAAGGCCGCTCTTACCTAAAGCTCCATACCATACACGTTTCTACCAGCCAACCTACCCTCCTCCTCTGCACTCCTCTCTCACTCATTCCCACAGCTTCCAGCATCAAAGTAATTTGCTTAGTCCCAGCTTCTGGTTCCAAGCGGATGGGGATGTCACTGCCATCTGCTACTGCTGCGTAGTGGTACGATCATGCAACAAGCGTACATATTGGAACCAGAAATCCTGGAAGCAGAACTACCGGGAATGAAAACCTTGGGGGTGGAAATTGCAGAAACGGAACTGGTGTGAGTGACAAATTGGGGAAAGCAGCGCACATCAGAAGTTGGCACTATTTAGCAAAAGCAGCAGTGGCAGGTGAATGGAGGGACTTTACTCTAGCAACGAGAAGAGGCTCGGAAAGCCAAAGAACGTTCAAAAGACTTAATCGTACCAGCTTGCCATGATGTCATGGATTGTCACAACGTCTGCTTGGGCCTACACCTGTGAAGATGGATTGCATTTTATTCTAAAAGAGCCAATGACTGAGTTCATAAAGGTTCAAGAACTGCCACAACGGCGAAAATATTAAAAAAGTATACCTTTAAATCAGCGTCGTCACAGACGTAGGCTTGGGCTTCAGCATGAAACTTAAAATGAAACATTTATCTTGATTTTCTCTTCTAATCACCAACCTTTTTCCACGAAATTTATGAAAACAGTGTTGTATCAGTTGAAACTCAATTGAATAAATTGATGACCATGCTCGAATTATTTCGTTAAGTTGGAAAGTTTGTAAAATCTAGAAAATATTTTCGGTCCTTCGAAATCTAAACTTGTAATGTAGCGACACGCAAAAGTTACTGCAGCATCATATTTGCCGCTAATCCAGTCATCTGTTGCATAAACCATGAAATAATGAAAGCAACCACCATCGCCCCTACCGAGGAGTCCTGAGTTCCATGCATGGGCGCAGCGTGCAGCCTTGTGAAAATAAAGCTAAGGCCGTGACTAGAGCGCCTAGATGTTTTATTGCATCAGCTTTAGAGCGCACGCTCAAAGAAAAACCTGTGTGCCAAAATTACAAAGAAATCACTGCTTTTTTACTCATTTCAGGAAAGACTTTGTTAAATAGAGTTCGGCCAAGTTAGTTTTGTTAATTTGGGTTGATGACAATATAGAACCCTATGGGTACCTGCCAGGGAATGGAAATATACTATGGCTACTTGCCTCAAGGTGGTAATACTGTAGCTATTATGACTCGGAGGAAAATTTGTGCTGTTTTTTTTTTTTTCCATTCGTGGTGCACAGCACGGATAATGGCTGAATTCCACTTTGTGGACTCCCTTACGATAGAGGGACAAAAGGAATTAATGTGGTGCTGTTGCTTCTTGGGTATTGGTGATCGACCTGCCTGGCAGCTAATAATACTATTGCTGCGGTAAACTTCGGGCACTGCAAATGAAAAAGTTGCAATCAACTGATGTTGTGCATGAGTAGGTGTTCGAGGTGTAGAAATTTCTAGCAGCCATTTTGTATTAGTTTTATAGGTTCGCAATATAGCACTTGCATCAGCTGATTTCATCTTTATATTTGTGAAGCGTTACATGTATGGAGTTCATAAGCTTGGCATGTTGTTACTTCACCAATCTTTCTGATGTAGGTGTTCTGCGTAAAATTTATTGATTGGATAACAATGCCCGTATTTTTTTTAAAGTTTGTGTGAAAGTAATATTCACCTGTTTAATTCTTGTTTCAGTGCACTTGAAATTCTTATATTCTTGAATGTGAAATTGAGAATGTTATGAAAACCTTGGCATGATATTTGTTTGTATGGAATACTAATATGGAATGGACCTTATGCTGCTATAAGTTATAAAAATGCAAGATACTTGTACATCTGAGCCATTTGCTTAAGTCAAGGGCGTAAGTGTGCCAGACGAGAAGTCCCCGCATCCCCCTTTCTCATGTGCGAAGTAAGTGAAACTGTGTGGCCTGGCGACTGCTTATTTGCAGTGCCTGAAGAAGGGCGACACAGTGATTGGCCAAGTGAGCGGCAAGCAGGAGAATGGCCTCTTTGTCACCTTGGTCTGCATGGATGGGGGTCTGCGCCGTGAGATTCACGACCTTGCCATTAAGGTGAGTTTGCTTCACTCAGGAACTCCTTAGGGGTCCTCTTGTTTGCTCTGGTGTACTGTCCACATGAAGGTGCATTTTCTATCTCTAGAAGCAGCTGGAATGAACCTGACCACATATACAAAAGACACTTGATAGTTGATTGGACATCTTGAAATGGGAGAACACTAAAGACCCACTCCTGAATTCTAGAATGTTCACCTCGACTCTTCCCCGACTTATGAATGGCAGCGTGCCTCCATCTTGGCTGATGGTCACGCCTTTTCAATGCGGCTATTCCCGAGTGAAAAATTTTTAACAAGCTACTCTCGGTGTCTACCTAAGTGCACTGGTGTGAAGGAGCATTTGTCAAGCAACACCTCCTCCTCATTGAAATTGCTGAGGAGTTTTACGGCAGTGTGGTGTGTCTAGCGGATGCGCGATGCTATGCTTCACTTGGCAAACCTGAGGAAGAGTGTCGAGTTGAAGCCCATGTGGGAATACAAGGCAGAGTTGGTGAAGACCCACGCAGAAAGACTAGGTGTTGTGTTGACTCGCAACCGCTTTATTCATGCACGCATAATGCATAATACACGCATGAGAATTGTGAGATGAAACAAAACTGGTACACTACAGCCAACAGACGGATATTCACTGTAAGCACTATGGCTGCCGCTCAGAATTTGATGTGTGCTGTAGTGTAAAAAGAATGGTAACCCATTTACCTCAGTAATCATTAAACGCTGCCCAATAACAAAAACAGAATGTCACTGTTTACTACTCCATAGGTTTGCTAAGAAACAAATCGCACCTATCTATACTGAACCCCTGACCATGTGCATTTCGCATGCTCATTTATAGCCCAACGTTGACTGCAGTGTGCCCATTTTATTCCATAAACATTTGGGGGTACTCTTCTGTATGTATGTAATATGTTTGTCCATCACAAGAATGAAGCAGTTGTAGGCCGACGGAGCTGAGTCAGGCTGGTAGATTCATTAACTGCAGTTCAACAGAAAGAAAACAATGTGCTCTGTGTTCATTTCATTTGTCTGTTATCTTGTTGTTTTGTAGTCTACATCTTTAGTGCATCTATGTCTTTAGAATTGCCCTTCTTTAAGATATACTAGAAACCCCCGCAGTCTACAAGTATGATTTTTGTGCTCAAGTGAAACCAAATGTGAGTACAAAACCAGGTACATGCAGCCTTTCCTGTAGATTGTCCTTTTTTGAGTTGCATAGTTTGGTTATCAGTGTTCTGTCACAGTACTAGCTTTTCACACTTAATTTTCCGTTGCATTCATGAGAATTTTGACAACTACGACAGCAGCCTTCGTGGTTTCTTTTTTTTTTCTTTTTTTTTTTCGTAAGGCACTCATGACTATAAGATTCACCTAATTCACATTGTCAGAAAAAGAGGAAAATGACTTCCTCACTGTGCACTCGACTCTCAAAATCCTTTTCTGCTTATGCCACTTGTGCACGAAAAAGTCTTCCAAACTGCAAAGGTATGTAGTGTGTTTCAACTTTTCTCATTTCGAAAAACAAGTGGCAAGCACTTTCTACTAGCAGGATTATTTTTCTTTTGAACCCATCGTTATGGTAGACACGGCATGTTAGCAGCACAGCCATTATCCTGTTTCCTTTATATGCTTGCATCAGAGTTTTGCGTGCCCTATATTGAGTTTGCCAAGCTGTTTTAAATGCAAAGGAGAAGCTCTCAGCGCATGTGGTGCATATTGATCTCATTGCATATAACACAAGCAGAAAACGAACAGTCCAGCCATGCACAAAGTGACATTGAGCTGCCATTTTGTAATGCACAAGTGCATCCTAATGCCCTTTTTCTGGGTGGGCAAGGAGCTTGTGTTCAATATAATAAATGCTGAGTGGTGCTTCCTAAATACTGTACAGCTTCTTGGGAAGAGATGTCCGAAAGTGTGCCCATCTAATGGGCACATGCATGGTGTTTGATGCAAGAAGTAAAAACTTTCAGTAGTAATTAAATTGGGGTTATGCTGCTAGAAGCTTCATGCAGATACTGCTGATAATTTTCCACTCAGCTGTTTGAAATTTGGTAATTTTTCTGAAGTGGCGTTCCGTACGAGTTATTTAAACTGGAATGTGCAAAGCCAGGATGACTTAGACTTCTGGTTGGTCGTTGGCTGTCTGTGATATAGGAGAGCAGTTTCAGGCAAATTAATATGGAAATGTGCAGCTGTTAAAAATATAATATGTTTATCTGATACAGCAAGCGTTCATTGTATGCAACCAATTGAAGTGCCACGCTGAACTTTTATGCACTGTAGCATCTGAGAAATCTATTTCTTAGCTCAGTGAAGCACTTGCAAATTATGCTTGAATTCCACATTTGAGTAAGCAAACAGCACAAAGACCAGCAAGGACATAAACGAGACAAAGGCGAGTGCTAATCCTTGTCATACTATGCACTGTTTCTTATGAAGCTGAATCACGAGCTAGCTCAGTAGGCCAGCCTGCTAAGTGATATTTGCATTTCTCATGCAATGTTTGCAACCAAAGCATCTTGGTCGTTCGAAGTGCAATATTGCTGAATTTTGTCCTTCCTGGTAGCTCCTATGGGCACTATGCTTAAACTTTTCCTTACCATGGGAGATAAAAGGGGGGTATAATGTCATTTCTGTTAGTCTTTGCCCGGTAAAGTACATTCCTGATCACCGGTTTCCTTCAGTGCTCTAAATTTGTTCAGATAATGTCAAGTACCATACACTCAAAAGCTCTCCTTAGAGTGATACCAGAGAGGAAGAATATGCAAAATCACTGTCTTCTGTGCTAATTAATGTAATGTAGTTGGAGAAAATTGGTACAGGAAAGGCACTAGTGACTACACGAGCTAAAGCGACTTGCGGTACGGAATTTGTTACGCATTTAAGTCGTCAAATAAACACGTGTTGTGTCAAGCAGAAACAGTGACTAGGAAACGTATACAAAAGTACATGCATAAAATGGATGATTGAAAGACATCCTGGCATTAAATTAACTTGGTCTGATTGTCATTGGTCATATGCTGTTGCATGCACTGCTAGATGCCTCCCCCCGTCCCAAAGAACATTGTAAACTTATGAGAGCAATAAAACTCAGGGAAGTGAGATTGAGATAAATGTGTGAACGAAACCATAAAGCTATTTGCACACATTCAGAGGAATCGATGTGGTCGCTTTGTTCTTGTTCTGTGCATTCTGTTTTAGCCTGATGTGTGTGTTCACTGGCAGATAGTGACCAATAAGTGCAGTCGAATCCGTTTATAACGAACTCGATAGTTCCGCGAAAAGTGGTCGTTATATCAGTAGGTTGTTATACAGTTAAACCTCGATATAATGAACTTGAATGTAATGAAATGCTCGGTATAACAATTTAACTTTTCATAACCTCTTGTCCATAGAACACCACGTATTTAGAACCTCAGTTTAACGAAGTGTGTTTGTAAGTGATAACAATACAGTCGACTCCCGTTAATACGAAGTTCACGGGGACCGCAAAAAACTTCGAATTAAACGAACTTCCAATTAAGCACAAAACACAAAAAACAGCACTTTATTTGTGGCGAAATCGAGTATTTTCTCTAAGAAAAATAGTCTGTCATCTTGCTTTGCTTCTTCTTGCCGAATCGCGCTACTGTAAGCAAGTTCTGCAGGCTGTAGATGTGGCGGAACGCTTCTTCCGCGTTACCTTCAGCGGCAAAGAAGCGCTCCGCAAGAGCAAGGCCCGCAGCTACATCGGCAGCCTTAGGTTGCGGCTCGCCTTCAACGTCATCGTCGCTTTCCTGGGTCGCTTCCTGGGGCCGAATAATCTCTACAATTTCGCTATCCGTCAGCGCACCGCACGTTTCGACCGCCTTGTCTACGGCGACGTAATCTTCAAAATTGACGTCCCAGAGAGCATCACCAAAATCAGTGCCGTCAAGCTCGCTTGTTGACGCTTCCTCCGCTGAAATTTCAGAGGCATCCTCCGAAGAAGCTGCCACAAAACCGCAAGCCCTGAAGCAGTTTGAGATTGTTTCTTGCTTCACACGATCCCATGCTCGCGCCAACATGTGGATGGCACTAAGCAGGCTCACCTCGTACTTTGTGGAGCTATCCATACACAAAATCATGCGCTCGAGGAGGTGCCGCCTGTACAGGACTTTAACATTCTTGATGATGCCTTGGTCCATTGGCTGCAAAACAGCCGTTGTTTGCAGGCAAAAATGCGAGGCGTACTGCACTCAAGGCTGGCACATTCACTTGAGCACTGCAGTGATCGACAAGGAACAACACCTTGCGGTTCGAAGCAGCAAACTTGCGGTCCAATTTGCTTATCCAGCTCTTGAAGATTTCGGCCGTCATCCACGCTTTTTTGTTCGCTTCATAGTCCACAGGCAGCGTCTTCACGCCTTTAAAACATCTCGGCTTCGTGGCTTTCCCGATCACAAGTAACAGACATCGTTCCGTGCCAGTCATGTTTGCCGCGATCAGCACCGACACTCTCTCCTTGCTGCGTTTGCCCCCAGCACAGTCGTCGTCCTTGAATGTCAGGGTCTTCTCTGGTAGAAGCCGATAGAAGAGTGCAGTCTCATCTGCATTCAAGATGTCTTCCGGTCTGTATTCGGCGAGATATTCACGCAGCTTTCCGTCCTTCCACGTGGCGCATGTTTCCTGGTTAACGGACGCCTTTTCACCACACACGCTCTTGAAAACCAGGTCATGGCGATCTTTAAAGCACGTCAGCCATCCATCTGACGAAACGAAGTCATCGATCCCCAACATTGCTGCAAGCGTTCGGGCTTTCATCGCAACGATGTCTCCGCTGAGAGGAAGTTTGTTGCTCCTGGCCTCCCTAATCCAAACCAGCAGTGCCTTCTCCAACTCTGAGTAAGCGCCGGTGCGCATTCGCTTCCGAGAAGTCTTGAACTTGTCGTTCTCAAATGCATCCATTATTGTGCGCTTGTTCTTGATGTATTTAGAGAGCGTGTTCGGCTTGATCCCGTACTTCCGCGCTATGTCTTGTTTGGCGGCACCTCCCTTCTCAATTTCCTTCAAAACCTCGACTTTCGTTGCCAGGTCGAGCGTGCGATAAGAGCCACGGTTTGCCATGGCTATAAACTGCGTGACTAGGTACAGTCAATTCCGAATCGCTTGTGGAACAACGTAGCCTACGAGCTTCCCGCACAATGGCGCTCGACCAACACACGCTCGCGCACGCTGCAAGATTAATCTCGCCACTGCCAGTATGCAGCGCTGCGTGCACCTATGGCACCCGCGTGGCCTCCGCGATCAGCTCCGGCGGGAGCCGCTTTGCCTCCCGCCGGAGTTGATCGCGGAGGCCACGGCAGCCGTAGCAGTGAATAATCGCGCCGCTCCAAGAAGGATGGCGTTGCGGGCGGCTGCGGTGGCGATGACACCAACGCGGAGCACGGAACTGTTGCAACACTTGAAAAATTGCACAAGAATGACGGTCACCTCGAGGATCCCGGCTGAAAATTAACTTCCAATTAAACAATATTACTGGATGAGGACTTCGAATTATTGAGCGATTTCTTCTATAGGATTACATGCAAAACTGACGGGACCAGCACTTCACTTCTAATTAACCGAAAATTCCAATTAAGCGGCTTCGAATTATTGTGAGTCGACTGTATAAAGAAATTTCGCTTCCGCTGCAAAGGAATGCTGAGACAATAAAATGGAAACTTCCGTGGACGCAGATGGTCAGATGGTTTAATTATAAGCAACTGCTTGCAAACGTGTCTCTCAAGTTGTATGTGGGCGACAAGAGCAACCGCTGAAGTGGAGCTGCAACATGTTCTCTATAAAGTCCAAGTGCGATAAGATCCTATCACACCCTTTGCACTTTGTGCTTTAGGTGCGAATGAAAGTGCGAGGGTGAGACAAGAAATATGGTGGTTTCTCGAGTGCCTTGTTGCATGACGACAGCGTTCTCACCAACTTGGACCGCATCGACAGGAACGCTTGAGCGGCCGTTGTTCCCATGGTGGAAAGACATGGATGGTCGTTCCAAATTATTGAAACATGCAAAATGCAACAATTGCGACAATTGTGCAAAAGACAAGAGTGACGCTGTCACGGCGCCCAATATCGTGCCGGCACACGCCCCGTGCCATGCTGTTTATCCTGTGCAGGGCACGCCTCCTTGCCTTGAAAACGCATGACCTTCTTTGTGGCTTCCTAAATCGGTGCAAGGCAGTAACTCGCTCATCTTGCCAGCCGTATCATCGCTGTTAGACTGGAGCAGTGTGCACACTGCCGTGCGCCCGGCCATGCTTTCGTGCTTTGGCAATTCGTATATGCCTTCTTTTTACAGTGACCGGGTTCGAAGCATTCGTTGTAGCAGTATGGCAATTCAGAAAATATTCATTATATCCGGAAACGGTTTATATGGGAGGGTCGGAAAATTGTAAATGCCCTGAAGTGTGGTTGTTATAACTGATAGGTTGTTATGTCTGGGATCGTTGTTAGTGGGTTCGACTGTATTCTCAAATAGCAGGTGACCATTAAGTTTTGTGCACTTCACATTACACAATATTGAACAGCGGGACTTAATTTCTATGCTTGAGCTATGCATTCTTTGTTTAGCTGGGTCCCAGTTACATTGACATTTTAAGACAGAGGTTCCCAAATTGTGTTCCAAGAACTGCAGTTTAGTTTCTGCAAGTGGAACCCTCAAATGCAAAACAGGAAAAAACAATGTTTTGGTTATGTATTTTCACAATTTTTGATTTAAAGAAGAAATTTTGCATTGCATTTTCGATTTAATGCAGCATCTGCATGCCAAATCTGCCCTTTATAAGTCCTTGCGAGAAACCTGCGCAGCAGTGAAGTGCAAAACATCTGTGCTATTTTAGGGCCCAAGGTGTTCGCACTTGGCATTTGTCATTTGTGGTCATGAGGGTGGTTTGTAAAATCAACTTGGAAATTTTGCATCTGAGGGCCACTTAGAGTGAAATATTATTGCCGAGTGATGATGACATTGGTAACTAACACGCAGGGCATCAGTTTCATACTTTCACCGGAAGAAAAATGCGCAACTAGTCTAAAGAGCATGGCTGCATGCTACTGTAGCTTCAGGCTGGCGCGGCTGGCTTTATTGGCTTAGTGTTGTAATCAATATTTCGAAGACCATTCCACAGCGTGTGAACTTGTGACATCTATTTGCAAAAAAAAAAAAGGAAGGAAAAAAAGAAAGAAACAAACATTCAGTGGTGCATATCGATGAACCATACACGTGTGGAAGGCATGGTGGAAACATGTTTTCACCATGCCTTGCATAAGTGTACGGTGCGTGCACAACGTGGGAAGAAGCAGACGAAACGGAAGTACAGTTGCCATCATAAATACGCGACCCACAGCTCTGGGGCTACACCGCGGCGCTGCTATCTCCATAGGGCGCTCGCTATGAGAATGCACAGAGTGACGCCAATCTTCGCCCTCACTCTCGTGCGGCCAAGGCTTGATAACTTTCAAGTGCGGGGTTCGTCAGTGCGCATGCTAGCCTTCCTCCCTGCGCCAGCTTGCGTTCGGCTACGTGCACAGAAGATATGCCTGGCAGTGTCCGATTTGGTTTCACGTTTCATGTTTACGTGCACCTCACGCCCTGATGTGCTGCGCTTCAGTGCTTGGCATTTGAACGGATGGCGCACGTACATGCAGGCTCTCAACGAAAGACGTCATTGCAAAGCATTGGTGCATAGGAGTAGCAAGCAAAGAGCCACCACTTTGTTGGTGTCAACGCCCATCGTGACTAATGTTCCATTCTCGTTTAAGGTGAAAGTGTTACTAGGCTTACATTGTAGAAACCGTACGAACCTGCCATCCATACCTGGAAGCCGTCCGCTGCCGCCGTGCCAAGAACTACAGCAGCAGGGCAAACTAAGCAAAATGGAAACGCTCTCCTGTGCACTTATCATCAGCTGCGAAACAGCCGAATGCTGCACTTCAATTTATCAAGTGCGTGACTTGGCCGCACGAAAGTGAGGGCGAAGATTGGCTTCACTTGGTGAACCCTCAAAGCAGGTGCCAGATGGAGATAGCAGCGCTGCGGTGTGGCCCTGTAGCTGCTCCTGCGCCCGGAGCCGTGGGCTGTGTATTTTTGATTGCCACTGTAAATCTCTCTTGCTGCGTGTGAAGCAAAACAAAAACATGCAGACATTCGGTTTGTGTGTTTTATTTCTCTTAGCTCTAATGCGTCTATTCAAGCATGTTGCACAAATAACAGATGTTGCCTTGAATAATTCTCGAAGTTGCATGTTACAATGAGCGACGTCACAGCGCGAACACGTGTATGTAGGCGCACTGGCACGTCACGTCATCCTTTGGCTTGGAGTGCGGCAGGCGCGAGCAGAAGGGAAAACGGTGTTGAGTTTGAAATTTCAGATCTTTCCGTGGCGCCTAGCAATGTAATACTTTGCAGACAAGATCCTTATCACGTATTGTACGCTCAATATGGCCAGACCTGGTGGGGGGCCCTTTAAGCTAGTGGCAACAAGTCACGTCACATGTTCTTGGCGTTCTAAAGAATTGCATGCATCGCAGGACGAAGTGGTTAGTCTTGGGGTACGAGGGCGACCATCCCATTCGCGATTGTTGCGGAATCGTTTGATAAATGCAGAATATCATTCACGCTATGAACCACTCAGAGAACATGTTGTGATTCATCATTGACTGTGGGAAAGTGCTATCCTATAGTGTTGACGGTGAATATTGAGTGAACAATTTTTGATTCTGTGAAGATAAAGTTAGCTGATTTGGCCCTTTTTTTTCCCCAATCGGAGGCATGCTACAATTTTCTTCCTGAAAGATTGGGTGTGTATTCAATTTGGGGACATGCTTGAGTCGGGGCAAATACTGCCAAATTAATTAGCGGTGGGTTACAATGTTTTTTCCGGCTCTTGTTCAACTCGCTGGTTATTTTGACAAATTTCATTGGCCCCATAAGGTCGTATAAACGGAAGTCAACTGTATGCTGTGTGTAGCCATTTGGTCAGTTAATTGGACACTTATAGCGATTACATGTATAATCACATTGGTGAAAAGAAGGAAAGTGGAGGGGTTTCAGGTAACTCTGAGAAGGCTGGTGGGGTTCCCCAAGGCCAGAAAGCTTGAGAACCCCTTCTTTATGGCAAACACATGTATTCTATTAATGCCAGTATGCAAGCGCATCACCTATAGTACCATCTGCACAGCCTACTGGCTGACCGTATGAATGTGTGCTACAAAAGCCTGGTGCTGGTCGTTGGGCTCCATCCATCCTAAGAAGCGCATTAATAGCAGCGTTCGCATGCAGCGGTGCCATTTCAGTGCACTTGAATTGTAGCCAATATGGCTAGATAGTGCAGACAGCTCACGAGTGCTCTGCCATCCGAACAGAAGCTGCTACTCGCGTCCTTCCTAAGATGGGCACGAGCCAACAAAAAAGAAAATGCACTCCTTACTGGCGGTGCAATTTTGTACTACAACTGATGTCACCAGGAGTTACTGGCTGACATCACAGACGTTGTGCACTCAGCTTTGCTGTTAACATGTCTGAGGTCTGTGCTGAATTACCAAGCATTTTCTTTCGCATACCAGAGAGCCTAGTGGTTGACAAGAATATGGAGACTTGACCTAATTAACAGTGGTTGAAACAAATGTCTCGAGTTGGAGCCAACATACGGCGAGTGGCCCTTTTCAGAATGTTGGCTCCAGTTCGAGCTATCTCTTGTTTGAGCTCGCTTGATCACATCAGTGCTTAGCGCTAGCTAAGATGTTGTAGTACTGCGACTGTTGGCATACTTTCATTCAGTGTCCTTGCTTTTCTTCGTTTCTTTCTGCAGTCTTCCTTTTATTAATAATTATGCTTTTCTCATCTAGGGAGGGGAGGACTTTCACCATAGGTAATCACCACACCAAGAGAGTGGTAGATGTCACATGCGAGATTTGAATGCCTGTAAAAAGGACCCATTCTGGTATTCCTCCTCATGACACAAAAAAACTGATGGCAATGTGAAAGAAAAAAAAAAGCGCACATGTGTACTTCCAGGGTGTTTGTCAAAGTTTCTGTGCAGTGTGTGCGTGTGCTGACAGCACATGTGAGTATTTTCTACCCCCCACCCAGCGTTCAATGCCCACTTGTTGATGATTGTTGCCATTGTCTCCAGTGTGTGTCCTCTTGACACTGTTTCTAGGGCACAGCAGCAAGACTGGCTATGTGAGCGAGCGAAAAAAACAGAATGCTCTCCCTTCGAGTTCTTGTGTTGGTTAAAGAGAGTGCGAGAGAAAAAAGTGGAAGGACTGTCATGTTATGCCACATCTGCATCCCAACAACTCGAATGTGTGTCTACTTCCGGCCAACGTCTTCCTCCTCCTCCTTCTGCAAGACAACTGCCCTAAGGGTTTGAGAAGAGTGTACTAGCACTACGGCGCCTCCCTCCTTGCCCATGAAAATGTGCACCTGAGGGCAGGAGAAGATCCTTGCCGAGGGTGAAGACTCCTGCTTGATTCACATTTATTATCTTCTTTCCCCTGCTGTTTATGTGTGGTGGATGGTCATGCCATTTGTGCACGGCCATCAGCTGTTTAGATTGTGTGGCACATAATTGCACGGAGCATTGTAATTGGCCATTTATGTCCCCTATCTCCAGGAACAGTTCCTGCTGTATTTTAATTGTTAGCCTTGGTATAAGTGCTGCCTTAGCTTTAAAAAAAAAGAAGATAAACACCTATTCAAACTTATGCAGACTTGTCAGACTCTTGCAGTGTTTACTGCATCTTCTAAAGTGTTCTAGTGTTCAGAAAAAAATGAATAAAAATGGTTACTCCCCTTGAGATTTAACAAGTAATTGTATACAGCCAGCTTTTGTCAGAGTGGAGTTGTCTAATGGGAAACGTTCCCTTTTTGTTCTCCTAGGCCTTCTGCCCTCTCAATCAGGTGCCCACGTTCTCAGCTCATGAGAGCCCGTTTGACGTGTTTCAAACCAAGGACCTTGTTAGAGGTGAGGCATGTTACTAGAGCACTGTTCTGGAAATGAACTTGCACTGACGGCTCAACTGCTTTGCTTTCAGCTGTCGTGATCAGCTGCTCTTCTGAGTCTGAGCGCATCATTCTGTCCATGAAGCCAGATGCACTTCCAGCAGACCAGCAACACTTGTTAAAGCTGGTAAGAGCACTCATATGTTGTGTGGTCTGCATGAAAACTAGATTATGCTTCTGTCAAAGAAATTGGACATGACTCGACATATAAAAAGCCTATTTGCTAAAAATAGTGGCGCAGCTGTTTGTCAGTCATGTATATGAGCCTGGGCAAATCGATCGATAGTATTGGGACTGGTAATGGTTGCTGTTTTGTTGCTTGCAAGTGAGGCTCCTAGAGCTTGTAAAGCTTTTTTGTCTCTATACCTTGCTGTGCCAATATCGCACGATTAATCTTGTTTTCCTGGCGCTAATTCTTGTCCCCCCCCCCCTTTCCCCCATTTTTTTCATTCAGTAGTGTCATAGCTGTCTAGCACCTCTATCTACAACTAGCGAATTCAGTTAATCACTTTCTCTTCTTTATTTCTTTAATAAAGTATCATGATTAATCATCAGTTACTCATTTTACCGCTTGTTTCTAAATGGCTGGCGAGTGGTTAGTAATCTAGCAGATTTCAAGGAGCTGTTGAGCTTGCAGATCTTGGCTTGAAACGTTTGAAAAGAGAATCATGTTGTAGTGAAGCTTAGTATTATATGACGATGTGCAAAAGCTTTTCTTTTTTCTTTAGGCTTTCTCATTCTAATTGTTTAGAGTGATTGAACAACATTCTAGTGTATTCTAGTTCTAAGTTTTAATCTCTTCAACATTTCCTAGGGCTTGGTTACTGAGGAAGAGATCCCTTCCCACCACAAGTAAGTTAGAGCTACACTTTGGTCAGCTCTTCTCCTGTTAGCACAGCATTCACGTTGCGGTGCCTGTGTGTGCACTTTGTGATGCACTTTATTTTCTTGCATGTAGGCGACTGATAAGCACTCATGGCCGCTCATATCAAGAAGTCCTTGAAAGAACCATCGGTTTCAACAACCCAACCACTGCTAGCCATCTCTGTTCAGCATTGGGCATCCCATCTTGGAGGCAGGCATCTCTTACCAAGGCTTTGCATATGTGAGTAGTGGTTCAGCAATGCTGTTTAGCTACAGAAGGCTGTCTAGCTCATTATTTACTTCTTGAGGAGGGGTATTGACAGAAAATTCCAGAAATTTGATGTTTGTGGCGATGGTCAGCTCTTTGTCTGCATGACTACTTTTTGGCCAAGGGTTGCTGGCAAATATTGCATACATAAGACTGGCTGACTGCTAACTGCAGCACCCTGGGACGACGACGCTACATAATGTGTTTTGTCTCTCAAGTCTTAGTGAGTGGATGCGATGTCAGCCAGGAATGCTGACGTCGCTGAATGATGTGCAGGAGCATTCATGGCTGTTATCTCAATTTGACTGCTTGCTCCTGACCTTCTGCTTGTAATACAGTTAAATCTTGGTATAAAGAAGTTCAATATAACGAAATTCCCTATATAAAGATGTATTTAAGAACACCATGTATTTGGCACCTCAACATAGCAAAGTAGGTTCATACACAATTTCTATATACAGTAGAACCGCGTTGTTACGTTCCTCACTGCTGCGTTTTCCCGGCTGCTACGTCGTTTTCATCCGGTCCCGGCATAGCTTCCATAGGATCCAATGTATAAGGAACCCCGCTGTTACGTAGTAGCTGTGAAAAAGTTCCCGCATGATACGTCGCAACTTAGCACCCCAAACCTGCCTGGACTAAAGTAGGCAACGCGCTCCAACCGCCATTTTGGCTTTTGACGAGTTTTGGCCGGGCTTGGCCGGGCTTGGCTATAGAACTGGCTGCAAGAAGCCGCACACCAGTTCGAGAGGCCGCCACTAAGTGGCCATTCGTGAAAAATGCTCTCACTATCATCATTGTGATTACGGTCACCGCATGGTTTTTGGACGGGTCGACTCATGGAGGAAGGAAACTCGGGAGAGGCCCTGACGTCACTGTTTGTGAAGCTAAAGTGAAGCCGGAAGTTGGCGTTGTTCATGGCGTTGCTCTGCCTATCGGGCTAGCTCTCCTCTCTTGCTTACATTTCTCGCGAAACCAAGCCGTGCCGCGCGCAACCGGGCTGCTCGGATGCGCGCACTCCGCAGCAATACTAAACAATCGTTAGCACGCTAGCATGATTACGCCAAAGACGGCAAAATTTCCCGTGGATATTCCTTCGTCCGTTGCCATTGCCGTGGCGCGGTGACGGCAAGGAGCACGAGCCGCATGATGCCGGGGAGTTGACAAATCCTAGCTTTGGAGAAGCCGTCGCGGCTCTGGACCTCCTCCGCAGGTACGTCGCACCTCACGGCGACGCTGACAGCAATGCGGCCTTCCAGGCTATTGTGAAACGTGTGGTGATTTCTAGCGAGCGAAAGAAACGGCAAGCCACCATTCTAGACTTTTTTAAGTCCTAAGCGCACTCTGTGGAAATACATTGTCTATAGGTGAAGCTGCACTTTTTTCATTCATTTTTGGAGCTTTCTTCACTGTTGCGTTTTCCCGGCTGTTACGTTTTTTTTTCCCCAGTCCGGCGAAAAACGTATGAACGGGGTTCCACTGTACATGTAACTAAGTTTCACCGCTGCTGCAAAGGAATATTGAGGCAATAAGGAAAACTTCCGTGGATGCTCGTTCATATGTTTGAATTACAAGTGGCTCCTTGCAAACCCAGCTTTCAAATCACACATTGTGTGACTAAGAGCGACTGCCAGAGCAGCGTCATGTTAGTGTAAACTCCGACAGGATCCTATCGAGCTCTGTAGGCTGCATGCTTTCGGTGCTCCAAGAAGTATGGTGGCTTGATGGACGCCGCCTTCCCGTGCGAGCCAGGGGAAAAGGGGGAGGGAGTGAGCTCGCGCACGCGAGAGGAGAGGTGAGAAAGTCGGGGGGGGAGGGGGAGGGGGGCACTTATCTCCACTTTTTAACGTGGCCATAGCTGCACATGGCCGTCAGCACGGCTCAGCCACATACACAGCCTGCATGTCCTGTTTGAGAGGCAATTTGCTGCGTTTGCAAAGCCTGGGCATGGCATGGCATGGCAAGATGCCATGGCATCATGTGTGCTGTCTCCGCTATGTTTAGTACTGGAGTTTGCATACTCTTGAATTTCAGAGGCGCATAGAACAGAGAGGCAGATGAAGCATTCGCTCCCTGCTCCCGGCGCTTTTCATGACAGGGTTGACCCCACTGTGGGCGGCACTATCAGCCACAGGGGCAGAGTGGACATAAAAGTGTAACTGGCTTTGCTTGATACCGCGGATGTGAAGATAAGGTTGACACCGCATGATACTGTCTCTTTCGTTCACAATTCTAAAATTCAACAAAATGATCACCTTTTTCTAAGCAAATTTGCTTTTTCCGGTTGCCTAGTCATTCAGAAAATTTTGCCTCTTCTGTTTAAGAAAAAGCCATCAGCTACTGTACTTAGTTGTACCGAAAGTGGAGTTTCCTTATAACAAAATTTTGATATAATGAAGCAGATTGTTGGTACTGTATTAGAGACTTAACAGTATCGAGTTAACTTTATGGTGCTCTCTGATACTTTCTAGTCACGTGCATAATCAGTTAATATCAACAAAAAGCATAGGCCATGAAGCAATGAAATGTTTGCATGGCTTAATTACTAAATGGCACACACCACAAAGACAGTCAATTTAGTGTAGGCAAACTCTGAAGGACAGCAGCAGTACCAGTGTAGCAACTTTTGGTAGGGTCATAAACTGTTTGTTTAAAACAGCCTTGGAAGCTGTATTACTTGTCTTATTTTTTTCTTTAGTAGGAGAGGTACTGGAATACACTGGTAATAATTGTCTTTGCTATCGGCAAGATTGTAGAAAAGGGGATGCTGTTTGTCATTGCAGCAAAAATATGTCTGTGCTTTGGTTGAACACAGAATGACAAGAAGTTGGCACTGCTGCAGCTGTTAGTTTAAATTTGTGACTCTTCTACTAGTCTTAGATTAGTACTTTTATAGGAGAGAGAGTGCTGTTTCTTTTGACCAGGTTTGGTGATGATAGCTTGACTTCTGCCATTAGAATGTTGCTGTAATCAGGCATTCTGCACTATTCGCAGGCCTGCTCCTTTGAGATGCCCCATTTTTAGAATATAATCTTGGTTGGCTGTTCCTAATGCATACATTGCTGGTGCTCTTGCAGGAAAGAATACCCCAAAGAAGATTATGCAACAGCTCTGCGGAAGGCCCAGTCGTCCAAGTGGGCCTACAAGAGGTGTGTGTACGCCTTGTATGGCAGCTCATTTTTTCTGTGCACTGTAGCAAAAGCCCACATATAACAGTAGCAATAACATTACAACACTTCTCAGGACCTTGCTACGAGACACTGGTGTGACACAATGCACAGTTTGGTTCAGCAAGCATATTACCAGATCTTTAATTTCCTTAATTTATTCTTTATACTGTTGAACTGGAATCATGTTGTCACTCCTGCAATTGACTTACGAGCAGGTGTTGGAAATTCTGTTGTCTTTGTGTGTCTAGTGCGGCATTTTAAGTTTTACATCAAAGCTGTTAGCCTCTTGGTGGTCGGCATTTTTTGTGTCCGTCCGTGAACAAAAATTGTCATCAGCAATGGCTCGTGCCCCCCTAAGCAAGCAAAAATGCAATGGCTCATCCCCCTCATAATGCAGAGGCTACAAGCACTCGGCAAAGTGAAGCGAACAGTGCATACATTCATTGAAATCAGCCATACAACACACAGAGAACAGCATACGTTTCAATAAAGAACAAGCTCAAAACAAGCATCCGTACCATCAGTAAAGCATTGCCTACCCCCTCAGCAGTTGTAGTGATCGTTTTGCGCTGGACATCCACTTTCGTATGGCCGTAATGGCAATTCAATTTTTAATTCAAAATTCTGCAAGGTGTCAGCTTGGCTGTCCATCAATTATTCTGGAGTGATACTCTAGGCTGATCACCTTCAGGAATATTGTTTTCAGCGGATGTGAACTGGTTCAGCTAGCGGGCACAATGCACGTCTCTCCAGTGAGATGTCAGGCCAGATGCCATGTCATGCAGAAAAATTATCCCAGAATGTGATAAACCCCAGGAATACAGCCCCTGTAGTGATCCTGCAGCAATATAGTGCATGCCTACATTATTGCCATAGAGCGGCCTGTGCTTCTGTAGCCCTCATTCCTTAGAGTAAAACGTACACTTTGCTTGTACAGTCGAACCCGACTATATCGAACCCATTTACATCAAATTATTCCACATATCGAACAATTTCTGGACACGGTAAAGTTACAATGAGTATATATAGCAAAAATTACGCTTACATCGAACAAAACTAGTAGCGACTCCCGATATATCGAACGTCAAGCGGCGGAAAGTGCCCCCGGAAGTTTGCTTTCCCTCGCGGTGACGGGAAAACCCGGCGGCGCGGCTCCATTCAACCGCTCTCCCTACGTGACCGCGCTACCTCGGAGCCGCCGACACCCCCCTACAAAAAATGATCCTGGCCCACCCGCCGCAGCGCTTGCTCAGACAGCCAATCAGAGGCTCTTGTGCCCTCGTCGTGCAAGATGGCGGAAGTGCGAGTTGTCTCGCTGCTTATCTGATTCATTGTGTGCGCCTTCTCTCGTAGTGATGCCGTGATGAAGCGGCAGAATTCGCCTTTCGTTGTGAAGCTTGAAATCATAAATCGGGTCGAACCCGGTGACAAGTCGGATGTCCCCGCAACGTACAAGATTCCGAGGTGCACTCTCGGCACAATCTTGAAGGGGGAAATTAGGGCTAAAGCAGCCTAACTCGCGACCCGGTGCCCGTGGCCTCCGATGCGTACGCACGGCCGTGTACGATTGGTTCATCCAAAATAGCTTCAGCCGTACCTACTTCCGCGTGCTCGGTGATGACTGTAAATTCTGATTAATGCGACGAAGCCGTTGCCGTTGTTGCCGAAGTTTGGAGCGAGCTGTCAGAATTTCCGGAAGCTGTTGACAAATCAACGGTGGACGAGTTTGTGAGCGCAAATGATGGTGTCGCGACCACGGGAGAGCCCGGAAACGAAGACTACATTGCCGACATCGTGAGCACAAGTGAAAATGGGCACAAGGAGGAAGGCAACGACCGTCTTTGGCCCACATCCTCCGAAGTGATTGGTGCGCTCGCACTAGTCCGGTGCTTCTGCGCGAATGCGGAATGTTGCGGCCTCAGCTGCTCAGACTCCTTAAACAAAGTGGAAAAGTGCATGCCTCGCACGCAGCGAAATTGCCCAAGCAGAAGAAAATGCAGGACTATTTCGTGCGAAACTAAGCTAGTTTCAACAATAAAGTGATTTTATAAATGGTATGTGCTTTTATGACATCCAATTATTTAGCAGGCCTATATCGAATTATGCTCTATATCGAACTGACAGGCGTTTTTTGGCGAGTTCAATATATCCGGGTTGGACTGTACTTTAGTGTCCATCTTCTTTTGATATTTATCTGTCTAACTTGCTGGCATTAATCTGCAAAAGAAGAAAGGAAAAAATAGAATAAAACAAAAGTATAGCAACAATGCAGAATCTTGGCACAGGTGGCTCTAAAAGGCTACATAATTTCAAGAACATCTCTGGACAGCTCCCACTGCTTGTTTGAGGTCCTTGCACATTTGGCATGCTGATGTTTAAGTTGTTAGGTGGAGCTACTGTCCCACTGCAATATCTAAGTTTCATCCTTAACATTTAGTATTTTGTCTGGGAAGGATCTGCTTTCGCAAGAGCTCTGCATAGGGAAAATGTGCACACACAAACTCTCACACCATTGTTTCTATCTGAACAAACAACAGTCTAGGTTGAGTGGCAGACATTTAGAATGTTATTGAGCTTTACAAGTGCATAGACCAGCTGTGAAAGCTCAATTTACCGCAGTGCAACTCAAAATATTGATTGATCAAAGGCTCACTTGTTGAGCACTGTGAAGTCATGTCTGCAGGAAGTGCCCGCGCTCTCATAGAAATGTATGTCATGTGACATGGAGCATTACGTTTTTGATTATGATGTGCTGACGCAGAGCACGGACAAAAGTCATACACTCTAACCTCGTTATAACGAAGTTAAAGGGGAGCTGAAATTATTTCGTTGTATCTTACTTTGTTATACGTATCTATTATAGCCCTTTACTGTAATATATGCCCAATGGGGTGGGCACAATTGTAAACACGGAATAAGAAGACTGCTTTGCTGCCCTTGGAAGCGCTAGGCTTGTGGCCTCTGCAATTGCACTGGTGCCAATGTGACCTCCAAGGCCACACCTAGCTGCCAGCCGGCACGGCACGCCGCAGCTACAGGGAGAAGCGAATGCGTAAATCTTTTGCACCACCCCACATAGCGACGCGGCTCGTGCAGGCAGGCGTAGGCATGGCCTGGGCGTGACCCCAAGATTATTTGGGTAGATATTGGAGGCCAGGCTTAGCTGCAGCTGCCTGCACCCCACGCCGCAGAAAGAGAAGGGAATGCATTAATTTTTTGCACTGTCACACGTAGCCACGCAGGCTTGTGACATACGAAATTACGCTGGGAAGATCTCGGGAGGCCACCCCCAGGTGCGCCTGCCTGCGTGGTGCGCCACGCAGGATAAGTGAATGCACTTACCTTTCGCACTGCTGCACATAGCCGCGCAGCGCAGTGAAGCTTGCGCAGCCAGAAATATGCTAGGGAGAGGTCAGTGGAGAGGAGCGATAGTGAGCCACTCCTTGTGCGCAGCAACACGCAGCATTGAGAAAGACAAGTGTTACTCGATGGCGTATTTCAAGTGGGGAGGCGGGAGTGTTGAACTGCCGCGGTGAATGAGTGCTGAACCCTGTGAAGTGCAATGTACTTGGTGCACAACAGCTGGGTATTTTTGGGGGTTTTGGAGACGAACCTAGTTGTTGTATCCACTGGGAGTACAATTTCATTTCTTTAAAACCAGGTTTTAAATATGTGGTTCTTTATGGGAATTTCAAGGGGAGTTTTATTTACTTCGTTATATCAGTTTCATTGTAATGAGGTTTGAGTGTATTTTGAGGAATGTGAGCAATTCTTAGGGCCCTGCGACATGTGTTGGCTGGGACATTGCTTAGTCATGTCTTCTGAGCAGCAATCTTGGATTTATGGGATGAGGAGGAGGAACAAAGCTTCCACTGTGAGGCAAGAATCTCTCCCTGGGCAAATAGTTCCTTGTGGCCAGTAATAATAATCTAAAAAATGAAACTTGACGGTTAAGACTTGGCAAGTGCATGTATGGGGCCCACAAGCTCTGTGCTTTTCTGTGTTAAACAGGAGATGGAGCTGCCATTCTGCATGGCAAGGTGTGGTGGGAATAGCTTTACACTTCCTGTATTATCAGTCTACAGCAGGCACTGATTATTGGCAGCCTTATTATGCAGTTGTGTGAGGCTAATTGCTGCATTTGAATAATGCTGTTTCTGTGGATGTCTACTAGTTATCCAAAGCAGAGACTGATTCTTGTATTACTTGGAATAATTGATCGGATGGCCAGCCATGTGCTTGGCATTACCACTCTGCACATGTGCATGTCATTTGTCATATTTAGGAACTGCTCAAGCAGTTGTCATGTTATGTGTGGGCTTCACTGCAGTTTTATAAGGGTTCAAGTGGCGGCGGGGTGTTTTTCCTTTCTTGTTGGTAATGGAATATGTCTCAAGCCTACAAGCATTAATTTTGCTTTTCTTTTTTAACTTCCACAGATGTGACGTAAACAGCTTGTAAGTTTCACTCTTTTTGCTGGTAGGGTCCTCATGCCCTGCAAAATTCTGGCCAGGTAATGCCTTGGCACTGTTACCTTTGGTCGCTGCTTAATCTCTGCACCCGACTTGTGTGCATCTGTGTTACTGGTTCCCCGTGGTTGATGCTTGGGTGACTGGCTGGGTTTTGTCCCCTCCTCTTTCTTGTCAGCCTGTTCCTCCTCCTCCTCCTTTACACTTTGTAATCAGTCAAGCACCCTTTCTGCAGCAGCTCGGTGCTATTCTAAAAGCTCATAGGGGATGGGCTGCAAAAATTATATGTATTGGTATAAGTGCCAAACTGATAAGAAAACTAGGACAAGTTATTTTTGCACACCCATAAATCTCTGTGCATCTTTGTTTATTCTGAGAGGATAAGTCTGAAACACGGTAAATGCAAGTTCCAACAGGATCGCCAGTCTAACCTTTTGAAAAACGTTTACTGATGCCATAGGACTATGGTCAGCCTGCATTGACCGAAGCATTTGCATAGTACATATTTTGTTTTATGCACCCTTCTACACTTCCTACAATTTCAACAGTCAATAGTACATGTAGCTATTTACGAAATTGGAGAATGATTGTCAAGTGCTTTTTTCCAAAGTACTCCGGGGGTCTCGTATCACGCAGGAGTACCAACCACCCCTAGTTTGGGCTTAGTGAGCCACACAAGGCTGTGTCGGGTGTCACCTCACGCAATTTGGCGTGCGCGCTCAGGCCGCAAAAGTGCGAGGGCACTGAGCACTGCGCATGTATGAGGACACGGTATTGCCCTTAGTTGGCGGAAACCATTTGTTTCTGGCAACACACAAGACTGCACAAACGCCTGATCCCGAGCCAGCGTTGGAATCTAAGGGCTCCCGTGCCAAGGGCAAAAGATACAGGAAGGGGTGCTGCTAGCATGTTGCTGCTAGATGATGACTCCCACTGACACGCCGCTAGGAAAAATCCCTGCAGCTATGCTGCTTACTCTCGCAATAACCATTGGGCCCACTCGCAAGAGCTCGGGCAATCTCCGTTGGCTTGGGCCTCTGATAAGTGCAGCTCAGAGCAGTATGGCCATGCGCGAGCACTAGACACTGCTCTTTGGCTTAGCGCCTGGAAAGGATCAACACAATGTTCACCGTACGTGCAAAGGCACCTACTCAAGTCCGAGACACAAAGGGGCTGGTGAACGAGAGGAAAATATGTACGTATCCAGTGCTGTCCCGGAGAGATTTCCCTTGGGCTTGCTTTCCCGACAGCCACTGCTGACAACCGTTGCAAGTGGGAGGGGAGAGGCATAGGGATGACAGAACAGGTGAATGCCCGCACTTGGGCACCAGGGCATGCCTCAATCTCCACAGTGCTTACTTCCGTGAAAAACTTGAGTACTTCTGTAACCAACATATTGGGCTGTTAAAAGAAAAGCCGACCTTGAGCCAAAGCGCATCATCAGCACGAAAGATACAAAAAGGCTACAGCTACAAACCCTCAACCTTTGGTGGGAGCCGAACCATGACCATTTGTGGTAGTTGAACTGATGACCTTTGGTGTTAATGAAGGCGAAGTTAATTCAGGCACAGGTAATACAGATAGTTAAGGCACTCGAACCCATGACCTTGTATGGGATTCCAACCTTTGGAATTAGGACGGATGACTAAGCAAATTAAGAGGATGAGTAAATGAACTAAGAGGGATGACTAAGCGAAGTAGACTTAAGTGAATCAAGGGGGATGTGTACAATTAAGTGGGATGTGTGCATCATGTGCGAGTCTTCAATGCATCTGCACTTGGGCTTTCGCCTTCAAGTCGTCTTGGGGATAACATAACAGACCCTGCATTTATTTTTTCCAGGTGATCTTAACATTTCTGAAAAAAAGTATCACTGCTAGAATTCATCTTTACCCGATGCAGCAGTGATTCAACTGAAAAAAAAAAAATGCATACTTCAGGATGCACTTCTGACATTTTAAGTGCAGCGTAGAGTGGCCTGCATATCTCCCCATTGTTATTTGCACAGTGGTTGAAATGTTGAGGATTAATAATCTGTTCAAAGTGGCTTGTTGGCATATTGCCATCTCCACAGGCAGTTTAAAAATGTTTCAGTTGTGTTTGGAGGCAGATTAAGCTAAAATTGACGTGGCTCATTTGGCTGTGCTGTATAACTTCTGGTATGCACAAAGAATTATGAAAAGCTACTGGGAGAGAGCACTAAATTGAGGAGTCTTCGATATTTGTGAATTAAAGCAAGCGAAGCCCATCACTCTTGAGTTTGGGTCAGATTACTTGTGGAACGCTGTTTTTTTTTTAAAGTGTAATGTTATGTACATATGGGGTGACATAGTACACTGCATTAAATAAAGGAAAAGATCCTGTGTAAAGACATTGATGGTAGACTTGTAGTTTGTACACAAAAGATCAGTGTAGTCACACACATACACTTATCATAGATATGTAATGAAAATGATGATGACACATATGCCAGAAGGGAATATGCAGATGCAGTGGAAGAGAGGGCCTTAGTAAATAAACTATGGTCGCCTTAGCCAGTGGGGTGTGCTTTACTGGTTTACGTTGCAATATTGCTACCACTACCTGTTCCTTCCTGGGTCACTGCTTGCTCATTGTTGCATGTCCTTGCCTTCTGCCAACTACAGCTTGAAAGACGGAGTGATGCACTTCAAGGCTGGCAACCACAGTGAGGCATTTGCTTGCCTCAACAAGGCCCTCCAGATTGACCCCGAGAACGTGGAGGCCCTGGTGGCACGGGGCGCTTTGTGAGTGTTCTTCCCAGTGACTTTATATGAGCAGCCACATTTTGCGATTGCTGTGTTTACCCGGTTCCAGTATCCACCTAACCTTGTTTTCTTATAAATGGGTTTGAATATTACCTCCACATTAAAACTGCGTGCAAAAGGAAAACGTATTTGCAGTTTTAGCACCTGCCTAGTGTCAAAACCAGTATCACCACCAACACCACGTTGCGACAGAACACATTCTCATTTAGTTTCCTGTTCGCGACTGTGCTCAACTCTTCGTTTTGGACTTCCTTTTCCTAACTAGCTAATGGCTAGAACATGCCACTTTCATTGCGAAAGCAACAAACTAAAGTGAATATAACTGGAAAAATTGGCAGTGTTTATTAGGTCTGTAGGCCACCATACTGTTCACAAAGGTTGTGAAGTCAGCAAGAAATGATGAATGTTAAATGCAGTTAATGGCATAGTGAACACCAACAAAATGCTGCTAAACAGTGGTGAAGCTGTAAAATGAGATTTTATATATTTTATTTTTCTGTTTCCATTGTGTGATGTCTGCTTTTGTTAACAGTTGGTAACCACTGAAGGCACTGTCTCTGAATGATTGATTGTATGCAAAGTCAGCCTCATTTGTCATCGTTGAAAGGAGATGACTGGTTTAGTGGCTGTTCCAACTAAAAGTCTGGCTTTACTCACTACTGCTAATAGCAGGTCGCATGGTCTATACTATTCAACAGATGCTACTCGGGAAAAAAAAGTGTACTAAAGATTTGAAGATACTGCCATTCTTAGAGCTTTTCATGTAAATTTTAAATTTGCCGTTAGTTTTTCTGTAACTGCTATATTTCTTTAGTTATCTCCTACACAACTGCAAAATGTGGTGATCTTTGGAGGCACTTCCTTGTGAATAAAATCACAAGAAGCATCCTGCCGTACCCTATTTAACTTATTTATGTGCCGATATCTATTCTAACAGTTTGTACAATTACTAGAACTATGCAAAAAAAATTAGGACACTTTAACAAATTTTTTCACAATTCCACGAAATATAACCTTGCACTTTTGCAGCTACTGCCAAGAGATATTGCTATTTCGAGGAGATATCAGCATTCTACTTATCTTGAAGCATATGTATGCCAATTCTTGTTAGTATAGGACAATTATAAGTGCACAAGGTTATTCTCATGGGATTGCGA
The DNA here is from genome assembly GCF_050947875.1 of Dermacentor variabilis. Taxonomy (NCBI): domain Eukaryota; kingdom Metazoa; phylum Arthropoda; class Arachnida; order Ixodida; family Ixodidae; genus Dermacentor; species Dermacentor variabilis. The sequence continues at coordinate 14,223,580 of NC_134569.1, read as the reverse complement.
AAAAAATTGGTTTACTAATTTTTTTCTTGCATAGTTTCACTAATTATATGTGCAGTTTGGAGAGATATCTGCACTTTGCAGTCTACAAAGAGCTAAATAAGCTACGGCATCATGCTTCTTATGAAAATTTAACGCACAAGGAAGTGCCTCCAAAGATCACTATATTTTGCAGTTGTGTAGGACATAACTAAAGAAATATAGTAGCTACACAAGAACTCACATGTTTGAAGTCTGCATAAAGAAACTCCATGAATGCCAGTATTTTCAACTCTCTAGTACCTCTTTATTTATTTTTTTTTTTTTTTTAAGTAGCATCTCCTCTTCATTATGCAGAAGTTGCTAACTTCTGTGGCTTTGAGCTTCAGGGAATGGTTCTCATATAACCACCTTGTATACTTACATGGCACTGTGTGCTGTTCAAAACTAAGATCCTATTGACAGTACCTGCTCTGAAACAGTCACTAGAGTGCTGGGAATTCAACTAATGACCAAGCACTGTTTCAGATGTTATGAATTACTAACAGAAATGTTTTTGCATGTGGATACTGAAGCATAAATTTAGAAAAATTTCAATAAAAAGCCCGTCCAATTCAAGCATGCTCATGGAGTGGCTGTTGTGCTGTGCTCCACACTAACGCATTGTTTTCTTTGTGGTGGTTGGTTCCCCAGGTTTGCGAATAACAGTAACTTGCGACGTGCCCTAGAAGACTTCGAGCAGGCACTGACTTTGAATCCAAACCATCCCAATGCCCGCAAGTACATGTCCGAGACCCTGGTTGCCCTCGGACGCTAGTGAGTACAGCCTTTCATGCCCATTTTGCCGAAGTGCTTGTGTGTCCTTTGAAGTTGTGATATTGGTTAGGTCCGCCTCTCAGTTGGCTGCTGCTACACTTAAAAATATGCCCTTCAGGTTATCATAAATGGCTCTTCACTAGCTTTTTAAGCCAAATGTGCATTGACTGTGCTGTACTAATCAGTCTCAGTTCGTGTCATTGTTGGCATAGTATTCTTACCATATTTACTTGATCGTAATGTGCACCTTATTTTCATACTTCGAGAACTTATGCAGTGCAATGCATAAGTTAGCAATGCCTATCATTCTTCATCGTAACAGTAAGGGTGATCCACTCTCAACTGCACATAGAGAATTTATTGTATCCAATCTAAGGTGAAATGAACATCACTCTTCATTGCATTCAGAGGTGGCCTTATCACTACCAACAGCCCAGAAAATGTCACCTTCAGTGGCATTCGAGAAACAGTATTTCTAAAATTGCTTGCAGACGACAGCAGCCTGACAAATTTCAGGAGCAGGCAAAATGCTACAGTTCCCGCAGCTATCACAATGTGTGGACTAGATTCTACTGCAGAAATTTCTAATGCTGAAGATGATAGCTTGTCACTATAGTAGTTTTGCTTTCAAACTCTCACCTAATGTGCATGTCCTCTCATGTATATTCTTCTGGGCAGTAAAGGTCTTCCAGAATTGAGTAAACAGGGTAGGTTCATTATTAGCTCAGGCCTTCGAAAGTTCCATCAGTAAAAATATAGTATGAAAACTAAATTCATGTGCAGTTAATGTTAGTCTGCATTAGTTGGCAACACACCTTTCACTTTATAACAGATTTAGGGCTGTGTTGTGACTATTTCTAAACATGCAGAATCTCATGTTTACAATCGTGGAGTATTATAGAAGCATGGCATAAAATTGTTTTAATGACCACAAGCTTTCATGTGTAGCAGTGGTACATCTTCGATTTTATAGCTCCCAATAATTGGCTCATTAGCTACTAGGCTGGCGTTAATTGTTGCCCAGTATCTTTACCATTTATTTGTAACTACCATTGGGTTTTCCTTTTTAGTAATATTCCAGCTATGGTATTCAGCTTGTACTACTACCATATGATTACACATCAATGGATTTAACAGTCATGCTTGATAAGCTTAACACAGCTGTTGGTTAGAAGTTCTTGCTTAATTCACTTCAGAATTTCATTATCGTTATTTATACAATACTGCAGACCTTGCACAGGTCCAAGCAGCGTGTGTACGAAAGCATTTGAATAGACACATGAAAAAAAAAAAAAAAAAACATATGTCAACCAGTAGTAGGTACGATGGGGATGGCATTGAGTTCCAGTTGGCATTGAGGTGCAGTTTCTGGAATAAAGGAATTCTTGAACACTTAATTACGTGCAAAATGTGGGGTTAAAGTGTGAGTTTGTTGGTGCCGGGTGTGTCTAGTTGTTAAGGGTTTAATATATATTGATGGCTCAATGATAAATTTATTACTAAAAAGTGCTGAAAGAAAGTGGAGGCAAAATTTTTTTCTTCGTAAAGCTAGTAACTGTATACCATTTGTTACCATATGTTCCGTGGGAGAATCATACAGCGAAAATTTAGAAAAATAAATCGAACTGCTTTTGTCTGTATTCTTTCAGGCTTTTTAATGTTAACTTCAGTATAGAGATCCCGGACTATACATGCATACTGAAGTATCGGCCGAATAAAGGGTGTGTAGCAGAGAAGTTTTACACTAGCCAAGGCGTTTCTTAATTTGTGTAGGAGTAGACAGAGTTTATGAAAGGCTGATGTGCATACGTTGTCACTGTGAATGCTCCACGATACATTGCTAGTAATGTTGACTCCCAAGTATTTGTAGTTAGTAACCTCTTGTAGGTCTGACGAACCTAACTGATAAGCGTGCATTAGTGGATAAGCGTGCATTAGTGGGTTTATTTTACGTGTAATTCGTAAATAACTTTCTCAGTGTTCAGGAGCATTCCCCATATGTTGCACCAATCCAAAATCTTGAAGTTCAAGTTGATCATTATGGGAAGTTGTATTTCTGTACAAAACACAATCGGCAGCGAATAGTCTGATGTTTGAGTCAACTGCATTTACAAGATCATTAAGGGGAGACACTCCTCGAAAAACATTATTTTAAATATTTGTACTAGAGATTTGAAAATCAATCCACACTTATAATGCATTACAAGCGCATTTCGAATATGTCATTAGTTTCTTTGTAGCTGTTATAGTTCTTGATCAAGGGTCCTACACAGTGGCAAAATAGAGTAATTTTGTGGGCACTTTTTTGTGTAATAAATTTTTGCAAAAAGCTTTGTGCTGTAGCTTATTTAGCTCTTTGTAGACTGCTAAGTGCCAATATATTTTCAAACAGCATCTACAATTACTGGAAATATGAAAAAATAAAGAAGTTAGGACACTTCTACTAATTTATACTAATAAAATTTGGCACACATACTCTTGAAGATATGTACAGTGCTAATACCTACTTGAAAATGCAATATCTCGCTGCAGTAGTTGCAAAAGTACAAGGTTATATTTCAGGGAATCGACAAAAAAAATATAGTTGAAATGCTGTAATCTTTTTGCATAGTTCCATTAATTGCACATGCTGTTTGGCTAGATATCGGCACTTTGAGATCTACAAAGCATTAAACAAGCTACAGCATGATGCTTTTTTGTTAAAATTTAGGACATAAAAAAGTGCCCACAAAGATTACTATATTTTGCCATTGTGCATCACATACCTAAAGAACTAACATCTACAGAAAAAGTAATGGCATATTTGAAATCTGCATAGAAAACTCTACCATTTTCTGAATTTTGAAGCCTTTAGTACAATTAATAATAAAAAGTTGTCTCAAGGAGTGTCTCCCCTTAATGTACAAAAGGAAAAGCAACGGTCCAAGTATGCTTCCTTGCGGTACTCCTGATGTTACCGGTAGATAGTCCCAACTGTTGCCTGTCGATCACAACATACTGTTTACGATTGCTTATGTAATCAGTAATCCAATGTATAATAATAGGTGGAAACATGACATTTAATTTTGTTATGAGTGAATCATGAGGTGAGGTACACGGTCCACATCTATAATAACAAATGAAAGCATGGAATTTTTTAATTTTGTGAGTGAATCATGAGGTACAAATGTCCATTCCCTGTTCCAAAATACTGGAATTCTACCAAGCAGAAAAGGTTTATGAATGCCCACCTTAGTCGCTTAGTGACCATGGCAGTTTTCTGCCAAGCTTGAGGTTGCGCTTTGGCTTCCCTGCTGCCGCTGCAGCATTCTGATGGAGGTTGGATGCAAAATATAGTGAAACGCCTGTGTGCTAAGCTTTAGGTGGACATTATTTGTGATCCATAATGAAATAAAGGGTACCCCTCTCCACTACAGTCACAGCCTATGTGTTGTTTTGGAATGTTATACGTGAGTCAGTCAAACGATTGGCCTATAAAAAAAAAGGGGGGGGGGAAGCTTTGGTTGATTGGGTATGTGGGGAGACCCACTGCTGCTGCATGCATGCTGAAGAGGGGCTCCTGGTGTGTGCAGCTACGAGGAGAGGGGTGACTTGGAAGGTGCAGTCAAGACATACAAGAAGGCAGTGAAAGTGAACCTGAGCAACACGGATGCTCGAGAAGCCCTCATTGCCATGGAAGTCAAGGAACGCAAGAAGGAGGCTGTACGTATTACACATCCTCTCTAGGTCAGCTACAATGTCTGTAGCATTAGACTGCTGATTATTAAGAAGATTTAGCAAGATACTAAAGAGAACTGGTAAAGCAGTGTAGACTACAGTCAATCCTGGATATATAGAACTAGGAGAATCAAATTGTCTGTACTGAACAGTGGTGGTCCAGTACTACGTGTACATTATCATCATCATCCACAACAACAACAACCTATTTCAAAGGGGCCCTGAACCACTTTCTATCAATGTGGAGAAAGACACTTGAAGTGAAGATAGACTATTTCAGAACCACTTTGCCGCAAAAAGTACTTCAATGTGTTCAGCAGAAGTGGAGTTATCGGCAATCAAATACGGCCTCAGCTATGCTCCCCTTCCTCCTCCAATGCCTTGCACTGTGAAGGCTACGGTGGAGACGTCACTGTGGCGCGCAGTTCAAATTTCCGATTTGGTGCCTACGTTGTGCTAAACGTAGGCTAAACGCGGCTGTCCTCGGAGAGCCGCAGTGCGCTTAGCCACCGGACTCGCGGCGGCCGCGGTGTAGCTGAGCGCAGCATCCAATAGCAGCCGCGCATTGGAGTGTGCTTTATGACGAAATAGAGCACACAAAAAGCGAGGAGCATGGGGTTTTTGAAAGGAGAGCGTTGGAGAAAAAGATGGCTTCGCGCTCCGCTTGCGAGCTTCACAGACCGCGTACAACAGCAGAACTTGGCTGAGATGTTCACAACAGCGCATGCTACCCGCAGACTACATTATTTCACCAAGCCCGAGGGGTGGTTCAGGGCCCCTTTAGGTCCACTGCAGGATGAAGGCCTCTCCCTCTGATCTCCATTTACCCCTGTGCTGTGCCAACCGATTCCAACTTGTGCCTGCAGATTTCCTAATTTCATCACTCCACCTAGTCTTTTGCCATCCCCGACTGCGTTTCCCTTCTCTCTGCACCCAATCTGTAACCCTAATGGTCCTCCTGTTATCTAACCTATGCGTTGCATACCTGCCCAGCTCTATATCGAACTCCTATTCACTACCACATCCGATATATTGTACGCTGTGCCACGTGGCGCCCCTTGCAAGTGCATTTCCCCTAACGGAGATCTGATCACTTTCGTCGCTGGAAACGTTTAATGCCAACAAAATTGAAATGGCACATTTTTGGCAGATTCTGCCGAACAAGAGATTGAAACCGATCAGAGATGGAAAAAAAAATGAGCAAGGTGCTTTCAGTTTTTCTCGCATATAAATGACTCGTGTAAACTGCGGCTGTTGGTTATCGGCAAGAGCAGATCGCCACTCTGCATCAAGAACGCAAAATGCTTCCTGGCTTGGTACACATTCCACAAAATAACATCGGTTGTTTAATCTCAATAACCCGCCGTAGTTGCTCCGTGGCTATGGTGTTGGGCTGCTGAGCACAAGGTCACGGGATCAAATTCCTGCTACGGCGGCCGCACTTCGATGAAGGCGAAATGCAAAAACACCTGTGTACTTAGATTTAGGTGCACGTTAAAAAGAACCCCAGGTGGTCGAAATTTCTGGAGTCCTCCACTACAGCGTGCCTCATAATCAGAAAGTGGTTTTGGCACGTAAAACCCCATAATTTAATCTCAATGATTCCAGGCATGGGATGCCGAACTGAGGTGCTGCGCCGTTGGGTTTGTCTTGTATACAAAGGCTTTCTGCAAATGGCATTTCAGGATTCCGCGAGCTGCCAAAACGAATCCAACCCTAACGTCCACTTGGACAGGTCTTTATATTGCAGTTTCAATATAACAAAACCACTGCACACTACATCTGCAATTTGTAGAAGCACCACCCCCTGCCAATGCAGCAGCGGCATGCAACACTTGTCGCTGTGCGATTCACGGGTCCGCGCTGCACGCATTTCATTCGTGCTCGTACAGTTACATGTGAGTGGGAATGGACTGAGATGTTCTGCAAGCTGACAGCCGTACATTAAAAACTAACATCATGTATGTGGTGTTGACAGTCACCGACATAAGGGCTGAAAGGGAAGGGCTGCCGACGAAGGGACGTATTGGCCGCGAGGTGTTAGAACGCTTAGTACCACGTAAGAAGATGCACTGACTTTTTTTAGGGCAGCCGAGAAGTGAGGACGACTGGTTTGAACAGGAACACGATTGTAGAACCTGACACCACAGTCCGCCTGACTTGTTATCCACGTATGACAATTGACCGTTCAAGGTGTGTTGTAATGACCATGCTGCCAGGCACATCATGCGGTATTCACAGTACAAGTGTGCTGATGGCGACACAGCGCGTATCCATAGAGGCTAGTTTGCTTCCACAATGTCCATTTCTACCTTATCTTGAATAAAAACGGCCAACAGGCACTTCGACAAGTGCACAGCACACCGTGGTCTTGCGTCTGGGCGACGCAGCCTTAAGGCTTAGCGTTGTGAAGCGCGAGCGATTTGCAATGTTCATAAGAAAAAAAATCAACTTTTGTGTGTGCAAAGCAACCTTGTAAAAGCAAATCGGTTAAGTTCCCGCTTTTTGCAGTCTCTGAAACTGCCTGAGATGTGCACAGATCTCGGATAACCGTAAGATGGGCATATTTTATATTTCGAATTATCGATATATCAAACTATTTAGCAGTCCCCTTCGAGGTCTATAGATCCGGGATCGACTGTATGTGCATTTAGTATGTGCACCTAACTGCAGGCAAGGCTGGAGTTGGTTGAGTAGTGCAGCCTCCACACTGCACTGTTTTAGAGACGGCATCGTCCTTGTCTACACAGGAGCCTTTGGTGCCCCAAGACACCCGGTCACTTTCAAGCCAGGCATCGCTGCTTGCCGAACTTCAAGGGGAGATGAGTAAGCCCACAAAGGACACCCGGGAGAAGCTGCGTCTTCTGCTTAAGGATGAAGTGGAAAAAAAGTAGGTGCTCTTACAAACCCTATGCTATGCGGCAGAACTGCATAGCAATAATACTTTCTTATCGACTAGTTGGTTCATACTTGAATTATCGATGTGCTGTGCAAAATGCACAAGGACAGAAGAGGACAGGACGCTGTGCTCTTTTTCCTCTTTTTCCAGTGCATCTTTCGCAGCACAATAATTCATGTGGAGCAAGTGTTGCCCAAACTGCATCAAATGGTAAAAAAAGAGAGAAACAGACAACTTACAAAAGGACACTTTCTTTTTTCCTCATGTGCAAATGATCCTGTTCATCACATAACCGAGTGAAAAATTTTGTAAAAGGGATAATTTATTAGAAAAACATTTACAGCTGTCAGATCAGCTTTCTTTATTAACCACATTTCAGCTCAACACACTGTATTTCAAAGTAATTCTCACTCGAACGGAGCTCTCCAATTTGCCATGCTTTCCGTTCTGTTGAACATGACTTTAAGCCTTCACTCGTCCCACAGTTGAAATAGATGGCTGACCACGCAACAGAACAAAAATATTTTTGCAACTTTACTTTTCAGCAGTCTTCTTGCGCCAACTCGTATGGTTGGCGCAACATAGCCGACGAAGAGCTCAAATTGTTCTGAGGGCTGCAGGAAAAATACAACTGCACTGGACGAGGTTTGCTGATACCAAATTTACTCGGTTCTAATGTGCCCTCGATTTTAACACGCACCCTTTTCTGTGACGAAAAAAAGAAGACGCTGCCCTCAACTGCAACCCGCACCCATTTGCCGTGACCTAAAGAAAGAAAAAACCTTTGTAGTGCTGCACACGTCATGCTTTCATACAGAAGTACAACTTTCTCTCATTTGGAAAGACAATGATTTACTCCCAATAAATTAAGGTTGCGATAAATTAAAAAAAGCCACAGTTTCGCCTGAAACGCGAAGAAGCATCAATTACGGTAGATCCGATGGGCTGCCCATGTAGTAGGGGGTGCTGTGGAAACGCCGGTCAACAGAGCCCTCTATGCCGCGCATTTAGGGTTAGGTCATATAAAATGTGATGCCCTGCTGGTGACTGCATGGCTCCGCGGTATACCTGGTCGTCTCAGCTGTGCTGCGGGGGAAATTTTTGAGAATTTCGTGCATGGGAAGCTTTGTAGCATGCCTTCCGTCGCCAGGGAAGCAAAAGCGCTGTGCCAAATATATGCATTGTGCACGAGAAGGCAGACGCCGGTTCAATGCGCTGCTCAAGTTGCGCTATGCCAAGCTGCAACGGCAGACTGCTGCAATATGTGTGTATTCGCTTAAGGGGGGACGCGGGTTTTACATCGCGAAAAATGGCCAAAAAATCGATTTTTTGAAAATCACATTTTCAGTTTCTCTAACCCTTTTTCTATCTGATAACCAAATATCATCCCTGTAAACCACCAAGAAGTGCTCAAAAAAATTCGTTTTATTAGCCAAGGTGGCGAAAAATCTTGCGGAAATCAAGAAAGAACAGCGTTTTTCATGCCACAATATCTCCGGAACGGCGCGACCGAGCGCCGCCATCTTGGTCTCGTTGGAAAGCGCATTTCTCCGTCTTCGAATTTGCCGCTTCAGTGATCTCTTCCATACAGAAACAAGCACACAAAAAGCAAATGATTGAAGGTCGTGCCGGAGTCTGCGATTGGCCGCGCCCGCCACGTGACTCCAGCCCGGTTCGCCATTGGTCCGGCGCTCGCGTCGTCTGCTCGGCTCTTTTCACCTTGCGAGTTTGATGTCTCCACTCTCGGTAATCTCGACGTGTCAAAACGGGCGCTACGCGGACGTCGCAGTAGCGTGGCCGATCCCTATGCTTGTGGGCGTTTCAGACTCGCGGCTAAGCATTCCGAGCATCGGCGACGCGGACTTCGCGACCAAGATTCACGCGCGGAATCCTTGGACATGCGGCTAAGCCTTTCAGCACTCGGTGTTTCGAATTCGTGACAAATTCGTATCGCGCACGCAATCCTCGGAAATGCGGCTAAACATTTCGCGCATAGGGAGTCTCCGACTCGGCGATCATGCACATCTCGCGCGGACTTCTCGGACCGTCACCTAATGATGTTGTGCATCGGCGCCTCCGACTGCGCGAACAAGCGCATCGAGGGTCGACTCCTCGAGCCCGCGGCTAGGAATTTCTCGCGTCGGTACGTAGGACTGCGGGAATGAGCGTGTCGAGTGTCGACTCCCCGAGCCCGCGGCTAGGCATTTCACGCGTCGGCACCTCGGACTGCGCGAATAAGCGCATCGAGGGTCCGCTCCTTGTATCTGCAGCTATGCATTTCGCACATCGGCACTTCGGACTCGCAACCAAGCACATTGCGCGTTCACTCTATTATCATAATGTCACGATAGCTCGTAACAATATCTATCATACCACCCCTTCATAAAGAGAACCTCATCATGAGCTCTGTGCACTAGGCCCCTTGGGCTGGCACACACCTGGCTGCAGAAGTGATCGAGGCATCATACAAAAGTAAAATTCTGGAAAGCACCTAGCAGCTGCATATCTATCACTGGCTCTCTGATCCTAAGCTCCACAGCCACTGTCAGGTGAAGATGACTTGGAAGGCTACTTACACTCAGAGCCTTCATTCAGTAACATGGTCAATTCTACCAAATGAAAAAAAAAAAAAAAAAAAAAGCCTCACTGATTATAATGGAGACTGCTATCAATCAGGCAGCCTGCATGTACAACACTGGAACTATATTCATGCCCACACAGAGTTCTACACTTCGGTTTGAAACCCAGGCACCATGCTCTTTGTAGACATGGTGCCTAATAAAGTTTCTTGGGCTAGTTCAGTGGCCAGTGTGCCATTATTTTGAGAGTGTGCAGTCGAACATTTATTATGGCCATTCTTACAAAACATAGAGCTTCAAAATGGTGCCATTTGTATTGCTGTAGATTCACTTCAGCAAAAGCTGCATTTGTTTGAAACTTTAAATGCGTTTATTTCAGTTCGATGTTTTTGCACACTGTACTCTGCCTTACGGGTGTTTTTTCTGGGTTGTTCTTGGCCAAAAATGACAAGGGTGGTATCATCTTATTCGTATTGAAATGATCTGGGGGGTGATGCTATTTTTATTACTCTTGCACAGTCATGAAAATTACATTCAGGTATAGTAATCGCTGCTAATTAGAAAAAAATGTTTATAATAAATGCAAGATTATTTTCTTGTCCGCAAAATGCTTCCAAATGAATAAAAATAGCATCACCCCCTACAGTAGGTCTTTAGCAATGGTGTCATGCATTTAGTTTTTGGTTTAGCAAGACGAATCATCAAAAAAATTTTTAGGACCCACTTCCTTAAGGACACTTGTCTTGAGGCTAAAAAATCGCGAAATAAATCGATTTTTTGAAAATAACATTTTCAATACCTACAGCTACTGTTCCTTTAACTCACCAAGTTTCAAATCTCACGGAGGAGTATTTTGCCTGCAATATCAATTCATGGCATGACTGAGGTGGATTCCACGCTCACGATCGCAGCCATCTTGGTCTTTTGGAAAGAGGAGTCTTCCTTCAATTTCCCACCAAAAGTGACTCCGCCGGCTCGCCAGTGACGTTCAAATCCGGGAAGAAAAAAGTCCAAATGCGCAATCCCATTTGTTGACTAGGGTGCGTGACCTCGTAGGTTTGTGACATGTGTGCAGTGATGTCCGATCCACCGAGGAAGTTCGCCACGAGGCACAACTTCGGCGAAAAAGAAAGAAGTGATCAGCTTATAACTTTCAAAAGCATTCCATTCCTTTGGAGAGCATTGAGAATAGTCCACCACGAACCACAAGTGCTGCTGAAGCCACAGACGATGCCGAAGCAGGCTTAGCCAGCTCACCAACAAGTGAAAGTGTTCCCGACAGCGGCCGCGTTCGGCGTGGCACTGCAATGTTGCAGCGTGCGAATTTGCTGCAGAGGGAGATTAATGCTAAAAAAAACTTCGAGTTCTTGCTTCAACGCCAGCAACACAGCAGAAGTTGGATTTCCTCACTCACGCCGACGGCGTTGCGGCTGCACCCATTGCAATGTGGTAACGCAGATTTATGGTTGTACTCAATTCTAATGCGCACACAATTTTCGGGCCCGTTTTATTGGGAAAAAAGTATGCGTTAGATTCAAGTAAATACAGTAATTCGTGTTTGCTTGATGCGCTCAGCTTGCATTCCGTATGCAAGGCAAGCTCTGCATGTCTTGAAAGTACAATGCTGGTGCACCTCCTTTTTGCCTGGCTGCTTCTGTGTTTAAAAAAGTGTTAGTTTAATGGAAATGCTTCCGTTATAGGCATAAATCTATTTTCTCACGCAGGCACAAGAAACGGCGGCGCCATCGTAGTTCCTCTTCGTCGTCCTGGTCATCATCTTCCTCATCAGGAGCATCATCACGTTCCTCATCATCCAGCGGTTACAAGCGCCACAGTCGCAGGCACCACCGCTCGAGAAGATCTCGCAAGGACCGCAAGGTTTGTATTGAAGCTCTTCTTGTGTCAAACTTGTGTACTGGTCTTGCTTGAGATCATCTTGTAACACTGTGTTGAGATCCTGTTGTATCCCATTTCCAGGCTCTGGTCTCATTGTTTGATTTTTTTTACTTAGCTTTGCCCTGTTATTTACCTTTACCCTTAGGTTGACCTTGTCCCATTTGCTTCAAGCCTGAATACTTTTTGCGTTCATGCCAGTGCAGTTCTTATTGTGGCCGTACCACCTGCCTTTGTTTGTTACTTTGATTTGAGAAGCATCTTTTCTTTGTTTTGTTTTTTTTCCAAATAATATTGCATTGAATGTATGTGCATTGGTTGAAATGATTTTACTGTATTTACTCGCGTAATGAGTGCACCCCCAACTTTGCTACTGTGCAGTCCCACAATTAAACGGCCATGCTGTAGTTTTTCGGAGAGACTATAATCTTTTAACTCTCGCGCATGTGTCTAAAGCAAGTGCACTTAATTCTTAACGCATCCTTTCCGCCATTGTCGGCGCAAAGGCATCTCGGAGATTCGAGAAAGAAAAAAACGCAACTGGCTCTCTGCAACATACGCAGCTTACGTACTTTACGCTGACTTAACAGAGCGCGCGGCTGGGCGCGGCGCACAGGAGAGGGCAGCTGGCATTTGATTGGCATAGAGGTCATAGATGGGAGTAGTGTCGAACTCGTGTGGCTGTGGCTTGCTTTGGGTGTCTATGCAGCCTTGGATTTCAGTGTGTGTGATGGGCCTTAAGTCAAGTTATGCACCTGCTGCAGGACATAGTTTATCTGCTCACAAAATGGAAATGCTGAGCAGACACCAATAAACTTTGACATGCCGAGGAGCAGGACAGTCAAAGAAAGAGAGACACACAGCGTGCTTGTCAAATCAGCTGTGCGCTTCAGTGTGGTGCTTGCGCTAATGGCATACGGCCGGAAGCAGCTGGGGTGCGATTTGAGATAGCTGTTTAGACCGCACATTCAGTTTCACCACACGCAATTAGCCTAGGCCGTACCGACTATGCGCGGCTGACATGTTGGTTCTTCATTCTATGGTAGATGTACGATGCGGATGAAGCGGCCAGCGACCTGAACGGCAGGTCTGGTGGTTCCGATGCGGAGTGAAGTTGTGGTTTGCAAATGGTATACAGTGAAACCTCGTTAAACCGTAGTTGGCCGGAGCTTGGGAAAGGTACGTACTAAACGGTAGTACTGTTTAACCGAATAGCATGAGATCGCCCACTTACCTGTCGAAAACGGAACTCAGAGAGAGTGCAATGAAAGGGGAAAAAACATGCAGTATTTATTCACTCCGCACGACAAAAGCGTTATTTTCGTTTGATGCCGCGGCGGCCTAGCACGCCGACGACAGCGGCCTCAAACTTACTGAAGCTGCGTGCCAGCTTTTCAGCCAGCCCCCTCTTCTCGGCAAACACTCGCATGGCAGATTCCTCGTTGGCGTTACGTATTCACCGTGCACGTGCGCAATAGTGCTGCAGAAGTCCCGGGGGCGCCTTTTTCATTACGGGTGCCGGAGTTTGGAATAATTTTCATTTGGAATAGAGTTACGTTATCGCGACCCTATTGTCGTCGCGACGATTGCATTCATGAGGCTGACGCAACGCGCAGCTTATGCCACTGTCGGGCCTGAATCGCCCGTGCTATCGCTTTCCGTGTCGTCCTCGTCACTGTCGCTAGTCGACACTTTGGCAACAACAGAGGCAACGATGGCGAAAAGTCGAACCTCGTAGCCGACATATCTTCGCGGTCGCAGCAGCGCTGCCGAGCAACTTCTTCGCATTCCAAATGCCACACACTGTAGTCAAGAGCAGATCCCTGCTGCGTGTCAGCGCCGACTTCTTCGTGTCACATTCGATAGCACGGACGATGTCTAATTTTTCTTCTATGCTGAGCACCCGGCGTCTTTTTTATCCAAGCTTCGGAACGACGCGAGTCCTCGCTTGCACGACGCCATAACGCTCTCTGGCACCGCGTCGAAATGATGTTGATGTGGCTTCACGCGCAAACGCACAGGGCGCTTGGAGGCCGTTCCGATCTCTGAGGCGTGTTGTTCTACCGGGCCGCCCGATGGAGACGGCGCAGCGCCGTGTTTGCGTGACGAAAAGTTCAAACGCTACGTTTTAACCGATGCGTACGCAGTAAGCTGGTACGGTTTATGCGGATACGAAACACATTATGTTCAATGGCCGCTGAGCCGGGGATTTGACTTTACTACTTTTAAAACGAAACTACTGTTTAAGCGGGTACGGTTTAACGAGGTTTTACTGTACATGTATTTTTACTGCAAAGATAAGTTATCTTATGCATGTTCCACATCATTACCGTCTTGATTTTCAGTTTTTGCTGTTTCGAAATTGTCCTTAAAATTTACCCCGCACAATGAACGCACCCCCAACTTTGCTTTGGTATATTGGGGAAAAAAAGGGCATGCACTATGTGGCTATATACGCTATATACAGTAATACAGTCGAATCCGGCTATATCGAACTCACAAAAGAAGACTCCTATCAGTTCAATATAGAGCATAATTCTATATAAGCCTGCGAAATAATTGGATTTCATAAAAGCACATACCATTTATATAATCACTTTATTGATGGAACTAGCTTAGTTTTGCACGAAATAGTCGTGTATTTTCTTCTGCTTGGGCAATTTCACTGCCTGTGACGTGCGCACTTTTTCACATTGTCTATGGAGTTGGAGCAGCTGAGGCAACAACTTCCTGCATTCGTGCAGAAGTATCCGACTAGTGCGAGCACACCAATCACTTCGGAGGATGTAGGCCAAGGACCGTCGTTGCTTTCCTCATTGTGCCCGCTTTCACTTGTGCTCGGTTCGATGTTGGCAACGTAGTCTTGTTTTCGGGCTCTCCCGTGGTCATGACACCATCATTAGCGCTCACAAACTCGTCCACCATTGATTCATCAACAGCTTCCGGAAATTCTGACAGCTTGCTCCAAACTTCGGCAACACCGACAATGGCTTTGTCGCATTCATCAGAATTTACAATCATCAACGAGCACGCGGAAGTCGGCATGGCTGAAGCTTTTTCGGATGAACCACTCGTACACGGCCGTGCGTACGCGTCAGGCGCCGCGGGCACCGGGTCTCGAGTTTGGCCGTTTTAGCCCTAATCTCCCCTTTATTCTTCAAGATCGTGCTGAGGGTGCTTCTCGGAATCTTGTACGCTGTGGGACCATCAAACTTCTCACCGCTTTCGACCCGATTTATGATTTCCAGCTTCACGACGAAAGGCCAATTGTGCCGCTTCATCACGGCAGCACTGCGGGTGAAGGCCCACAAGGCACACACACAATGAACCAGAAAAGCAGCGAGACAACTTGCACTTTCGCCATCTTGCACGACGAGGGCACAAGAGCCTCTGATTGGCTGTCTGAGCCTCTGATTGGCTGTCTGAGCAAGCGCTGCGGGCGGGCCAGGATAATTTTTTACAGGAGGGTGTCGACGGCTCATCTGAGCCAGCGTGGTCATGGTAGGGAGAACGGTTTACTGGAGCCGTGCCGCCGGATTTTCCCGCCACCGCGAGGGAAAGCCAACTTCCGGGGGCACTTCCCGCCACTTGACGTTCGATATATTGGGAGTCGCTGCTATTTTTGTTCGATGTAAGCGTAATTTTTGCAATATACACTTATTGTAACTATACCGTGTCCAGAAATTGTTCGATATAGTATCCAATAATTTGATATAAACGGGTTCGATATAGTCAGGTTCGACTGTACTTTGAATTTGGGTGCTGTACCATTGCAGGAAAGCAAAGCTGAGCGGCACCGTGGCTCCAAGAAAAAGCGCAAGTCACGCGATGGCCACCGTGCCAACACCAGCCCTCCTCCCGAAGAAGTTGCTCCAGCCGCCACTGGCAGCACTGCTCCTGGTGGCACAGCTTCAGAAAGCTACTGGAAGGACGAGCCTGCTGTGGTGCTTTCCTCGCCCCCTCCAGAGGTGACAAAGGCTGCCGCGTAAGTTCAACTGCACTCATTTTCACTCTTAACACTCTTAGCAACTTTTCTGCTCATTGTGAAAGCCTGCTTCTCATTTGAAAGGTGACCAATACATTTGTTGTTCGGCACTCACACAGACTAGATAGGTAGGACAGTCGAACCCGCTTATAACTATTCCAGATATAACGATCTATCTGTTATAACCGCCACATTTCAGTCCATTTATGATTTTCCAACCCTCCCCAATGGAAACTGTTTCCGGATATAATGAACATCTTCTAAATTGCCATACTGGTACAACAAACGCTTCGAACATGGTCGCAGTAGAAAGAAGGCACACACAAATTGCCGAAGCACGGACGCACAACCAAATTGGGTGCACGGCAGTGCACAGGAGTGTGCACGCTGCTCTAGTCCAGCAGCGATGATGATACTGCCTGCGAGATGAGCGAGCTACCGCCTCGCACCATTTCGGAAGCTGCAAAGAAGGCCATGTGTTTTCAAGGCATCGAGCGGGTGCCGCGACAGCATCACTCTCGTCTTTTGCACAATTCTTGGTGTGTCACTGTGTGCATTATGCCTGTCTCGACAATTTGGAATGACCATCCATCTTTCCACTATGGGAACAATGGCCGCTCAAGCGTTCCTCTCGATGTGGCCCAAGTCGGCGAGAATGATGCTGCCACGCAATGCTGCAAAGGATCGGCGGTTACTATGCCATTATCAGGAGATCACGGTTCGGTGGCACATCATTTATGCGTTGCTGATTGCTGATGAATGTTGGTGGTGACCTTCTACCTTTCGAACATCGCTTTCTTTTTTTTTTTTTTCCGCCCGAAGTGACATAGATAATGTAATTTTACGGCTCTTATGTGCCTGACACACAGTCATAATGCTGACATCCTTCACAGAATGGTAGCGTGCTGCAGTAATTTCCAAAGTTTACGTTTCCAACCAACTAGAATGCTTTGCTCTCATGTGCAGAATAGTCTAGTCCCACTGGTTGTGCAGAATAGTCTAGTCCCACTGGTAGTAAAATATATCACAAGCTCTCGAATAGAAACTGGTGGCTACGCTTGCAGTTTTGAAGTGACAAGTGATCGGAACCTGGCGCTGTTTTGAAAGAGCTACAGGAATGCCATATTTCATTCTATAAAGGGACACTAAAGGCGAATATCAAGTCAAGCTAAAGTGATAGATTAGTGCTCAAGAATCTCTAAGGCGTGAGTATTATCGCGAATAGAGCCTTAGTATTCAAGAAATTGAGGTAAATGCAGGCTTAGAGGCTGCTCCGGGACATTCAAGTACTGTATTTACACGATTGTAAGTCTACTTACTTTTTTAAATTTGAAAATCTGAAGTGGAGGGGGTCGACTTACAGCCAAAACTAAAACATGGCACCGCCAAAAAAGCGAGACCAGTGAGATATCGGGAGCTACAACGTAATTACAATTTTATGTTTTCTCTATGGCCCTACCTTTAGTTTTTGCTATCCCGCGTGTTTGTTTGCTTTTTGGAAGGGTTTTTCAACATTTTTTAGTTTTACAGCACGCACAACTCATGGGGGGTGTCGATAGTTGATGGAAGTGCTTCTTTTCCATTTGCGGCGGCACCCCCAGAATGGCGGCGCTTGCAGGGAGTATCGATAGTTCATGGAAGAGCAGACACCGTTCACGTGTTTCTCTTTCCCTGTAGCTCTTGGAATGCTCTTAGTTTTACGCGTTCGACTCGACTGCCGGCTACACGCTACTTCCATGCTTCCTCAGTCGTCATGTGTGCTCCAGGCCCACTAAACATTTGGTGTTCATTCACAGCAGCGTTCAAGAGGGCTGCCATCCTTTACTCCTAAGAAACAAATCACTGAGCAGCGGGCCACAAGTTCGATGTTTCTTAACGAGTGGTGCGAGAGTGGCAACTGCAGCGAAGCAAAATTTTCATCTGTGACAGCAAGCAAAGAATTTTTCATGGGTTGAAGTCGAGACGCTTTCTGGAGCTCTAAGCCAAGCTTGCGGCATACGTCGCTGAAATGCTTGATCAGTCCCTGCCAGTGAAGTGCGACATGGTCATGAAACAAGCCCGGATCTTCGCCAGTTAAGGGGGCACACCCCTCTTTGAAAAATTTTTTTTATTTGTGGATTGATTCCAATGAAACTTTCATGTTTCATTAAGTTTTATGCACTGATTCTAAATCTGCATTTATTTTTTCCATACAACAAACAGTTTTCAAAATATTTACAATATTATGTTTTTCATTTGGAGTTTGATAATTTCCCAAACAATTGATGCAGTGATAAAATTTAGCATACCAAATTAATGTTTAACATCTAAGGAATGTAGTAAAACAAAAATGAGTCTCCTAGGCCAATTAGGTCTAAAGCTAGGGGTTGCCAAACCCATTGCAGTAAAAGTTCCCTCACCTGCTTTATACAAAGTAACTTTAAAAAAAATGTTACTGACCAATATGCGCAGTGAAATTAGCCTTACTACAGAGAGTAAGAGTTTCTGTTTTCAGGGAAAAAAAAATTACTGTGCTAGCACAAATACAAACAGAAATATGTTCACTCCAAAACTGCTAGTGTGTCAAAATTGTAGTTTTGAGAAAATGAAGAAAAACGGTTTCAAGCACCTTTATGAGAACGAAAGCACCTCAAATTACGAAAATGCACCTGGGGAATAATCTGGATGCATCCCAGATTGGTGCTTCTTTTTTGCCATCGTCTGGAGGCCTAGTGACAATGCCCGTTTTTTCCTGGAAGCAGTGGTGCGACGCAAGTCTTTTTCTTTGGCTCTTTTTGAGCCGGAGTCTGTCACATTCATATTCATTTCTTGAAGAATGGCTGTTGCTGCATATTCATTTCCAGTATTGAAGCGTAGCACTGCTTCTGCAACGGCTGCCTCCACAGCAAAAAGGGAGAAATGCTGCTCTTTGGAAATCATACTCCAGATGACTGAGTGGAACGATTCATTGGAGTTTTGGGTTCTCCCTCGCTTGCACCTATTCAGCAGCTTTACATCTGCCAAGCGCTCATACACAGGCAAAAGGGCCTTTGCCACGTCCGCTGGCAAGTTATACTTGTGCCTTGGTTGTGGCTCACCTTTTGCTGTTGCCGCATTATGACGGCACCAAGAATCCTTGCCACTTGGGCACAGGCTGTGGTTAGAGCAGCTGTCAGTTGACGTGACATGGTGGTACGTTGCCATTACCGCTCTCTGCATGGCGTCAACATCACCACAATGAGACTTGAGTGCTCGACCATAATAGGCACTCAGCCTGTTGATGAGGTCAGCTGTGAGCCTCCCCTTGCCACCAAGTCCCCGCATGCCTTCACTTTTGTGCTTCTGGAGCAGGTTTCGAAGCGCTGCACCCATACGTTTTTGTACATGATTGATGCAGTCTTCTTTCTGAACATCTACAAAGCCGTACACCTTTGCATCCTTGATAGCATTAAAAGTGCGGCTGTCACCGTCGCACAGCATGGTTGTGTACTTTACTTTGTTGCGTTCTAAAGAACGCTGGAACAAGATTAATCCAGCCTCAACTTCCATTTGGCCAGATTTACAATCGGTGTTCTTCTGGCACTGATGGGATTTCCTCCACCCAGCATACTCTTCAGAGTCAGGTGTGGGTCCAATTTCACAGCCCAAACAAAAGTTTGAAAGCACGACGTAGTCCAGGATGTAGCCGGTAAATAGCTCCGCCACTGCGCCTACTCCTATATGCGAAGAATGGCCCCGCGTCATCCAGGTGCCATCAAAGCACACAGCAATGTTTCCTTTGTGTCCAAAACACAAGTTTTCGTAAAGTGCAACCGCTTTTTCTGCGCACTGCACCATAACAGCCTCAGCTGCACGCGTCGCACCGGGGTTCAGAGTTTTTTTCAAATGCTGCTGAAACGTCTTGTTGTGGAGACCTCGGCCAGACAGGCCCATCGCTGCGAAAATGTCATTCATGGCTGCCTGGCCGTTACCTGTTGCGAGCATCGCACGCCCGGCAAGGATATTAATTTCAAACGGGTTGCATTTCTTTTCACCCTGTACCCGTCGCGAACTCCACTCAGTCGCTACCTCACCGCACCTCTCGCAGATCAGCATCAGTTTCACGGCGAGGCCGTACTCGCGATCTCCTGTCACCATCTCCGCGCGTCCTTGACAAGTCTGGCAGCGCAAAAAGCCAAGGAGGGAGTTTATCGCACGCATGTCGACGGCAGTAAACGCTGCCTTACGTTCGTCTGTTACCGACGCTGCCGCGCCGCCGAGGTCCGTGAATGGCTCCATCTTTCGCGTCGTTGCTGCCGTCGACGCAAGCCGCTCGAGCGTAGCCTTTTCACGAGCGCTTGCCTCCCTTACGTCGCTGTCTGTGACAGTTTTAGAGTCAATTCTCACTCGGGCGGACACTTCAGACGCGTCGGGTGCGCTGTCCACCGATGCAACTTCCAGCGAGGCATTGTTTGGTTCTCCGCGGCAGGGCGGTTGCCCGTCCGTGCGTCGGTCGGCGAGTCTGGCGTCCGCAGGCGTGTTGGCTGCACTGTCCAGCGAAGCATCGTCCAGCGAAGTATTTTCTGCTTCTCCACGACAATCGGGCGGCTGACGATCCGCAGAAGTGATGGGTGCACGGTTCAGCGATGCGTCGTCCAGCGATGCATTGTTTGCTTCTCCGCGGCTATCATGCGGCTGCTCGTCGGCACTTGCTCCTCGTCGGTCGCTGGCATCAGACGGAAAAGAAGACGATTCCCCTACTTTCTTTTTCGTTTTCCTTCGTCTCCGGCCGAACATATACACCGAATGGTGCTTCTTCGGTCCCCCTGGCATAGTTCCGTGCAGTACCGAGGACTCGCTCAAAATGGCGGCATGTGCAGTGCTCATGCCAGGGCAACCGGCGTAAGCCTATCAGATGGTGCCATTCGGGTCACGTGCTTTTCCCGACCAATAAGAACGCGCGTTGAAGAAAACTTTGCGCTTGTTTTATTTTACTGCGGCTGGCACATGGTGGCTGGCCGAGAGAGGAAGGGAAGCCAGACGCGCGAGCTTTCAAACAAGACCAAGATGGCATAGGTGCGGCTTTTCGTTTTTGCGCGGCGCGCGGTCGTAACTAGCGCTGTTTGTCCACAATTTAAAGGGCGCTTTTAGAAACTACACTATTTTAAATCGACATTACGGCGCAATTACGCATAAGATTTAAATGGAAATTTGCTCAAAGGTGCAGAATTATGCCATGAATCCAAAAATGAAAAGATTGAAAATCGGGCTTTTTGACCGATTTTCGGTCCTAAAGAGCCGTGTCTCCCCTTAAGGACCTGCTCCGCCAAGAGTACAAGTGGCTGGCGGCAGACTGCGAACTTACGACAACCGGAGCTGTCAAAAGAGCCTCCTTGACGGCTGCGTGTGGTTGGGTGCATTCAGCATGGGCTGCTGTTCCACAAGATGTGGTGGTGTGGTAGTTTGCCAAATGTGGAATTTCGCTGGGCGATGACGTGCTGTGGGACAGTAGCAGCGATGACTATGGCGTCACTAGTGAGGACAATGGCACAAGTGAAGACGAGTAGTCCAGTGACCATGCCAGCTACTAATGAATTTTCGCTATGAAATGCGCCATCAGGTATGCTCTATTTTTTTTTACCCTTCCACATGCGATACAGTTGACTCCCGTTAGTAAGAAGTTCACGGGGACCGCAAAAAACTTCGAATTAAACGAACTTCCAATTAAGCACAAAACCCAAAAAACAGCACTTTATTTGTGGCAAAATTGAGTATTTTCTCTAAGAAAAATAGTCTGTCATCTTGCTTTGCTTCTTCTTGCCGAATCGCGCTGCTGAAAGCAAGTTCTGCAGGCTGTAGATGTGGCGGAACGCTTCTTCCGCGTTACCTTCAGCGGCAAAGAAGCGCTCCGCAAGAGCAAGGCCCGCAGCTACATCGGCAGCCTTAGGTTGCGGCTCGCCTTCAACGTCATCGTCGCCTTCCTCGGTCGCTTCCTGGGGCCGAATAATCTCTACAATTTCGCTATCCGTCAGCGCATCGCACGTTTCGACCGCCTTGTCTACGGCGACGTAATCTTCAAAATTGACGTCCCCGAGAGCATCACCAAAATCAGTGCCGTCAAGCTCGCTTGTTGACGCTTCCTCCGCTGAAATTTCAGAGGCATCCTCCGAAGAAGCTGCCACAAAACCGCAAGCCCTGAAGCAGTTTGCGATTGTTTCTTGCTTCACACGATCTCATGCTCGCGCCAACATGTGGATGGCACTAAGCAGGCTCACCTCGTACTTTGTGGAGCTATCCATACACAAAATCATGCGCTCGAGGAGGTGCTGCTTGTACAGGACTTTAACATTCTTGATGATGCCTTCGTCCATTGGCTGCAAAACAGCTGTTGTGTTGGCAGGCAAAAATGCGAGGCGTATTGCACTCAAGGCTGGCACATTCACGTGAGCACTGCAGTGATCGACAAGGAACAACACCTTGCGGTTCGAAGCAGCAAACTTGCGGTCCAATTTGCTTATCCAGCTCTTGAAGATTTCGGCCGTCATCCACGCTTTTTGTTCGCCTCATAGTCCACAGGCAGCGTCTTCACGCCTTTAAAACATCTCGGCTTCGCGGCTTTCCCGATCACAAGTAACCGACATCGTTCCGTGCCAGTCGTGTTTGCCGCGATCAGCACCAACACTCTCTCCTTGCTGCGTTTGCCCCCAGCACAGTCGTTGTCCTTGAATGTCAGGGTCTTCTCTGGTAGAAGCCGATAGAAGAGTGCAGTCTCATCTGCATTCAAGATGTCTTTCGGTCTGTATTCGGCGAGATATTCACGCAGCTTTTCGTCCTTCCACGTGGCGCATGTTTCCTGGTTAACGGACGCCTTTTCACCACACACGCTCTTGAAAACCAGGTCATGGCGATCTTTAAAGCGCATCAGCCATCCATCTGACGAAACGAAGTCATCGATCCCCAACATTGCTGCAAGCGTTCGGGCTTTCATCGCAACGATATCTCCGCTGAGAGGAAGTTTGTTGCTCCTGGCCTCCCTAATCCAAATCAGCAGAGCCTTCTCCAACTCTGGGTAAGCGCCGGTGCGCATTCGCTTCCGAGAAGTCTTGAACTTGTCGTTCTCAAATGCATCCATTATTTTGCGCTTGTTCTTGATGTAGTTAGAGAGCGTGTTCGGCTTGATCCCGTACTTCCGGGCTATGTCTTGTTTGACGGCACCTCCCTTCTCAACTTCCTTCAAAACCTCTACTTTCGTTGCCAGGTCGAGCGTGCGATAAGAGCCACGGTTTACCATGGCTATAAACTGCGCGACTAGGTACAGTCAATTCCGAATCACTCGTGGAACAACGTAGCCTACGAGCTTCCCGCACAATGGCGCTCGACCAACACACGCCTTGCGCACGCTGCAAGACTAATCTCGCACAATCTCGCCACTGCCAGTATGCAGCGCTGCGTGCACCTATGGCACCCGCTGTTGCGTTTCGCCTGCGACACGTGGTTTTGCCGGCGCGACTGCGGCGGGGCGGCAGACATTTTGGCCCGATCGTCGTCGCCGCAACGCTCATCGGCAGGTGTTTCCAGGCGCGACTGCGGCGATGCGACCGCAAAGGATCACCCTCTCATTCCAGTCATTGTGCCCGAACCAGGCGATGCGAAAGCAGGGATCATCATCTCATTACAGTCATTGTGCCCGACCGGCAGCGTTACGACAGGGTGCTACGAGATCGTGCTCGACATGGTGCTACGGCAGCGCTACGACAGGGTGCTACGAGATCGTGCTCGACATGGTGCTACGGCAGCGCTACGACAGTGTGCGTCACCATTAGCCCATTGTACATTCACGTGCTCGTCTTTTGAGGGGTTCCTTCTTGCCCTCAACTGCGAGAGTATAAAAACAGCTGCCCCCGGACGCCAAAAGGAGGGCTCCGATTTCTTCTGTTGAGTAAAGTGCTCTCCCATCCCTCTACTTCGGTCAACCTGACCGCCAACTCTTTGCGATGTTAAAATAAACAAGTTGTTTTGTTGTTACCAGTCGACTCATGCTTTGCCGGGACCTTCGGATGCTTCCAGTTGTACCCCAGGCCGCCAGGCCAACGCTACCCTTGGGGCTTGCGACCCAGGTACAACCACGGGCGTCAGCGCCGAGTTCCCAACAGATCGTACCAGCGGTGCGATCCCAAACATCTGGTTGGCAGCGGTGAGATCGCCTCCGACTCCAAACAACTGTCTGCCAGCGGTGAGATCGCGACAACGGAGGCCAGCAGCGAAGAGATGCAGTTGACTGTATGCTGAGCAGCTCATCGACGATCCGGGAGCAGTGCAACGAGCCCTGTGTGATGACTGGTTGCCTGCAGCGGAACGACTGCGCTGGACTCTTGGCTGCGAGGCTTGGTGAGTGCGGGACTTTCTTCTTCTGAGCTTTGCCAGGCTTTTGTTAGTGTCAGAAACAGAGCTGGTAATTGTGGTTGTCGTTGCTGCCGGGTTAGTTTGCGGCAAGACAATAGTAAGCAGTAGAGAAAGCAGCATTCAGAGCAGCCATGGATTTGAAGTCGTTGCGCAAACCGAAATTGTTGGAGCTTGCAAGAGAGTTGGGTCTGGATGTCTCAGACAAACTCAGAAAACCAGAACTGCTAAAGGCTATTCTTGAGTTAGAGGCTGAGGATGACGAGCTGTCGGAATGCCTTGAGACCATTGAAGAGAGGGAGACTGCAAAAGAAAAAGAAGAGCGTGAACGTAAAGAACAGAAAGAGCGAGAGCAACAAGAGCGTGACCGTCAACACGCTTTGGAAATGAAGCGTCTTGAGGTAGAGATGGAACGCGCTCGTAATGGAAGTCAGGCACACGGTGCAGGAGAACGCGTATTGTTCAAAATGACTGACCTAATGCGGCCGTTTAAGCTTGGAGAGGACATTGGTTTGTTCCTGGTTAAGTTTGAGCGAACGTGCGAGAAGCAGGGGTTCTCTCGGGAAACGTGGCCACAGCGCTTGCTCACTTTGTTACCCGGCGAGGCGGCCGACGTAGTCGCTCGCTTGGATAGAGAGGAAGCAGAGGATTTCGACAAAGTAAAATCGAGTCTACTAAAAAAGTACCGGCTGTCTGCGGAAGCGTTCCGTCGGAAGTTTCGGGAAAATGAGAAAGGCAAAAGTGAGTCATATACAGAGTTTGCGTATAGGCTTATGTCAAACATGCAGGAGTGGCTCAAAGAAGAAAAAGCGTTTGGTGACCACGATAAAGTTCTGCAGTGTTTCGGGCTAGAACAGTTTTATAGTCGGTTACCGGAGAACGTGCGATACTGGGTCTTGGATAGGCCAGACGTTTGTACGGTGGCTAAAGCCGCTGAGCTAGCCGAGGAGTTTGTGACGCGTCGGGCTCGCGGAGCTAAGGACGGTCAAAAGGGTGAATTTGGCTCGAAGTTTGAGAGGCCGAAGTTCACACCCATGAGAGCAAAGGGGAACACGCGTAGTGCGGATGCGAGTGGAAGCAGTGCGACCGAACCTAAGGAGACGGCAGCAGCCGAAGCCGAACGCAGAAAGCGGTTCGAGATGAGGCAAGCGCGCGTTTGTTATACGTGCCAGAAGCCGGGTCACTTTTCGGCGCAGTGTCCGGAAACAACACCAAAAGTTGTGTTTTTTTCAATAGGCAGCACTGACGAGAACATGAAGCTTCTCGAGCCTTACATGCGAGACCTCCTCGTGAACGGGAAAGAGTGCCGAGTGCTTCGCGATTCCGCAGCTACGATGGATGTAGTTCACCCGTCTTACGTAGAACCCCATATGTTCACGGGCGAGTGCGCATGGATCAAGCAAGCCGTGGAAGCTCATAGCGTGTGTCTGCCGGTAGCAAAAGTGCTTATTGAAGGACCTTTCGGAGCGCTTGAGACGGAGGCGGCAGTGTCATCTATGCTGCCCCCCCAGTACCCGTACCTATTTTCAAACAGGTCCGATCACCTCCTGCGCGAGAAGGGGCTTTTGTTTGGTGAAGCTAGTGTTCAGGCCTTAACCAGATCGAAGGTTCGGGAGCTCGCTGCAAAGGCGGTAGTTGCGGGGCCGACGTTATCAAACAACGAAAAAGGGTCAGAGGCGCAGCAAGCTGATATTCCGAGCACGCCCGAACTGAATAAACTTGAGTCTGTAACGTTAAAGGCGCCAGATACTGGAGAGGAAACGCCCGACGCGGGAAAGTTAGAAGAGCTATCTACTGATTTGCTCATCGCGCCTACGTCAGACGGACTTGATAGGTTGCTAAAAGTCAGCCGGACGGCTTTGATAGCCGAGCAAAAAAAGGATGGCAGCCTGGAAAACGTGCGCTGCAATGTCAAAGAAGGTATCGCCAGGAAAACTGCGCGTTTTGTGGAAAGAGGTGGAGTCCTGTACCGGAAGTATCTAGACCGCAGAGGAGTGGAGTTCGATCAGCTGATCGTGCCTCAATGCTATCGTCAGGATCTGTTGCGCTTGTCACACGGGGGTTCGTGGTCCGGACACCTTGGAGTTAAGAAAACTAAGGACCGTCTCTTGCAAGAGTACTATTGGCCAGGGTGTTTTCGGGACGCAGACCATTTCGTGAGGACATGTGACACTTGTCAGCGGGTGGGCAAACCAGGGGACAAATCGAGGGCGCCGTTGAAATTGGTACCTATCATTACGGAGCCTTTTAGACGGCTCGTTATTGATACTGTGGGACCTCTGCCGGTAACAGCCACGGGGTACAGACACATTTTGACTGTGATCTGCCCAGCGACAAAGTTCCCTGAAGCAGTGCCGCTTAAAGAACTCAGCTCAGTTGAGATAGTTAATGCACTACTGTCCATATTTGCGCGAGTTGGTTTCCCTGCGGAAATCCAATCAGATCAGGGCACAGTGTTTACTAGCGCTTTGACGACAACTTTTCTCGAAAGGTGTGGGGTAAAGCTGTTACACAGCTCAGTGTACCACCCACAGTCGAATTCCGTTGAGAAGCTCCACTCCGTCATGAAGCGCGTGTTGAGAGCGTTGTGTTTTGAACATCGAACTGACTGGGAGCTGTGTCTGCCTGGGGTGATGTTTGCTTTAAGGACCGCGCCGCATGCGGCTACGGGGTTTTCGCCAGCTGAACTGGTGTACGGTCGCTCGCTTCGATCTCCGCTTCGCATGCTTCGAGAATCGTGGGAAGGTAGGGGCGACGACCCAGTCGTGGTGGAGTACGTGCTTAAGCTCCTCGAACGCTTAAGAAGGGCACAGGAGTTGTCAGGTGAAGCAATGACAAAGGCCCAGCAGAGGGCCAAGGTTTATTATGATCGGACAGCCAGGGCCCGTCGTTTTGAGGTTGGCGATGAGGTCATGATATTGCGCACATCGCTAAACAACAAACTAGACGTGCAGTGGGAGGGCCCAGCACGAATTGTTCAGAAACTGTCGGACGTTAACTACGTGGTAAGTCTGCCAGGAAAGCGGAAAGCACAGCAAGTTTACCACTGTAATCTGCTCAAACCTTATAGACAAAGGGAAGCAGTGGTGTGCATGATGGTAAACGTTCCTGAAGAGCTTCCGGTCGAGCTTCCGGGACTAGGCTCAGTGACGAACAGGGAAGACACCGGTCAAGTCATTAGTGACCTTATCCGTAAAGCACCGCTGTCGCCCGAGCAGAAAACCGAACTACACCAGCTATTACAAGAGTTTCAAGGTCTGTTCTCTGAGAGGCCTGGTAGGACTTCTGTACTTACTCATGATATAGAACTTACCTCCACAGAGCCAGTACGATCCAAGGCGTATCGGGTGTCACCCCGCCAGAGCGATATTATGGAGGCTGAGGTAAAGAAAATGCTACAGCTCGGTGTTATTGAGGCAGGTGAGAGTGATTATACCTCCCCTTTGATTTTAGTTGAGGTACCGGGCAAGGAACCTCGTCCTTGCGTCGACTACCGCAGGCTTAATTCCATCACTAAGGATCAAATTTATCCGATCCCTAACATCGAGGAGCGCCTTGAGAAAGTTAGTAGCGCTCAGTTTATTTCCACCCTAGATCTTGTCAGGGGTTATTGGCAGGTTCCACTTACAGAAGAGGCTAGTAGGTATGCGGCGTTCATTTCACCAATGGGAACATTCCGTCCTAAAGTGTTGAGTTTTGGTTTGAAGAACGCGCCATACTGTTTTTCAAGTCTCATGGATAAAGTGTTGCGGGGACAGCAAGAATTCGCTTTACCGTATCTAGACGACGTAGCGATATTCTCCGCATCCTGGTCTGAGCATATGGCACACTTGCGGGCAGTGCTAACCCGCCTGCGCGAAGCGGGCTTGACAGTCAAGGCTCCTAAGTGCCAGTTAGCACAGGCCGAGGTTGTCTACCTCGGTCACGTGATTGGTCAGGGTCGTCGCCGCCCCTCTGAAATAAAAGTGGCCGCTGTGCGAGACTTTCCGCAACCGCGCACCAAGACCGATATTCGGTCGTTCTTGGGTGTCGCCGACTACTATCAGAGGTACATCCCTAGGTACTCTGATATCGCGGCTCCCCTGACGGATGCTCTAAGAAAGTCAGAGCCTCAAACAGTCGTCTGGGACGAGACAAAGGAAAGAGCTTTTAGCGCCCTAAAGAGTGCCCTAACAAGCCAGCCTGTGCTACGATCGCCAGACTATACAAAAGGGTTCGTTGTTCAGTGCGATGCTAGTGAGCGAGGCATGGGCGTTGTACTGTGCCAACGGGAAAATGGAGAAGTAGAACACCCCGTCCTGTATGCTAGTCGTAAGCTGACCAGTCGTGAGCAGGCGTATAGCGCCACCGAGAAAGAGTGTGCATGTCTCGTGTGGGCCGTTCAGAAATTGTCATGCTATCTAGCCGGCTCGAGGTTTATCATTGAGACGGATCACTGCCCTCTCCAATGGCTGCAGACCATCTCTCCCAAAAATGGCCGCCTCCTGCGCTGGAGCCTCGCTTTACAACAATATTCCTTTGAGGTGCGTTACAAAAAGGGGAGTCTCAACGGTAACGCCGATGGCTTAAGTCGAAGCCCCTAACGTAGGAATCAGCCTCAAAATTGTTTGTTACTGATGTTTTTCTTCCTGAGGCAGGATTTTTTTTTAACATATTGCTTTTGTTTAGTGTTTCAAAGTGATGATATGCTTTCTAGTGCAATTTTTCAATTTGTGGACGCGTTCTGAGTGATGCTAGACTACTGTAAGGAACTAGGCAGTGGTATAAAAAGGGGAAAGAGCCTGGCAGGGCTTAGTGAGGGTTGTGCCGTGCTTGCTGACTGAGCGGTTGAGTTTCAGCGTAGTTCTAACGCTTGCCGGGAACGAGAACAAAAATGTGAACTCTCCCGAAGTCACTTTGCAGTGTCCCGTGCGAACCTGAACGAGAGAACGAGGCCTTCTCTGTGCGCTGCGCTCAAGAAACGTCGAGGGACGCCCGACTTCGGTTATGAGCATCATCGAGCGACATCCCTCCGGACAGCGGATGCAGTCCCCTGTCCATCGGGATCTCCTTCCCCCGGCGGGGCGGTCTGTTGCGTTTCGCCTGCGACACGTGGTTTTGCCGGCGCGACTGCGGCGGGGCGGCAGACATTTTGGCCCGATCGTCGTCGCCGCAACGCTCATCGGCAGGTGTTTCCAGGCGCGACTGCGGCGATGCGACCGCAAAGGATCACCCTCTCATTCCAGTCATTGTGCCCGAACCAGGCGATGCGAAAGCAGGGATCATCATCTCATTACAGTCATTGTGCCCGACCGGCAGCGCTACGACAGGGTGCTACGAGATCGTGCTCGACATGGTGCTACGGCAGCGCTACGACAGGGTGCTACGAGATCGTGCTCGACATGGTGCTACGGCAGCGCTACGACAGTGTGCGTCACCATTAGCCCATTGTACATTCACGTGCTCGTCTTTTGAGGGGTTCCTTCTTGCCCTCAACTGCGAGAGTATAAAAACAGCTGCCCCCGGACGCCAAAAGGAGGGCTCCGATTTCTTCTGTTGAGTAAAGTGCTCTCCCGTCCCTCTACTTCGGTCAACCTGACCGCCAACTCTTTGCGATGTTAAAATAAACAAGTTGTTTTGTTGTTGCCAGTCGACTCATGCTTTGCCGGGACCTTCGGATGCTTCCAGTTGTACCCCAGGCCGCCAGGCCAACGCTACCCTTGGGGCTTGCGACCCAGGTACAACCACGGGCGTCAGCGCCGAGTTCCCAACAGATCGTACCAGCGGTGCGATCCCAAACACCGCGTGGCCTCCGCGATCAGCTCCGGCCACGCGCGGCAGCCGCACGTGGCCTTCGGCGGGAGCCGCTTCGCCTCCCGCCGGAGTTGATCGCGGAGGCCACGGCAGCCGTAGCAATGAATAATCGCGCCGCTCCAAGAAGGATGGCGTTGCGGGCGGCTGCGGTGGCGATGACACCAACGCGGAGCACGGAACTGTTGCAACACTTGAAAAATTGCACATTCTACCAAAGAATGACGGTCACCTCGAGGATCCCGGCCGAAAATTAACTTCCTATTAAACAATATTACTGTATGAGGATTTCGAATTATCGAGCGATTTCTTCTATAGGATTACATGCAAAACTGACGGGACCAGCACTTCACTTCTAATTAACCGAAAATTCCAATTAAGCGGCTTCGAATTATCGGGAGTCGACTGTATGGGGGAGTCAACTTACATTCAAGCCAACTTACAATTGTGTAAATACGGTACTTGCCCGATGATGGAAGCACTTCTCAGTCAAGTTCTGTCACTAGTACTCAACCACTCGATGCACAAATCATACTTGTATTATAAAACAAAATAAAATGCTGCTTGTCCAGTTCTATTTCACTTTTAGAAGAAAGAACTTGTTTAAATAACCCGGACAACGACGCGGGTGGTCGAAAGGTTTCGTTTTCGTTCGACTCTGCGCCGTCCATGCTTTCACGTTTCAGTAGTTATGGTGTAGTGCCGCGCTGCTTTTGCTCTGGCCGCATCATGGGTGTTCGGAGTTCCCAAAACTTGCGTGCAGGACTGGCGCAACTCCAGCGGCTGCTGCATACGGGGTGGCCCCTCTCTTGAAAGCGATCTGCGATGGAGGTAGAGTTTACGCATCTAGGCATACCGCGCTATGTTCCTGTCACTTAGTTCCCATTGAATCGAGAGGCTGCTCAAAGGTCAATTCGCTTGCTCCTGCTACCACACTTCCTCCTTTCAGCATTTTGATAAGTTTCCGCAGTCATTAAGTGAGATGTGTTCATGTTCGCTGGTGCGTGCATGACACCATGCCTGTTTATTTAGTTAGTAAGCGAATGTTTAAAAGTTTCTACGGCCGATAAAGCTACTATCTTTACTTTTCGTATAGCTGCCTACTAATTTGCTACAACGATCAATGCTTCTTCGCCTTTCAAGTGAAACTGTGACTTACTTTATTGATTGCAACTTTAGTTTCTTTGGAGTAAATCATTGTCTTTCCAAATGAGAGGAAGTTGTATTTCTCTATGAAATCATAAGGTGTGCGGTACAGCAAAGGGTACTTGTTTTAGGTCAAATTAAATGGTTGCGCATTACAATCGAGGGTATGTTAGAACAAAGTAAATATGGTAATGTGCTGAAATGTTGGCTTAAGATGTATAAGTGCAGAGCCATGCATAAATGCAGCCTGCTGCTGCTTCCTATCTCTGCAGGAGCATGGAACAGCAGGTTATTGATGGAACAGAGTAGCATACTTGCAAACTTGTTAATCTTATGGTATTGGGTTTGTTCTACAATTTTGCAAATGTCGCTTCAAATTTTACACGCACGAAAGTTATTCTGTTTGGTAAAATATTTTAAAGGCATTAAAAGACGTGGCAAAGCTATATTGCAGAAAATGCAAACAAAAAAATTGTGGTGCCCTGTGCCTGCCCTGTTTTGACATCATGAGAAGCCATATAAGAGAGGGGTAGTACTTGCTTCAAGCAAGTTTATTTAGACAAGTTCCCAAAGCAGGCGAAATCGGCAACAGCTAAGTCACTGAATAAGTCATTGTAGTCGAAAACAAGGTCATTGTAACAAAAGAACATTGCATTGCTTGTCAGCCTATGGTGTTCCAAGTTTTCTGCTGCATCTATAGGTAAGTCACAGTATAAAGTGTGTATGTATCTCGCAAGAGGTGCGTGATACATATGCTGTTTATGGCTTCAAAGCAAGAAAATGACACTCCTAAATTAACTTGAAATCGAATGTGCACCTGATTTTTTAGGAAGGAAAAAAATTCCGAGTTTTACCGTTTACTGTCTATGAATAATGAAAACATCTTGTCCTCCGCACGGTCCACAGCACATCTGATATTTTGCATTTATGCAAACTGCAGCAATCGCAAACAGGATGCTTGCCTATCCCTAAATTGCTACCGTCATTGTCCGGTTTTTTGGACTCCATAGAGACCACGGAAATGTTAGAAATAAATGAATGCATGCCTTTTACTTCTGTAAGGGCTCAAATTGCCACAGGCACATCCGAAATAGCTCTGAATGCCTGCCAGTACATCTAATTAGGCATGTTGGTGGTCCTACTGTGACGGGAGACAGCGGATGCATGCGTGTGTGTATAACTAAGGAATAGATAGTGTGTCCTGTGACAGTGGGCCCTTTCCACTCTTGGCATGCTTCAACGCAATACGTTGCATTTGCTTGATTGCATAACACTGCTGTATTGTAGCAAAGCTCACTTTTGAAAAACTTTTTGAGAGCGCTTGACCAAGGCAAGGGAGCTCGCGGCCAAGGCAGTGTACGAATGTCCAGTGGTGGAGGAAACAGGTTTGACGGAGGCTTCATCAACCAGCACCAAATAGGACAGCCCTATAGGGGATATTACGGAAAGTACACTAACTAATGAAGAGGTCTTGACCCTTGAGAGAAAAACGGTGATTTTAGGGAGGAAGAGGCACTCTTTTCTGCAGCCCTTAAGGGTGAAGCATGTCTCGGCACCTATGACCTTTGGCGTGGATCGGTGAGCATGGCAATAGCGGAGTCACTGCTATTACTGACAGTGGCAAATCCTTTCAGTGAAAAACATGGCATCGAACAGCAGGGAGCTTGGTAGTGAACGCCAAAGCAGCTAGGCCTAGCGTTGCTGTGGTGACTACAGTTGCAAGCGAGATAATATAAATGTTGCTGGTGGTCACTTCGATTATTGCCGTTTCAGACCTGCGGTGCAGCACAGAGTTAGGGAAATCTGATGGCGAGGGGTTTCAGTGCCCGAAGTTCCAAGCGACCTTATACAGTGGCTCTCTATGAGGGGTACATGGCGGTGCCATAAAGGCGTTGGAATTATTGGGCATGTCCGCAAAACCAGTCATGGACTGTACTTTATCCTGCAACACATGCAAACACTTCATGTGACTTGTTGCCACTAGCTTAACATGTAGCTTATCGTTTGAATGTGCTTTCATAATCGGGCTGAAAGCAGAGTATTGTCGTCATGCCGCTATGCATGAACTTGCTCTGTCGGTATCCATGGTCACCATCTTGTGATTGCAATGGCGATGACACTGGCTACAACTGTAGGCTGTTGCAAACATTATTTCGGTTTTGTTAGTCTCTAGGTTTCATATCAGCTAAAACCGTCGAAGCATTTCTCTGAGAAATTATCTCTGGTAAAGGCGCCCATTGGTATTGGGTAATCGCTGTAGTAGTTCATTGTGAGCTACCGTTTTCGCTTCAAGTTATTCCTGGGGCAAGCCACAAATAGGCATCTTGGTCGGGAGATGATGCATTTCCTGTGCCCCAAGCGCCGCCATGACAGGTGCTGCTGCAATTATTGCAGTCCCCACTGCGGATCACCATTGGAGACGGGCGCTTGCGTGATGACCCGTCAAGTTCAAATTATCTAGCCGAGGTTAATTTCAGGATTGAAATAAATTCCTATGAAAATGTATGAGCTCTGGTCAGGATCGAATTAACGGACTTGTGTATTGCAGCTCCTTTATTCTTCCATGATAATATAGTGTTTTGATTATGTGCTGGCACTATGGTGATCAATTTGATTGCTCTAGAGGAGCGCTACACTTAGTGGCTTGAACGTATATAGATATGACTTCAAAATTAAAGCTTGTGTATAGCCGTTTAACAATATTAAAAGCTTATAAATAATGAATTTAATAGTCGAAGTGCCATTTACTCTATCCTAATGTGCACTGTTTTGCCAGATAATTCACTAAAATTTGATGTGCACTTTCTAAGCCTTGAACCATGGGTTAAATTTTCTTATATGTCAATTTGATAGCAGTTTTTTTTTTTTTGCTTGATTTGAAACACCCCTACTTGCAACCGTTGTGAAGATACTAAGGATGTGAAAGTTGGTTCGATCTGGCGCAATATTGAATTCGTATTGGTTGTTGTCTCAAGCAACTATTCGCAACCCCGCCCATTCCGTAACGTCGTTTCATTTGAGTCTTCTATGTGCAGGCAACGCAACTCCCTGTCGCCGTTGTCGAAGAAACTGGCGCACCTCTACGAGGACGAGGACGAAGCGGAGATACTGAAGGCGAGCCGCGTCGATGACCACAGCGAGCTGTCGCCCAAGGTGACCTTCCTGATGAAGTCCAACCAGGAGATGCAGGCGCCGCGCCTGTTCAACGTCGACGCCAAGTCGGCCGCTGCGAGCACGGCCTACTACGAGCGCAAGGACCGCTCGTCGGAGTCGGCGCGAGCACCGTCGGCCGAGCCGGCGCCGCGCATCGAGTCGGTGGTGAAGCGCACCGAGCCGCAGCCGGCACCCGAGCGCAAGGGCATCGAGTTCAAGTGGAAGGCCGTGAAGAAGCCGTTGGCGCACGCGGGCGACAGCCACGAGGAAGGCTCGGTGAGCTCAGTCGAGCACCGCGAGGACGCACCGCAGCAGCCGTCGCGGGCCGCCGACGACAAGGCGGCGGCGTCCAGCCACGAGGAAGGCTCCATCCACTCCGACTCCGAGCCGGCCAAGCGCAAGAAGGACCGGTCGAGCAGCCGCGAGAGCAGCCCCAAGGACGACGACGACGACGCGGGCAAGGGCAAGCGCAAGCTGCGCCGCCGCTCGCGCGCCGACTCCGAGAGCTACTCGTCCTCGGGCCGCTCCAAGTCGCCCGTGCGGAGGCGCCGCAGTAGCCGGCGCAGCGCCGACCACTCGGACGACTACTCGACGGACCGTTCGAGCGTGGCGTCCCGGGGCCGCCGCCGCCGCAGCAGCCGCGGCGGCCGGAGCTCGGACAGCTCGCGCGACGACTCGCGCCGCCGCCGGTACTCGTCGGAGGACTCGCGCGATGGCCGCCGCCGCAGCCGCAGTTACAGCTCGGACACGGACGGCTCGCACCGACGCCACTCTCCCATGCGGCGCGGTGGTTACCGGCCCTACTACTACAACAACAACCGGGGCGGCTACTACAAGGGCAACTTCAACAACCGCCGCTACAACAACTACCGCGGCGGCTACCAGAACAACCGGTACTTCCGGGGCGGCCGCGGAGGGCGCCGTCCGTTCCGGCCCTACTACAACAACCGGACATCGCCGCGCTCCTACTACAACAGCGGGGGCGGCAGCTACCAGCGCAGCGGCTACAGTCGCGACCGGCGCTCCGACTCTGAGACGCCGCAGGATCGATCCTTCTGCCCGCCGTGGAAGCGCCGCAACCCCATCGTGAGCCGCGCGCCCGACGCCGAGGAGCTGAAGAAGCTGCGCGAGGCGGCGGCGCAGCGGGCGCAGGAGAAGCAGGAGCTAGCGGCGGCCGAGGGCGGCAGCGCGGCGAGCACGCAGCGCATCAACAAGGCGACCATCATCCGCAACTGGCTGGACGACGGCGACTCGCGGTCCCCCCCGCGGGCTAGCAGCCCGCCGTCGCGCAAGAGGGACGACGCCCCGCCGCTGCCGCCGCCGCTGCCGACGGACGCCCCTCCGCTGCCGGAAGGCGACTGAGGGCCTCCCTTCTTGTTCTCATTACCCTCGGCAGGTTTATTCATTGTGTCATCCTTCATTTGCCCTGTGGAAGGCCGAAGCACCGTGTGTCACGTCGAACACCTGCTGCGCAGAAAAATAGCGGTGCGTCGAGAAAATAAAATTATCAGGCATTCCCATTGAAGCAAAAAGAAAGGGTGGGGGGAGAGGGGTCGCTAGCTGGGTTGGAGACAACAGATGGGGCATTTCGCATTGGGCTGTGTTTGGCTAGCTACGGCCAGCTCCAATATTGCTTTTGTCTAGGAAATCCCAGAGGAAGCTCATTTTTACTTATCTCCCGCACGCAAATGAAGGCTCTATTCGAGACATCGATTTTTTTTTCCTGCTTTGTCCTTGTACATAGAACAATAAAATGTTTACCTGCAAACATTTGTGCGCTGTGTCGAACATTTCGGGCGCTGCCCCCGCTTTTCTCAGTCTTTGCCGTAGTCTCCTTGATTACTTTTAGAAATGGTTTCAAGCGCAAAAAAAAAAAAAAAAAGACGGACCACAGAATAAGACACGCACAGGCTCACGGACTTGCGCGATGGCCGTCGCCGCAGTTAAAGCTCGGACAAGGACGGCTCACGCCGACGCCACTTGCCGATGCGGCGCGGAGGTTACCGGCCCTACTACTACAAGGGCAACTTGAACAACGGCCGCTACAACTACCGCTCCAATTTTCTGCCACATGACTAGATGCTTTACTTAGTGCGCCTGATCTAGTATTGCTTGGGGCACATCCCTCTGTGTGTGTGGCTTATTGAGCGAAAGCCTTAATCTCTGTTCCAAGGTCGCTTTGTGAGCTACGGAAAATATCACGTGACCGAAGGAAGGCTGGAAGCGAAGCAGAGCATGTGCAGCCGTGTATAAGATAATTACTTCAAGTAATGATTGATTAGTGATTGGATTAGGAGTAAGGATGATTAAGATAGATTAAAGTTGATGGAGGTGGATTAGTGAAGGTGGATAAAGGTGCATTAGAGAGGATTGGGGGGATTAGTGAGTGAAGGGTTAGGGTGGATAAATGAGGATTAGAGTGAATTAAGGATAATTATCGTTAAGGTGGATGAAAGAGGATTAGGGTGGGTTAAGTATTCAAGTACATTAAGGCTTATCAGGGTGGATTCAAGTGGAAGGTGCACTAAGAATTGTGGATTAAGGTGAATGCAGGATTAAGGCGCATTAAGGAGGATGAACGTCGATGAAGGTGGATTAAGATGGGGTAAGGTACATTGAGAATTCATGCCCATTAAGGTGGGTTAAGATGGGGTAAGGTACATTGAGAATTCATGCCCATTAATGTGGATGACGGATTCGCTGGATTAAGGTTTATTACAGTAGGCTTTGCAACCTTAACCCTCCATCACCCGCCGTGGTTGCTCAGTGGCTATGGCGTTGGGCTGCTGAGCACGAGGTCGCGGGATCGAATCCCGACCACGGTGGCCGCATTCCGATAGGGGCGAAATGCGAAAACACCCGCGTATTATATTTAGGTGCACGTTAAAGAACCCCAGGTGGTCGAAATTTCCGGAGTCCTCCACTACGGCGTGCATCATAAAGTGGTTTTGGCACGTAAAACCACACAATTTTAAACCCTCCATCAACCTTAATCGACCCAAATTCTTGTTCATGCACCTTAGTCCTTAATGCACTCTAATCCACCCTAGTCGGCTTAACACTCCTTCATCAAGCCTAATTCAACGTAATCCACCCTAATGCTCGCTCATCCACCTTAATCCTTATTCATGCACCTTAATTCTGCTTAATCCACCTTAATATATTTAGTCCACCTTCATCAACTCTAATCCACCTTAACCGGTCTTAATCCTTTCTTATCAACCCTAGTTTACCTTAATCTACCCTAATCCTCCATATTCATTGTTTGTGTACCGTAATCGGGCTTAATCTCCATCAACCCTAATTCACCATAATCCTCCTTCATCCACCTTAATCGTTATTCATGCACTTTAATCCTTCTTAATACATTCTAACCACGGAGCAAGAAATATTAGAGACTTTTAGCTTGTACGCTATTCCGGTAAACGGGAGCGGTTTGGGCGGATGGTGTTGTAGAGCTCAACCAGACAAGCGCATAGCTATAACTGCAGTAACTCACCATATCCTGCTTCGCCACTCGTGCAAATTTTTGGCAGCGGCGTAATTGTGAACACAATTACGCCACTGTCGAAAATTTACGCCAGCAGCTAAGCAGAATATAGTAATTAGCTCTGTGTTTGTGTGGTTGAACTTTGCGCCACCAATCTGGCCGCTCATGTTGACACCCCCGCTAAACCGGAAAACCGCCCGCGCTTGCCCGAATACCGGACACGCTAAAAGTCTATTTAGGAGTGGAAACTCCGCTGTTTGCGGCGACCAGAAAAAGTCACATGCCCGCGGAGCCGTTATCGTGCTGGCGGCCTGGAAAGAAATTACCGCCGTTGAGAGCGCGCGCGCCGGAGCCGCCTGGGCGCTGCATTTTTTTTTTTTTCTTTTTCGCTGCGGCTTTTACGACGCACCGCATGGCGCCGCCACTGTATACGGTCCCGCAGGCGCATACAACAATTGTGACCTTATCTGGTCGCCCGCGCTCGCTCGCGCTGACGGGAATTTCACCTCCTAAATGTCTTACTCCGTGATTCTAACCCACCTTAATTCAATCACTAATAAATTATTAGTTAATTTGGCTAATCATTCTCTTATACAGGAGAGGACATGCTTTGGGTCATCTCTGGCCTTCGTCAGGTTACGTGATATTTTCTGTTCACAACGCCACCTTGAAGCATAGAGATCTGAAGACTTTCGCCTTAAAGCTTAAAAGGAAAAACGCAATGTGGGCTAGCTAGCGTTCATCACCTGCAATACCATGGGTATACTTGCCAGTAATTTTTTCAGGGCTTGCATTCATTGTATCTGACTGACGCACAGATCGACGTAAGCTAGAAATAATAGCTCCACTACAAGCCGCTATTTCAATTTTCAGTAAAACAAGCAGTTGATCCTAACAATCGCAAAAAGTGTGATCGAGAGGCTGTATCTTCGCACATATTTGTTCACAGCAGAAAGCAGAATTTATAGTGCTGCGTTTCCGACAGAGTAACAACAGTTGACGACCTGCGAGCTGATGGAGCCGCCGCAGAATATTAAGCATACTGAGGACAACCGCATTTTTATGCAACGTACAAATTGCCGCAACGAAAACGCTGGTGAGCAGGCCGGAAGCAGGCGCAAGGAGGAGGCGAGGAGGTCGCGCGGCGGCGGCAGAGTTCAAAGTTAATGTTAATGCGTCGGCAGAGTTAATGTGTCGCTACTCTCACATTATCAAGGGATTTTAATGCCGCCGTGTACGCGTTTTTCTTTCTTTCTTCTGTGGGGGGGGGGGGGGGGGAGGGAGACTCGCGATATCTAATTGCATCTAGTTGGCGATAAGATGAAGATTAGCGGAAGTTTGTCACGTTTTGTTTTTTCACGGGCACACAATCAGTTTTCTTAAAGGGACACTAAAAGTTACTATGAAGTCAAGTTAAAGTGATAAAGCAATGCTCTAAGGCGTCAATAAAATCGCGAACAGAGCTTTAGTAACCGAGAAATTCAGGTAAATGCATGACACGATTTGAGACCCCCCAGCGACATTCCGGTACTAGCCCGATGACGAAGGCACTCCTCATCATAATTTATGTCACTAGTACTCAACTACTCGTATTAAAAGATCGTTTCATTATGTTATAAGACGGAAGAAAATGCTGCTTTTCTACTTCTGTTCGAGTCTAAGAAAAAAAAAACATTTTGATATTTCCCTTTAGCATGGCTGGTCGAAAGGTTTCGTTTTCGCTCGACTCTGCGCTGCGCGCGCTTTGGAGTTTCAGTTGTTTCGTTATCGCCTCGTGCTGCGCTGGTTCTGCTGGATCGCGAAACTTGCATTTGGAACAAGCAGCGAGAGTGCCACGTCCATGTGGGGTCGTGGGATGCGCGAACGGTCCGCGGAACTTGGCCAAGGGCAGTTGCAGCGGCGAATCCAACGTTACCTATCGCTGTGTGCCAACGAGTCAACCTCTCCGTTCGAAGTGGTTAAGTGCCGTACCTTTGCCACACTGCAGCGCGTTGGCAAAGAGCCGAAAAATCGCATAGTGTGCTCGCTGCACTTTCGTCCAGAGGATTACGAGTTCAACGCCGACTTACTGAAGTCGTGTGGAGTGCCTTTCAAAGCAATGCTTTCCCGTAGCGCTGTTCCGTCGGTCTTGCCTGCATTTTCCGAAGCGCAAGAACAACTGCAGGTCGAAGACGGGGCGGTGAGTGCGGCATTTGGTTTTCACGAAGGAAAAGCTACAAATGTGCGAATATGTATAGCCATGGCATCAGTTGCCGTCGTAGTAGTACGCAACGACGCCGGCAGCGCGAGCCCTCAGCAGCAGGTCACGTTCAGCAGTGCTTAAATCGCTGAAGTCGAGCCCAGCATCGCGAGCCAATGTGTCGTTGTCAGGGTCGTCCATGGACGACCGCACGCCAAGTTTCATCCTAGACGCTAGCGCTCGCTTCTCCCCTGGCGGAACGATTTCATCTCCAACGGGTGCAGGTTTCCGCCGCCGCTACCCTTCGGTCGCGCCCGCGTTCACTTCCCGCTGCGCGCGAAACGTCTCTTGTTTTCGACGGCGCCTCTTCGGATGACCGGAAATTATTATTGTGTTGTTAACTGTCACGACAGCAATGCAAACACGAAAGGGTTGATGCCACCAGTGAAATTCTGCCGATTCACAAGAAAATGGTACCAAAAAAGCAGACGACAAACATGGATTACTGCGGTGCGCCGAGCAAAGTAAGCAACTGGAAAACGAGGCGAGCTCGGTACATAATCCTTTTATTCATATAAAAACTTTAATTTGTTCGACGAGCGCTTGTCCTGTCTTCTTTCTCGTGTTTCATTTGTGTGTGCACTGCCCAAGAATGGAAACCACTTCTGTTGTATGCGCTAGCAATGGCCGAAGTTCACGCGTGCCGAGAAATTGAATATGTGCACGATGCATTGAACATGACCGGAGTTCATTCCCGCTTCACCCACTGCACCGATCGATCGAGTTACTAGACGATACACGCCCGCGTCTTGGTCGCGCCGGCATTGATGAAGCAGGAATGATTACTAATACTTTCAACTTCCGACTCTTGAGCACTGTTAAAAAATGGCCAAGCTGTCTACATTGCTGCCTCTATTCTATATTGTAGGGGACGTACTAGATAAAGTTGTGTGCGCATATCGTACTTGTGCTATGCAGCGAAATATTTTGTTTATTCCCGCACAATGTCGATGGAAGTCCGTTGTCGCCATCAGAGACAACACGGATTTGTAGCAAACATACTGTGAGAAACTGCAAAAATGACTTTACCTCGTATGTACCGTATGTATGTGCCGCATCGTATGTGCTGACGATTTTTCCGGCGGCACACACGATGTCGTTTCCAATTACCTGCTAAGCGTCACTTACATGGTTAAGCAGACGCTGCCCTTTCGCCGCATTGCAGCCATAAAAAATTGGAGGACGCTTAAGCTTCGCCCACAAGAGTGGAACGCGACAGCGTTCCCGTCGAGGCAATGCGCTACGGCGCAGCGATCACTTACGAGGCGCCCGCATCGGACTTTGCACCCACCAATCACGCGGTGAGCGTCAGGCAACGCAGCGTTCGGCGCGGCAACGAAACGTGCGCCTGAGCAAGCGGAATGAACCAAAGACCTCGGTGTCTCGGAACGTCGTGATCGGCACGGACAACCGGGCGGCGACGCGCCTCGCACCGGTCCCCGCACAGCCCCGATGGATGGATGGATGTTATGAGCGTCCCCTTTGGAACGGGGCGGTGGGTTGCGCCACCAAGCTCTTGCTACTATGCTGCCTAATATCCTACCTGGGTTAACAAATGAAAAAACAAAAAAAAACCACTATGAACTACCACGTCCAAATTTTCTGATCCCCTGTTGCGAACTGTGCTTTTGTACGTCTCCGTCTTTTGTCGTTTCCCTACTTTTCTTCCACCAGTCCTCCAATCGCCTCTTACTAATGTCTATTGCGGACCTGTTTGCTTTACCACTGCTCCCGCTGAACGAAAGGGCTTCAATGAGGCCATTGGTGCCTAAATCGACCGCTGGGTAGACGTCTTCACATTCTAATAAAATATGCTCCGTCGTTTCCCTAGCTTTAGCGCAGCAAGCACATGCTTCTTCCTTCTTATATCTCGCTTTATAGGTGCGTGTTCTAAGACGTCCCGATTTCGCTTCGAAAAGTAATGAGCTTCCCTTTGAGTCCCAATGCGCGCGTGGCGCGCCACCTGTCGGGGCAGCGCTGTACATTGCGAGGAGGGTCTTCTGTGTTTGCCGCAAGATGGCTCTGCGTGTGGTGAAAGCGCAGAAGAAATGTAGCGGAAACGTACTTCGCTACGAGTTTAACTTCGACTTCTGTAATTTACATGCTCATAATTACCGATATACACAGCAGTATAACTTTCTACGGCACGTTTGTAAGTCACTACCGCATTCACTGGAGGCGTTTTTGTCCCACTTCGACCGATCGAATATTCACATTGTACTTTCTTTTGCCAAGCTGGTAATAAAAAAAAAACTCATGGTTGAGTGGTAGCGTCTCCGCCTCACACTCCGGAGACCCGAGTTCGATTCCCATCCAGCCCATCTTGCAAGTTTTTTTATTTATGAATTTCCTTCCAGGATTTATCGCTCACGGCCAACGCCGCCGACACCGGCTTCTCTGCGACACGAGCTCCTTAACGCTATCGCGTTAAAATATTCGTCAAGCATACCGATCTTCTTAAAGGCAAATAGAAGCGTGTACAGTCTGTTTCGCACTTAGCGGAAAACTCAGAACGTTATGCATCGCGATGGGGCAAGCAATGGAGTCGTGCGGCGGCAGCAGATCAAGCAGGCGCAGACGCTCGAGGGGCGGAGTCGTGATCTGCGTGGTCTGCTACGGCTGCGCGCGCTGGCCGCATTGTCGGGAAGCGTGCTACTGTCAGAGGCAGTGCACCGATTTCATCGGTACTGCGGGAACTGAGCTGATATTCTTTACTAAACGTTGTGCGTCGCCAAACTCTAAGCCTTCATTGGCGATAATGAAGCTCCACAAACTTCTGTTGACAGCATGCTTCGTTTGTTCTTTCGAAAGGCCGGGGTACTGAGCGCTTGCACGTATATTTCTTCACTGTGTGTGCTACCGTAATAAGCAGCGACAAGACGCACCAAGATGTGCGCGCAACGTGCTCAGTCTTTGTTTGACTCGAAAGGAAAACAAAGCACTCAACAATTATAACTATGGGGGTCGAACACGATGAAACAAACGGATACGATTAAAGGAATGTTTTAGGTTAAGACAATGAGCTGGAAGTGATTTTTCTCGACAATCATTCGCTACACTAGACAGGCCCTGCCCGCCGGCGGGGAATTGGACAGGTCATGCTCGGAACTTCAGTTAGTATCTCGTCATGTCCCCAGCGGCAGCGATGACAGCGCTCATCCTGGAAGGCAGTGAAATGTAGAATTAGTTGATCAGGGATGTGTTCATTCGCAGCACGCCTCAGTCGCTGACGATGGTGGACCGAAGCCTATCCTCGGGCGACTAATAGAGGGGATGGTGCGGCAGCGATACTTTCAACGAGTCCCAGACATTTTAAATGATGTTGACGCCCGGGAATTGAGGCGGTCACTCCAAGAGCGCAGTCACCCTCCAAAAGAGTGACTGCGCGCTCTTCCAGCGGTTCTTGCACAACACGAGCAGTGTGGATCGGCGACCTATCGCGTTAGAATGTAT
Source organism: Dermacentor variabilis (assembly GCF_050947875.1). Classification (NCBI taxonomy): domain Eukaryota; kingdom Metazoa; phylum Arthropoda; class Arachnida; order Ixodida; family Ixodidae; genus Dermacentor; species Dermacentor variabilis. The sequence goes on along the minus strand of NC_134569.1, from coordinate 14,180,086 downwards.
GGTCGCCTTCCAGAAACTGGCCGTCAAGAATGTATGTAAGCAGTACGTCGTCTATGACTGCCCTGCAGCGATTAACTTACTTTCGAAACGTATCAGTGGGCGTCGCACAGCGCTTAGTAAAGAATACCGGCCCATTTCACGCAGTAACGATGAGATCGGCGCCCTGCAACTGACAGTAGAACATTTCCCGACAATGCGACCAGTGCGCCCCGCCGAAGCAGACGACGCCGTTCAAGATCCCGCCCCTCGAGCACCTGCGCGAGCTGCTGACGCTCGCCGCATCGCGATGCAATGCGCGATGCGCTCCGAGTTTTCCCCTAAATATGAAACAGACTGTACATCACCCTTCGAATGAAATGTCCACGCGCACACACGTAGGCACACACCGCGCGCGGCACGAAACGTGCCCAAACACGCGCAGTGCAGGAGGCAATCAGGCAGTGCGAACGAAAGGTGGGAGAGGGGTACCACCCGCTAAATTTTGCTTCGCATGCAACGCTCTCAACGCCGGCGCAGCAGCGCCGCTCTCGGTGCCGTTCTTGTCCATTGCAACGAGCGTCAAAGTTGGTGTTATAAAATAAAGAACCAGATTATCGTCGCGCGCTTTTCCTTCCGCTAGCCACCGTAGTTCCGCTTTCGCGCTGCTGTGGGCTCTGTTTCTGCCCGCGCGTTTGCGTTTTGCGCAGCAAAGCCGTAGCGCCGTTTGAGGGCGCCGTTTTACTCACCGACGGCGTAGCGTCACAATGAGACCATGACGTCACCACTCCTCGATCGGAGGGCGGGCGATTTGAACGGCGCTAGAGGTACGCGGATGCTCCAGAACGCATTTTCTCTTAAAATAAAAGAGGGAGCCGCAAGGGGGCGCCGAGCAGCGCATTACTGCTTGCTTGCATCGCGCTCTGCGTTTCGATGTGTTTTTGGTAGACTAGTGCTTCCAGCCATGGCACCGAGATACCAGTCGACTCGTGAGGATACAAGGAACACGGGTGTGCTACCCACGTGACCCTTGGTGAAGCTCGTGGAGCCCAGCGATTCTACAAACCCGGACTACGGGGCAGCGTCGATAACCCCGGCGCCAGCTCGGCGCAGCAGCCGGTGCTGCTCCGACGCGTCAGGAACGCGAACGGCAGCAACCGTTCTGCCTGGGCATGGCTACGGGAACGCTTAGCGAACTTCAGACGACGACGGCATGCAAAGTGAGACCACACCAGCAGAGAACATGGATCTAACAAATGTAGACAGAACAGAAGACGGAATAACAAGCTCCGTTCGCCACAACGCCGGGGGACGCCAGCGGACGGACGACGACTGGCAGACAGTCCTGACACTACGGCAAAAGAAGCAGCAGGCTCGAGAGCGCAAGCGAGAAACGGACTCAACGGGCAGCACTAACCCAGCGAAACTAAGGAAACGACAAAGAGGCATACCCAAACTTCCTCCTGTTCCTAAGGATGACTTCAAGACAGACCACACCAGGGACTGCCTTTGAAGACTATCAGCACGCCGGCCCTCGCCGAAGCGATCGTCACAGCCTGCGACTACCACATAAGAAGTGAGCAATTTTTGCTCCATATAAAGCCCGGCTCCAATATCGCCACACTTTCGACATCGAGTCAGGAGGTCGCGGAGCAAGCATGCCGAGTCATGCGAACGTACGTTCGCATGACGTTAATGTATACGCTACCACCGGAGAGGAAGCTATCCGAGGAGTTATACACGGACTTCTACCCCGAACCACCGGAGACCATCATAGCAAACATACGTATACGTACTCAAGGCGTCGAACTTACCCAAGCAAGAATGATCGGAGAAACAAAAAGTGCCGCCCTTACTTTCTGCGGCCCGTCACTACCTCGGGTGGTGTACAACAACGGAGGCGAACTCCTGTGTCATCCTTACCGTGCTACTGTTCAGGTGTGCAAAACATGCTATGTAAAAGGGCATCGGACAGACGTCTGTCCACAGCCAGACCTGCGAGTGTGCCGAATTTGTGGACTCAGAAACCCAGTGGACGGACACCTGTGTGAGCCAAAGTGTGCCTCGTGTGAGGGGGCCCACGTCACCGGGGACCGCAGCTGCCAACGACGCCTCAAGCAACCGAAAAAAACCTCAAGTCAGAAAGAGCACTGACAAGCGCAGTGAAGGGCAGAAAAAACCTCGCTGGTTCGCCTCAGAGGATGAGGAATCGGACTACACAAACGGCCATAAGAGCGACCAACGCGACCGACAGGGAAGAACGAGATCGCCATCTCCACACCGCCACACCGACTGAACGCTCGGTCCAGATCAGCGCCACCTCGCCCGAGCAGATCCCGCTCTCGAGCACGAGAGCGCGTCCAGGGAGGAGAAGCAAGGCAAACGCAACGATCATCCAGAGAAGCACTGAAGGCGACCTCCGTTCTGACAAATCCACAGGTAAGCTGGGCAGCGGTCGCGTCCTCCACAACCACACCTATCACACAAAACGAGGAATACAAGAAAATAGTTGCCAAAAACAGACAACTTAAGGCAAGCTTGGACAGCATGAAAAATGAACTCGAAACACTTAAACGACAAATGGCCAGCATGATGACGCACGGAGGAACCCATAAAACAAACGCACCCGCACAACTGTCCAACACACAGACGAACCCAACACAGACCAAACCACTATCACAAACGCAGCCTATAGCACAGATGCCTACACCCATCACTCATCTGGAAGGGAAATTAGACAATATGTGCGCACAAATGCAATTATTTTTTGCAGAGCTTCACAATCTTAAGCGGTACGTCGACGACTCTCTCAAAGGAGTAAAAAAAAAAAAAAACGCGAAAACGTCGTAGCAGCCTTAGCCCGGAGAACCGAGATCCAAAGGTCACCGTAACCACAGACACAGAACATTTCGAGAGTCCATACTCTGGCTAACTACACACCTACACACCAAGAGAATCTCGTAATTTGGCAGTGGAACTGCCGATCACTACATAACAAACATGCAATATATCAAGGCGGTGCTCGTCCCACCCGACATTATTTGTCTTCAGGAAGTGGGAAAAATGCGGATACCTATTGGGGGATACCGTTTCTACAGCGATTCGAACTACCCTGAAGTGCCAGCGTTGGCCCGCGAGGACCTGACAATCACTGTCGCCATAGCACCTGACGTAGAAATGCACCACCAAATACTCACCATTTGACCAGTTAAGAAGGGTCTTCCCAAGTGCTTGATAACCAACTTATATAGCCCCCCTAGGGATAAGGGGGCCGATTTTTCATTAGCTTTAAGTCACGTATCTACCTTGCTCTCAACGAAAGACCGACTAATCTTTCTCGGAGACTTTAACGCTTGGCACTCCGCATGCATGGGGTTACCAACGCGACACCGCCAAGGGCTTCAATCTACTACGAGAAACTCAGTCCCACGAATTTGTACTGATTACGCAGCCAGGCACTCCTACAAGGATAGGAAACAGCGTTGCCCGGGACACCACGCCGGACCTTACGTTTGTCAACAATGAGACGGGGGTCACCTGGTGTAACCTAGACGAAACGCTAGGTAGGGATCACTATCTATTGTGTGTCAATGTTAACACAGCTAAAGTTCGACAGCCCCTAGGGGTGGCCAGGCTCACTGATTGGAAAGGTATAGAGAACGACAACAGGCTGCTTCCTCATTTCCAGCCACGGCCACAGGTTGGACAACTTTCCTCAAGGAGGCCCATGCTGCCACCGCCAGAGAGATCAAGACCACAACGGAAGCACCAGCAGTAGACAGCCATCTCGCCCACCTCTGGGAGGCCCCCAGAAGCCTCACCAAACGCTGGAAGCGGCAGCGGCGTAATCGCAAACTTAGGCGCCGAATAGCCCTGCTTGCAAACGAAGCTAACACCTATGCAGAGGAGCTGAATAATCAACGCCTCTTTCAGAGGCACCCTGAGCACCAAGAAGACCTGGGCCATTCTTCGGTACATGTTAGACCCAACTAGAACGCGCACCGAGACGTCTAACGTCATGCGACGGCTCTTGGGAGAATACAAGGGCTCAGAACAAGAACTACTCGAGCACCTAAAACGCACCTACACCGGCGCTGCCCAGACATCTTCACGCGTTATGAGAGAATACCAAGGACAGGACAACTCGAGCTTGGACGCCCCCATTACCTTCTCAGAGCTCTACGCAGCGGCACAAACCTTCAAGAAGAACACGGCTCCTGGAACCGACCAAATCACCAACGCAATGCTGCGCAACCTTAGTGACGTAGCCCTACAGCACTTAGTCGACTTCTTCAATGAACAGGTCTGGCGACTGGACGGAAGACTACCGCGAGAATGGAAGGAGGCAAACATCGTGCTTATACCAAAACCGGGCAAGCCGCGCGAGCTCAACCATATCAGGCCCATATCGCTCACGTCTTGCATGGGCAAGCTCGAGTAATTCTAACCCGACTCGAGGCCCACATCGAACGAAACTCACTCTTCCCTGAATCCATGTTCGGTTTCCGCAGGGGAATCTGTGCACAGGACGTCTTTCTTCTATTAAGAGATGAGGTGCTCGATCCTCCTCCGGGCAGTATGGACAGAATCCTGCTAGCACTCGACGTCCATAAGCCATTTGATAACATCTCACACACTACAATACTAGACGGAATACGAGATGTCGGGTGCGGAGAAAGAGTATTTCATTACGTTCAAGACTTCCTGAGCAGCCGCTCCGCGAAAATAGGACTGGGTTCAGCACGTTCTGCCCTGTATCGCCTACCAGATAAGAGCACTCCTCAAGGATCCATATTGTCACCACTTCTTTTTAACATCGGCTTACGTAGAATGGCCCTGGACTTACAGAAGAACCGGGACCTTGGCTGCGCCATATATGCAGACGACATCACACTCTGGGCCTGCAAAGCGTCCTACGGAAACCGACAGGACGCGCTTCAAGAGGCCATCAACACCATTGAAAGCTATATGAGGCTAGCAGGCATGAGGTGCGCTCCAGCGAAATCGGAGTATATTCATATTAGACCTAGACATACCCTAGCGACCAGGGCTCCGGATCTGCAGCTCACCTTGGAGGGAGAGCCCATCAGGAGGGCATCCCACCTGCGCGTACTGGGAATGTGCATTCAAGAAACGGGCAGCGTTAGCATAGCGCTCTCCAATCTCAAACGCACTGTTCGGAGCATAAGTGGGCTTATTAGCAGAGTTGCACGCAGCCGAGAAGGCATGACCGAAGCAGACACCATGCAACTAGTAAACGCCTTCGTCATTAGTCGTCTAACGTACGCTCTGCCTTTCCAAACCACGCGGCGTAACGACATCGAACATGTGGATAAGCTCATAAGAATCGCCTGTAAAGCAGCACTCGCCCTGCCTGAAAGCACAAGCACGATCCGACTGAACGAATTAGGAATGAACACTTTCGAGGAATATGCAGCGGCCACTCTAATGACGCAGCGTGAACGGCTCAACACGATACCTCAGGGACGCTCGGTTTTACAAAGACTTCACTATCCACTGACACCACAATATTGCGGCGACGAAGCAATACTACTGCCATATGAAATCCGGGAGCGGATCCACGTGGCGCCAATCCCCCGTCACATGCACCCAGTCCATCATGTGGCACGGAGACGCGCGCGGGCAGAAGCGATCCGGATACTTAGTTTACAGACGCGAGTTCGTATCACAAGAATACAGGCACCCTCAATACATTTGCAACAGTCGTGGCCAGCCAAGGACGAACAACCGTAGCAGCATCTATACACACGAAATCGGTTGCAACGGCCGAAGCTGTGGCCATACGCGCCGCGGAAGCTAAGGGCCAATCGGCCTACGTGCTGACAGACTCGCAGGACACCTGCCGCCTCTTCCTTGGGGGCGCTTTACCGGGCTGCGTCTTCCGCATCCTAGGAACGGAACTCACCATGGATCATTGCGTGACCTGGTGCCCGGCGCACACAGGGATAGCGGGGAACGAACGGGCGGACCGCTTGGCTCGAGGCATGACAGGCCGAGCCGCGGGCCACACCGCCCGAGAGAACACCTCGACACCCGGTGCGCCAAGCGAAATCCTCGAATTACAACGGCTAAGTAGGCGAACCAAAGCCCTTCCTCTCCCAGACCTAGACAGGAGGCAAGCACGGGACTGGCTCCGCCTGCAAACATTCCCACATTTATACAGGCGACACAAAATGTACCCAGACAAATACAGCAACAAATGCCCGTGGTGCGAAGGAACACCAACATTGGAACACATAACATTCCAGTGCGCGTTACGTCCGGCGGCAGCCACCTCGCCGCTGTTAGACAGCACTCTCCATAACTGATCGTGGGAGGCGCGACTCGCGGAAGTGGAATTGGGAAGCGAACTGGCGACCCTTGACCAGGCCCGGCGAGCCGCTGTAACCAGTGGGGCCCTGGAGGAGGGGCTCCACCCACCATAACCAAACAACCTCTATTACAATAAACGTTTACTCTCTCGCTCTCTCTTAAAACAAATCTCTCCTTCGCATGAAACAAGCGTTTCGAGGTTTCTGGGATGGTATTTCAACAGTTCAAGTTGACTCAATATTAACCTTTAGTGTCCTTTAAGTGCTCTCACCTAAGCAGTTCCATTACGCTATGGACGTAAATATTAGTGTAAGAGCAGGAACATTTGAGACTTGCGAAATATTCTCGTGTGCGCGTATTCTAAGCCTTGAACTATAACAATGGATCAAATTTTTAATTCTAAGTTTATTTCTTTTTATTATTCATGAATAAAGAGTACATATATACCAACGCAAAATATTTTTTTCTCACTTTACGGTCACTCTAGGAAAATTACGGTAATTTTTTTTTCGATATAGGTGCCTCGGAATAATTGGAATCTGCAATGAAAAATAAATCGACCCTGGGCGGTCGCTTATGGCGAAATAATTCGGATGGCTTCGCGGCACGTGCCACCACGTACTTTATAGAGTCGGTGTATAAGAACGTCTGGAATTTCGGACGCAAGAACCCTTCGCCGTGCGATTTTCCGGACTTCTTGCCGTGACTGCAGGTCCGAAACGGCATTAATCAAAGCCACTACCGCCGCCACTTTATCTGGCCACTTCGAACCGACACGCACGGCAACGTTAGGCCTAACTGCTTCGACGTTCGCTATTAAGGTTCCTGCTGTTCGGTGCTGTGTTTTTCATTAAATTCGCCGCCGTCAGCAGTGGCACCGACTCCGCCTTCGCGATTGCCTTCAAAGCTCTGAAAGCACGGCGCGTTGTATGATGCCGGTTTCCGAAAGTCAACTTCGCCTCAATACAGAAATGTTGCGCGGTGAAGCATACGCGAAGTATTGCGATGAAACAAGCGTGTGAAGGGGCAATAGTCACAGGACACATAACGTATTTCTTAATTATATACGCGTGCTCCCGCCATATCCTGTCACAGCACGAGCAACGATATGCCAAATAAGTGTACTGGCAGGCCTTCAGAGCTTTTTCGGATGTGCCTGTGGCTATTTGAGGCGGCAGTAAAAGACATGCGTTCATTTTTCGAACTGCCCGATTTTACGGATGTTTTCGCGGCTCCTAGGGAGTCCGAAAAATCGTACGTTGACTGTACAAGTGAAGAAGAGGATGCTTCGAGTGGTCCGTGGGGCGAACGCGCGATGGAAGGAGGACGAGAACAGAAAGGACCTACGCATTGAGGAATGAACAGGAAAGGAAGCATGCCGCCACTTCTTTCAAGGAGCTTCAGCTCAAAAAAAAAGTGTTGGCTGACGCCCAAATGCAGGTGACTCTCATCGAAACCAAAATAAGCTCTTTAAAGCAGTGAAATGCAACTCTGATGCGTTGTACGCGAGCTGAGAGTATGTCAGGACAGTTGAGGTTGACTTTCCAGCTGCTGAGAGAGAATCTCACAGGTGATAAAGTTTGGACCTCATACCAATAAGCTTGCTATCAGTTGATAGAAATAGCTAATTTTCGAAAATATTTGCTTTTGTATGCATATCTTTACTTGTATTTGATAATGTTTGACTCGAGTTGCAATGGGCTTTACCATTTTATTCGAAGATATCTTATTCGTTGTGCATTTTAGTAACCAATCCCTTCAGTTTTCTTTTTGATTAAACACTACTCCTTAGTATTCAGACTGGATTAAACCAGACCAGTGTTGCCCGGGGGCACAACACCAATACCTAGAAGGATCTATGGCATGTGCCGTGGCTCTTCGGCGAAAAAGTACCTGGAAACATGGTACGTGCAGGCGGTACAGCGGTCGCACACTGGGCTTGGGCGTAAATAGAAGCATGCTTCCCCCGAACGGCGTGGAAACTTGAAATTAGCAGTGAAATTGGGAGGGGTACGCAGTTTATGGTATGCGGTTTTCTATTGCCGATTTAATGCAGAAGTTGATGTTTCTGAAGTGGCTAATTGCTATAAGCAATTTGTCCTGATTCATGGAGAACACTGCTGCTAGTACTACATTTAGTGCTACATTCCCACTGGAAGTTTCACTTTTGCTTTACCGAGAGCATGTACGATGCCCCACCACAGGAGCTGACATTTTTAGTCGCCGCTGATTTCAGCCCACAAAGCGCTCAATACGCATGCAGAAGTGGTAGTGGTGAGCATCATCTCCATACATATACTTTAATTAAGGACACTAAAAAGCATTAGGACACTAAACTGCATCAGTTCTTACAGGTTTTGTCAGTTGGAGCACAATGGTGGTCATAAACCGAGACCACAGCCTGGTGGTGTCATAGTTACTATAACTGCCATTGCAGCACACTTGCAGGCAAGATTAGTGGTGGGAAAATGACCACTCACCTTCTCCATGATGCTGATATAACTCCTGCAAGCACCATAAACCTAAGAAAGGAGCATGTTGTTTGCAAGCATTACCCCACCTCCAAATTATGCAGTAACTGCAGAAATTGTGGACATTCTCCTACAGCCGTAGTATTCAATTTCTGAATAGCCAGACATCTCACAGAATGTGCTTGAATGATTTATTTTCATTAAAATCATTTGTAAAATTGGAGTCCTAAGTAAAGAGGAAACAAAACTGCAACAACGCCTATCACTTTTGACTGGCAGACAGGAAAAAAAAAGCGTGTGGAAATGTTCACCACAACATTTGTTTCTGTGTATGTGTGTAAGACCACTTCGAACAAAACCTAGTTGCATTTCTTGTCAAGAGAAGATAGGCTGTTCCACCTGTGACGCCACAATGTGCAACCCCGCGCAGAGATGAAAGGGTGCGCGGAAGCGGGAGAAATTCAAATAGCGATCACCTAGGCAAGGACATCTCATACACACTCCATTAAATTAGTCTTTGTACAACCTGGAGTTATCGGAAGGGGTGCTGGCATTCTGTGCTGTGACGGCTGAGAATGCGGGCACCTGACAGATGTTCAATGGTCTATTTACAAGTGTGTACACGATTGAACGAAACAGGTGGAACACTTTCACTGGAGCAGCTTGTTGTTGTTGTTGTTTGAGCCTTGGACGATTGGCCTTGCCCACTCCACAAAGTCATCAATAAGCACTGGCCAGGCACCTGCATTTGAGAAACCAGCAGATGCCATAAGAACTGATGTTATCCTGAAAATTCATTCCAAGTCGTTGTGCCTTGCGAACTCACCAGCTACAATTCGTAAATTGTAATATGTGCCACAAAGTAATTAAGAAGTTAATTAGTAACTTCTTTAATTAGTTGACTATGTGTTTCACTTTTTCATTCAAATATTGTCTGCTTTGAATAATCCAGCTCAAGAACTACAATTATGTTACCTATCACAGGCGATCTTTAAGAATTCTGAACTTAAAGATGATCACACCATATAAAGGCTTTGCCTCTTCTTTGTGAAATATTGTTCGACTTACTCCCAGCACTTTGTGGTAGGTAGGCTCCCGTCTTGCCTCGTTTCAATAAAAAATGTGTTACCAATGATGGGATCAAAATTCCGTCTTCCAGCACAGTAGCTAGATGCTCGAATTATTAGGCCATGATCGCACACATACTGCATTTGTTTGAACATAGGTCAACCTTTCTTTTTCATTTTTTTTCAGAAGTGAGCTAAAACCCTGAAGGGGCTATCAAGCTATATTCTTGACTAAAGAATTTGCCAACATTCGTGAAAAAAACTAGCAAAAGTAATGAGCTAACGAGGTTCCTCCATAGCGCCTGCTGGAAAGACAGTTGGGAGATTAGACTGGCTTTAAAGGGCCTCTCACCTGGTCTGGCCATTTTGAGCTGACAAGAGCAGAGCATATAATGTGCGATAACGATTGTGTCTGCAAAGTATTACATCGCTACGCACCATGGAAAGAACTGAAATTTCAAACTGAACGCCATTTTCTCTCCTCGCGGCCACTGCGCTCCAAGCCAGAAAATGACGTACATGTGCGCCTATGTACACGTGTTCACGCTGTGATGTCGCTCGTGGTGACGCGCGACTTCGAGAATTATTCAAGCCAACATCTGTTATTTGTGTAATATGTTGCTAGAATAGATGAATTAAAGGTTAGAAAAATAATAAAACACACAAACCAAATGTCTGCATGTTCTTGTTTTACTTCGCACCACAGCAAGAACGATGTACTTCCGTTTCGTCTGCTTGTTCCCACATAGTGCTATATGGTTTCGGTGCACGCAGACACCAAAACCATATAATTTTGCAACGTTACCTTGAGTTGGGCGAGTTGGTTCATCTTGACGGTTTTCATAAAAAGCGCTAAAGCGTCTTCGTCTTTAGCGTATATGAAAAAAAAAAAGAAACATTTTCTACCGCGTTCCAGTGCAGGATCATGCTCTGTGATGCGCTTGTGTCTGCCTAAGTATTCGTGTAGCACAGACTTATACCACTAGTCAGGTGTCCTTCTGCACAGAGCGCAAAATCGTGTGCTGCGCAAAACAAGACAATCGCAACAGCTTGCACGCAACACCATCAGTGGAAGTGCGCCACACCACAAAAAAGCGAGGAGAAAAAAAAAAAAAAAGAAGGTGGGGCCTGTGACAAACACGTCACGTGATCCTTGAGGTCCGGTATGGGTGAATGCAGGGAAGGACTTTCACTTACGGACGCTAGATGGGGCAAGTGGAGAAAGTGCCTATGCTTGCGGTGAAGCTCGCCTCCTGATATCATGGGTTTGCAACACTGCAATATTTATACCTTGGCTATTAATGAGCTGAAATGAAAAATTTTTGCGACAAAACGCTCCCTAGCGGACACGTAACAACATCTAGCGTATAACGAAAATTTGCTATGGGGCCTGGTGAGGGGCTCTCTAAGAAACCCTGAGGATTCAACCTACTCAACAACGAGAACATCACTGTTTGGGGTGCCAAGGATGTCTGCAGAGCAGCCAACAAGGATGACTTCCCTGGCAGTGCTAATGGGGATGCAGCTCGTGGCATCGACTAGTGAGATTTAGTAGCTAAGCTTACGGTAAATTAGGGTGCTTCCTGTTCAAAGTGTTTCATTATACTAAAAAAAAAAAAAAAAAAAGAAAGCTGGATGACCTATATTTGCGTTTGACCTATTCAAGCAAATGCGGTACTTTTGTTGGGCCAAGGTCGACTAGCTCTTGGAGACTGCTGGCGTACGAGTCACCATGCCAGCTTATCCTATTCTTCCCTCGTAGCAGCTGTGTTAGAAACCTTCGCGATCAGCTCACATTTCCCAGTCCTTTCCCAGTAGCAGCTAACATTACATAGAAGCTGTGCAACATTGTACTTATTCATGATCGGCGCACATCCGAACAGGTTCTAACGTTTCTTCAATGAAGTAAAAGTTTTGTTGTCATTTGAATGTAGGCCGCTTTACATAGACATTGGGACAAGATTGTATAACACTTAGTTGCAGATGACGTCACAATCTGTCACTCGCTTACAGGCGTGGGAATGCCCAGTCATTTTGTAGCAATATTTGCAGCAGATAAACTGAAACCAAGATTCTGCAAGTGAGTGATTTCGCTTTTCCCCTCACTAGAGGCACCTAGACATCTGAAGTTCTCATTGAAGGATTACTTGTAAGCCCCCTGAATAAGGTAAAGGGAGCGACATTCCTCCTCTCCTTTTTAGAGTCCCCTCATCAAATGTGCTTTCCCTTGCCGCACTCCCTCTCAGTTCGCAATTTATGATGGCGGCAATTACACTGCGCGGCAATGCGACCATGTGTGATATCAGGATTCGCGTTCACCACGACTGCAGGGCTGCACACCACGATCAAGAGCAACTGTCAAGCAACCAGCGCAACTGAAACCAGAAACCAAGATAACAAAAGGCGCTGCCATAAGCATGCAGATGCTCATGCATGTTCCTGCGGAAGCGGCACCAGCACAACCATGTGACCCTGCTCTACCAACAGAGAGCGCAGATATGCCCCAGACGTCCTCACCTCTTATCGCTCACAGTTCAGGTGGCAAGATAAAGAATGTTGCTACTTTTAGTTTTATTCAGGAGGCTTACTTGGGTGCGGCTGTTTGAATCCACTGGCAGCCAGAATACAAAAACTTTACACAAGCTCCGAGAATAACGATACGACACCCTGCACTGCAACGGCAATCTTTCCCTGATGCCTTCCAAAACCAAGTCTGCCAATCTGGTGCAGCGCGGCACACTTTCGGTCATTTTTCCACTTTCTGAGCAATTTGGCGCAGCAATTCGCTTGGATATCATAACGGTGCAATTGCCACAGAATTCCTGTCCCTGCACTTACAGCTGTCCAGTACGTTAGCTGAATACAGCAATTGGGATGTTATCAAATCGCATCAAAAACGGCCGGAGTAGATATCATGCCATTATCATACAATCATCACTGTTGTCAAATGCACAGTAGAAAATACTAAAAATGTAAACTTGCAGCAATGACGCGCAGCAAAGTGCCATCTGCCATCTTGTCTAGGGCACGGAAAAATGAAGCTGCTCACTCGACAGCATAGCTACACACATAGCTGCTGCTTCCACTAGTGCTCTATGACGTCCTTCCACTGCTGTTCGCTGCTGCTCCACAACACCTAGCGCTACCTTCAGGGCATGGTGTGCATATCCAGTTACAACCTGATGTGCTACCAGCACAGCCTCATCAGTGCGCGATTCTAGAAGCCACACAATGCGAAGCAATGCACTGTTGTTCAGATTTCGGTCAACCGAAACATTGCAAATTTCGATCTCGCACTGTGCCAAGCACTGAAGCACTGTCTGCTGTTGGCAATGTTCGAGACGTGCAAAAAAACAATCAGTTCAGCAGTTGAGGCAGTGTCGCCTGTTACTGTGCACATCAACCACTTATTTTATTATTCCTTTCACACTGTCTAGGCAGCCAGCAATGTTATGCTTCTAGTGACTAATGCTGTTCTGCAAGTTTTGCAAATATGGTGATTTGGGCCAGCTATATTTTGGAGGTCTGTATACTATGTTTGCGAATGACGTGCCCTGCTTTCTTTTGTTTACCTCAGGGCACCGAAAGTTTCTTCAGTAAATGATTCAAGTGTGATGATGCCTGAAACTTTTTCAATGTAACACATCATTTGTTATCATCTGTTATCGCAAATGGACGGGCAAGGTATCCTGCCGTTTTGGTTGGTTGATTGCGGTGATAGTGCAGCTTATTTTACCGTTTTCACGGGCCAATATTGGTGACAGCGCAGTCTAAAATTATGTGCCGCAGGTAGGGTTGCCAGCCGTCCCAAATTTAGCAGGACTGTTCCTACTTTTGAGTAAATGTCCCATGCCCAGACATGAATCAGGTGGCACAGCTGATGACCCAACCTTTGCTTCATTTTTATACTGGACAATAACAAATAGGCTAGATTTCTTTTTACTGTGATTGAAATTATAGGGACACACCAAGCAAGCTTTCGCCGTCGTCGTCGCCGAGAGGTTCTGTGTATATTTAGGTATATGTATGCTGTATGCCGTGCTACATGACATGCGGTAATGCGGGTTATATTGCCACACCATTCTATCACTAAGGTTGCTCGCACCAGGTCTTACATTCTTGACAAAAGTATTACTGAGAATTTTGATAATGGCAGCCCCCAAATAAATGTCATGAAACAAAACAGCAATAGCGCATGCCTTTTATCTTAAATTTTCTCAGACTTAAATACTAAAAGAACTTTAACCTGACAATGCCGTTCTTTTATTGGCGCGGCTCTGCACTACCTCCTAAATCTGCCCAGCAAAGAGGTTTGAAATGTACTCGATACGAAAAAATGGCAGTAAAGTCGCTGGAGAACACGTTAGGTTTAATTAACAAATATAAATGAAATTGTCCAATGGTTATATTCAAGAGGAGCCCTAGCACAACAGCTCGTTTGTACTTAGCTTACATTTACTTCAGTTCATACTACCACTACAGCCAAGAGTCTCACAATTTGTGTAATATTATAACTAGTTGCTATCGCATTGATTGCTTCACCCTAATGGTGAAACTATGATTTTTTCTATGATGACTGACAGTTCATTTGCGCATTATGCTTTCTTGTGTTCCGTTGTACTGTCATAAACATAAAGGTGGTTTCATTTTTGTCATGGTTGTAGTTTTGTTGTAGGCTTTATAACTTTTCACAGTCCTATGTGTACTGGCAGCCATGATAGTCAGGCAACTGTACTGCATTTTTCTTGCTGGAAACCGTGGCACGGTAGGACTAAAAAGCATTTATTTAACTTCGTTGCGCACACTGAAGGGTGGCTCCAGGCAACTGACGTGGTCGGTTGTTTGCAGCTGCCGCCCTGTCCCAACTTCGTCCACTCGAGAGTGGGCAACCCTAGGAACTGGCACGACTGGGCACATGCCCCTGGGACCACTTGGTATGTGCCACTAGGTTGTAGTTTGCGTTTAATCTTATAATTTGCCATTTTGCATTTACTACACAACAGTTGCATCATTGATACAGCCATTCTCTACAAAGCATGAATGCTTTGCATTACATAGACATCAACCACCGTTGAATCTGTGAAATGTTTTATTAGTTATTTTAGATGTAGAAAAAAAATCAGCATGGTAATCAGGAAGAACTTGCGTAATGAAACTGTTTCACGGACTTTGTGTTATGCTAAGTTTTTCAGGTTGCATGCAATCAACTAGCTAGTGGGAAGGGAAGCCACATTTCTGTGAATGTTTTCAGCACAGTTCTTCAAGTACAGTTTAGCCTGCCGTTGTTGCCGAGCTTATAAATGACATTTTTGCTGTCTTCGTCCGATTTTAATTCACAATGATTAATTTTTCTGCAGCAAGGTTTCCACAAATAGCGATGCCAGGTGCAGGAGGTGTAATATATCAGTTTTATATAAGCAGAAAATGTGTACCAACGTGTGGAAAAGCATCTTATGATAGGTGATGTGGTGATCAGAAATGGGAGGAATCTATTTTTACATAGTTGTCAGCTAAGCTGTATATCCACGGCTAAGCACTGAATATATCTTGACAGTATCAGCAGTGCAGCCTCCATAGAAGCCACATATGATAACACGATAATTCACGGAACTGCACATACTTAACCATTTCTCAAAAATCTATAAATGAAAGGCAAACATGGGCTCATTATTTTTAATCCTTGTGAAAGCATAGCAACAGCACGAGTATTGTTTTTCTTTACTACGTACGTCGTGCTGTGCAAGCCTGTTACTCCATGTCTGACTTTCAACTTGCAGAATCATGTTTGCCCTCTGTCTTCACAGGACATGCATGTGTGACCTGGCTCGCACAACTTCAGTTCACATGCCTGAGGAGAAACTTAAAATGGATTAATGAAAGCGCTCATTAGTTGCCTGCATAAAGCTTTATCAGCTTTAATGAACAGCACTAGTACTGTTATAATCAATTTTTCACACGTGACGCCATTTTCTTGCGGACGCAACAAATTTGGGGGATCGCAATACAATGCAAGTTTGTTTTAGAGGCTTCAGTCGAAAATTTGAGTGTGAGAGCAATGGTGTAAAGTACCTAGCACAGGTTTGAAGTGCACATTGCCGTGAAAAGAGGTTCCGCGAAGGTTTCAGTTTCAAAGCAGTATGCATCTTAGATATGGCGTTCAGACGGATATACAAAGGTGCAAAAACTAGCGCGTATGGTTTCGTTGATATGCAGGGGGCACCATGAAATGGGCTCTTCATTAATTGCTGGATGATGAAGGCGACTGTTGCATTTTAGAGTTTTGAATAGACATCGTGCCAATCTGCACAATATACAGGTGCTTCGCAACTACACACCAAAGATGGCGGATGCGGCCAGTGTTGCCAGATCACTATGCATACTGAATATCCTTTATCGCTTGCCCTACGCAAACATATCAGTCCACCTGGCAACAGTTTGCGCAACTCCGAATGTTGCTGGCTAGTCACCTAGGCACTTGCAAAACGTTTCACATAACATTCTCAAAGTGCATGGGATCTGCATTATTATTATTTTCTAATATGTACTACTCTTGTTTTTAGCCCTTCTAAGCAGTTTTGCAGAGTTTTTCTTCACAGTGGTGGAACAAACACACATTCCAATGCTGCTGTACTTCCTGGAAATGTTCAACTCTCTTCATCCTCTATACGCAAGAGTGGTCTGACCCAATGTGGCTCGGGACACTAAATTTTAACACTACCTAACAAGCATACTTCACCATATTCAAAGATACACTGCGATGTGGTTTTGCTGTGTGACAAAATCATAATATATATAGCAGTGACTATGTACCCAGAACAGGCAGCACAGAATGCACACTAACAACTGTGCCACCCAGGACCCAATGCAAACTTGCCTTCCTCATCATAGTTGCTCATGTCATCAGCAATCATGCCACTGAAGTCCAACAGCAAATTCCATGTGTCCTTAGGTATTGACCTCTTGTGGTGTTCCTAAAAACAGATATGCAAAGACCCTCAGATATTTCACAAGCATAAACAGTACAGAGGTTACAAAAGACTAGCTATCCTGGACCTAACTGCAAGTTCAACCCTTGTCGCTGAGATTAAAACGAATTTCAACATTCTGCTCTGTGTAATTTGTGATCCAAATGTAGCATTTCACATGAGGATAGAGGCCCGCAAGTGGGTTTTCTATCCACAGGCTACTGCTTGTTAATGACGAAGCCAACTTAACTGAAACATCAGATGTGTTCCAGTAATGAGTAAAATCTACAAAACAATGCCTCAGATGTTTGTTGGAGTAAAAAAGAAGCTTATGGTCATGAACACATATAATTTGCACTCTACATTAAGGGGGGACACAGGCTCTAGAATGGTAAAAAAATGTCGAAAAAATTGATTTTGAAAAAAAAACGCATTTTAGGAATGTTAGTGACTTCAAGCTTATTAGTGCTGATTTCGATTGGTAAATAGGAAAAAATTGGCTTTCAAAACGCCATGGGAGCCACAAAATGCCCTGTGCTAGGCAAAATTTGTTCAAGCTTCTCATGCGCGCCGCAGCTGCAGCCAACTACTACCATCTTGGGCTTGTTTTGAAGCTGTTTTCTTGGCATATTTTATGCCGGCTCAAAAGAGTGCAGCTCAAACAAAACGACCGCTCTCGCCGCTTTTCTGAAGAGTAATTTCTGGCCTCTGATTGGGCAGAGTGCACATGCGCAAGCCGAGCCCTCCGTCTTGTGCCTCCCACTGGCTGGCACGACCGAAGCGGACATTTTGTTATTTTATTTATTTTTTACATGTGCCACCAAGTTTGCTGTTGCTGCCGGTTTGCGTGGGTCGTCTGCTTTTGCTTGCTTTCATGCCGCTGATGCACAGTCTTTCCTTTTTGTGGTGTGTCAGAAGACGCTCGTGTAAAGAAGACATGCCAAGCTTACGGGAGGGCAGGGGAGGGGGGGGGGGGGGTGAACGGACCCTGGAAGCGTCAATGGAACGAGAGGCTGAAGACTGTGGACGACGGAGCACTGCCTGAACAGCCAGCATAAACGGAACGGCTGGAACCACCTGTTGCGTCCAAAGTGGCATTCTACCAATGCCGTTGAATCTGCTGGGCCTAGCTGCAGGTTGAGGTCATTGGATCGTCAGACGGCCAGTAGCATTCTAGACTGTATTGATATGGCATACTAATTCAGTGGGCGAGTTGGCTGAGTGCGAGATAAGTGCAGCGATGTTGTTTGAAGGAGTGCCTGGCATGTCAGTGTGCAACAGGTGAAAATTCAAGCTGCTCGTCGCAAAAGCTTCGGAAGTCGCAAAGGGAGCATCTAGACAGTAGTGCTACCAAAGCCAGACTTTCAAAACGGCACAAGCCAGCAGAGGGCCTTGCATAGAGCACTGGCATGCTGTAGAGAGAAGTGTTGTTGCATGACAATAATTAGTTTAGGCCTTTTAAAAAATTTTCCATGCGTGTTTTTGACTTTAACATTGTGTAAGTTTATTTGGCTATGGAAAGGCTACTTTATTATACAATTTTGTATTCATTAAGCTTGCAAGCCATTGGAACAGGCACATGAAGTGGTAAATGTAGTTTCTCATGCTTGTTTAGGCACAGTACATGGCTTTATAACAAGCTTTTGCCTGTTTTCCGGGAGGGTACAGTCATATCTTTAGTATGGCCATTCTTGTGAAGAATAGAGCTACAAAATGATGTCATTAATATTGCTGTAGCTGCATTATAGCAGAAGTTAGAGCTGGGGCCATATTCTGTAGCGGTTCGCTTTGGAACCGGTTCGGTCTGGCTGTTGCCATTTGTCGGTGCTTCGTTGCCATCATCCCCGGTGGGCGGGACGACAAATTTTGTTGATGTCACACAGGTTGTCAATCATCTGGAAAGTAACCGGTTCCCTGCTACGAGAGGAACCGCAAAGAAGTGGCTTGCTTGAGGGTCGCGCGCGGTGGCGAGCATGATGTCGAGGGTTGCTAGGGCAATCGTGGCTGCCGGCTAGTCTCGTGCCAGCTGACGAGCCGGCACCTAGACGAAGAGACGGCAATGGTGGCTCCTTTGGTTGTGCTGCTGGCGAGCGCCGAAAGACAATGACGCGACGCGTTCGGCATGGCTGAAGAAGAGTTTCGAAGGCATTTTAGGATCTCCAAAGACAAAGTGCGACGTTTTTGCGATGAGCTGGAAGAACATCTCGGACCTCAAAGATTTCGTAGTGTCGACACTGCGATGAAAATGCTATGGGTGCTGCGGTTTTTTGCCACCGGGAGCTTTCAACAGTGCATCGGGAATGAAGAAGCGATTGCACTGTCGCAGCCTTCGGTCGGCCGGATCATTACAGCCGTCGCCAAGGCCATTACGGTTGTGGGCAAAGAAAAAGGATGGGTTAGATTCCCATCCACGGCGCAACAGAAAGCCGCCGTCGCTGCTGGCCCAACACACATGACGCCTTTGCTAGGTAGGGGTGCTCCTCGACAAATGAAACGAGTATTTCGCGCTGCCTCGCTGAAACATGAGGACCCAGCTGCCTGTCCTTGCGCGACAAGATCGTTTCGGTTTCGGCGCGTGAACAAGTCCAAAACGTAAACAAAGCGAGGCAAGTTGTTTGCATAACGTATGGCACGCCACCTAGCGACCAATTAAGAAAACAACACAAATAAAATTACAACTCCCAGTAGCCGTCTGCGCCGCAAGCTCACATTTATTACTGAAAATTATATTTGCAAGTGTTCTATACAAACCAATGTTTTTTTATCAAACCAGCAACATCCTTCAATTGCTATGTCGTCCCCCAAGTACAAACAAAAATGATGACGTGATCTTCCGGCAGACCTCCGCTCGTTGATTCGTTCCCCTCATGCCGCCCCGTTCCACTCTTTCTCCGATGACGTAATCCAGACGTAACAGCCAGACCGAACCGGTTCCAAAGCGAACCGCTACAGAATACGGCCCCTGTATAAACTTCAAATGCGTTTTTCCCAGTTCAATATTTTTACATACCGCACTCAGTCTCACAGGGCATTTCTCAATGATGATGTTGAGAGACAATAATAAGTTTGGCATCAGTGCATTCATGTTGAAATTATCTCGGGGGTGATGCTATTTCTGTTACACTAGCATCGTTTTGTAAATTACAATCAAAAATAATAATGAGTGAAAATAAGAAAAAAATATTTACAATAAATGTTAATCTGCTCTTTTACCTTTATGGCTCATTCACACCGGCGACTTGAGTAGGTCTCGCGACCATTTGCGACTCGTGACCAAAAAGCGAGCGAAGGCAACTGATGTTCACACCGGCAAGCCACTGACTGAGCGTGACCTGCAAGTCGCAATCCCGGAGATTATCGTTCTCAGTGAGAACTCTCGGAATCTACACGGAATTCGCCACGACGTGGGAGCAGGTCGGATGCAAACACATGAAACATCACTTCCGGTGCGCCGCTGATTGGTTTATCAGTTTTGCGACCACGGTTGCGCGACTGAAAAATCGAGCAGCGAGCGACTAGACCAATATGGTCCCTTTTCGAGAAAAGCGACCATTTGCGACTGGTCGCTTTGCGATCAACTTGGTAGCACGACCACTGTCAGTCACCGGTGTGAATTAAGACTTTAGGGTGCTTTCAAACAAATAAAAATAGAATCACCCCCTAGAGCAAGGCTTTGGCATTGGTGCCATACACTTATCTTTTGTGTTTAGCAATGTGAAATTGCCAAAAAGCCCCACAAGTACCCACTAAGTTTATTTTCAGACTTTAATACTTTCTGAACAAGAGCAACTATCGAAAAACTAATTATTGGTTTGAACTCAGCATGAAAATCTGATTGAAACAGTGAAGTTTAGTTCAGATTGAACCAAAAGTAAAGAAACAAAATTTAGAACTCGCGTCCCCATTTAAGTAGAATGCAGTCGAGGACTAAGGTGCATACATTGCCAACCTCACATGGCACACAAACGTACACAGTGTGTCCCAACAATCTTGCACCAAGATTTAAAGATATACCAAGCGCCACGTTGCTGGACAGAACCAAGGTAATGTTTGCCGTCACTTAGAGATACTCAGACTTTTTTTATTCTGCCTAATTGCATAATTAGCCTTCATTAATTAACTTCTCAAATGTTATAGTTAGATAACAAGTGTAAATGTGAAAATTGTAGAGCAACAATAAAAACTCCTGATACAGCTTTCTGTAACTCAACAGGTGCTATATAAAAGTGCTTTTTGAGAATGAAAGAAGCCTGCCTCAAGCAACTATTCCTTGAGCATTACCATGGCTCTGTCCAGCTACATGGCATTTGCATATTTTTCAATCTTCGTGCATGATAGTTGGGACACCCTGTATAATGACAATGATTAATTGCAGTGCGTTAACTTGTGCCATCTCCTGCGATTTTATGTTGCTATTAAATACATGGTTGACTACTAAAGGGGAAACAGGCTTATTTTCAGCAACAGGCAGCATGGTCTAATTATAACAGACTGAAATGTGTTAAAGAGAAATGACCCTCACTTGCAAGAACTGGCACCAAAGATTTAGAAACTTGAACCTCCCGGGAAACACGATGTTCCAGTAGGTTATTGCCATTTCCAGATCTGAAAAATCAGGAACATCCTTTCGTCACAACCTTGTTTGGTAGTGCTTTAACTAATGAGCATGACAAACACTCACAAGACTTCTGCAGTGGGTGAAGTTTTGTGTTGCTCAGTTTAGGTGGGAAAATGCTGACAGTATGCTGCTTTTAAGGAGCACTGATATTTTTTACTACTGTTTTTTTTTGTTCCTAAACTCTACGACATATAGTGACAGGCTTCAGAGCACTGTAAATGCTTTAATAAATTAGATTTTCTGCAGCCAGTTTCGTTTCCCAGGAGGATACTGTGTTGAGACATCACGACCCAGTATGCAGTCATGTGGGAGCAAGATGCTGCAACCTTTTGACAATCATTCTCGCTCCCTTAGTCAGCTCATATGCCACTACTCATTCTGAGGGCCGATGTAGCAGCATAGTGGAGACCAAGCACAAGTCAAAACTTCGCAATGTCCTGCTGCCACATGACCATATACTGTGTCTTGACATCGCAACACTGTACAAACGAACCTGAAACTGGCTGTAGAAAAGTTAAGTTATTTAGGGCACTGTAATGCTCAGCAGTATTTTTTCTGGGTTTGAGAGGTACTAGATCTCTATTTAAAAAAACACAGTAAAAGAAAAGAAGACAAATATATAAAGTGTCAGGGCCACTTAAAAAGCTGGCCACGTAGTACAAGCCTGTGTGCTCGTCAGTTATTGCAGTAAATCCTCGCTAGTAAAAAACAAAACAGCAAACTGCTGTTATGTGATCAAAAATCTTTGAACATAGTAAGTTTTAAATTGTTCACATTATGATTGGGCTGCAACAGTTGCCCTCAGTTATAACAAAACAGCCCTTCGTCTTTTGTCATTTTATGCTTGTGCCCAAGTTGAGATGTGCAGGCTTCAGGAATAACCATTAAGACAGGCTTGCCTCTATGAAGACCAGGGTAGAATTTAACTGAAATTTTCAGATCAGTCAAACAATTCTAATTTCCAACTAGATGCACAGATATTGCCAAGAAAGATGAAAAAAGTTCTCAGTCAACACAATATAACAAATACTTCTGGCTATTCTAAAATTCTCTCTACATGTAAGTACATGTAGAGAGAATCGGGTATCAATATGAAATACAGTTATATGCTTGCTTGCTGGTATGAGTTGCTGTGAGCTTCTGTGTTTTCAGAAGTGAAAGCACGGAAGCAGTACCAAATTCATAATATACAACTGACTGCTAAATTTCAATACGAATTTTTTTTATGTATATACAGGATTCATACAGGTAACACAGCAGTACGAGGAACACAAAAAACTATGAGAAAACATTAGATGAGTCTGGATAGTATCAATTCCGCCTTCCTTGTCTTTTCAAGAGTTGTGGTCCAATGGCTAGAGTGTCTATAGCTCACCAAACAACATTTAATACGCCATAACTTAGCTAAATGCGCTGACAATAGCACTATCAAGAGGTGCTTACCAAGGCCCTTTTGACCTGGGTTTTTCGCATAATTAAAGGTGAAGTTGTAGAAGTCTTTGAACTTCAGTGGTTCCTTGAGCTCAGGCTCAAGGGTTGAAAGCTTTCCTTTTAACTTCTCGACGCTGTCACAGCTGTAAATGGGGTAGGAATACAAGTTAACCCAAGCAACGTCGAGCACTTCATAACATCTGTAAATGCAGAGAAAACGTAATTTGCTCTTACCCCAACTCTGACATGCCGTTCATGAATTCGTCCCGTGTAAATTCGCACTGGGCGACGGCTTTGAACTTCCACGCGATTATGAGCACTAGTTTGCTCTCGGGACTCAAGCCGAGGTCGTCAAGGAACCGCACGATGCCATCAACCGTCATCTTGTCTGGCTCGTGAGGATCTGCGGACAACGGTGACACACAATATGATGTTGAGCACGTTTGGTTTGTTCAGAACTACATAGATAGTTTGGAACTGCAGGCGCAGCGCACGAACAATATGAAACTGCGTTTTAGACTGCGTAGTACATTGCGAAAGGCAGCGCCTACACGCTGCGTCAGTTTAAGTAAAGCGGCAGGCTCAATCAAGTCAAACACACCAGCGTGAACTTGAATGTAACATCCAAAGAAAACACGTTTCTTTCTTTCTTATATAGACATTTTCCAGTGATACTTTGCGATTTCTAAGAGCAGAAACCGAAGCATTAAGCCTAACCGGCTGATCACTACCGAGGTTCGCCTGCGAGCGATCGCCGTCAACTCGGCACACGTAAGGCCCATTGTCATTACCTTTATATTTGTTGAACAAGTGCTCCAATTTCTTCCTGTCGACTGATCCTTTGGGCTCCCTGTAGTACATGTCTGGGTTTTGAAAAAAATTGTCCGACGCCACATCGAGTTTCCAATCGTGCTGTGTGAGGCAGTAGATGGCCGTCTTCTCTCCGGTCTGTGTGAAGGCGATGAACTGTTTAACTTTCTCCTTTTGTGATGATTTCAATTTATGCTGCAAAGAACAAAAGCATTGGATGTTAACGCGACATTATTAATGTTCTAGCTACTGCCAGTTAAACTCATGAAAAAAGAAAAAACTATTAGCTTTCCTACCATTTTCGGCCATTCAGACTCCGTCGCCTGCGGTGCGCATGCGTCGCGGAACTCTGGCCCAGCTGATGGCTTTCGGTTCAGTCCGATGACTGTAACGCGAAAAGTTACTGCTCAAGCACTGCCATCATAATTGATATGTTCCGCGAAAAAGAAATTCTGGCGCCTATGCCGCAGCTGTTGCCTTTCGCTGAGCGGTCGACAATTTGCGCTTTCTCTCCTTCTTCCGGAAGAGAGGAAGCGGCGTGAACGTCACATGGTACGACAAATCCGGAGGTATCACGTGATCACACTTTCCCGCGTTTTCTCAACTCCGGCGGCCCTACTTTTCCGTTTTGTGTCGGGATCTTTTGTGGCTGTGGGAAAGCGGACTATTTCGCGGCCTCGAAAATTGCCCATTGAGGATCATGTCTGGAAAAGATTATGTCGCTGACAGAGGTAAGTTGAGTTTACAGTTGCTTGCCAGTTATCTTTTCTCTCTTTAATAAACGAGCTCGCGCTTTTGGCCAAGCCGCGAACATTTAACAATGGTGTAACGGTCCTTTGCAGAGAAGATCAAGTCGTTTCTCACAGACTTCTACGCGACCGGTGACCGGGGCAAAAAGGAATTCGTTTATTCGAAGCAACTAGTAAGGCTATTACTTTTCATTTGGGTTCATGCTCGATCCGCCTGCCGATGTCTAGTGATTAGCAGCTCATGCTCGTGTTCGCAGGTAAACTTGGCGCATCGGGAGCAGGTAGCGCTCACCATCGACATGGATGATGTCGAGGACTACGACAGCGGCCTGGCAGAAGCCATCATGCAGAACGCACGTCGGTACTGCAACCTGTTCGCTGATGTTGTGTATGAAATGCTGCCGGACTACAAGCAGAAAGAGGTGCGCAGAATTTGCTTTTTCCAACGTGTCCCGCCTCACGGGTGCGAAAACGAAGTGCATGTGACCTTTTTACTTTTCTGTACGCAAAAAAGTTGCTCTCTTCGTATATATATATAGTGTAGAACGGCCCCAGACCGTGATACTCATGCATACATAAATTGTCTGCTCATTCTGGCATGAGTCACAAGCGTTGTGTTGTGATATAATGCAATGCAGAATACACCGCAGACGATCCTGAAAAGTCAAGTATATATATATATATATATATATATATATATATAATAGCTCGAATGCGGCGATGCTGTTTGGTATCAAAGAATCAATCAAGAGATGCTTTTTTCATTTATATTTTATGGCAGGTTGTGGCGAAGGACGCCTTGGATGTGTACATTGAGCACCGTATGCTCATGGAAAACAGAAACCGCCAGCCTGGGGATGCCCGAGATCCACGCAACAAGTACCCATCAGAGCTGATGAGGAGATAGTGAGTAAAAAGTCTGCTTGCAAAATTGCTGTGTCAGTTGCATGCATACATATTCAGATGCCCGACAAAAAAACTACCTTTAGTGCATTTCAAGCAAACTGTAGATCTTTAAGCATGCAACATTCGAAAGCACACCAGTCTGGAGGACTGTATAAATATTCGAAGATTTTTCTCAATGAATCAAATGTACCATCATTGTAAGCAATCCTTCAGTCAGGTAGTTCGAAATGTCTGCAGACAAAGGCATGACTGAAAAGGAAATTTAATGACAGCATTTACTTTCCTGCAAAATAGTATTCCAGAGCAAGTATGAAACTATCCAATAGCTTTGCATTGTATTTGAAAAAAATGTTTGTTTTGGTGCCATCATTACACCCTTATTAAACTAAATCATATGCTCTCTGAAAAAAACATGAAATTCCATGTTCAAATTGAAACTCAAGCGATTTGTTTCTTTATACAAGCCCTGTCTGCAGAATTTCCTTTCTTGAACTGGTCGTGCATATGCTTCAGAATGCCCTGCATATTTATATTTGTCACTGCTAAAATTTTATAGAAAACAATTTTCATACATGGAACTTCTTCTGCCTCCTCTTTCTGTGCTGCAGTGAGGTGTACTTCAAGATGCCATCAGCCACCAAGCCTCTGTCTGTACGAGATGTGAAGGCAGGCTGCATTGGGAAACTCGTTACCGTGAAGGGCATTGTCACACGGTGTACTGAAGTGAAGCCTATTATGTGCGTTGCAACATACACTTGTGACCAGTGTGGTGCAGAAACATACCAACCTGTAAGTTACTTTTCAATTTCAAGCACAGTCTCTAAAAGTCTACTTACACGAAAATTTTGTCTTGCTCTTTATTCTTTATTAGCTGTCTGCCGTCTAATCGCATTATGGAACCTAAATTGCTTGAGTGTGAAACAAATCGTTATAATACCATGTGTACAAGGTATTCTACGACACATTCAAACATCTTAGGCATTAAGGGGGGATGAGGGGATCGGAACAAACTTTTTCATTTTTTAACTTAGAGTGATGAAATTTGGCAGACAGGTTTAAAATAGCATCAAACAGACAGCTACAAAGTTTCACAATAATATTCTTACGCCCACAAAAGGCGTTACTTTGAAGCCGGGCAGAGTTAGATGCGATGGCCTTGATCAGCTGAGCGCCTGTCGATATTCAGCTAGCCAGCCACACGTCGTCTTCTTCGTTCACCCCTCTTCGGTGCCCCCGCATACTGTTTGTTGAGGCTTGAACCCACTATGCACGTAAGAGCATCACATTTCCCTCCGTGCAGACGAAGCCCGCCGGGCAAGTCAAACAGGCTGTCGAGAAATAAATGGCTTTAAATGGGCGACATGTGAAAGTTCGGTCTTTGCTGACCGTTGGCCACTTGATGTGAGACGTGCTATGCGGTAGGTTAATTCGCTGATACGCTCAGTAATAACATAGGGTCCATCATAGCGCAAAGCCCTAGGAAACTGCGTAGCTCTCTTACATGGCGAGGTTGCTTGAAGGCTTCCACCGTAGCAGTTTTCGCTGGATCAGGTCGTATACCGTCCTTATCCACTAGGTGTCCCAGAACGAGTGTTTGGCGCTCTCCAAAATGACGCTTCTTCGAGTTGAGCACCAAACCCGCTTTGTCCAAGCAATCTAGCACAAGATCGAGACGTGCGTTGTGCTCACTGAATGTGCGCCCGAAAATCACTACATCGTCTAGATAGCACATGCATGCTTCCCACTTCAAACCACGCAGGATGTTGTCCATGAAGTGCTTGAAAGTTGCAGACGCATTACAGAGCCCGAACGGCATCACAATAAATTCAAAAAGTCCATCTGGTGTTACAAATGTCGTTTTCTCCTTGTCTGCCTTGTGCATAGGAATCTGCCAGTACCCCGACCTCAAGTTAACAGACGAAAAGTAAGACGCTGATGAGAGGCAGTCGATAGCATCATCAATATGCGGAAGAGGATGTACGTCCTTTTTAGTGATGGTGTTGAGGCGGCGCTAGTCAACACAAAATCGCCATGTACCATCTTTCTTTCTAACCAGAATCACTGGCGCTGCCCACGGACTACAGGATTCTTGGATTACATTCTTATTTAGCATTTCGTGGACTTGGTCATTGATCACCTTGCGTTCCGATGGTGAGACTCTGTATGGTTTCTGTCGCAACGGTTGGGCAGATCCCGTATCTATGCAATGGTGTATACGAGAAGGAGGAAACAATGGTGGCCCATCTTGCTGGAAAAAGTCAAACAGTCGGGCATGTTTTAGCAGAATATTCGCCACTTCGTGACGCTGCTTAGTGCTGAGTGACTTGTTTACCATAGTCAAAAATGAGGAGTGCGCCGCAGGGCAGGCATTAACGAAATGGCGCTCATCCGCAGAATCAAGGGCCTCTGTATGAATGGCGAGCGATAGCACTTGATCTTCATGGTAGGCAGCAAGTTTCAGACCATGATGAGTTCATGATGAGGTTCTCTTTATGAAGGGGTGGTATGATAGATATTGCTACGAGCTATCGTGACAATATGATAATAGAGTGAACGCGCAATGTGCTTGGTTGCGAGTCCGAAGTGCCGATGTGCGATATGCATAGCTGCAGATACAAGGAGCCGACGCGCGATGTGCTTTGTCGCGTAGTTCAAGGTGCCGACGCGCGAAATGCGTAGTCGCGGGCTCGGGGAGTCGACACTCGACGCGCTCATTCGCGCAGTCCTACGTGCCGACGCGCGAAATTCCTAGCCGCGGGCTCGAGGAGTCGACCCTCGATGCGCTTGTTTGCGCAGTCGGAGGCGCCGATGCACAATATGATTAGGTGACGGTCCGAGAAGTCCGCGCGCGGTGTGCATGATCGCCGAGTCGGAGACTCCCTATGCGCGAAATGTTTAGCCGCGTTTCCGAGGATTGCGTGCGCGATACGAATTTGTCACGAATTTGTCACGAATTCGAAACACCGAATGCTGAAAGGCTTAGCCGCATGTCCGAGGATTCTGCGCTTGAATCTTGTTCGCGAAGTCCGTGTCGCCGATGCTTGGACTGAAACGTCCACAAGCATAGGGATCGGCCACGCTACTACGATAGACCTCAGACTCTGCCCAGGCGGCGCTGCGGAAAAACCCGTCACCAGCGCCCCCATCGCAGCCTTGGCGCTAACTGAGTAGTGCAAGGAGAGCTGTCCGCAAGCGAAGGTGCATAGGCTACAGTGGACTTTCATTTGTGTTGAGGCACGGTTTCCTAAAAATCAAGGACCTGGAAAGCTTCTTCCGCCATCCACGCTTCGGAAAGGAAGCTCAGCAAGGCGAAGTACGTGTACAATATAAAATAAAGTCTCAAGTGTTATTTCGGCGTGCTGCAAATCGCAAGTACAGAGAGCATCAGGTTTGTTTATAGGCATATCAGCATAAAAATCTAAGCATTTCAAATTGGTTTATATTGAATATGTCTTGAACACAACACTTAAGTATCTCTTATATTTTTATGCATCTTATCGTAATGTTTTTTCTCGCAATTATTTACAGAGAGCAAATGCTTCCATAGCCTTTTCAGGGCAGCAAACAGAAAATGTTTTCCAAGGCAGCAAGCAGCGTGCGAACATAACGAAAGTAAGCTTCCTATGGTGCCTACGCGCTGCATCTTTCTTTCTCGCAGGAGCTACAGCATGGCTCAATACCTTAATTTGAACTTTTCGCAGACGCTTCGAGCAACAAGCGCGTACAAATAAATGTAAATAAACGCGACATTTTTCTTTCTTTGCACACGTGCGTTACTTCGCAATTACTCATCCAGTGCTCCTACAGCAACTTTATTGCTCACATTTGAAAAACGCAGTCGAGCAGGCTCAGCACGTGGCGAAGCGTGCTTGTTGTATCGGCGCAGAACATACAAAATACCGAAAGTAGAAATGAGCTCGCGATTACAACGATGCTCTAGAGCAGGATCTCGAATTCATAAACGAACCAAAATGTTTGGTTAAGCTGACCTGCCAAATCTCTCCGTTCCACTTGTTGAGTCAAGCGGAGGCGGACATCTGTTAAAACTGTTCTGTGGTTAAAAGGTGGAGATATCGATGGCACATAAGCAGGATGGTTCGCAACGTTGCTTTTTCTGTTACGAACAAAGTGGCGGCTGCAGATTCATGAGTTTTGTTTACCACGGTCCTCCGTCAGGGCTACGCAACACAATTACAGAACAAAATTGTCGCACTTTCTCATGCAAGCCGCTGTGTTGCGAGGAATGCAAGTAATCCGATTACACAACAGGTTGAACGGCGCGTATCCAGCGCTCTCGCCTTTCCCCTTCATACGATCGCGATGGAAATCGGTAAAACTGAACGTTGTTATTCCGTCCTTCACGTTCACGGCAATTTACAACACAACAGTAGCGTCGATTGCGGCGTTCATTCGTAGCGCGCGGAGCTATCGCGGTTGCCGTCGTTTCCGCCATCAGTCTGAAGAGTGAGCCAGCAACCGTTTTATGGCAATTCGGCGGCGCGCCCGACTAGCGCAGAAATTCATAGCTCTCTGTCTGGGTGTTATATGCGCAGAACACTCGCAATATGGACCAAAATTGAGTTAAATCGTTGTTTCGCAGTCGCTAGCTGCATAGGCACCTTAGCAAGGGAGTCGGGCTTCGCACTACCCATTTACTGCCTCTTCGCAACGGCAGGTGGCGCTACGCGTCTTGCAAAACTCCAGAGTCTGACGTCCATGTCCGCGTAGCGCCCGTTTTGACACGTTGAGATTACGGAGAGTGGAGACATCAAACTCGCGAGGTGAAAAGGGCCGAGCAGACGACTCGAGCGTCGGACCAATGGCGAACCGCGCTGGAGTCACGTGGCGGGCGCGGCCAATCGCAGACTCCGGCACGACCTTCAATCATTTGCTTTTTGTGCGCTTGTTTCTGTATGGAGGAGATCGCTGAAGCGGCAAATTTGAAGACGGATAAATGTGCTTTCCAACGAGACCAATATGGCGGCGCTCGGTCGCGCCGTTCCGGAGATATTGTCGCGTGAAAAACGCTGTTCTTTCTTGATTTCCGCGAGATTTTTCGCCACCCTCGCTAATAAAACGAATTTTTAGAGCACTTCTTGGTGGTTTACAGGGATGATATTTGGGTATCAGATAGAAAAAGGGTTATAGAAACTGAAAATGTTATTTTCAAAAAATCGATGTTTTGGCCATTTTTCGCGATGTAAAACCCGCGTCCCCCCTTAAATTATTCTGCATGGCTAAGACGTCATTCCCCCCACTTTCCGATCGTCCTCTTTCAGAAAGAGGGCGCCCAGAGAAACCTTTCAGCTATTCAGTCAGCGCAAGGAAACTTTCCCACACTTTCATGTAATACACAGTCAAGATTCCAAAAGGACAGTCAGAACTATCTCACCTTTCATTGTAGCTAAATGCCTTACCAAAACACTAGGTGCTGGCTACAAAATGACAAAAATGAGCAGTGGCGACCTTCTTCTTGAGGTCTGCGACACTCAACAGCATGGCAAACTCTCCACTCTCCTAGCATTCCGTAATGTGGCAATCACCGTTACTCCCCACCGATCATTGAACATGTGCAAAGGAGTCATCTCTGATGAAGATCTATTGAGCCTAAGCGAGGAAGAGCTCCTGGAGGGCTGGAAAGAACACAATGTTATTCAAGTGCAAAGAATAAAGATCAAGCGAGACAACAAAGACATTCCAACTAAGCATCTCATCCTTACCTTTGCATCGAGCGTGCTACCAGAAACCCTAGAAACGGGATGCACCAAAATTAGAGTCAGGCCTTACATCCCAAACCCCCGAAGATGCTTTAAGTGTCAAGAGATATGGCCATGGTTCGCAAAGCTGCCGTGGCCGACTTACCTGTGCAAAGTGTAGCGAACACGAATTCAACAACTGTAATGGCACACTCCACTGCCCCAACTGTGACGGTGGACATGCAGCATACTCTCGAACCTGCCCCACATGGAAAAAAGAAAAATACATAATCACAATGAAAATCAAAGAAAACATTTCATTTCAAGATGCGCGGAAACGTGTTTCCTTTTTCCATACCTCAGGGTATGCTGGTGCGGCGCGCAAGGGGGCAACGTCGCAGCAGACTCCGGCTCCGGCCCAGCCCACAATGAGCGTGGTTGCGGCCTTGCCACCAGCCCCCCTGGTGGCAGCAGCCAGCGCTGCTGCGCCGTCCCCGAAGGAGGGCCCATCGACCTCTGGGTTGGTGGCCTCCAAGGCCCTGCTTTTCGAGGCAAGGCCTAAGGTGAAAACACCCCGCTCGTGTGAGCGGAAGTCCAGTGGCTCCCGAGAGTCGATGGACACAATCCCGAGCCAGATGGCGCATCTAGCGCCTCAGGAGCAGCGCAAGTCTCGCGACCGCTCGAAAAAAGACAAAACTCGTACCATAATCACGGGGCCTGAAAAGGCTCCGTAAGTCATTTCTCTGACTTGACTCCTCTTGACACACAGCATAAAAACACAAACAATATGGCTACACAAATAATACACTGGAACGTTAGAGGTCTTATCCACAACCTCGATGACATTAAAGAACTCTTACACAAACGTAACCCAAAGGTGCTGTGTGTTCAGGAAACACATCTTAAATGCACACAAACAAACTTTCTTTGTCAGTACGCCATCTACCATAAAGACCGCAACGAGGCGAATACCTCGTCTGGCGGTGTAGCAATAGTTGTAGACAAGTCCGTAGCTTGT
This sequence comes from Dermacentor variabilis, assembly GCF_050947875.1. NCBI lineage: Eukaryota > Metazoa > Arthropoda > Arachnida > Ixodida > Ixodidae > Dermacentor > Dermacentor variabilis. Next base: position 14,148,046 of record NC_134569.1, on the reverse strand, counting down.
CACCAGGTCGCCCTTCAGACGCCCCTTGAGGCAGTGTCAATTCGGGCAATTCTTTTTAAGAAATTGATCACTGTATGTTGCTTACACATACCCCCTAATTTTCGTCTGGAAAAAAAGTGATTTTTTATAACCTAATTGACCAGCTTCCGGACCCTTACATACTCGCAGGCGATTTAATGCCCACCACACCATGTGGGGAGACTCGCGATGTGACGCGAGAGGCTGTTTCATTGAAAATTTTCTTGTGAACTCCGGTGCATGCCTCTTCAACAAGAAGGAGCCAACTTATTATAATGTCCATAATAATTCATATTCATCAATAGACCTGTCTATTGGCTCGGCTTCAATTTTTCCAGACTTGCAATGACATGTAATAAAAAATCCCAATGGAAGTGACCACTTTCCTGTAATGTTAAATTCAATGCCTCAACATGAATGCCCCCTACATACACCCCGGTGGAAACTAGCCTCCGCCGAATGGAATGATTTTAAGGAAGCAACTTACTTATCATGAGATCTTATCACTGATTTTAATAGACAGTGCAGTAGCATATTTTACTTGTTTTATAATCGACGCAGCTGAAAAGTTCATTCCCCAAACACAAGGTCTCTCTTGTAAAAGACGGGTACCCTGGTGGAATGAACAGTGCAGACTGGCACGAAAGAAACAAAACAAAGCGTGGGGTTTGCTGCGTCGCTCCCCGACTGTAGAAAACCTAATTGAATTTAAACTGGCAAAGTCACAAGGGAGGCGCACGTGGAGACAGGCAAGGAGAGCTAGCTGGGAGAGGTTTCTCTCGGGCATCACATCCTACACTCAAGAATCTAAAGTTTGGAATGGTGTAAGAAATATAAAGGGGCAACAAATCCACCCTCTGCCCGTAGTGGACGACCAAGGGGGACTACCTTGGAGGACCAGGCGAACGTTCTGGGCGAACACTTCGAACATGTATCAAGCTCCACACATTACACAAAATCATTCCTCAAATATAAACACTTAGCTGAACTTAAGACACTTGATCGTAAATGCCGTCCGGATGAACCATATACCCGTCCTTTTAATATTGCCGAGCTTAAAGCTGCATTGAGCACATGTAGAAGCTCTGCACCGGGAGCTGATAGAATCATCTATGACATGATTAAGAACTTACACGAAGACTCACAAATGACACTTCTGGCACTTTTTAACTCTATCTGGGCTGCCGGATACCTCCCATCCTCATGGAAGAAAGCTATTGTTATTCCCGTCTTGAAGCTGGGTAAAGACCATTCCTTGGCGGCAAGTTATCGCCCGATAGCTCTTACAAGTTGTCTTTGTAAGCTATGATTAATCGTAGACTAATACATTTCCTTGAACTGAACAATATGCTTGATCCCTATCAGTGTGGCTTCAGAGAAGGGAGGTCCACAACTGAACATCTTGTACGCATTGAAGCAAATATCCGCGATGCATTTGTGCATAAACAGTTCTTCTTATAGATATATCTCGATATGGAGAAGGCGTACGACACGACGTGGCGATGCGGGATCTTGCGAGACTTGTCGGCGATGGGCATCCGTGGAAATATGCTAAACATAATAGAAAGCTATCTGTCCGAACGTACATTCCGCGTGAAAATTGGCAATGTATTGTCGCGACCTTTTATACAAGAAAAAGGTGTACCTCAAGGAGGTGTGCTTAGCTGCACACTCTTTATCGTGAAAATGAACACCCTTCGTGCTTCATTACAGCCAGCCATTTTTATTCTGTTTACGTAGAACGTAGATGATATACAAATAGGCTTCAAATCCTGCAACCTTGCAGTGTGTGAAAGGCAAGTACAACAGGGCTTGAACAAAGTATCTAAATGGGCAGACGAAAATGGATTTAAAGTGAACCCGAACAATAGTTCTTGTTTGCTTTTCACAAGAAAGAGAGGCCTCGTTGCAGATCCCAATATTGAAATGTATGGCCAGCAAATCCCTGTGAACAAAGAGCACAAGTTCTTAGGTATTATACTTGACTCTAAACCAACATTTATTCCACACATAAAGTATCTCAAGGTGAAATTCTTAAAAACAATGAACTCACTGAAAGTTTTATCCCATACAACATGGGGCAGCGACAGAAAATGTTTGATGAATCTTCACATTCGATCACGATTGGACTACAGTGCCGTGATTTACCATTCTGAAGCCCCGAGTGTCCTAAAGATGCTAGATCCGGTTCACCATCTAGGAATCTGACTGGCCACGGGCGCTTTCAGAACAAGTCCCATTGAAAGTCTATATGTAGAATCAAATGAGTGGCCACTCAATCTGCAGAGAACATACATCAGCCAAACATACTTTCTAAAAGTCCTCTCTAATCCTCAACATCCGTGCTTTAATACCGTTAACGATATAACAGATGCTACACTCTTTCGCAATCGTCCCACTGTAAGACAGCCCTTTTCGCTGCGTGTGAGGGAGCTTAGCGCTGAAATGGATGTCCCACTCCTCAGACATTGCCTAATACCTCCAGCTAAGCTGCTACCTCCTTGGGAGTGGCAGATGATACAATGCGATATATCTTTCATGCAAGTTGCAAAGCACGCTCCAGAGATTGAAATCCGAATGTATTTCCTGGAACTCCAGCATAAGCATTCCTGCACGGAATTCTACACAGACGCATCAAAGTCGCACGACGGGGTGTCCTATGCAGCCGTCGGTCCATCCTTCTCAGAATCCGATGTACTGCATCCGGAAACTAGTATCTTCACGGCTGAGGCCTACGCAATATTGTCGACTGTGAAGCATATAAGGAAATCAAAACTCAAAAAATCAGTTATATATACGGACTCCGTAAGTGTTGTGAAGTCTTTGATATCGTTCTGTAAGCACAAAAATCCTAGAATAATTGAACTCTATTCCGTCTTATGTAAAGCATATGTATCTAACCAGCATGTGATTATGTGCTGGGTGCCTGGCCATAGGGGCATCCATGGTAACATTCTAGCGGACCAGATGGCCACATCAATTGCATCACACACTGTTAATTCTACCGCTTCAGTCCCTGTCACAGACCTGAAGCCTTTCTTAAGAAGGAAACTGCGAAACTACTGGCAACACTTGTGGGACCTGGAAATAAATAATAAGCTGCATGTAATAAAGCCACAATTAGGTTTCTGGCCTCCTGTAACAAAATCACACCGGCCAGATGTCCTATTGTGTCGTCTAAGAATAGGACACACATTTGGCACGCATAGCTTTTTACTCGCTGGAAATGAGCCTCCAACCTGTGGTAGATGCGGGAGAGGCTGACCGTCCTCCACGTCCTCCTGGAGTGTCGGGAAGCCGAATATGAAAGAAAGAAACATTTTCCCTTAGCATACCGGCAGCACATCCCCCTACATCCTGTTATGTTACTCGGTGCAGAACCGTTCTTTGATACCAGCGCAGTCCTAGGTTTCCTGAAAGATGTTGTATTACATGTAATTAGCCCATACGTTCGTAGCGCCTCCTCTCTATAGAGGATAGCGCTGTGATAGTTGTTTCGTATAGCACATGCCTCTCGTCCCTTGGGTTCAAGGGCTCTGGCGAGGCAGTAGTGCTCTTAGAAAATTTTAGCATCTCACATATTTTGTACGTTGCGTCATTTTTCCCAATGCAATCTAGTGTTCATAGTACACGTCATTAATCATTGCCATAATTTTATTACGCGTAGATTTTATGCCATGTGCAGCAACGTCTTTTAGGCCTCTTTACAGCCACATCACACTAGCTTCACAGATCCCATTAGACCACTACAAACTCATTAACACTAGATTGGCGCTCTTTGGCCATACCTGGCCCTTGCGCCATTAAACATCAAACATTCATTCATTCATTCATTGGATGTTGTGAAATTCTTTGTTTTCAGGGTGAGGCAAGTGTTATCTGCCAATTATCATCCGTGGTAAGGATAAACAAGCACTGCCAGTGGTCAAATGCCATTCAGGCAGTTGAGTTTTTCCAGCAGTTAGAGGCCTTCATAAGTGAGAACAACCCTGAAAAGTATTTTACGGCCATTGCAGAGCAGCTTCAAGTGCAATGGTATAGATAGGTGGCCTAGTGGGTATTGCATGGCAGTATCAAAACTTAGTCCAGAGCAAAAGACGAAGAAAGAGACACGCTACTTGAGGTGGTCAACAGCTGGCCGTTCTATGCAGAATATCATTAGCTGCCACTCCTAAGTAATTTAGTTGCTCATTCACACTGGATATGCACAGTCTGAGAGTGGCCGGCTGTAAACTTTGTGGCCATGACACCTTCAATGTGGCAGGCATCTAGTTCCCAATACAGTAGACGTCCGTTAATTCGACCACGATAGGACTGACAAAATTGATAGAATTATCTGGTGGGTTTAATTAAAGGGGCACTAGAGGCAAATACTAAGTTGCTGGGGACTGTTTAAATACCATTACAGAAACCTTGCAACGCTTGTTCCAAGAAAAGACTTAGTTTACGAGAAAATTGCATCTGAAGGGTCTGAATACCTTTATCACAATTCAAATCTCTCGCCACCCTACCGGGGAGTGGTGATATTGCATATGCCATCAATCACCACCCTTTGCTGCCATAGGTTAGTAAAACGGCGCCCGACAGATGGTGGTATAGTTTCTTGCACAAAAAGCAAACACAGGCGGCCATGCAGAAACTGAGCCATGGCAGAGTGGTGGATTCGCCACTGCAGCTGCTTTTGGTCCAGTCGTATGGACCGCTTAGGCATCCTGGGACATTACATGGAAGTAGAATTCTCTGCTACTTGCACTTTGTGAGAGTTTTGTGAGCCAGCAAAACCAGTGCAGCGCTATGATAACAAAACTACTGAAATGCGAAAGTGCGGATATTGCAGAGTCGAGCAAGAATTAAACCCTTCAACCACCTGCGTCGTCAAGGGTAATGTCAATGAGTTCTTTTTTTTTTCTAAAAATGATATAGAACTGGAAAAGTAGCATTTTCTTCCGTCTTATAGTGCAACGCAGTGATGTTTTTTATAACAAGTGGTTGAGTACTAGTGACATAATTTAAATAAGAAGTGCCTTTGTCACTGGCCAAGTACTTGAATGTACTGAGGAGTCTTAACTGTCCTGCAATTACCGAAATTGCTCCATTACTAAGGCTCTGTTTACGATAATATTGATGCCTTAGAGATTCCTGAGCACAGATTTATCACTTCAGCTTGACTAATATTTTCATTTAGTGATCCTTTAAACAAGATGGAGATGCACTGCTGATTAATTTGGCTGTATTTGCCGAATTCTAACAAGCCCCCGAATCGAACGCATGCCCGTATTCTATGTGCCCAAAGTAGAACACTAACGTAGAAATAACATTAAAGCTCTTAAACAAAGTAGGAATGTAATGTGCACCCAATTTTTCAACAAAAAAAATGGCCAAGGGTTTAATTTTAATATGCATTGCACAATGGCAGCCAGTTTCCTGAAGTCAGCTTTTTCGCATGGTATTTTTAGTCAGTTTGCCGCAATACATCCGTGTTGTGCGGTAAAGCAACGAATGCTGCAAAAAAAGGTTTTGGTTTCATATCAAATTGCACTGCACAGGCAATTTACGGAAGAATATTCTGGAAAAAATAGGAAAGGCCAGGGTGTCTGCCAACTTGGAATTATCAGGGATGTTGAGTAGTCAGGAAAAACTCGGGGAAAACTCTGTGAATTTGTGTCTTTATCAGGGAAAATTAGCTTTTATTGAAAGGGTCGAAAGTCGCGGTAATGCTGGCTCAAGTAACAGACAGGAGTCGTAATGAATTGTCTTTGATGCCCTATCTTCGGCTGGATGAGTTGCCAGTGTACAGTCAACGACCGACTTTCCAGATGCCGCATAATTTGGGTGGATTCGAGGCACCACTACATGAAAGGGTAAAAAAACATGCAGTATTTATTCATTTCGCGCAACAAAAATGTTATTTTCGTTTGGTGCCGCGGCGGCCTAGCAGCGACGACAGCGGCCTCAAACTTACTGAAGCTGCATTGCCAGCTTTTCAGCCATCCCCCTCTTCTCGGCAAACACTCGCATGGTAGATTCCTCATTGGCGTTGCATGTTCTCCATGCAAGCGGGCGGTAGTGTTGCAGAAGTCGCGGGGCGCCTTTTTTATTGCGGGGTGCTGTTCTCGTCGCGACGATTGCATTCATGAGGCTGACGTAACGTGCAGCTTCTGGCACTGTCGGGCCTGAATTTCCTGTGCTGTCACTTTCCGTGTCCTCATCACTGTTGCTAGTGCACACTTCAACAACAACAAAGGCAACGATGGCAAAAAGTAGAATTTCGTAGCCATCTCTTTGCAGTTGCTGCAGCGCTGCTGAGCAGCTTCTTCGCATTCCAAACGCCACACACCGTAGTCAACAGCAGATCCCTGTCTAGTGCCAGCGCTGACTTTTTCGTGTCACATTCAACAGCACAAACATTGTCTAATTTTTCTTCTATGCTGAGCACCCGGCACCTTTTTTATCCGAGCTTTGGCATGACGCGAGTCCTCGCTTGCACAACGCCACAACGCTCCATAGAATAAAGAACCAACTTGATGCTCTCTGGCACGGCGTCGAAATGATGATGTTTCACGATTGATGATGATGATCGATGATGATTGATGATGTTTGATGATTCACGCACAAATGCACGGGGGGCTTGGAGGCCATTGTTCTGCTCTCTGAGGCTTGTTCTGCAGGGCCACCTGATGGAGACGACGCACCGCCGTGTTTGCGTGGCGAAAAGTGGAAACACTACGTGTTAACTGACACGTACGCAATAAGCTGGTTCAGTTTATGCGGATATAAAACACATGTTCAATGGCCGCTGAGTCGGGGATTTGACTTTACCACTTTTAAAAAGAAACTACTGTTTAAGCGGATACAATTTAAAGAGGTTTTACTGTATCTCTCACCACTTCGTACCTGTTGTAAGTCCACAGTGCCCTATTCTCCATCAGAACTGCATTTCTGCTACATTTAGTTAGATAATTTTCATGTTCCATCAGGTAATTGGCCCCATTGTTTATCCACACGCCAAGATATTTCCTGTATCCCGTGCTCACCACCCTGATTTTCATTAAGAGACTCACTGACAATTACGATACTCCCTAATGCGAAATATGAGCGCAGCTGTATACGTGTTTTCATTTCGCGATATATTGAGGCATCGCACCCACCACACAGTTGCCGCTTCCCTGCAAAAGACTAAAAAATATATATATGGGATTTTATGTGCGAAAACCAGGGTCTTATTATGAGGCACGCCATAGTGGGAGATTCTGGAATAATTTCGACCACCTGGGGTTCTTTTAACGTGCATCTAAATCTAAGTACAATATGTGCAATGTCTCACATAATTATTTTTTTTCGTGTTGTAAAGAAAATGCGAGAAATATGAAAATAGCCGCATGATTACGCAAGCGTCTGGGTATGCCAACACCAGCATTCTCGGGTATTACTAAGAATGAACTCTGCTTAATGCCTGGCTCGGCGGACACATGAAAGTGGCAAGGCATTGGTGTTGGTCACCACGAACTACGAGCATTGACTTCGCGTGAAGTGCGAAGCCAGTGCAGTGCACAGCGGCATTGCAGAGGAAGACAAAGGCATCGAATAGAGTTTATTTTTACGAGTAACGCTTGGGATCGCTGTTGTCATGGAGTGCGGACGTGTAATCGTGCAGCTATTTTCATATTCCATGCGTTTTCTTTATAATGCGAAAAGAAGCGTAGCACACTAAAAACAACCAAATTGGGTGTTTTAAGACACAGTTATTACTTTTCTATCAAATTTTTATTTGTTGTGCATATTGCAGCCCTATTGGGCTATTGCAGGAGTGCATGTGAAAAGCAGAACAATGACAAATAACGGGGCACCATAAACAATACAGACAAAATGAAAATAGTAACTGCCTATTCAATAGCTGCAATAGTTTAAATGAAGAGAACGAGTAGGACCGAATAATTCTGATGTTGAATTGCACGGGGAAAGAAACTACTCAAAAGTGTGCCCGTATTGGCAAAATAAGGCGTGATGTTTAGCTGATGGTGACTTCTAATATTAGATGGCTTAGCAGGAGTTTGGTAATGATGAAGTCCGGCAAGAGGAGTTAATAACTCAATGCAGAAACTTTAGTGATTCTGTGCATTGGCGATCTGAGAGTGGCTGCAAGCCTAGTGATGGAAGCGCTGTAGAAGGTGAAAAATCCCTATCGAACCTGCGGCATATGAAGCGAATCAGTTTCTTTTGGATGGCCTTGATTTGATTAATGTCGTATTCGTGCAGAATCCAGACAGGAGAAGCATATTATAGTAAAGGCTGGATTAGAGATTTATACATCAGTATTAAAGAAGTTTGTTGAGTACTTTAATAAGTGTTATTTAATCTTATCTAATTATTGATAGTTCAATTATGGAAAAAGAATCCTGCTGCAGTACGCAGGGTGTCTACCAACCAGGAAAACTGGGAATTCTCAGGGATTTTGAATAGTCTGGGGGAAATACTCGGGGAAAACTCGGGGAATTTGTGCTTCTATCAGGGAAAATTAGCTGTAATTTTATTAAAATGGAACGAAAGTCGCAGTAATGCTGGCTCGCGTAACAGAGAGGGATCGTAATGAATCATCTTTTGACACTGAGTCATCGGCTGGAGGAGCTTACAGTTAATGGCCGACTTTCCGGACACCCGACGGCTCCGCGGCACTATCACGTGCTCCATAGAATCAATGTCTAAGAACGTCTGAAGTTTCGACCGCAAGAGCCTGTCGTCATCCGATTTTGCAGACTATTTTGCTGTGGCCGCAGGTCCGAAACGGCGTTAATCAAGGCCACCACTGCTGCCGTTTCGATTACCTCGCCATCGTGATAAACGCTAGGCCTAGCTGCTTCAACATTCATTATAAAGCTTCTTGTGTCCAGCACCGTGTTTTTCATTGAAAGGATTCGCCGCTGTAAGCAGTGGCACTGACTGTCTTTGTCGTCCTCGCGACTGGCTTCGAAGCTCGGAAAGTACGGCGCGTTGCATAATGCCGGTTGCCAAAAGTCACCTTTGCCTCAATACAAAAATGTTAATAGTTTCCGCAGAACTACTATGTCAAAAATGTAACGTGGTAAAGCATAACAAGCGTGGGAAGGGGCACTTGTCACGGGACACAGTATCTGTTCCTTAATTATACACGTGTCCATCCACCATTTCCTGTCACAGTACGGGCACCGATATGCCTACTAAGCATGCTGGTAGGTCTTTTCGGATGTGCTTGTGGCAATTTGAGCCTTTAATAGCAGTAAAAGATGTGCATTCATTTTTACGGACTGCCCGATTTTATGGACGTTTTCGCAGCCCTTAGTGAGTCCGAAAAATCGCACGTTGACTGTACAGCTGACGAAGAGAATGCTTTGAATTGTCTGTGGGGTGAACGCGCGGTAGAGAGAGGACGGGAACAAAGGACCTACGCATTGAGGAATGAACGGAAAAGGAAGCCTGCCGCCGCTTTTTTCAAGGAGCGTGAGCGCAAAAAACAAAGTGTTGGCTGATGCTGGAATGCAGGCATTCCTCATCCAAACCGAAATAAACTCGCTAAAGCAGTGAAATGCAACACTGAGGTGTTGTGCGCGGGCTGAGAGTATGTCAGGAGAGTTGAGGTTGACACACCAGCTGTTGAGAATCTCATTTGCGACAAAGTTCGGGCCTCACACCAATGAGCTTGCTATAAATTGATAAAAGTAGCTCATATTGCCTTCAGTCATGGCATTTGTAGACGTGACATATTTTTGCCATTTCTGTGCAGCGGTAGCAAAGAATAGAGCATGAACATTAAGCTTAAGGCAAATTGAACGTTCTGGTAATCTAAATTACTTCCATTTTGCTTCTGAGTGATATGTATCGTTACAGAGTATCGCTTTGGTGAAGTCACTACCATGTTTCGCGTGATGCTTGATGTGGGGCATGTCGATAGCAACCTTGAAATATGCACATTTTTTTCTTTCTTGAAATGCTTGAGGCTAATGAATAATTTGTGCATGTAATTTGAGCGGGGGATTTAATCCTTTTTTTGAAGCGTAGCATGACTAACTTTACAATATTCAAATATTTAGTTACTGTGTAATTATAATGACTCATCATAAGATGCTCAGTCATTCTATCACCTTGATTTGCTTTCAGTGGAGTCTCAAGCACCACCTATGTTTCACACATATGTATTAACAGTCGATCATAATTCGTGACTGAAGTAGATATTCGAAAACATTTTATTTATGCATCTCGTTTCCTATTTTTCATATTTGAGAATGTTCCACTCGATTTGCAATGAGTTTCACGATTTTATTCAATGTTATTTTATTCGCTGTGCATTTTACTAATCCCTCCCTTTTATTTTCTTTTTGAATAAAATAAACACTGCCCCTTACTATTCAAACTGGATTAAGTTGTTTTTTTATTTTTTAACATGCTTACAGAGAGTGACAGCATCAGGCGACATAGCGTCAGCCTGTCTTGACGTAAAACAAAGTTCTGTGTCACTCAGGGAATTTCGCAATGGCACTCAGGAAAAACCTGGAAAACTCAGGGAATTTGTAAATGTCAACTTGGTAGACACCCTGTGTACGTCACTGTTGACAGAATACCATTGGTTGCATCGTCATATATCCCATATTTTAGCTTTAAAAGCTTGGGCAACGTTAGCTGGGACACCCTGTATAGTACTAGGATTGTAGGTAAAGATTACTTGTACCCGCTGTGGTTGCTCAGTGGCTATGGTGTTGGGCTGCTGAGCACGAGGTTGCGGGATCCCGGCCACGATGGCCGCATTTCGATGGGGGCGAAATGTAAAAACACCCATGTACTTAGATTTAGGTGCACGTTAAAGAACCCCAGGTGATCGAAATTTCCAGAGCCCTCCACTACGGCATGCCTCATAATCAGAAAGTGGTTTTCGCACGTAAAACCCTATAATTTTTAGAGATTACTTGTGTTTCTTTTAGTTCTGTTCTTTGAAATGCACCTAATGACAAAAACCATACTACTGCCTCTGCTTCATGTTTGGTCGAGCTGAGTGGTTGTTTGGATGAAGATTCCTTGTGAGGAAGGCCCATTGTAATCACGTGTGTTCTACCTGTAGATCAGTGGCCCCAGCTTCATGCCTCTCGTGACTTGCCCAAGTGATGACTGCCGTGTCAACCGATCAGGAGGTCGGCTCTACCTTCAGACTAGGGGTTCCAAGTTTGTCAAGTTCCAAGAGCTGAAGATACAAGAACACGTAAGAAGACAAGCTGCTGTGCATTTGATGCCATCACTTCCCTCTTGGTAGTGATGGTGCTGCATGCTGAACTTTGCTTCCTAATTGAATTTTAGTTCTCAGTGGATTTTACTTAAAAGTGTCATAGGTTTGATGGCATGCAGATAATTGCTGTTGAAAAACTGTGCGGTGCCAGGGCTGAACTTGACGTGTGAAGCTTGGGAGGCACTTATACAATACCTGAGTACTAATGTAGGTCTCCAAATACTGCCCTGGTGCCATGGTATCACAAACAGCTGAATTTGCTAATGTGTAGCAGTAAATTTAGGTATGATGACGTTGCGCATACAATAAAATAGACAAGAGTGTTGTACATGTGGCTGTGGTCACATGTGGCAGCTGTGGCGAATGCAGGATCAGAGCAAGGCAATGTGTTGCGACTTCGTGACACATCTTGGGTACCAAAACTGGTTTATATGAACGAGTATTTCGGTCATTTTGATTCTTGCGGTATTTTTTTATGGGATTTAGCTAGTCTGGACCTCCATTTAGTGTAAGTAAAGAAATTTCAAGTCCAGGATATGTCAGTACTCCTTCAGGTTATTTGCCTGATTTGTTGAGATCTTTAAAGAGATAAAGAACCGCGACTTCAGGCAGGACCTAAGACGAAGGAGTGGAGAGGACCGCTCGTTCTGTCGACTCCTTCATCTTGCGTCCCATCTGAAGTCGCAGTTATTTTCCTCTTTAAACATGTCGGACCAACTGGCCCAAAGTTCCCACCTCTTGAGATCTTTAGTTGCTGACAAACTGCTTCCAACACTGGAAGCAGTTTATCTTGCCTCTCTAATGGCGATCTTCATTTTCTGTTCCCACTCTTTTTCTTCCAGAGTGACCAAGTGCCCGTGGGGAACATCCCACGAAGCATGACTGTATATGTGCGTGGAGAGCTGACTCGTACTGCATTGCCAGGTGACCACGTCTCCGTGACGGGCATTTTCCTGCCACTGCTGCGCACAGGATTCCGTCAAATGCAGGGCGGCCTCCTTTCAGACACTTTCCTGGAGGCACACGTGAGTTGACCAACTGTATCTACTTGGAACTCACTGCAGTGATTGAGTCGCTGTGACATCCTGCTGCTGAATTTGTGGGTTGAATTTTGCATATTTTGTTTGAGTCGTAAGTCTACGAGAATGTTGCCCCTCCCATCTTTCTTTTAGATAGAAAATATTTGGTGCTTTATTCAATTAGAGTATTTCACTATTTGCATGCATATCACCTGTGCAAATTACTGTAGGAAACGTGCTACACAGATCTTCCTGGGGTGGGTTTCTGTTTGCTTTTTTGAAGCTTTTTGAACTTTGAGATGTATTGTGTGTGGGTTCGCATGGTGATTGTCATCTTGAAATTACCTTTGTAAAGCTACAGCTTTACTGCAGTGCTTATCAAACTTAGAAAAACACTCTTTTCAATATTCAGGGCGTCTATCAACCAGGAAAACCGGGAATTCTCAGGGATTTTGAGTAGTCTGGGGCGGAAAACTCAGGGAATTTGTGCTTCTATCAGGGAAAATTAGCGGTAAATTTATTGAAGGGGAACCCAAAGTCACGGTAATGCTGGCCCGAGTAACAGAGGAATCGTAACGAATTGTCTTTGACGCCGCGTCGTCTGCTGGAGGAGTTGCCGGAGTACAGTCAACGAGCGACTTTCTGGACGCCAGATAATTAGGACGGCTTCGCGGCACCAGTATGTACCCCATAGGGTCAGTGTATACCGTATTTACTCGCGTAATGAACCCACCTTTTTTCCAGATAAGTTGACATAAATTTGGGGGGAGGGTTCATTACGCGGGGAAAAAAAATTTAGATATTTTTTAGGTCGAAATTTCATGTCACAATGAAGATAGGAAAATCGCAATCCCAACCTTACCTTTATAGTAAAAACACGTACGCGATGAATGTGAATTAAAAATTCATTTTTATTTTCATGCTGCTGGCTGCTTATGGTCTGTCTCACTCGGGCTCGCTATCTGAATCCACGCTTCCACTCATATCGCTTGCGACTTCGTCGGCGTCGTCGTCTTCCCACAGCGCGTCGTCTTCACTGCCGTCGAGGCTGTTGGAGATGCCAGTCTTTTTGAAGCTGCGGACGACCATCTCGCTGGGAATCACACTCCATGCTTCTAGAATCCATCGACAGAGCATGTCGATGGTGGGCCTTCTAATCTTACCTGCGGGAGTCAGGTCGTGGTTTCCCGCGGCCATCCACTCTGTATAGAGCCGGCGCACGTTGTCCTTAAAGGGCTTATTAATGGAAACATCAAGGGGCTGCAGCACTGATGTCAAGCCACCTGGGATGATAGCGAGGTCCGTGCGTAAATCGCTCATTCGGCAGCGGACATTTTTTTCCAGATGGCCGCGGAAGCTGTCCATAACAAGCAGCGATGGCAGGAGAAGAGCCCCGGGCCGCCGTCCCCAGACTGTTTTCAGCCAGTCGGACACCAGCTCGGCCGACATCCACCCTTTCTCCTGGGCGCGAATGTGGATACCGGCAGGAAGAGTTCCCTTTGGCAGAGTCTTTCTTTTGAAGACGACGAACGGCGGCAGCTTCCTGCCGTCCGCTGTTACAGCTAACATCACGGTGCACCGCTGCTTCTCGGCGCCCGTCGTCTTAACCTGCACACTTTTCGCACCTTTCATATCGACAGTGCTGTTTCTTGGCATGTCAAAGTTTATAGGCGTCTGGTCCGCGTTCCCGATTTGCGACAGCAGGAACTTTTTGTCCTCACGGATCCGAATGACAAAGCGGTGGAAATCACGCACTTTGTCCCCACAGTCTGCCGGCAGCCGCTGGCATAACGTAGTACGCCTTCTGAGGCACAACACGTTCCGGCGCATGAAACGAGTCGTCCAACCACTGCTCGCCTTAAATTCACTCGCGGCAATGCCGTGACTTCTTGCAGTGGCCCGCGCGTGATTCTGTATCAGCTCGTGGGATACGGCACATCCTTCGTTGCGGAGCCTCTTCACATAGCTCAGAACTTCTTCCTCGACGCGAGGAAACTTGCCCTGCTTCGGCCCGCGAAAGGCCCGGCGATCTTTCTTCGTCGCTCTGAGTTCCTCTTGTTGATTCCTCCAGTAGCGCACACGCACGGGGTCTACACTAAAATGCCGTCCAGCCGCGCGATTGCCATGCTCCAAAGCATGCTCCACGACTTTGAGCTTAAAACCGGCCGTGTAGCTAGCGTAACGCCCCATCGCACAACGCGCAGAAAATGCACAGCACGCACGAAATAATGCAAAGGTCGTAGCGAAGCACTTAAACAGCAACAAAATAGGACTGCGCATGCATGGCGCTATAAGCAGAGGTTTGCTTTGCATTTAATAGATGGCACTCGGCAACCTGCATCATCATCATCATCATTGTAAAAAAAAAGAATCTAGAGAAGTTTGACAAATTGGTTCGAGAAATACAAAGAAAATAGCCGAGCGTGGTGGAAACTGCCGTCACCCCATTTCAAAGAGGACGCCCCAGTAAAGCCCTTTGCGCATCCACCAACGAATCATGCAAGGTCAATGAACGATCAACGAAAGCGTGCAGTCGACGCCCGCGTCACCCGCGTTCGCGTCGCCGGTGTTCAGCATCGTTGGCTTCAAATGATGTTTATTTTATCACTGCGCGATCAGACAATTTTATGATCGTCGACAGTCGACAGCGCCGGCCAATTGAGCCGAGATAACGCGAACATGCTGAACACCGACCCTGCGGGCGGGTGCGCGTTATTTACGCGACGTAAAAAAAAAAAAAAAAATTCAATTTTCGACGACAAAAGTGGGGGGTGGGTTCATTACGCGAGTGGGTTCATTACGCGAGTAAATACGGTAAGAACATCTCTCAATGTATAAGAATGTCTGAAATTTCGGACGAAAGAACCCTTCGCCATCCAATTTTCCGGACTTTTTGCCATGAACGCAGGACCGAAACGGCATTAATAAAAGCCACAACCGCCGCCATTTTGATAGCCTCGCTGCCTCGAATCGGCACACTCACATGCAGATCCGCTGGCAGCCGTAGCCACCACCGCGGCAATGCTGGGCCTAGCTTAAGGGGGGACGCGGGGATCAACTTTGGAAAAACGACCCAAAAATCACTTTTTAAAAAGTTGCAGTTTTCGAATCTTTGACCCCTTTTCTATAAGTTTTCCAAGTATTTCTGCTGAAAATGACTGCTAAGTACCATAAATAAATATATACATAAGGCAATACAGTGAAAATTTCGTGAAAATCGGTGGAAAAGTCGTGGTTTTCGAGTGTCCCTAGCTCCCGAACGGCAGCACGCGGCGCGGCCATGCTGGTACCGTTGAAGAGCGCGCCTCTGTACGCCGCCGCTTCATCACTTTATTCGGATTTGAGTTTTGTATTTCATTTCGTGGTTTTGAGCATGACTGGGCGGACGTGGATGACGAAATATGCGACCAAGCACTGCTTCGGCAGCCGCAAGGGCAAGCCGCCGAACATACGAAGGATAAGTAGCACTAGCAGAGATGCGTCCGCGCGCGAGCTTGCAAGAGAGACTGTCGACGCATTGCCGGGCAGTTCACAGGCTGTTGCAGCTTTGAGTTCCAGTGGTGATGATACTGAACTAATAATGGCCTGCTTCCGGGCCTGCAACGTCCCGTAAATGCTCTGCAACGTACCCCGATTGTGCCACCGCCGTCACCGAGATGAACGACGAAAGTGCGGTCCTAGCGCATGCGTCTGCCGGCCGTGAAGACGAACTATGCATCAGCAATGGTCGTACCATACAGTCGCATCTTGAGTCACAATTCATCTTATCAGAGGTGTTGAATATGACCGCCACCACTGTCCGCGCGTCACTTGGTTCTGTGCGGGCAACCGAACGGAAGATAGGGTTTACAGTCGCCGACTGTTTATTCGGACCTCACGGGGACTGCGAAAATGTCCGAATAAACAGGTGTCTGAAAAAGCAGATTAAGAAAAAAAAAATGAAATCCTTTATTTCCACGCACTTATTCGGGCTCGGCAGTAGGCTTGGAAGAAATCGTGAATGCGCCGTTGCACGCTGTTCCCTTTACGCGCAATCAGATAAGCCTGAATCTCGGAGAGGGTCGTACGGTCACTATTGGCGGCTGAAAGCACAGTCACTGCTTGTACACGCTCCGCATGCGACGGCAGCATAGCACATGGTGCGTCATCTTCCGACTCAGAGTCATCGTCCGGCGGTGCAGCAGAAACCTGACGAATGATCTTGCCATCGTCGAGTTCTGCGCATGTCAATACAGCAGTGTCAGCACTTATGAAACTGTCAAATGAGACGGTGTCCGGAATCGCAATGCCACCACTGCGCAGGTCTCGGCAGAACATTTTCCGCGTCAGTAGGGAACACATCGGAAGGCGACTAATCTTAGGCCTCCCAGCACCCGCTTGCCGGCATTCCCCAGCGCAGTCTGCGCGGGCACTGTTGCCGCCCTAGACCCTTGACGCTATGTTTACGTATGCCGCGTTGGATCACCGAAACCTCGACACAGCACACAAAGCAAACACCACCGTGCCGACACCAGTCGCACAAACGAAAAACGCGGCCTGCTCGCAGCATCTTGCGCGAAGAAACAAATCAGCTGCTGGATTATCTTGACATGGCTTACTAAGCTGAAACCGAAACTGCTGCAGAGCCGCTCTATCTAACCAGGCAGAAACGATGATGATGAGCGGGGATTTCCAGTAGCGCCACTTCGTGGGGCAGCAAGGAAGCTCCGTTCAAAACAAAAATGGCGTTCAGCAAGTCGAACCATGCACCGGTCAGAGTCGGTGCATGGTGCTCTCGACCGAGTTGGCTAAAGGAGTGTCCGAAAAATCAGACGAGAGGTTGCAAGGTGTCCGAACTTTCGGCAGTTGTTATACATTATGGTCTATGGGGAGAATGGCGGTGCTGCGAAGCTGACCGAATAATCGGGCATGTCCGAATTTTTGGAGTCCGGAAAATCGGTCAGCGACTGTACAGCTGCAGGAGCATGCTCGGTGGCGACGGACTCAAGCGAGTCGAGTAGCTGAGAAAGATGCCTTGCGCAAGAAGAGGGCACAAAAAGCACATGAAAGCAAGCATAAAAGATCCAAGAAACCAAGAGATTAACCTGACACCTGCACCTACAAGGCCGGTGGTTTCTAGTCGAATAAACATGGCCCAAAGCTTCGAACACATTTTTCTCAAATTTTTTTTTCTACCACCAAGGTCAACTTGCAAAGCCAATATCTCAGCCATCGTTATGAATATTTTTACATAGTTTGTTTTGTTACACTCATTGTGCACCATTGCACACAGTGACATGTTTTGTTTTCACAGTCGAGATTTTCATGCAACTGAAGTAGCTGCCAAAGAATGAAAATTCTGTTAGGCTAAACAAATTACAGGAGTGTCACTGTGTGGAGGATACATAAGGAGTGCTATCTATGTTTGCTTGAACTCCTAGCATCAATATACAGGTGTGCAGGCATTTTGCAAAAATGAAAGCAGAAAAAATTTGTAAACAATAAAGTACTTCAGATATTGCAGCCATATTTTCACAGTTTTGTTTATGTGATATTATTAACGCCTGTGAAAATTTCATCAACATCGGCTGGTAAATAAAAATGTTAGCTTTGATCCCCATGTCCCCCCTTAAGCTTCTTGCCGTTCTGTACCGTGTTTTTCATTGAGAGAATTCGCCGCTGCCAACAATGGCACCGACACTGCCTTTGTGGTCATCGTGATTGGCTTCGAAGTTTGGAAAGCACGGCGCGTTGCATAATGCTGGTTCCCGAAATTCAGCATCACCTCGTTGTAGCAATGTTACGCTGTGAAACGTAAGTGTGGGAAGGGGCAACTGTCACGGGACACAGTATGTATTCCTTAATTATCAGGGTGTCTACCAACCGGGAAAACCGGGAATTCTTAGGGATTTTGAGTGGTCTGAAAAAACTCAGGGAATTTGTGCGTCTATCAGGGAAAATTAGCTGTTGTTTTATTGAAAGGGTCGAAATTCGAGGTAATGCTGGCTGGAGTAACAGACATGAGTCGAAATGAATCGTCTTTGACGCCCTGTCGTCGGCTGGAGGAGTTGCGAGTGTACAGTCAATGACCGACTTTCCGTATTCCCGGAAATTTGGTCGGCTTCGTGGCACCACCACGTACCCCATAGAGTCAGTGTATTTCGGATGCAAGAACTCTTTGCCGTCCGATTCCCCGAACGTGTTGCCGTCACCACAAGTCCGAAACGGCATTAATCAAAGCCACCGTCACTGCCGTTTTGATTACCTTGCCGCCTCGAACGCAGATCCGCTGGCAGCCGTAGCCACCACTGTGGCAGCGCTAGGCCTAGCTGCTTGGACGTTCGCTGTGAAGCTTCTTGCCGTTGGGTGCCGTGTTTTTTATTGAAAGAATTCCCTACTGTAAGCAATGGCATGGACTCTGCCTTTGTGGTCAGCGTGATTGGCTTAGAAGCTTGGAAAGCATGGTGTGTTGCATAATGCCGGTTCCCGAAAGTCAGCTTCGCTTCCATACAGAAATGTTCCTTGGTGAAGGATACACAAAAGTATTACAGTGAAGCATTACAAGCGTGGGAAGGGCTATTGCCACGGGACACTGTATGTATTCCTCAATTATACACGCGTGCACCCGGTATTTCCTGTAACAGTATGAGCACCAATATGCCTAATACGTGTACCGGCAGGCCTTCAGAGCGTTTTTGAATGGGCCTGTGGCGGTTTGAGCCCTTAAGGGCAGTAAATGAAATGCATTAATCTTTTCCAACTGGCCGATTTTTCGGATGTTTTCGTGGCGCATAGGGAGTTATGAAAATCGGACTTGGACTGTGCAACTGACCTAGAAGATGCTTCAAATGGTCCGTGGGGCGAACGAGTGGCGGAACGAGGACAAGATCAGAAAGGACCTACGCATTGAGGAATGAACGGGAAAGGAAGCGTGCTGCCGCCATTTTGAAGGAGCTTGAGCTTAAAAAACAAAGTGTTGGCTGATGCCGAGATGCAGGTGTCCCTCATCCCAACCAAAATAAGCTCTTCAAAGCAGTGAAACACAACACTGAGGCGTCGTGTACGGGTTGAGAGTATGGCAGGACAGATATGGCAGATATTTGCTGTGCATTTTACTAACCCCTCCCTTCTACAGTGAACTCTCACTTGAGTGAACTTCAAGGGACCGAAGGAAATAGTTCACTTAACTGAAAGTTCACTAAACGGAATATTCACTACACCAACATAAGACATGGCATAAAGAGTCAAAAGTTTTTAAGTACAATTCATGGAGCAAAAGACATGGCATCCATAGTGTTAGAAATGTGTGAAATGGAATTTGTACATATCAATGAAAAATTTAAGTGAAACATTTTTGCATAAAATCTATAAGAAAACTTCCGGGGATTTTTAAAAAGTTCGTTATTATGAAATATTCGATAAACTGACGTTCGTACAACTGAGAGTTTACTGTATTCTCTTTTTGAATAACATAAACACTACTCCTTAGTATTCAAATTAGATTAAGTGCTTATTTTTTCATGTGCTTACTAGAGTGTGACAGCATCAGGCAATATGGTTTCAGCCAGTGTTGATATAAAACATAGTTCTGTATCACTCAGGGAATTTTGCAATGGCACTCAGGGAAAGCCTGGAAAACTCAAGGAATTTGGAAATGTCAGCTTGGTAGACGCCCTGATTATACACGTGTGCACCCACCGTCTTCTGTCACACTACGAGCACTGATATGCCTAATAAGTGTACTGGCAGGCCTTCAAAAGTTTTTTGGGCGTGCCTGTGGTAACTTGAGCCCTTAAGGGTTGTAAAATACATGCATTAAATTTTTCAGACGCTTTCGCGGCGCCTAGGGAGTCTGAAAAATCGTACGCTGACTGTACAACTGTCCAAGAGGATGCTTCAAATAGTCCACGTGGAGAACGTGCAGTCGAAGGAGAACAAGAAGACAAAGGACCTAGGCATTCAGAAATGAACGGGAAAGGAAGCATGCCGCTGCTTTTTTGGAGGAGCTTGCACTCTAAAAGCAAAGCATTGGCTAACACCGATATGCAGGTGTTTCTAATCCAAGCAATAAAAACTCTTTAGAACAGTGGAATGCAACACTGAGGTCGTGTGCGCAGGCTGAGAGTATGCCAGGACAGTTGAGGTTGACTTACCAGCTGTTGTGAGAGAATCTCACTTGTGATAAAGTTCGGGCGTCATACCAATTAGCTTGCTATCAGTTGATAGTAGTAGCTCATATTCGAAAATATTCTGTATGCATCTCTTTATTCGTACTTGAGAATGTTCGACTCAATTTGCAATAGGTTTTACTATTTCTGTCGAAGAGATTTTGTTCGCTGTGCATTTTACAATTCCCTCCCTTCTGTTTTCTTTTTGAATAAAATAGACACTACCCCTTACTGTTCAAACTGGATTAAGTTGTTTATTATTTTTTAACATGCTTACAGAGAGTGACACTATTGGGCGACATGATGTAGGGAGCCCACCTTGACATAAAACAAAGTTCTGTGTCACTCAGGAAATATTGCAAAGGCACTCGGAGAAAACTTGGGAAACTCAGGGAATTTGGAAATGTCAACTTGGTAGACACCCTGACTACAAAACTTTACGGCAGATGGATTATGATAAGGCCAATCTGTGCGAACAGGTGAAAGTACTGTGCACCATGTGACTTGATCATCGTTTTGTGCGTAGCCGGCACTGACGGTAAAACGCAGGCGCCGTCCATGCTGTTTCATTGTGAGGTTCGGCATTAGTTGCCGCTGGTCAAATTATGAAATCTAAAAGTTCACAGGAAGCTCGCATGACCCCATACCCGCCCTCGTTCATCCATTGTCCCTGTAGATGCATGCAATCAGCCATGATGCTTTCGTATCCGCCTTGTAAATCCAAAGCTATAGTCTTGCAAGGTGTTGCTTGAAGTTACAAAAAGATATTGATGTGCGGAAATGAATGGCGTCTGTAACGAGAGGGTGCCGTACACGTATCATCATCATCATCATCATCAGCCTAGTTACGCCCACTGCAGGGCAAAGGCCTCTCCCATACTTCTCCAACTACCCCGGTCATGTACTAATTGTGGCCATGTTGTCCCTGCAAACGTCTTAATTTCATCCGCCCACCTAACTTTCTGCCGCCCCCTGCTACGCTTCCCTTCCCTTGGAATCCAGTCCGTAACCCTTAATGACCATCGGTTATCTTCCCTCCTAATTACATGTCCTGCCCATGCCCATTCTTTTTCTTGATTTCAACTAAGATGTCGTTTACCCGCGTTTGTTGCCTCACCCAATCTGCTCTTTTCTTATCCCTTAACGTTACACCCATCATTCTTCTTTCCATAGCTCGTTGCGTCGTCCTCAATTTCAGCAGAACCCTTTTCGTAAGCCTCCAGGTTTCTGCCCCATATGTGAGTACTGGTAACACACAGCTGTTATACACTTTCCTTTTGAGGGATAGTGGCAACCTGCTGTTCATGATTTGAGAATGCCTGCCAAACGCACCCCAGCCCATTCTTATTCTTCTGGTTATTTCAGTCTCATGATCCGGATCCGTGGTCACTACCTGCCCTAAGTAGATGTATTCCCTTACCACTTCCAGTGCTTCGCTACCTATCGTAAACTGCTGTTCTCTTCCAAGACTGTTAAACAATACTTTAGTTTTCTGCAGATTAATTTTCAGACCCACCCTTCTGCTTTGCCTCTCCAGGTCAGTGAGCATGCATTGCAATTGGTCTCCTGAGTTACTAAGCAAGGCAATATCATCAGCGAATCACAAGTTGCTAAGGTATTCTCCATCAACTTTTATCCCCAATTCTTCCCACTCCAGGCTTCTGAATACCTCCTGTAAACATGCTGTGAATAGCATTGGAGATATCGTATCTCCCTGTCTGACGCCTTTCTTTATAGGGATTTTGTTGCTTTGTGGAGGACTACGGTGGCTGTGGAGCCGCTATAGATATCTTCCAGTATTTTTAAATATGGCTCATCTACACCCTGATTCCGTAATGCCTCCATGACTGCTGAGGTTTCGACTGAATCAAACGCTTTCTCGTAATCAATGAAAGCTATATATAAGGGTTGGTTATATTCTGCACATTTCTCTATCACTTGATTGACAGTGTGAATATGGTCTATTGTTGAGTAGCCTTTACGGAATCCTGCCTGGTCCTTTGGTTGACAGAAGTCTAAGGTGTTCCTGATTCTATTTGCGATTACCTTAGTAAATACTTTGTAGGCAACGGACAGTAAGCTGATCGGTCTATAATTTTTCAAGTCTTTGGTGTCCCCTTTCTTATGGATTAGGATTATGTTAGCGTTCTTCCAAGATTCCGGTACGCTCGAGGTTATGAGGCATTGCGTATACAGGGTGGCCAGTTTCTCTAGAACAATCTGACCACCATCCTTCAACAAATCTACTGTTACCTGATCCTCCCCAGCTGCCTTCCCCCTTTGCATAGCTCCTAAGGCTTTCTTTACTTCTTCTGGCGTTACCTGTGGGATTTCGAATTCCTCTAGGCTATTCTCTCTTCCACTATCGTCGTGGGTGCCACTGGTACTGTATAAATCTCTATAGAACTCCTCAGCCACTTGAACTATCTCATCCATATTAGTAACGATATTGCCGGCTTTGTCTCTTAACGCACACATCTGATTCTTGCCTATTCCTAGTTTCTTCTTCACTGTTTTTAGGCTTCCTCCGTTCCTGAGAGCCTGTTCAATTCTATCCATATTATAGTTTCTGATGTCCGCTGTCTTACGCTTGTTGATTAGCTTAGAAAGTTCTGCCAGTTCTATTCTAGCTGTAGGGTTAGAGGCTTTCATACATTGGCGTTTCTTGATCAGATCTTTCGTCTCCTGCGATAGCTTACTATTTTCCTGTATAACGGCGTTACCACCGACTTCTATTGCGCACTCCTTAATGATGCCCATGAGATTGTCGCTCATTGCTGCAACACTAAGGTCCTCTTCTTGAGTTAAAGCCGAGTACCTGTTCTGTAGCTTGATCCGGAATTCCTCTAGTTTCCCTCTTACCTCTAACTCATTGATTGGCTTCTTGTGTACCAGTTTCTTCCGTTCCCTCCTCAAGTCTAGGCTAATTCGAGTTCTTACCATCCTATGGTCACTGCAGCGTACCTTGCCGAGCACGTCTACATCTTGTATGATGCCAGGGTTCGCGCAGAGTGTGAAGTCGATTTCATTTCTAGTCTCACCATTCGGGCTCCTCCACGTCCACTTTCGACTAACCCGCTTGCGGAAAAAGGTGTTCATTATCCGCATATTATTCTGTTCTGCAAACTCTACTAATAATTCTCCTCTGCTATTCCTAGAGCCTATTCCATATTCCCCCACTGACTTGTCTCCAGCCTGCTTCTTGCCTACCCTGGCATTGAAGTCGCCCATCAGTATAGTGTATTTTGTTTTGACTTTACCCATCGCCGATTCCACGTCTTCGTAAAAGCTTTCGACTTCCTGGTCATCATGACTGCATGTAGGGGCATAGACTTGTACCACCTTCAATTTGTACCTCTTATTAAGTTTCACAACAAGACCTGCCACCCTCTCGTTAATGCTATAGAATTCCTGTATGTTACCAGCTATTTCCTTATTAATCAGGAATCCGACTCCTAGTTCTCGTCTCTCCGCTAAGCCCCGGTAACACAGTACATGCCCGCTTTTTAGCACTGTATATGCTTCTTTTGTCCTCCTAACCTCACTGAGCCCTATTATATCCCATTTACTACCCTCTAATTCCTCCAATAACACTGCTAGACTCGCCTCACTAGATAGCGTTCTAACGTTAAACGTTGCCAGGTTCAGATTCCAATGGCGGCCTGCACGTACACGTATAGTGCGTCTCAAAGGTGGCCACTGGGAACAACTTTGTTGCTATCCTATGCATTTGCTTTCATTTGCGAGGTGGTTTGGCGGCTTTCCGAGTGTCGCATGGCTTCTGTGAATACGTCCGTGCTGATTTGGCACCAAATCCTAACTCTAGTCGGTGACGCCCGATGAAGCAGTGCTGATTAAGCCTGATGGCCTAGGCAGTGTGGCCGTTGTGATAATGAGCCGCAAGCTTCCATGAAATGCTTGCTGCTAATATGTCTGTACGGGTGGTTCATCAGTGATTGGTCCCAAGATCATGCGTGTGGGTTTGAGTGATGGCTGTTGAAGCAGCCTGAAGTATGTTGCCACATATTCAACACGATCCGCGTGCTTATTGGTGGCTAATTGGGCCGATCTTTACGCATGCTTTCGTATTTAAAGGGGCCCTGAACCACTTTTTTTAGAAGTTGAGAAATGCATTTGAAGTTCAATTAGACTATTTCAGAAATACTTTGTTGCAAAAAGTTCTTCAATGCATTTCAGCAGAAGTGGAGTTAGGGGCAATCAAACATAGTGTTCGTGGTGTTTCCGTTCCTTCTTCATTGAATTGCACTGCGAAGGCTACAATGGAGCTGGGTGTGCCCACAACCCTCTGCCTACTGAACATCGCTGTGGCGCCCAGTTCAAATTTGATTTTGAATGTTCACTTAGACGGCACCATTTTTGTTTTTCGTGCCTCTGATGCCCCAATCGTGCCAAACATAGCTGTCCTCAGCGAACTGTAGTGCTCTCAGCCATTGGACTTATTGCGATGGTCGCGGTATCAACGCTATTGTCACATGTATTTCTTTATCTTCTTTGGGTGATGGCTGAAGCTCTTTTTAACTACCGTATTTACTCGCATAATGATCGATCGCACTTTTTTGACAAAAATTGACACAAATTCAGGAGTGCGATCATTACACAAATATAAATTTCCCGCAAAAAAAATTTTTTTTCATCCCACGTTTGCTGCGGGATGACAACAGGTCAACAAATATGCGGTTGCTGCTGTATGTAGTGTGGGGCACCAAAACAAAAATGGCGGCCGGCGGAGCAAGCCGAACGCGCCGAACGCGATTTTTTTTTCGTCTCGTGAGTACATTACGTGCATTGAAACAGTTTCTTCAGTATCAGTAATAAATAATATCGTTAATATCAGCAAGTTTGTGGCAATAATGTAGCCAAGTCCACTTTGAGGGGACAGAAACAGATGGGCACGCTTAGCTGCCAGTGACAGAAACACATGGCGGGCATGCTGCGGAAACTGCGGCATTTGTCTTCACTACTGTCCTAATACGGCACGTTTCTGCTAAGGGTGGGCGAATATCTTAGCTGTGTTACAAGCGTCGGCGTATGAATAGGGTACACTTCCAACATATCAGTGTAAATGTGGCTGCTATCATTGTCGCTTGCGGTTTGTTGCGTGCGCACGAGTGCAGACGAGAATCGAAAGGCACCTTTTTTGTTGTTGACCACAACCATTATAAAGCCTACACATAATAAAGGCAAGTTTGGTTGCAGCTTTTTGTCATGGAAGTACAGAAAGTGATGAAAAGAGTGAAATGGTGCATCTGCTTAAGAATGTTTGGTGTGTGCAGACCGCTTGGTTTGTCTTGAGTCGTTCGCCTAGCATTCGACAGATGGTAAGCGTTATCATTATTAGCTAGACTTGGTGGCACACGATATATCGCTGCGGTAAGTTCGGGGTGCGATCATTACACTGGAAATAAAAAAATCGAATTTTGACGACAAAATTTATGGGTGCAATCATTACGCGAGTGCGATCATTATGTGAGTAAATACGGTATGTCAGCAATCGAGGCCACCTGGGGCTGTGACCTTGGGTACCGTACGACTGCTCTTATCGTCTCGCGCAGGTCACCGGCCTGTAGCGCTTGAGCTTCGGTGGAGTTTGTTGTCAGTGGAGGGTGGTTATATTGCCTGGTGGGCATTTCAAACGTCTTCTCGATCGCTGTGGCCTTCGAAACGAAATCAGCGACAGTCTTAAGCAGGTTGTGTATTAATTCAGCAAAAAGTTGTTCTTCCACACCCCGCATCAAGAACCAAACTTCCTTTTCTTCTGACATGTCGGGGTCGGCGTGGCAGAAGAGGCGAGTCATTTCCTCAGCGAAGATTGCGATGTTCTCGTTTGGCAGCTGCATGTGGGTTTCTAGTAGAGCTTGGGCTCACCCTTGTGCACGACACTCATAAAGGTTCGCAGCAAGCCACTACCGAACAGGTCCCATGTTGTCAGGTTTGACTCCCGGTTTTCAAACCACATTCTGGTGGCAATCTTGTCATCGGAGTGCCAGTTGTTGAAACTCGCAGTTTGTTCGTAGGTCTCCAGCCAGGTTTCTGGGTCTTCAGCTGATGATCCACAAAATGTTGGTGGCTCCCTGAGCCTTGGCAGCACGATTGGGGATCCAGAAGAGGGTTCAAGCGCCGAAAAAAACACAACACACAGTAAGCGAGACGGAACAGGCGCAACTTCCAACTGTTTATTCACCGCGTATGCGAATGAATATAAGGACAAATAAAGATGGATAGCAAGAACCACACATGCGCACGAGGTTTTTACAAAAAGCGGATAAAGATAGGTGAGGTACACACGTATCTCATGCCCGTGTATCTAAAGAAGTAGTTTCATTCTTATAAATGGAGATAGATGGGGTGCTAACACAATCGCTACAGTTTCTTTCAATATAGAAGGCCTCCAAAAGTTCACAGGCTGTCTGGTCCTTACTTCTGTTTAAAACCTTTGCTTCTTTCAGCCTTGCCACACACTTAACCCTTTGAAGGCTTTCGCCGTACATGTACGGCGGCGGTTTTCTGTCCTGCAAGGTCTTTGCCGTACGGGTACGGTTCCGACCCTCCGTTTGAAATTTCGCGCCATAATGACGATGCGGGCTCACCGAGAGGTGCTGCTACCTCTTAGCACTTACAAGAAGCGTTTGAAATTTGCGCTATCTTCTTGGAGAGATAAACAGAACTGATTGCTAGCTTCAGCGCGTCGCTCAGACTGCGGCAACGCCCCTTTGGCGGTTTCGGTTTTGCCATGTGATCGCAACGGAGGCATGCGAAACGTCATTTTCTTTGTCGGCACTCTCTTGCAGGGCGGTGGAAGTTGATTTCTATCTTTATTGGCGCTGCTCTTAGCTTGTTTATCAGCGACGTTCGTGATCGCGAGGTAGTCTCGCTCTCAGTGGCAACGCGGTTTCGGTTCCGCCGCGTGATCGCAACGGAGGCGCGCGAAACGTGGTTTTTCTCTTTGTCGGCACGCTCTCGCAGGGGCGGCGGAAGTTGATTTCTATCTTGATTGGCACTTCTCTTAGCTTGTTTATCACCACCGCTCACGAGGTATTCTCCCTCTCCGCGGCAAGGCGCTTACGCGAGAGGGTGTGTCAAACCTCTGCCCAAGGCAGCCGCACGCAGAGATGTCATGTGTGCGCCGACACAACTCCTCGCTCCAAGAGAACAGACACGCATTTTAGGTGTGCGGACTGCGATAAGGCGCTGTGCGTAGATCCGTGTTTCAAGGAGTACCACGTTCGGAAGTACTATTGACCATTTTGCAGTTATGAGTGATGCCGACACCAAAATACTGTTCCTAATTATTTTTTAGTATTTATTCCCGACTTTATACATTTTGTACATTCAAGATCCGCAATAAAGTAATTTGACCACCTGGGAAAGTTTTTTTCAAAATAATTCGACCCTCAAAGGGTTAATCTTCCTTTCTTCTCCGCAGGCTTTACAATGATGCGGCAGATGAGAACCAGTGCCATGTTTTAAATCCCGATTATGTTCCGCTAATCGGTCGTTAATACAACGGCCGGTTTGTCCGATGTACTTCTTTCCGCATGTGAGAGGTATCTGATATACGACTCCCACGGCACATTTAACAAGCGGAGCTGCATGTCTCTTTTTACAGTCAGTTTTGTTTACCTTGTTGGGATCAGTTTTTACGCACAGGCCAGCCAGTTTCTTTGGGGCGGAAAAAACCACAGGAACCTTATATTTTGTCGCTACATGCTTCAAATCGTGCGCTACCTTATGGGTGTACGGGATGACAACCGGTGTACTTTTGCTTTTGGGGACGTCATCTGGGTCGCCCTTCTTTGTACTTTCTTTTTTCAATTTTCGCAGCAAGGCTTCAGCTACTCTGGTTAAGATCGAGGTTGGAAAGCCTGCTTTTTCCAACTTCCGAATCTGGGTGTTAAAGCTTTCCTCTGCCTTATGGCAACAAGATTTCTTCAGCGACGCCTCCAGGCACATCTGAGCAATGGCGCGCTTTACTGTCTTTGAATGGGAGGAATCATAGGGCATTAGTTCTTTTTGTGCGCGAGGGCGATACATCCAGCAAAAGCTTTGGTCATTAAGGGTGATGTCAATATCTAAAAACTGCAATCTGTTGCCTTGGGCAAGCTCATGAGTGAAGTCCAAACCTTTTCCAAGTAGCTTAAAACCAGATAAGACTTCTTCCACTATTTGTGGGTAAGATGAGGAAACCTGTTTCTTGAAAATAATTAAAAAATTGTCAACATATCTAAAAGTTTTCAGCACTTTGGCTTCGTCGAAAGTATCCGCCAGTGCCCTGTCCATCTGCGCGAGAAAGATGTTAGCACTGGAGCGACGCAGGAACCAATGCAGATTCCTTTTTTTCTGGACAAACAGCTGGTCTTCAAATAATACCACCGTGCAAGACAAGTAGTACTCTAACAATGCCAAGAAATTCGCAACAGAAAGACCGGCAGAGTTCTGGAAGGAAATCGGTCCATTCTTTTCAATGCACGACTGTACAGCGGCTAACAACTCAGTTTGTGGGATAGAATAGAACAGATCAACAACGTCAATGGAAAACATATAACCTGAAGACTTATTGTCATTCAAAAATTTAACATCAAGAGAGTTTCTGGAAGAAAATGGGTCTTCGACATCTAACCCATGAAGTTGCCTTAGCAGGAAACCACTAACATGGCTCTGCCAAGCTCCTCTTTCACTCACGATACATCTGAACGGTATTCCTTCCTTATGTGTTTTCGCCGTGAAAAACACGTGTACAGTCGAACCCGACTATATCGAACAATTTTTGGACATGGTATTGTTACAATAAGTATATATAGCAAAAATTACGCTTACATCGAACAAGAAAAGCAGCGACTCCCGATATATCGAACGTCAAGCGGCAGAAAGTGCCCCCGGAAGTTGGCTTTCCCCCCCGGTGGCGGGAAAACCCGGTGGCGCGGCTCCATCCAACCGCTCTCCCTACCGTGACCGCCCTGCCTCGGACGAGCCGTCGACACCCCCCTGTAAAAAATGATCCTGGCCCGCCTGCAGCGCTTGCTCAGACAGCCAATCATATGCTCTTGTGCCCTCGTTGTGCAGGATGGCGGAAGTGCGAGTTGTCTCGCTGCTTTTCTGGTTCATTGTGTGTGCGCCTTGTAGGCCGTCTCCCGCAGTGTTGCCGTGATGAAGCGGCGAAATTCGCCTTTTGTCGTGAATCTCGAAATCATGAATAGGATCGAACGCGATGAGAAGTCAGATGTCCCCGCAGCGTACAAGATTCCGAGGAGCACTCTCAGCACGATCTTGAAGGGGGAGATTACGGCTAAAGCGGCCAAACTCGCGACCCGGTGCCCGTGGCGCCCGACGCGTACGCAGGGCCGTGTGCGAGTGGTTCATACGAAATTGCTTCAGCCGTGCCGACTTTCGCGTGCTCGGTGATGACTAAATCCTGATGAATGCGAAGAAGCCGTTGGCGATGTTCCCGAAGTTTGGAGCGAGCTGTCAGAATTTCCGGAAGCTGTTGACGAATCAACGGTGGACGAGTTTGTGAGCGCAAATGATGGTGTCGCGACCACAGGAGAGCCCGAAAACGAAGACTACATTGCCGACATCGTACCGAGCACAACTGAAAGTGGGCACAATGAGGAAAGCAACGCCGGTCCTTGGCCCACATCCTCCGAAGTGATTGGTGCGCTCGCGCTAGTCGGTGCTTCTGCGCGAATGCGGAAGGTTGCGGCCTCAGCTGCTCCGACGCTGACCATGTGGAAAAGTGCGTGCGTCGCAGGCAGCGAAATTGCCCAAGCAGAAGAAAATGCAGGACTACTTCGTGCGAAACTGAGCTAGTTTCACCAATAAAATGATTTTATAAATGGTACGTGCTTTTATTACATCCAATTATTTAGCAGGCTTATATCGAATTATGCTCTATATCGAACTGATAGGCGTTTTCTTGCGAGTTTGATATAGCTGGGTTTGACTGTAAGCTATTTCCTTTACAAAGCCGAATACCTTTAGCAATTCTGTCCAAGCCAATACTTTCACACAGAGAAACCGCATTAGATTTCAGCTTTCCCAGATTAACCACAGTCTTCCGTAAATTCCTGTGCACAGCTTCATGAGCCTTCTCGTTGAACATACCAGACGGAATGATGACGAATCCGCCTTGCTTGTCCGCTTGAGTGAGTCGCAGCTTCTGGTCAGCGAAGAACTTGACGACTCTTTTGGTGGTCGACTCACATCTAGCTCCGTTGATGGGCGCGGTCCTGTTGAGGCTGTCCATGCCGTCTAGCACGCACCTTTCCTGGTCTTCTGGGTCAGCTTTACTGGCAATCCTCCGATTCAAGGAAAGTAGCTCATGCCCTGGAATCCTAGGCTCGATGCTGTACTTCGGGCCCTTCCTAAGGACAGCAACTACATCATCCCGGATACTAGTACCCCCCAGAACACTGAGCGCCATGCTGCTGTCTTGGTTTCTTCTTTCGACACATTCTGATAATACCGGCAATGTCTTTTTCCACAGGAATTCACTAGTTTGAGCAGCGAGCCGCCTTAAGGACTGAAGTTTCTATATTGAAAGAAAACTGTAGCGATTGTGTTAGCGCCCCATCTATCTCAATTTATAAGAATGAAACTGCTTTTTTAGATACACGGGCATGAGATACGTGTGTACGTCACCTATCTTTATCTGCTTTTTGTAAAAACCTTGTGCGCATGTGTGGTTCTTGCTACCCATCTTTATTTGTCCTTATATTCATTCGCATACGCGGTGAATAAACAGTTGGAAGTTGCGCCCGTCCCGTCATGCTTGCTGTGTGTTGTGTTTTTTTCGGCGCTTTAACCCTCTTCTGGAAACATGCACCAACTAGCCCCCCAACAAGTATTACACAATTGGGGATGCTGGGGCTGCCATCGGGGTTGTAGACTTGGCCACAATCTTCTTCGTTGTCTCAGGTAGAAGTCCAAGCTCTGTGGGCAGGTGTTTTAGCCTGCTCAATGGTCCGGGACGACGGTCTGGGACTACGGCCGATCGATCCTCCTTGCCGACCATTTCAACAGATCGGGATGGATTTTTTGGGGCCCTTTCCGACGTCAACATCTGGAAATAAGTGTATCATCGTGGCGACGGACTACATCACCCGCTTCGCTGAAACGAAAGGTCTGCCAAAAGGTAGCGCAGCTGAAGTGGTGAAATCCTTCGTTGAGAACATCCTGCTGCAACATGGTGCCCCAGAAGTCCTCATCACCGACACAGGAATGGCATTTACAGCAGAGCTCACCCAATCCTTTTGGCAGTATAGTCAGACAAGCCAGGGGAAGACAACTGCTTACCACCTACAGACGAATGGGCTTACGGGGAGCGCCTGAACAAAACCCTCGCCAACATGCTAGCAATGTACATTGATGTCGAGCACAAGATGTGGGATACAGTCCTGCCATATGTAACCTTCGCTTATAACACGGCAGTGCAAGAAACAACTCAAGTGACGCTGTTCAAGCTAATTTACGGAAGGAACCCGACGACGACTCTCGGCGCCATGTTGCCGCAAGTCACCGACAAACAGAATCTCGACGTCGCCGCCTTTCTCTGGCACGCAGAAGAAGACACAGCTTGTCCGCCGGCACTACAATATTCGACGATAATACGTGGAATACAAGCGTGGCGACCATGTTAGGCTCTGGACCCCGATACACCAATGAGGACTTAGAAGCTATCATGCTGCTAATTCGGCCTTTACAAGATCATCCAATGCATTGGCGCACTCGACTATGAGGTCGCGCCAGACGGCATTTCGCTATCACTGTGGCGCCGCTCATGACCTGAACTAGTCCATGTTGTGGCACTTAAAGGAGTACTGATACAAAATTTCAAACTTGAGTTAACGTGTGATATCGATTTATGTGGGGCACACACACATCGTCTGCCTAATATAAACGGCGAATGTAGCTTAAAATATATTTAAAATCAATTTCAAAGTATGTGTGAAGCCAACTGCAAGACGAAGCACCTCGGGACATCTACATCAAGGAAGGATTGTAAACAACTGAGAAAACGCTGCGTCATGAGTTTGCACTGTCGTCGGGGCGGGCCCGGCGAGCAAGTTTCTCGCTGCTTCGATCGTCCCGATCTCTATGGTCCCGGTGTTCTCCCTGGTCGTGATGCGTAACGCTGACATCTTTCGCCGCTGACGTCGGCATAAAAATCAGCTAAAATTCGTTTCCGACACGAAATAACTCAGAGTAAGGTGACCTTGAAAGGGTGCATTTTATAAAACGTTGCGCGATATAGTAAATTGTTGGTGTGATTTTGACTCGCAAGCGGTAAGTACAGCCGCCGCAGCAATTGTCTCTGCGACGCGGCTTGCCTGGCTAATGTATTTTCTCATCGCTACCTGCGGCGTCGGGCAAACTAATCGTATTGTCACCTATGAGCGACATAAATGTGCAGACGTTCATTGTGTTGACGAATATAAGTGCTTTATTACAAGCTGCGAACAAATCGCAAGGGCTATTGGCCTTGGATCAGATAGCCAGCGAGCTAGGCCTATACCATTTCCCAGCGATCGCCAGGTCGCCTAGCTTGATCGCTCGCTATGGTCGGCGTCGATAAGTGGCATAAGTGGTCCGAATTCATGAGTGCCACTGGACGCCTAAAATGGACCCTGTTAAAGAGCAGCCAGATTTGCTCGTTTCATTTCGAGCGTTCCTGATATAAACAAAACATGCTGAGCTGAGAGCAGTTCGATGATCTTTCACCAAGACTACGTACCCCCAAGCCTGTAGCTGTGCTGACCTTTACCCCATCTTGTATCCTGCTCCAGAATATGCTTCATTCCCAAAGCACCCTCGACAAATTTCGTACTACAAGTAGTGGTGCGTACGCAATTGATAGCTGTCGCTAGCCTGCTTTCCGTGTCGCTGCTTTGTAGTGGATCCAGTCAAAAGTGGTTGGCCAAGTCTAATACGGCAGCGACTTCCGCCTGCAGGAAATGGTCACCGCTGGACGACGAAAATGAGGACGACGATAATGGCAAGGACGTAGAAAAGCACATGCAGGCATAGCAGATGAACTAGTGACACGATGCTTGCACGCCGGTGAGCGCTTTGGCATCCACACATCACAGTTTTGTGCTATCATGTGCCCAGCTGTGTTTACATTGCTTCTTTGGCTGATCTCGCTCCCTGAAATCGATACTTGGACTGGTTGCTACAAACAAGCTCCAAATAATTGCCTGTCGCTCTCTGAAGCTACTGATGTTTCCTGCCACGATTACTGGGTCATTAGCTCCTTATTGCAGCAGAAAAACAAGATCGCAAATTTTTGTTTCAGTACTCCTTTAAGCCGTTCTACCAGCGCTAACGTACTTTGGGGCTTTGCATAGCTGAACTTTAGACTTATTTTTTTAACTTTGTTTCTTTGTTGTTTTGTTACTTTTGTTTTTTGCTGTCCTGTTTGTAGCATCGGGACGGTGCTTTCTGAGAGGGGGCATTGACACGTGTGCCTGTTTATCTTATTTGGGTGACCGCTTTTCACTGTCTAACAAATGTTATTGCTCAGCGCAGGATGCGCCCGCATGTATCGGAAGTTTCTTGAATGTTATTTATGGTTCTATCTGCTGTGTGTAGTGGCTGAAGCTTGTGTAATCAGGTTGCATGTGCGACATGAATTGTGTAGAACTTTCTGGAAGACACGTGGGCACCAGTGATTACTCTGGAACCTTCGATTACTCCTGTATATAAGCTGACGCGCTTGACCAGCAGATCAGATTTTCGCCGATCACTGACTGTGTTTGACGCTTTGTTCTTCAAGTGTAGCCTGTTTTTGAGGGCACAGGTTCGCCCAATAATACGCTAGTTTTGTCACTCACAGTTTTGCTGCTTTCGTCACCGTCACTACGGTGTGACACTATGTATCCAGGGTGTCTACCAACCGGGAAAACCGGGAATTCTCAGGGATTTTCAATAGTCTGGAAAAACTCAGGGAAAACTCAGGGAATTTGTGCTTCTATCAGGGAAAATTAGCTGTAATTTTATTGAAAGGGAAAGAAAGTCGCGGTAAAGCTGGCTCGAGTAGGAGGAGTTGCCAGTGTTTAGTCAACGACCGACTTTCCGGACTCCCGATAATTCGGACGTCTTCGCGTCACCACCACGTACCCCATAGAGCCTATGTATAATAACGTCTGAAATTTCGGATGCAAGAACCCTTCACCATCCGATTTTCCGGACTTTTTGCCGTCATGGCAGGTCCGAAACGGCATTAATAAAACCACCACCACCACCATTTTGATTACCTCGCCGCTCCTCGCACGCTCTCGCACGCATATACGCTGGCAGCCGTAGCCACCACCGCAGCAACGCTAGGCTTAGCTGCTTTTGCGTTCGCTATTAAGCTTCTTGCCGTTCTGTCCCGTGTTTTTAATTGAAAGAATTCGCCGCTATCAGCAATGGTACCGACTCCGCTTTTGTGGTCCTCGCAATTGGCTTCGAAGCTCGGAAAGCGCTACGCGTTGCATAATGCCGGTTGCCGAAAGTCAGCTTCGCCTCACTATAGCAGTATTACGCGGTGAAGCGTGCGCAAATTATTGCGGTGAAGCTCAACAAGCGTGGGAAGGGGCAATTGTCACGGGACACGCGTGCACCCGCTGCCTTTTGTCACAGGATGAGCACCGATGTGCCTAATAAGTGTACTGGCAGGCCCTCAGAGCTTTTTCTGATGTTGTGCGGCAGTAAAAGACATGCAGTGGCGTACCAACTATTTCTAGAGTGTGTGCGTGCGGGCACGTGTGTGTGTGTGTGTGTGTGTGTGTGTGTGTGTGTGTATATATATATATATATATACATGCGCTTTGCCCCCCCCCCCATATATATATTTTCTCAATTAATATTGCACTAAGTGAAATATCCTGGAAATACTTCTGTTTTAAGTATATTTAACTGACAGGGACCTATTTATCAATCACACATGCTGAACCATGGGGGCCCGAAAAATGAGCTCAATTTGAATTTATCTCCTGCAACTACATAACATCTCAAGATGATACAGGGGCAAAAGGCAATGAGTGCATCCACAGTGGTCTCGGATCACACCCAGTAGTAGCAGTACAGCATACATAAAAAGGCACATATGCTGCAAAAAATTTAAATAATTCAACAAAGAATTGTACTTGCTGTTTATGTCTACAAGATAAATGTATCGCTAGCTTAGGTAATAGTAGTTGAGTGAGGTTTTAGTTCATGGTGGACATCGCTGAAACAACGACGCAAGGTGTTATGACCCATGAAAAACATGAAAATAAGGAAAGAAAAACGACGGCTCATTATTATTTTCGCTTTTAACCGGACCAGGAACATAAAAATTTTGTCACACATTGCGGTTACAGTGGCCCCCTCCACTTTCCACAAAATATGAGCCTGTTGTGAACTACAGCTGTGTCAGGACACCAGGAAGCATAGTTGATCGTAGCCATATCAGACACACTAATGCTTGAATAATAAAATTTTACAAAAGCTGTATTTGATCCAACCACTTCGCACAGGAAGTTTCCATCGGGCACCACCAATTTTCGCTAAATTTGGTTTTGGCGGCTTTTATAGTGCTGCCAGAGCAGCGGGCTCAATTCTTCCGCTCTCATTAGAGACGCTCAAACACACTGTAGTGCTTGCATACGTAATTTATTACAAAAGCCATCTATTTTGAACTTCACCTCCACATCACCCATTAGTTTGTCCTTACAGTAACCAAACCTAACGGAAGCTGCCTTCTTTAGTTCAGTGAGGATACCAGCCGAAACTAATATATCACGCATGACAAAGTAAGTACAAAAAAATGAGGGTTCAATGATTATTCATAACGCTTCTCAATAACCCAGAAATATTAAAACTATGCAACACATTCTACTTAAAATGCTGCCTATTCCTTCAAAGTATGAAGTATCTTAAACTCTCTTGGGACAATAGCAGTAGCGTGATAATTTTGAACACTTGTTCACAATTTTTGATGCTGTATTTGATCAACATGCATTTACCATCGCACCTAAACTTGGCGTATAGCTCCTCTTGTGTTCGCCCAATTTTATCTCAGTTGTTATTGTAATTATGCAAGCGCAGCAGTCTAATACCCCTGTCACACGGCAAATCTAATGTCATTTACAACGAGTGACATTCGCTGATAATGCCATTTGTTTGATGTCACACGGTAAAACGTAAGGACATTTTCGAAAATGACATTTACAAACGAATGAGTTCGCCAAACTCATTCGCATTCGTTTGGAACTGAATGTGTATCCTCGACACCGCGAGTTTACCAGTGTTTCGCAAACAGTACATGCTTCTTTTTTGTTTTAACAAAAAATCTCTATTATTCTATCGATTTTATTAATTATTGCTTTAACGACATTGTATTCCATCACGTGCGTAAATACAGAAAAGTACTCTCAGTCTAGTGACCAGACAGCCGTCTTCAGCTTTCGCTGCAGCAGTCGTGTTGGTTCGCACCGGAGCATCGGCCGCGGCCGCTTCAATTGACTTGGCGTAAAAGCTTGCGCGTGTTTTCCTGTGGCACGCGCCAAGAATGAGGATATTAGAAGCCCGCATGCACATCAGAACGGCGATGACATGCAACTGCCCTTCTCGTACCACTTTAGCAGATGTAGCGGACGCGCCTATCATTCTCTTCGCCCTGTTGCATGCCTTAGTTTTGGCTTGGCTTGGCTCGACTTCGTTGGCAATGTCGACAAGTTAGTGATCGAACGATACGGTTTGAAAGCAACGATCACATATTCTAGTGGAATTTAGCATATTGGAAAATAATAATTGGACTAAAGTGGGTTTGAGGCGTCTTTTTTTTTTACTATCGTCATTGTCATCATGTTCAAATGACATTAGTTTTCGCCGTGTGACAGCGCGCTATGATAATGACATTAATCGCAACAAATGTCATTTGTTGGAAATGACATTAGATTTGCCGTGTGACAGGGGTATAAGTCTTATGCTCTGTTCATACTGAGACATTCGGCGTCTGGAGCAGCGCCCAGTTCGGCGGCGGCGAGATCCGCCGGAATAGCCCCTTCCGCGCTGATCGCTCCCGTACCGATTTTTGCGGCAGCTGCCGCCGGATTGCCTTGCCGCCGCACGGCGCTGAACAATCGGGGAGCGCGAAACAGAACTTCAAAAGATGGCGGCCGAGTCTCACGTCATGTCGCAGTCGTCGCAGTCATCAAAGTCTGCCGCGACATCCACATCCGAAATGCTCATCGAACTGGTGCGCAACCACCCAGTCCTCTACGATAAGCGCCACTTGAAGCACAAAATGCTGAAGGACAACTTGTGGCACAAGATCGGTCGCGAGCTTCTGCGCATGCTTCTGCGCGTCATGCATCGCCAGAAAGGTGCTTGCCAACAGGCCGAGCAGTACTGCCTCTTCTTGCTCGGGGTTCATCATTGTCTTTCCAAGTAATGGTGGAGACGCGCAACATAAACACGAACTCGACGCGAGCGGAGACAACTGCACAATTTCGAGCCGCGCGAACATCCGGGATATCCCGCACTTGATTGGAGGTTAGCACTTTATGGGGCAGATGGCACTGTATGTCTTTCCGGTGGCGCGGTCCACAAGCAGTGTGAACTACACGATTTTCGGCGGCAGGAGAATTCCATTCGCTGTAGACGCCGGATTCCTCAGTGTGAACGTACCATTACACCGCTCGTAAAACAGACTAATAAGGCTATGGACCACTTGCATACCCAGCCTACATGAAAATGTGCATTTAACCCACCCATTTGGAGCATTGCCTACACCTTATCCATACCATGCCCCTAATTTCCCCTAGAAATAAATAAGATGCCTTGTTTAGCTCATCAAGAACACCGGAGAAACAAACTGCGAATCTCGTAATATCCCCTTCGTTCACGGCATAACATTTGCGAACGCAACTTATTTTTGCCATTACTGTGTAGTGGTTACAAGGTATAGACAGTGAACATTAGGCTTTGAGTAAATTGCACATTCTGCTTTCTTAAGGTACACCCTTTCCACTTCTCAGTGAAATGTATCCCTTCAAACGACCGCTTTCACGAAGGCATTGCCCTCTTTGACGTCCCTTCGAAGAGGGTAATGCCTTAGTGAAAGCGAAGTGGGGGGTTTCGGTAGTAATCGCAAAAGATTATTTCTTCCCTTGTTGTAATGCTTGGGTCCAATAATTAACCTGCAAATAGTTTGAGGGGGTGATTCAATATATTTATTGAAGAAACGTAGAACGACTCACTTTACAATTAATGAGTATTAATTGCTATATATTTACGATGGGTCACTATAATATTCAGAGGCATTCTCCCGCCTTGACTTGCCTTCTATATGGAGTCTCCAGCAAATACCTAAGCTTTGAAAATGTTTGCTTCTGTATGCATCTCGTTTTTATTTGTTTTTGAGAATGTCTCACAATGAGTTTTACACATTTTTTGCAATATATCTTTTTTTTTTGCTGTGCATTTTACTAACTCCTCCCTTCTGTTTTCTTTTTGAATGAAGTAAACACTACCCCTTACTATTCAAGCTGGATTAAGTCTTTCTTTTTAATTTTGTAGCATGCTTACTAGAGAGTGACACCATCGGTCGACATGGTGTCAGCCCGCCTCTTGACATAAAACAAAGTTGTTGCTCAGGGAATTTGGCAAAGGCATTCAGGGAAAATCTGGAAAACTCAGGGAATTTGGAAATGTCAACTTGGTAGACACCCTGGTATCACACTGCAGCTATATGCAACTGCAGGGTTTGTTTTGTGCATGACGAGGTTAGAGTGTGTGCTCATGCTCCTGCCTGGCAGTGCTAGGTGGTGCGAACCGGCTTTGTACTGCACCAGCTTGACCGACAGATAGTAGTCACATCCAACTTGCACATTTTGAAATGCTATCAATAGCTCAACCGTTACGAAGTGAAGTCTGCCAAGACGTCTTACCAGGAGCAGCCAGGAGTGAGCGCATGCTGGTAAGCTAGCGTGTAGTCTGGCTTCAAGTTCCGCGTGGCTCGAGGCTAGTTGAGTGCATGTCCGAAACTACACGAAATTAGCTAGACCCAACGGCTGTGATTTGCAGGGTGCCCAAAGTTGAATTCCTACGCAGGTGGTCGTGACCAAGCATGAGCAAACAATCGTCGGCTTATTCTGGAAGTACGTAATTAGAAATTCAAAAGCAGATTCTTGTTTCTTTCAGCCTGTTTATTAAACTGCGTCGATAAATATATGCAGTAATATTAGGAAGAAGCACACTGATCCAAACACCCTTTTTGATTGATGTCAGCTACTGCCCAATAGCAGCCGCGTGTGGAAATGATATTACGAAATAAACTGTCCAGAAAAGAGTGAGGAGCAGGCTCTTGTTGAAAAGAGAGCATTTGAGAGCAAGGCAGCCTTGTGCTCCGCTTGCGAGATTGGTGGCTGAAATGGTCGCAGCACCGTATGCTATCCACGTGCTCTGTTTTCCTGGGTCCTGAACCAACCCTCAGGCTTGGTGAAAAAACACTGCAATTATAATTAGTTTCTTCAGTAGATATCGTTGCAAAATTTTGTTTGACATTTTCTCTTCATTGTCTTTTTTGTTCATTATGCTGTTTATATATATATTAACTGCTAGAAGGAGAGTTACTTTGTTTGGGCTGCATTCTTTTGGTGAAGCTTACTTGTTTTAATTCTTTTGTTTTCACAAAAATTCAGAGGATTGTCAAGATGAATAAGATGGAAGATGATGAACTGGACGACAGCATGATGATGCCTGAGGAGCTGGAGGCACTCTCAGGTGTGAAATGATGCCTGCATAGTCAAGAGTAAACCACCAAGAAAATTTTCCAAGCCTTGCTGTTCTGCTTTATTAAAAATGCGTGGCATTAAGTCATGGGTTATTTTTTGTTGACTTCTGTTAAAGGCCAACTGCTGTGAAATGTTGCTTTGTGTAAAAAAAAAAAAAAAATTGCGCTGATAGCTACAGAGAAGGCTCAACACAAAACTGTTTGTAAAACACAGATTGGTACATTAGAAAGTCGGAAAAATCCGTGTGTTCTTTATTAAAACTGGAAAATGGACTGCCATTACAGCTCACCAAAAGTGACAAAAAACCAACTTGCTTAAACCGGTGTGTCTCTTTGCTGCTTAAAACTCATTGTATGCTTCTTGTAGATGCACTTACAAGGTTTTGCCATGTGTCTTAAAGGCCAACTACAACGAAATTTTCAACTGCGTAAAAAGCCTAGTTTCTAGACATGCAGTAGCCTCTGTGCAAAATCGTACGCTTGAAATACAGGTCAGTGCGTCACAAAGAGCTAGCAAAAATCAATGTTTTGCATACTGAAACTGAAAAGAATGGCACCATTATTGCCCGGTGGAAGTAACATACATTGAAGAATGGAGAACCAGTGCCTGTGCTGTCCTGTGTCTGCCTTCCCTGCTTGTATTCCGTTTCCGTTCCATTGTATCAACGAATGGGTCCCACAGGTCTTCCAGACACAGAGTTCGTATACTTTGTTAGCTGCTTCGTGCGCTGTGACAACACTGTTGCGCGCCCGCAATGTTCTTTTAATTTGAAGTATTCCGCGAGTCCAGCTGCTTTTCTTTATCTGGTTATCTACGTTCAACAGCCGGGCATTAATGTGTTCTGCCTCTGCTCGAAGAACAGCTCATTGGGGTGGCTAAAATAAAGGTGCGATATAGTGTGGCAATATAGTCCGCACGCGTTCCTTGCATAGCGTCTCCGGCAGGATGTATCCGACTTCACCAGCCACTGCTTGGCACGCTGGAAGTGCCAGACTCATCAACTGATCAGACTAATATCGCCATCTGTAGTATAAAGGATAAGTAGCTGAGGCTTGGCATGGCTGGGCTAGAGGGGCTCTGTGCTAAGTGTGCGTGAACTCACGGCCAGACAGGCGAGACTGCAGCCGTGATAAAACTTTGCCCATTTTGCTATGGCGGCATTGCATTGCTGTATGGCTTGCCACCATATCTACACCATGGCCGCCACGTCGCGTTCTCCTTTGTGACAAATGCAGCATGCAGTTGCTGCTCATTTTTGGCCCTGCATCAGAAAGGATTTCGTTCGTCTACAGTGAAATCTTGTTACTACGAACACCAGATTAACCAACTTTTCAGAAATCCCCAGCTGACTTCGTATGCCTTTAACATAAAAATATTTCATTACCATGAGAATAATGATTGTTGTTCAGTCTTCTTGTCATGTTAACAACGCCTCAGTACTATGAACTGATAGTCCAAAATCTAGGGATTGTTAGATTTCCACATATCTTTCATGGTAACTGAAACAGTAGGCTAGAAGACGACAAGGCGCGGGAAGTGGATGCCGCGGTGCACGGGTTTAGGAAACCTGAGACAGTGCTCAATGAAAAAATGTGGGACAGAATTTTTTTTAATCAATTCCAGAGGCGACAACGCATCAGGTTTTGTGAGTGCATGGGCTGCACAGGCAAGCATCGCCTAGCATCACAGGCACGTCTCTTCCTTTTTTCGCCCTTCTTCCTGCGCACGCCTCTTTCTTTTGCGCTTCTTTCTGCGGCCACACTAGCTACGCGTAGGGAGAAATGTAACCTACATACTCGCTGGGATGCCACACGGTCGCACTTTGCACTTTCCAGACGGTGTCGTCTATGCACGCTTGCGCTTTGGGGATAGTACAGGCGTCCGCCTCGAGTGAGACAGTTGCGGTGTCCACGGCAAGGAATGTGGAAACAAACAAGTAACATTGCGCTTTCGATGCAGCATAGAGCTTCCTTTTTGTCAGTAGTTTCCTCAGCGTCAGCATCTTCTTTGTGCCGCTTCACTCTTACGATAAGTTTCTTCAATGTGCGTGGCGACAGAATCTATGGAAAACAGCAACAGCGAGGGCAAAGAGCCAACGGCAACGTTTTCATGGATAGCTCAAATGTTCAGGCCTTATGAACTGATGGGCGGAATGGTCAATTTTGGGGCCTTCACTCTAACGACCTTTCAGAATAACGGAAAGATTTTCGGTGGTCCCACGTGATTTGTTATATCAGGATTTGACTGTACTTCGACGCGTCTGATGTAGAGACACATGAAATATCTTGACGATGATGCACTACTGGAAATGATAGCTCAATAATATCGCCCCTGAACAGAGCTTACCTTTGAATGCTACCTTTGGTTTTCGTGCACGACATATAGTACTTATAGTCACCCTGAGAAAGTGTTTGCCAAGCAAATCTTGATGAGTAAGTGATTGTGCGGTTGAAATCTAGCTTGTGCAACTTCGTCAACTGCAGTTTATATGCTTTGTGTGTGTTGGCTGGTCCACGTTGCACTTGTCTGCTGTGTCGCTGTGCATGCTTTCCCTCTGATAGCTAAAACAGGAAAGGTATGTTTGGCCTACCTCTACTCAGTGTTGTGTGCTGCACAGCCATTTCTCGTGCACTAGTACGTATTCGAGCAGCCGATGGCCACGCACACGTTGGCATTCTTGCAACAACTCAAATCACATCGCAACAGGGAGAACGCACATCGAGAGAGACGCCCATCAACTCGTAAATTATGAGCAAGCAGTGTGCCTGGCTCCCTTGGCGCAAAATGGCGCAACTGAGAGATCAACAGTTGCGTATGGTTCTTCAATATTTGCCATATCCGAACTGCAACCGCTTTGCTGCCTGCCGGATACATGTGTCGTCCGCATAGGCGCTATTTAATAGCTGATAATAACAAAATTAGGCAATTACCAGACCTGTGGCTTTGCCAAGATTACTTTGAGAGTATACGCTAGGCATTTATAGTCAATTTAGCCCAAGTGAAATTTTGTTGCAGTTGGCATTTAAAGACAAATACCATTAAGATAGCTTCCAATGTGCTGCATGCGAGTCTGAGATTGATGTCATATGCACCCTATTGGTAGCTGTGTGGCGAGCCTTTATGTGCAGCTAAGTTAAATTTGTTCAATGGTTGCTAGACTTCTGGCTTTGCTGCAGTCACTTTGGTAATGTCTGCTATCCATTTAAAACAAATTGAGCTCAAGTGAGATTTCGTTGCAGTTGGCTTTTAATACCCGTTTACTGATTGTAAAGTCAGTTGTTCCAAAAGGCCAGAAGAGGCGGCCAAGCTAATGGCAGCGCAGTGTCTCACAGTCAGAATGTATGTGCACAGTCTCCGCACCTTGTTTACATAAGATCGAAAATGCAGACTGGCTCTGCTCTTGTGATACAACTGTGTGCACCAAATTTGGTTTGGTTTGGTGCCTATGAGTGTGGCTCAACCCACTATGGGGGATCAGCCATGAATCGGGTGGCAGTAGGTCGGGTGGCACTCCGGTGGCTGCTGCTTGCGGCGTGGCTGTGCGGGCCTCATATCTTGAAAGTGATCTGCGATATGGACAAAGTGTGCTGAGTGCCGCTAGCTTTGTATGTGCTGTGCTTTCGACGTTTAGTTTGCATTGAAGTGAGAGACAGCACAAAGGTCGGTGTGCTCGCTGCTGCTACCACGCTTCTTCACTCCAACGTTTTGACAGCAACTTTCCGCGGTCATCGAGCGAGATGTGTTCATGTTTACCTGTGCATGCGTGACACCATGCTTGTTAATTTAGTTAGTAAGCAAATGTTTACAAGTTTATATGGCTGATAAAACTACTATCCTTACTTAGCATAGCTGTCTACTAATTTGCTATTGCAATCGATGCTTTGCCTCTCAAGTAAAACTGCGACTTTTTTTAATTATTACTTTGGACTTTTTGTCTCTCACTCTTTGCATAACATTGTTACACATTGCGACCAATGTTTAGGAGTGGGGCGTTTCGGATAAAATGGACATATTTTGTCGGATTATCAGGGTCCGTTGTAACGAGTCTACTGTATATAATATTGGTTTCAATTCGAATTTCAGTATTCATAGTTTTGAAAGTATTTAAAGGAAACAAATGTAACTTTAAAAGCATGTATAATCAACAGTTTCAGTGAGCAAGTCGCATTGCCATAGCATGGCTCATAGCCAAGACAAGCCAAAAATAACACATTTTTTAAACGGACTGTCTACTTAACCCTTTAAGGGTCGAATTATTTTGAAAAAAAACTTTCCCAGGTGGTCAAATTACTTTATTGCGGATCTTGAATGTACAAAATGTATAAAGTCGGGAATAAATAGTAAAAAATAATTAGGAACAGTATTTTGGTGTCGGCATCACTCAGAACTGCCAAATGTTCAATAGTATTTCTGAGCGTGGCACTCCTTGAAACACGGGTCTACGCACAGCGCCTTATCGCAATCTGCACACCTACAATGCAGGTCTGTTCTCTTGGAGCGAGGAGTTGTGTTGGCGCACACGACATCTCTGCGTGCGGCTGCCTTGGGCAGAGGTCTGAGGCACCCTCTCGCGTAAGCGCGTTGCAGCAGAGAGCGAGAATACCTCGTGAGTGGTAGTGATAAACAAGCTAAGAGCAGCGACAATGAAGATATAAATCAACTTCTACCGCCCTGCAAGAGGGTGCCGACAAAGAAAAAACGTTTCGCGCACCTCCGTTGCGATCATGCGGCGAAACCGAAACCGCCAAA
Source organism: Dermacentor variabilis (assembly GCF_050947875.1). Lineage (NCBI taxonomy): Eukaryota > Metazoa > Arthropoda > Arachnida > Ixodida > Ixodidae > Dermacentor > Dermacentor variabilis. The sequence goes on along the minus strand of NC_134569.1, from coordinate 14,103,087 downwards.
GGGGCGTTGCCGCAGTCTGAGCGATGCGCTGATGCTAGCAATCAGTTCTGTTTATCTCCCCAAAAGGTAGCACCAATTTCAAACGCATCTTGTAAGCGCTAAGAGGTGGCAGCACCTCTCGGTGAGCACGCATCGTCATTATGGCGCGAAATTTCAAACGGAGGGTCGGAACCGTACTCGTACGGCAAAGACCTTGCGGGACAGAAAACCGCCGCCGTACATGTACAGCAAAAACCTTCGAAGGGTTAAGTATTTTGTAGCGCAATAGAAAGCCTACCATTTGAAGCGTTTAAATCTGCAGTGGTTTCTCTGGAAAGCAAATAGAAATATTTAGAAAAATTTTTTTATCTCTGTAGTCTCTTCTTAAAATTGTATGGGCACCGACGACAGTGATACAACCTGATGTCTATGACGTGCTTCCGGCTCGCAAAATTGCTTCTGCTGTCATTCAGCCAACAAGAGCATAGCCTTTAAGATCCACAATCAAAACGCAGAGGGCACCACCCTATAAAGCGTGGATTTGGACACCACCTATTACTGGACGCTGTGGCAATCTTGGAGGCCATGCATCAATGCACAGCTCGGCTATCAGGCGAAGGAGATATGCGAGAAATACCATAGAAGGAAGGCACCTGATTGTGTCAGTGGTACCTCAGTTTAGCTGCACAACAGTGAGATGAGGTTCATAGGTTTATTGAAGAGCTTAATTAGGCTGCATGTTGCCTGAACAGAAAGTTATTTTTTGCCTTTTTGGTTTTGCCACACATATGCAATTGTGTATTTCTGGACTGTACTTACTTGTGGTCTTTGTGTAATAAAGGTTAGTTGCAAGTCTGTATCTGTCCTTGTGTCATGCTCTCTCTGTGGTCGTTGGTTCCTACAGTTTAAATTTTTGCTAAATTGAAGAGTTTTTGAATTACGAGATTTGAAGGTTAGCTTTTTGCTTTTGTTTTTCCATTTAATCAGAGCCTGACTTCTATGCCAAGCTGGCTGGCAGCATAGCACCTGAAATATATGGACACGAAGATGTCAAGAAAGCACTGCTGCTTCTGCTTGTAGGAGGCATCGACCGAAACCCAAATGGCATGAAGATTAGAGGTGAGTTCAGTTTTTTCATTTGATACTTCAGATCTCTTGCTTGTGTGCATGCTACTTTTGGTGAAATCAGCAAAGGGATATCGGTGCCTGTCTGGTTTGCAGAGTGTTTTTTCATTTCCCCTCTCCTCTAGGCAACATCAACATTTGTTTAATGGGCGACCCTGGCGTGGCGAAGTCACAGTTGCTGTCTTACATTGATCGGCTTGCACCAAGAAGTAAGTTCAGGTCATGTTGATTACTTCTTAATAAGTGCCCTGCATGCCACTGCATTCAGTGGCATTAGGCCACATCTCCACATTTCCACAAATCCATGAGGATTTCAAAGCAATGCTGGGAAAAAACAACTTTAAATTCTTGGGAGTGCTAGTGTAAAGCTTCTGACGTCATAGGTGGAAACACACGATATAGCCAATTGCTTTGTGATCTTTCTAAGTGCTTGTTTCACGCCAGGTTAGAACCAAATGTGACTACTAGATACCTAACATCTTCAGCAGGTGCATTTTCTACAGACTTCAAATGTGGCAGTTGAAATGTATAAATTTTTACTGAACCAGGGGAGGTATTCCGTAAGAATATTCATCTGCTTCTCAAGTGCCAATTGGCTGGGGTTGGCTGCGTGTGCACAGCAGCCAGGTGCCACAGCCAATCAGCACTTCAGCAGCAGACGAAATGGACGTGTCCACAAGGTGGACTCTTACATAATACGTCCCCTGGTGTAGTTATTATGTAGCAGAACTATGAAAAAGGTTGGCTCTGTAAATTTATTGCACAGTTAAACGCACCAAGCAGCAGCAGAATGTGTTGGACAAGTGTGCTGACATATGCTTTCAGATCTGTTTGATTTGTGCAAGCGGTGTTGCAGTTTTCAACTAAATTGTATCATGGAGTGTGTCATTCAGGCAAACTACGTGAAAGGCGTGCTTGAAAATTGCCGTCTCATTTCTCGTGATACTTGGAAAAGGTCATATGGTCCTTCTGCACCATGGATTTATTGATTACACTGTTCATTAATACAAATGCATCTGATGACAATTGCACACTTGACTGTTTTTGTTTTTCAGGCCAGTATACAACAGGTCGTGGCTCATCTGGTGTTGGTCTGACTGCGTCCGTCATGAAGGACCCACTGACAGGCGAAATGACACTTGAAGGAGGTGCACTTGTGCTGGCCGACCGGGGCGTTTGTTGCATTGACGAGTTTGACAAAATGATGGACAGTGATCGTACTGCAATACATGAGGTCATGGAGCAGCAGACCATCTCTATTGCTAAGGTGCAGCCATCTACTTGCCACCTTTGAAGCTGTTCTGTTTCCTTTCTTTATTACTGCTATGCTACCTTTAAATTGTTCTCTCAGCACTATTACTTGTGACGCTGGGTGAAATGTTTAGTTCTCTGATGCTCTTGTGCACCTTTTAATAGCTTTAGCATGAATGAATGCTTAAATTTAGGTGCACATTAAAGAACCCCAGATTTCCAAAGCTATTCTAGACTCCTCTGCCACAACATGCCTCATAATCATATTGTGGTTCTGGCACATAAAACCCTAGAATTTAATTTAACTTTTAGCATGAGATAATTTTGTGTTCTGGATAGAACTTGGTGTTTTCTGAGCACGCAAGTGTTCAGTAACCAAACAAGGCTCAACTTAGGCTGTCAACTTTCCTTGCATTAGGGCTGTTGTACAGTCGAAACCTGCGATAACGAAATCCTGTGACTACGAAATTCTTCCGATAATGTGCGCCTCGGCTAGAAAAAATGCAGCAATAACAAGGGAATCCATGTCCTACTTACATGGAATTGTTTATAGCGGTTGCAGCTTAAAGTGCCATGCATTGGGCCGTGATTGAGCGGTCGCCCAAGAATATGCATTCCTTGCTTCAAGACCGCTAGTTTTGTTGCCACCCTTGAGGCATTGTGTGCGGATTCAGCGCCATACGTGAATTTGTGCGAAGGGCTGTAATCTCGATCGACTACCTTCGGGTATACGAGATACGATCACTTTCGCACTTGGCCCTGGTGCATCGGTGCCTATGGGCGACAGCATGCGCTGGAGAAAAGCTGCTGCATGATTGGAGTGCTGTTGCTCTGCGACCGCGGCCAAGTTACACAAAACCTCTCAAAAGTGATCGTATTTCCGAAAGCAATTGACCGAGAATACTGCTCCACGGCAGTGCTGCCACTGCTGATCGGTGCATGCGGCTCTATATCCTCAGACAAGCTTGCCAAAGTAGGCTAACGGAATTTTGACTGTAAAGCTTTGGTCTGCAATGCATTGCGTATCTGTGCTGTCTCATTTCGCAACAACGAAATTTTTGCAAAAGAGATTTTTTTTTCGTTCCCGCTGATTTCGTTATTGCGAGGCTCAACTGTAGTATAAGGAAAGCTGTCGTTGCAGCAATAGTGTTTGATGCTTCGTACCTTTTTATTGCTTGCTGCAGGCTGGCATTATGACAACTCTGAATGCACGAACGTCCATTCTGGCAGCAGCCAATCCTGCATACGGTCGCTACAACCCAAAACGCACCATTGAGCAGAATGTTCAACTGCCAGCTGCGCTTCTGTCGCGTTTTGACCTATTGTGGCTCATCCAGGACAAACCTGACCGAGAAAACGACCTCAGGTGTGTCTAGCCTGCCTATTGTTTGTAACAAATACCAAAGCAATTTTCTTATACTACCGTATTTACTCAAATCTAGGCCGGCCCCGATTCTAAGCAGACTTCTGAGTGCCCAAAGCCAGAAAAAAGATAAAAGGAACTTGCCTCGTATGTAGGCCAATAAAGAAAGTGAGGACAGTGTTCACAAAATGAAAACAGCATTTCTTTAATAAGAACATGCTGAGCTCACTCTACATCATCGCTGCTAGCCTCGTATGCCTGCATATGTGCGCGCCACACATGCACAGACAGTGCGGCACGGCTCGTACGCTTCGAAACGTAGCACGATCTTGGTGAACAGCTCCTCTCTGTTATCATGCAGTTATCTTCATTATCGCTGTCATCTCATTGTGGCACATGCAAAAAGCGTCTCCCGTTGCCCCCTCCAACGACGGACGTTTTTTTCATCGATGCTGAAGGCCCAGCCGTCTTGAATGTTTGACAATGCCTTTGCAGCTAGCACAACGTTTCGTTTGAAAGTGGCACTGTAGTGGCATCGCCTGGTTGGTGCCATTACGATAATGCCACGCCACACGCCGATATGACATAGGTCAAAATGGTGACATCGCTCGTGTGCTTCATTTGGCTTCTGGCGTGGCTAGTAGCAGCTGCGATACTGACTATTCTAGATGGCGCTAGCTATGTACCATATTAATCATTTTCGATTACAAACTGCCGTGTTTTTTAAAATCCTCGAATCTAAGCCGACCCTAGAGTTTGCTATATGATTATTTGAAAAAAAAAAGGCCTATATTCTAATAAATACGGTATATTTTTCTTGAATTGTGGCACACTATGCAGCAATGAATGGGGCCTTATTAAAAGTTTTTACATACAATAGACTTCCGTTTATTCGACTCCAGTTAATTAGATTTTTTGCGCCTGACTCTATGGGGACCCAAATAGCGACCCCTTGGTGGCAGCGTGCATCGCGGTGAAGCTTAGGGGACAGTGAATGCGTTGAACACAAGCCATTTCCTATTGAAAATGCCTATTTTTAGCCCGTCCTAGGAAGATCTTCAAACAATAACAGTAGTTCACAATGTCTGATTGCAGTACTTATCCAATTCTAACGCAGACTTATTTTTTGCCCCAAGAACATCGGGCCGAAACTAACAGTTGCGACGTTCGTATGCTTAGCCGCTCTCATTGGCCTCCTCTGTCCATGGCACACAGCAAGTCATAAAGAAGCAGTCCAGCACCGATACTTTCCAGGGCACAAAAAATCTGCCTTGCGACAGCCTTTTCAGCGCACATTTTTTCTCTAGTGTGGTTGGGTTATATGGCTGTATTGCAGCGAAGCTGACTTCAGGAAACCAGCCGCCACTGTGCAACACATGTTAGACCGTAGGCCCCCCCTCCCCCCTACCTTTTTTTGATAAAAGATAGGGTGCGATAGATTTCTACTTTGTTTAGGAGTTTCGATGTTATCTCTGTGTCAGTTGTGTGCTTTGGATACATGGAAAGCAGGCACATCTTTGATTTGAGCAAGTATTGCCAAATGAGTCAGCTCTGTGTTCTGATATTTTTTCTGGATCTTGCTTAATTCAGGGTGTCTACCAACCGGAAAAACCGGGAATTCTCATGGAATTTGAACAGTCTGGAAAAACTCAGGGAAAACTCAGGGAATTTGTGCTTCTATCAGGGAAAATGAGCTGTAACTTTATTGAAAGGGAACGAAAGTCGTGTTAATGCTGGCTCCAGTAACAGAGGAATCGCAACGAATCGTCATTGACGCCGTGTCATCGGCACGATGTATTGCCAGAGTAGTTAACGACCGATTTTCTAGATGCCCGATTTTTCGGACATGCCCGATAATTTGCACGGCTTTGCGGCACCACCACGTACTCCATATAGTCAATGTATATTGGCCTGACTGCAGGTCTGAAATGGCATTAATCAAAGCCGCAACCGCCGCTATTTTGATTATCACGCCGCCTCGAACCGGCACTCTCGCACGCAGATCCGCTGGCAGCCGTAACCACCACCGCGGCAACGTTAGGCCTAGCTGCTTCTACGTTCGCTATTAAGCTTCTTGCCGTGTGGTGCCGTGTTTTTCATTGAAAGAATTCGCCGCTATCACCAATGGCACCGACTCCGCCTTTGTAATCCTCGTGATTGGCTTTGAAGCTCGCAGAGCACAGCGCGTTGTGTAATGTCAGTCTCCGAAAGTTAGCTTCGCCTCAGTACATTAGTGTTAGGCGGTAAAACATAACAAGCATGGGAAGGGGCAATTGTCACGGGACACAGTGTGTATTCCTTAATTATACACACGTGCACCCCCATCTCCTGTCACAGTACGAGCACCGATATGCCTAGTAAGTGTACTGGCAGGCCTTAAGAGCTTTTTCGGGCGATTCAAAGGCGGCCTTACAATGCCTTCTGTCATCTCTTCGTCGCGTGGGAAGGGGGCAATTTTCACGGGACACAGTATGTATTCCGTAATTATACACACGTGCACCCCCATCTCCTGTCACAGTACGAGCACAGATATGCCTAGTAAGTGTAGTGGCAGGCCTTAAGAGCTTTTTCGGGCGATTCAAAGGCGGCCTTACAATGTCTTCTGTCATCTCTTCGTCGCGGGTCATGTGAACAACTCGTGTCGGAGATACAAGAAATGCACCCTCACATGATACGAAAGGACATGACGTCGTGTTTCAGTGGCTGCCTGGTCATTGCGGTATCTCCGGCAACTACCTCGCTGACGAAGCTGCTAGGAAAGCACTCGAAGGAGCAACCCTTGTTTCTATACCTTTATCGCGGACCGATGCAGCCCAACACTTAGGCAAGCTAGCGCACTCTTTGACATTGGAGAAGTGGCACACACCTGAATTCACTCAACATCGATTGCAGTCCCATGATCCCTTTATGCAACTGTGGCTGTTACCAGGTCTTCCGCGAAATGAGGAAACAGTGCTGTGCCGCTTACGTTTGAGCGTCGCATTCACCAATGCATATGCATTTTTGATTGGAATGGCTGATAGCGCCGAGTGCAATGCCTGCGGTGTCAAGGAAACCATAGAACACCTACTGTGCTACTGCCCAACTTTTGAAGAGGAAAGGCAAGGCCTCTGCACAGCTTTCAATCAGCTAGATGGAAAGCCGTTCACCTTGAACAAGATCTTGGGACCGTGGCCTTGCATATCGCAGCTACAAAAGGCCACAAAAGCGCTGCTGCGATATTTGAAAGATACCGGATTGAGTTAGCGTCTGTGATCCGGACTGAGTGACCGACTGATATCCCCAGTGGACTTTCTCTTTTAATCTTTCCGTCCCCCTTTCCCTTTCCCCAGTGTAGGGTAGCCAACCGGGCTCAGTCCTGGTTAACCTCCCTACCTTTCATTTATCATTTTCTCTCTCTCTTTTTTTTCTGGCGTGCCTGTGGCAATTAAGCCTTTAAGGGCAGTTAAAGACAGGCATTCATTATTTTTGGACTGCCCGATTTTCGGATGTTTTTGCGGCCCCTAGGGAATCCGAAAAATCGGGCGTTGACTGTACAACTGACCAAGAGGATGCTTCAGATGATCCATGTGGTGAAAGCGTGGTAGAAGGAGGATGAGAACAGAAAGGACCGACACACTGAGGAATTAACGAGAAGGGAAGGGTGCCGCCGCCTTTCTGAAGGAGCTTGAGCTAAAAAAACTAAGTGTTGGCTGACGCTGAGATACAGGTGTCCCTCATCCAAACCAAAATAAACTGTTTTAAGCAGTGAAACCCAACACTGAGATGTTGTGTACGGGCTGAGAGTATGTCAGGACAGTTGAGCTTGACTTCCCAGCTGTTGAGAGAGAACCTTAGTTGTGACATAGTTCAGGGCCTCATACAGATGAGTTTGCTATCAGTTGATAGAAATAGCTCATACAGTCGACTCCCGTTAATACGAAGTTCACGGGGACCGCAAAAAACTTCGAATTAAACTAACTTCCAATTAAGCACAAAACACAAAAAACAGCACTTTATTTGTGGCGAAATCGAGTATTTTCTCTAAGAAAAATAGTCGGTCATCTTGCTTTGCTTCTTCTTGTCGAATCGCGCTGCTGAAAGCAAGTTCTGCAGGCTGTAGATGTGGCGGTACGCTTCTTCCGCGTTACCTTCAGCGGCAAAGAAGCGCTCCGCAAGAGCAAGGCCCGCAGCTACATCAGCAGCCTTAGGTTGCGGCTCGCCTTCAACGTCATCGTCGCTTTCCTGGGTCGCTTCCTGGGGCCGAATAATCTCTCCAATTTCGCTATCCATCAGCGCACCACACGTTTCGACCGCCTTGTCTACGGCGACGTAATCTTCAAAATTGACGTCCCCGAGAGCATCACCAAAATCAGTGCCGTCAAGCTCGCTTGTTGACGCTTCCTCCGCTGAAATTTCAGAGGCATCCTCCGAAGAAGCTGCCACAAAACCGCAAGCCCTGAAGCAGTTTGCGATTGTTTCTTGCTTCACACGATCCCATGCTCGCGCCAACATGTGGATGGCACTAAGCAGGCTCACCTCGTACTTTGTGGAGCTATCCATACACAAAATCATGCGCTCGAGGAGGTGCCGCCTGTACAGGACTTTAACATTCTTGATGATGCCTTGGTCCATTGGCTGCAAAACAGCCGTTGTGTTTGCAGGCAAAAATGCGAGGCGTATTGCACTCAAGGCTGGCACATTCACGTGGGCACTGCAGTGATCGACAAGGAACGACACCTTGCGGTTCGAAGCAGCAAACTTGCGGTCCAATCTGCTTGTCCAGCTCTTGAAGATTTCGGCCGTCATCCACGCTTTTTTGTTCGCCTCATAGTCCACAGGCAGCGTCTTCACGCCTTTAAAACATCTTGGCTTCGCGGCTTTCCCGATCACAAGTAACCGACATCGTTCCGTGCCAGTCATGTTTGCCGCGATCAGCACCGACACTCTCTCCTTGCTGCGTTTGCCCCCAGCACAGTCGTCGTCCTTGAATGTCAGGGTCTTCTCTGGTAGAAGCCGATAGAAGAGTGCAGTCTCATCTGCATTGAAGATGTCTTCCGGTATGTATTTGGCGAGATATTGACGCAGCTTTCCGTCCTTCCACGTGGCGCATGTTTCCTGGTTAACGGACGCCTTTTCACCACACACGCTCTTGAAAACCAGGTCATGGCGATCTTTAAAGCGCGTCAGCCATCCATCTGACGAAACGAAGTCCTCGATCCCCAACATTGCTGCAAGCGTTCGGGCTTTCATCGCAACGATGTCTCCACTGAGAGGAAGTTTGTTGCTCCTGGCCTCCCTAATCCAAACCAGCAGAGCCTTCTCCAACTCTGGGTAAGCGCCGGTGCGCATTCGCTTCCGAGAAGTCTTGAACTTGTCGTTCTCAAATGCATCCATTATTGTGCGCTTGTTCTTGATGTAGTTAGAGAGCGTGTTCGGCTTGATCCCGTACTTCCGGGCTATGTCTTGTTTGGCGGCACCTCCCTTCTCAACTTCCTTCAAAACCTCGACTTTCGTTGCCAGGTCGAGCGTGCGATAAGAGCCACGGTTTACCATGGCTATAAACTGCGCGACTAGGTACAGTCAATTCCGAATCACTCGTGGAACAACGTAGCCTACGAGCTTCCCGCACAATGGCGCTCGACCAACACACGCCTTGCGCACGCTGCAAGACTAATCTCGCACAATCTCGCCACTGCCAGTATGCAGCGCTGCGTGCACCTATGGCACCCGCGTGGCCTCCGCGATCAGCTCCGGCGGGAGCCGCTTCGCCTCCCGCCGGAGTTGATCGCGGAGGCCACGGCAGGCGTAGCAATGAATAATCGCGCCGCTCCAAGAAGGATGGCGTTGCGGGCGGCTGCGGTGGCGATGACACCAACGTGGAGCATGGAACTGTTGCAACACTTGAAAAATTGCACATTCTACCAAAGAATGACGGTCACCTCGAGGATCCCGGCTGAAAATTAACTTCCAATTAAACAATATTACTGGATGAGGACTTCGAATTATCGAGCGATTTCTTCTATAGGATTACATGGAAAACTGACGGGACCAGCACTTCACTTCTAATTAACCGAAAATTCCAATTAAGCGGCTTCGAATTATCGGGAATCGACTGTATTAAAAGATATTTACTTATGTATGCATCTCCTTTTCATTCGTATTTGAAGATGTTCGACTCAATTTGGAATGGGCTTTACCATTTCTGTCGCTGTGCATTTTACTAACACCTTCCATTCTGTTTTCTTTTTAAATAAAATAGATATTAATCCATACTATTCGAACTGGATTAAGTTTTTTTTTTTTTTGTTTCAGCATGCTTACTAGAGAGTGACAGCATCGGGCATCGTGGTGTCAGCCTGTCTTGACATAAAACAAAGTTCTGGCTCATTCAGGGAATTTTTCAAAGGTGCTCAGGGAAAACCTGTAAAACTCAGGGAATTTAGAAATGTCGACTTGGTAGACACCCTGTTAATTCGACTTGCTGGATCATTGTGTCAGCTTTGCCAGTTCTGTCAGGGTCAAATTAACGGAAATCGTCTTTATTTTTGTGACATTTAGAGGCTTAAATGTTCTGTTTGTGCAGGTACTTGATACTAGAGAACCCTGGTAATTTTCTCAATTGTTGCATTTGTGCAGCCACAGCCTATATGCTCCCTTGTGCTGCGAATCAACTCCGTGGGAATCCACAAGGTGGAGGGCTTTCATAAAGGTGAAGCACATTAAAGAACCCAGGTAGACAAAATTAACTGGAAGACCCCCACTGCAGCTTGCCTCATAACCATATCTTGGTTTTGGCATGTAAAACCACAGAATTTAATTTTTAATAAAAGTGAAAATTCCCATCCGCCTGACAGTAGCGTGAAGCTAAAAACAAAACCCGTACTTTGGAGCTTCATGCTACTGTCAAGTGATAATAACTTCCCCTTTCATGAAACTACCCACACCTTGTGAATTCCCACAGAACTGATTTGCCATTTCCAGTGTCCCTGTGCTTCAAGTTGCTGATTTAAGTTGGCCTCGCGCTACATCCTTCTAGCCTCCTGGTTAGGTCAGGTCAGGTGGGCTGCCTTGGAAAGGCATTGGTCTTCACTTGGATCCTTGGACAAATTTGTCTTGCACTGCAAAGTTTTCTTTCTAAGAAACCATAGTGTTTTTCTTTTCTTTTGTAAATTGTGCCACTGCCAAGTGAATTACAATGTTCTCTTACATTGACAATATTATACGGTAAAACCCTCATTATAACGAAGTTAAAGGAAGAGCCAAAATGACTTGTGCTTTTCTTTAATATATGCCCCATGGGGTACAGAACTCTAGACACGCATAGAAGAAGGCGGGTTTGAAGCCCATGGAACGCTTGCATGGCCACTTGCCACTTGGCTCGTCCATAGCGTTATGAAACTGGCGAAGTGGTTGAAGCAAATAGCTTGCACGTTGTGACGCGACCAAAGTCTGTCATGTTCAAGCAGCACACGGCGCACTGACAACACAGATAATCCAGACTGATCCACCACTCACACGTGGCTCCGCTGTGTGACTGAGGAGGCTAACGAACCTCACCAGCTTGGTTTGGCTTGGCTGACTCTGGCGTCCAAGATTGCATTGGTGCTGATGTGATCTTGGAGGCCACGCCTAGCTGCACCAGCCTGTGCGGTGTGCCACATTTAGAGAAGTGGATGCACTGGTTTTTTGCACTGCATTACACAAGCAGTAGTTCACCATTGCCATTGTGCTTCTCTTTCTAATGTGCGTCGCGTAGGCTAATGCAGGTTGGGAACAGCTAGGCTTGGCCTCCAAGATTTGCATTGGTGCAATCTCTGAGGCCATGCCTAGCTACACCAGCCTATGCGGCGCCACAATGAGAGACAGAAGTGGGATGGGAATAATGAGCAGCTGCTTATGTGTAGCTACACAAACTGAAGTATGCATGTAAGTTTTGCCTAAAACATTCTAGTGTGCAGCTCTTGTCATCAATTTCACCATACCATCCTGCTTCCTTTTCACATCCCATCTGCATTGGTTCCCTCAAACCCTTTTCCCAGGCTAGAAGCACTTCACTCAGGCTGACCTCTCCACATTTCTGCCATTAAGGAGCGCTCTCTCTCGGCAGTGAAAAACTCCAGTGTTGCTCAATGGCGTATTCAATGGGATTTTTTAACATCTGCTCCGAATGTGTGCTTACACGCGTGGCAAGAAATATATTTTGTGCAGAAGGGTGGGGTATTCTTTAGTTTTGGAGACAAATCTAGTTCGTTATATTCATAGGCAGGACTATTTTCCTTGGTTAAACTTCGTTATATTGTAACGTAGGTTGAAGATGGAGGCTAGCAAAATAGAGGCGGTGTCTATACTGGCGGACCAGAAGAGAATTTGCAGCTGACGCGCTTCGTCTTCATGGTGCCAGCCTTTGCGCTTGCGTTCCTGCAGTGTAGAAAACCCTCATCCTTGTGTCAATATCCCATTTCATTATAACGAGGTCCAAATGTATTCCTGGCTCTTATAATTTTCTTGCTCTTTTTTATGTCCCGTGAGAAATTTATCATTGTGGTTCTATTGTATTTAACAGCATCACTTCAGGGCACCTTTAGCAAACATAATTTTATTTGTGATGAACCCTTTCAAACCAGAATGGAAGCTCCACCACATGGTTTAACTTGCTGTTGATTGTTGAAAGCAATGAGCACTGAAGCAAATTTGTCTTGTGGTGTCTACATTGTCTACATTGTCATTGAACATGTACTGATAGCAACTTAAGAATCTTAAGTGCACCTGGCAGCAGCATAATTGAGTCAAGCATTAGCAGTATTGAGCAGCTCTATGGTTGAAAATGGCCAAGTTGAGGCTTCAGCAGCAGCTGTTGGCTCTCCTCACCTTCCGAGATGCTTTCACTGACAAATGTTAAAGAAAAGCAATCAGTTTGAGGTGTGAGGCTCACAAGTTGTATAAGTGCTGGCTGTTTTCAAATTGCACCGCAGTTATACAGCAGTAAAAATGACATGTACTGGCACTGTTTCTGCGTTGACAGAATGAAGGTGGTGGTTTGATATGTCAAACTTCCATTGATTAAAAGTCGCATGGCCGTCCATTTTATCATGTCATTTGAGTACTGTGGCAGAGATATTGCTTATTGTGCCTGAGTCCTTAATTATGTTACAGTGTTTCAATGCTATGCGCTTCTTTGCATCCCTCTTCTCAGATTGGCAAACCACATCACTTTTGTGCACAAGAACTGCTCAGAGCCACCACAGGGCACCCATAAACCACTGGACATGCGTCTCATGCGGCGTTACATTGCGCTGTGTAAAAGCAAGCAGCCTGTGGTTCCTGAGGAACTGACAGACTACATTGTTAGTGCATATGTTGAGATGCGCAAGGAAGCACGTAACAGCAAAGATGCTACCTTCATGTCACCCAGAACATTGCTTGCCATTCTACGTCTTGCCACTGCTCTGGTATGCACTTTCTCATGGTTTTTTTCAAATGTGTGTCTGTCATGTATGTTGGCTTCTGAATAATTACCTTGAGCATCCTATGACAAGTTTACTGTTATGTAATGAATAGTGTCTCCTGGCCAAAGTGATAATTTATTACACCTGCTTTCTCGGAGACAAGTGAGCTCCCCTCTCAGTAATTAGTGATGGATTGCGTGCAGCAGAATTTTCGTAATGGAGAAAACTTAGGGCAGACCTTGTTTTGTCATCATCTGAGAGTTGTGACTGTGATACACTTTGGTCTGCAGCCAACTATCGTTGTGCTTTCTGTGCCAGTGATGGAGAACAGTGTTCAGGAAATTGGTGTTGTTCAGCACATTTCGTACAAATTAAAACTCCAGAAAAGGCCATTTTCACAAGTTGGTCTTTAGCTGTCTCAGTCAAGAGTGCTCCAAAATATTGGATGTAATAAATTACAACTATGATTGAAGACATCGTTCACTTTGAAGTTAATGCAACCTGTTGCAGTGCTGTTGAAATTTTAGCTTTTAAGCCTCTACTAAATCTTTTCAGCAAATTTAATACAATGGTATGGAGGACATATTTTGCTCAAAAGTTACGTTCTAATTTGTTTAACAGGCTGGGTTTTTTTCGTAGTCTTTCAGTTTTCCTGGCTGTAGCCAGCCTTCTTTTAGAGTGAGAAGCGTGCTTGCCTGAATTCTTTTACATGTGGTGCATGTTGGTTGCTTTTGTAGAGAAAATCTGGCATAATGTAACATATAAGCTCGAACTTTTGGAAAATGTGCATGTTTGAAGCAACATGATACTTAGGTACTACATCCTGTTACTTTAGGTGTCTGCTTTTACCAGCTGTTACCTGCTGTTAGTTTTTGTACTCTGACCACAAAAGAAAGAAATCTGCTTACTTAAAAAGTCTCCTAGGTTAACCACTGCGAATTTCTATTAGTACAATTAAACCTCGATATAACAAACTTCAACATAACAAAATTCTCAATATAACAAAGTATTTAAGTTTTCATAACCTCTTATTCATAGGACACCATGTATTCAGAACCTCAATATATAGAGTGTGTTTCTGCAATTTCAATATAACGAAATTTCACTTCCACAGCACAGAAATGCTGAGACAATAAAGGGAAACTTCCGCGCAGATGGCCAAACGATTGAATTACAAGTGGCTGCTTGAAAACGCACCTCTCAAATCGCGTGACGCGACAAGAGCGACCGCCGAAGTCAGGCCGCATAATGTTTCGTATAAAGTTCAAGAGCAATAAGATCATATTGCGCCCCACATACTTTGTGCTTTAGGTGCGATTGAAAGTCTGCGAGGGTGAGAAAGAAAGATGCTGACTTCACACACGAGTGCTGTCTCCCCAGAGAAAGAGAGGGAGGGGAGCAGGCTCGCGGTAATGCGATTTCTGGCGCATGTTTCAGCTGTGCCTGCACATGGCTGTAAGCATGGCTGAGTGCATACACAGCTGTGCACCATGCTTTATAGGTAATCTGCCGCATGTGCAAAAAGTGGCCATGCCAAGACAGTGTAACAGCATGTAAGCTGTCTTTCCGCATGCTTAGTATTGAAGGTTGCTCAAGTTGCTAGAGTTTCGGTGACCCGTTGAAGCGAGAGGCAGACGAAGCATACACTCCCTTCCTGTTGCTGGCGCTTTTTATGGTAGCGTCATCCCAGTACGGGTGACGCTATCAGCCTTGGGGCCAAAGTGAATGCGAAAGTGTAGCTGGCTTCGCTTAATTCGTACCGCCTATGTGAAGATATCGTCAACGCAGCATGAAACCATATCATTTGTCGCTGACTCTCATATTCACCAAAATTAATTATTTTCTCATTCAAATTTCATTTTTTCAATTGCCCGATTATTCAGAACATTCTGCAGCCCCTTTCCGTGCAAGAAAATTCAATTGGTGAATACTTACTTGCACAAGAGTTCAAATTTCAATACAATGAATTTCAACATAACGAAGTAAATTGCCAATTTTACCTTCTTCGTTATATTGAAGTGTAACTGTATTTGGATGGCTCTATAGGTAAATCTTGCAGAAATAAACTTGTGCAGGTACATAGACTGAAAATTTCATTTGGCGCATTCACTGTACCCCATACTGCCATTGTTGGAGTTATCACTGGGGTCACCTTTAGGGTTAGGTGTGTACATGCTGATCAGCCAAGTTGGGATTATCTGGCAAATACCAATTTTAGGATCGGAATTTGGGCCCATGGAAATGTATCGGCGCCGGCCAGGACTTTCAGTTAAGATTGAATTGATTGAAGAATATACCTAGCATTCCAGCAACGTTGTCAATATTGCTGGAACACTAGTTACAGGAAGGCACTGCAAGGGCTGTCCGTAGCACGGGGCTCGCTCGCGATAACGGCACGGTCCTTCGTCTTCCTCTTCAGTCGGCACATACACAGGGGCGTGTCTGTTTCATTACAATTGTTATAAGTGGGTTCCACTGTACTTAAAATTTTTCCAGCTGCCAGTGTATGCTTGACTCATTCCGTACCACGCCCATTGGGCATCGTTAGCCTGCTAACAATGATTTCAAATGCTGCTTTCGATGCCTTCTGCACTGCTCACGGACACATCGCGCTATTGGACATGAAAGAGGAGAACTATATTTTTGTTTGCTAAGAGTTCGCTTTTCCCCCCAGGCGGCGATTTTTGAACATCCCCGAAGTCTTCGCGATCGTCAAAGTAGAAAGCAAAAATGGCCACGTCCGGGAGTGTGCGCTCGCTTCAAGAGATTGCAGATCTCGCGGTTCCGCTGCGTCTGTGGCTGATTTTATCGATGGATCGAGCAGCAGCGAGTCTGAGGATGCTGTCTTTGTCAGACTTTGACTCTGAGAGCGACGATGACGCAAGCCAGCCCAGAACATTGGCGGCCGCAGCCCGACACACCAAACTGTAGTGCTTGGACTTAAATTTTTGTAGTGAACTATCTGTTCAGTGAAAATTTTTGATTTTTTTGGAGCTAGTGCCTATGGGACAGCAATACATATTGTATACCTCATATATTTTTCTACATATTTTTCTTAGTAACAAGCGTGTCTCTGCAAACTTCATTCAGTTTTGTCCCACAATCTGACATATGAAATACATCTCGTTAATAAAACTTTTATGCATAAAAAGTGCATTCATTGTGTTTTTTGTTCATGTATGCCATAAAATATTGAGTGCAGTAGTTCCTTTAGAAAAAGAAAAGTCTGGCGTAACCTACAAAAAACACCTATTTTCCCCATGGCAGGGAAAGAGTTAATATTTCCCCCAAGCTTTGCTTCTGCTGTATTGCCCAATGCTTTAGATGTTGCAAAAAAAAAAAAAAAAAAGGAAAAAATGGTTGCTGTCTTTCAACGTTTTATTTTTTAATTATTATTCATAGCATTTGTACTATGAAACCCATGAATAACCTGGAAAAGTCGGGGAATTTGAAAAACGAATTTGCTAAACAACCTTGGTTTTAGTAATTCTAAGCCAATGGCATCATTTAGCTGCACACCTTCACAGTAGCATGACAACATATTTGCTCAGATACAAGGTATTGTGCATTTTGCAGTATAGTTGCTGAAGAAAGCCTGCACGTTCTCTAAATATCTCAAGAAATTTTGTGATGTCGTGTTTGCACACATTTAAAACGTGCTTTTACCTGTGTTGTTACACATTTGCAGCATACATTTTGAATGTGAAACAGTTAAATACCGTCATTTTACTTTTCTTAAGTGTACTGCTCTTGTTTCTAAACAGTCGTTGGTTCTATTTCCTTATGCTGCAGGCAAGGCTTCGATTGGTTGAGGTGGTTGAAAAAGACGATGTTAACGAAGCTATGCGTCTCATGGAAATGTCAAGAGACTCGCTCGTACAGCACACAGAGTCTGGTGGCAGGTAAGCATCGTCACTTTGTGATAACTGTGGCACACATTGAAAAGATGGTCCTTTGGTACCACTAGAAATGTGTCCATTTTCCCGTGCTTTAAGATTGAAACATTTTATTTAAAGACAATAAGATCGCAACATATTATTCAAGTCGCCTCACAGGCTCCAAGCATCGGAGCATGAAGTAACATGATTATACAATGCTTATTGACTGTTAGTACCGATCACTAAAACGCAAGAACATCTTTATACAATAGTTAGTGACGCATTAGCAACTAAAAAATATGGCGGTTACTTCGGCCCTAAAGCGAGCAGAATCAAGAATGTTGATGTGTTTCGGAAGACCTTTTCAGTGGATGATAGCCTGCGCAAGGTGGATGAATTATATGCTACGGTTCGACCAGAAATGCGTTGGAAGCTTAAATGGTTGAGAATGCAGGGACTCTAAAGGCTAATACTAAGTCGACGTGGGCTGTTTAAATACCATTCCAGAAACCTCACAACGCTTGTTTTGTGCCAAGAAAAAGACTTCGTTTATGAGAAAATTGCATCTGAAGGGTCCGAATACCTTTCTCGAAATTCAGATCTCCCGCCACCCAACCGGGGGAGTGGTGACGTTGCATATGCCATCACTGCCCTTTGCTGCCATCGGTGAGCAAAACGGCGTCTGGCAGACGGCGGTACCGAGCCAAAACAGATAAATTCAGAGCCGCGGATTCTCCGCTGCAGCTGCTTTTTTGCCAAGTGGTGTAGACCGTTCGGGCATCTCGTGACATCACATGGAAGTTGAATTCTCTGCTACTGGTAGCTTGTGCGAGTTTTGCAAACCAGCAAAACCAGCGCAGCACTACAGGATAACTACTGAAACGCGAAAGCGTGGGCAGCGCGGAGTCTAGAGAAAACGAAAGTGTTCGACCACCCTCGTCGTTGTCAAGGGGTAATTTCAATTAGTCCTTTTGTCTAAACATGAAATAGAACTGGACAAGTAACATTTTACTTCGTTTAATACAATACGAGGATGTTTTTTGCAACGAGTGGTTGAGTACTAGTGACAGAATATACCTAGGAGTGCTTTCGTCATTGGGCACGTATTTGAATTTCCTGGGAGTCTCTCTAATCTTGTCGTGCATTCACCTCAATTTCTCGATTATTAAGACTGTTCGCGATAATATTGATGCCTGAGAGATTGTCGAGCACTAATCTATCACTTTAGCTTAACTTAATATTTGCCTTTAGTGTCCCTTTAAAAAGCTTCAATACTGTGATACATAAAATTAAAAGCCTGATCACTGGTGTTTTGAATGATTGTACAGCAGTAATAAATACGTTGAAAAATTTTGAGAATTCATATATGAAACTTTAAAAAAGCATCTCAAGGAGTACAAATAAAAATAATAATTTGCAATTTTTAGTATAAACACCAAGTGAAAAAAATCTGAAGTATACAACACATGTACCTACTTCCTAGTTACCAACTTTTCTGTCCGATCATACAAAAATATGAAAATATATTCGTGTGAATGCTAGCCATAGTGATGCTTATGCTATGCAGGAAAGCAGTAGCTTCGGAAATGCATAACTTCATATTGCACAAGAAGCACTTTTTACTCCATGCAGCAGGCACCTGGTTCGTTCGTTATTGTATTCTCTTGGGTCACAAAGCAATGGTGGTCAGGTCGGGGAGCGTGCAGTAGCCTCATCATACTTGATTATTTCGTTCTGTCAGACTTTCTATGTAAGCAAGCTAGTGTGCATTGAACTGGCACTGGAGCCTCCACGTGCCTTGTTCAGTTCCTGTACAGTGCCTTACAGTAATGTGGAGCGTTGCACAATATTCTACAGCAATGAATAAGGACAAATAAGCACATCTACAGAAGCAGTGTTCAAAATGTAGAGATTAGATAGGTAGCCAAGCTTCGATTGAAGGTTGGTCGGAAATTGACTGCATGCTCTGGTGTGAGTGAAAGGCCAACACAACAGGCAAGATTGCTCGTAATAACTTGTACATATGCTGCCGAAGTGCTGATGGATAAAACCAACCCTTGATGGGGAAAATAAAGTTGCACTTGATATTAATCTAATACAATTATCAAAATAACACACACTCATGAGCATCTACCGTTGTTTGATACATTAAAAACAGCCTATATGTTGGATTGAAAAACTCACAATTCGACTGAAGATTTTGTGTCTCCACTGCTGCTGTAAATTAAAATTACGTTGCAGAGTCAACCAAGGTGCAAATCTTGCATCTTTTTATTGAAGTGCTACAAGCACTGGAGGCTAGTTTTGATGACATCTCCAGTTGAAGTTTCATTTTAGAGCGCAGCTCTTAGGTGCCCGTTTCTGGGTGGAGGATCTGCATTGGCTATAGCAGTGCTTGCTGCTACTTGCGCGTTCAGCGGCGTCTTCTACCACAGCTGGCTCCGATGCTGCTCATCGTGCCAGCGATTCCCACACTGTTCCTCCCACTGCGAAGGCGCCGACGGCACTAGCCCACCGCCAGTCTGTGCGGTGGATTTCGGTCTCAAATTCTTTGGCTCAATATATTGCGAAATGAAAACACATATTAAGCAGCACTCAAATTTCGCATTAGGGAGTATCGTAATCACCTTGACCGTTTTTTTTTGTCCCGACTCCCCAATCTGCCTAAAATTGTCATATCTGACAAATAATCAAAGTTCAGTTATTATTTAAAATGATGTTGATAGTAAAATTCCAATGGACATGTTTAAAAACACGTAGAAAAACTCTGCCTAATACGTACATGTTTATTGTTTAGCCAAAAGTTCAACTCGCATCAGCTCTACTAAACATGAAAGATCTTTAAAATAAAATGCTTATCTTGCTTTTTTGTCTTTGGCAAATGCCACAGCATTGTAGCAGTTGCTGCCAACAGTGTTGCAACAATTAAGGTGATTGCTTCAGTAAAGCAATCATCTTAATTGTAGGTTTTATGGTGAAGCATCACCTAATTAAGAAATATCTGGAATACCTTTCATTGTTATACCTAGGAAAACACACCTGTTCAGAACATTCAGTATTGTAATCATACAAATGGCGTTCATGCTTTCAGGGTCCAGACAGTGACTGATAAGATCTTCGCGCTCATCCGAGACATGGTCACAGAGTCTGGAGGCAAGACAGTGAAAATGGCTGATGCTGTTGAGCGTTGTACGTCACGTGGGTTCCGGCCAAACCAGATTGAGGAGGCCATTGAAGAATACGAGGAACTCAACGTCTGGCAGGTTAACCAGGCCAGAACGAAGATCACCTTTGTTTGATGCACAAGTTCTTCACTAGCAACAATCTTTGCACTGATTAAGTTTTTCTACCAAGGACTGTAAATATTGTACGAAGATATTGCAGCATTTAATATAGTTAGTGCACCATGCAATGTGTAATCTATTTCGCACTAGTTTTGACCTGGTAAATCTTCCTGATATTCTTTGCAATCTACATATTTTCGCCTGTTTACTATATGCCACATTGTGAATTGACTTGCTTACAAGACTGCTATGCAGCTAAGGCTATTGATTGTCTACGAATACCTTTTCTCCCACCCACTATTTTTTGGATGTGTGCCCAATGTGGGTCAGCATCATATTGAGTTTTTATCTTATGCCTGTGGCAATGCACTGCATAGCCAGCACAAGCCAGCACACTTCACTGCCATATTCCATATCATACATAACTTTATTATTTTTTTCCTTTTTTTTTTGCTCCATACCTAGTTTGTGTTGCGTTATATGTACCTTCATACATGTAAATAAAGTTTGAACTTTGATATGTGTTGACTTCAAGATTCATACTGAAGTGTTGTTTAAAACAATTCAAACATTTTTTTAAAAAGGACTTTATTTTATGTGAAAACTACACATGAATAACTAATGCTGGACACTGCAAATTTGGTTCATGATTGTGACACACAGGTCCATTATTTGGAGGTACTCGTCAGCACCTTCAAGCAGTCTGTGGTCGCATATCTGTTCCAAAAGAATGGTGCACGTTTAATCACACCGTCAAATTCATAAGCAAAAACATGTACGCAGTCTTTATGAAGGCATGAAGCTTAAGCATATGCATTTTATAACTGGACAACATACAGGACATCTGAAAAATTAATACAGAGCTTGCTGCTGTTATTGTAATCCAGCCCCCCCCCCCCTCCAAAAAAAAAAAACGCTTTCTGTATTATCACAAGGATAAACTGCATTTGCTAGAAATGAAGCGAAAGCTACTTACGGCAAGTTTCTCGGCCATTGCTGACTTTTGTTTGTCATTGTATTTGTTGTTCAACACAATAGCATCGTGCAGCTGGCTGAAAAGTTGCGACGCTGCAAAACCTTCAAGCACGAGGCCCTTCAAAAAAAAGAAAAAGTAATTTTCAAATGAACAAGTGCACTTGCGCATTTCTGCGCTGCATAATTGTTCAATAAACACAGCAAGGCCACCGTATATGTAAGCAATACTGCACAGGGCTGCTGATTACAACAGCAACAAATAATTAAAATAAATTCTAGGGGTCTTCCGCGCTGAGGTTACAATTTGTTTGTGAGGCATGCTGTAGCGAGGGGCTCCGAATTAATTTTGACTGCCTGGGGTTCGTGCACACAGGCGTTTTTGCATTTCACCTCCATTGAAATGCCCCTCGGGCTTGGTAGCACATGCCATAGCTACTATGGACCATGGCAGGTCAACAAATCCTTGTGTGGAGTAAAAAAGTGGCTTGATATGGCAGAAAATTAAAACATGTGCACTAAGGTCTAAATTCAAGCTGGCTGGTAACGCAACATCTTTGAAGGCAAGAGTGTAGAAGACTGCACAAGGCGATTGGCAGCATTCTCCATGTATTTGCCACTCGCTTGTCCAGTGTTTTGTGCTATTCTCTTCAAAGATCAAGCAAGAAGTTCAGCTAAAGTGATATGTCAGAGCTCCAGAATGTTTGCCAAGCACAGAGCCTTTGGAAGTGGGAAGATAATGCAAATATTGGGCAGGATTGAAGCTGCTGTTGAGAAAGTAATGAACTAGCTCTTTCTGTTGTGTTCAGCCAACTTATGTTTCCAATAGTACAAATAACCTATCCTCGAAGTATAAGCTACTACTGCTTGAAGTCGTAGCACTGGAACAACCTATGAAATCAAAGGTGCCATGCAAAATTTTGTTGCACTTAGAAGCAAATGATTTGCTTTCAAGTGTAGCCGCCAGTTAAATGGCCACTTATATGGTGCTCATAGCACTTTTAATAAATCTGTGCCAAAAGCTACAGAAATGAACAGCAGCACCAGGAAATGTGTTTCAGTTGTACGGGGTCATTCACTCTACATCTGTTAACTTGAGCCATACAGCAGAATTGAGTTCATGCTTTTCGCTCCGAGTAGTGTTTATGTTGAATGGTAGTTACTTTGATAGTTTCAGCTGAAGTAATGTCGATGTTTTTGCGCATACCCAGGGAACTGTGCCATATTGCAAAGCAGGCACTGGTTTTAGTAAAGCAAGTTTGCATCGAATTTCAAAGTGCCGCAAATTACCACAGCTATTCCTTCAAGTCTATGGTAGGTTGCATTTTTATGAGTGACAGGAAAGTGTTTTCTGGCATGTGACCACACAATTTGCATTTTTCCTTTAGTGCCCTCTTATGTCATCAGTGCAAATACTTTTTTTTTCTCTACAAATGACCATTGCCCAGCTCCTTACCTCAACTGTTGTGCTGAGCTTCTCATATGAATTCGATGCACAACAGGTAAGCAGGCCATCGACGCACTGCTTTGGTATAATCTGGATGGAAACATCACACAAGTTTATTGTTGTGATAAACAATGCTTCAGGAGCACAATAAGCCACTTGAGGTTTTTGCAATAGGCATTGGAAGCGAAAGGGCTCTATAAATTTGCTGAGAACAAGAACCTTGCATTCAGAGATCAACTTTTGAAATGTTGGCTTTTAATGACATTTTAATCCTTTAAAGGTCAACCGAAACAAAATTTAAATTCTAAATTTGTTATAACTGAGTAGTGCTATATACCACCAAACCAATCTTGGTGAAGCCGCAAGGCTGATAATCGTAGTTTACTTGTTTAGCAGCCTTTGAACAGCACGTAAGCAGACAGGTGCACCTGGCGGTTGTCGCCAATAATGCGAGTCCCAGCATGCCACCTGTGAGATTTTTCGGTGTGTCGTGGGCAGCCACAAGCGCCGGGCTAGCTTGCATTGCCACGCTTGGAAAACCAGAGACCAATCGGAGCACATGGTTGTCCAAGCGTCTTAATGGCGAGAGGGCTCGTTGCAGCGCCTCACTGCGGCCATGGTATCTATGACATCTGCAGCAGATGCAGCTACACGCAACTGTGCACAACTAGACTGGAGTAGGTACTCAGTCTGGCCATGCTGCGTGGTGCACAGACTGGCTTTGTCTTGCGCTAGTTTGACTGACGTATAGTAGCCAAATCCAAACTGCGCATTTTGAAGCGCTATCAATAGCAAGCATCATGCCAAGGAGCAATGTCAGGTCATATGTTGCTACCAGTGAGCAGTAATGGCACCTATTTCAGTTTCA
This sequence comes from Dermacentor variabilis, assembly GCF_050947875.1. Classification (NCBI taxonomy): domain Eukaryota; kingdom Metazoa; phylum Arthropoda; class Arachnida; order Ixodida; family Ixodidae; genus Dermacentor; species Dermacentor variabilis. The sequence continues at coordinate 14,079,492 of NC_134569.1, read as the reverse complement.
GCATTAAAAACAGCTATTTTTGCAAGCTTTTTGCAACACTTCTGCTCGTATTTCAAACATCAAACTTTCCACAGAGGCTCCTTTATAGCCATACTATAAACCATACTACTGGGCATTTTACACAATCCAAAATGTTGCAGTTGCCCTTGCAAGGGGTCTTTTTAAATAATGATACTAAATTGGCTGATTATTTACATGACGCGAACTGCTTCAATAAATGTTTATAAAACGAAAAAATAACTCTGTAAGCATTGTACGGCAACAAATTCATGGGACTCTGTGACCATCTCGTTCATACTTCATATTCAGAAACAACGTTGTCTACAGTGTCGTTACTGTATTCTTTGCTTGAAGAATGAAACATAAAGTTAACATTCTTGTCACTATTGCTATGGTCGTTTGGCAGATAGCAATTTACCGCACTAAAATGCTGCACAAATGATGGCATGTTTGCTTGAAAGCGAGAAAAAATCTCATGCAAACAAGGAAACGTCGGTACACAAGGAACACCTGCCATGTAGTGTGTAAAATCCTATTTAATAACAATGTCGAAACCAAAATGGGTACTGTGGTCTTTGTTGTGAATAGAAATACAGCTTTTGATGACCTCTGTTCGTCAAAGGCAGTTCAGAAAGTGGCGAAATGCCCGATTGACGATTATGAAAATGACATTATTTATGAATGAACTGAAGTCATCAGGATCCCTTAAGGAGTTGGCAATGTCGAACTTTAATGGCTATTATGCATATCATAGGCTGATATAGGCAAATAGGCTGATGATGACGAAAAGGCTTAGAAGATAAGTTATTTCCTTGGTTCAATGCCTTGAATATTTTAACACGAAGGGCGCTGGATAATTTAGAACTGCTACGAGAAGTATTGCACATCACCCCTAGAACTATCTTGATGAAGCACTGTGAGCACTTGGCAGTCTCCAATTTTCTTATTGGCAGCCATTAAATAGCACCAAAGCAGATGACACGTGTGCCTGGTGGTTCGTGGACATTAGTCCCAGTTGGTTGCCTCCGTGATTGTTTAGCGTGCTGCCTCAACTCGGAGGTCATGTAAAAGAGTCGTGCTGGTTCGCAACAATCCGAGTCGTGGGTCACTTCTGGCAAGCTGCAGTAATTCATTTTTTTTTGCTTTTTTTTTCTGTTTCAGTATCAAAAATGTCTTACTTCAGCGAAGTTTTCATGACGCATCCACTCATATTTCGAAGGTTAACATTTGCCTGCAGGTCCCTCTATATTTACGCTATCTGAAACAAGGCTCCTTACACGGTTAAAAATCTCGTTGCAGTTGGCCTTTGATTTCAACAATCTGGAGTCCTTATTATGTAGAATCTTTGTTTTACACTCCTTTGTTATTGGCAACTACAAGCAGAAATCAGACCTGAAATGTGCTCAGCAGCAGAGCACCTTTTTCTCAAAGTGGCCAACCTTAGTCATCAGGTTTTACTGGCTACAGCTACCTCTGCTATTTACAAGCAGCTTAACATTGTGAAGATGCAGCACACAAATGGTAACTCACCCCAGCAACTTCAGCCACATCATGGGACGTTACAGGCTCATCACATTTAAGCCGAGAAACACTTTGGAAAAGGGTGATTGCTCTTCGCATGTCTCCTTCACAAGCATCCATAAGGAAATCCAGTACCTAGACATTTGATACAGAAGTGTTTATGAATGTGAAAATTGATCTCATTGAATTTCTGCGACAGTGAAGATCAGTCAAGTACTACTTACGCCTCATGTTCAAGTGTGACATGTTCAAGTGTGACATATATTGCATGCAGATTTTATAGAAATCTATGTAATAGGTGCAAAAAACATGACACACACAAGGCGCTTTTTGTGTCAGTCTATATGTGCTGCCATTTTCACACCTATTACGTACACAGATATGCCAAACCAGCCTACCCAAATTTCCATCCCAATGATTTTATAGAAGCTTTGCTTTTAATTGAAATGTTACACTATGGGAAAAGAACAAAACTCAATTAGCTCACTTGTCTGCTCCAAACACACACTCTCCAAAAGCATATAATACACAGCCTTGAAACACACAATGTACTACAAAATTAGTTGCAATGATGAAAAGCCAAGTGACAGCTGTTATCTACAAGTAAGATAACAGCTGTCAGTCACCACTAATGCAGAAATTTCACACAGCATTGCACTCGTATAGCACCAATGTGCCACCATTATTAAAATTCACATCTAATAAAACTGAAAAAGCAATCAAGGGTCTCAAACCTGATCATCGCATTGAACCCCTTCAGCTGTGCATATGCTGCGAAGGCGTTCTATTAGAACTTCCTTAGGCAAAGGCTTGAATCGAAACTTTGAGCAACGAGACGTCAGTGGATCTATGATTCTGAGAAAAGACAAAGGCAAGTAAGTACAGCTCTATAATAATAGTTACACTCAGCTAAATAAAATGGGCAAAGTGCATTTACCTGCTTATGTAGTTACAGATGAGGCAAAAACGAGTTGTCTTGGTTTCCTTTTCCATGGTACGACGCAAGGCTGCCTAATATTTAAAAAAAATGCAACATGTTTTTATATACAAATTGAAGCCAACAGGAAGCATACTATTGGTGTATGATACATTATAAAACAGTATAATTTTTTAAAGAACCTTGAGAGCATAAATTGAAAATCCACTTTTAGTCATGCGATGTTAACTTTTACTTTTAGATACAACAAACGTAATCTAAATTGGTCTGCGCAGCTGTTGCTGAGAAAAACGATTTCTCCATTCTCGTATATTTAGATAAAAGCTCCCAACATAAAGCTCCCTTTTTCAGCAAACTGTACCATTCACTTCTGAGCTTAATAGAAGCTATCAGGTGTTATGAAGGCTTTATGCTTGCATTAAAGGCCAACTGCAATGCAATTTCACTTTGGTTAAATTAGTTATAAATGAGTAGTATATATCAGTGGAGCAATTTTGGCAAAGTCACAGGGCTGGTAATTGTATAGTTTTCCTGTTAGAAGCCTTTAAACAGCATCTAAGAAGATGAGATGTTCACCTGGTGGTTGTCGCTATGATGTAAATCCCAGCACAGCGCCTCAAAAACGTTTTAGTGTGCCACAGGTGCTGCTTTATCTTTGAGGTCATGCCGAGGAACCATGTATACCAGGTCAGGCATCAGTTCCGACGTGAGGTAATGGAGGCATTCTTTTTTTTTCAGTGATGGTACTGAAAACGGTTATGTTTGCAAGCTTTTTGTGACGCTATTTCAAGTGCATGCTTCATGTACTGCTACAAATGTAAAATTTTGCATAGAGGCTCCCCTACATCTGTACTATATTAAACTAGGCTCTTTTTATGCAGTCAAAAATTTCATTACAGTTCGCCTATAATGTGAGCATAAAGTTTTCATAAAACTTCATAACTTCTATTAAACTCAGAAATGATCAATACAGCTTGCTAAACATTTGCTCAGAATTATCAATCTGCTAAGTGAACTAAGCAGAAGCCAGAAGGTAGTACAGTGAGGCTAATGTGGTCAAGTGGGAACTATCATTACTATAAATGTAGTTATTATGTGCCAGAGTAACCTTTAACACACATTTCTTTTTGCAGAAGAAAACAATGACACTTTTGCTAATGCACCAATGTGCTCAAATTTAACACATGCATTGAGAGTAAAAAAAGTTTTCTGGGCCAAGTACCTGAGCACTTGCTGTCATGGAATCTGCTTCATCTAGAATTATAATCTTGAATGGTGGGCATGGTTTCCCACTGCAAGTGAAGCACATTGTAATCATATCAGATGGAAACACTGCAACATTCCTCAAAAATGCACACATACTCGGGAGCTGTAGCACTTGCTGTAAGCTGTGAAAAGGTTTTGATTTTCTCACGGACAACCTGGATGCCACGTTCGTCAGAAGCATTTAGTTCCAAAATGCGGCTTTTGTACATGTCTCTGAAAAATAATGTTATTGCCAGTAAGTCATCAATGCGTACAGCACAAATCTGAAATGACATCACAATCAGCAGAATAGTTATTTGCATTCTTCAGATGTTTGCACAATTTATTTGTTTCAGCCTATACAAATTCACCAAACAGAGGAGTGTGCGGGAACTACAAGAAGCAAACCATACAGCTCGATTAGCATACCCAAAGAGTTCTCTGGCCAGGGCAAGTATAGTAGACGTCTTTCCTGTTCCTGGAGGCCCATAGAACAGAAGATTTGGGAGCTGCAAGTATCAGACCCGTACAATCACATGAACATATGCTTTATGGCAGAACACTCGTTTTTGTACAAATTGCAAAATGCAAGCACTTCAATTTACAACTCTATCAAATTATTTATGAACACATCCAACCGTTTGCTCTACAGTGAAATAAGTGCACCAAAACTTTTGTTTCCCTACCCTCAATGAGGATTATAATTTCTGTGGCTTATGTCCTTGCTATTTGCTTATTTGGTTTCTTGCCTCCTTCTTGCTTACTTTTTATTTTCTCTGTGCTGGAGTGTGGTGTTCTCTTATTTTTGTTATGTCTATTAGATATTCCTTTACTTTTTCTGTTAATGGGCGAGCTGCTGTATATGTAATTAATCGAGCTGCAGTAGACTTCTATGTAACATATTACTGTTTATAAGCCACTGTATAGGGTCAAGGGCTCTGTAAAGCTGCCTAGATCAGCTTTTATTCATCAAAGCCTTTCAGTGCTTCTGCTGGAGAAATAAAGTTGACTTGACATAGACAACTGCGGTACAATATAGTAGAGCACAAGACACGAGGATGCACTGCTTGACTTTCTACACTTACATCGGCTCCTTGAAGTGACTTTTTTAGGACGGAGACCACTTCATCTTGGTGGGCCACATCGTCTACAGTTTTGGGCCGGCTGAATGAGGCGGAAAACGAAAACAAGCATAAGTCGCATAATGACATACACGATACTTGATGCTAAAAGGGGCAATTAGCGCTGCAAAGGCTTACTATTTTTCCACCCATGGGATGTGCACTGGTTTCTTGGGTGCCGATTTCGGCTCCTTGGTTTTCTCCTTGGGAAGGATTAAGTTTGGGTTGGCTGTTTTCAAAAAAGCGTGCATGTTTGGTTCCGATACCTGTGCAGAACAACGTGCAACACTTAATTAACGTCCGGCGTTACAAATGAACGACCTCCTCGCACACAGCCCTACAGCTGCGTCACGAGAGTTAATTCGGCACAGCATCGTCAGCCTTGTCTTAGTCGCATGTGTTTAGCGCGCAGTCACCCCTCATTGATAAAATTGTGGACAAAAGACGGCGCGAAGCGATTGCGCAATACGTCAACTCACCACGAGTAATGAGCCTAAGCCCGCGCAATTTTTCGCGCGCACTGGCGGCGGGCATGAGGTACAGGGAAACGAAACACCGCAGAGCGCGAATAAATACCATTTACCAGCACACTAACATTTATCAGTACAGATTTAGTGTGCAACTCAATAAAGTATTTATTAAGCTTTAGAAAAACGTTAATTGGTTCTGGTCGCTATCTTATGGTTTTGATGGTTCTGACTGTTTTTAGTTATCAGCTGTCATTGTCAGGTGGCGCAGATTTCAAAGATGGTTGCGCTCAAGCCGTGAGAAGTCGCAGCGCAGAGACTACGCTCATGCTAGTTCCTTGTTAAACGGTTACGCTTGAGTGTTGATGTTTATCGATGATTGAAAGTATTTACACCATACTGCAGAACACAAGTCGCTCACTCTTCTAATATGGGTGATCAAGAGAGAGACGTTGACTGTACCAACGCAGCCCGTGGCGTATGGCTCGTAAAGGTATGTTGGTTTACGCGTTCCTCACCTGATTAAAATTTGACTGATTCTGTTTCTTATTTTCTATTCCTTCTCTTGTACATTAGGTGCCGAAATACATCGCTTCTAGATGGAGCAAAGCGCCACCCATGTCGGAGGCTGGGCGACTGAGAATCGCGAAGTAAGTCAATGCGCGTGCGCCTAGTCAAGGGCTTTGCTGAAGTTCACCTGGTCAGCATTGCGCTGGTAAAGTAAAACTATGCAAACATTCTCACCACAATCGCTGCGCGATATGTCTAGCATTTGAACTAACATTGTATTGCCGCGATTCCCTTCGAGACGTCATTGGTCACACCTTGTCGGATCTGACCAAACAAGGTATCAACAGTGCTCGGGCAAAGGATGTTTAAGGCTGGATACATCCCTGACAAAGACTACATGTCGAAGCATTGACTCCAGTGACCTTATTCGACCACACACATGTGCACACACATACGCATGTATTAATGGAATTGTTAGCGTGTTTCACTGCTAATAGAATTACATTGTGAGAAAAACAGTATTATCATGCTCAGAAAGGTTTCGCAAGGTTGTCCTCTATCACCGCTGCTGTTCATGCTTTATATGATAAGTATGGAAAGAAGGCTACAAGGAAGCAATCTAGGGTATAATCTGTCATGCGTATGTGACACACACATACGCATGTATTAATGGAATTGTTAGCGTGTTTCACTGCTAATAGAATTACTTTGTGAGAAAAACAGTATTATCATGCTCAGAAAGGTTTCGCAAGGTTGTCCTCTATCACTGCTGCTGTTCATGCTTTATATGATAAGTATGGAAAGAAGGCTACAAGGAAGCAATCTAGGGTATAATCTGTCGTACAGATTAGGCGGAAAGATTGTTGAGCAACGACTACCGGGTTTAATGTATGCGGACGATATTGTACTGTTCGCAGATAGCCAGGAAGATTTGCAAACTCTGGTTAATTACTGTGGAGACGAAGGACACAGTTTAGGTTACAGTTTTAGGGCAGCTAAGTCCGGTGGGATGTTTTTCAACGATACAACTGATCAGGAGCTTACAATACAAGGCCATGAAATACCCCGAGGGGCCGAATACAAATATCTCGGGGTATGGATAAAAAAGGGCCGATGTACATGGAAAAGCACGAACAGTCTTTCATAGCAAAAGGGCGAAGAGATGCTGGGATAATGAAACATAGGGCATTGTGGGGGTACAACAGGTATGAGGTACTGAGAGGTATTTGGAAGGGAGTAATGGTGCTGGCACTTACTTTCGGGAATGCGGTCCTGTGCTTAAAGGGCCCCTGAAACGGTTCGGACAAATTTTGTAGACGCGTAGGGTACAGCTTAAGTAGAACATTCGCACCACAATTTAAGTGAAGCGTTACGTATTAATGGAGCTACAAGCGATTAGAAGTTACCCTCCTCCCCAGCCATGCTTTTCCTCCTCAACTCGTTCGCCGAGCGAGCGGGGCTAAGCTCCGCCTTCACTGGTCCTGCGTCACGATGCGACGTCACATCGTCCACTTCCGGTTGTTTTGGATCCCGCCCCCGCCCGCGCGGAACCTCTCCGCTAGCCGCTTGGCTGTCGACCCCAAGCGAGAGCTATCGAAGCAGCCTGCGTTGCGAGCATTCTGTCGTAGCGCCGAACGTGTCTGGTATTCCGTTAACCACAGGCAAGCTGGTCATTTCGGCAAATGACTGGAGGCATAAACTCAAGCTGATGAAGGAACTTTGGCGTAGACGTACGTGAGCGCCCTGATCGGTCTGCACGGTCCAGACACTTGTTGGCGCAGCGCTTAACCAGCCAAACAAAGCGCTAATATTGCTGTAAGCAAGTGTAAAACATTTTAAACATTTATAAAAACAACGTGTTGATGATTACACTCCTGCGAAAAATACGCACCAGCAGCAAAAAAGAATACGCTTCGTTGCTGCTACTGTGTATGGTTGAGCTCTATGCCACCAGGTGGCTGCACCGTGCAGACCATTCACATTTGCCCTTCTGCTCATCTCGGCTCATCCCGTTACGGCACAGTCAAGCGGCCAGACCCTGTCCCCTTGCGCTTACGTTTGCCCTAATACGGGACTCGCGAAACGCTTTTCCGTTAGTAATCTTCCGGTGTAAAGTGACGGCCACAAACGCGCAAATCCTGGCGCCGATCGGATAGCGGCAGTCCGATGCGCAGCAGCCAGTTCGCTCGTACGCTGCCTTGCAGTGAAGCCAAATTGCCAGTCGCTACGTTTGCAGTCCACAAGGTAACAAAGTCGAATCATAGTGCTCGCGAAAAGACTGAGACCAACTCTGACCGCGGAGCTCTCGTCAAAATGGAGTACGTTGTAACACAAGCAGACGACACTTGCTGTGTGCCGGAAGTGCTTAAGTGTACTGAAAAATTTTTCTTGTGCATTCTCTTTATGCTACTTTCTTTTTATAAAAACAAATTAACTAACATTCCAACTATTACGAAGATCATTTGTTTACCATAAAGTTGGAAAAATTATCGATCACGCGCCCTGGTCAGCCAATCGGACAGCTCGCCCCACTGACGTCATATGGGTGATTTCGGTCATATGGGTAGGGGCGGCTTAAAATTCCGCCGAGCAGTGCGTTGCGATCGGCAGCGATGTGCATTTTTAAAACCTTATAATAAATTACACGCTTTACGCAGAGCACTTAGATGTGTCAATTAATGATCAGAAGGACCTACTCTAACGACTCAGTACGTTTGTAGAAAATCGTCAAAAGCGTTTCAGGGTCCCTTTAAGGGCAAAAGTTCAGTCTAGACTAGAAGTCAATCAGAGAGCTGTTGGAAGATTAGCACTAGTTGCCCACGGGAAAACCACAAACGAAGCAGTACAGGGGGATATGGGCTGGGCATCGTTCGAAGCACAGGAAGCTCAGAGCAAGAATCCTATACGAAAAACGCCTGAGGAAATTGGATGATAACAGGTGGGCAGCTAAGGTATTTAAATACCTATACAGAAAGAGCGTTGACTCACAATGGCGGAAAAGAACTAGGAAGCTAACCAGTAAGTATGCCAGATACGAGGACGGAGAAAAACAGAGCATTAAATGACAGGTTAAAAACACGGAAGGTAAAAATTGAATAAAATCAATGGAAAAGAAGCAAAGTGTTGAACTATATCGATACTGGAAACAGCAGATCAGAAAGGAAGCATTTTATGATAACTCAAGAGGCAGTACCCTACTTTTTGAAGCTAGGTCAGGATGTCTTAGAACGTGCAACTATAAAAAGAAATTTAATGAAGAAGAAGACAGATTCACTGTGTGTCATAAATCTGTAGAAACAATAGAACACCTCATACTAAAATGTGATGGTATCCATCCCGATGTTGATGCAGGCACAGTCACGCTTCCTGAAGCCCTAGGGTTCAGAGATAACAATAGTCATGTAAATAAATATGTGGCAGAAATTAGCAAAAGGCAGTTGGAGGATTGGTGGCTCAAAAGCAGAGAGGTGACATAAGGTTAAAAGTGTAGGAAGACGTGTTTAAAGAAAATGGCGAATTTTAATAACATACAACACAGTTAAACAAAAACAATAAGCTGAGCATGGTGGCAACTGCCATCACCTTGTTTCAAAGGGGATGTTCCTACCTTCAATTCCTTCCATCCATCCATCAACAAAGCCCTCCATGCCGCGCTCTCAGGTTTCGGGTAGCACATAACACGATACTCTGCTCGTGAAAGCGTGGCTCCACTGTATATATGCTCGTGTCAGCTGCGCCGTGGTGGGAATTTTGGAGAATTTTGTGCCTGGGAGGCTTTGTAGCCTGTCTTCTGTCACCAAAGAAGCGAAGCACAGTGCCGAATGCATGCACTGCGCGCGAGAAGTCGCAGACGCCGTTTCGGTGCACTGCCGTTATCATGTGTCTGCTGCTCAAGTCATGCGATGCCAAGTTGCAGCGGCAGACTGCTGCAGTATATGTCTATTCACTTAAGCACGTGCATCAACTCAGAATAGTTGCCCAATAACAATGAATTAGTTAACTAATGAAACTAATAATCTGCTGGCGTTAGCCCCGTAACTCAGGTTGAGTGGCTCTGGTATGTGTTGACGCCGAGACTGCCGGCCACATGCATGTTTATGCCGCAAAAGCTAATTTCCAGACATGGCAATCAGTAAATACTGTGATTGAATGTCTAGCCTTAGCGCTGACGTGCAGATACTTTCTTTTTTTGATGAAGAACGATGATGCAGCAACAGTTTTGTTTCTTGTCATTCATTTCTTTACAGTAACATATAATGTAACTGTTTAAACACCACTTTTTATATACGGTTTCCTATCTTATTGCCACAACTGACTGCCACATCAGTCAATCGATTTTCTTTCGCTTGTTCTTTCAGCAATGCATTCTGAAACAGTTTCAACCACTCGATATCAGCTTTCGCTTGATTAGGTGGGCCGCTTCACCATAAGAAATTGCTTTAGGTCCTGTAAATTCCTGTGCATGTCAGTTTTCTAATGAAAAGAAATCATCCGCATGTACCTTTAGAGGCTACTGCATTTCTGATGATTAAGCCAAAATAGGGTGCACTCCCAAGATGATCCACAGTCTACTCAGCGAATGCAAGTGCCTTTTCCAATAGCTGAACACCAAAATAAAACGGGAAATAAACCCTGAACACACACACACACACACACACATAAAGCAGGCGAGACCGGCTGTATACAGCCCAGTGACAGTGTTACTTAATGCCTGTAGCTGCGACTTGTATACTACCCAGCCAAGTTTGTCACACTCCACCAAGTCGTCACACAGTATGTTGAAAATTCCAGCGTGTCAAGCCCTTGACCCTCATGACAACTCGCCATGCATCAACAACAGGGGTGACAGTGCTTGGGGGCGGTGCGCTGCTCTGCATGGTCTGGTGTGTTATTCTAGAGTTTGCTATCAACTCACCAGGTCCGCTCCCCTTCAGCACTGTTTGTCGGACAAAAAGCACCCGCACTCCATGACCTGTGCTGCATTCAGTAGCGCACAGTGCCCTATGTACATGTTGAACACTTTTGCAGTGCGAGAACTATGCACAGAACTCAAAATAAAGCACAACATGAGCGAGACCCGTGATACTCTATGGGATGACGTATTTTTCATACTACCTAGCCAACTTCGTTGACCGCTGCCAGGGGTGCTATAACGTAAAACTATTCTAAACTTTTCTATTCCATTTCTGCAATCAGCCCTCCGCTATTGGTTAAGAACTTTTTTAGACCACCCCCACTTCACCTGTCTGTCACTCGACGTCACGAAAACCGCGATAGCTCCCCATCTCATATGACGTGTACACACTGATTATGCATGATTTGACCGAACAAAAGAAGAATAGTTATTTCTGATTCGGTGCCTTTTCGCCGTTAGCCCTCTGCAATTAGTCAAAAGTTTTCGGGCTTCACCCACTTCACCTGCCTGTTGCGCGACGTGAAAAAACCGCAATAACTCACCGCGTCAAAGTGACGTGTACGCGTGAAAAATGCCTTAATATGCCGAACAAAACTGAATTTTCTTCTGAATAGCTGCAGGCTGCCCCGTTCTGAAAGGAATAAAAGATGGCTGCCGCCGATCGCTCAGGCACTGGCTACTCGCACCTGCTGGAGAGCATGGGTTTATTAGCATGTAATAAGACTTTTTGCGTGGCCCTGTAACATTTTCGAGCACTTTCGGCACGTTTATGACCTCGTGCCAAGTCTTCTTCGTTGAGGATCCGTTGTAGTGTCATTCTTAAAGGGACACTAAAGCGAAACAATAAATCAGTTTAGACTAATAAAGCATTGTTTCAGAACCCTGCAGGCAGTAATTTCAAAAAGATAGTTTGATTATTAGATGAGAAAATGAAGGTCCAAGTATCAGTATTTGAATTTCGCACCGAAACCCCAGCGCCGGTACGTCAGCGTGACGTCAGGGATGCCAAAGTATGTTTTGACATTTGGGCAGCATTGGCTGAGTAAAGGTTCCCGAAACTTGCTATGTTTAATATTTGGTTCCTTTAGAACACAATGTAGTCAATCTCTACCGCTATATATAATTAGTAGGCCCTAGGAGATGCCATAAAGATCCATGACATCACAGCCACCAGGTGCGGGAACTTAAGTAGGCATCGCCACCCGTATTTTGTTCTTGCGCTTTTTCTGGCTTAACAAACGTCTTATTGTTGCAAGAGGGGTGTTTTTGGTGTTGTAGAAAGGTAATTTACTGATGCAGAAGAAATCATTTTTCACTTTAGTGTCCCTTTAAGCTTCCGTTGCAAGCCGCCGCGATTTTCAACAAGCCACCGCAAGCTAGTGAGGGAAAGTGGACCAATCGCAGACGCCGGTACCACCCTCTTCATAGGGTTATCGATTTTCAGTGCACTGGCTTGGCCCCATCGAATGCCTCTCCACCTGAGCGTGCTCTTCGCCTCTTGTCAGCCAATTAGATAAGACAAGCCGCTCAGTGTAGGCAGTGTTATTCGTCTTTAAAGCAAACAAAAGTGACCTCCTATAAATGAGGAGATCATTTGATTGATCTTTTCAGACAACCCTGCGAGTAACGGCCCGGCGTTTGAGTCGGCGCTTACGCAAATTTGACGTCAGGAGATTGGAATAAAAATATATTGGAATAGTTTTACGTTATACGGCCCCAGGTCGCGCCAAGGTGCATTTTAAACTCCAGCGCATCAGCCCCATCTTGCTCTGTAATAACTTTGTCTGGTTACTTTTTGAATTACAATAAAGCGAAGCCTTCTTTGTCTCTTCCCTCCCCCCCCCACATGCACACACTTTTTGATTGCTTACTGGTGGCTGCTGTCTCACACATTTGATCGGTACCAGACATAGCGCAAATAAGCAGCTGCTTTATTGCAAATCAAAGTGGGCATAGGGCAGCAGGTGATGCACGTAAGCATGGACGTGAGCTCCAGCATACACACTGTCATCATCATGCCGCCGTTGCCATTACATCATTGTTTATCAGTGTAGAAATTGAGGCTTGTTGGTATGTCATCTTGAGGGTTTATTATTATTATTATTTTTTTGGTTTAGTGCAACCAGCACAAGGGCACAGAGAAGGAACAAGGCAGTGCTGTCTGTGATTTTTGCTCTTCCTCTGTGTCCTTGTACTGGTTGGGTTACACTGTAAAATAAAAAAAAACATTGTCATTTCATTGCCTTCATTCCATTGGGATCATTCCTTTATTTTCATGTCATCACTCTATTGTTGCGGTGCATTATTAATGTGAAGGGACTTACCAGAAAGTCAAGTTAAAGTGATAAAGCAGTGCTCTAGAACGTCTAAGGCGTCAATATAATCGCGAACAGAGCTTTAGTAACCGAGAAATTGAGGTAAATGCATGACACAATTTGAGACCCCCCGGCGACATTCCGGTACTAGCCCGATGACGAAAGCACTCCTCATCATAATTTATGTCACTAGTACTGAACTACTAATATTAAAAAGATCATTTCATTAGATTATAAGACAGAAGAAAATGCTACTTGTCTACTTCTATTCGATTCTAAGAAAAAATGACATTTTGACGTTACCCTTGAGTAGTATGGGTGATCGAAAGGTTTCGTTTTCGCTTGACTCTGCGCGCTTGACTTTGCGCCGCGCGCGCTTTGGAGTTTCAGTTGTTTCTTTATCGTGTCGTGCTGCGGTTGTCCTGCTGGCTCGCGAAACTTGCATTTGGAACAAGCAGCGAAAATGCCACGTCCATGTGATGTCGTGGGATGCGCGAACGGTCCGCGGAACTTGGCCAAGGGCAATTGCAGCGGCGAATCCAACATTACTTATCGCTGTGTGCCAACAAGTGAACCTCTCCATTCGAAGCGGTTAAGTGCCGTACCTCTGCCACAGCGCGCTGACAAGGAGCCGAAAAATCACGTAGTGTGCTCGCTGCACTTTCGTCCAGAGTATTCAGAGCTCAACGCCGACTTAGTGAAGTCGCGTGATCAAAGCAGGCCGTCGTCGTAGTAGTACACAACGACGCCGGCAGCGCGAGCCCTCAACAGCAGGTCACGTTCATCAGTGCTTAAATCGCTGAACTCGAGCTCAACATCGCGAGCTAATGTGTCGTTGTCAGGGTCATCCATTGCAGCGACCGTTGAAGTTGGCGTCGTAAAATAAAGAACCAGCTTATCGTCGTGCGCTTTCGCTTCTGCTAGCCGCCATAGTTCCGCTTTCACGCTGCTGTCGGCTCTGTCTTGGCTCTGTTTCTGGCCGCGCGTTTGCATTTTGTGCAGAAAAGCCACAGCGCCGTCTGCGGGAGCCATTTTACTCACCGACGGCGCAACGTCACTATGAGACCATGACGTCAATACTCCTCGATTGGAGGGCGGGTTTTTTGAACTGCGCTAGAGGTAGCGGACGCTTCAGAACACAGTTTCTCTTAAAATAAGTCTCTTTTTCGCACGAAACAAGCGTTTCGAGGTTTCTGGGATGGTATTTCAACAGTCCACGTTGACTTAAGGGGGGACACGGGTCTTTGGCACTAAAAAATCGCGAAAAAATCGAATTTTGGAAAATGCTATATTCGGAATCTACGTTCATTATTCTACTAATCTGCAAAGTTTCATATCTGAAACATATCTATTTCAACCGCAATATAATTTTTTTGCATTAAAGGTAGCTCAATTTGTTTAGATGTAGAACCGAAAACGGTGCAATTTCAACGACGCGCAGCTTCCGCGCTATAGCTCCGCTCGCGGCCATGTTGGTATCATTTGAAAGAGCAGTTTTTCGTCTTCAATTTTCGCGCGCCAGCGCTTCTCTCCAGTCACTGGTAACAGTAGAGAAACGCCGCGAAAAAATGATGAAATGCCAGTCGCTATTGGCTGCTCAGGGCACGTGATGAAAAGCGGCTACGCGATTGGCTTAGAGCATCGTCTGCAGCTCGTCTAGAGCGCTTACACGGACGCCATCTTGTCCTGTCGTCGGACGCGAAAGCAACTTACCGCGATGTCAACGAGAAAGTTTGTGTGCCGACATAAGTACGGCAAGAAAAGAAGGTCGTCACTAATTCAGAACATCAGAAGAGTGGCTGAAAGATCGAGAGGCACCGAGGGCGAACTGCAAATCGAAGATGAGCGACTGCAGGCATCGAGCGACGGAGCCGCCGAGCTGCGTACACCAGGATTAGGCTTAGCGGTCCCGTCAACGAGTGACCCTGACGTCGGCCGCGTTCGTCGTGATACAGTGCTCCGGACGCCTTCAGATATTGATGAAGGTAGGAAAAGAGCAGATGCCAAAGTTCGAGAGCTTGCATCGACTGCAGCAACGCAAAGAAAATCGGACTTGTTGGCCCCGAGCGATTCCGGTGGCTGCCCGGCTGACGAGACCAGTTTCACCGTGGTGTGTTTGGAATTGGTGAACACGCTTCTTGAACACCTACAGTGCAAGATATGTGGCGGAAACGCGAAAATATGCCAAGAGGAGCGAGAATACGGCCTTGCCGTGAAACTGTTACTTGTTTGCTCCAACTGCGGTGACAAAGCTACGGTTTGGAGCTCGCCGCGCGTGAACGGTGATAAAAAAGTGAATCCGTTTACAATAAACATTCTGGCTGCGCGTGCCATGCAAGCTACTGGCAACAGACAAACGGCCCTCAACGATATTTTCGCCATCATGAATATTTCTCACCGCGGACTGCACACGAAAACATGGCAAGCCTACCAAAAGACAAAGTTGACGCCCGCCGCGGCTCGTGCAGCCGAGCGACAAGAAAAGGAGAGCGCAGAAGCCGTACGGAAATTGTACAGCGAGCTTAGGCTGGACAATCCCGGGAACATCGCCGTGTCCTACGACGGGTCTTGGATGACCCGCGGGCATTCGTCCCACATCGGAGTCGGCGCGGTTATTGAACTTTTTTCGGGGCTCGTTTTGGACCACGTCGTACTGAGCAACTTTTGTGCTGGTTGCGAACGCGGACCACAAGCTCATGACCCTCTCTATGAAGAATGGAAGGCCAGTCACGTATGCCAAAAAAATACGGACAAGAAATCTGGCGAAATGGAGGTTGAGGCTGGCCTTATTCTATTCAAAAGGTCTTGGGAGAAGCACCAGCTCAGATATACGACTGTTTTGTCAGATGGGGACAGCAGGACGTTCCTTGCCCTAAAGGAGGCTGAAGTCTATGGGTATATAGATATCCAAAAAGAGGAATGTGTCAACCATGTACAGAAGCGCATGGGGACAGCCCTCCGCAATCTGCTGGCAAAACACAAGGGCTCGAAACCACTAGGTGGAAAAGGGAGGTTGACTGGTGACCTTGTGAACAAACTCAGCTCGTACTATGGCTGGGCAATCAAGTCGCACAGTGATGACATCGAGGCTATGCAAAAGGCTGTGATGGCGACATATCACCACGTAACATCAAATGATAGTCTCGCCAATCACAGCCTTTGCCCCACTGGTCCCAATTCTTGGTGCCGGCAAAATGCTGCGAAAGCTAAAGAAGAGCCAGCACCAAAACATCGTTATAGCCTTCCCGATCATGTGGCCAAAGCTCTACTGCCTATCTACGAGCGGCTATCTGATAAGAAGCTTCTTGAGCGGTGTGTGCGTGGCAAAACGCAGAATAGTAATGAGAGCCTGCACTCACTAATATGGGCACTCGCCCCAAAAGAGAAGCATGCATCTTTATTCGCCATTGAAGCAGCTGTGGCAGAAGCTGTAATGAACTTTAATGCAGGCCGTGAAAGAACCTCAGCTGGAATTTTACATGAGCTTAGCATGAATCCTGGCCAGCGAAGCACTAAACGCATGAGAGAAAAGGATCGGCAGCGATCAGTCTCATCTGCACACAAACGTGCATCTGCAGACACTGTGCAACAAACACTGAAGAAGCGCCATAAAGGTGGCAGTGATCAAAGTGATTATGCCCCGGGAGCATATTAGTGCTTTGAGAGTGCAAATGTGTTTACATTTCTCCATTTTTTCTAAATAAAGCTTTTTTGTTTGTTTCTTTCACTTTACTCAAAATGCAAATTTTGGCCTCTCAGTGCATCCATAAATGCGATATCTCAGCTCCAATTGCAGATATCGTAATAATTCTTTTTGAAGTGCATAGCTGAATCAATGGAGCACACATTGATGCAAACCATTTTTTTAATTTCCTTTTGACAAATATTTTATATGGTGCATTTTCTCAGTGGGTAATTATCTGTTATGAGACACTCATATTCAATGGGCTTTAATATGGGACATAATTTCACAAACTAAAATCTGCTTTTATTATTGTGTCCCTTATGGTTTACTGAGTCCACAGACACGTATATAGAAAATTTTTAACGAGTGATTATTTTTTAATTACTTTCACGCATAATGCCAACTGATTTTTAATTATCTGACGAACTAAGCAAGCTAGAAGGAATGTAATTGCATTTTTGGAATCTGCAAAAGAAACTGAACAAGTTTGCCAAGTTTAACCAAGTTTCATAAAGAAATAAGTGAGTTGTATTTTGATGCAGCATCCCCCCTTAATATTAACCTTTGAGTTCCTTTAATGTGGGAGCATTGCTTGGCTCATTGTGTCACCCCACCATTATCAGAAAGCTGTGGCAGAAAAGCGGCACACAAAGTACATCATTTTCATCAAACTAAACATAGAAGTGACCACTGTTAGAATTTGATCTTTCGCCCCGCTGCCACTGCTACCGCTCCGTTGCTGAGCACGCTAACCGCTGCGCCAATGTTGCAACAGGTGACAGTGATGAACATGTTCGAGCCTGTGCACATGGTTCGGCTCTGCCTGGTAGGTGATGCACTAGATGGCAGAGCGAGTGGCTGCGAAGTGAGCAGGGCGAGCTGCAGCTGCTTGCTCTTGCTTTCACATTGTTGGGCACCTGCAAATGCCATCATGCCATTGCCAAAGCCCATGGATGACGATGACAAATAAGATGCAACATGCTTCAGGTACCTGCCAGATGACGACTATGACTTTAGATTAAAAAACAGAACGAGCCGATGACCCTTTCCTTATCCGGAAGCCACACAAAGTGCCTGCTTTCTTGCAAAGGGAGTGCCCACCACGTTCCTGCGCCTTTTACATTGATTTCAAAAATTTTTATTATTCATTACCAAGTAACCTGATTTTAGAGGAAGTTGGTGATTGCATCAATAAGCACGGGGTAGTTAGGTTTCAAAATGCTATAGAACAAGTGTCGGCAGCTTCATGGAGATGCTCACCTGTCATGGTGATGTCAATGTCATGACACATTCATGTGTCATGACAATAAGCTTTTAATTCAAAAGCAGGGAGTGTGTATAGGTTCATGTTTGGCACCTGTACTTAGCGACATTTTGTTGGGACGCTATGACAGCGGCTTACTTGCTCGCCTACAGCTGACAACCGTAAGAATATTTCGCTTTCTTAACAATGTTTTTTTGTATTTTATCCAGTTGACCCCTGTGACACTGAGTTAACCTCCAAGACAATTATTCGCGCCTTCAGTGAGATAATGAGAGATTTTGCATTAACAATGAAAAATCCCACCAATGATCGTTGAAGGTTTCTAAACACTGAAATTGTTTTTAAACCTCATCATGGGTGCTGGAGCTATTCGCCTTGCTCAAAGAAAGGGCTTCTCCCGTTTTCGTCTGCACACTCCAAACTTGTAAAACAAGGCAACGCTAAGGCATGTTTGCGAGCTGCTCTCAACCATTCATGTGAGCACTCTGTTGAACAGAGCTTGCCAACACAAAGTGACAGACTAACATCAGCAGGCTACCCGACCAGCGTGGTGTGCAGTGTTGCTGGTGACCTTGTAAAAGAGTTAAAAATGCCACAAAACAAACTATGCAGTCACCGCCTTCGAGATGTAGGCTCGCTATCATTCCTTATGTACACCATGTTTCCCATAACATTATGAAAGTTGCGGCCAAGGCAGGAGTGAAGGTTATGTGCGACGCCCCTAATAAACTGAGCGAGTTGTGCAAAATAGTCAGCAGGGTGGATACTGTCGCACGTAAAAGTTGCTATAAGAATCATGTTCGCGGCTTCATTGACTGTAGAACACAGGTCGTCTATATAAAATCCCACTGGATCGTAAACGTTGCTATATCAGTCAAACGGGGAGGTATAATAATGATCGCCTGCATGAGCATGCTGCTTCACTAAAAGAAAACCCGCACAGTCATCTGGCTGCCCACTGTAACATGTGTGGTTGCACCCCAATCTTTAAGAAGTGAGAAATAATCGGAAGATATAGTGAAAAGCGTGTGTGGGAAATCTTTGGGGCATTTTGCATATTCACAAGTGGTAACGCGTGCATCAGTTCTGCGTCCCTCACGCTGTCAACAAAAGAACTGGATTATCTTCGTGGCTGACGCTTATGCTATTTTTCTTACAATATGTTTATGTGCAAAATCATTGACACAAGGTACAGCAAAGCCTCGAATAATTATGTTTCAGTTAATTACAGCTGTGGCGCTCAGTGCATTTCGTAACAGTCTATTGCAGGCAGATTGGAGCGACATAAGAAAAATCTCTAGATGCGAACAATGCTTATGATAAATCTATTGCCATTTTGAAGCGATTATATTTGAATTTTCCGCTAAGAGAGCACAGATTAAATTGTAAAACACGAAAACCATGGATAACGCCCGAGATGCGTCATCGAATGAAAACAGGAGATAAACTTTACCAAACATTCCTACATACTCGTTTACCGGAGGACTGGCTGGTCTTCAAGTGTTATCGCAACAAACATACAAAACACTTGCGATCCGCGAGAGCTCACTATCAATCCACATATATTGAAAGTTCCTGGCAATCGTTCTAACGTACTGTGGTCTAGATTAAACACACTCCTTGATCGCGGCCACTTTACTGCCCCTGTTTCAAAACTAGAAGTAAACGGTATAGGTGTGGATGGATCAGAATTGGCTGACGCATATAATAATTTTTTCACTGATATGATAATGACCGTAACCTCGGCTGATGCGTGTGGATACGTAAGTATTCACAACGCTCAATCATTGTACTTGTGTCATGTCACCACCCACGAAGTCTTATCAACAATAAAAAGTGTAAAAAATAGCGCCAGTTGTGATATTGACGGAATTCAAATACATCCTGTCAAGGATGTGTCTGATGTTATCGCGCAGATTTTAGCAGCTATCGTTAACATTTGTTTAACTCTGTCTTTCCTTTAAACATGCAAATATCAAAAGTTACCGTGCTTTACAAAAAAGGTGACCGAAATAACTTTGGCAATTATAGACCGGTGTCTATCTTGCCTTTGTTCTCAAAGGCATTCGAAAAAATTCTACACACTTGATTTTCAAGTTTCATTGACAAATATAATTTATTTACACCTGATCAATTTGGTTTTTGGAAAAATAAATCAGTTGAACTGGTGCTGCTGAAGCAAAAAGAGTATATTGAATGATTTGAATATAAGGCACTTGTTCTTGGAATTTTTATTAATTTTTCAAAGGCCTTTGATTTAGTAAACCATAAAATATTGTTAAAGAAATTGCATTGTTATGGTATTCTTGGACAAGCCTTAACGCTTATTGGCTCTTATTTATTAAACAGACAGCAGGTCGTTCAGATAAGCGACTATTTCCGGAGTGAAACCTTTGCTGTGTGGAGTGCCACAGGGCAGTATTCTAGGCCCACTATTATTTAACATCTATCTTAATGACATTGGAAATATTAATTGCGAGGCCAAATACATAATATGTGCTGATGATACCAGCATACTTTTTTTCAGGGCATGATATTCACGAGCTTATGAGAACTTGTAATCACACAATGAAAACGCTAGAGAGATGGTCAGCAGCAAATGCTATGCATATTAACGAAAATAAAACAAAAGCTGTTATATTCCGACTAAAAAAATAAAATTATTCCACCTCATGAAGACATAGTACTGAGTACTCACACTATTGAAATAGTTGACCATTTTAAATGTCTGGGCATATTTTTTTCCGCGAATCTGAGCTGGGATTACCACGTTAGACATGTCCTGCAAAAATTAGCTCAGGTGACAGGTGTAATTGGTTGGCTTCGATACTTACTTCCAAAAGAAATCAGGCTTCTGCTCTATCACTCGCTCTTTAGCTCTCATTTAAATTATTGCCATCTAGTATGGGCTACAATGATGGTCACTAATCTTAATCAAATATACTTGGTTCAGAAAAAATGTATTAGGCATATTTTCAATGTGCATTTTGCGGCATCTACTAATGTTTTATTCTGCAGTTCAGGAATAGTTAAAGTACACGAGACATACAATTATACGTTAAGCAGAAAATTCAAATTAGAAACTCGTAAGAGCATAACAAATTTGTGTGTTCTGGCCAATTTAAGAATTAGGCATTTAAATTATCCCACACGTCATGGAGAAAATTGGGATCTAGACAAAGTACGATTGCACTCCGGAAAAGAGCGCTTGTCTTACACTCTTCCCTCCCTTCTGAATCACTATGACCTTGAGAGTTTTGAAATGTTTGATTGTTCATATCAGGATATCTGCAAGTTATATACAGTGATGTATAGCGCAGAGATTTCTACTAAACACTTGTTTTATTACAAACCTTGTCTCATTTATCAAATCGATAACCGTATCGAATTGTTTCATCTGGTTGTATGTAACTGTTTGTAACAAGTTGATTTCTATATTGTTTCTTCCTGTATATTCAGTGTACTTATTGTAGATGTTTGTAATTTGATAACATTTCAGATATTCATTTTTTCGAAGAAACTGTTTTGTATTTATTTTTATGACGATTGTAAGAACTGCTTAAACTTTTCTGTATTAACTGTATGTTTCCATTACTTAGTGTGTGCCCTATAATACTAAGCTGTCTGTGAAGTTTCATTTTTTATTTATTTTATGGTAGTGCTGCTACTGCTCTGAAATTTTTCTATTGATTGATTGATTGATTGATTGATTGATTGATTGATTCTGTTCTTTATGTAACATTCAATGGTGTCTTTATATGCTGCTTCTGCAAATGAAGCATTTGGTTGCTAGTCGGTGCTCTGTCCTGGGCTCTTTACTCACTCACATTGTGTCGCGCTGTTTATGCTTTTTATTCTAAAGATTAACCAACCAGCCCCTTTAAACACATTGCTGACGGCTATGACATCCTCCCCCTAGAGTATGAGATGGAGTTTGTCTTTGAACCTGATAAAGAAATGTAGTGTCAACACCATAGTGCCACTTGGAAAAGTACTGTGGTCACTTGGCAAAGTGGTGTCATCGAGAAAGGAAACTCAGCGCAATGTGCGTGAAACACTACTTAGTGAGAACTCTGCAAATAAAACTCAGCTGAGAGATCGCAATATCGCCTGTTTGTTTTCTTGTGTCATTGCAACTTCATAAACAGCAACATTACACTCGGAAACATAACGCAGCAGCACTGGACTGAGCAACATTTCATCGTAACACTAAAGTCGGCGACACACTCAGCGACAAGTAATGCTCTCGCATTTACCGATCATAAGAATTGCTTAGGTGCCCTGATAATTCTTTTTTTGTTGTTGTTGTCATCACGCCATCGCCATGCATTTTTGGTCATACCATTGTTGTCATTGCAACTTTGTCAAGCCATTGTCATCATTAGAGCTTTGTCATCAGATTTTTGTCACGCTGTCACAGTCATTGTACCAGGGTTGTCATTCAATTGGTGTCACTCCACCTTTGTTATGCTGTCGTCATCACTTCCATGTTGCCATCAAGCCATTACTTTGTTGTCAAGCAGTTGTTTTCAAACCATCGTTGTCATTTCGTTGTGGTCATACAGTTGCCATTGTGCTACTGTGTTCATTCCATTACTACCATTAATTTTTTTTTTTAGCTTGTCTGGTGTTCTGGTAAACACAGGCAGACTGCATTTTACCGTATGGGCAGGAGGTGCAAACATCAAACGTAAAACGTCTACCCCACAAGGTGCTGTCACCTCGTAGGGCACAGCTGAACCACACGAACACAGAGCTGACATTGCATCAACCAAGTATATTCTTTTTCGTTGCCGGACAAAATTTTTGGCAGAGGCAAATCGCGACACTATTACAGCTCTGCGAAAATTTAGTCCAGCAACAAAAAAGAATACATTTGGCTACTGCAATATTAACTCTTGTGTTTGTCTGGTTGATCTCTGCGCCACCAGGTGGCTGCACTCGTACAGCCGCTCCCATTTGCACCTACGCCCCTCCAGTGAAACACCCAGTCCACCTGCGTTAACCGGAGTACTGAGCACCGGACAAGCTAAAACTTTATTATGTTGTTGTCAAGCTGTCGTTGTTGTTCCATTGCTGTCATTGTGTTGTCATTCCAGTGTTGCTATGCCACCACCGTCCTTTCTTCGCCGTCATGCAATCATGATCATTTCTTGGTGGTCATTTGTGAGATCCACGTGGTCAAACGGTCACAAGTTTATGTTGAGCAGGTCATTTTCTGGTGAAAATGTGTCCAGCTTGGTTGTGTGCTCTATACTTACAGTAATTGGTCACTGAGCAAGAACAGCGTTCTTCACTAACACCATTGAAAGCTTTAACCAATTCCCAGAATGCGCGGTATCTACGTATTTTTTTACACTTTGATATGGGGATATGCTTAACTGATACGAAAATGTATGTGTATATATGAAAACTTTAAATTTGTTTTCCTTTTCAGGGGAGTGAATGGCAAATCCGATATACGGTTTACACTGAGTGATGAATGTGTCAATATGAAAGACCCAGCTGACAAGTCAGCCATACCAAAAGAACACCGTTTTGTTATCTCCAACATAGCCAACCAGAACTTGGCCGTTTTCTCACAGAACAAAGGTTTGTTTTAAGCATCGAAGTCTCTGTGAATAAGCAAGCAATTTTGATAAACACATGAGTTGTATTTCTATCAGTTGATGTTAAGCGACAAACGTAAACTTGAAGGGCAGCTGACAAGTTAACCATTCCAAAAACAAAGAAAATAAACAGTTTTGTCACCTTTGCTAAGCCCTCTATGACTTGGCTGTCCTTTCGAAAAGATGCACATGTAAAAGGATGAATTTTCCATAAATAAACATATAAGGGGCTTTATTCTATATAAGTCACTTTTTAGGAGATCACTTTTGGTCTGCATGGATTGATTTAGCCAGTGGGTTGAATGCGTATTGCCCATTCGAAGTGTTGAATCACATTTCGCAAGAAAGAAGTATCTTTGAATCGGATCAAGAGACAATATAGCCCTTGATTTTGATAAGCACCTGTATTCTATTGATATCTAGTCATACACGTTCATGGTATGCGCACTCCTTTCTCATCTTTTTTCTGGTGGTCAGATCAAATGCTCACAATGTGTGTGTTACTCTATTGGCTGTCGAAAGACCACATAAAAAAGCGAAAATTTTACTTTTTGTTACAGTGGTAGAAGACGGTACAGAGCATTCCTCTCGTAAGTATCTACAATTCTAGCTGTTACAACCTCAGCTTTCAGTGCCAGATAACTTCTGTAGTTTACGTAAATGTTTTGTAGCTTTTTGTATATTTCAGTTTAGTAAGTATGGTTCTGTCTATTGCACATTTCATAAGTCAGCTGCATGTGCTTTGTAATAACTCTATTAACTTATACCTTTGTATAGCAATATAAAAGATAATATACAATGTATTATAATTTTTTTTGTATGTCGTCAGACAGTGTAACCATTGAGCATGAAGTGTTACAAGGTGCCACAGGAAGCAAACTTAAGTTTGACCAGTTAAGCTTTTATGTGCAGCGCCTTGAAACCGTAGTCGGAAAAGTTAATATAGACTCGCAACAGTTTTGTGTTAATGTAACAATGCCCTCTTCCCCGTCTCTAACCATCCTACTCTAATAGGTGCTATAGGTACATAACCAATAAATAATAGTAAGCACTTACACATCAAGTTGGCATTGTGATGTCACTTCCGTGCAATGTGTGTCACATGATAAGTTCGCTAGGGTTGAGGATGGGCGAGTTAATATTGCATTCTAAAACTGGTACAGAGCAACATAGAAAGGAAGAAACAAGCCGAGCTGGCCAGATAAAAGAACAGGGTGCTGACTTCTAACTGGTTTATTGGCAAGTTGCACAAAATATATAGCTACAAGAAAGCATCAGGACATGTCGTCACAACACTTCACAAAACGTCACACCCATAGAAGGCTACACCACCATGAGTCACAGAACGCGCAATTCTGTCATGCACGGTTAAACTGATCAAGAAATCTTACTCCCTGTGAAAATAGGCACAATGATGGCATGTTAACAAATATGCTGCCAGCCCTTGCTATGAGATCAGCTTCAGTAATCTTCCGCCTAAGTTGTGATCGGTGCTTTTTTAACAATTCACACCGATAAAAATTCGGCTTACATCCACAGTTGCGACATTGAATTCTAAGTGTCCCTGTATAGCTTGGCGCACATTGTAATCATGTTCTTTTAGCCTTTCATTAAGGCAGCAACCAGTTTGGCCTATATATCTCTTCCCACATGATAGTGGAATTGAATAAACAACCCTAACAATGCAAGACCCAAAACGCTTCTTATGCATGGTCGAACAGACAGTAGTGCGTGGATGGAGCGGATTCACGACCGTACAGAGCCTGCATGGCATATCAGGTGCGGAAAACACTGCTTCCACGTTATCCTTGCAGCCAATCTTTTTTAATCTGTGAGAGACGTTATGAAAATATAGTATGACTATCGGCCTCTTTCGTTCATTTCTTTTTTGCGCTTCTGAGTCACTGTTCTTCTTTAGCTGCTTTAATAGCGTTTCAGCTATGGCCAACAGTAGTGTGTGGCCGGGTACCTGGCAGTCAAAAGTCGATCGAGTTGACCTGCAAAACTGCGTTGCACGGCATGGTGACAGGATTTCCTCAGGGCAATAGTAAGACAAAGATTAGTGATACTTCGCTTAACCAGTTTAGAATGGGCTGAGTCAATTGATAAAATAGGTTTCCCGCTTCTTGGTTAGTACATCCAGCATACATGGTCATGTGAAAGGAGCAAATTGGAGTCTAAAAATGGTAAGCTGTTGTCAGTAGGCATCTCATGAATGAACACAAGCGGATGAAAGCAATTGTTAAAAGTTCTCACGATTTCGTCTGATGTGAGCTGGAAAGCAGCGTTGTCGCAATCTACAAGGACCAAACAATCATCTACGAAATGGCATACTTTGACGACACTTCGTTTATTTAGCATGCTCAATAGCAGCTGGTCATGATGAGCAAGGTAGATGTTACTTAGCACCGGGGCCAGGCATGAGCCATTGCACACACCACTGTTTTGAATGTAGGTCCAGTTATTAAAAGATACAAAAGTCGATTTTAGGTAAAACGATAAAAGTTCAGTGAAGCTGCTGTTAAGAACACCAGTGCGATTTTGGAAAGCTATCACACCGAATGAATCGTTGGTGTCCTCAACACACTGCAACAATTTGTTGTGCGGTAAAGAATAATATAAATCTTTTACGTCTACTGAAAAAGCTTGTAAACCTGAGCTATACAGGGACACTTAGGAATTCACTCTCGCGACTGTGGATGTAAGCCAAATTTTTATCGGTGTAAAGTGCTAAAAAAGCACCGATCACAACTTACGCGGGAGATTATTGAAGCTGATCTCATATCAAGGGCTGGCAGCACGTGTGTTAGCATGCCATCTTTGTGCCTATCTTCAAAGGAAATAAGATTTCTTGACCAGTTAAACCATGCATGACAGAATTGCACGTTCTGTGACTCATGATGGTGTAGCCTTCTATGGGTGTGACGTTTTGTGAAGTGTTGTGACGACATGTCCTGATGCTTTCTTGTAGCTATATATTTTGTGCAACTTTCCAATAAACCAGTTGGAAGTCAGCACTCTGTTCCTTCATCTGGCCGGCTTGTTTCTTCCTTTCTACGTTGCGCTGTACCAGTTTTAGATCACATGATAAGCCCATCCACCATGGTGTTTCTGTTGCCGTGGTACTGCGCTGCTAAGCACGAGATCATGGGTTTCATGTTTGGAATTGGCGGCCGTATTTCAATAGGGGCGAAATACAAAAACATTCCTATTCTGCGCTGCAGGTGGATGTCAAGAAACCTCAAGTATTCAAAATAATGCATGGTTGGCTTGACAGTGCTAGTAAAGCACTAACAGAAACAAGAGGAGAACTGGACTAGTGATGGCTTCAGAATATTGTTTATTCCAGAAGAAAAGCCACAATTTAACCACCATGAGAAAGCAAAATATAAAACCAAAACAAGCCACAGCACATGTGCCTGCACCCTCTACCAGTTCTCCTCTCATCTTTATTTATGTCTCACTTGCACTGTTACTAGGGTTGCCACCTGGCCGGTCTTTTTACTTCTTGTGCTGGCTGCCATTTCGACCCCATACCGGCACCCCAGTTGCTGGTTTTCCATTTCTCCAAAATTGCACATGCGTGCACGCCTTTCAACTGATGTCATCACAGCCAACATTACTATAACTAAGGTCGCTTTGTAAACTCCTCTTTGGAATGCCGCTGAAATGTGGCTCCTTCCCATTGCCTGCCGTGCCATCAGCTCATGGATGGATGGTGGATGGATGTTATGAGCATCCCCTTTGGAATGGGGCGGTGGGTTAGGCCACCAAACTCTTGCTATTATACTGCCTAATGTCCTACCTAGGTTAAACAATAAAAAAGAAAAAAAAAGAAACACTATGAACTACATCACCCAAATTTCCTGATCCCCTATTTTGAACTGTGCTTTTGTACGTCTCCGTTTTTTGTCGTTTCCCTACTTTTCTTCCACCAATCCTCCAATTGCCTCTTACTAATGCCTATTGTTGACATGTTTACTTTTCCACTGCTCTCGCTGAACTCAAGTGCTTCAAGGAGGCCAGTGGCACCTAAATCGACCGCTGGGTAGACATCTTCACATTCCAATAAAACATGCTCCATAGTCTCCCTAGCTTTACCGCAGCAAGCACATGTTTCTTCTTCCATCTTATATATTGCTTTATAGGTGCGTGTTCTAATGTTGAATTCTAATGGCGGAGTCGGAGCAAGTTTTTCTGCTCGTTTCGGAGCAAGTTTGTTCCAATGGCAGAGTGAGGGTGGGAGTAAGGTGTTCCAATGAGAGAGTCGGAGGGGATTCAGAGCGGGAGTCAGTCCGTGGAGCAGAAAAAGATGCTCCGCCAAAATCGGCGGAGTGGACCGGAACTCTGCGTGACGTATTTCCTTTGCCACGTTTGTCTGCTGGGAGGCACCACCGGTCACGACTCGCGAGGAAGCAAAAGCTGCTGCACGCTTGGCGAGATATCCATTCCGCACTTTTACAAAAACAACAGGTGAACGGCGCTGAAGAGACAGGTGAACGGCGCTGAAGAGACAGGTGACCGGTGCGGCGGTGCTGGGAGCAAACAGCGGAAGGAAATGACAACACGCAAGGTATCCTGGGTAACTCGGTGATAGAACTTCCGCTTCCGCGTTGCTCCGGTGGCGCAGGTTGTGTTCCACTCCCGGATCTGGAGGCGTTGCTCTGTGCCAGAGTCAAGCGCTTGCTCGTGGAGTCCGTCGGCTGCTCCGGCTCCGCCATTGGAATTCAACATAAGGCGTCCCGATCTCGCTTCGAAAAGTAATGAGCTTACCTTTGAGTTATCATAAATTGTTTCTTTCCTGATTTCTTTTTTTCCTCTTAAGTAGTTACTCATGGCAGGTTTCTTTTCCATTGCCACCACCCATGAGATCATTTCGGCCTCTCTGACTTTCCGCTTGACGTTCTTTGTTGCTGTGTTGCCCACCCTGCAAGCCGCATACTTGCTGGTAAGCTTCCTAGTCCTTTTCCTCCACTGTGAATCAATGTTTTTCCTGTACAGATACCTAAACACTCTCCCAGCCCATTTACTTTCTTCCATTTTCCTCAGCCATTCTTCATACTCAATTTTACTGCAAGCTTCCCTCACTTCGAAACTAGTCCAGCCCATATCACCCTGCACAACTTCATTTGTAGTCTTCTCGTGAGCGCCCAATGCGAGGCGACCCACTGACCTTTGGTACCCATCGAGTCCTGATTGTACCCCTGATTTAAAGCAAACAATTGCATTTCCAAAAGTGAGTCCTGGAACCGTTACACCTTTCCACATACCTCGGAGCACCTCGTAGCTATTGTATCCCCATAGCGCTCTGTGCTTCATTATGGCAGAATTTCTCTTCCCTTTCACTGTTATTGTTTATTCCTGTGTTTCCAAATATCTATTGCCTACGTTTATCCATATACCAAGGTATTTATATTCTGTTACCCGAGGTATTTCCTGGCCCTGTATCTCCGCTGTCTGTTCACTGTTTTCATTGAATACCATAACACCTGATCTTCTAACACTAAA
The DNA here is from genome assembly GCF_050947875.1 of Dermacentor variabilis. Lineage (NCBI taxonomy): Eukaryota > Metazoa > Arthropoda > Arachnida > Ixodida > Ixodidae > Dermacentor > Dermacentor variabilis. Next base: position 14,050,395 of record NC_134569.1, on the reverse strand, counting down.
TTTCAAACCTAAATTGTTGCCTTCCTGCCCACAGATATTAATCAGACATTGCAAATCACTTTGCTTGTTAGCTGATGAGCAAAACGTGAACAAGGTGAATGCAGGAGCCAAAATTTCGACAAGTGGACTTGTCTTCTTCAAGGCGACATATGCTTTCCTCGCCACAGTATATATAGGGGGGGTTCTTCTAAAGGGGAGAGGGTGTGAGGCAGGAGGACGCAGAAACGAGGGAAAATGTGTTAGTGTGTCGAATTGAGAGTAAAGGAACGCTGTGTACAAGGTCAAAGCCAGCCCCCCCCCCCCCTCACCTAGGTCTGTCAACACAGGCACGTTAGCCGGCCTGTCAAGGGCCTCTGACACGGTGGCTGACAAAAAAGAGAAAAAGAAAGAAAGGAAAGGGGGAAAAAAAGGGGGGGATACGTCAACAAATCAAACTAAGTGTTGTTGCCTATAGTTTGAAGTTTAGCATAGTGAATAGATTCTAAAGCTCCCTTTGAAATGTTTATGCCTATTGGTTGCAATGTATTGGTTGACAGACCGGGGTGGGGGTGGGCTGGCTTTGACCTTGTACACAGCGTTCCTTTACTCTCAATTCGACATGCTAACACATTTTCCCTCGTTTCCGCGTCCTCCCGCCTCACACCCTCTCCCCTTTAGAAGAACCCCACCTATATATACTGTGGCGAGGAAAGCATATGTCACCTTAAAGAAAAGTCCACTTTTCGAAACGTTGGCTCCTGCATTCACCTTGTTCACGTTTTGCTCACATCTTGAATTTCCATCTCCCGCATTCCCCGTCTTTTCTCTGGATTTCTACCGACGGAAGATGAAGGAACAAGGTGAGCGCCCTCTGCTTTCCTTTTCACACGTAGCACTAATTGGAGACAGTCACTACAAGTACATGCACGAACACTTCCCATCAGGCCAACACTCACTGTACATTAGCTTTAAGAGCGGCACCACAACACACACCATCCGAGACCTCATTGCTGCAGCACCACAGCACATCACACATTTCTTCATTCACTGCGGGACTAATGACCTTAACCACGACACCGGTGACAACACAGTTGAGGCCATGAAAGTGCTCATAAACGATTTGCACACCAACAGACCAAACGCAGAAATCACCTTGACAACAGTACTTCCCAGGATCGCAAACAAACACAGGCCACTTATTCAACAATCAGCGACACTCCTAGCTCACGCACTAGGGACACGTAAGCTCAATGATTTTCTTCTTGACATTGGAAACCAACACGAAAACGTCGATGTCATCCACCACGCTGAAATACACTAGGACCCCAACATTCTGCTAGCCCGGGATGGACTTCACCCCAATTTTTTTGGCGTCAAGGTAATGGCTAACAACATCAAGTACAGGCTCAGGAACTCTTTTAAATCGACGCAACCTACAACACCAATAAATCCTGCGTCCCAGTTAGCTTCAACACAGGAACACACGCCTGAAATTTTCAACACCAGCTCGCACGCACGTTCCACCGAAGCTAGAACCCCAGAAGCATCTACACAAATGGTGGACGCGGAACCAACACCACCTTTACAACATCCGCGCATACGGAAGCCCACAACCACCCGCGAAGCCTTCACGCAAACAGCTACATACACTAACAAGCAAACCGATACACAGACAGACATCGGTGCAGGCCTGGACAAGAAAATTAAGCGTAAAAAGACACCACCTGAAGATTTTTCGGCCCGAAGGTCTGCCCGAACCAAACAGAAATGACTACCACGCACTAGGGATAGCACATGCAACAGCAAATCTCACCCTTTCCTCCAATCCCGCAAAGCCAAACAAACAAATTACAGATTTCACCTAAAAACTTACACTAGCTGCATTAAACAGAGGAAAATCCCAAAAGGTCTCAGAATTAAGGTTAAATGTGCCCTTGGTTCTTTACCCTCCAGGCTATTAAAGTGGAATGCTGTCCTAGAAAATGCATTGCTCTCCCTTATCGACATTCTCAAAGAACACTGCAAAGAACAACTTAGGATAATCTCCGATCAACTCGACAGCATAATGTTAACTGAAACGGGAAGAAGAGAACTTAAACAATTCGTCCAAACTAAGGAGGAGAAATTACTAGATAAATACCAGCGCAGAAATATTAGAGCTGCAGACCCACCCAAAGAAACTAATGTAACCCCTGCAGCACGTAGCTCCACCGACAGTCCTACAGGCGAGCATCCGGAGCACTGCAGCAATGTAGTAGACATATCCCAGAGTCCAAGCCCCGAAGAAGTTGATCTCCTGAAACGTGGTCTAACGTTTTGTCCGACGAACAACGCAGTAAACGAATACAAACTCCACAAAGATATAACAGAGTTTTCACGACGCATGCGCATCAAGGAGTTCTTTTTCAGTAGACCAGATGTAGGAAAAGAAGATAGAGACTCTCTTAGACCACCTAGCACGTGGACACCGGAAACCGAAAAGTGCCCAGACCTCGATTGATACTTAAAACTGATATCAAAGGAAATTCTAGAGTCAATGCGGCATTGCCGGAAACACAAAAATTTGACCCTCGCTCAACACCAAATCCTTAAAGAACTTGCGAAAAGGAATGATATTGTAATAAAACCGGCAGACAAAGGCGGCAGTATCGTAATCTGGCCTATAGAAAAGTGCAAGAATAAGGCCTCTAAACAACTGAGCAACCACACCCATTACAGAAAGCTTGACTCTAACCCAACTTCAGATTACAGCAATATTGTGTTGAGCACAATAGCAAAGCTCCGGTCCAGGGAACTAATCACGCAATCTGAATATCGCTTCATGATGCCCAAGAACAAAACAGCTGGCCGCTTTTATCTTCTTCCTAGAATACATGAGGTTCCGGTTGAAGAAATATTTGCAGCAGAAATTCCAGGTCAGCCTATTGTGTCTAATAACAACACACCTACTGAGTCACTATCTAAATTCTTAAATAACCACCTGTCACACATACCTACCACCCTCCCATCTTTCATTCAAGACACGCCGCACTTCCTTCGAATTATCGACGGCATCAACGCCAACCAAATCCTTTCCGACCGCGCTATTCTAGTCACTTTGGATGTTTCTGCCCTTTACACCAACATTCCCATGAGTGAAGGAATTGAAGCCGTTTCTAGATCCCTCGCAATCAATCCCCAAGCGCACGCTCCTGAAGTTTACTTATCGCTCCTTAGGTTAGTTCTCACGCTCAACTATTACGAATTCGATTCTATACACTACCTGCAAATTTTCGGCACTAGCATGGGTACGCCATTCGCTCCCACGTATGCGAACATTTTCATGGGACAGCTTGAAGCAGACCTGCTGAAATCCTACCCTTTAAAACCCCACACCTATCTTCGTTACATTGACGACATATTTATAATATGAGAACACGGCACAAGCGCTTAACCGACTTAATTAGCCATTTCAATCGCTTTCACCCGAGTATTAAATTTACTGTTCACCACTCTCCTAGTCAGATCAACTTCCTGGACATGACGGTCTACATAAAAAACGGAAAACTGAGAACGACACTTTACTGGAAGCCTACAGATAGCCAGCAATATTTAGACTACAACAGTAATCACCCGCGACATTGCCAGCAAGGAATTTTCGTCAGACAAGCGAAACGTATAAGAAGAATCTGCAGCGAAGACCACGATTATATCCACCACCTAAATGAACTTAAATCAACGCTAGCAGAAAGGAACTATCCCCAAGTTAGTCTCGATAGAGCTTATGATGCCGCGTCAAGATTGGAGAGACAGTCGGAATTGGCGAAGAGACAGCCCACATTAGAATCTGACAGACCGCCAGCCTTTATAACAAAATATTCTAATGCACTCCCAAACATAAACAACATCCTAAGAAAATACCACCAGTGTTATCAAGTAACGAGCGTCTGCGAAAAGTGTTCCCGGATATACCCAGGGTTACCTCTTGCGGAAACAAGAACTTTAAAGGCATGTTAGTGCATGCAAAAGTCAGCCAGCAGCACTCCCCCGCAATAAAAGCATGTTGTCGCCCTAGGGGCAAAACCTGCAGGCACCTTCAAAGTGACATTAAAATTAAAAGCACCGCAAATAGTTAGACACATGAAGTCAAATCTAGCTTCACTTGCACAAGTTCGGATGTGATATATGCTTGAATGTTCCTTCTGTAAGAAACAATATATCGGTGAAACAGGACAATCAATGAACATCAGATTAAACGGACATCGCGCGGACACAGCTAAAAAGCTTCCCAAAGCCGTCGCCGAGCATTTCAACCAACCAGGTCATAACTTTGATGAACTTAAACTCTACATCTTACAGTCAAATTTCCGTTCTGAATGAGAAAGAAAATACAGAGAATCATACCTTATCCATAACTTCAAGACATTGCAACCAATAGGCATAAACTTTTCAAAGGGAGCTTTAGAATCGATTCGCTATGCTAAACTTCAAGCTATAGGCAACAACACTTAGTTTGATTTCTGGGCGTATCCTCCCCTCTTTTTTTCCCTTTCCTTTCTTTCTTTTTCCTTTTTTTTTTTTGTCAGCCGCCGTGTCAGACGCCCTTGACGTGCCAGCTAACGCGCGTGTGTTGGCAGACTGGGGGGGGGGAGGGGTTGTGCTGGCTTCGACCTTGTACACAGCGTTCCTTTACTCTCAATTCGACACACTAACACATTTTCCCTCGTTTCCGTGTCCTCCAGCCTCACACCCTCTCCCCTTTAGAAGAACCCCACCTATATATACTGTGGCGAAGAAAGCATATGGTTGCCTTGAAGAAGACAAGTCCACTTGTCGAAACGTTGGCTCCTGCATTCACCTTGTTCACGTTTTGCTCATCGTCTTGAATTACCATCTCCCGCATTCCCCGTCTTTTTGCTTGTTAGCTAGCAACACAATGTCGTCCGCATAAAATAAACCTGGGAGCTGCTGCTCTATTTCTGTACCCGCCTGTTTGTATGAGAGATTAAACCCGATATTACTTCCTTCTAGCGCCCTCTCCATCATCACCATGTACATCATAAACAGCAGCGGGGATAAAGGGCACCCCTGCCTCAGTCCCTTGTTGATATGAACTTTCTCCTCGCTCCTCATCTTTTCCCATTCAACGCGAACAGTATTTTCTAGGTGAATCTCTCTTAAAAGCTATAGACGATCATTACCTAAGCCTTCCCGTTCCAGAATATCCCACAAAATGTTGCGGTCTACGTTGTCATAGGCTCCTGTATTGTCTAAAAAGGCCACATATAATGGTCTGCTTTCTACTTTTGATATTTCAATACACTGAATAAGCACAAATAAGTTATCATCTAAATGCCTAACTATTCTGAAGCCATTCTGAAGTTCTCCCAAGATGCCATTATTCTCTGCCCATGCTTGAAGCTTTAATTTGATTGCCTGCATTGCTACCCTGTATATTACCGATGTAATGGTCAACGGTCTATACGAGTGAATACTATCTTCCTCCCCCTTACCTTTATAAATTAAATTCATTTTACTTTGTCACCAACTGTCTAGCATTCGTCTATCTTTTAAAGTTTTTTTCCACTGCTTTCACCAGAGCTTCCTTACTTTTTGGTCCTAGTTCATTAATCAGCCTAACGCGAACCTCGTCTAGCCCCGTGGCTGTTCGCTTAGGAATTTTCTCTTCCGCTTTCTTCCAGTTGAAATTTGTCAGCATCAGCTCCTTTTCCACTTGGGTCTCTTTCATGCTCTTTTTTTCTTCAAATACAACCTCGTCATTGGCTTGGAAAAATTCGGCTGTTATTTTTCGGATGTAATTTATTGCCGCTTCTCCTTCCAGTCTGTTTTCATCTTTATCTAGGATATGTTGTATTGTTGTTGACTTCCTGTGGTTCCAAAATATTCTAGGTGCGGCCTTCTTTTTCTCACGTATTTCTGACAACCAATGTTCACTTTCACCTTTTAATTTTGCTTGCACCAGTATTTGAACCATAGACTTTTTCTCCCGGTATATTTCTCATTTACTGGTTACTTCATTCTGCGGCGGCTGCACCTTCTTTGCCTGCCTGTGCTCTCGAGATGCTTTCTGTCATTCACCGATCGCTTCTCATATCTCCCTGTTCCACCAGCTTTTCGGTTTCTTTCTTCCTTTCCAACAAACATGTTGTTTCTCTTTCCATATTTCTGTCATTATTACACATTTCCACTCTTTACTTGCCCATTTGCCAAGTTCTTCCTCTACTCTAGTGACTATATTTGCTATTTGTTCAGCGTTCAAATTTGGACTGGCCATTTTGTGCCCCTTGCTCTCTTTCCCAACTACATATCCCATTTTCAAAATGATGCATTTATGGTCACTCTCTATGCTGCTATGCCCTTCCTCATTAATGACCATTTTTTTCAACTTATCATGAATTCCTTCTGTCATCAGACAGTAATCAATGGTCGATTGCCGGTTTCCTACTTCCCACGGGATCTGCCCTTCACACTTAGGCCCTGTGTTCACGATAACGAGGTTATGTTGCTCACAAAGGTGTAGCATTGACTTCCCGTTGTCGGTATAGCCATCTAAATCCTGTATGTGGGCATTTATGTCACCTAATAGGACAATTTCAGCACCGTTCCCGAAACCCTTAATATCAGCGCTTATGCATTCCACTAACTCTTTATTCTTCTCGGTGAAATTATTTTTGGTCTACAAATATGTAACGCCCAGCCAAGTTTCTTTCCCACTCATTGTACCTGATGGCCAAAGATGCTCTTGACATTTTGAATTTACTCTTTTCCATTTGGCTCCCTGATGGATGAGCATTCCGACTCCCCCTTCCTTTCTTTTCGGCTTAGTTCTGTTGCACCCTTCCCAAACATAATTCTCAATAACTGGCGGCTCTTCTGAGTCTCTAAGGTGCGTTTCTGTAACCGCATACACCCCTATTTGTTCTCTATGTAACTGCTCCTCAATCTCTGCTTACTCTTCCTTTCTTTTGCTGCCCTGCATGTTTATGTAGCCTATTGCACGGCGAGCTCTCTTGCTTTCCTCCTTTTTCTGTTATCGGTGGCGATGCTCTTCTGAGGTTCCCCTAGGGGACCTTCTTCATTACTACCTACTCTGGCCTCCTGAGCACCATTGGGCCCCCTAAAAAAAGCAACAGTGCGACCAACAAGTTGCCAGCCCACTTCTCGTGCCAGCGTGTAATGAAGTAGATCCCGTCTCGTTTAAAACCACCACAACTTCTCACTTCCCTGTTTACTTCGACAACCTCGAAACCTTTCTCTCGGCTCATTTTCCATATTGCCTCATTAGCAGTCACTGTGGCTGTTTGTACGTGACTGTCAAGTACAGACACCTCCGGCACCGTGCACGCCACGATCTGCACCTGAGGGGATAGCTCACGCAAGTCGTCCACCCCCTTCACCAAGTGCTGGGCTAGTCCAGTCCCTTTCCTGTTTAGGACGTCATTTAGCCCACCTGCTACTATAACAAGGTTGCGCACGTGGGCATTTTCTGCGAGCTTTTGTTTTTCTCGCTCCATGACAGAACTCATTGTCCGCCCTGGAAATGTCCCTACCGCCACTTTTTTGTTGCCTTTCACCCTCTCCACAATTGCTTTTGAGCACCCAGCCATGTTTGAGTCGCCGGCGATAATCACCCTTTGACTCTTACCTCACCCTGCTTCCCTTTGTCCTTTTCCGCGTGATTCAGACTCGACAAGGGGCATTGTTACCTGGGCTCTTGCTTTTTCCGCGTGGCGGCCTCAAGGTAGGTGCCGCTCTTTCCAGCTAACCCTTCATCACGCTGCATGCATTCCACATACTTCACTGACACTCCCTCGCCTGTCGCGTCGGGGGTCTGCGTTCCATTGTCACGCACATTCTCGTTTACAATGGCAGCCCTGTTCAGCATTTCCTCGGCTGCTTCAAGTCTCTTTTCAACTACCTTCCGTGCATCACGCTCCCTGTTTAGCTCATTTCTGAGCTCTTGCACCTGTTCAAGAAGCTCTTCCTGGAAAGCCTCCATTTTCTGCAGCCTAGTATCGACATCACATTGTGTGCCGGTTGATTCGACGCCCTCTCCATTGTCATCCGTCTCCTCATCTGCCTTGAGGGACCCCCCACGCACTGCTTGCTTTCCTGTCTTTCTCGCCCTGTATTGCACGGCTTTTTGCAACACTACAATACTATAATAATGCTACTACTGATGCAAATACTATAATACTACAATACTATATCAATGCAGAGCACGTGCCTTTTAACAAACACCGATACGCACAGGATCCAAATCCTCAAAATGTCGCAAAGCAACTCTCACCACTGTTTCAAAAGCAATCAATGCCGCGGAGACCGAAGGTATGACACGCTCTCGCACGCGCTCAACCACACGGCCACGCTCTCACTTTCCTACCAAAACACGCACAGTAAAACCACTAATAGCTATTTGTCTTGCCACTTCCAAGCTACCATTTAAAGACTGCAAACACTCAACCTCCCACTTGGCTGCACGTGTTGGAGCACATGGCATGAATGGATGCTCTAACCATCCTGCAAAACCAAACGTACACGAAGCACACCTGCGCACCCGTAATACAAGACAAAAAAAAAGGAAAGAAAAAGAAAACCACCCAATTACTATTTAAGAGCAAGAAATCGGCAAATAAAAATGGAAGCAAGCCCAAAGCATGCACAAAAACTTATGATTTCGTCGCCACCACGGAGCCCCGAAAAGCACGTCCATTCGCCACAAAATCCAAAACAAGGTCTCGTGAAACCGTTGTGTGCACCACCCCCAATGGGGGAGCAAGGGGCAACAGATGCCTTTTGTCTGTGCCGTGTGTCATGCCTTCTCCCCTGTATTTTACAACAAGAAAGAAAGAAGGCAGCATAACACTGAAGAAACCTTAACAAGCGTGGCACAGTCACACAAGAATAGATGAATTACTCGAAGTTTTTAAGGAAACAGATGGGCATATAATGCATGGTGGCGACAAAACCAAATAAACAAGAGGAAAGAGCTAAGCTACTGCAACTGGTCCCCTTCCCCATCACTGGCTGCCGACCTACTAAATTCAGCCGTAGACACAAAAAAATTGCAAGATTTACGATGCTTCAGTGTGGGAACACTCACACAAGACACTTGCGGGGGTGACCATTTTTGTTTTTAAACTCTCATATCTTCCGAGACCGTTTGAAACTGCCTTTCAACCCCCTGCTGAATTGGTGCCATTTTTCTTTTTCCTCGAGAAAGGTAACAACCCTTGCTGTTAGGTTAACCATGCATTTGTACAAACGTGCGCAGATTTCTTTTCTTTTCTTCAAAATCTGGAGCCTCCCACAGTGGCATTTCTGATGATGCATGTGCTGCTTTGGAAAGTTAAACCTTATTATTTATGTGATACGAACATACTGGGCTTTAAGCAGTACATTCCAGCTGTCAGTGCTTGCTGCCCTGTGACAGTGCTATGTGTATTCGTGCAAATGTTACAGGTAAGGTTTACCTGGAAGGCCATGTTGTGCAGAAAGGTGAATGCAGGCCCCTGGGAGATGACCGCTACATGCAACTGAAGAGGTGCATCTCACCCTTTTGTACTTCAGTACAATTATGTCTCTCAATTACTTGACAACATATATTGCTGTTGTTACTTCATTTAATGTCTCATGTGGCATTGTGATCGCTGCATACATATTAAATTTACTGTGCAGATCAGCCTGAAGGCTCTGCAGCCATAGCATCACAAAGGCAACAATGGCTTGTTTGGTTAACGAATGTTCTAATGCTTCAAGTTGTAGATTAATTCACTTTTGAACTGTTGGAATAGCCGACAATGCTATGGTGTGACGACTATCATCACACGGAGACCCTTGAACATGGTCTGTATGAGTGTCCTTGATAGGGTACAGTTGATCACTTGCACTGATTGCTGATCATTGTAAGAGCAAAACATTTTCTAATATCGATCTCATATGCCATCGCAGCAGAGGGTGTCGAAAACACCGCTGCAACTGTTAAAGGGCCCCACACCAGGCCCCATAGTATATTTTGCTTATACGCTGAAAGTTGTTACATGTGCTCTAGGTAGCATTCTGCTGCAAAAATTTTTTCAAATCGGCTCGTTAATAGCCAAGATAAAAATATTTCAGTGCCTAGAACTCATGATTACATTTTGTTTGTGTAATCTATTATTTCTCCAAACTTTCATTCATCAATTCAAGCAATAGATAGCGCAAATAACAGATGGTGCTTTCAATAATTCTTGAAGTCACGTCTCACCACGAGCGACATCACTCTGCAGACCCGAGTACGTAGGTGCAGGGATATGAGTACGTCATCGTCCGGGTTGGAGCGCAGCGGCCGCGAGGAAAAGGGAAAACGGCGTTCAGATCGAAATTTCAGACCTTTCCACGGCGTGTAGCGATGTAATTTGCAAACACAATCGTTGGTGCGCATTGTATACTCTGTGCTTGTCAGCTCAAAATAGCCAGACCTGGTGAGGAGCCTTTAAGAACAAAGAAATCTGCACAAACTGATTTAAGCTTTATCCTTAATTGGTTTTCATTGTGCTGCACATTATCTCGTGCATGTGCCCTGTGTCCCTTCTCCTTCTTTCTTTTTTCATCGCTCTTCTGTTCTGGCTAGCTTTCTGCCTTTCTTTCGTCTCTCTCTGTTTGCCTTGTGTGTTTCAGATGCATACCATTATATACATAGTCTATAAGAGGTCTTTCACACATCCTCAGGCAAACTATCCTGAAGGCTAGCCAACCTGTGCGTCAAGTGAAGCAGCTAGATCGAATTGTGCAGAACTACAAGCCAGTGGCCGACCACAAGCACAATGTGAGTTTCATTTTACCAATGGTACTCTCTTGGCTAGCAAAACCTGTGTTGCCCATCCAGTGCCCGCGTTCATGTAGAGGAGATGACAGATGTACTGAGGCAGGCTCAGTTCTTGCAGAACAGTGAATTGTAAATTTGATAAATGCTTTTTTTTTCCATTGATGAAATGGCTCCTCACTGAGGAGTCATTGTTTTGCTACTTCTGCTGGCATAAACCGCCATCAGTTTACATAAGTACTCAAGTTATGTTCAAATTATTAATAGTACACAAAAATGCAAAAGAGAATACATGTTCGAACATCTTAATGAAAAATTAGATACACTAATTTGTATTGATTTAGAAATATATGTCGACGTTGCCAGCAAATATGTTGCTCTATAGCAGGAGTTGCAACATACTTGCTCACACATGTTTACTTAAAGTAAAGTAAAATGAATAAATAATCAAAAACAGCAGTTCAACTGGTCACCCTGAGTGGTGGAACATGGAAGACTGGTTCTTATAGCACAACAGAATTTCTTATGTGACATCGTCGCATGGTAGTGATTGTGACAAACACAGTAGCAAAACTGTAAATGGCTAAACTAAACCTTTATTGGGCGAACTTGTGCCCTCAAAAACAGGCTGCACTCAAAGAATGGCGACAGTGGCAAACACAGTCGGTGATCGTCGAAAATCTGATCAGCGGGTTAAAAGCGTCGGCTTTTATCCATCAGTCATCGAAGGTTCCAGAGTAACCGCTGGTGCCCGCGTGACTTCCAGAAAGTTCTACACCATTCACGTCGTGCATACATGAAATCAGATTACACAAGGTTCGGTGACAACAGACAGCCGACAGAACCATTGATAACTTTCTAGAAACTTCCGATACATGCAGGCACGCCCTGCGCTTTGCGATAACATTTGTTAGGCGCGGTGAAACGTGGTCACCCAATAAAAATAAACGAGTACACATGTCAATATCACAAACTATGATTTGAAGCAATTGTTACCACAGCTTTGTTAAGGATCTGGTTAATCCGCCTAGGCAGTTGTGAAACAGTCTCGGAAGAAAATTAAAGCTAGGAAATCTATTTGTTCACAGTAGCACAGTACAGTTTACTTCATCTGCTGCATGAAGACACTTTGGATAAAGATTACACAAACAAGAAAAAGAGAACCTCCAATCTGGGCATTGTGCAGCATTGCCTTTAAGTAGGCCTTATGGTAGCCTCGTTTGCCATTGAAAGCAGTTGATTTCAGTGTAAGAAAGTTGACTATTTATGAATTTAGCCATTTAGGAACGTACATTCTGTACATACTTGAACGGCATGTAAATCAGGTAGACTGCCCACAAGAGTTTTTCAAATGCAATATAAGCTACAGTTCTTAGCAGACTGAGTGCCTAGAGATGCACTGTTGAGCTCCCATGTTTGAATAAGAAATCACTTTTATAAAGGCAGCATGCTTGGGCCTTGAAGTAATCGAGTTCCTTCACAACATTTCAAAAATATTTGTAGGCAAGTGTGCATTATCAGAGGTGTAAAGTGGTCATTGCCCTTCAATTTTCAAACAATAAAGAAGACTATTGCGCCAGACAATATTGGCTGATGTTTCATATTATATATGCGGATAAAGTAGTTGTTTGCATTTATTGAGAGAATGTGTTTGATAGAACAAAAAGATGTGAAATATCGAATGTGGCCCTGCCTTCTTACTCTTGAGCCACTTTCCTGTAACATCACAAATTTTGGCAGTGACTTAAAGAAGCTACTTAACATTGACAACAGAAGTGGTGAACTGCATTGTATCTGAGACACTGAACTTGGCAGTTTCTATCAGCATTTTTCTTTGAAGAAGATTGTCCACGAGTTTATTGAATGTGAAAAATGTTCCATGTCACAGGAGCAATGTCATCACCATCTCTGTTAGTGTGTAAGGGAAATCGATGAATGACAATTCAACCTTTAGCTTTAATTTTGTTTCTGCTTGTTAGTCAACTTTTGCGCACGTCAGAAAACAAAATCCGAGAGAATGCACCTATCTATCCATTCCATGCTTTGCCCTGATCTGTCTTTTGGTTAACTTATTTAAATCATACAACTGTTCACCTAATTTAGAGATTGCATTTAGCGCTTCTTCAAGAAAGCAGTTAAATTTTCTTCACTTGTCAGAGGACCATAAAGTTGGCAGGTGATGTGCTGTGCCTTGGTGGTGATCTGGTGAAAAAAATCGCATTAATTCCTTTCTCAATACAGCTGGAATTTGAACAGAAGAAGAAGGCAGAGGGAAAGAAGGCACGTGAGGACAAAGATAAAGTGCTGGACATGCTTTTCTCAGCCTTTGAGAAACACCAGTATTACAATATCAAGGACTTGGAGAAAATCACACGGCAGCCAGTGGTAAGGACAATATCTCTAAAGCACTGTGTAGTGTCCACAAGAATGCTGACGCAAGTGTTCTGTAAACTGTAAAGGCATCAAAGGAGTACTGGCACATGTTTAGTAGAAAAACTGTAACACAGGCTTCTTGCGTATAAAAGAATAAAACTTTGAGAGAAACACTTATAGGATATTTAATTTGACAGTAAAGGTGCCTTGAAATTCTGGATCTGGCATCATCAATGTTGTCATGACTTGGTTAAAATTTCATAACAGCCGTGACACAGAAGAATTTTCTCCTGCTGTGCAGCAATGAGGCTAAGTGTAAGGGTGTTGCTCATATAATAATAATAATAATAATAATAATAATAATAATAATAATAATAATAATAATAATAATAATAATAATTAAAAGAACTAGAATGCTGTACATGTTTCTTGAATAGCAGTCAGTTGGGTATGACGTAGTAGTTCTGCGGAAATCTGCAAGGTGGAGAGAAGTAATGAATAAAGGGAAAATCAGACATCCACCCGTTCTTAGCAATTGCTACAAAGGAAACCCATACGGGTTCCTCGAAAGAAAAGCCTCATAGTTGAAGAAAAATTCATCCTGGTCCGGGACTCGAACCCGGGACCACCGCCTTTCCGGGGCAGCCGCTCTACCATCTGAGCTAACCAGGCGGCTAGCAGATGGCAGGGCGAAGTCGAATTTGTTGACAACACGAAGCAAAGGCAAGTGTATAATGTAGTAGTTCTGCGGAAATTGTTGTCATGAATGGCTTGAAAATCATGAATGAAGTGATAACTTTGAAAAACACGCACTTATCAGCACATTCTGCCGGTGGGGTAGAAACTTGGAAAAGATTGAAGTGCGTGAAAGGAAGCTCATGATTGTACAGTGAACAATCTAATGGAAAACAACAGGCATAATTTCAGGCAACAGGAAAACTGTAGTATGAATCGTAGAACAAATGCACGTAACTGACATTCTAGTTGAGATGAACCCCCTTACCGCATGGCGTATGATACGCATAGAACTTCTAGCATGATAGAATTAAAAAGAAAACTCTACATATTTACCCAGAATATATGTCCTCTCTAGCATTGAAATGCTAATACATAGCTACTGTAGCGCTGAAAATATATTTTTTTATTATTATTTTTATATTTTTAGCATTATTATTAGGTACTCTTTGCACACAACGAGCAAAGAGTACCTAAATAAATAAGTTCTTTACACAGTTTCTACTCTCCATATCAGTGCATGGGATTCCAGAGTGTTTGATAACTGTTAATTACCCTACCTACTATGATGTTTTCATCAAAAAATCTTCTGGTGCTGCTATGAGGCAAGCATTCATGCTTGCCTTTATGATGCTTCGTGCAGTTATGGGATGTGTTGTGAAGAGGAGCAGAGTTTTGTTGCCTCATGAAAGAATGAATGTAGTGGCAAAATATGATATTTATACAGGCTATATGGCTTCTTAGCATTATCATTGGTGTTGAATACGCCAGGAAATAAAATTTTCAACAGTGTTTATGATAAAGATAGCATAAGGCCTACCTTTTTCCATGCTCTAACTCTCGAGGAAAAAAAAAAGGATTTCTTTTGGCTTGCATCAAGCCGCCAAAGACTATGCAGAGCAAAAATTGACATAGAACCAAGTTTTATAAATGATCCAACCTAGATATCGAAGCTATTAGTGAAGCTTCACATCATCAAAATTAAAGAAACTTGTACTACCTGCAACTGAAAGAACCATACACTGTTTTTCAAGTTGTGTTTAACTTCTTTAAGTAGTTTGCGTATATTTGGCAAGTCTTCCGCAATTCAAATTTCTTTCTGAATGGTCATAAAATATGCTTGCGACTGCGTGGTGTACCATATATCATGTCCGACAACCTTGGCTCATAAAGTTGCAACCATACATTTCTTCGAAAAATTGAAGTTTGTTTAGGCTTATCTGGTCTAAACAAAGGCTCATCTAATTTTTTCACCATAAAAATTTATTCAGTAAGGGGTTAAGAGGATGAGTGCATAATCATGGCTGTGCAGAGTGTTTGCTACAAACCAACTGCATTTAATTTTAAACTAATGGCTACAAACCAATCTATAGCAATAGTGACCCATAGCTGTATTGACCTTAATTTCCCCTCATCACATGCCATTTCCTCTGCCTGCACTGTTTATAGCCAGGCTGTCAAGTGGAAACTAGAATAGCAGCTTCGGCTTGTTGGTTTTCTATCCTGGTGTTAACAGTGCAAAACGTATACAGGACACGAGAAGACGAGACCACAGTGCTTGTAGTGTCACCTTCTCGTCTCGTGTCCCTTCTACGTCTTGCGCTGTAAACACCAGGCAGGTGGAAACTCTTTTTATGCCAGTCCAGTGAAAACAGTCGATTTGGCTTAGTTCAGGAGTAAAAAGAATAATGGTTCACTATGGTAGAATTAATTCACTCCTGTGAGTTAAAATGGAAAGAAAATTATTAAAAGCGGGCAAATCATCAGATATCAAATTTTTCCAACACGCATTATAGCATCGAATAGGAATGTTTATTTCGGTATAATTGGGCACCACTCTTGTACAGACTAGTGAAAAAGAAACAGCCAACAATCAAACACAATTAGGATCACTTTTAACACGATAGCATTAAGTGTCCCATGTTGCAGAAAATCCGGTTTTGGTGTCTGGCGTCCAGCGTTGAACGTCGCTTCGGCAAAAAAAATGTTGAACTACGCATACCCAACCATGCAGGCCCTCTATGTGGTGCAAGGAAATCACTGAACTAATTTAATTTCTCAAGGTAAAATATGTAGAAAGATCGTAAAGTACAACTTACACACAAGCTAAAGACATGATAGCGTCGGAGTGTAGTTTGAATATATGAGAAAACATAATTATATTACACGAAAACTAAGAAAAAAAACACAAAACCCTTTTCCAGCACTTCTACTATTCATAGAGCGGCCATGGCCTCCCAGGTTTGCGCTAGTAAATCTCAAAGGCCATAAAGCAGCGCGCTGGATTCCTTGCAAGATCTCCAGGTGGTGCTCACCTTTGCCGCATTACAGCCCATGCAAGAGGCCCTGTTTCTACCAGAAAGCTGGCCTTCATGCACAGATTGCGCCGCCAGCGTTTCCTGGTAAACATTATGGTTACATAGGCTGCAGTTGCTGGGAAGTGTAAGAAGCATTCAGGGATCTTTGGGTGCTATCGTGTACCAATCTTAAAGGCGAAGCTTAAGCGCCCTCCAAATTTTTAAACACAAAATCACTAATTCTCAATAAAAGGACTCCACGAATAACCTCTCAGCATCTTTATAGAGGCCAGTTGTGAACAAGCTTTCCAAGAATAAACGGCTACTGTGTGACTAGCTTTTTAGAAATTATGAATATATGGTGGTTGGAAAAAGATAAGTTGCTGGAAATATTCTGTGCCATAGACACATGTAAAATGGCCCATTCGTACAAAAACATCATTAGTTCTAGTATAAAAGATAAAACTGCTACATGACTAGAATGCAAGAAACACTAAATTACGGAGTACAAGCAGTACTATCAGATTTTCATGTAGATTTCCACTGCGAAACCACACACACAGCTTGCATTACCCATTTTGTTTGTGCAGTGCTCCGAAAACATGTCATTGTTTCAATTTTGATATTTTTGATATTTTGCTTAACAGACAAAGCACAGTAACTTGAGTGTAACAGCCGGTTGTTGCGAAAGATTTGGTTAGTTTCAATATTCGAATATGCCAAAATAGTTCATTTTCGAATATTAATAGTTGGTGTGTAACATTGGCTTTGTATTCGAATATTCACTAACTCCTAAAAATTATGAAAGCAAAATTATAAACAGTGAATCTCATCATCAACAGTCATATCTGACATGAAAACACCTCTATTATGTCCAATATTCATTAAAGCATATATCTTTACCTGGTGGTATTAATAAAAGGCATATTAGGTTATTTCATTATACCCATTAAGTTGTTACAACCATGTTTGTTATATTGAGGTTTGATAGTACAGTCTTTTGATGAAGTGTTCAAAATAATGGGAATCATATAGACAGTTTTCTAGAAGTGCTACCTGAATAAAAGCTGTGAAGACAATTGGATATGCTTACCCTAGTGTGTGTGGCATACACTTGTCTTAGCATGTCCAGAGAAAGTTACAAAGGATCCATTCAGTTCCAGAGAAATAAATTATTGCACGGTGCTTATTATAGCATGCACACAAGGGAACGTCTATGCTGAGTTTTTTTAAAGCGTACACATATAAATATAAATATATATGTGTGTGTGTGTGTGTGTGTGTGCGTGCGTGCGTGCGTGCGTGCGTGTGTGTGTGTGTGTGTGTGAAGAAAGGAAACATAGTGGGCCGATCTTATTAATCATAGCATAAGAAGCCAGCATAGGGGAAATTATCTGCAGATTTTAATTGAATTAAAGAAATCGTAACTAAATGGAAATGAAAGAGGATGAAAAAACAACTAGCCGCAGGTCGAACGCAGATACGAACCCACATCTTCACATAATGTGTGTTATGCTCTTAGCAGTTGAGCTATCGCTGCGCCATTTTTCCATCCAGTTTCTGGGGTATTTATGTTTGTCTACTAGAATTAACCCTGGGAGTGTTAGCCAATGCCAACACTCACAGTATGTGTGTGTGTGTGTGTGTGCACATAATTTGTGAAATGCTCTTTAGAGTGATGATTTCTGCGAAATGCATTAGGCTTATGCATTACACTTTTTCTAGCATATGAGTCCCACTAAGGCCATGCAATCTCATTTCCAGCCCTACCTGAAGGAGATCCTGAAGGAAATCTGCAATTACAATGCCAAGAATCCTCACAAGAATATGTGGGAGCTGAAGCCAGAGTACCGTCATTACAAGGATCAGGAGGCCAAGCAGTGATTGCTTGGTGAATTGCTTGTTGTGTGTTTCACCTTGAAGAGTTATGTGTTCGAATACACAAAAATATGTGTACTGCCTACTTTGACATTGCGTTTTGATCTCACAGAATTTCTAAGACACAGCAAATTCTATCATGTGGTCTCCCCTTTCTACTCATGTTCAAGAAAGCACGGAAGCAAGAATTTGCGTTGACAAGCATATAAACAAAAATAAAGAACTGGCCCTTCCTCCACATTTATATTTATACTACTGAAGTTGTCATTTAGTTTTTCCGTCGATTGTGATTGAGTGAATGAATACAGGAGGATGAATCTTAATTAAGTTGATATTAAATTTGTACAAATACTTAATGTTAGTAAAATTTAAACAAAAATACTCAAATTATGATCTTGAACATTTCAAAGCTACACAGAGAACGAACTAGAGGGGTGCTGCTGGCGCCGCTTGCATGACGTCAGGGCACGGACTCGCGCCTGTCTTCTGCTGCAGTGCGGGCAGTGTCCGGGCACCTTCTGCAGTGTTTTCGTTTGTTTGCCCTCATTCTCTCTCCATGTATACTTATGGCGGTCATTTCAAATATACCTTTACGACGTCTTCATCGTGAAAATTTATTCAAAGAGCTTATTTCTTAGACGACAATAGAATCAAAGGCAACGCTACAGTGCCAGCCGAAGGAGCACAGGCTAGCCCATTGTGGTTTTTCATGTGCGAATCGACAAGCACAAAAACATAGCACATAAGCATCCAGTTACGATACCATACCTGCAGCAGTGCAACAGGTATGTCACAAACGCTGGCTATATATGACTTCTACAACAGTTCATCATCATCATCAGCCTGGCTACACCCACTACAGGGCAAAGGCCTCTCCCATACTTCTCTAACTACCCCGGTCATGTGCCAATTGTGGCCATGTTGTCCCTGCAAACTTCTTAATATCATCCATCCACCTAACTTTCTGCTGCCCCCTGCTACGCTTCCCTTCTCTTGGAATCCAGTCCGTAACCCTAAATGACCATCGGTTATCATCTCTCCTCATTACGTGTCCTGCCTATGCCCATTTCTTTTTCTTGATTTCAACTAAGATGTCATTAACTCACGTTTGTTCCCTCACCCAATCTGCTCTCTTCTTATCCCTTAACGTCGCGCCCATCATTCTTCTTTCCATAGCTCGTTACATTGTCCTCAATTTAAGTAGCACCCTTTTCGTAAGCCTCCAGGCTTCTGCCCCATAGGCGAGTACTGGTAAGACAATGATGTTATACACTTTTGTCTTGAGGGATAATGGCAACCTGCTATTCATGATTTGAGAATGCCTGCCATACGTACCCCAGCCCATTCTTATTCTTCTGATTATTTCAGTCTCATGATCCGGATCCGCAGTCACTACCTGCCCTAAGTAAATGTATTCCCTTACCACATCCAGTGCCTCGCTACCTATCGTAAACTGCTGTTCTCTTCCGAGACTGTTAAAGATTCCTTCAGTTTACAACAGTTACCTTGATCTTGATCCGCTAAAACAGGTTTGCTCACTACGACTGGTTCATGGTAAAATATTGAATTTTTACATTTCTTCACAGAAATCCTCAGCAGTAATACGAGGACTTAACTAACACTGCAGTTTAGATTCTACCAGCACCACTTGCTTCTTTAACTGCTTCTCAATATTAGCCGGTTATTCACGCATTTATTTTAAGTGGCAGTAATTTGAAGTAAAGCTAACTGAAGCTTAGAGCTGCTTGCAGAATACGAAAAGGAATTTACCAATATATATACTCTTTTCCGTGGTGTATGTTCAACTCGAGCAATTCATTGGTGTTTGTTGCTTGAGGAATACGCACGACTAATCTGTTTGGCGAACTGACACAGCTGCTCGGCTCAAATATCTTAGTGAAATATGCCTTTTGGACCATGTGGCTGCAGCTAGAAAGAAGCTGAAGCGTCATTCATTAGTAGTATGAGACATATTGAAAAAATCATAATTTCCTGGTGCAGGGTCAAAAATCAAGTGAAATATGTAAGTGGTGTCTTCCTTATGAAGGTTTGTGAGGTTCTCTTTTACTTTCTGATGAAGTGAATAGTTCTCCGTATGTATAATTAAACGACGCCGGATCGGGATAGGGTGAGGCAGAAGGTACTTGAATTTTGCTTTTATAGGCAGCTGAAGCTGCGCAGTAGTACTTTGAGTATGCTTTGGGCATTACAGTTGGCGCTGTAAATAACTGCCTCATGGTTTCAATAGAAAGTTGTAGTGAACTGATTGGTTGTGCAAACAATGCATGCTTCGCCATAACGGCAGTCAGTTGCTTCCGTTGCATGAGGGGGCTACTGAGCGCCACCATGAAACATTTCATTGCTTGCAATTGATTGGCTCTCGATCTTAACCACGAAACGTTTCTTTCAGGTAATTTCTTCTATTGTATTTGTGAATTAACTATGTAAATGCTCTATATGACAGGCCGTCGTGTTAGCAGCCATGAGCAATTCGTTTTATGGGGGCTTGTTTCAGAGAGCGGCGAAAGTAGCAGCAAATTTTTCATACAAAATGCGTGCCTAGCTCTATCCTTTACGCATCAATAAAGTGGCCATAATTGACTAGAACAACTCACTAGAGTAATAAGAATCACGATGACTGCTTTGCTGGGCAGTGTCTTTCTAACACGGATAACATGTTGACACCAAATACTAAGATTTTTCTTCCATGTGAAGTGCAATGTCTCTCATATCTAAGTACTAAGAGTATGTTAAGTGTTCAGTGAAGCATCATACACAAGTTTGCGTGTTGAGTTTACAGATATTCTTTTTACTCAAAATTTATAGACAGGCACGGCGCATATATGCATTGCAAAACCAGTAGGTCCCTTCAACGCTACATAGCTTGCGATATCCAAGCTGCAAATTTTCTCGACTCACGCGCTTTAGAAGAAGGAACTGTGGTTCAGGCATGGCAGCAGAAATAAGGCATCATCATCATCATCAGCCTGGTTACGCCCACTGCAGGGCAAAGGCCTCTCCCATACTTCTCCAATTACCCCGGTCATGTACTAATTGTGGCCATGTTGTTCCTGCAAACTTCTTAATCTCATCCGCCCACCTAACTTTCTGCCGCCCCCTGCTATGCTTCCTTTCCCTTAGAATCCAGTCCGTACCCTTAATGACCATCGGTTATCTTCCCTCCTCATTACATGTCCAGCCTATGTCCATTTCTTTTTCTTTATTTCAACAAACATGTCATTTACCCGCGTTTGTTCCCTCACCCAATCTGCTCTTTTCTTATCCCTTAAAGTTACACCCATCATTCTTCTTTCCATAGCTGGTTGCGTCGTCCTCAATTTCAGCAGAACCCTTTTCGTAAGCCTCCAGGTTTCTGCCCCATACGTGAGTACTGGTAAGACACAGCTGTTATACGCTTTTCTCTTGAGGGATAGTGGCAACCTGCTGTTCATGATTTGAGAATGCCTGCCAAATGCCCCCCAGCCCATTCTTATTCTTCTGGTTATTTCAGTCTCATGATCCGGATCCGTGGTCACTACCTGCCCTAAGTAGATGTATTTCCTTACCACTTCTAGTGCCTCGCTACCTTCGATATCCTTCGATAACTACGGCTCGAGCCACTCATACCCCAAGCGAAGGAAAGGAAATGAAGGAAATGAACGCTTGCGGCAGCCGAGCGAGCAGGAGCGAGTGACGTCCTGGCCGTGACGTCACTCGCGTGTGGGCACCACTCTAAATTCTCGTCGCTAATAGTGGACTCTAGTGCTGTTGGCTGCTGTCACACCTCTGTGGTCTCAAGGATAGGAGTGTGATTGTTTTGATCTGATTTGATTTACAAGCAGAATGTAGAACCAAGAAGACATTTTTGGTTTCTCCTGTGGAACCTCGCAAGCAATACGTCGGATGTCATTTATATTGCACCTACGTCAGTTTTTTTACCAGTGTAATCAAGAGTGACTGCCCAGTTAGCATTTCTTTATTTAAATTATTATATTAGTCTTCCACACTAGTGAACTGTTTGACGATCACCAATATCAAATGCTCACGGGTATTACTAACATGCTTGCCCCTTAACAAGCCACATTCAAAATTGCCTCTGCTAAAATGACAGCAAGCCCATGTGCATTTACAAGTGAGGTAGCATGGTTGAACCACAAGTGCAGTCAATCAATTGATGAAAAATTTCAATAAAGGTGGTCAACCAGAAATGAAAATAGTTTCGTTCTGTAGTTTCTTTTTTTTTTTTTTTGAACAGTTATGTTTCGGTTAAATACACTTTGTGTAGGGTTTAAAGGGGCATTAAAGAATCTTCAGCTGAACTCTTAAATTACAATTTTTAATGTTGGGAGGACAGTCTTTGTTGGGAGGGGAGCCTTGGCAATCCAGAGAATTGACAAAATTTAGTTGCTAAGCAACCTTCATGTTCCGATATGATGCATCCTGATGACGTTGCATATTTTTACAACATCTATTTATGAGCAGTTAGTAGTTTATCGGTGAACATGAATTACTTTGCATTCTGAAGGATGCAAGGCTGCAACCTAATTTGTTTTGATATGTTTCTTACACAAAAATAGCCCAAGCACGCAAAAAGAACATCTAAATCTGTAACATCATGATAAGATACCAGTGCTGCTGCTGCTTTGGCACAAATATTGTAAAAGGAGAGTCTTGCCTTCATTTTCTTGTTTAATACTGAAATTGTACTCTGCCATATAAATGCTGTTGGAGTCTTGCAAGGGTGCTATGTCAATCTGAACTGATTTTGTATTTTTTATTAATGTCCAATAGAAACACAGGGCTACAAGAGGCTCGTGGTCCCTTTAATAGTTTGAAACACCTGGCGTTCTTGTACCACACACTGAAAGCATGGTACACAAATGTTCTTGCTTTGTGTCCCCATCAGGACGTGACCGTTGTAGCTGAGGAACAAATCTCCTTTGAATATGAACAATATAGCCACTGTGTGACCACAAAGGGGGAATTGAATTAGGTATGAATTGTCTATAAAAATATCTTTGGATGGAATAATTTTCAATGCATTAAAAACTAAAGGTGGTAAATCGTTATTAAAACAGGCTCATTGAACAGTTTACAAGCAGAGTTGCATGATTGCATGCTCAGTTGGTTTGCAGGGGTATGAGCAAATAGGCTAATGATCACAGGAATTTGTGCAAAACAGGTCAATCTTTAGAAATAATGAAAAGTGACTGTGCAACATCATACCAGCACCGTGCTTTGCTGCGGCTAGTTTTTTTTTTGCTGCCTGTGATTATGTCCATTATTGTCTGCTGATCCTCCACTACTCAACGCTAGTTGAACAGCGTTGAGTTCTCATTTCTGGTTTTCCGACAAGGCACATAGCTTTCATTGCGCTGGGAGGAGTTGATGACATGGAATTTACACGCAGCCTGGTGCATGATGTGTAATTAAAATGGCTTGCTTCTCGCACTAAAGAAGCTACTTTATTACACAGCAGACGATAGGCTTTCATTTAGAATAGAGGATTAAAGAAAGTATTTGTGGCTGAGCGGCAGGCACTTGAAACAGCCATCAAGCAGCCGCGCTTTGCATGGACCTTAGAGCCTTGTGCAAGCTCTAATTATTGTAGTATACTGCAATGTTCAGTCAAAAGCAAGTGTGAGGAAGATCGGCATGCTGAAAAGCCCAGTTGCCATTGTGTGGCTTGTACCCAGTTCTTCACTCAGCACACTGAGAAATGCCGACAACTGGCCCGTTATTTGATATCTGCTCAACAGTGCTGTCAAAAAACAGTGTCATGACCTCAAACCACCTCCTCACCCTTTCACCATCAACTGCCTCATGTGGCTTTGGGTCCCACCTGTTGCTGCTCCTGGCCATTCGTCCAAGCTCCTTCCAGAGTACTATGGGCCCTACCAGATGCTTGCTCAAACATCACCAGTTAATTACCTGGTCAAACCTGTATCGCCATTTTCCAATCTCCATCGTCACGGTCGAGAGACTGTCCGCATTAACTGCCTCGAGCCATATTGCGATCCACTGACCTCTCCCTAGGTCACCAGGACGGCTACTCTTTCATACCGGGGGCGATTGTGAGGAAGAAGATCGGCGCACTGAAAAGCCCTGTTGCCATCGTGTGGCTCGTACCCAGGTCTTTCTCCGGCTGCGCCCTACCTGCTCATGCTGCGTTTGTCACGGCTGCTCTATGACCCGAATAAGTCCCCTTTATACAAGTAATATTTGGAAGCTCTGAACCTTGAATTTTTTAATTGGGTGCTGTTAGAATAATGAAAGAAGCAGCTTGTGGTACCATTACACATACAAATTTAAACAGGAGCTTGTGTTCCTTTTCTTTTTTTTTAGAATTTGTTTAGTGCTCTGTTCACTACTCGAGTATAATGAACGAACCCACTTGATAGACTGTATTGCTAAACAAATTTTGAACATGTTTCAAGAGGTTTCAGCAGTTTCCAAGAGCTACCTACCTTGCAGACCCATCACACATAATGGACACTGTCATACCTTGCACGCATAGTAAAATTTAAATTATTCCATAGACACACTAAATTTTGTTTAACTGTTTGTCCGTAGTTGGTGCACATAAAATGACACGTCTTTTAGCACCGTGTGGTAGGGTGTCACTCATCTGGTGTGCAGCTTTGAGTAAGTAGCTACCAAGGCCAAGAGAAAATTGGTACTGTGGCATAACTGTTCATATCAGTAAGCAGAGATGATTGCATGTGGCGATGCAGCATGCCGGGTAACCATTGTATAAATATATTTATTTCACATTATTGGTTTCATGACATTAGTTTGCTAGAATGTTGATAAAATGACTCATTTAATGGCAAATCCTGAAAGTACTATAATTGAATGTACTAAATTGGCTTAGTCATTGTTTTAAAGCTGTCTCTAGAAAATTGCAATTGAAGGATGAACTCCCTTTCCTCAACTTCAGGGGCGTAGCCAGGGGGTGGGCTTATGGGGCTTCAGCCCCCCCCCCCCCCCGAAATTTTTTCGTGCTGTCCATGCACCGCCTACAAAAGCTACCCTCGGCACCGGAAATCATCCTGGATTTTATCTAGAATGTCTTTTTCACGCTCGAAAAGACATTTCACCGCAAACATTGCGAACTGGGGCTGGATTTCACGGTTCGTCCATGTACCGGGCGTCACATAACGCAAGCAGCCCAATCTGAGCACAAAGTTTCAAGGGCGTTTTGATGGCGAAAGAGCTACCTGCGGCATCTCGCGGAGGCCGCGGAATCTACGGAGCGCATGGATTTCAATTCCGAAACTTTACGGATATAAAGTTCCCATAGACTTTTGATGTGAAAGGTGCATTGACATTTCCAACGTTGTGCTTTAGATTTTCAATTGCGGAGCTTTGTGGGATTAATGCTGTTATAAACATTTGATGCTAAAAGTACACTGATTTTCTAAAGTCTTGCATAGGAACATACAACGAGACAAGCCAAATCAACACACTATCAGACAAGTCGACAAAGCACACAGCGAGGTCCGATAAGATGAAGCGTTGTGGTGGTTCTATTGTGGTGTCATGTCACATAAAAAATATAAACATTTTTTTCGCCTACGCCATAGCATCCATGTCAAGACACTAAAGCCAGCCAAGGTAACTACGTCCTTATTTATTTTTTCTACTTTGACTTTTATTCACAAGGACACATTGAGCCTCTTCAATTTTTTTGTTGTCGCTGCCCTAACCGTGCGCTGCCAGAGCTAGCCAGAGCGCATACGTTTTTCTCGTGTTACTCCGACCACCGCGCGGCGCACTTTGGTGCGCGTTCGGTTTGTTCTGGCAGAGTGGATTTTCGCCTGGCAGAATTTTCGACGCTTTTTGGCTAGCAGACAACAAAAAGAAACAATGGTCGCTCGCCGCTGTCACTATGGGGACTCGACGGATTGCATCGCGTTCGCTTGAGCGCAACCTCTTCAGAAACTTTTGTCTCGCCTGTGTAGGATGCCGAGCAGTATGCGTATGGTTCTTTGTGGACCAAGCGTTTCACGTTTTCTTCGATATTCTTTCGGTAGTCCCATTATGTACCCAAAGTAAGCATTTGATTGTGACCAACATGCTTTCCTTTGCGTTTTCTCATTCCCGTGACCCCGCCCCACAATAGAAAACAAGACATTGTTGCGGGGCAGCAAATTGTCGCATGGCGAAAGTTCGATTTTCTTACCTCTTCTTTTGCGGAAAGTTTTGTGCCACTGGACGCTTCAGTTGCCGGCTACTCTTATTATATTATTGCGATAGCAATTATATGGACACTACAGGCGCATTACTGCCGTTGCCCTCATGTTTTGTATAAAGTCCGAGGGCGATAATATCGTGACCGAGCACCGCATGCTGTATGTGCGAGTGAAAGCGTAGGGGTGGGGGGTGGGTGGAATGGGTGAGCTGACGATGGTGACACAATCTTGGGTGCGCAAAGGAGAAAAGCCGGGAGCAAGCGCGCCGCCTTCCTTCGCGCGCGATACATCAGGGGGAGTGAAGGGAGGAGGGTCGGGCCTTAGGATTCTGTGATTGTGCAAGATGTTTGTTTGCCTTGTTTGACTAATTATATACCGTGACGTTTTCTTAGATACGTAGATTTATTGGAGACTTATATGTGTATTTAAATATCTTGTTGCGAGGTTTTGTGTATACGTGCAGTGAACTTTGTTTACAGTGATACTTTTTTGGCCTTTATCAAGCCGTATCTTCGCATTTGCGTATTCCGTTGTAGCTTCGTATTCCTAATGTACGAGGGCGAGTCAAATGAAAGTGAGCCAACCCACTCCACGCAATAATGGTTCGGTTCATTATCTGTGAGGCATGCGCGTAACACACAGGCATCTCTCATTTACAAAAGTGACACGCAGGTGTGAGGATAAATGCTCCTTAATGTTTCATACACTCGGTTAAACATGGTTGCGTGACATAATGGACACTCCAAAAGTTTAACAGCGTGGTGCCATGAAGTTTCTGACAGCTGAAGGCATTTTAAAAAAAGAAATTAGTCGCCGCATGGCTGCCGTGTACGTTGAACATTGCATTTCATTGGCCACTGTGAAGCGTTGGAGCAAGCGGTTCAAAGAAGGACGTGAAAGTTACAAAGATGGTCCAAGACCGAGCCAAAGCCATCCTGCAATCACCCCTAACAAAATTGCAAAGTTTGATGAGCTGTTGAGACAAGCACAGAGGATAAGCATCAATGAACTGGCAGAGTGTGTGAACATCAGTCACGGTCCGGATCACACCATAATTCATAAACATCTTGGTTATCGGCTCTTGTGTGCGCAATGGACGCCCAAGATTTTGAACCACCGCCAAATGACGGAGAAGTTCGGCGCTGCCTTGACTCATCTGATCCAGTATCACAATGAGGGTGACGACTTGTCTGCAAATTGTGATCAGGGACGAACCATGGTGCCACTATTACGAGCCTGGGACACGACGGCTAAGCTTACAGTGGAAACATTCGAATTCATCACGCCCAAAGAAAGCAAAGGCGGTCATTTCCGCCGGGAAGGTGGTGTTGACTTTTTTTTTTTTTCGATCGTCAGGGGCCATTACTGAGAGAATTTGCTAACTCTTGAGAGACTATCAATTTTTTTTTATATTTTGAAACGCCGGAACGGCTGCGTGTCGCAATCAAGAACAAATGACAGGGAAAATTGACGAATGGGGTCATCTTGGTTCCACGACAATGCCTGTCCCTACGTCGCTGATGTGGTTAATACAAAACTGGCAAAGTTCAAGTGGGAAACGTTGAAACATCGGTCATACCACCCAGACTTGTCGCCTTGCGACTTCCACATTTTGGGGCAACCGAAAAAAACAGCTCAAGGGAACCAGATTCATGTCGGACGATAACGTGAAAGAGTCAGTTGCTGACTTTTTGAAACAGCAACCCAAGGACTTTTATGAGACGGGAATCACGCGACTCGTTAGTCAATAGGACAAATGTCTAAATGCTCATGGAGACTACTTTTAAATAAAGTACCCCATTTCTCATATATTCATATTGGCTCACTTTCATTTGACTCGCCCTCATATGTTTTGCAGAACTGCTTTTTATACGTGCTCTCTGTTGAGACTATAATTTCGGTGCATTTACTCACAATACACGACCGGTGACAGCTGCTCCTGCTTAATACATTGGAACAAATGAGAGCGTCATCGAGATTTTTCACTGGCCGTTGAATATGCACAAGAATGTAAACACAGTTCTTGAATGACCAAGTTTCATTAACATATTTGCCCTAAACTTGTTCATTTCATGGCCTTTACATTTTTCATATCAGTGGCATGCAGTACTTTGCTGGTTTCGGACTGATACAATTCTACAGTTCGTGTGATATTTTCTTTACTTATTAAATACACAAAAAACATGGAATCATTTATATCAGTTATATTTTGAACAATTTTTGGCACATACTAGTATGTTTTATGAAAAATACATATTTTACTTGTTTTGACAGTGCGTAGCATTCAAGAATTCGTTTGCAACATCTTTGGCAATGGCAATGCAATTATCATTCATGTATTTCATCCCTTGACAAATTGTTTAAGAGGAAGCGTTAGCTCGGGCCCAACTCCGACGCGGCTTATTCATATGCATGTAAAACGCAGAAACGCTTTTCTGTGATAACCCCTGGATCGCTTTTAATGAAATTTGTTGTATTTGAGAGAGAAAGGTAAATTCTAGTGTCTATTGGAAGTGGAATTTCGATTTAGGGCTTGAATTTTGTTTAAAATATTTCGAAAAATTCGAAAGTTCAAAAAAATATAAGCACGACGTTTACAAACTAATAGCGTTGCATCAAGAACAGATATCGCTGTTCTGTAAACGACATATATTATAACAGTCAAAGCGGACAAATTTGGTATGTCAATTTGTAGCTTACGTGAATTGGTCATGTTGTGTACAACGATTTTGCAAAAGCCGTATTTCCACAATAGTAATTTTTTTTTTTTTGAGATTCATCCGTAACAATCAATTTTGTTCGCTTTAGATGTATTATTAGGTGCAATTCACAGAATTGTGATGCCAATTTTCATTGTTGAGTTACAGAATTATGAACTAGATAGTTTCGTTTTCTGAAATTTTGCGATTTTGGCCAATTTTCGATAAAGAATTGACAACCCAAATGAAAAATCCGAAACCAGCAGCCACTAGAATTTCAGATTTTCCTTTAAATGCAACAAACCTCGTCAAAATTGGTGCAGTGGTTGCCGAGAAAAACGAATTCCCCTTCTACATGTATTTAGGTAGGAGCACCCGACCTAAAGCTTCCTCTTAAGGAGGGGGCCGAGCTGCAGGGTGAGCCCCCCCCGAATGAAATTTCTGGCTACGCCACTGCTCAGCTTACACTGGACTCTAGCAGCAAGGGCATCATCACATAATGCTTCATACTCTGCTGCCAGTCTCCTGCATCTGTATCTCTTTGAATCGATATTTCATTGATTTGGGCTGGCTTGCAGCGAGAAAAGTTGGCCAAGATTCCTTGTTTGAATTATATCGGAATTACAAATGGAGCATACACAATATATTGACTGCTGCAAGCAATCCGAATAGTGAAAAAGTTGCATGTGCAAAAGAATATAATT
This sequence comes from Dermacentor variabilis, assembly GCF_050947875.1. NCBI lineage: Eukaryota > Metazoa > Arthropoda > Arachnida > Ixodida > Ixodidae > Dermacentor > Dermacentor variabilis. The sequence continues at coordinate 14,020,731 of NC_134569.1, read as the reverse complement.
GGTATTGTTTGCACTAAAAGTAGGGGTGGGCGAGTATTCAAAGTTTCAAATATGAATCGAATATTAGTAACTATTCATACTTGAAAAGGAACTATTATTTTCGAACACTGAAGACTAACTACATATTTCAGAACAACTGACCATTGCAGATTATTAGGAGTGAACAATGAATTTTCGGAGCAATGTTGTTTTAAAACAAGATCAATAATTCAAGCTTTGTTTTCAAACAAACATTTGGCACAGACCTGCCTGGTTAGGAATAATAACTGAATTAAAGACTGACAGAACTCTATGCAAATTTTATTTTAAAAACAGTGCATTTCATATCCGGCTGCCGGCCCCTAGCATCTTACTCTTGAAAGAGCTGATTCAGCTCTGAAACAGGATTTTTTAAATAAATTTTGGTTGGAGTTCTGTCAGGCTTTGATTAAGCTTTGCTTTTGCACCACATGACAACTTCCGACTTTGCTTGTAGTGTGTCATCTATGGCAATCTTGTCATGCAGCAGTTTTATTTTTTACACTACACCCAGATTTATACACAACGGACAAGTGCAGACATTGTGATTCTAGAGCCACCCTGGAGCATATCCTATGGGAATGTACGGCTGTGATACAGAACAACGGTGATGCAGCCTCAAACAGCAACAGCCTCTGCGCATGCTGGGAGTTTGCGTTGCTCACTTCAGACCTGCAGCACCAACTCTGAGCCGTCCAGCGAGCCGAAGAAGCCGCCAAGGGCCAACAACCCTTGGCCAAAACCTAGGTGGGGTCCAGGCCCACTCTACCAAATTGCAGGGCACTCAATAAAGTTACTTGAATGAATGAACCTGCAACGTTTTCCTAGCAATCAGCCCTTTCACATTACTCTAAGGCACACAAATCCTTCAGCACCTTCTTTTTTCACAACATCCCATCGTTCTTTAGCAACCATTTGTTTAGAATTTATAGAAAGCTACATATACAGGCACAATTCTTTCTAAAAAGCTTTGTTTGCAATCGCGCTTTAAGGTTGTTGAAAAGCTATTCATATTTCTTTTATCACAACTAGTGATCTTATGTTTAAAACTGATCCTCTGTCTCTAATAGCTGTCTATGTTGCACTAGTCAGTACAGGAGTGCTATATAATTATACCAAAATAAATATTCCTTATGTGTGTGGATTAGTTTTAAACATAAGATCACTAGTTGTGATAAAAGAAATATGAATAGCTTTTCAACAACCTTAAAGCGCGATGTGTGTCTGTGCTTCAAATTCAAAAACATTTATATTCTAGTTTATCAAAAAGTGGTGCAACAACAGTTTTTCTACACAATAAGAAAATGTCCGTCATCTGTAGAAGATGCTACCACAAACATACATGCCAAATACTATTTCAGTGCATGCGGAGGGAGCCTATATGCTGCAGGGATCTTCTACAGCAAATGGGGAAGTGGCGGCTGCTAATGCATCCTGCTGATCCTGTTGCCACTTCTTTCTTGCTCTCTGTCAGATGCAAGTTTGAAGCGTAACCATAGGTGCACCGTGGAAAAAAGTAAGGAAACACCAATAGGCAAGACATCTTTATATCCCCATTATTATTGGACCCTTTTCAAAAATATTTGCAGCAACAGTATATTCACTGAAACGCGTCGCACTTACTAGTGTCTTCCGTTTCAAAGAAAAGGTGTTGTGGGGCCCATTTAACCTCCTTATGTAAAAGCAGTGCAACTAACTATATTAGCTTTTAGTAAAACAATGAATGGGGCTAGTTGGTGGATGTTCATGATTATATTGCGCTTAGTGGTACACTGACGAACATAAGGAGCAAGACGCAGACGTACGTATTGCACCACGTACGTCCGCTTCTTCTTCCTTATGTTCGCCAGTGTAACACTAAGTGCAATATATTCATGTTTTTTTGCTTTCTACTGGTGCTGCAGCCATCACAGCTATAATACTTCAAGGGTGTGACCAATACTAAAGTGTTGTCTCTAAGGCCAATTTTAGGACAGTCAAGCATTTGCATCTTCCATTACACTGCTATTTACACCACCTTATGCAATGGTTTAAAGATATGATCGCTAACAGCTTAGCATTTCATTAACAGTAAATTCCCCAACTAAGCCGGCCCTCAGTTGCCTTAGATATAGAAGCAGCCAGATGAAAAATTCAGAAGAGGGAGTTTTAAATGTGCCAACCCTAGCTTGAAATTCTTCTTTAGTATTATTATGTAGAGCAACAGGCCAACTGATTACAACAGAATCAAATGCTGAATCTCAGTCCTGTTTTACAGTCGGAGGACTGAAATGTTCAACTTAAGGCCAACTGCATGCTACAGTCCAACTTTGCTGATCACTAAAGCATAAGATTTTAATGCATTTACTGATGCACTACAAGGTCTGGCTTCCTTGAGTGAAATCTAAAGCACAAGCCTAATCATATTTATTGGACACAAGTATGTCCATGTAGCAACAATAAATCAGAATGCGCATAACAATTGTAACATATTGTGAGATAATTAAATGGTTGCTCAATGGCTCTCAGTTCTTTGAACAGCCTTATTATGGTTCACACGTAATGTTTAGAACACAAGAATCTGACTTATTGAACACAGGTATGTCAAAGGAGCAATAACAAACCAAAGTGCATTATTCAATCACAACCACGTCTTGGGATGTTGGTAAATGATTACTGAACGACTTTTGGCTCTTTGTCTTTGAAGAGCCTTGTGCCTCACTTCTGGGTCGTTTACTTTGAGCATGGTCCCTTTTGCTTTGCTTGTGGCGCTTTACCGATACTGGCAATGAGACTTCTGGAGCAGCTACACTTGTCATCAAGAAAGGGCAACGAACTTTTTCGCCTTTGTCAATTTCTTGCTTCCTCTCACCTATATGAATATAACTGATGTAAGCATAAGGAGTGATGTGGAACTTTTCAGCGAGGTAGCCTTCCAGCAGTGCCCATGCAACTATCGTCTCACACCGCTCCCGTGGCAGGTCCGTTTTTGTAATCCCTCGTTCCTTCCATTTTTTGGCATCTTTGCCCATCCAGGCGTCAATCAACTTTGTCGCTGTCAATTGCTCCTTTGCCTCACTTGCTGCTGAAAGCACTTTATAGATGTTCTTGATGTGCACTGTGACATCAATGTCTTTCACTGTCTCTTTGAGTCGACAGTTGTCACAGATGCCGTCATGGCAACGTATGTCTTGATGTCTTTCTCCAAAGTGTCGCAAGAACATGGCACGACGACACTCACGCACATCCACACAGTACCGCACCATTGTGTAGACATTTTCTCGGCCACACTTCTCCGTGAAGACAGATGTTGTCTGGCGAAATATGTCGGCAAACCGGAAAAGTATCAAACACGTGGCTGGTTGATCATCCCTTCCTGCGCGGCCACTTTCTTGGTAGTAGTTCTCAACAGATTTTGACAGTGTGTGGTGAATGACAAAGCGCACATTTGGCTTATCAATTCCCATACCAAAAGCAATGGTAGCAACAATGACCAAAAGTTTCCCATGCATCCAGAGGGTATGAACATTGCTGCGTCTTTGGGGTTGCATGCTGGCATGGTAAGAGTCCGCGGCAATACCATAACCTTTCAGCTCCTCTGCCAATTCATCAGTCTCCTTAATGGAAAAACAGTAAACAATGCCACATTGATCTTTAAAACGACCGAGAATGAGCTTGGCAACATTTTTCACAGCTTCGTCAGTCCCCGAAGGCTTTGGCAGTACTTCATAAACAAGATTAGGCCTGTCCAGTGGCGCACGCAGTACCACTGAGCTCTCAATGTCAAGCATCTTCTGAACGTCGGCAACGATGGCTGCAGAAGCAGTGGCCGTGACTCCTAAAATTGGTACTTCAGGAAATTCGCGTTTCATTATGGCCAAGTACTTGTAGTCTGGCCTGAAGTCATTGCCCCACTGGGAGCAACAGTGCACTTCATCTATAGCAAGCCTGGCAAAATGCTTCCTTTGGTATGCCTTTCCCAGCATGGACATAAAACGCTTACTTTTGGCCATCTTTTCTGGTGTCACGTACAACAGCTTTAAGCTGTCCTCTCCGTCAGCCATAGCCTTCAGTATCCGGTTTGTATCTTTTACAGAAACGTTGGCAGCCAACATGGCAACTGGGTATGACATGGCCTCCAGCGCCATGACCTGGTCTTCCATGAGTGAAAGTAGGGGTGACACGACGATAGTGACACCTTTTGAAATCAGCGCTGGCAGTTGGTAGCAAAGGCTTTTTCCGCCTCCGGTTGGCATGATGAGAATGCAGTCTTTATTTGAAAGGGTGACGTTTATGGCTGGAAGCTGCATGGAACGGAAGCGTTTTACGTGGAACATATTTTCTAGCACCTCATTAACTCTATTTGACCACGGGAAATCGGACCTGCTCCAATCTGTGCGTGCAATCTCGTCCAGCGACTTTTGTTTCAACTTAACAGTAAGTTCATGCTTTTTCCTCGTGAGGCATTCCCGTATCGTGCTAAGGCGAACTATCTCCTTCTCAGTGGATATTAATTCTTTTTCTACTTTTCGAAGTTCTTCTTCCCAAGACAACAAGGCCATTTCAGTAACGGGGCGAGTTACATACAGGCACGAATCAAGAAGTCATGCTGTTCGGACTCGCCAGGGAACGGCGCTACGGAACAGGTCGCACAAAACTGTCGCACTTAAAGGAACATACTGTCAAAACTTGCTTAGTGTTTGCTTCCGCTGTTCGAGCTGCGTGGGTGACGAAGTGACGGCGGCGACGGGATGACACGGCATCAGCAGAACCAACATTCGCTAATTTGAACCGATTTCAGCGGTAATCTGGCAGGGGCCGCCACCGATTTCCATTTCCGCCTTACGTCACGGATGAATCACAGCACTACGATTGCTGTGCGAAAGCAATGACAAAAGTGACGTAGCAAACCTTGCGCAGAGGAAAATAGTTACTGTTTTGAGTTAACTTATTTAATACAAATCACTTTAACGTCCAATTTTGCAGTGGTTGCCGCCCAATTGTAGCAGCACCTAAATAAATGAATAGTTATTTGAAAACGTTCAACGCTTACAAGCTCAGCGCGCATTTTCGAAGGGATTGTCCGCAAGCCCACTAATGATGACTAATCGCAATAAAAAAAGAACAAATTTAACAAAGGCATTTTATAAATTTGTATTTACTCTCTAGCTCGTAGAATTCAAATTTTGGGGGAAATGCATCTGTTATCCCTACGAAAATTTTGTAGATACAGGTACTTTCGTGGGGCGGTGCCGTGTGTGCTACAAGTGCACGTCATGCGCATTTTGAATATCTTTACTATTTACAGCAAGAGTCACTGTTTGCCAGGCGCCTAAAATGGCGAAAGATGTTTGTAAAAATCCGGCTGATAATTTCCTCCTCGTTCTCGCCCACTGCGGCGTTGCGAGCGAGCAAGCAGTGACAGCTGGTTGCCAGTATATAAGCGAGGTGCCGGCGGATTCCGACGTCACGTGCACCGGAGCCCGGCGGAGTGATACGTCGTGCGCGCATCGGTCGCTCTCGCAGTGCCGGCTTTGTTGGATTTTGAGCGCATCTGGTGCCAGCGCTGCGGCTTCGTGTCGGATACCTCTGTAGTGCAACGAAAACAACGCTTCAGAAATGTCTTGGCAGACGTACGTCGACAACCAGATTTGTGCACAGGTCAACTGCACAGTGGCCGCAATTGCTGGCCTCAACGATGGAGCCATTTGGGCGAAATATGAAAAGGACTCCAACTGTTCGGTGAGCAAGCGGCTCCAATGCCGGTGCCTCGACTAGGCCTAACACGCCGACATGTTCAATCACCTTTGTGGCCGGGTTTGAAAACGGGGCATTCATTGCTCGCCGTCGACTGCTTCGGCTGTGGTGCATTTTGCCGTCTTTCGTCTGCGCTTTCGTTTGTGGTCTTTCTGTTGCACCTTATCGGCCCTCGGCCGGCGTTATCGCTCGAGATTGGCATTAGTACTCGTACACGCCCAAAGGCGTTACCTTGTTTGTCAAATTTTTCCGTGAACGTCAGTAAATTTAGCGCGCGCTCTCGTCGCAGGTCTTTGGTGTTTTTGATTAGCTTCCTGTGACTACAAAGGTGACATTTGGCTGCAAAATGTATCCTACGTAACCGTTCATTCCTCGAATTTCATGTTGACTATCCTGGCCGCCGCATGTGCTCGGGATTTTTACTTGTGACCGGGGCATTAGTTTGATATGTTCACCTACGCTCGCTCGTCCTGTATTCGCGGTGTGCGGCAGCATAGTTATTCTTACTAGCACAGATTCTACTTGAAGTTGCTTTTTACAAGTTTCATATCGCTTTCCATTGAATATATCTAAAAAAAAAAAGCGGCATTTTGCCGGTGGCGAGCATCAAGAGGTAGGCCTAGGTGTGACTGAGCTCGAGCAATGCTTTGCTCGAGTCATCGCGGTGCGAGCCTTGGTGATCGCGGCGCGGTGTCGGTCGACTTTGCTTTTCTATGTTCAACCTGATCGGAGGGGAGGGGTAATGTCATCGAGCTGAGGCGGGGCGGGGCGATTTTTCGTTTTTGTGCGCCGGTCGAACCAGTTTGTGAACGGGGGGAGAGGTTTCATCTGCTTGCTGGTATCGGCGCAGATCACGCAGCAGGAGCTGAAAACCATCGCCGACACGATGCGGACCAACCCTAGTGCTTTCAACGAGACCGGCATCCACCTTGGTGGCCAGAAGTATGTCTGCCTATGCGCCGAGAACAACTTGGTCCGGGGCCGAAAAGGCAGCTCCGCATTCATCGCCGTCGCCACGAACACCTGTGAGTTCCCGAAGTCGTTTGCTCTGTCATAAACACCGGATATGCCAGTCGTACTCGCGCATGGTGCAGTATGGCAGCCAAATATACTACATTGGGAGCCGACAAATTCTTATTGAGCGCCGTTTGTGTAACAGTGAACATGGCCATTTCGAGCAAGCTATTAAAATCGGCGGTTGGCAAGTGACTAGAGTTCGACATGCTACCGCATGTCGAACTTGGACAGCGGTTTAATTAGGCCATAGTTTGCGGGGACGCAGTTCCTGATCGTGTTCCTGTCGGTAAGTATGCTGTCTTCTCGTTTGGAAACGTTGATTAGAGCAGTTGAAATTGCATTCCGCCGGTGCACTTCGCAATTATATCAGCAGGGTTGGCTCAGTGGCAATAGCTTCTGCTGCTGAGCAAGAAGACTTCGCTCATTCACGCCTGCGACTTCAGGAGGTCGCGCAACCACAAAGCGACGCAAGGCGACTGGCACGTCGCAAGTCTCGTGATCGATGCGTTTAAAGTGCTCGCAGTGCTATTGAAACTTAAAGTAAGCGTCAGCGTATAAAGACGTCCTGTTCCTGCGCACCCGATTTGTTCACGTCTGCCACTGAGAAACCGAGCAGTGAGCGACCGACACAAACAGCACGCGTTTCGACCAAAGCGACAATTTGCAACTAACCTGGTCGCGCGTCCTCTTGTCAATCGCCGGTGTAAATGCCTCTGTGTCTTGGAACACATCTCAGTGCATTACTTTGCTTCTTATTCGCAGGTCTGCTGGTAGCTGCCACCATTGATGGCTTCCCTCCTGGTGTGCTCAACACTGTGGTCGAGAAACTAGGAGACTATCTGAAGCAAAATAACTATTAGGTATGTTTAGCTTTCATTAGTCGTTTATGCCTGTTTTGTTCTTGCCACTTTCTTTGCACGGGCCTATATCGTGGTAGCTTTCATTAAACTTGCAACAATACATCTGCTGAATGCACCTTTTGATTTTTAGCAGTTCCAGTTTCATTGTTTTCGTGTCAGAAGTATTTTTTGCTTTATATTCCATTTCAATGCTCAATTTTCATTTGGCAGCGTCGGTGTATCCAGATGGACACTTTCCAAGGCTCCAGGCCTTGGGTTTAATGTTGCCTTCATGCCTTGTACAAGTTTAGCCGGATTTTTGCCCATAGTCTTTGTGACACCTACGATGCTGTGTAGCTTTTAGTGCTGTTCTTGGGAGTTTTGTGTGGTTGTCTCCACGGCTGTTGTGCCATTTGTAATGTTTTTTCACTTTTTCTCTGCAGTTTTACAAAGCAAAGGAAAGTGCTGTCTGCCACGAAATTGCTCGGGCCGCCTCCTCCCCCTGATCCTGCTGTCGCTGCCACCTTCCTTTCCTGCCCCTTCCCTGATGGTCAAACCGTGAAGATGCCACAAAGCCAACATGATGACGTCCGCCAAAGACCGCAGCCCCATGCATCGGCGCTCTTGCAACTTCAGTTTGCACCACCCGTTCCTTCGAATTCGCTTCCTTCCTTCCACTTTCTCACGAGCACTGTTAACATGACACGTCCGTGAGTTCTGCGGAGTCCCGCTATATTGTTTCTGTGAAAGGGGAGGGGGTGTGCAACTGTGAAGGAGAGAAGACTCCATCACTTCTTGCCTGTATTCGTTGGCACATTTTTAATTGTGAATTGTAATCTTTTTTTTATGCGTTACAATGTATTTTTCTTCTCACCTTCTCCTCCTCTTCAATGTTTTTTTAGGTGGGTCGGGGAAACAATTTGTGCGTTAATGGCAAAGCTGTCAAAGCCAGTGAACATGGTGTTGCGCCAAATTACGCCGGTTGGAATAAATTCCAGTGTTGGTGAACTTATACCCAACTTTTTTTTATGCACACATGTTGAGAGGTGGACAGGTGCTATTAAATTATTTTGTGCTGTTTCTCTTCGTCCTTGTTTGGTTTATTTTCTTTTTCATGCTTTTTTTGCTAACGTGTTCTCTTCAGCGCTCGAATCGGTGCTGAGTTAGGTCGGAAGCTTGCCGGAAAAAAAAAGCATTTTCTTTCCATATTGTGCCGGCTGGTAAGACACTTGCTTTCAGACCTAGTGCCATTTTAGAACACTTCCATGGAGCATGAATGCTATGGCATTCTCGCTTTTCCCCTCTTGAAGAAAATTCAGTGCCGAGTATACTGAGAGCCTAGTCAAGGAAACTGTGTGGTGGGGTTTCATACATTTTTTAATGGGGATGTATGAATGTGAACGGACAGTTTCATGCATGGTGCAGAGTGATTGACAGCCTGTTCATATAAAACAGGCACCAACTTTTGGCAAATGTTGCTGGCCAAGTCCTCCTCCCCAAATTGTCTTGAGAGGCCAGCTTGCCTTCCAGTTTGCTGTTGCCAGCATTCAGCAGCATTTGTAGGCAATTTTTCTTTTTACTGTGGCAGGGAGCTCAAATTAATGCAAGCTCTTGCCTCGTTGGTGCGGCATGTTGGGCGATTTGTAGTCTGGAAGCTCCCCACTGCTTGAGTGGTAGTGGGTCTGTTCGGAGGAATCCATGGTGCTGGATGGAGTGATTCAACAGGGCAAATGTCCGTTATTGGGAAAGCTGCTCAAGTTGAGGGCCACGCCCGTTGTCTTGTGTAATGACTGCTGGTTATGTGTGGCATTTTTTTCTGGCCCGATTACGCATCAGGAGTAACTGTGCCGAACAAATTTTGTTTATCTTTCTTCGCCCCCACTCCGTTGATTGATGGTGCAAGTGCTGACCAGAAGATAAAAAAAAAAAACGCGACATCTTAAGTCTTGAGGCGAATGAATGCGCTCGTGACGATGGCATGAGAAGGGTTCGGAAATTTTCCGACGACTTAACCATTTTGTTTTTATATGCGGGAATAAAGGAATGATAGTGACCTTGAACAGGCTGGTCGTGGTGATTATTGGCGCCCTCGGCACATCACTGTTGCGAGGCGCATATCGCAGCGTATTCCCGAACCATACGTCGGCTAACCTCGTGTAACATTTTTTTTCTAAAAGCAACCGAATCTGCTGCCAGCTTTTGCCTAAGCTGGATTGGCTATCTATCGGTGACCTTGACCTCGCGTGCAGCGTGGAAGACTCCGTCAGCGCGCTCGGAAAGGACAATTTGACATGAGCGTACAATTCAACGCTGGCTGGCAGTTCAGAGCTATCTGCAACGCCCACGTGTGTTACGATTGAGTTTACAGCAGTCCCGTGTCGCACACGGCGGTTTGTGTAGGTGGACGCGACTTGCATTTGAGGAGCACTCTCTCTTGGGAGGCGTGATTTTGCGGTGTAAGCGCATTTGCCTCCGTTTTTATAATCTTAAATCGGCGATGCCCTAGAGAGAGAGGGTCGTAGTTGCACGTCCTTAAGATGCTGGCTGGCGGCATCGGCGTACCGCGAGATGAGAAAAAAAAATTCGTTGCTGGGCTTCTCTCGGTGACACGACTACCAAGTTGATCCCGGAAAGCGTGATAGGTTGCCCTGGATAAACATTTTGTGCCTGTTCGCCATCCCTGTGTTAAGCTAAGGAAAGCCCTCTTGACCAAATACAAGTACGACAGCAACTGTCCGGGACTTGGGCGTTAAAACAGGTCCGGCGTATGCAGGCTGCATACCGGTATGTGCATGTGTCGCGCAGGCTCGCTGGGAAGTGCAATGGGGGCAGAATTTCCACAATTAGGCCTCTTCATTTTCTTTCGCCTTGCGAGGCAGCAGAAGGCCAGATACACGATCTACGACCATAGAAGAACTGCCGGACTACAGCTGAGAGACATTGCTGTGCCCAGAACGTTGGGAAGCTACGAATTCAACCGACGCGCGAACGGCCAAGGGACTTTAGGTGCACCGCGCGGACGAGAACATCCTTCGCCTGGCTAATCTGATCGAATTCCACGTCACGTAAAGATGGACTAGCCTGGTAGGATGCTTGCAGGGTCAGCACATGCGCCTCCTTGCCACCTATCCTCTGTCTGAAGGGCGCTGGCAAGAACTCGCGCTTCCAGAGGTCCTAGGCCTGTACTTGAGGACTAAATGCAAACATCCAAGAAGCGTTGGGAAGCCGCCACGGGGTGCGGGTGCCACAAGGCGCATTTTATTGAGTCCTGTCGGGACCGATTTTCTCGATCGCGATTGGATGTTTTGCGAAAGTGAGCCAACCGCTGTCGAAAAGTTGGATAGCTATTTGAAATGCACCGTGTGACTGACGTCCATGCAAGACGGAAGACGTTAGATAAGCGAGGGGAAGTCGGGAGATTGCTCGATAAGCATGGTGGAATAGATCTGTCCGAACGTAAAGGAAGTTTAGGTCGTACATGTTTACAGCGAAGCTGTATATAGCTAGGGCATTCCCCTCGCCTGCGAACTAGCTCGTTGGTGCCCCTCGGCGCAACCGAGCGAACGCCCTCGTGCCACTGGTCGCGCGTTTGTCGTCTCCTTCCACAGCTGGCTCCGTTGCCGCTCATTGATTAAGGAGGTATGAGCCATTCATTGGCAAGAGGAAACTATCGTCATCAACCATCATCATAAGCAATGGTTCGAGCACTGTCGTCTTACACAGCTGGCTCGTTTGCGCCACTCGGAGCAACCGCTCGAACTAAAAGTATATGGTTCGAACGCGCTCGTGCCTATGTTCGCGCGTTCGTCGTCTCCCACAGCTGGCTCCGTTTCCGCTCATCATTCCAGCGTATAATTTAATTTCTCTTCTGTCGTTGACTCCTTTTAGCTGAAGTAAAATCTTCTGGGCGGCCTCAGCACCTGCCACAAGAGTGCCATCCTGACACTCAACGTGAAGGGGGCATTCGACAGCGTCTCCCACGAAGCAGTGCTAAACAGTCTACAACATGCAAAAGTATAGACAGTTGGGCGAGTTGTTACGGTAACATGATTTTGGCTTCTAGCGCGAAGTGAAACAGGGACACAGAAAGGAGCAGACAGGACGAGCGCTAACTCTCAATTAAGTTTTTATTAAAACGAAGAACATATATATAGGTGATTGCAAAAACCGTAACATAAGAACATGACAAGGTAAAAAGCATCAGTTATACATATCAGGGGGTTTGGAAGTCAAAGAACAAAAAAATATTACTTCAGATTAGTACACGTATTGCGAAGGTACTGAAATTCGCAATCTAACAGAGACAGCGAAGCATGACTGACGCAAATGTCTCCTAATATTTTTATGTGGAATGCCTCGATAATTTCCCGCGTGGTTTGGCATCTGTGTCTAGAAAGAATTTTTGTGTCTTCAAAGGAAGGTTTGCAACCACAATCGAAACAATGTGCCGCTAAATGTGATGCATTAGGGTTGTTTAGTGAATGTTTGTGTTCTTTTAGTCTAATGTTAATGCACCTGCCGCTCTGTCCAATGTAAGCTTTCCCGCACTCGAGTGGAATCTGATAATCTATACCCGTGTTGCAAGACACTAAAGGGGACACATGTTCCACTCCGCAATCATCTTTTCTTTTTTTGCCTTCCTGTTGAAGTCTCCTATTTATCATAGGGCACATGTTAGACAACTTGCGTGATGCCGAGAAAACGGTACTGACGTCATATCTAGTGGCCACATTCCTTAAACCATGGGATAATCTATGTATGTAGGGTACTACAGCAAACTTTGTTTCTTTTTTCTGTTTTTCTTGTTTCTTACCGGGGCTTTTTACCCATTTTAAAAGTTTTTCGCAGGTTAGTGATAATAAATGTACGGGATAGCTAGCCTTTCCAAGCCTTTCTATCTGTTGTGAAAAACTTTGTTGCATATTGTGCAGACATGACTTGGTAAATGGATCTAGACAAGCTGACCTTTTCCGGAGGTGACAGATCAGGTTCACAGGCAAACTTTGGTCCCCTGCGCAGAGTGCTTTCGATGTTAGCTGGGAGTTGTTGACCGCCGAGCACAAGCACTTTTCCTTGGTCCCGCGTAGCCTTATCCTTCTTCGGTAACGAAAGGCGAGCATGGGCCCATAGCAATTCCGTGGCCTGCTCTGCGATCCTAATCCCTTTCCGAAAACATAAACATTTTTTGCATAATGTATTGCCTTGAGTTCGTCTTATTTGACCCCTTCCTGATTAGACATTCGGAAGAAATTGTAGCCTTCCTAACAGAAAATAATCCAGGTAAATTCTCAGCGATCAGTGTTGATGTTAAAGACCTTTTTTATTCGCTTCCGCAATCGGAACTACTGTGTAGTGTTAAAGAAGCACTGACGCTCAACAATGATGAGTTCCGGTTTACTCAGGACTGTGGGATGCCCGTGGAATCTTTTTTAGAACTTTTGTTGTTTTACATAGGGAATACCGTTGTAAAATGGGGTAGTTCTATGTATGTACAAAAATCGGAAGTTTGTATTGGTTCAAAAGTTGCGCCAGTTTTGAGTGACATTTATCTAAGTCGCGTTAATAGAAAACTACAAAACAATCTTAAGGTATTGGCGGTGCATGCGTTTAGATACGTAGACGACTACCTGGTGTTTTGTTCTCGCGATAACTACACCAAGAAAGCTACGGATATTTTAAATGTTTTTAGGGAATGTGGTCTGGGCCTAGGTTTCACGCTAGAGATTATCCAGGGCAACAAATTACAGTTTTTAGATCTGTGCTTAACGTTCCAGGATGAGCACGTCTGTTGGCATTATTCGCCTAGGGCCAAGAAGCCACTGCTAGAATTTTCTTCCTGTCATTCTAAACTTGTTAAACAGGGGATAGCTTATTCAACTCTTAGGTCGGCCATTACTAAGTCATGTCCGCACAATATGCAACAAAGTTTTTCACAACAGATGGAAAGGCTTGGAAAGGCTAGCTATCCCGTACATTTATTATCACTAACCTGCGAAAAACTTTAAAATGGGTAAAAAGCCCCGGTAAGAAACAAGAAAAACAGAAAAAAGAAACAAAGTTTGCTGTAGTACCCTACATACATAGATTATCCCATGGTTTAAGGAATGTGGCCACTAGATATGACGTCAGTACCGTTTTCTCGGCACCACGCAAGTTGTCTAACATGTGCCCTATGATAAATAGGAGACTTCAACAGGAAGGCAAAAAAAGAAAAGATGATTGCGGAGTGGAACATGTGTCCCCTTTAGTGTCTTGCAACACGGGTATAGATTATCAGATTCCACTCGAGTGCGGGAAAGCTTACATTGGACAGAGCGGCAGGTGCATTAACATTAGACTAAAAGAACACAAACATTCACTAAACAACCCTAATGCATCACATTTAGCGGCACATTGTTTCGATTGTGGTTGCAAACCTTCCTTTGAAGACACAAAAATTCTTACTAGACACAGATGCCAAACCACGCGGGAAATTATCAAGGCATTCCACATAAAAAGATTAGCAGACATTTGCGTCAGTCATACTTCGTTGTCTCTGTTAGATTGCGAATTTCAGTACCTTCGCAATACGTGTACTAATCTGAAGTAATATTTTTTTGTTCTTTGACTTCCATACCCCCTGATATGTTTAACTGATGCTTTTTACCTTGTCATGTTCTTATGCTACGGTTTTTGCAATCACCTATATATATGTTCTTCGTTTTAATAAAAATTTAGTTGAGAGTTAGCGCTCGTCCTGGTCTGCTCCTTTCTGTGTCCCTGTTTCACTTCGCGCTAGAAGCCAGAATCAAGTCTACAACATGACAACCACGAACGGCGGACGTACAACAACGTCCGGGAGTTCCTGACGGGTCGAACAGCGATCATAGGCCTGGGGAACCTCAGGACTAACAAGCTCCCAATACCGCAGAAAGGGACCCCCCAGGGGCCGGGTACCTCCCCGTAGCTCTTCGGTATAGCGATGAGGGGATATTGCCGAACCTCTTGGACAACATCAGGGGTATCCGTCTCGATATCTACGCGGGCGACCTGAGCGTGTGGATGTGTCCGGGATCGGCGGGTGAACAACAAGACGCCCTGCAGGAAGCTATCGACAGGACCTAGTGTTATCTACGCTGTTGCGGCCTCTCATGCGCACCGGAAAAGCCGGAGCTCCTAATCCTCAAAAAGAGGACGAGAAGGTGGCCTCCCTAGAAGACACCAGACCCAACATTGACCCTGCACAGAGTCAACATACCCAACGTGGACGTACTCCGCATCCTGGGCCTCATTTTCCGGAAGGACGGTGCCGGTCTCGCCGCCGTTAAAAGGCTGCAAGCGACAGTTACCCAAATTGCGCTCCTGGTGCGAAGAGTAACTGACAGAGAGCACGGCCTGAAGGAGCAGGACACCATAAAAATAATACAAGCCCTGACAATCGGCAGAGTCACTTACGGCACCCCGTACCTGGATCTCGATAACAGCGAGAAGGACAAGCTGAATACTCTCATAGGAAAGACCTGCAAACTGGCACTGGGACTTTCCCGACGACATCGACGGAGAAGCTACTCAGCCTGGGCATCCATAATACTTGGGAGGAACTAGCAGAGCTACACAAGGACGAGTCAGATAGAGCGACTCAAGGTCATCAGAATGGGCAGGGACACGCTAAGAAGACTGTGCTACCCAGTCGAATATGAATCGAGGAAACAGCGGGTCCCTTTACCCCTGAGAGATAAGATAATAGTGGCCAGCATTCGGAGAAACATGCATCCGGAACACAACAGAGAAAAGAGTCAAGCGAGAGTACAATCTCTATGTAAGGACTACGAAGAACCAAGAAATGGGGAAGTCAGATACACCGACGCGGCAAAGTACAAAAACAGAGCAGCCCACGCTGTCAGCGTGATCAACGGTCAGGGAGAAGAGGTAGCAGCGGCCTCGTTGAACACTCCAGATATCGATTCCGCGGAAGAAACGGCGATTGCTCTGGCGGCCACGACGGGCAATCGAGATGAAGATCACATCACAGTCATCACGGACTCGCAAACAGCGTGCAGAAATTACCAAAAGGGCCGCATTTCTAAACAAGCCCTCAGCATCCTCGAGAAATTGGACAATTTCTAATTAATATACATTGTCTGGGCCCCGGGACACGAGTCCCTGGCGGGTAATTATCGGCTCACGCCGCTAATTACCCGCCACGGCCAGTGCACGACCGTCATAAAATTGACGACGTGAAGCTTTCCAAACCATTGTTAATAGCGCTGACGTTTGCTGTCTTGTAATCAAATACTTGTTTAGTTTTCAGGTGACGTGAGCATGAAGGTGTATGAACTGTGAAACCGGTGGTCTCTGAACCAGTCCGCAAAAGTGATGGTGTTAACCCTCTCGGGCGCGGACGATAGAACAAGATCCAAAATGTTATTGATACGAGTTGGTTGGTTGGTTAATTGCACAAGTGAAAAATCAAGTGTTAGTTGAACGAACTCACGATATGCACGTGATTGGCCTCGCAATTTTACCAGTCATTGTCTGGAAAGTTAGTCACCAAGAAGAAAAATGTCAGCTTTGTTATATTTGGATCGAATAGAAGTAATGTTATCGTGTAATTCGGAAATGAAATTGTAGGAGCTATTGGGTGTTCTGTAGCATATACCATAAATTGTATTAGATTGGGAAAATGATACGCAGACCCACAAAATGTCGAGATTCGAAGGCACCGGCACAAGAAATGACGTGATATGTTTTTCTTTATGGCGAGCTATACCCCACCACTTCTTCTGTCGTCCTTATCTCTGCGATAGATAATGCAAACATCGGAATCAGGTAGAACTTCGCCATCCATAATTTCAGAGCTGAGCCAAGTTTCCGTAAGTGCCAATACGTCACATTCAGAGTCATCTAAGTATGACGAAATTTCATTGCGTTTAGGAAGAGTGCTACGAATGTTAGTTAATGATATGGATAGGTGCGAGGGCACGATGAATGTGTAATCTATGTGCTTCATTCCTTTTTTAGCACCTCTTACGGTGAATTCTAATTCAGCGCAATATTACAGGGCAGAAGGGTCCCGGAATCACCACATCTCTCTGTAGGATTGGGGGACCAGTTCACCGCGCTTTCTTTTATCCCGAAGGATTCATCATGCGTATATTCTTTCCAGGATTCAGCATCCTCGACATTTACAATCTAGGATCGCTCGAAAATGGCTGAAGTTATAAGCGCTTTGTTGAAAAGAAAAAAAAAAATGATTGATGCCCACCACATTCGAGCAGTGTCACGACACAGAGGGATAATCGCAGCGAAGTACCATCCTTGACTTATTTCTTGGAAAAGTCCCAGGAGGCGGCTCCGAAGCTGCCTGATGTGAAGAATTGAAGATAATTAAGGGGCCATAAGTTTAACATAGTAACCAGTCGGGCGGTTTTCTAGCAGCGCAGCGTTAGGAAGAGGCAACACTTTCATCAGTGGCGAGCCCCAGCGTATGCCACTCTTGGCCTGCTGAAAATCGCTGGATGGGCATTCCTCTAATTAGTAGTAGTAAACATTATTTAGAAAAAATCCTAGGGCACCTAAGCACTTCATGAGTTGTGTATGCGAAAGCATTAATTTCCAATTGAACGCTGCTGGAGCGGTCTTTCGAGTTATGAACTCTTTGCGAGCAAGTGAACGCGTTAAGACGTTTGACCTTGCTTGGCGATGGAAATTTCGGTCTAAGCAGCATGATGTCACAAAACAGAGTGCATTGGCCTGCTCGTTTAGCCGAGTGACTGATACACTCGGTCTGAGCGTGGGGGTCGTAGGCAGTGGCGTAGCTAGGTCGTCTGACACCTGGGGCCGATAGCTCTTCTGTCACCCCCCCCCCCCCACCCACCCGGGTGTAGTCGAGGAAGGCGAGGATATCGACAATTTTCGGGTGCCTTCAGACGTATATGACACCCCCCTCCCTACTGGCCCCGTGCACTCCCCCTCCCCCCCCCCCCCCCCCGTTGCTACGCCACTGGTCGTAGGTACGAAACTCACTACCGCCAACGTTTTTCCTTTCGAATGCTGTTCTGTTTTTTATTTCTTTGTAGCGATAACCGAGGCGAAATTGGAACGCAGACGAGAGCTTGCGCGGAAGAGGAACGCGCGCATAACCGAGGATAACAAAGGCTTCCAAGAGTGTGGGTGACGTGGCGTCGAGGCAAATGCCCTCACGCAACACCTGGGGTGGCAGCACGTGTTCCCTCTCGCCCGCTCTGCTCCGTCCAGGCATTGGGAGTTTACGTGCTGTTGCGCAGCTACAGACGCCGACTACAGACGCCTGCAAATTTCCTAATCTTATCACAAGACCTAACCATCGACCGTTCTCGACTGCGCTTGCCTTCCTCCTGCACCACATTCTGTTAGTCTAGAGCACCGGTTATCTGCTCAGATCTGCTCTATACGAATCACGTGACCTGCCCAACTCAACTGCTACCGCTTAATCTCAACTAGAACATTAGCTACACTCGCTTTTGTGGTGCGCATGACAAAGTCGAAAGGGAGACGCATACGCTAAATGAGAATGTCGGCAAAACCAGCAATTGGACAACGCAGATGGGGCTTTCAGAAGGCCTCCCGCAAGGCTTGTCACTTCCGCTATATAGCGCCGTTCGAACAGCGAGCGATCGCGGTTTCAGTTTGCACGCGCGATCGCAGCCACCAGTTTCCTGCAGCGCTTTCCTCTGGCGATCCCACTTCCTGTAGGGGCGGTGGTTGATGCTCGCGCGGCTTCCTGCGCTGCTGCCGGGGGAGCGGTCCGCCGCGCACTATCGGTTTCCTCGCACGCGTCCCGCCACTGCAGAAGATTCGTGCCGCTCTGCACTCGCTGGGCGTCGTTCTCCTCATTTTTTACTTTTCTTTCGCTTGATGATGCTTACTTCTGTTTCGCCGGAAAGGAGAAGTGACACAAGTGAAAAAAAAAAAAAAAGCTGGTTCTCCCGTAATCGAGAGTAGAGGTAAGCATGGCTACTATCGAAACAGATTGGTTGGTGATGATACTAACCACAGTCTTAAAATTGGTCTAGTGCATGTTCGCAACGGCACACTCCACCACACCAGACCGCACCACACCATACTGTGCACTGGTCCATTGGTTGATAAAAAACTTTCTCCTTCTCTTCCTTTCTGTGAAGAAGGGTGACCAGCAAAGCTGGATATGTGGGCCCCTTAATGGCGATCTGCACCTCTGTCGCGGGTCGGCTCGGCATTGCACTATCTTCGGGATCGGCGCACGTATGGGGAGTGCTTAGCGCCAGCTTGACCTCCGCCGCAAGTCGGGTCGGCATTGCACTATCTTCGGGATCGGCGCGCGTATGGGGAGTGCTTAGCACCAGCTTGACATCCGCCGCAAGTCGGGTCGGCATTGCACTATCTTCGGGATCAGCGCACGTATGGGGAGTGCTTAGCGCTTGCTTGACCTCCGCCGCAAGTCGTGTCGTCATTGCACTATCTTCGGAATCGGCCCACGTATGGGGAGTACTTAGCGCCTGCTTGACCTCCGCGGCAAGTCGGGTCGGCATTGCACTATCTTCGGGATCGGCCCACCTATGGGGAGTGCTTTGCGCCTGCTTGACCTCCGCCGCAAGTCGGGTCGGCATTGCACTATCTTCGGGATCGGCCCACGTATTTTTTATCTTATTATTTTTATTTATACACACTGCAGCCTCGGTGAGGCTATTGCAGGAGTGGGTAGTGAAAAAAAAAAGGAAAGCAAGAAAACGAGATACAGGCACAAGAAAATATGAATATCAAGTATATGTAATTGCTTTCAAAAATTCTTGCATAGGTAAAGAGCGGATGCTTCCAGGCAGTGAATTCCGGCCAGTGGAAAGAAGCTGTGCTTGAACATCTCCGTTCGGCAAAAGAAAGGGATAAGGTTGAGATTATGAGAACTCCTAGTGATAGAAGGTGGACTAAAGTTCAAATAATTATGTAGTGTGTCAAGGCGCTCAGAATGAATCAGCGTGTGTAAAAATTTCATGCATTCTAAGCGGCGGCGAGAAGAAAGAACTCTAAGACCTGTAGCTGTATAATGGGAAGAAGGGGAAAAATCTCGGCTATAGTTGCGAAAAATGAAGCGCACTGATTTCTTTTGGACTGATTCTAACTTTTTAATATCGGATTTCTTATGAGGATTCCATATGATGCAGCCATAATCAAGAATGGGGCGGATAAGTGTTTTATACGTCATCAGTTTGGTATCCTTTGGAGCCTTACGCAATGAACGATGGAGGTAACCGAGACGTCTAAAAGCTTTGTTACATATGATGTCAATGTGTTTCGACCATGACATGTCATGGGAGAAATGAAGACCAAGGTATTTAAATTCGGTTACTCTTTTTAAATCTTGACCATGCAAAGTGTACGTGAAAAGTGATGGAGATGGGCGTCTGGAGAAGGACATGGAAACAGTTTTAGAGAAATTCATGTTCATTTGCCATTCCTTGCACCACCTACAAAATTTTGCAAAGGAGTCATTAAGTAAATCATGATCCATTGGTGTGTTAATACTATGATAGAGGACGCAGTCATCAGCGTAAAGACGAATACTAACGGACACGCAATGCGGCAAGTCATAATATATAATAAGAAAAGAAGCGGGCCTAAAACGGAACCTTGTGGGACGCCGGATGAAACACTGACAGGAGAGGAAATAGAGCCGTTAAATTGCACAGACTGAGAACGCTGGGTTAGGAAGCTGTGTATCCAACCAACCAGAGAAGGATTATTTAGAATGGAGTTAAGCTTGTAGAGGAGTTTTGGGTGTGGGACGGTGTCGAAAGCTTTGGATAAGTCAACAAAAATGCCGTCAATCTGTCCGTCTAAATCTAATGACTGACAAATATCGTGCGTGAATTCGATGAGTTGGGTAGTGGTGCTATATCCGCGACGGAAACCATGTTGGTAATTGGATAGGATATTGTGGCTTTCAAGAAATTCCGTGATGTGTTTAAAAATTATATGTTCGAGTAACTTGCATGAGTGGGAAGTTAATGAGATGGGTCTGTAGTTCTGCAGAAGTTGAGCGTTACCGGATTTGTATATCGGTATGACCGTAGCAAGCTTCCAGGATTGGGGAACAGTGGAGGTGGATAATGATTTACGGAAGGTAACGGAGAGGTATCTGCTTGTCCAAAGGGAGTAGCGAACGAGGAAAGAATTTGGTATGTGATCTGGGCCGCAGCTCTTTTGAGTATCTAAATGGAGGATCATGTTCAGAACACCTGAGCTAGAGACGACGATGTCTTCAATAGGAGGGTATGAGTCACAGCTAAAAGGTGGAAGTGAAGAGTTATCCTGTGTGAACACGGAATGAAAATAGGTGTTAAAAGCGGAAGCAATCGTGAGTGAATCTGAAACTGCCACGTCCTTAACAACTAAACTGTTAGTTGTGCTGTTACTTGGCATTATCGATTTCCAGAACATACGAGGGCTTGTGTTCATTAATTTTGGCAAAGTAACAGCATAGTAGAAATCCTTGGCAGATGTTAGTTTCTGGCGCAGTTCCTTCTTGGAATCATTGAACTCTGCAATTTTATCAGGATTGCCATTTCTTTTAGATTTGCGCAATCGCGAAACACGACGCGATAAATGCAGCAGTCCTCTTGTCATCCACGGTGAATTAACACTTTTCTTTTTTGTTTTCAGGGGAACAAATTGGTTAATACATGTTTCAACAATATTCTCAAAAAACCCTACGGCAACATTGACATCATTGTTCAAAGATAATTCATGAAAGTTCTCAAACGATTCGCTAAGTGTGTCGGTAATTGCAGCATCATCGGCGCGGCTAAAATCACGAAAAGTGCAGTACTCAATCCGCGGTTTGGGAACAATACAGCAAACCGAGAACAGTACGGCTTTGTGGTCAGAAATCCCGTCAGTAACGCAGCACTGGAAGCCACCCTCGAAAAGACTTGAGCCAAGAAAAACTAAATCTAGGACAGCCGTTTCCCTGGTGTTCTCGTGGACAATCTGTTTAAGACCGAGTGATAGGGAGAGGCGCAATAATTTTCTTGAGAGTGACACGTCGCAGCCGGTAATGGTGAGAGAGGGCCAGTGAATGCCTGGTGCATTAAAATCTCCCATAAGTATTATATCTGTATGGGGAGTGCTTAGCGCCTGCTTGACCTCCGCCGCAAGTCGGGTCGGCATTGCACTATCTTCAGAATCGGCGCACGTATGGGGAGTGCTTAGCGCCTGCTTGACCTCCGCCGCTAGTCGGGTCGGCATTGCACTATCTTCGGAATCGGCGCACGTATGGGGAGTGCTTAGCGCCTGCTTGACCTCCGCCGCAAGTAGGGTCGGCATTGCACTATCTTCGGTATCGGCCCACGTATGGGGAGTGCTTAGCGCCTGCTTGACCTCCGCTGCAAGTCGGGTCGGCATTGCACTATCTTCGGGATCGGCGCACGTATATGGAGTGCTTAGCGCCTGCTTGACCTCCGCCGCAAGTCGGGTCGGCATTGCACTATCTTCGGAATCGGCCCACGTATGGGGAGTGCTTAGCGCCTGTTTGACCACCGCCGCAAGTCGGGTCGGCATTGCACTATCTTCGGTATCGGCCCACGTATGGGGAGTGCTTAGCGCCTGCTTGACCTCCGCCGCAAGTAGGATCGGCATTGCACTACCTTCGGTATCGGCCCACGTATGGGGAGTTTTGTGTCTACACACGGACACGATCCCGGGGGAACTAGCCCTTAACAGCGTCGCTGTAAAACTTTCATTGAATGTGAATGTCCTGCAGATTGATGACCCGGGCTGAGGTCCCTCACGTCGGGACGACCGGGCGACACCGCGGTCAAGGCCTTGCCTAGTCGCGGCTTCGCGGGCCTGCTGGACGAACCAGATTTGGTCAGCGAGCGTGGAGCTGTGCAAGGCATCGGCCCACCTCGCCGAGGGAACATCGTGACTAATGCCTTTAGTCTTTGCCCCTTATTCCTGATGCATATTTATTTACTTATTGAAGCTGTCCTTACATGCCTCGTATGAGGCATTGGGTAAGGGGGGTGTTACAGAAGGATTGAAAGAGTATATTGACTATAAGAGGAAATTGTTCTAACGTGTCTGAGAACACATTTAAGTCAAAAGGCGAGTCATGGAGAAAGGCATGGCGGTGCCCTACTTGTAGAACGGGCCGGGCGAGGGGTGTTCAGGAAAGCAAGCCGAGGATTGAAGCTGACTTAGCAACACTCCTGGTTGCTCTGAATGAAAAGGTGGACGGACTTGCAATGCTTAAAGATACTGTTGAAAGTATCGAGAAATCAGTTCAGCTGATGTCAAGTCAGTATGACGAAATTCTGATCCACATGCATCGCCGGGATAAAAAATAGGCGAACTGAAGAAACGTGTTGAAATAATTGAAAGGCAAGAAAAATCTTTGATACCTCCCAGATCATGAAAGAGGTTGACCAGCTAGAACGGCAAAGCAGGAAACGGAATCTCGAGTTTCACGGCATCCCGGTAACTGAAAAAGAAAACCTGTTGTCAAAGGTAAATGAAGTAGCAAGGAAGATTAAAATTCCGGAGTTGACCGATCATGATGTCGCTATTCACAGGCTGCCAGACGCTAAGGACAAGGTGCCAGGAATTATCGTCCATTTCGGAAGGCAGTCGACAAAGGAGGCGTTTATGAAACAAAGAAAGGAGCTAAACACATTGAATGGGCGATGTCACATCCTTGAAAATCTGACGAAAAGAAACAGGACACTTCTTGCGAACTTGAAAGACTGGGCACGAACGCATGGCTTCAAGTATGCGTGGCATCGAAAGGGAAACATATATGTTCGCCAGAAAGACGGTAACAGCGCTATCAACGTCCTCCAGGACTAGGACCTAGATAAGCTCATTTAGTTCGTTCGATCCCTTGTTGTTACCTTGGTCCCACAGTTTACCATGGCTGAATCCGATTATGTTTTGCCTTGAGATCTTGGCAAACAATCTTGTAATCTACATCCTAAATTTTTAAAGTTTTTTCGCTTGAATGTACAGTCCGCCAGAAATAAGGTCGCTCAACTCGAAACGTTATTGTCTGAAATTCAGTCGCACTTCGACTTTGTAATGTTAACGGAAACGTGGTACGTTGACAATTCAAACGCCTTTCAGTTGAAGGAATACAGCAATTTTTATCTCAACAGAACTACTGGCCGTGGGGGCGGTGTAGCAGTGCTTGTAAAAAAACAGTTTTCATGTGAAATCTTGCCGACCTACTCAAGCATCACGCAGACTATGAAATCCTGTCATTAAATATAGACAGAACTATGATTGCTGTTGTTTACAGGCCGCCGAGCGGAGACGCACGCAACTTTATTTTTTTTAGTCTTGACTGGCTTTTGTCGGTGATAATAAGCACACTATTATAATGGGCGCAGACTTCAATGTCAACATGCTTACTGATACTCCCGCTAAAAGGGAAATGGAGCACCTAATTCTGTCCCTTGGATGCCCACAAATGTTATTAGTTCCCCCACCCGAATTACCGCTACATCTGTAACACCACTTGACATATTTGTAACAAATAACTACACACCTTCTTGCAAAGCCGGAGTAATATGCAGTGATGTTAGCGATCACAATGCCATATACATGTACCTTGAAAATAACAATGCACGCCCAACGAGCACACAGCAAGAAATAGCACCTAGAAACTTAGAACTTTTCAGACAGAGAGTAAATAATTTTGATTGGAGCGATGTGCTGTGCGAAACAGAAGCAGATCATGCATACAACTTATTCTTGAGTAGCTTTATGAAATTATATAATGCATCATTTTCTTACAAATACATTACGCAGTAAAAAAATACTTAAGCCCTAGATAACGCCAAGTCTACTTAGTAGAATCCAAGCGAAGGATAGGATGTATAAGAAGTTCTTGGAAACTCGTAATTCTGATCTCTTTAAAACATACAAATGCCTTCGTAATAAACTAACGAAAGATATCAGAACCGCTACAGATGAGTATTATTGCAATTTCTTTTTTAAATCAACCTCTAGGACTGACATGACGTGGAAAAAGTTAAAAAGTGTGCTTAATCCTCCCTCCCTATCAAACCAAGTTATAAAAATTAGTCAGAAAAATGAAGAATTGTCGGGCAGGAAGTTGGCTGATGCGTTTAATGATTTTTTTATTTATCTCCAGAGAGATGATTATAATGGTGATGGCTCTGGACTGCATAAATTGTACCATAGATCAGACATGTTTCCTAAGTCCTGTAACTGAGCCCGAAGTAGAGACCGTATTTCTTTCATTACATAATTCCGGGAGCTGTGATAAAGACGGTATTAAGGTGAAACCTGGGAAATATGTTATTGATGCAATATCACCGTGTCTCACCCATATATATTCAACCTTTGTCTGGCAAATGGTGTCTTTCCTTAGCAAATGCAGATTGCAAGAGTAGCAGTTGTTTATAAGAAAGGTGACAAGAATGACTTTGCAAACTATAGGCCTTTGTCAATACTACCTGTTTTCTCGAAAGGGCTTGAGAAAGTAATTTTGACCCGGATGAATAATTTCTGTAGTACGCATGATATACTGACACCTTCACAATTTGGTGTTCGGAAACACCGGTCCACCGAACTCGTTCTATTAGAACAAAAAGAATACATTCCAAAATCTCTTGATGACATGAATTTAGCTTTAGGAATATATGTAGATCTTTCGAAGGCTTTTGATCACCTGAACAACAAGTTACTTTTAAAAAAGCTTCAAGTATATGGCTTTCGAGGAACGTCATTGACGCTTTTGAGCAGCTATCTCGGAAGTCGACAACAGTATGTTGAAATAAACGGTCACCGATCCAATGTTAAAACTCTCTCTCCCGGGGTGCCGCAAGGCAGCATTTTGGGCCCGTTTCTTTTTAATGTATACGTGAACGAGATAACACAGATAGACAGTGAAATAAAAATGGTCATATATGCTGATGACACCAGATTATTGTTTTCAGCCTCGTCTGCCTCGAACATGGTCATGAAAGTAAATACAGCACTTGGGCAGCTTGAGAAGTGGACAAAATATAACGCTCTAAAAATTAACACTTCGATAACAAAGGCCATTATTTACTGTCCAAAAAACAAGGATGTTGATATTAACGATGATATCATTCTTGATAATTTTAAAATAGAGATAGTAAATTCCTTTAAAGTACTAGGTGTACTTTTCAATGAGAAAATTACATGGGATGACCACACAAATTACGTAGCATCTAAACTGTCACGTGTCATTGGATCGATTTACACTCATAAGCACCTCCTCCCTATAAAAGTGAAATTGCTACTTCACAATTCATCGTTCTGTTCCCATCTAAATTATTGCCGTTTGGTCTGGGGGGAAACATCCTTCACGAATCTAGGAAAATTACACGTTCAGCAGAAAAGAATGCTCAGAATAATATACAATGTAGCATATGAACACCCATCTAAACCGCTCTTTATGAAAGACAACATAATGCCGATTCATGATCTGTACGCATACCGCCTAATTTCTAAATGCATTACCGAGCTCAAAAACAACGTCTCGTTCATTGCACAACTGGCATCACTGCAGAAAAGAAATACCACGTACGCAACCAGAAACACCGATATTTTGCACATACATTCATTCAGAACAGGTTACGGACAACATATGCTCAGAAACACTCTTCCATATTTCTTAAACGTATGCAAAAATTACAACTTTAAATCTCCAACGCATTCGGCCAAAAGATTTGCGTCATTTTGTTTCAGTTATACGCGAAAGGGTGGCACTTTTTGTTTGAAATGTACGACATGACATTATGCACATCGCTTCTTTTTTAATTTGTACATTGGTGTAAAAATTCTCATTTGTTTGTGCATTGTGATATTCCTTTTTGTCTGTGCTCATATGCTTGCACTGTTGGCCTTTTTTTTGTCTAAACATTATGTATGTGTATCGGGGAGGCGAGAGCCCGTCAAGCTGGAAATCTTGCTTTTTCTCTCTGCCTCCCACATCCTTGGGATGGAAAATCAAGGCACTATTATTATATAGGGCATGTAACAAAACATAATAGACATATATTATTAATAGACAGTGGAAAAATGTATACACATGTTATACAAGTATTAAAGCATTGTACAAAAATAACAGGGTCGGCAATGTACATATTAGAAAAAAGACAAATGGTACAGTTCTTTCGATAAACAATGTAAAAAAAATGTTGCCACTCCAGTACAAATACTAAACAATACTAAAACATACAAGAATAATAAGCGAAATAATGAGCTCATAAACAAGAAAGCACATAACTGGAAAACAGAAGAAAAAAAAACACCCGCCGTGGTTGCTCAGTAGCTATGGTGTTAGGCTGCTGAGCACGAGGTTGCGGGATCGAATCCCGGCCACGGCGGCCGCACTTCGATGGGGGCAAAATGCGAAAACAACCGTGTGCTTAGACTTAGGTGCACGTTAAAGAACCCCAGGTGGTCGAAATTTCCGGAGTCCTTCACTACGGCGTGCCTCATAATCAAAAAGTGGTTTGGAACGTAAAACGCCATAATTTAATTTTTAACAGAAGAAAATGCATCATGCACTTTATTGAAGTTAGACGGTGGAATATGAACTGATTAGCTGACGGAATTTATCCTGATTAGATTCGGAGACGATGAAATCAGGAAGAGCGTTCCACAATCGAATGGAACGAGGAAGCGCCGACCAATTGAATGCATGAGTGTTCCCGTAGATGCGCGTGAAGCTGAGATGATATAATCTGCGAGATGTGCAAGGTGTGACTTGAAGCCGTAAAGAAGATTTCTTCACCGTATGAACATACTAGTGAAATAATGATATGAGCGCAAAATTACGTCGAGTACTTAGTGGATGAAGTGAAATACCAAGTTTCATTGGTGAGATGCTTGAATTGTAGGTGCAGTTACGTGAGATAAACCTGGCGGCCCTATTTTGAACTGATTCTAATAAGCTGATTAGGTTGTTATGATGGGGTGACCAGATTGGAGAGGCAAATTCGAGCTGGGGGCGAACAAACGTCTGATAAGCTAGCTTGCGGATGTTGGAGGGCGAATCACATTGGTTTCGGCGTAAGTACCCCAGTGATTTTGAAGCATTAGCACATATAGTAGTAACGCGATGGGTCCAGGAAAGGCTTGGCGCGAGATTAATGCCTAAGTATTTGTAGGAAGTAGTTGCACAAATTTCCTTATTGTTTACGTTATATTGGAAATTAGAGATTGAGTGTTTAAGAGTGAAGGACATTACATTTAGATGAATTAAGCGTCATTAACCAAGTGTTAACACCAATCCAAAATAAGCTGAGGGCCGTTTTGAAGAATGAGGTGGTCATCGGGGCTGGTTATAGGGCGGTAAATAATGCAGTCGTCTGCGAATATTCGCACTCGGGATGCTAAGTTATTAGGAAGATCGTTAATATATATTAAGAATAGTAGCGGCCCAAGAACGCTACCTTGTGGCACGCCGGAAGTGACATAGGGAATGAGCAAATAAAGATTGTTAACGATTATAAATTGTCGGCGATTAGAAAGAAAGTTACGGAGCCAAGTTAGTGTCATTGAATCCAATCTCTGTGAGTTTAACTTTGAAATCAGGCGGCAATGGGCTACGCGATCAAACGCCTTGGAAAAGTCAAGGAGTATGCTATTAATTTGTACATTATGGTCCATGTCTAAATGCAGGTCAGTCGTGAATTCTAAAAGCTGTGCCTCACATGGCAAACCCTTCCTGAACCCGTGCTGATTGGTGAAAAAAAAGTTGTTTGATTCCAGATGGTTGTATATGTGAGAAGCCATTACCGCATTTACTCGATTCTAAGCACCCCTTTTTTTCACGATCGCGATGCCCAAAGTGAGGGGTGGGTGGGTGTGTGTTTAGATTCGAAAAATCTAGAATGAACCCCCCCCTCCCTCTTTTCGCTGCGACATCACGACGAGACGGGTGCGAGAAATAACATTTTATTTTGCAAACATTCAAAAGAAAAATTGGTGCAGACAGTGAACCCACCGCTTGTGTAGGATGCTCAGTCACTATCACTGCCACTCGAGTTCGCCGCACCGCTTGAACCGTTGCTCTCGGTATCCCACAGCACGTCGTCTTCCGTTCCGTCAAGTTGTTTGTGATCGAGCACTTATTAAATGATTTGACCACAACGTCCACGTGGACCCTCTTCCACGCGTCCGAAATCCACATTGCGATGGTTGATGGGGACGCTTTCTGCAGCTTTCCCGTCGGCGTCTTCTTCCGGTCAGGGTTTCGCACCCACTCTTCGTACTCCTGTCGGAGACTGGCTTTGACGGGCTTGTTGACTGAAACGTCGAGAGGTTGCAGCACTGGCGTCATGCCACCCGGAATCACAACTACGTCGCTATTGATGTTCCGAAGCTTTGTCTTTACCTCCGGGGTCAGATGGCCGCGAAACGCGTCCAACAGAAGCATCGACCGCGTGCCTGCAGGTCCGCCGAGCAATGATTACAGAGTGAGCAAGCGCGTTTGGCGGCCTTGGCTACGCGCTCTTCCTAACAAATAGGGGGGTGCTCAGATTCGCTTGCAAACTTTTTTCCTAACTTTTTCGCGAAAATAGAGGGGGGGTGCTTAGAATCGCGGGGTGCTTAAAATCGCGAAAATACGGTATATGCTCGAGCATTTTACAACAAATACACGTGTGTAAAATAGGCCGGTAGTTATCTGGTGAGTACCTTTCACCGTTTTTGAATATGGGAACTACTTTCAAAGTCTTCCAATCTGACGGGAGCGCTCCTGAAGTTAGTGACTGTCTGAGGTCGGGATATAATATTTTGCTAGAAGTGATAATGGGTGTTCTTTAGTATTTTGGAATTAATCTCATCGACGCCACAAGAATGCGATAACTTAAGATTGTTTACAATGTGATTAGTGTCGCGGTTCGGAGAGATAATCTGCCAGAACATTTAGGGTTGGATTTGAAAAGACATGGAAGGTCATATGAAAAATATTTGTCTTTAGCAGCGGATAAAGCGGAGTTGCAGTTTTTTAAACACTGATTGTATTTTTCCCAAGCCGATGGGGTGTCCGATCGTTTAGCACTACAGTATAAGCGTTTCTTTTTGTTTCGAAGACGCCAAAGGAAACAGGCGAACCATGGACTCGATTTATCATTGGATATTGTGATTACTGGGATGTGCTAGTTTATTAATGAACGTAATTTGTCTCAAAATAGTACCCAGTTTTCCTCGACCATTGTACTGTAAAAGGAAGGAAGAAATGCATTGTTGAAAAAAAGAAATCTAGGTCAGCATTAATGGTAGCATAGTCACCCTTGTTATAGTCTCGAATGGTTTTTTTTACTATACCCTTATATGGTAACGGAATATTAAGGGTTAATTGGAGTAGATTATGGTCGCTAAAACCATCCAAGTATGTTATTTGCTGTACCGTTTCAGGGTTGGTTGACAGTCTTAAACATCAGATGCGTTCTATTGACACAACTATCTCTGATTTGAGCAAGCGCGTAGCAGATCTAGAAAGTGTTTTCCAGGGTATTTCAACTCTCAAAATTGATCTGCAGTCTGCCCAATCTGTATCCGCTAAGACTGCTGCTCTTGTTACTAACCTTGAAGCTCGGTTGGATGACGCCGAAAATAGGTCACGCCGCAACAATTTGATATTTTATGGCCTTTCGGATTCTAATTCGCGCGAAACGTTCGTTGAATCGGAAGAATTGCTAATCCGCCATTGTCGTGACAAATTACGCATAACCTTGGACCCATGTCAAATTGAGCGTGCACATCGTCTGGGCCGCTACGAAGATGGCCGTCAGCGGCCGATTATAGTTAAATTTTTGTCCTGTAAAACAAAAGAAACTGTCCTCTCAAACGGGCCCAAGTTAAAGGGCACCAATTTTAGCATTGGAGAAGACTTTTCCCTTCCAGTTCGTAAAGCACGCAAACACCTTGTAGCATTTGCAAAAGCAAAAACCGGACCGTTCTCCCTGCGATACAAGACTTTGTTTCTCGGAAAGAAACGCTACACTTTCGATGCCACCACAGAAACAGTTACGGAAATAGCATAGCGCTTACCTCGCCATCGTCACAAACCTAATCTGTGCGATACCGCCCCTCGAGAGAATATTTGCCTCTCGGTTATCTACACCAACATACGCAGCCTGCTTCCAAAGAGCGATCTTGTGTCCAGCCTCGTGTCTTCAACGGGCAGCAACCTGCTCATCTTAACAGAGACCTGGCTGACTGATAACATAAGTGACGCTGAAGTTCTTTGTAACCTACCTAACTTTAATCTTTTCCGCACTGATCGCACAAACTCTCGAGGGGGTGGCGTCCTTATTGCTACAAGCAATAAGCTACAGTGTTCCCACGTAAACATCTCATCAGACCTCGAAATATTATGGCTCCTTTGTCGCGCCACACCAGTATCTATATTAATTGGCGTTTGTTATAGACCCCCTCACAATAGCCCCGAATTCCCCCGTAAATTTCACAACATTTTAACGAACTTAAAACTAGACACCCTAAGGCACACATTCTTCTTTTTGGGGATTTTAACTATCCTGGCATAGATTGGTGTGCCCCTAATTATCCTATTTTTAGACAGGATGAATCCCGTGAATTTATGGATGTCTGCTTAACTTTTAACCTAGCCCAACTAGTAACCCAGCCTACACGCATCGCCGGAGATACTGCTAACATTCTTGACCTCATACTATCTAGCCACCCCGACAGCCTGAACACTATTACTTATCTCCGTGAAATCAGCGATCATAAAGTCATTCATGCATGCTTTAAGTTCACCCCAATAACAAAAGCAACTTGCCAAAAAACAATTTCTCTCTACAACAAAGGAAACTATGAGGCCTTCAACGCAGAATTGGAGGCCTTTTTTCCATCATATCAGGGGTCATTTGACGAACAAGACATCCACACAAATTGGTCAATGTTTAAACATAAAATGAATGAATTGACTAATAAATATATTCCCAAATGCAGCTTCCGCGCTAACCACCACAAGCCATGGTTCACCAAGACACTGGGAAGATTAGAAAATAAAAAGAAACGCCTTTTCCGTAGTGCTAAACTGAGCAGAACAGACTGCGCATGGGAAAAATATTACGCTGCTGAAGAGGCGTATTTGGCCGCAGTAAAAAACGCTAAACATTCCTTTTACCACATCGATTTGCCAAACATACTTACAGATAACCCGACTAAATTCTGGCAGCTTTTAAACCCCCAATCTTCGCGCGTTGTTACCCTGGCTGACGATTCTGGACGTGTTATTTCAGACGTTGAGTGCGCTAACATATTTAATTCTGCCTTCGCATCTGTATTCACTAAAGAACAAAAGCCACCACCCCTCATGACAGCCAGTGACCCCACAATTGCAATGCCAGCCGTTACATTCTCAGAAACCGGCATATCCCTTCTTATAGATAAGTTAAAACTTTCTTCATCTACCGGCATTGATGCAATCAACACAAAGGTCTTAAAAAACACTCGCCACTCGTCTACCAAGTTTTTATGCTTGCTATTTTCGCAGTCCATTTCTACAGGTATCATACCCCACGACTGGAAAGTGGGGAAGGTCGTCCCAGTCCACAAGTCCGGTAAAAAAGATTCACCACTTAACTACCGCCCCATATCACTTACCAGCATACCCTGCAAGCTCATGGAACACGTCATTTACTCTTTAACAATGCAGTTTCTGGACTCAAATAATTTCTTTCACTCATCACAGCATGGATTTCGTAAAGGTTACTCCTGTGAGACTCAACTAGCCATTTTCGTTCACGACCTGCATGCCAACCTTGACGCTAATCTCCAAACCGACGCAATCTTCCTCGACTTTGCTAAGGCATTTGACAAGGTACCCCATAACCGCCTATTTCTGAAACTTTCCAGCCTAAACTTGCATTGTGACATACTAGCATGGATAAAGGAATTCTTGACTCACCGCTCCCAATCAGTCATCATTAATAAACAAATGTCTAACTTACTACCAGTTTCCTCAGGGGTACCCCAAGGATCCGTCCTTGGGCCTCTTTTGTTTTTAATTTATATTAACGACCTACCTCAGAAATTAGATTGTCATATTCGGATGTTTGCCGACGATTGCGTTATTTACAAAACAGTTACTGACACCTTTAACCAACAATCCCTACAAAATAACCTAAATCTGGTAGAAAACTGGTGCAACGACTGGCTAATGACACTTAATATAAACAAATGCAAATATATATCTTTCCACCATCACAGTAATCCTCTCCAGTTTCCCTACACTATCTCTAACGTTCCTATTGACTCTGTCCAATCATATAAATATCTCGGTGTTCATCTTAGCCATGATCTTACGTGGAATAGCCATATCGCGAATATTATTTCATCTGCTAACAAAACGCTTGGCTTCCTAAAGCGTCATCTCCACTCTGCCCCCCTGCATGTTAAGCTACTCGCATACAAATCACTAGTTCGATCAAAATTAGAATACGCATCGCCCATCTGGTCCCCGAAACAAGTATACCTTGCTAATTCACTTGAATCAGTTCAAAACAGGGCAACTAGATTCATTCATTCCTCGTACTCTTTTGATATCAGCATATCATCTCTGAAATCGCAGTCCAGCCTACCTACTCTTGCACTTCGTCGCCACATTTCTAGTTTGAGCTTATTTCACAAATTCTTTTATTCCGAGCTATCACAGGAACCCTACATCTGCCCTCCCCCACCACGTTTCTCTCTTCGCACCGGACATCAGCAGCAGGTGTCTCGACCACGAGCACACACAAAAACTTTTGCTTCGTCATTCTTCCCCCGGACTGCTTGCGACTGGAACGACCTTCCCCAAGAACTTGCTGCCATCACATGCCCATCTATGTTCCTTAACCAAATTACGCGTGCGCTTGCATCACAATAATCATTTTTGTTTGTATAACTCGTTCAACATTTTTCTGTTTACTGTTGTTAACCTATATGTGTCCCACCCCTTATGTAATACCCTCACATGAGGGTCTTTAAGGAAATAAAGTGAAGTGAAGTGAAGTCTCGGTGAAGTTGAAGAGTAGGGTTAAACTAACGAATTCTAATGACACTCGACAGGTAGAGGTTAGCTTTGCCCAGTCGACGTGCGGAAAATTAAAATCCCCTAATAGATAAATTATATCCGCTGGGCATACCTTCATTGCAGTAGCAACACTGTTGCGAAGGTCGGTGACAAATGTTTGGTGTGAATCAGTAGGATGGTAACAGGCACCAATGGGTACTTTCGTAGAACGGGTTAGACAGGCGGCCCAAACGATATCGAGATATGAACGCACAAGTTTCCTGTCACAGACAAAACCTCATTGCAAGTCTCGTCTCGGTCAACCAACCATCTGTAGTGTGCCAGACGTTACCGGCTTGGACGCTGTCGTGCGCGACCGGCGCTACCGGCATGCCGGACGCGCCGCGGACCTCACAGACCACTGGCGTTGAAAATAGCACAGGCGACTCTGTCTCAGCGCCAAAAGATGACAAGATGACAAGATCTGCCTTTGAACGTCGCTATTTAAAATGAGACATGAAACTTCAGCGTACTAGAAGTTACAGCTTGAGTTATATTGTGAGCAAACATTCGGAAGAACTCGGAAGCAATATTTTTGTAACTTGTTTGGGAAGTAACTAACGTATATAATGCGGTCTTGACTAGCTGCCGGATGTTCTCGTTTGAGTGCCCAGATAACGCCTCTGGCTTTTGGTTCAAGGTCACTTGAAGGTCGCCGTCAACGGGAGCTAAATGTATTTCATGCTTAAATGAAAGAAAGAAAAGAACGAGATCAGCAAACTTGAGCTATGCCTTCCTCCGGTGGCGCTGAACTCATTTACCGCGGCAGCAGACATCGCCATCTTCTCAGCTGAACCACTCTTGCGACGCACGAAGCGTCGTCCATGTTCGTTGCGGTGTTGCTTGTTGTGGCCTCCGAAATAGGTGCACATAAGTTGCCATGCACTGTCCGATTGCCTGCGATGCTCGGAACCTATAGCAAAAACTACCGAACACTGAGCATAAGCCCATAGCGCAATGGCACCACGCCCAACCTCTAACTGCACATTGCCGAATGTACGGGAGTTCGAATCCGATTGGCAATGTTGGACAAAGTATAGTTTTGATTTGCCTTATATCGAGGGTGGAGCTGATGATGAAGGCAGCCCGGTGACGACGACAGCTCCAGCTCATCTTTGCACAACAATTCAGGGACACAGCAGTAACAATTATCAGAAGCAGAGTACTCTGCACAGCACATCGTCTTTCAGCTGTGTCTTATGGTGTGGACGTCAACAACGGTCGTGTATTCTTACAGCATATGCTATGAATATTTCTTACCGTATCTCCAGAGGACCGAGTTACAGGTGGCCAACAGTCAGGTCGCTTCCTGCATAAAGTTCCTCCAAGAAGCTGAGATTCTTTACGGTGCGGTGCTAGCTACGAAACTTCAGGTTACGCACCTACATTCAAGGCATAGACAGCGGGCGAATTTTAATTTACTTTTAACACGAATATCATTCTTTGCCTACTTCAGCCGTTTGTAATCTATCTATCTATCTATCTATCTATCTATCTATCTATCTATCTATCTATCTATCTATCTATCTATCTATCTATCTATCTATCTATCTATCTATCTATCTATCTATCTATCTATCTATCTATCTATCTATCTATCTATCTATCTATCTATCTATATGTCACGTGGTAGTGACGGTGAAGAAAGCAATACGGTGGAATACAAAACTAGCTTTTATTGGGCGAACCTGTGCCCACAAAAACAGGCTACACTTATAGCACAACGATAGCGGCGAACACGGTCGGCGATCGTCGGAAATCTCATCAGCGGGTCAAGCGCGTCGGCTTTTATAGAGCAGTCGTCAAATGTTCCACACTAATCGTTCGGACCCGCGTGCCCTCCACAAAGTTCTACACCATTCGCGTCAGGTGATGAAATCAGATAACATAAGGTTCGGCGACAACAGACAGCGGACAAAAGCATCGATAACTTTCCAGAAACTTCGGATACATACAGGCGCGTCCCACGCTGTGCGATTACATCTGTTAGGCGGCGCCCGGTAAAGATAAGTACACGTGTCAATACCCCCCTCTTAAGAAGCATCGTCCCGATGCTACAAATATAGAGAGCGAAACACAAAAGGACACTTATTAAACATAACAAAACAACGAAAAGAAACAAAGTCCAAAGGTCAGTTACGCGAAGCCCCAAAGTTCACTAACGCTGGTAGTACGGCTTGAGTCGCACAACGTGGACTATTTCAGGTCGTGAGCGGCGCCGCTGTGATAGCGAAATGCCGTCTGGCACGACCTCATAGTCCAGTGCGTCAATACGTGGGATGATCTTGTACGGTCCGAAACAGCGACGCAAAAGCTTCTCGCTCAGTCCTCGTCGGCGTATAGTGGTCCAAACCCAAACACGGTCACTGGGCTGGTACTCGACGAAGTGTCGTCGGAGGCTGTAGTGTCGGCTGTCGGTCCTCTGCTGGTCCTTGATTCGCAGGCGGGCGAGCTGTCGGGCTTCTTCGGAGCGCTGGAGATAGGTAGCGACGTCAAGATTTTCCTCGTCAGTGACGTGCGGCAGCATGGCGTCGAGCGTCGTCGTCGGGTTCCTGCCGTAAACCAGCTTAAATGGCATGATCTGTGTTGTTTCTTGCACCGCCGTGTTGTAAGCGAATGTTACGTACGGCAGGACCGCATCCCACGTCTTGTGCTCGACGTCGACGTACATTGCTAGCATGTCGGCGAGGGTCTTGTTCAGGCGTTCCGTGAGACCATTCGTCTGCGGATGGTAGGCAGTTGTCCTCCTGTGACTTGTCTGGCTGTATTGCAGATTGGCTTGCGTGAGCTCTGCTGTAAAAGCCGTTCCTCTGTCGGTGATGAGGACTTCTGGAGCACCATGTCGCAGCAGGATGTTCTCGACGAAAAATTTCGCCACTTCGGCTGCGCTGCCTTTCGGTAGAGCTTTAGTTTCAGCGAAGCGGGTGAGATAGTCCTTTGCCACGACGATCCCCTTATTTGCGGATGTTGATGTCGGAAACGGTCCTAACAAGTCCATTCCGATCTGCTGAAAAGGTCGGTAAGGAGGCTTGATCGGCTGTAGTAATCCCGCTGGCCTTGTCGGTGGTGTCTTGCGTCGCTGACAGTCTCGGCATGTCTTGCCGTAACGGGCGTCATCGGCGGTTACGTGCGGCCAGTAATACCTTTCTTGTATCCTCGATAGCGTCCGGGAGAAACCGAGGTGCCCAGCGGTCGGATCGTCATGTAGGGCGTGCAGTACTTCTGGACGCAGCGCCGACGAAACAACAAGAAGGTAGTTGGCGCGCACTGGTGAGAAGTTTTTTTTTTTTGCGAGTAGGTTGTTTTGAAGCGAGAACGAAGACAATCCTCGCTTAAATGCCCTATGAACAACGTCGGTGTGCCCTTCCAAATACTCGACGAGGTTTTTCAACTCAGGGTCTGCTCGCTGCTGTTCAGCGAAGTCTTCCGCGCTTAAAATGCCAAGGAAGGCGTCGTCATCCTCGTCATCTTGCGGCGGCGGTTCAATGGGGGCGCGTGATAGGCACTCGGCATCTGAGTGTTTTCGTCCGGACTTCTATGTTACAGTGATGTCGTATTCTTGTAGTCTGAGGCTCCACCGTGCCAGCCGTCCTGAAGGGTCCTTCAAGTTAGCTAGCCAACACAACGCGTGATGGTCGCTGACCACTTTGAATGGTCTGCCATAGAGGTAAGGCCAAAATTTCGCTGTAGCCCAAACGATGGCGAGGCATTCCTTTTCGGTTGTAGAATAATTGCCTTCCGCTTTTGACAACGACCGGCTAGCGTAAGCTATCACGTGTTCATGTCCATCTTTTCTCTGGACTAGGACGGCACCGAGACCTAGGCTACTGGCGTCAGTGTGTATTTCGGTATCGGCGTGCTCGTCGAAGTGCGCAAGTACGGGCGGCGACTGCATGCGTCGTTTGAGTTCTTGAAATGCGTCGGCCTGCGGAGTTTCCCACTTGAACTCGATGTCACGTTTAGTTAGCTTTGTCAGCGGCTCAGCGATGCGTGAAAAGTCCTTGACAAATCGCCTGTAGTAGGCACACATGCCAAGAAATCTACGCACTGCCTTCTTGTCGATGGGCTGCGGGAACTTTGCAATGGCAGCTATCTTCTGCTGGTCGGGGCTGACTCCAGACTTGCTGATGACGTGGCCTAGGAACAGAAGCTCATCGTAAGCGAAGCGGCACTTTTCTGGCTTCAGAGTAAGCCCTGATGACTTGATGGCCTCTAGTACTGTTGCAAGCCGCCTAAGGTGATCGTCGAAATTTCCGGCGAAGACAACGACGTCATCCAAGTAAACGAGACAGGTCTGCTACTTCAATCCTGCTAAAGCCGTGTCCATCACGCGTTGGAACGTTGCAGGCGCCGAGCACAGTCCAAATGGCATAACCTTGAACTCGTAGAGGCCGTCCGGGGGGATGAAGGCGGTCTTTTCGCGATCTCTTTCGTCGACTTCTATTTGCCAATAGCCAGACTTCAGGTCCATCGACGAGAAGTATTTAGCGTTGCAGAGCCGATCCAATGCGTCGTCTATCCGTGGGGGGGGGGTATACGTCCTTTTTCGTGATCTTGTTCAGACGACGAAAATCGACGCAGAAACGTAGGGTTCCGTCCTTTTTCTTCACCAGGACAACAGGGGATGCCCACGGGCTTTTCGACGGCTGGATGATGTCGTCGCGCAGCATTTCGTCGACTTGTTCTCTTATAGCTTCACGTTCTCGCGGCGAAACTCGGTAAGGGCTCTGGCGGAGTGGTCGAGCGCACTCCTCGGTGATTATGCGATGCTTGGCGACTGGTGTTTGTCGAATCCTCGATGACGTCGAAAAGCAGTCTTTGTATCGTCGGAGCACACTTCTCAGCTGCTGTTGCTTAATCACGGGGAGACTTGGATTAATCTCGTAGTCTGGTTCGGGAACCATGGTCGTCGGGGTAGATGCGGCGGAGTCCGAGAGGACAAACGCGTTACTGGTTTCCAGAATTTCCTCGATGTACGCGATCGTCGTGCCCTTGTTGATGTGCTTGAACTCCCAGCTGAAGTTTGTCAGCAACACTTCAGTTTTCCCTTCATGCAGTCGAGCGATCCCTCTTGCGACGCAAATTTCACGGTCTAGCAGTAGACGTTGGTCGCCTTCGATGACGCCTTCTACGTCAGCGGGTCTTTCGGTGCCGACCGAAATAACAATGCTGGAGCGAGGCGGGATGCTCACTTGATCTTCGAGCACACTCAAGGCGTGGTGACTGCGAGGGCTTTCCAGCGGCATCGCTTTATTTTCCGACAGCGTTATTGACTTCGACTTCAAGTCGATGATTGCGCCGTGTTGGTTCAGGAAGTCCATACCGAGAATGACGTCTCGTGAACACTGTTGGAGAATAACGAAGGTGGCAGGGTAAGTCCGGTCATGAATGGTTATTCTTGCCGTGCGGATTCCAGTCGGCGTGATGAGGTGTCCTCCAGCGGTCCGAATTTGAGGGCCTTCCCATGCAGTTTTAACTTTCTTCAACTGCGCGGCGATGGGTCCACTCATGACGGAGTAATCGGCTCCTGTGTCCACTAAAGCGGTAACTGCGTGGCCGTCGAGAAGCACGTCGAGGTCGGTGGTTCTTTGTCTGGCATTGCAATTAGGTCTTGGCGTCGAATCACGGCTGCGTCCTGTTGAACTGAAGCTGGAACGTCGCGT
This sequence comes from Dermacentor variabilis, assembly GCF_050947875.1. Classification (NCBI taxonomy): domain Eukaryota; kingdom Metazoa; phylum Arthropoda; class Arachnida; order Ixodida; family Ixodidae; genus Dermacentor; species Dermacentor variabilis. The sequence goes on along the minus strand of NC_134569.1, from coordinate 13,981,378 downwards.
CGTCAAGTCGTCTTTCGTCGGTGTAGTCTTGGCTTCCTGACTTCTTCGGGACGGCGGCGTGTCGTTATTATGTCGTCGAGACGGTCTCTTCGTCGTTTTCGTCGGCGGCGGAGGATCTTCGTCAGTTCGACGAACAGCAACCGCACCTCCATCGGTTGCTGTTTTTAGTTTTCCGGATATGGGCTCGCTGACCGGCCCCGGGCTGGGCCAGTGTATGGTCGGCGCTGCGGCGACAGGTAGCGGCCTGGTGACGGCGAACGGGACGGTCGTCGAGGGCTCCACTGAGTAGCGGCGAGGTAGTCGGCGATGTCACGAGGGCGTTCACCTTCCCGAGGGCACGGTGCATCGACCGTTAACCCTCGCCATCCCAGGTCGTGGTATGGGCATCGGCGGTACACATGACCGGCTTCGCCGCAGTGGTAGCAGAGCGGGCGGTGGTCGGGGGCTCGCCAAATGTCCGTCTTCCTCGCGTAGATGCGCTGGGCGACGGGTGGGCGTGCTGGCGGCGGCGGCGGTGGACGACGGAATTGCGGCGTTACAGGGCCCTGACGTTGTTGCGGAGGTGGACCTTGACGTCGGGCGACGGCGGCGTGGGTCATCGCTTCCGGCTGAGTTTGCGGTGATCGTGGTTTCACCTCAGGGACTTCAAGCGATCGCTGAACCTCTTCTTTGACGATTTCAGCGATTGGATCCACTTGGGACTGCGTCCTTGGGTAGAACTTCTGCAGCTCCTCCCGTACGACCGCTCTGATAGTCTCGCGTAGATCGTCCGTAGCCAGTGATTGAACCCCGGCATAGTTTGTAGAGTTCGTGCGGCGATCGAATTGCCGGTTTCGGATCTCGAGTGTCTTCTCAATGTTTGTCGCCTCATGAAGAAACTCTTTGACGGTCTTCGGTAGGCTTCTTACCATTCCGGCGAAAAGTTCCTCCTTTACACCACGCATCAGTAGGCGGACTTTCTTCTCCTCGGCCATATCCGGGTTGGCGTGGCGGAACAAACGGCTCATTTCTTCCGTAAAGCTGGCAACGTTCTCGTTTGGTAGCTGCACTCGCGCGTCCAGCATAGCTTCGGCGCTTTCCTTGCGCACGACGCTTGTAAAGGTGCGCAGGAAGCCGCTACGGAACAGGTCCCACGTTGTCAAGGTCGACTCCCTGTTCTCAAACGACGTTCTGGCGGCGTCTTCTAAGGCGAAGTAGACATGCCGCAGCTTGTCGTCGGAGTCCCAGTTGTTGAATGTCGCGATTCCTTCGTAGGTCTCCAGCCATGATTCCGGGTCTTCAGTCGCTGCTCCATGGAAGGTTGGTGGGTCCCGAGGTTGTTGTAGGATAGCGGGGGACGCTGGGGCAGCCATTGGGGTTGTCTTGACCACGATCTTCTTTGTCATCTCAGGTAGAAGTCCGTGTTCTGGGGGCAGTCCTTGCAGTCTGCGGCTAGCACGCTGGTCTTGGGCGATATTGGTTTTGTCCTCGGGCTTCGGGCTTGGATCGCGGCTTTGCAGGGCGTTCGGTACATGAACGCACAAGCACCTCCACCAGATGTCACGTGGTAGTGACGGTGAAGAAAGCAGCAATACGGTGGAATACAAAACTAGCTTTTATTGGGCGAACCTGTGCCCACAAAAACAGGCTACACTTATAGCACAACGATAGCAGCGAACACTGTCGGCGATCGTCGGAAATCTCATCAGCGGGTCAAGCGCGTCGGCTTTTATAGAGCAGTCGTCGAATGTTCCACACTAATCGTTCGGACCCGCGTGCCTTCCACAAAGTTCTACACCATTCGCGTCAGGGGATGAAATCAGATAACATAAGGTTCGGCGACAACAGACAGCGGATAGAAACATCGATAACGTTCCAGAAACTTCGGATACATGCAGGCGCGTCCCACGCTTTGCGATTACATCTGTTAGGCGGCGAAACGTGGCTGCCCGATAAAGATAAGTACACGTGTCACTATCTATCTATCTATCTATCTATCTATCTATCTATCTATCTATCTATCTATCTATCTATCTATCTATCTATCTATCTATCTATCTATCTATCTATCTATCTATCTGTTTACGCTGATGCAGTGGCCTAAGTTGTCTTGAGTGAGTGAGTGAAGAAACTTTATTGCATGTCCGGCGAGGACGCGAACTCGTCGCGCACCCGGCTAGTCCCACGTTGGGACCGGTAGGTCTAGCCCACCGGCCCGGTCGCGGGCACGCCGGACAGCCAGGATTCGCTTTCTAGAGCGGGGCTACGCAGAAGCGAGTCCCACTCCTCCTTGATGAACTTGGGGTTTGTCGACCCGTACTCCCAGAGCATGTGCGCTAGAGTGGAGGTCTTCCCGCAGGAGGGCAGGCGTCGTCCCGATACACGTCCGGGTAAGCCTCATGGAGAACGGACAGACTTGGATACGTGCTGGTTTGCAGAAGCCTAAGCGAAATGGCTCGCGCCCTTTTCAACCTGGGGTGAGGGGGTGGAAAGACCCTTCTAGACATGTAGCAGAATGTAATACTCTCGTTATGAGTAGCGGGAGCATCCCCGTGGCCGTAGGGAGGAGGGGAATCGGTGCTTCTTGCAGAGGAAGCGCGGTCGGTGAGGTCACGCGCAGCCTCGTGAACAGACTTATTGATGTTCGGGGGAGCACCATCGACCGACCCCACGTGAGTGGGAAACCAGTGGATTGAATGAATCGTGAGAGCATATGGACTCGAGCCGCTAAGAAGACGACCAGCTTGCTTGGCGATGCAACCCTTCTAAAAAGCCCTAACTGCCGTTTTGGAATCACTATAGATCTCGGACCCACGACCGTCTAGCAGGGTGAAAGCGATAGCGGCTTGCTCGGCGACTCCGGGGTCTGAAGTGAGACTCGAGGCGCTATTGGAAAGCTTGCCGCTCGAGTCGACCAAAACGACGGCAAAGATCTTCCAGTCGCTGTACTCCGCGGCGTTGACGAAGCTTGCTCTAATGTCTTGTTGTTTGATCTGTTTGAGGATGGCTGCTGCTCTGGCCTTGCGTCTGCCCTTGTGGACGGGATGGATGTTTCGGGGCACAGGGACCACTTCGAACTTGTCTCGAATGCACCTAGGAATCGGGGTACCGACCATCGGGAATCCCGCAGTGTGGTGACTCAGCTCTTCGAGGATGCGTTTACCTGCCGCTGTGGTGGCCAGGCGAGTGAGTTGCGCGTGTTTTTGGGCTTCGGCAATCTCCTCGGCGGTGTTATGTTCCCCCCAGCTTAGGGAGATCCTCGGTATAGGTCCTGATGGGTAGCCCGAGAGCCCTTTTGACTACTTTGCGGATGAGAGCGTTGGGCTTCTCTCGCTCCGCTCTGAGCCAGTTGTGCATAGAAATGGTTGTACGTGAAGTGGCATAGTACGAAGGCATTGATCAGCCTGAGGAGATTGTTTTTCTTCATGCCTCGGTGCCGGTTTGCGATTCTGCGAAGGAGGCGGAAAGCGTTGTCCTTCTTAGCGATGATCTTGCGGAGAGCCGTTCCGTTCCCGCCGTTAAATTCGACAAACATGCCCAGGACCCGTCGTGGTCGATCTATTGTCGTCATTCCAGCTTCGTGATCTTGCTATCGTCATGACGTCGTCGTCGCGCCTTCTATGCCGACCCAGCGGCCAAGCTTTCTAACAGCTTGGGCCACCAAATATGGGCAAGTAGTCGTGATGCCGTAGTGGTCGTTGCATCGTCTTGATTCAAGCTTTGTCATCCGTCTCTCGTCATACCTTCGTCATACCATCGTCGTCACGCGGTCGTTTAATGATTGTCATCACATCAGTAACATAATTCCATTGTTGTCAAGCCGTCGTCGCCACACCGCCTTTGTCGTTCCATTGACGTCAATCTTTCTTCGTCATTTTATTATATAATCATACTGTCGTCTTTCATTCATGATTAAGTCGCTTTTGTCAAGATCGCGAGACAGTTGCTATCATGCATCCATTGCCACACCGTCGTCGTCATGCCCTCGTGGTTGCGCCATTGTCATCGCACCAGCTTCGTCATCCAACGTTCGTCATGCCGTCGTCGTCACGCTTAGTCATTTCATAATACAACGATTGTTACACCATTGTCATAATGCACTTGTCGTCATCCTATTGTCCTCATGTGGTTGTCAGGCCACACAGTCATCGTCATGCATTCCTTGTCATACCATCTTCGTGATGCCGTCGCGGTCGTTGCATCGTCGGCACTGAAACTTCGACATCCGATTGTCGTCGCGCCGTCGTCCTGAGCCATCGTCGCCACACTGTCGTCGTCATACCGTTTTCATCATGCCATCATTGTCTCGCTGTCGTTTCACCATCGTCATAACTACTGTACTTCATCCCGTTGTCGTCGTTCCGTCGTCGACATACCGCCTTCGTCGATCCATCGAAGTCATTGCTTGTTCGTCATCCTATTGTAAGCATGCTGTCGTCATTCAATCGTGATTATGTCGTAGTTGTCATCTTATTGTCGTCATTGCATCGTCGCCACGAAGGCGCTATACATCAGTTGTCGTCGTGCCGTCGTTGTCATTCAAGCATCCTCCTCCGGTTCTCGCCACACCGTCGTCGTCATGTTGTCCTCATGCCATTGTCGTCATTGCGTCGCCGTCATGCAGTCGTCGTCATGCCGCAATGGTCATAGGCGAACTTGGCAGGCGAGTGCCATGGCAAAATGGGACGATATTGGAGCATGTGGCACATAGCCGAGTCAAAAAAACTCTCACAATTACTACCACACGTGCAGTGTTTATAAGCGTGACTGAATGGGGTCTCTCGTTATATTGCTCGAAAGCTAGTCGCATAGCCGTCGACAGTCATCTTGAGATGAGTTCTGCCGTTATTTTCTTTTTTTTTTTTCCTGCAGACGTGTGGCAAAAAATGTTTCCACCGACTGTGCAAGACCAACATATATTGTGAAAGAAGGGTGTACCGTACGTTCGTTCCCATCTCTCCATTCTTTCAACATATTGTATCTTTCTTTTATACCTACTTTCTTTGCTGATGACAGCACAGTGCTCCAAACGTGCCCGTGCACGCTCTGCGCATTTTCGTTCTTTCCAAATTTAGGAGCGCCGGTGAACGCGGATGTTCCTAATGGCATGTCTCGGATCGAAACCGCGTTGTGCATGCCTCGCCACTGAGCACGGTTCGAACGCTCAGTACAGCTCTGACGCGCACGTGTACGTCCGTGCATCTCTGTGCGCCGCGTTTTCGCGTGCGTATACTTATTTGTGTGCGCGCTCATGTGTGTGTGTGTCTGTGCATGTTTGTAGGTGCGCGCGCTGCGCGTGAGTGTTTGTGCGCGCGCATCCTCACGTATCTGTCGTAGCAGGACTGAAAGGCGGACTCGTCGGCGTAAACCCGTGAACAAAACAGCGCGAGAGACGAACGGACGAAGAAGCAAACAACACAAACGCCGAACTCGCAGCGAAAAGCTTATTATGGAAATAGTCGACATACGTATATACGATATGGTCATAATAGCTGACATAAGAAATACAATCATAATTCACCAGCGCATGCCTAACGCTAAGATCAGCATGCAGTATCCAGTGCGACACTGGCTCCATAATCAGGCACGGAATTGGATACTGGGTATCTGTGGCACTGGATTTCGCAGTATGACTTTTGCCACGAATGCAATGAAAATAGAGATATGAAAAAAGAAAGCTTTATTATTTTATAAACTGACTTGATGTTTCTCTTTGGTGGTCTTTGTAACGTATACGCGTGCCACCTCACAGGCACCCGACTACAACCGCCGCTAGACGTGTGTCGTGTCTCTATACTGTGGCGCTTCGGCCTTCTGTGGGTTCTAGGCTTGAAGATCAAGGTTTCCTTTACGCAGGGAGTAAAGTTCTTGAGCGCCGCTAGGATAGCGCGCTAATATCCATAGCGCACGGAAGCAGACGTTCGCGTGTCGAGCGTCTTGCGTACTTTCAACAAAGACTGCACGTTCAGATCGCCACGCAGCTGCGCATCATTCCTACCGGCCTTGAAGGTATCCCGTGCACTGGTGCGCGTTCACGGACGCCGTTGACGGCTGTTCTGAGTCACGGCAGAGTGGCTCTGCGGTCCCTTTGTGAGTCGTCACGGCAGGTCTCGGGACGAGCGCCCGCGGCCGAGATCTGTGCCGCCTCGGTGGCTGCGCTATCGGCGTTCCGCTGTGAGCCCGCTGGGGCACCGTGTCCCCCGGTTCTTCATATCACATCGCATTGAAAGATGGTTCGCCCACTGCATACCGTTGCTATAAAGCCTCCCGTGCAGCTGTCGTTGTGAAGTCACTCCATGCATTTGCAATCGAGCAAAAAGTTAAGCTAGTGCGATTAGTGCAAGATAGAAAGAAATGAAATATTTATTATACGAAGTGTTTTTTTTTTACAGCGAAGTTGTTAAGGGTTACTTTCCCCACTATCGTGTCCGTGTGTAGAAAAAAAATCACGAAGATAGTGCAATGCCTGGCCGACCCGCGGCGGAGGTGGTGGTGGTAAAAACATTTATTGGGTCTCTTAATGAGAATACATAGGATATGTGCAGGGACCGCCCCTTAAGAGGACGGACCTTACAAATACTAGGTGAGGATCCCTAGTACGGGACCCCATTGGCGTCAGCCGCTGCCTGGGCTCATCCGACCAAGGCCTTTTGGGCTTGAAGGTGAGAGCAGCCAAGCAGGGCTGCCTTCCAGTCCTCCCGGGTTGGATTGGGAATAGGGAGATATAACAGGGTTGGAAGGACAGACCCAAACCATGTGGTAGATGTCCGAAGACTTCTCCTCACAGTGCGAGCAACTGCCGAAAAAGGCGGGATAAAATTGTTTGAGAGCTGCAGGGCACAGCATAGTGTTCGTGTGATTAATTATTCATAACGCTTCTAAATAAGTCAGAAAGGTTAAAACTATGCGACACATTGCACTTAACATGCTGCCTATTCCTTCAAAGTACAAAATATATGAAACGCAGAGTTCTCTGGCGACATCGGGAAACTTAGCTAATCGAAGTAGCGTGACATTTTCGAACACTTGCTTACAATTTTTGTTAACGCCGAATTTGATCAGCACGTATTTACCATCGCACATAAACTTGGCGTATTAGTCCCCTCATGTTCGCAAAATTTGACCTTAGTTGTTGTAGTTATGCCAGCGCAGCCGTCTAAGTCTTACACCGATCGTAAAACAGACTAATAAAGCTATGGACCACTTGCATACGTATTCTACTGGAAAATGCGCATTTTACCCACCCATTTTGAACATTGCCTACGCCTTATCCATATCATGCCCCTAATTTTTCCTAGATATAAACAAGATGCCTTGTTTAACTCACCGAAGACACCGGAGAAACAAACTACTAATATGCCCTTCAATCAAGGCGTACATGTTTGTGAACGCGGCTCATTTTTGCCATTACTATGCAGTGGTTGCAAGGAACAAACAATGAACGCCAAGCTTTGAGTAAATTAAACATTCTGCTTTCTTAAAGTGCATTGAAATGTGTCGCTTCACACGACCGCTTTCATAAAGGCGCTACCGTCTTTGACGGCATGTTCGAAGTGGGGCGTTTCGATAGTAATCGCGAAAGATTATTTCTTCGCTTGTTGTAATGCTTGTGCCTAGTAATTAACATGTGCATTTAATTCGAGCGGGCGATTCAATATATTTAATGAAGAAACGTAGCATGACTGTCTGTACAATAAATTAATATTTAGTTACTATGTAATTATGTAGGGTCACTATAAAATGCAGACTCATTTTCCCACCTTGACTTACTTTCTATATGGGGTCTCTAGTTCACCTTTGGATAAAATTGTGCAAATTTCACACATGTATCGACAGTCGATCGTAGTTCGTGATGAAGGTATTTCATGAATATACATGAAAAACGAGGGTTTAAGAATTATCTGCGGCACTTGAATTTAAAACAAGAAAGTAGAAGTTTCGCAACGCATTGCGCTTAAAATTTTCCTATTTACAAGGAATTTCATGTCCGTATATCGTGCGTTGTTTTAGGAATCTAGGAAACATCTATATTAGCGACAGTATGACACCCTGAAAAGCTTCAATGAGTAACTTTCTAGAAAGGCTGTAATGAACCTACACGGAACAAACATGCATCGCTCGTCACTCAGAACATTGTTTCGTATGTCGAATAAATGTAAACACCGTGCCTCGCATATTTTACCGAGGATACCGACGGAAAACAACAAAAGGCCGTGTATAGCGCATAAAAAAATTGGGATAAAGCTACCAGTCAGTTACTGTTTTGAGAGAACATAAGCAACCTATACATTGCGAATTTTCGGTACACATCACCAAAAAGTGGCCCTCATTTTTTTCGATATACGACATATCTGTTGTGTTTACTCCTGCCGGGAAAACAGTAGTGTAGCTCTTATTTAGAAACAGCCTGTAAATTAAATCGTCAGTCACCAGTGACACGTGTCTTTAGAAAAAAATTAAAGTCAGTGTTCTATTGGTATTGAAATGGCTCTGAGAGTTCGACCAAGGTCATTTTCACGAGCATTTATATCTACGAGAAGTCGTGATTACACAATGAAATTCGACATTTATACCTGTAAAAGGTTTTATTAGATATCTGATGGTGATGAGATACTGAGACTGCAACGCTGTAACGGCCACAGATTAGATAGTTTCAGCATTTGATAATCCAGCGATTTCAGGCCGTAAGGCACACCAGTCGTTGGGCGCGGCTGATCATAATACCTTGTCCGGACCTCTTCTTCACCGGCATATTAAACGTAATAAGTTGATTGTATTTTCGAATACGGATATAGAGGTCTCAAGAAATTGGGCATGATGCAACTTGCGCAAGCTGGCAGTTTGTTATGACGGGAACTGCCCAGCGCCAGGGGTTATGTGCAAAGCGAGCGTGCTCCACGAATCCCACGCGTCGTCCGCGCTCCAGGGCGTCCCGAGAAGGCACAGAAGGCAATCGTCGTTGTCCAAGCAGGGATATGCGTAGTAAAGAAAAGCATTACTTATGTGCTCGCTCTACTAAAAAGAAAATCCAAGTGCGCTTCCACTCTGTGAAGAAAGATGACCAGCGAAGTTGAGTTTGTGGGCCCCTTCATGGCGAACTGCACGTCCGCCGCGGGTCGGCTCGGTATTGCACTATACATCTTCGAGATCGGCCCACCTATGGGCTTGCTTCACCTCCGCTGCGGGTCAGCCCGGCATTGCACTACACCCGGGTTCGGCCCACGTATTGTGAGTGCTTAATGACTGCTTCACCTCCGCCGCGGGTTAGCCCGGCATTGCACTATCTTGGGGATCGGCCCACGTATGGGGAATGCTTAACGACTGCTTCACCTCCGCCGCGGGTCGGCCCGGCATTGCACTATATCCGGGTTCGGCCCACGTATTGTGAGTGCTTAACGACTGCTTCACCTCCCCGCGGGTCAGCCCGGCATTGCACTATCATGGGGATCGGCCCACGTGTGGGGATCGAGTGCTTAACGACTGCGTCCCTCCGCCTCGGGACAGCCCGGCATTGCACTATCTTGGGGATCGGCCCACGTAGGGGGAGTGCTTAACGACTGCTTCACCTCCGCCGCGGGTCTGCCTGGCATTGCACTATCTTGGGGATCGGCCCACGTATGGGGAGTGCTTAATGACTGCTTCACCTCCGCCGCGGGTTAGCCCGGCATTGCACTATCTTGGGGATCGGCCCACGTATGGGGAATGCTTAACGACTGCTTCACCTCCGCCGCGGGTCGGCCCGGCATTGCACTATATCCGGGTTCGGCCCACGTATTGTGAGTGCTTAACGACTGCTTCACCTCCCCGCGGGTCAGCCCGGCATTGCACTATCATGGGGATCGGCCCACGTGTGGGGATCGAGTGCTTAACGACTGCGTCCCTCCGCCTCGGGACAGCCCGGCATTGCACTATCTTGGGGATCGGCCCACGTAGGGGGAGTGCTTAACGACTGCTTCACCTCCGCCGCGGGTCTGCCTGGCATTGCACTATCTTGGGGATCGGCCCACGTATGGGGAGTGCTTAATGACTGCTGCACCTCCGCCGCGGGTCGGCCCGGCATTACACTATGTCCGGGATCGGCCCACGTATGGGGATCGAGTGCTTAGCGACTGCTTCACCTCCGCCGCGGGTCTGCCCGGCATTGCACTATCTTGGGGATCGGCCCACGTATGGGGAGTGCTTAACTACTGCTGCACCTCCGCCGCGGGTCGGCCCGGCATTGCACTATCTTCGGGATCGTCCCACGCATGGGAAGTCTTTAATTGTCTTACAATGACACGAAAATTTTGTTGGAGGGTAGAGATAAACAGCTTCGCTGTAAAAACAAAATTCAGTTGTAGTTTTAATGGACTTTCCAGCGTGCAGCCGATAGTGCCAGTGTCTACTTTCAAAATTGGGGTGGAAAATGAGATACTTTGCCCCTCACCCACCACTTTTGACAGCGTGGGGGGGAAGTACCCCCTTGCCCCCCACCCCGTTAATACGCCTACGCCCTCGAACTTTGGTGGGAGCCGAACCTACTACCTAAAGTGTTAATCAAGGCGGATTTAATTAACACCAATCACCTTTGACGTTCATTCGGACGAATTAGGCCATCAAATTCTTCATAAGAAAGCGAGAAGCCGAGGTGAACAAGAAGCATCAGCATGACCTCTGGTGTTGATTAAGGCACAGTTAATTAAGACAGTTCATTAAGGCTCTCGAACCCACGACTTTTGGCTGGAGTAGAACGCTCTACTTTGGGTGCGGGTAGAACCCACTTGGAAATATGGGCGAGCCGGCCATATCTCGAAGTTGAATTCCAACTGTCATCGTGAAGGACGAGAGTCGAACCCACTGCGTTAGGGGTTAACTAAGGCTAAGCTAATTAAGATACGGTTAATTAAGCTTTAGTTAATTACGGCACTCGAACCCAATACATATGGTGTTAATTAGATCGATGATAATTAAGACGCAGTTAATTAAGGCACTCGAACCCATGACCTTTGGTGGTAGAAAACAATAGGAAGTAAGAACGCATTAGAATGAAAATGCCAAGTAATGTAATGTAATGAATGTCTCGTGAGTGGGCATGGCTTTCGCCTTCATCCTCCTTAGCGTGTGCTTTTTAAAAAGTCTGTAAACTTCTTCCCTCTCCCTTTGTTCTCTTTAGCCCTGCCCCAGAGCAGGGGGATGCCTAAAGCGCACGTGATGCGAAACCTTCACTGCACGCCCTCAAAGAGGCGAGGGCTCTTAATGAGACTCCATAAAGAGATTTAATGCAGTAGTGGTTGTTTGCGGGGCTGGTTTTCTATCTGCGTGTTCGTGGTGCTTGTCGTGCCATCTATTTTGCGACACCTCGAGTACAGCGTGCCCTTCCGTCAGCCGGGATAACACATCTTTTTCGGCAATGCGTGGCGGCGGCAGGCGCGCGTCGCTCAGCCCAGCGGCACCGACTGCGCTTTTCTAAGGTAACGTCGAACTTGATCGCCTTTGTACACATGTTTCACTGTCATCGTGTGCCGACGAAGCGGGCTACCAGGCCTCGGTACGACGCTTTTGCCATGGCCTGACTGCACTGAGCTGACGAGGACCTGTGCGCTCGGAGCAGCAGTGTAGCACGAGCGAACTGAAGCAACTCTCTTTCTACACGGATAGGACGCAGAACGTACACTGCACGGCCGGCTCTGTCTTGTCCGTGTTTAATTTGCGCACCTTCATTTTTACTATCCAAATGGACCATCTCGCGCCCAAATCAACTCGTTGCAAGTGGACGTTTTTATCGTCAACTAAAACCATAGCGGGCGCCAAAGACCGCGCGGTGATATTGGGCACCACACGCGTCCACATTCCCCAAAGGCGCTCTAATCGAGCAGTCGGTTGAGAACCTCAGTCTGCGAACAGCAAATCATGCATAAGCACACCCACACACACAGGTAACAGCGTGAGCAGTGACACAGCCCCCGATCGCGTGTACACGCCAAACATCAAGGACGCAAAGTGGGCATCGATAAACGAAAACTTGGGTAACGATCATGACTTGATTCGCCCTTCACTCACCACCACCAAACTGCGTAGAACAATTGACGCAACCAAGTTAACCGGTTGACCAAAATACAGGGGTTCCAACGAGCCCTACATCAGGCACTCTCACGAAATGTAAGAATAGACAAAACTCATCGAATCAACACACCGCCAAAACCAGTGAGCTCACGTCAGAGGCGCCCGTGGTAGACTCCCACCTAGTAAACTTGTGGGGCGAAAGACACAGATTGGTCAAGCGTTGGAAAAAAGAACGCCTCAACAAACAGCTAGTTGCCCACATAACACTTTTCCCGGAGCAAGCGCAACAACCCGCTGACTAATCAGCAAAAAACGAGTGGTCTAGATTCTGCGGGTTCCTCTCAGGGACCTTGGGAACGGCTGGCACGTGGCGCATCCTTCGTGGGATGCTTGACCCGGGTAGCACACGCACGGAAAACAACAAACGACTTCAAATCATATCGGACAGTTTCCTGCAGGCGCAGACGCGGAACTAATAGATAAACTGAAGAAAACGATACATAGGGCCACCACTAAACATAGACACCCCAAACGAGAACCTTTTACATATGAAGAGGTATTTGAGGAAGCTCATGTTGCCACCAAAATTCAGCTCCCGGCCCCAATGCCATTACGAACGCTATGCTTCGGAACCTGGATGCTAGAGCCCTGACTAAAATCACAGAACTGTTCAATAGGGAGAGGTGGCTCAAGGGCCAATCGCCTCCGGAATGGAAACGCGCTAAAATTGTCATGGTACGCAAACCCCAAGCAGACCCCCACAACAGACGCTCTGAGGCCCATTTCCTTCACGTCTTGCCTGAGCAAAATGTACGAACGAGTAGTACAAATGGGACTACAACGGTACATAGAAGAAACATGATGGTTCCCAAACACCATGATAGGGTTCCGTACGAGGCTATATTGTAAGGCGCATTCCAACTGATCAGAGAAGAAGTTATGTCCAACATCGCCTGCGGCGAGGAAAGACTAGTGTTCGCACAAGCCTAAAGGGCACGTTTGATAACTTTTCTCACAAAATAATATTGGAAGAACTCGAATTGACGGGATGCAGAGAACGTACAGACGTACAACTACGTGTGGTCTCTTCTTGCTAACCGTACTGCCACGATAGGGATCGACCAAATCGCTTCCCAAAAGTTCAAGATGCCCTGTAGGAACACCCCAAGGGGCAATAATTTCAGCCTTGCTGTTCAACGTAGCGATGTGTCGTCTGGTGCGAAAGCTGGACCATATTGCTACGGCACAATATGTGCCATCACGAAAGGCGCGCAGTGTGAAGACGACGACGACGATCAGAAGCTAGCGCGGGCTGTTGCCTCTTGGCCAAGCGAAGCGTATTGCCTTGTAAATATACTTGCAAATACCTTTTCGTCGGTGTCTTCCTACGTAACAATATCGTTAATTTGGGCTACGCACTGTACTGTGAGCAGCAAGGGGGGCAAAAAGCAGGCACTAAAGCGAGCAGTTGAGGCAGTAGACAACTTTTGGAGGAACAGTGGCCTCAGATGTGCCCCGAAAAATGGGAGGTAATTCGGGGACACTCTAGAGGCTACATATTCAGCGGACCCGTCAACATCGCCCTGGGAGGACACACGATCCAAAAAGCCACGACGACGCGGGTCCTGAGTTTCTGGCTCCAAAGTAGTGGAAAAACGTCTCACACCATCAAAACACTCAAAGCTACCACAAATAACATCGCACAAATGATCCGGCGCGTAACTTATCGCAAAGCGGGCAAGAAAGAACAAGAAACGCTAAGGCTCCTCCAAGCACTTATGATAAGCCCAGTCAAGTGCGGCCTGCCGTACCACCCTCTTATTCAGGAGGACAAATGGCAGCTCGGCACCATAATAAGATCGGCATGTAAAGCGGCCCTCGGACTACTTAAGGGGACGTCCACAGATCGCCGGTCAGCGTTAGGGGTACACAACCCGTTCGAAGAGCTAAAACAAGCCACACTAATCTCTCAGAGGGAACGCTTGAGCTAAACTCACGCAGGACAGGCCCTGTAGTAACAAAGGCGCGTATTCACTCCCGCACCCACAATTCATCAGCGAACACGCAGTACCATTATACCGACCTGAACACGCACCCGGCGTAAAGCAAGTACACAACATATTATAACGATGTATGAAAATAATCTCAGGTACAACACCATATAGACGGACGCGCAGCCGAGTATCCGAACCCGAACGGCAGCGAAACACCAAAGAACAAGCGGTACGCAGTGGCAGTCATTGACACGAAAACCCAACAACAATTCACGCCATCCGTCATGGCAGGAACCCCGGTGGCTGCCGAAACTTTCGCCGTAGCAATGACCCCCGCTCACGTGGAGCGAACACAAGAACGTCACTATAATCTCAGACACACAATCACAGGCGAGCGCTTACAACAAAAATGGCTGTTGTGCTTTTTGTTGTCAGCGCTCGCGTCGTGTTTTTTCTTCTTTGTCCCTCGTGTTTGCGCGGAATTTTCGTAACGATGAATCCAACATTCCAACTTGCCCAATTAAGAGCAATGGTAGGCACGGCTAACCACCTCAGTCCTGGCGGCACAATAGTCCTTCATAAACCAGGTCAAGCGCGTGGCCGAGTCCAGTGGGGCCCTGGGCTAAAGGGGCTCCGACAATTCCACCAAAATCCTTTTGAAGAATAAAACTTTTTCTCTCTACCTCAGCAGCGTCGCCTTCCCACTTGTTACCATTCCCGTTTGAGTGCGTGGTCTGTCGGTCGAGTTGCGTGGCCTCACGGCTCAGAGCACAATGTCCACGCGTAGTGCAATTTCACGGGATTTATCTGAATGACAGGCTCACATGTCCCCACGTGTAAGGAGTGTCATCGCCACCGGTGGCCTAACAGTTTCCGTAGTCTGCACGTGTTCAACGGACGCTGCTGCGCGAAACTTTGATTGGGCCTTGTCGCTGCCAGGCAAGCTCGCCCCGCGCGGATTAACTTCCCACCCGGCAAACGGCCCGACGCACTTGTTCACTTTTGACAGAGCCCTTGGGCGCACACGCACCGAGTGCGCCCCCAAAATGAAGCGACGCGGGGGCTTTCGTGCGGGCGTCCCTTCCGCGCCTGGCTGATGCCGCTCTGCATGCTCAGTTGGCGGCACAGAAGCGGGCGCGCTTGTGCGCTGTGTTTAGAAGGCGCTCGAGTGTTGCGGGCGGCAGTGGCTACACAAGGCGATGCAGTGCGCGAAATGGCTCCCGCTGAATGCCTCGCAAAATGCGGCCAAGGAGGGGCGAGGGGAGCGCGGACGCAAGCTCGGGGTTGGTTGCGAGCTCCCTTGGGCGTCGGCGAGACCATGATCATGGTACAAGATGAGCATGAAGATGGTCACAATCACGTGACCACAGTGATGGTGGTGATCGACGTAAGACCAATCAGCCTTTTTCATTAGAGCTCGCACCGTTGCGGTGGAAAACAATGCCACGTGAATTCACCGGAAGAATACTAAGCACGAACGGACATTCCTGGCATTTTGAATTTCGACATTCTTAAATGACCTGATTTCTCGGCACCCTTGCATATGTGGCGCGCACCACGTGACCTAATCGTTTATTTTGTTTTGTCAAGCAATAAGCTTTCGGTTGTCAGTCGGTCAGCGCTCGCGTCGTCCTTTCCTTGTCCCTAGTTTAAAAGAACGCTCTTTCTTTTTATGTGCACATCGCGCCCCTGTGCGTGCTATAAACTTTGCCAGGTGAAATAATAGTGCAGGATGATGCGGCTGAATGAGTGAAAACAAGGCGACAACCTACCACGCCACTTGAATGGCGTGCACACTATTTTCCACCCTGTTCGAGCGCATACGTTCCTCTTGCGGGGCTTGTCCTCCACGTGAGCCCAGCACGTGCCTCACGCAAGGGGCTTCGCGCAGGTATGGTTCTTGCATCCAGGAAGAAAACCGATTAAGGCACACTCCCCGTCCAGAGATTTACTCCTACCCTCCTTCCGCGTCAACCTAATGATGATGATGATGATGATGATGATGATGCCCTTAATAATAATAATATTTGGGGTTTTACGTGCCAAAACCACTTTCTGATTATGAGGCACGCCGTAGTGGAGGACTCCGGAAATTTTGACCACCTGGGGTTCTTTAACGTGCACCTAAATCTAAGCACACGGGTGTTTTCGCATTTCGCCCCCATCGAAATGCGGCCGCCGTGGCCGGGATTCGATCCCGCGACCTCGTGCTCAGCAGCCCAACACCATATGATGATGCCCTTGATGAGTTTGGCGAATCCTAGTGGTTACCAATCAGTTTTCTTCTCCCTTGCTACGTTGTCTTCCCCTTGGTACTCGCCCTTGATCCTGAATAGACCATCGGTCGAAGTAGCCCTCCTATAAGTCTACGTGAGTTTACTTATTTCGACGAGAGCCTGTAATGATTGATTTTTTAAAGTTAATGTATGATTGTCCAGATGCTTGACAACATTCTTTTTTTCCCAGCTGGTCAGGGTTACAGTAGCTTCAACAAAAATAAAAATGGAATTTTTTTATACATTCTCGTATTCTTTAGTCTTCTCTTCTGCGTTGCGCTTCTGATCTCGACGTTGCAGGTTCGATTTGGGCCACGCGGCCGCATTCCGATAGGGGTGGAGTGCAAAAAACGCTCGTGTATCGCGTACGTATTGGGTGCGCGTTGAAACCCTACGATGCCCAATGTTGCACAGGAGCAACGGCTGAATCGATTTTTTTCCTCGTCCTCTATTATGAATTCATACACTTTATGACACGCCTGGGTGTCGTGTAGAAGATTAAATTGGGCACCAGCTTGTTGTTGAAGAACGATGAAAAGATTCGGGCGAGTGGGCAACACGTGCTGACAGGAGGCGAGTAAACCTTTAGTATAAAGGCAAGAACACGCTTTCTTGAAATGAATTTTTACTTATGCCAGTCTCAGCTATCGTTACTAGTAATGTAATGTGAAGAGTCAAGCACGCTCAAAGTGTCTCGTTTATGTGCAATCGACCTGCAAAAAAAGAAAAAAAAGGAGCTACCCCTCACTATTTCTTTTCAAATAAAGATAACAACTTTGCGCCACCGGATTCTCCAGTGTGCACTGAACCGAGCCGTTTCTCAGTCCATGAAATCAGGCGTCGGAAGTTGATCCGGAGGTCTCTTCCACTAAACTGCGCGTCTCATAACCGGCCACTGTGCACCACTTAGTCTTGTCTTCCGGTAAATCCATTAAACCCATTCGCAATTTGGATATCTCAAGTGGTGAGAGCAACCTAAATGGCATTGCTCAATTAAGGTTTTAACCAAAGGGGATAATCGATATTTGACCACTATTTCTCAACAGATAGCTCCCACGAGCCGGTGATTATGGAGACTGTCAAGCCTTTTGTTGGCACAAACTTGAAGTCCATCGAGCCAGTTCACTTTCACGTCGGCAGGCGCCGCCACTAGTGAACAGTTAGTGCAAACCTTCTCGCTTGCGTGGCGCGCTTGGGAAATTTCGAATAATTTCCTGTTTAACTTGTACAAGTTGGTGGCGCCTCCCCGTTTAATTCCTCGTAACGATCGCGTCGCAGATGGAAAAACAAAAGAAAGATCGGATGAAAAGTCTGGATCCGAACTGCTCGTTTTGCTTGGGCATTTCTCCAGAATAAGCTTCCCGCTTGTCTGCAGGCATGCTTTCTTCAGCTAATGATCGTCATGCTTTAGTTATTCGTATGCAGTTCCTTGTTTGTTGTGGAATTCCCTCTCCCGTTCCCCAGAGTACGGTAGCCAACCAGACGCATTTCTGGTTAACATCCATGCCGTCTGTCTCTGTCTCCTCCTCCTCCAGCTATCATTCCAAACTCGACACGATAACTTGAGTGCGATAAAGAAGAAGAAAATGGGGATGACGATACCAAAAAAGTTCATTATCTGCAATATTTTTATCTCTTGATTATAATTTACCCATTCTCAAATGTTCTTTGAATTATTTTACATTTCGTCTTTCTTTTGTTTTGAACCACCCGGTTTTTGCTCGGCCAATCACCCAGAGTGGGTATTTGCCACTACATTCTAGGGGATTTTACTTCTACGTAAAATAAAGGTGAATTATAAAATTTTCAACACACAGTCTAATCGATTTGGTATGTTGTTTTGGCTATACGGCGCGTACTATCGCTCTCAGTGGGCGCTTCAACGCGGAAGCGCGTAGCAAAGCGGTTGCAGCTCATACTGAGCGCGATAGTGCGAGTGTAGTGGAGACTATATATATATATATATATATATATATATATATATGGTATACACTGACGTCATCGAGGTCGCCATATTGTAGAACAGTCAGCACGGTGAAGAAAAGCTGCGCGTTATCTAGGTACGGCTATCTCCAGCTGCCCGGTGGAAGCTGCCAATTAGACAACAAAATGGCGTGCATGACGTCACCTAACTATACGTCCTGTTCATTGTCCCAGCGGCCGTGATGACTAAGCGGCTGTTGAATTCTGCTGCTGATCACGAGGTCGCTCGATCTTGGCAGCAGCAGTCACGGCGATCGCACATGCTTTCCAGGCGCCTTCGCGTACTTTCACAGGAAGCGGGCAGCACAGATCAGCGTGTGGCGTGATCTCGGCGGTTGCAGGACACGACGACCGTCATCAAGCCACGTGATTCACCAGTGACGTCGAGCTCAGCATCTGCGCCTGCGTGGATCCCTGGCTGAGAACTTAAGATCCCACGTCATCGTAGCCTCACTTGGCAGCAGCAGTCACGGCGATCGCACATTTTCCAAGCTCCTTCGTGTACTTTCACAGGTTCGTGAAACTTTTCCCTACTAGTGGCAGCGCTTTCACATTTGCCGTGACTGCTGCTGCTGCACATCGTAGTCTGTCGCTTGTACTTGTTTTAGTTGTACTAGTGTTGTTATAGCGCTTCCGTAAACCGTATTATTGCCTTCCTTCTTGCACAGTGGCAATGTCAAAGGAGCTTGTTAAACTTTTTGTGGAACTGAAACAAGAAGCTGAACAAGAGCTCCGTGAACTGCGTGAAAGTCTCGGAAGGGACATAAGAAAGGACACACGGAAGACAAAGGACAGCTTAGGCTTCATAAATGAGAGCTATGAACAAATGAATGCATGCGGGAGCCGCGTTGAGTTGGAGAACAGGGAGCCAGAACATCCGTGGAAAAACTGGAGCGAGACGCTCTTAGCGCGGAAGTGAAAGAAGATGATGTGAGACTTCTACAAAACTTAAAACATATGCGATGTTGCAGTGAAGGGTGTGCCGATGAAGCATGATGAGGATGTCATGGAGATTATTAATAAGATAGCTAAATCGATGAGAGTAGCTATAGGGGCTTGTCTATTTTGTTGTAGCACAAGCTGAACGACAGGGACAACAGAAAGGCACATTTGACACACGCACAGCGCTGTGCGTGTGTCAAATGTGCCTTTCTGTTGTCCCTGTCGTTCAGCTTGCGCTACAACAAAATAGAAGATAGCTAAAGACATTAAGATTCCACTTGAACAGTGGTGACACTGAGATTTTCCATCGTGTTTGAACTGCGGGAAATACAGATGCCCCAAATATAGTGATGCATTTTGCCCGTAGATCAGTCGATGACTCCTTTCTTGACAAAGCTCGAAAGCAGAAGATAACGTCAGATGACATTGAACTTGAACCGAAGACTCCAATGATCATCAAAGAGCACTTGAGTCCTTCAATAAAAAAATATTCGATGCAGCAAATGCAAAAAAGAAAGAATGCAAGTTGAAATATGCGTAGGCTCAGAATGGCAAAATATTTGTGCGCAACACAGACACTTCAGCAGTCATTCTGATCACCCACCTTGACTATATGCACATAATTGCGTAGCTGTACCTGCAGGCATTTAAACAAATATTTTTTTTTGGTTACATGACTATGAACTACGTGAAATTAAGCATTTAGTGGAACAAAAAAAAAACTACATTGCCTTTTTTCCATTTAAACATTAAATCATTAACAAACAAAGAAGGTGAGTTAGAAACTCTACTGAATACTTTCGGAGTGTCACGGCAATAGTGTTGACTGAAATGTGGTATACACCGACATCGAACATGTTTCACCGTCTTGGCTATCAAAGCTTTTATCAAAACCGCAAAGTTAAAAGAGGACGAGGCGTTGCGCTTCTGCTTATGGAAACAATATCTTGTGCAATTGTCACGGAATACACGGCAACAACTGCTGATTACGAAGTGCTCACACTGCAAAGCTCGAACAAACTTTTCTGTGCCATGTACTGGTCACCTTCCGGTAGGAAGGAAGCGTCAGTCTAACGTCACATTTCTTTGCTCACGCCAAACGCGCAGAACTTTTCTCGTGTATGAACGCTATAAAACATAGCGAGATGCAGGTGGCGTTCAGATAGTGCCCATTAAACATGTTCCTCATTTCATATGCCCGGATATTACACACATTTATGATCTGATATCTACCGCTGTATTTCCAAAGGCATTACAAACTGCTCGACTGATAGCGGTCTTTAAATGTGGCGACGAAAACTTGGTTATAACTATCGCCATATATCTATACCACTGGTATTCTCAAAAGGCATAGAGAAATTAATGCGCATGGTAGGGTACTACAATTTTTTACTAACTATAACCTTCTCCATAATTTTCAACACGGTTTACCAAAGAATCTATACAAAGAAACAGCGCAAGTGACTCAAAAAGAAGTAACAAAAGGAAAGTTTCAAAATAAGAAGATAGTTGCAGGTCTATACACAGATTTTACCAAAGCGTTTGATTTAATAAATCACAAAATTATGCTGCGTAAACTGAAATCCTACGGTGTCCGCGGTAAAGCGTGAGACCTTATGAAATCCTATTTGTCTTACGCTGATGACACTTCATTGTTCATATCCGAGAAATCAGAAGGTCATACCGAAGAGGAAGGTAGCAGAACAATATAGATGCCTTGAATACATGGGCGAAAGCAAATAATCGGAAGATTAATTCTAAAAAGACAAGAATAGTATTATACTTTCCAAAAGGGAAGGTAATATCCAGGCCGCTCATTGTATTCTTAAGCCATGATCTTGTAGAGATAGTACATTCTGTGAAAATACTTGGTATCATATTTTCCATATTTTACTTGGAATGAACATGTTCATTTTGCCATAAAAATATATTCAGCAGTTCGTGTTATGTCACACCTGCGCGCTATTCTTCCTGTTCAAGTTAGGGTACTGGTTTATAACTACTTAATTCTCTCTCTCACTCACAATATTGCAGTACCGTTTGGGGTAATATCAGTATTACTATAATTTGTTCAAGTTCCACCTTCTTCAAAAAAGAGCCGTCAGATGCATTGCTGGTGTACGTTACTGCTTCCCAACACGTGACCGCGTTTTAAAATATGAAATCCTACCAGTCTCTGCTTTATACGATTACATACCTTTAATGAGTTTCAAATCTTCACGAAGCGATGAAAACCACATTGGTCGTCTAGCAAAACTTGCGAAAAACGTCCATGTTCCGCAGACTATACATAAAGAAATTTGGTTAGTTCCGACACCTCGAGCACATTACACTGAACAATCTATCCCTTATACTTTGCCAGTGCTATTAGGTAAGGTAAACCGAGAAATGTTCGATCATTTTGAGCATACAAATATCGTTATGAAACTATTCTTTCTGAACAAGCTTATGTGATGATACTGCGTGCATTTTATAATTATATTGTTTCCCTTTTTGACCACAGCGTGTTGCTATCTTGTTTTGCACTGTAATGAATTGCGCTGTTTCTTATCTAGTGCTTTTTATTCTCTCGTCCTCGTATGTATGTTCGTGTGAAAAATTTTGTTGTTGTTCTGTTGTATTGCCAAGTTAAAAAGGGACAGGACCTCTGTCAATCTTGCGAGCGTTTAGTCCTGTCTCCTTCTCTGTTTCAGAGGAAATAAAGGACTGATTGAGTGATATTCCACGCGGCGGCATTCTGGTGAAGGTGGAACAAAAAAAAAAGGAACATTTAAATAAATACTAGGGTTTTACGTGCCAAAGCCACTATCTGATTATGAGGCACGCCGTAGTGGGGGACTGCGGATTAATTTTGACCATCTGAGATCTTTTAACGTGCTCCTAAATCCGAGTAGGCTACATGGGCGCTCTTGCATTTCTCCCGCATCGAAATACGGCCGCCCCACCAGCCGAACCCGCGACCTCAAGCTCGACAGTACAGTGCAATAGCCACAGAGCTACCGGGGCGCGTGAAAAAAGAATCATTTGTTTGGGTCAATGTTAAAGAACTCGAGATGGTCAAATTAAATCAGGAACCAGATCATCACAGGAATGTGTTGCGTTTAGGCGTTAAACCTAGTATACCGGTCTTTATGGTTGGTCCTGCAGGCATGCACACCATTGTTAGAGGATGGCAATCGCCACAAAGCAAATGCAGGTCGGAGGCTGTACCATACGGCGACGCCGGCCCTTCCATGTTTTCCGCTTCCTTCGTGTCAGCTCGTTACAGACGCAGTAGGTTCGGAGTATAACGCATCACACACAGCCTTCCCTACATTGTGTATTATTGGAGAGAGCTAGAGAAGACAGGAAAGGCAGGGAGGTTAACCAGACGCGCGTACGGTTTGCTACCCTACACTGTGGGAAGGGGGTATGGGGATGAAGAGTATTAATGGATAAGATAATGGATGAGCTGATAAGAACACCATGTCATTAGCATACACACACATAGACACGTGCCGGGACTGTACGAATTTCACAGAGCCACCGACGTGTACTGCGCACACACAACACGGTCACCGGGAACAACCGCACGAGCCGCGTTCCTTATCGTCCCTGGTGGTCAGGCCGTGTAGCCTTGCAGTGGGCGTCAGCGATAACGTCCAGTCGCTACCACTGCCGACGGCCGAGCTTATCTCTGAGACCGCGAACGACTACAACGTAGTTCCGCGAAAAGGTCGTCGCACAGGACGCAGAATCAGCGGTGAGCTGCGGTGATGTATGCGATGTAAGAAATGCTACCAGGCGTTAAATTGTGTACCAGTGCGCAGGTGTAAAAAGTCCAGATGATAACTGACAGGCGGGATTCAAGCGAAAGCTTACCTCAATCGCTATCCTATCTAAAATGTGAAACGCAGGTAACTAGGCAGCCATTTGATCTGACGGAGTTTGTCGCACAATCTTGACAATCTAAACCTTGACAGTAACCTGCTGAAATGGATTGAGTGTTTTCTTACTAACCGTCATCAATTTGTTACTGCGAATAATTACGATTCATCATTGACTGAGGTTCGTTCTGGTGTGCCTCAGGGATCAGTACTAGGGCCCCTACTTTTCCTGATTTATATTAATGACCTACCTTCTTCATTGACATCTCACATTCACTTGTTTGCTGACGATTGCGTGATATATCGTGAAATAATTACTAACGACGACACTAATGCTCTTCAGTTTGACTTGGACTACGTGATTGATTGGTGTAACACTTGGCTTATGGAACTTAATATTAATAAATGTAAAGTGCAGAGGAACACCCCAAGTACTCTTCCTACTTACTATTTAAATAAAATTCCTCTAGAACCCGTTAACTCATACAAATACTTAGGAGTTCATATAACAGCAAAACTAACCTGGAACATTCACACTGAGTACATAATAAGTATAGCTAATAGCATGCTCGGTTACTCAGACTGGGACCGATCGCTCAGACTGGGACCATCATCATCGCCTTTGACGGGCACCGGGTACTGAATTTTTCAGGTACGGAACGCTCCTGATGAAATGTTCCCTATATCGAAAGCAAGTGGACGTATGCCACGCCTGCGGAAGACTCGGGCATCGCGCCGATGTCTGTCCAACACCGAGCGACGTCGTCTGTCGGGGATGCAGCCTGCCAAATCCCGATGAGCAGCATCAATGCACCCAAAATGCAAGATCTGCGGTGGTCCGCACCTTACAGCCGGTAAAGAGAGTGCGCATAGATTCAAGACGCCGTACATTGTTTGCCGACGACGCTTCGAGCGTGCCAGGCAGCAAGAGCTGCTCCCTACGCCGTCGATCGTTCGATCCTCCGATCCGCAAGCCTCATCCAGCACCACCCTTAGGGGCACAAGACGCTTGCGCTCGAGAAGCCGCTCTACAAGCCGACGGGGCTCCAGAAGTCGCTCTACCTCGAGATCGCGACTCACATCGCCTTCTCCAGCGCGCTCCAGCCCAAGAAGCTGCTCCAAGTCCCGTACTGGGAGCGACTCATCCAACAGCTCACGATCGAAGACCCCCAACGGCGGTAAAGGCAAGTCTAACGTGGGCCGATAGGGCCCGTGGCAACCAAACGCAGGCGTCCAACTCTCAAGACTCGCACGACCCGCGTCTCATGAACGAGCTCGAAGAGCTTAGGCGTGCCAATGATAGTCTTAGGAAAGAAAACGCTCTGTTCAAGCAGAAAATCAGTCGGCTAGCCGCCGAGATGGCGGAAATACGAAGATTGGCTCTCACACAGCCAGCTTCTCAGCCTGCCGCACGCTCTTCGGCCATGGACACAGTGGAAGCCCTTCCCAAGACGGTTGCAGTGAAGCGTCGTGCCCTGGATGACTTAAGAGGAGGCGAGATGGCAGAACTCCTGTCCGATCTCAAGAACGCCATCTCCAACATACAGACAGGTCTCTCTCACGTACAAGAAATGATCGCACACCCTCAGCTGGGCCTGGTCGCCCTCAGCGCTAGAATACTTAGGCTGGAGGGGACCAGCCACGGATCTTTGCCAAGCACATCTACAGCACAAGTCCCAAAGTTGCACAGCGTCATTGCCTCACCGACGGAGGGCGCCTTTCTGAATGTGGCACTTTCGCAATCCATCCCCAAGCCCAAACATGGATAACGGAACTAACGTCATAACAATGTGGCAGTGGAATTGCGCAGAGTTCGTCAGCAGAAGGGCGACCCTGCGACAATACCTAAAGAGCGTAAAGGACAAACACCAAGTAATCGCCTTGCAAGAAACGATCACATCATCACCTATCAAGCTCCCCGGTTTCCTGACGGTGGCTTCCACTGAAGGAGGAAGGGGGGTCGCTACCCTGGTCAGTAAAAAGATCACGTGCTTTCAGCGGTAAAAGCTGGGACCTTGGTCCCGCGGACAATGGGATCGAGTACGTCATGGCCGAACTCCTTGTCGACGCCCCTAAGCAGCCCTTAAGAAGAAACCGTATCTTCATAGTCAATGTTTCCTGCAGACCCAGCGTTCACAGAGCCAGGCCTCGTGGTATTCTCAAGAAGGCCGTGCATTTGGTCGGCTGTCAGCCTCTAGTCGTCATGGGGGATTTTAATGCCCAGCATCAGGCGTGGGGCTATTGTACCAATACGAAGAAGGGTAGAGACATATGGGACGCGGCAACGGAGGAAGATCTTACGCTGATAACCGATAAAGACTTTCCAACCAGGAGAGGGAACTCGGTGTGCCGAGATACGACTCCGGATCTTACCTTTGTCAAGAACCTGGAAAACGTCAGTGGACCAACACAGCCATGGACCTCGGTAGCGATCATTGCATCATTGAAGCGGTGATCAAGGCTGCCCGTAACAAAACGAGGACCTTTAGGTTCACTGACTGGGACTTGTTCCGAGCCAACCGCTCCAAGCGCGTCCTTAACGATGATATGGACCTAGACTCCTGGTGCGACGAGATAAAGAAGGATGCGGCTAGAGCCACCAAGGATGTGACAACCGATCTGGAGGTGGACAGGATGGACAGTAGGCTGGCGCATCTATAGGAAGCCAAGCAGGCACTGCTCGCGAGATAGAAGACTCAGCGCCATAACAGAAGACTACGCAAGAAAATTTACGATGTAAACAAGATGATAGAGGCTCATTGCAAGGTGCTATGCAAGCAGCAATGGGACGAGCTGTGCGACTCGGTGGAAGGCCAGCTCAAGAACGGTGAAAGCTGGAGTCTCCTTAGGCACCTACTGCACGATGGCAACACCAAGTCCAATCAGAAGAGAGCTTTGGCGAAAGCTATCCATTTGGCCACCGACTCGACTCCAGATGAGGCGGTCACGCAGCGCCTCATGGACAAGTATCTGGCGGCCACGGACAATCCGGTGCTCCCCCCCCCCAGTTTCCCGAGTACGAAGGGCGTGACGTGCCATCTATGGACGAGGATTTTACCGTGGCTGAGGTCAAGCGGGTTCTCGCATCCCTCAACGGCAGATCTGCCCCTGGGCCCGACGGGATCACCAACAAAATGCTCAAGCATCTCGACGACGACTCAATCGAGTTTCTTACGCACAGGAAGAATGATATCTGGTGCAGCGGCCCCATTCCCAAAAGCTGGAAAGCAGCCTACACAGTACTCATACCGAAGCCAGGCAAGGCGCCGAGCATTGACAATCTAAGGCCCATCTCCTTGACGTCGTGTTTTGGGAAGATGGCCGAGCACGCCATGCTCAACCGCCTCACCGACCATCTCGAGTCTAACGAGTGCTATAAACACAACATGATTAGCTTTCGGTCGGGGCTTTCTACTCAGGACGCCATGAGACTGATCAAGCACTAGATCACTGACTCTACCTCCGCCGACACTAAGGCAATTCTCGGCTTGTATCTGGAAAACGCTTTTGACAACATATCGCACGCCTTTATTCTCAAGAGCCTGACAGAGTGTAACGTCGGCAAACGGGCGTACAATTTCGTGCGCTCCTTCCTTTGCTCAAGGTCCACTAGACTCAAAATTGACGAGTTTTTGACCCACAAAATCCAGCTTGGGCCAAAGGGAACACCTCAGGGGGCAGTGATCTCCCCGACGCTGTACAACATCTCCCTGATCAACCTGTCGAGGGCCTTGAACAAAATCCCGAACGTTAACCACACGATCTACGCGGATGACATCACCATCTGGTGCTCCAGCGGATGTGAGGGTCAGGTCGAGGGTGCTTTGCAAGAGGCCATCGATGTGACGGAGCAGTATGTTATCCCCACCGGGCTAAAGTGCTCGCCCGCTAAATCCGAGCTCTTGCTCTATCTACAAGAAGAGGCCCAGTGGCGGTTCACACCGGTCCTGGAAGCCAGCAGCAGAGAGCCACATTACATTATTCACCGGTAAGGGCTCCCCAGTACCGCGGGTAGACACTATTAGAGTCCTAGGAATGTTTATCGAGTCGAACGGGGCCAATGGAGCCGCCCTCAAACGAATTTGTTCCAAGACCAAAAGCGCCCTCGGCCTGATCCGAAGAATCGCCAACAGGTACCGCGGAATCAGGGAAGACGATCTGATCTGGATTATCCACACCTTCGTGCTATGCCACCTCGCTTATTCAGGGGCTATGCACAACTGACTCGTATCGGAGCGCATCAAGATGAATGCCCTAATCCGAAGAGTCTTCAAGCTTGCCCTCGGCCTTCCCATCCGAATGCACACAAAAGACCACCTAAATTTGGGAATTCACAACATGTTCGAAGAAATCGTTGAAGCCCAAGAATTTTCCCAGTTTGTCAGACTCTCCGGTACCCCAGCGGGTCGAGCCATACTTGGCAAGCTGGGACGTAGCCCCACGGTCGTCAGTCTCGACGCTGTGAAGCTGCCCAGCGACGTAAGATCCAAGATTTACATACACCGGGTGCCACGAAATATGCATCCCACCTACAACGAAGGACGAAGACGAGCCAGGGGTAAAGCTCCGCTTGAACAAGGACCGAACATGCTTCGTAGACGCTGCTTCGTACGTTCAAGAAGAGGCCTTCTCCTCAGTGGTCATCGACTGTGATTCTAAAATCCTTAGCTGCGCTACCATCCGCACTTCTAATTCCAGCGTTGCAGAGCAGGTTGCTATTGCTCTTGCATTGACGGACAGTGTACATGGCATGATTTATTCGGATTCCAAGGCCGCTGTCATGGCCTTTCAGATGGGAATGGTGGCTCCCTAGGCAATACGTATCATCCAAAGTGCCAAAGACATGAAACATCACTATTTGGCCTGGTTCCCTGTGCACCTTGGAACCAGTGAGGGTGCCTCGATCAACCCCAACGAGGAGGGGGTTGATCCTTGATAGCCAGAGGGCTTCTTCAGGTGCGCAACAAATGTTCAGTCGTCTTGCTAACAAACTTTAGCAACGAATATCGGCATGTACCGCGAGGAACGACAATCGCATTTCTTCGCGAAATTATTGATGTTACTGACATCGCCACATGGGAAATCGCATCGTCTAAGCAGTCTGAGTTACCCAGCCTAAAAGAACGGATTCACGCTAACGCTGCTCTGCCAGACCATCGGAAAGACCGTCTACTGAGTCTCGTGAATGAATTTGCGGACTCTTTTTCAACGTCGTCCAAAGTAAGGCGCACGTCCATCACAAAGCACCGCATTATAATGGACGAGACCGCACGTCCTGTTCGTCAGCATCCTTACAGAGTGTCTCCAGTGGAAAGGGAAGCGATCAAGCATCAGGTGAAAGAGATGCTCCAAGACGACGTGATCCAACCGTCCACAAGCCCATGGGCCTCCCCTGTAGTGTTAGTTAGAAAGAAAGACAACACACTACGCTTCTGTGTAGATTATAGAAAGTTGAACCGTGTCACCAAGCACGGTGTTTATCCATTGCCACGCATCGACGACGCATTGGATCGTCTACAACATGCCAATTTTTTTCTTCGTTGGATCTTAAATCAGGGTATTGGCAAATAGAAGTTGATGAACAGGATCGTGAAAAAACAGCGTTTGTGACACCTGACGGGCTTTATCAGTTCAAAGTTCTCCCCTTCGGCCTCTGTTCTGCACCTGCCACCTTTCAGCGGATGATGGATACCGTGCTTGCTGAACTCAAATGGCAAACCTGCCTCGTATACTTGGACAAAGCCGTCGTGTTCTCGAGCACATTTGACGAACATCTCGCACGACTCGAGAGTGTCCTCGCAGCGATCCGTACTGCCGGCCTCACCATCAAGCCTGAAAAATGCTATTTCGGGTTCGAAGAACTCAAATTTCTTGGCCATGTCATTGGCCCTAAAGGCGTCCGGCCAGACCCCGACAAGTTAGCTGCCGTAGCCGAGTTTTCGCCACCCACAGACAAGAAGGCTTTCCAACGCTTCCTTGGTTTGTGGGCATATTATAGGCGCTTCGTCGAGGGATTCTCGAGAATTGCGGAGCCTCTGACACGGCTCATACGCGACGATGTGCCTTTCATTTGGTCGGACGAGCAGCAGCAGTCGTTCAATGAATTGCGCAAGCGCTAGCAAGCGGCCCCAATACTTGCTCATTTCGACGAAGACGCTAACACTGAAATTCATACTGACGCCAGCAATATGGGCCTCGGCGCAGTTCTTGTGCAGTGGCAAGCTGGTGCGGAACGCCCCATTGCTTATGCAAGCCGCAGTCTCATCAAGGCTGAGAAAAACTACTCAACCACTGAAAAAGAATACTTAGCGGTTGTGTGGGCAATTAGTAAATTTCGACTCTACTTGTACGGTAGACCCTTTAAGGCTGTCAGCGATCACCATGCCCTGTGCTGGCTTGCCAACCTCAAGGATCCTTCAGGCAGACAAGCCCGTTGGAGCCTGCGCTTACAAGAGTGCGACATTACAATCGTCTACCGATCTGGAAGGAAGCACAGCGATGCCGACTGTTTGTCACGCGCACCACTCCCTACGACGTCCTCGGACCCTGTCCATGACATGCCATTTGTCGGCGTTATCGACGCCATAAGGATGGCTGAGCACCAGTGCGCTGACCCTGAGCTGCTGCCGCTGATCGCGCACCTTCAAGGAGCTGAAAGTGTCTTACCTCGGTCGCTCGTGCGCGGCTTATCATCGTACTCTTTGCTCAACAACGTTCTTTACAGGAAAAACTGCGGAAGCGGTCCAAATACGTACCTCCTTGTCGCGCCGTCAGCGCTGCGCCAAGAGATTTTGCAAGCCTGCCATGATAAGCCATGTGCGGGACACCTGGGATTCGCTAAAACATTAGCAAGGATACGCCAGAAGTATTGCTGGCCCCGGCTTTTTTCTTCTGTGCAACGGTACGTCAAGACGTGCCGTGATTGTCAGCACCGCAAGAAACCACCAGTTAAACCAGCTGGCTTTCTCCACCCTGTGGACCCTCCTCAAGCATCGTTCCAACAAATAGGAATGGATCTACTTGGGCCATTCCCAGTGACCTCTTCGCGCAACAAATGGATAGTCGTCGCTACCGACTACTTAACCCGGTACGCCGAAACCGAAGCTATTCCGCAAGCAAACTCGTATGAAGTGGCCAAGTTCTTTGTACACCACATCGTCCTACGGCATGGTGCACCGTCTGTTCTCATCACCGACCGCGGTGCAGCATTTACAGCCGAACTTATGGAGGACGTTATCTAGCTGACGCATTGCTCTCACCGCAAGAGCACTGCGTATCACCCGCAAGCCAATGGATTAACTGAACGTCTGAACAGAACGCTGGCTGATATGCTCTCCATGTATATCGACGTAGAGCACAAGACGTGGGATGAAATTTTACCCTATGTAACCTTCGCGTATAACACTGGTGTACAGGAGACTACACAGTTTACGCCGTTCGAACTTGTATACTGGCGCCATGTCACGTCAACACTTGACGCCACGCTACCTCTGATTGATGATAGCCCGCCCAGCGAACACGCGGAAAAATTCGTACAAAGAGCCGAATAAGCACGCCAGCTCGCTCGGCATCGTATCCGGAGCCAACAGCACACCGACACCCTTCGCTACAACCAGGGTCGACGCGACGTCCACAACAATACCGGCGCCTTCGTGCGGGTCTGGACGCCCATCCGTCGCCGTGGACTCTCGGAAAAGTCGCTCCGTCGGTATTTTGGTTCCTACAAGGTTACATGCCGCCTCAGTGACGTGACCTATGAAATCGTCCCTTGCAGTTCTGACCTCGCGCGGAAGTCGTTCACGTATTGCGCATGAAGTCATACTATGCCCGTACGTGAACGCCGAAATGCACCTGAGGAGCTCCATTTCTTGTCACCGAAAAAACTTTTTGACGCGACCGAGACGGTTGCCTTTCGCATGGAGGGGGGGGGGGGGCAATTGACACAATGATGTGGGGCTCCCGCACCGCGGGACGGCGCGCGCAAAGGTCGGCGCCATGAAAGACGATGAAGCGCGTGAGATGCACGTTCTTCTCCTGGCTCGCGATTAAACAGAAGAGTCTTTTGTAAGGCTCCGTCTTCAATCTACGTTACAATATTTGTTTACTCAGTCAATTAACGAAGGCGAACTCCCGAAGTTTTGGTTAACAGCCATAATTAGACCAATACATAAAGCGTTACGAATTACCGACCTATTTCTTTGACTTCAACAACCTGCAAAATTGTGGAGCACATAATTCATATCGATGTGGTAGAGCTTCTTGACAGCAATCGCTTTCTCAATAAATACCAACATTGGTTTAAAAAAGGCCTGTTAAGCAGCACACATCTCGTTGAAACAGTGCATGAATTGGCAAACGCAATCAATAATGGCAAACAGGTTGCTGTAATTTCTATGAATTTTATAAAGGCATTTGATAAAGTTTGATGAATTTTTAATTTAGACATGATATTTCAAAATTATCACATAATAAAATGAATTTCAGCATACCTGACACAATGACATCAGTATGTATATTTCCGTGATTACTGTTCCAGGCCAGTGAAAGTCCTTTCGTGTGTTCCCCAAGGTTCCGTTCTTGGGCCACTGTTCTTCATTATATATGTATCAATGGTATAGTAGAAAGCCTTCCAGTTAAAATTTAACTATATGCAGCTGACTGTTCTTTCGTGCTTCGAATTTGAGAGCAAGTGCGACCAGTTGCTGTTAAATCATCAAGCTTTCCAGAAAGTTCATTTGTGGTGCGAAAAGTGGCAAATGATGATAAATCACAAGAGAGTATTTATGAAAATAACTTGGCGCACAAAACCACAGCACTTTCAATATGGCATCCGAAATTTAATACTATTCGAATTAACTGATTATAAATAATTAGGTCCTTGGGTCTCGGGTGACATTAGCTGGAATAATAATTGTGTAGTCGCAAATGCACCGGAAGCTTTTTTTTTTCTACTGAGGTGAGCTCTGAAGTTATATCGGTTCTTCCTGTCCGACTTTTGTCTTACACATCTATTTTACGATTAATTTTGGACTACGCCGTAATAATTTGGGACCCTTTCACCAAAGTAACATTAACGAGCTAGAGAAAGTACAAAGTATTACTGCGTGCTTTGTCTTTAATAACTTCTCCAGGGCATCAGTGACGGATCTGTTCGAAAAAGCCAGTCTTCGGCCTTTAGAAAAAAGAAATCACTGTTCGAAAAAGCCAATCTTCAGTCTTCAGGAAGAAGAAATCGCTGTACGAGACTGAATTTTTTACGCCATTTGTTCAATGGACATTTCCAGATCGTTGTAATTAAGCTATATTCATTTTCCACAGGATACGCCACGAGACAGATGCATAAATTAACAATCACTCCATTTGGCACACGCAACAATACTTTGAAGTACTCTTTCTCTCATTTTTTAAATGTTTTTTCCCACGTACAATAATAGAATGGAACCCGCCGCAGTGGCTTAGCGGCTGTGGTCTTACGCACGAGGTGGCGGGATGGAATCCCGGCCGCGGCGGCCGCATTGCGATGGGGGCGAAGTGCAAAAACGTCAGTGTCCCGTGCAATGGGGCACGTTAAAGATCCTCTGGTGGTCAAAATTAATCTGGAGTCCCTCACTACGTGGCGTCCCATAATCAAATCGGGGTTTTGGCACGTAAAACCTCAGAATTCAATTCAGTAGTAGACTGGAAACAGTTTAGCAATAAACAGTGACAGCACAGTCATTATTGGCTTTTTCTCCCTTTCTAGGCGCCTGTAATTAAATTTCATTTAACGAACTGCCTTTTTATGAATGTTGGGTACTCTGAAATTGTCTGCACTAAAGTTCTAAGTTTGTAAACTATCTATTCCTCTGTTGCGTCTTCAGTTCTGATTTACCGAGTCACTGTACTGCGGTCTCGAAGGACTGTATATAGCGTATACTGTATTTATTGTATAATATAGTTATGCAGCTATATGCTGTTATTATCGTATTGCTTACTGTGATTAATGTACGTTCATTTTCTCTCTCGGTGGTGGGAACAATTTGCTGTGCGTGTGTGTAGCACAATGTTACAGCGTGATATGTAACCATTCTGAGATTCTTGCTGTTTTTAGCATCAGTCCCATTTTTTTTGTGCAGCATGCTTGCAATTGACGTATGATTTGTTGTACCACCCTGTTAAAATCGCCTTTGGTAATTGTAGTATTTATAAATAAACATAAAATAAATGCATATACATCACATGCGTGTGCGAGCGATTGCGTGTGAAATTTGTGTGCATTAGGTGCACGTGTAGTACACATACCGTGCAATGGATGTCACTGCGTCACGTGGTCTCTCTCTATCTTTTCTCGCTCTGTTCGTGGCCTTTTTCTCGACGCGAAGTGGCAGGCCAGGCTCTATTCGCCGGTCTCTCCGATCCTGTACGTGCTTGTCAAATACCTCTTCGTCGCTCTCATAATTTGTCGATACTTCGCCAAGACAATCGGCAGAGGCATCAGAAAACAACTTGCTCTCTTCATGGTCTATGGCTGGTCGCTCTACATTAACTTATTTGTGCGCGTGGTGTGAGAGTGAAAAAGGGGAGAGTTCGTGGCTTTTCCTTTCCTGACTGCATTATTCCTTTTCACTACCAGTACGACGTATTCAATGTGAACTCTGTACGCGGCCGCAAATGACGTAGGGAATAGGCAATGAGATAAAATATTTTATTCGATAACAGTCTGCTTGCCTGTGTGAGTCGCGCATACTCTGCAAAAGAAAGAACAGTGGGAGCTGGGGACCTTCCCACTCGTTAGTCTCTTTCCGAGTGCGACGCTTATCGGACGCAAGTGCCGGCGTATGTGGGAGGTAGTGGGGCCTGTTCGGTTCAGCAACCTTTTGGGCACAGGCGGGATGCTGAGCAGCGAGGAGTCTCTCAGGCCGCTAGAATTAAATGATGCCTGAGGGACACGCGTTCTTGACTGTAAGCACTATGCAGTTCAATTATTTTATTTCTAGGTATTAGTATTCAGCGGCCCACCGCTTCAAAAAACAGTTGGTATATATTAGCTTCGAAGCGACAACGCAAAATAGGACAAAAAAAGTAATAATAAGGAAACTAGGCTAGTATTCACCAGAACTGACATAGAGGATGTATGCAACAACACGTCACGATATTGTGAGGGCTAAGGGGATACGAGGTCTTGTCATCTTGGCGTTATCTTGGTGTGACATTACCGTGCCGTTATAAGAGGTGAAATCAGTGGCACGTACAAACGGTATCCTGAATTTTCGATCAGGTGAAGCATCTTAACTTTCATGCTCATTTTTCTTCTTAGAGGTCATATTTTGTTCTCGCCACGGTAAGAAATAGTCATTTAACAGCATTTTAAAGGAGAAAAGAAAAGAAAAACTGGGAAAAATTCACACAGTAACGCGACGTTACGCTCTACAACATTTAAAGACGGTCGCACAATTCGCAGGTCCTTAAAAACTTCAGCAGAGCCCTTAGGGCTTCGAGTGCCGAAACCCGTCTGGACCAGCATCCTAGAACTTTTTCTTCAGTGAAGGGGCGGTTGTCCAGTTTTTCGAGGGCGAACGTGACGTCATAGTTTACGGAACACATCACGGTGTTTCAGGCACATCGCGATTTGTTCCGGTGGTGTTCGCGAAGGGCCGCGTGCTGCGCCCCCGGGAAGCGCATCTCAGCAGCTGATTCGTCACTGTGCTGTGCTTCAGCACCGCTCAGTAAATAGGAGCTCGAAGTACCATGCTTGAGTACCAAGGACCAAGGAGCTTTCTACGAAAATTAATACAGGGAACTGTGGCGCTGCGCCTGTTCGGCTACCATTGAAACGGAGATGTCTAATCATCGTGTCTGTGCGTTTACACGTTCCTGTAACGTTAATAATTAAGCTTTAACTTTTAAGTTTCCGAAAAATTCTATTTTTCAAAACGTGCAATCGCAATGAGTTTTGGCACACGTGCATAATAATTGCGATTTGTCTCATTTATGAAGCAATATTGCGTAGAAATTTTATCGCTGTTACGTAGTCACAAAGACATTTGAAGCTAGAAGGACGAATTTTTGTCGAATGCATGCACTACCCTCACTATGCCCCACGCTCCGTGGCTGATTACTTGCGGATATCGTAGACACCAATGTTGGTTCTAGTAGTTTTGCAGGAGACCATATGAACATGGCGCAACACCGTGCAGTAACGAAATAACGTGAAAAAAGTGTCGGGGGAAGTGGAAGGATTATCTCAGACCCGCGTAATTTCTGTGGAGCATGTATTTGACATCCTGTTTGAGATATCGCTTCAACAATATCGCTCCTACATGTACCGACCTGGAAACGGCCAACGCGAACCGCGATGACTGCGGCAGGGGACGCGTCGCGGTTGTTCAGAGCGCTTTTGTGACGAACTTCGCTTCTCAGGTCGTGGCTTCAATTTCAGGCTGCCGCGCTGTCGAGTTCTTGGTGCGAAGTTTGTGTACGCGTTTGTTTATTAATCTTGCGGCTTGCCACGGTGGCATAATGTCTTGCCATTTAACTGCAGTTTTAACTTCCAAGTCCAAGCTGTCCCCTTTGTGTACTATATGCATCGGCATTTAGACGAGCCGTACTCTTCGTGCAACAGTTTTTGTTTCTTCTTCTCTTGCCGGAGATGAGTCGCGCTGGTCAGTTCGCATTTCGGCACTCGAATATGTTCTCCCTTCTTTCTATTACTTCCGCTACCGTATGTTTCGATAATTATGCTCGAAGCTTACACGTGTGCCGAGAGAAAGTTTCTTTTTCAGAGGAGATGTCTTTCGCTATATTTTGGGCGACTATAAACCGCCCTTCTAATATCGTTTTCGAATCAGCACAACTACTGCTTTCTCTTTCTCTCTTCCTTTCTTTCTCTCTTTTCGCCCCTTTATTCCGTTCCTCTAGTGCAGGGTAGCAAACCGGAAGTTCTTCTGGCCATCTTACATGTACTTCCTTGCTTCTCTCTCTCACTCAAAGAAATCACGGGGTACACGAGCTCTAACTTGGTGTGCTATTGTGGACATCATCAAAGTCTACGATGTTGCCATATTGAGCTCATCAGAGAAGCCTTAGCAGCGCTTTGGGCCGAACACTGAGCTGACGAAATGGCGAATTGGACAATATGGCGCAATTGACAGCGTCCAGAAAAAAAATGGCGGCGCATTCATCCTTTGGAGATGATTCACGACCTTAATGCGACTAGCAATCTATCTCATCAGAAGGACCGTCTGTTGGGCTAGTTGGTCTAGCATTGTATATATCAAAACAGACATGAACATCTCCACGTAGCATGTGCGACAGGAGTAGTATATTCAGTTCCCTTGAAGTGTGGAAACGTGTACATCGGCCAAAGCGAACGGCGCATCAACGACCGGCTCAGAGAGCACGCGCTAAAAGTTAAGAAAAAAAGAGGACAAATATGCACATTTGGTTGCCCAAATCATCGCGTGCGGTATCGAGGAACTTTTTTCTGAAACCACTATCTTAGGCAAGTCTGCAAACCACACGGCTCGAGTGGCTTTAGAAGCATTCCACATCCACAAAAATTCATCTACCTGTGCAAGGGAGGCATCTTTGCTTTTTCGCAGCGCCGAACTGGACTTCTTGCTATCTTAAGCAGGCAGCAGTTTTGTTCACCTTTTTAGTTTATCACCTTCGCATGGGAAAAGGGGCGTGACACTTGCGCGTGGCTCACTTTATAAAATCGGAGGGTGTGTCGATCGGAATAAACAGTTGGCAGTAGCGCTTGTCCGCATCTTTCGGGTGTTCTTTATGTGTGTGTGTATTTTTGCGCTGTATTTGAAATTTACAATCTATCCTATGATGGGTGTGTAACTGGTGGTGATATGTTTATGTGTTATGTTGATTATTATGAAAGGCGGCACGTACCCAGTGACCAAATTTGGCATGAAATAGGTTCACTGTGGACGCGGCCCAATACGGCGATACATCAACTTTCGCGATAGCACTTGTGGACCGCAACGGAACGTTACGATCATCGGCATCGGTTAAATCGACCACCAGCACTAAAGCAGAACAGATAGCTGTAACCATCGCCATGGCAGACCCCACATTTACCCATGTCCTCACAGATTCGCGTGCTGCAATGCGGGCTTACGAAAGCGGCAACGTATCGAAAGAGGTAGCGCA
Organism: Dermacentor variabilis; assembly: GCF_050947875.1. Classification (NCBI taxonomy): domain Eukaryota; kingdom Metazoa; phylum Arthropoda; class Arachnida; order Ixodida; family Ixodidae; genus Dermacentor; species Dermacentor variabilis. The sequence continues at coordinate 13,944,154 of NC_134569.1, read as the reverse complement.
TATACTACTAGCAAGCTCAAAAGAGTGCAAACGATGCCTCTCCTGGTTCCCCGCTCACATGGGGAAAGACATTCACCCGCAAAAACCCAACCTCAATGAAACGGCCCACGACCGTGCGCGAGAACTTGCCTGCCGCGACGGTCCCACGGCCTCCGAGGGGCTGGACATTCGGTTTAATGACCCGCTAGTCACTTACCAAGAAATCACCTCACACTATCGAAAAGGCAGAATGAAATACCCGCTCCCGCACGCCAAACTCGACCGCGCGCAGGCGGCCGCGTTTCGAATGCTGCAAACGAACTCGTATCCGTCACGAGGCCTATTAAGCCACTACAATTCAGAAATCCCGGCAAATTGCCCAGACTGCCCAGAACTCTATTGCTCGCTCTCGCACATGCTTTGGTAATGTACCGCGTTACCAGAGGGCCCTCTCTCCAGTGAGCCCGAATGGGAAGAAGCCCTCAAAAGCCCGGACCTCAAACTCCAACTCAAGGCCGTCCAGAGGGCCCAAGAACTGGCGGAGCGTCACCACGTTCTCGTCCCGACTTGGGCGTCGCCTACGGTTTCGGCCCAAGGAGCTCCCCGCGAGCGATCTCCAACGGCTTAAACCCCCTCAGGACCTCAATAAAGTTCTTGACTGACTGACGGAAGAGCGGCACCTGCCGAGTGTCGTGTACACCCAGTGACTCAAGTTGGTCCGTAGGTTGGTTTCGAACCCGGTCCCCTCAGCACAGCAGCCCGATGCTTTACCTTAGACCATGGAGTATCCAGTGAACAGAATTAACGTGAAAGAGGTTAGACACGGAGGTAGGAAAGGAGGGAGGGACTGTCTGTCCGTCGGCAAACTGGATTAAGTTCCCAAATAATTCTAATCGAATAAATAGGGAATTTGAACGCTCTAACACCGCAGTTGGTGTTCGCTCACGCACGCTTACGATGTTTACAAGTAATTTATCACAGGGACGAAAAAAAATTGATAGGCGTAACGTTAAGAGAGAGAGAGAGAAGTGGTTCTTGTGGGAAAGGAGGAAAGGCTGGCACTATCTCCTGCAACCCATGCTGGAGCACGGCTCAGCGCCAGCAGGATGGGGCAGATGGGATTAAAAGAGGGGGTAGGAGGGAGAAAGGTAGAGGGTCGTCCCAGCAGCATCAGAGCAGCCCGGCCGGGAAGGCCCAGTGGTTTCGACCGGAGGAGTAGGCTGGAGGTAGACCGTATAGGAGGTGGCCCAGTAGAAGTGAAGTAGTGGCGAATCAAGAAGCCCGAGGTGGTGGGATGGCCGTTAGGCCATCCATCTTTGTAGAAATTTCCTATAGTCTCGCCGAGAGCCCCGACGAGTCGAAGTACTCGACGACACTTAGGAAGGCCGGTAGATGATTACAACAGGGGAAGAGGATATCTTCCTGCCGTGAACATGGGAGCCCCAGGCGGTGGAACTCTCGCAGAAGTCGGCCGCGGTGCTGCAGGTGAGCAGGGCAGGCCAGCAGGAGGTGCTCCAGAGTCTCTGGTTCACCACAAGAGGCACAGGCTGACGAGGTGGCTTTCCCAAGGCGGTGCCGGCGGGCTGCCGTCCAGTAGCAGCCAATACGCAGTCGGAGCAGCAACCAGGCATCCCGTTGTAGGAAGCCGTGGAGGCCGGCCCAGGGATACCCGTTTGTCCGCGTGGCAGGCGATGATGTGCCGGCGCAGCCTGTGTCTCGAGAAGTATGCGGCCGTTACAGCAGGGCTGAGGGGGACGCTTGAGTGGTGGGCACTTTTTGCAAGAGTTTCCGCCTCTTCACTGCCCGGGATCTCCACCTGTGCCGGTAGCCAATGCAGGGATAGTGAGCATTCTGCGTCCTGAAGGGCCGTCAGTCTTGAAGAGAGCAGCGCAACCCCAAGGCTAGCCCTGTTAGGGTTCTGCAGGCAGAGCAGTGCCGCCTTGGAGTCGCAGAAGATGGCTGCCGGGGTTGCTGGTAGCTCCTCTGCAAGTAGGTCCACAGCAAGGTGGAGTCCTGCTAGCTCTGCTGCGGTAGAGCTTGCATGTCCCGGGGGATGGCACAACTTGCTCTTTTGTAGGGCCGGTGCAACGCAGGCTGCAGTGGATGAGCCCTTCTCCGGTATCACGGATCCATCGACGAAGATGTGAAGGTGGTCCCCAAGTCTCTCTTGAAGGAGCGAGGCTGCCGTCTGCTGTAGGGCACATGCTGGGGAACGGTTCTTCGAGACACCTGGCAGCTCCGTCGAAATAGGGATTGGTGGCCAATGTGGTGGGCGATGCTGTACAGCGTTTGCAGGCGTGTCCCCTATGACTTCCTTATAGAGGCCACACAGCCGTGTCATGTGATGCTGGCCGGGAGCGTAGGCGGGTCTGGAGTGCTTGACCATCTGAGGCTTGGTGTAGACGATCAATGTGTCGTAGCCTCTATTGCAGGAAGAGTAATGACAGGGGCCAGGCACCTGCCTCAGCCAAAGTGGCGACCAGTTGTAAGGTTCGAGGAACGCCAAGCCAGAGCCGTACTGCTGGCCGGTGCTGCAGCTCCAGTTTGCGCAGGCGGGGGGGGGCAGTGCCACAAGAGGGAGGGCATACAGTAGCCATGAAGTGGCTGCAGCTTCAAATAGCTGCAGGGCCCAACTGGTGATACAGCCCTGTCCACGGGCAAGGAGCTGTGAGATCGCCTTGCGGACCCGAAGCGTCTGGGCGCACAGGGCCTTGGTAGCCGGCAGCCAGGTCAGCCGATGGTCAATGCGCAGCCCCAGGTAGGTGACTGCTTTGCTCCATGGGATCTGAAGGGCCTCCAATCGCAGCCAGGCAGCTGAGCGGTGGGCTGATGCTCTGAGATGCAGTAGCAAGGCCTCGGTCTTCCTGGCCGAGATGGTGAAATACATACTGCACAAGTAGGCAGCTGCAGTGTCCAGGGCTCTCTCTAGGGCCGTACGTGCCTTGCGGATGTGTTGCGGTGGTCCCCGCACCCATAAAGCGATGTCGTCCGCGTAGATTGAGGACTGCACGGGGAAGTGAGGGTCGATCGGCAGGGCAGCAGGCAACCGTGCCATGGCCAGGTTGAAAAGGAAGGGGCTCGCCAGTGACCCCTGTGGTACACCAGCAGCGACTGGACGAGGTGTGCTCTTCGATTGACCCACACGTACCCTGAGGGTGCGATTGTGCAGGGACGACGAGAGGAACCCCCGCAGGTTGCCACAGATGCCGAGGAGGTCCAGGTCCTGCTGGACAACTGCGTGACGAAGGCTGTCGAAGGCACCCTGTACGTCGATCAGCAAGAACATCACGAGGTCCCCGCCGGCCTTGGCGTCCTCCAGGGTGGACACCATGTCAGCGATGGAGTCTGCAGTGCACCGCCGCCGTCGGAAGCCCATCTATTGGTCTGCCAGGAAGCCGCGAGCACGGGCTACCCAGTCCAGTCGTGCTAGAGCCATGGCCTCCATCATCTTGCAGGCAGCGGAGATGAGGGAGACCGGTCGATAGGATGACAGTTCCTTAGCCGGTTTTCTGACCTTGAGGATGGGTGCCACAATGTAACGAAAAGAACGTGGTGTGGATTAGAGAGCGAGCGGGAGTAGTCGATATTCTAGTTGACATTAAGAGGAAGAAACGGAGTTGGGCGGGACATATGTAATGAGTTTGGCAGATGACCAGTGGTCTAATTATATTTGCACAATGGATGCCAAGAGGAAGGGAGAGCAGACGATGAAAGCAGAGTTCTTGGTGGGATGACATTAGGGAATTTGCAGGCACAAGATGGGGTCAGCTGGAGTAAGACGGGGGTGATTGGAGATCGCTGGAAGAGGCCCTGGTCGTGTAGAGCACATAAACATGAGGGTGCTCAGTCACGATGCATGGTTGTAAGATCCTGTCAGGCAAGAACATTTGCGTTTGATTGCAAGATTTTCAATCATTGCATTTTCCGACGTTATTTTTTTTCGTCGCTCGTAAAGCAATTGGCATCATGTCATTTCTTCCCTCCATGACGTAAGAGAAAATGAAGCTGAAGACTAGCAGTAATATGGACTTCATGGAATGCTGCATCGGACAAGTTCCACCCTGTGAGTCTAGTTCTGCTGAGGTTAGCACGGAAAAATGGACAGTTAGATACGCAAAAAAGGGAAACAAACAAATAAACAAACAAACAAACAAATATAGAGAGCAGTGTAAAGTATAACTATATAAAGCATGGTCTGTTGGGGGCCAAGATCATGACGCTTTCGGCAATGTATGACGTATACTTGGACCGCGAGACTCCTGGAATCACCACAAAGTCAAGCAAAACGCCATATGTAAATGGCGCTTCGTAAGAAAGTGACGGTGCGGTAGACGCCGGTGCCATCACTGTGCGGCGCCGTCTGCTCTTGCCACGTGCGGAGTTGCGGCGGGGCGGGACTACTGAGCGGAAGTCGCGCCGCTGTGTCATATCGTTTAAAGCGGGAAATCGCACCCTCGCCCTCTTCCTCGCATATACTCTCTTTTGCCGTCGTCCGCTGTGCTCTGTGTAGCTGTGGGCATGCGTGCAATCGTCTTTCGTTTCGTGATTTACAGTTATCGCTTGCAGGCTTGTTTGATTCAACGACCCCGTCTTGATAAATCGGTGCAGCGTGTGGTAGCCTAGAGCCTGCTCCGACCAGTCTGGAAAGTGAGCGTGTAGCTCTACACCAGAGTAATAAAGTTATTTCACTCACTCACTCAGTGATCTTCCTCAGCGACGTTACGCGGCCTTCATTTCTCCGGAAAAGAACTAGTCAACGCTGTGAACACGGAGTATCAGTGTCAAATAGTACGATAATTCGAAGCTGAAGTAATGCTTCCACTTATTGACAAAGGAAGAGCTCGTATCACGTAGCTCGCAAAATCGGTTTAAATAATGTGACAAGTGTAGAATTATCGAGTTGACGTTTCGTGAGGGTGGGGGCAGAGATTAAAGGCACTGGATGCATGACAAAGTTGTCCCCCCCCCCCTTTTCTTTTTTAGAAAGATGTCGCGGAACAGCGCTTACACAGATATATATAAATATATATAGGTTGGGCTGTACATCAGTATCTCTATAGATACAAAACAAATCAGCAAAGTGACTGCCAATGTGCATACTCTTCAAAACCAGCACAAGGATGACAACAAAGGCAAATGTAATGAAGGACAATTCCCAAAACAGGCTTATCAGATGTCTTTCAATCAGAATTACGCAATGTTGCCAACTTGGGAACGGTGTCAACATGTGCTTAACCGTACTAACTTATGTTGCTTTAGAAGCTTCACTTTAAACGCCTTACTTGCTGTGTATAACGGTGAATATATAGCTGCCACTGCGACACCCTCCGCGCAACTCGCAACTTGCACAAAGCTTGCACAAAGCTGTACAGTTTTAATTGGCGGGGCAGTGCGGTTATTGCCTGCTCATTTAGTTCGGTGCGCTGTAGAGCGGTGCCTTCGACATCCGGCTCGTTCGAGTTCGGTGTCAACATGTATGCGACACATGTGCGCACGCATCTGCTCTTCGCGGGTCGACGGAGGGGCAGAGTGATTTCAGGTCGTTTCAGTCAGCCACCTCCTCGGATGGCAGCGGCAGTAGTAGAAAGATGCGTCACGGCAAACCACATCCTTTTTGCAAGAAGTGCGGCAACGGCTTGGCCTGTTGCCGTTCCGCTGCGCGGGTGTCGCAGTGTCTGTCGTAACGTGATCCACACTATCGCGTTATTGTCGGTGAGCTGCATGTGTCAAGCTCAGTGTTGTGTCTTTGTGCTCTTCTGGGCTGTTTCTGTTACGCTAGTTTAAACCATTCTTGTTATGGGTAGTGCACTCTTCTTCTGTCCTAGGCTCGCTCTCTTCCTCAGTCACGAAGAGAAATGGAGAAAAAGAAGGATAAGAGAGGGATAGAGAGAGAGAGAGACAACTTTTGAATGACTCCAATTTTGACTCGAATTACGCACGCGGTCGACTCGGTGGCAGCACGACTACGCAAACTTAAACTATAGGTTCCTCTGAAAAACAAAAAATTAAACAAGCTAGAGTGGGGGAAGGAGTGACATTCTTCTTTAATACAATAACCGGTGCAGCCTTTGACTCCGCCAAGAGGATTATTCTGAGCGCCAGGCGATCACGGCAGAGACGAGGATCCAGCTTGTTTCGAGGTGCTCCGAGAGGTGCGCGCTTCGCCAGGAATCTGCAGGACTACACGACGGCACGTCGAGCACCGAGCGTGGCGCAAGGGCTGGTGCGTCTGCGTCGCTGCCCCGCCTGTGTCACTCATGCGGACCCCCATATTTTGCCGTTTCCACTTTCTTTTTGCCTCCCCTCGCATAGTGAGCAGCAGCTTTGCAACGCCAGCTTTTGCGCCTGCTAGCAGCGCGACCGAGTTGTCGGCCGTAAGTCGGCCGAGCCCGGCACACGCGTAGCACAACGCTTTGCGAGCAAAGGACGAGAGGGAGAGGCAGGCTGGCAGCGTTCGGGGAACGCGGGCCTGTCACGCGTGCTTGCCAAGTTCAGGCGGCCTCCCCCACACTCCGTCGCGCGCTCGTTCAGCTGTGCCGCGCGCTCGCTTTCGTTTCGAGGGTGTGCGTGCCGGCTTATTTGCTCGTTGCCTAAAAGCATGCGGTCGGCCGCCTCCGGCCTTTTCACGCCGTTCTCGGCGCTGTGCGTGCGGGATCCCAGAAGGCCTCGCGAGGGGCGACGAAGAGCGTAACTGCTGTGTTGCCTGCCTTCTCCTCTCATATGTTATTCCCGCCGCCACCGAAATTCTCACCGTTCCAACGCGAGAGAGGCAGCAGCAGCAGACGAAGCCAGCAGCGAGGCTCGTCTGCACGTGAAAAGCAAGAACTGAAGAAGTAGGAGGGAGCAGTTTCCAAGAGAGGAGGAGCGCTGCCAGCGCGGGGAGCTCCTCGAGACGGCGTCCTTGGTTTTGAACTTTCGTGGCTCCTCTCTGCAGGTTCCTTCAGTGCGAGCCATCGGGCGGCCGTTCTGTAACTCGGCTGTCAGCTCGTTACGCAGTGACGTGCGATGAGCCCGATTGAGAGACGCCCGGGAGCAGACGGATGCCCCCTCGGCGTCTGCTTCTCCGGCGAGGTTTCGGCGGAGCGCGAGAGCTGCTGCTTGAGGAAAACCCTCTCTAAACGGGAGTGTATAAGCGTCGTAATGACGCCGGCGGGAAAGAATGTCATTCGAAGAACGCCGTCCCGCGGAGGTTGGCTCGTCTCGACAGTTTGTGGAAGGAGAGGGAGCGAAGGGGGCGCGTTACAGATTGCGCTGTCTCCCTTGCAGAGGGCTTAGCATCGTTTGATTGTTCCGCCAAGGTTAGGGTGTATTTCTAGCCTGGCAGATGCCGTGACATGAGCTTACATTTTGGCAAGTAGGAAGCAGTGAGTTATATTTGTAATGTGTTGCAACACCTTATACTTGCGTTTCCTCTTCCCCATCTTCGCCTCACAGCGTAACAACACTTACGTTGCGATTAGCAAGACGCAGACGTACGGCAGAAGGGAACGCTCGGTGAGGGCACAGTGGTAACTATCACCGGGCCAACTCTATTGAGGTATATTTCGTAGAGTCCACCCGGGAAGTCAGACGGTCAAGGAAGCAGGAAAGCCGAAAGAAAGAAACTTGTCTTAAAGCCGCTAGCCGTTTGAGATGTTATTTGACTGCTGCTGGTTATTGTTGACCCTGCGCAAATATTCAAATATGTTCTAGCATTTTGCGCTTAGTAAATGGCGATGATCCCTCTCTCTATTGCAATATAAATTATATGGACAGTACAAGCTGCATAAGTTTTACAGCGCAACACTAAACCTCACTATCGCTTCCAGTGCTTCGCCTTCGGCCAGAGTTGCCAATTCTCGTTTTCTCCAACCCTCTTGTTGCATTGCATTATTGCGTGAATTTTTTCTCTTTATTTTTATCCACTCTATCGCCTTTTATTTCTGTTAGGCCTTTCTCCAGCACAAGGCTGCCAGCCGGTACCTGCACTGGCTAACCTTGCTGTTTATCATTCACTTTCTCTCTCCCCTTCCCATCACAACCCACGACCGCAGTTTTCCTGTTGCAATAATCAGCTCCCTACAAATTGCGGCGCCTTTCGTGGCTATAGGTTGAACTGCCCATTTCTCGCGTATTCCGAAACAGCAGTCATATATTTCGCTTAGCGAGACGCTGACATCCTTGTGTCATGGATATGTAGTCGAGTTCCTAATTGTTCTTTAACAGTTAGAGTTTTATTTTGACTAATCACACGATTATTAGAGCCGTCAAATGGTGTTTGTAGTTGCTATATATTCTTTTTTGTATCTAAACGGGCAGGCACAACGTAATTGGCGTAGACAGAAATTTATTTTGGTGAAAGGGGGGGGGGGGGGGTTCTCTGCCAACAACTAGCAGCTAGCACTCCTCTCTCTCTCTCTCTCGCTCTCTCCATTTTATGTATCGGATAAGAAGCGCAAATACACGCAAGATTGCCGCGCAACAGGCTGTTCGAGGCACTTTGCGTGTGTTCACGGTTTTCTTTCACGCTCGAAAAAACACTTTTATGTAGCTCGTACTGAGCAACAGAATGCTGTATATCGGGAGTCTTTCTTGTTCCTATACAATTTTCTCATTGACACTTTTCATCTAATTATAATATATATATATATATATATATATATATATATATATATATATATATATATATATATATATATAGAGAGAGAGAGAGAGAGAGAGAGAGAGAGGAAAGGGGAAAGGCAGGGAGGTTAATCAGAGGGGAAGATCCGGTTTGCTACCCGACGCTGGGGAAAGAGGGGTAGGGAAGTAAAGTGATAACAAAGTAGAGATAAAGAAAGAAAGGAGCATAGACACACAATCACAATCGGTCACTGTCACCGCATACTGTCACCGCACAGCACAGTGAGGCTTGCAGCACTATCAACATCTGTTCAGGCTACAGCCACTGGTCCAATTCTGTTGCCCTTAAAAACTGCTACAGTGCCCTCGTCGCCCTCTGCTGCGATGGCTTGTGGTGACGGCATCTTAAAATAAGTTCCTCTGTTACAGGTCTTCGGTCAAAGAGCGCTATAGCGGTTGCGAGCGATCGTCTCTGTAAATTATAGCGAGGACAGTCACAGAGAAGGTGCTGAAGAGTCCCCTCGTTACCACAGTCATCACACGAGGCTTCGTCGACCCATCCGATTCGGAAAGCAAAAGACTTGGTGAACGCCACCACTAGCCATATTCGACAAAGCAGGGTAGCTTCGCGGCGGCAGAGTCTAGCTGGAATGCAAAGACGTAGAGTCTAGGTCGTAGACTCCACGTCTACGGCTGCGAACCTAGACGTAGTCTAGGTTGTGCAGCCGGTTGTTGTGAAAACTTCCTGCGTTCCACAAGGAGAACGTGATACCACGGCTGAGCATTCGAAGTTTTCTAGCCGCATCTGTCCTTGATAGTGGTATTGGCTCCTCTTCGTCGCTTTGAAGAGCCGACCGAGCAGCGTTATCGGCGTGTTCGTTCCCTATGACGCCACAGTGACTTGGAAGCCACTGAAACGTCACCTCGTGTCCTTTCTCAGTCAAGGTATGGATTAGTTCTCTAATCTCGAATACCAGTTGTTCGTGTGGTCCACGCTGCAGGGCTGATAGCAAAGACTGCAGTGCTGCCTTCGAGTCACTGAATGTTGACCATCTTCGAGGTTGTTCTTGACTGACGAGACGAAGTGCAGCGCGAAGAGCTGCAAGTTCCGCAGCCATAGGTGTCGTTGAGTGACATGTCTTGAAACTGATGGCGGTGGCTTTCGCTGGAAAAACCACGGCTCCAGAGGAACACTGGAGAGCTGCCGATCCATCGGTATAAATATGTGCGTGGTCGGCGTAGCTGTCGTGCAAAAGGAGCAGAGTTAGTCGTTTAAGAGCAGGTGATGACAGCCCAGATTTTTTCCTGATTCCTGGTACGGAGAGGTGCACTGCAGATCGAGCCAAACACCATGGAGGAATCGAAGGCTTAGTTGCGGGGGTGGAGCCTGATGGAAGGCAGGTGTAATAATCCGAAACCGTAGTACAACATCATGCCTGCGGCATTTCTGACGGTAGTGTTGCCAGATGGTGGGAAAGGGCACGGGCAACGTGCCTAATGTGCACTCTCAACACTTCCACCGCAATGTGTGTTTGTATGTCCCGGGCGATTGCAATAGTCGTTACTGTCGATGTGCATTTCGGCAAACCAAGACAAATCCTGAGAGCCCGAGCTTGAATAGCCTGTAGAGCACGAAGATTTGTCTGGCAAGTGTTGGTCAATACGGGCAAACTGTATCTCAAGAAGCCCAGAAAAAGAGCCCTGTACAATTCCAACATTGCATGCACTGACATTCCCCAACTCTTTCCGCCCAGAAACTTGAAAAACTGGGAGATTGGTGTCAGACGCTGTTTCAAGTAAGTCACGTGAGGGCTCCATGAGAGATCTCTATCAATGATTATGCCGAGAAATCTGTGAGTCTTCTCATAAGAAATTATCTGGCCATTTATTGAGATGGCGTAGGGTGTCATTGGTTTGCGAGTAAATGCCATCAGTGCACATTTGTCTGACGAGATTTCAAGACCTTGGTTTGGTTGCGGAGCTATATAGCTGTCAGAGTGACAGCTTTTTGAAGCCTTGCACGTATCTGAGGACGTGTCACACCTGAAGCTCATATACCTATGTCGTCGGGGTACATTGATATCTTGATCGCTGCTGGCAGATGATCAACGAGACCAATGAGTGTGAGGTTGAATAGGGTAGCGCTTAGTACACCGCCTTGAGCAACACCTCGGCAGGTGTAGTGTCGTACGTTTTTACCATCGCCGGTACACACAAAGAACGATCTCATAAAAAAGTAATGAGAAATCCGTTGGAAAACTCGACGACCCAAGCCAACCATCTCAAGAGCATCGAGTGTAGCCTCGTGGGATACGTTATCGTATGCCCCCTTGACATCCAAGAACAAAGCTGCAGATAATCTTTTCCGTGACTTTTGATGCTGGACATACGTAGCCAGATCAACAACACTGTCTACTGGTGAGCGATCTCGACGAAAACAAGCCATGCAATTTGGTAACATATTGTAGTGTTCCAGGTACCACTCCAAGCGGGCAAGGATCATCTTTTCCATTATCTTTCCCACCCAGCTGGCCAGCGCTATTGGGCGATATGAGGTGAGTTCAAGTGGGGACTTGCCTTGCTTAAGGAGAGGGACCAAGCGGCTTGTCTTCCATTCTTCGGATACCATATGCCATCTTGCCGAGATACGTTGTATAGATATAACAGTTCTCTCCGTGCGCCATCACTCAGGTTGTTCAAGGCGCGGTAGGATATTCCATCTGGTCCCGGGGATGAAGAACGCCTGCATAGAGCAAGAGCTGCTTCTAGTTCCTCCATTATGAAAGGAAGATCCATGCGGCAGTCACGTGAAACAGGGATGTGACTGGGGGCTGGAAAGCCTAGACCGGTTGCTTGGCCAGCGATCCTTGCACAAAAGTCTTCTGCAACATCAGCCTCTGGTCGCCCCTGGATGAGGGCCAGCGCTTTGAAAGGAAGGCGTTGTTCAGGGAGGGAACGTAGACCTCGTATGGTTCTCCAGATGTGGGAAAGTGGCTTTTGGTGTTCTAGTGACTGGCAAAACATTCTCCAACGTCGAGATGCTGATCTATCCATGCGACGTGGAATTTTTTTTTGTAGTCGTCTGGCTGCCCTAAGTTCTTCGATGGATTTTGTAAGCCGGTAACGCCGCTCCGCACGACGACGAAGTGCACAAAGTCGCTCCACCTCTAAATCCAAATAATATATATATATATATATATATATATATATATATATATATATTAACAATAATATTAACCGTAACCGTAACAATATTATTATGATTAATAATAATATTATGGTAGTTGATTAATTAATTAAAACATTGTGTAATTAGGCGGAATGCAAGAAGTTATGAGTATCTACGAGCGACAGCAAACTTTATATCTTGGTTCTGTCCTGCTACGTGGCATTTGCATATCTTTAAAGTGCGTAGATACTCATAACTTCTTGCATTCCGCCTAATTACACAATGTCTTAATTAATTAACCAACTTCTATAATATTATAATTGGATGAAAAGTGTCAATGAGAAAATTGTATAGGAACATGAAAAACTCACGATGGGCAGCTTTCTCTTGCTCAGTACGTGCTACATAAAAGTGTTTTTCCGAGCGTGAAAGAAGCCTGCGAATGCACGCAAAGTGCCTCGAGCAGCCTGTTGCGCGGCAATTTTGCGTGGATTCGCGTTTTTTATCCGGTACATAAAATGACAAACACTTATTTCGCGGAACATAAACAGCAATTGCATGAATAATTCTCAGTTTTTTTTTTCTGCGACATCCAGGCACTTGCGCAGCTTTTGATGCGACGACTATATGCACATAATTTCTGGCGATGCCGTTGCTGCTCGGTTTGGACGTGAAACGTCTTCCAGTTTCGTCAGCGTACGAGGTCGCTTGGTGAAACCGCATGCAACGAAAACACGTAAAACTATTATCGCTAATATCTTTGCAAGCGTGCTGTCCACGCGCCTCCCGTTAGCATCGCTGCGCAGAGGGGGGAATCGTGCACAGACGGTGCCGTTGTCGCCCCGCTTCAGTGAGGCAGTGCGTGCGTCTGTCCGAGCGGGAACGGTCGCGCTTGAGAGAGTCCACTCGGCCATATGAGGCGTAATCCATCGAACCTGTGCTCATAACGCACATATAAGGCTTACACGCGTGCATCTGTCGAATAAATTTGATGGTCATTCGGCGCCCTCGCGTTCGACGCGTAGCCTTCAGAAATGGAGAAGCCCGGGCAGCAAGACAGACGGATGCCGATTCCCACCCAGGCCCACTGCGAACAGGGCGCGAGCACGATTGCAAGATGCAGGGTGGTAAGATGTCGTACAACCCCTTACCTCCATCCTAGCTTTCTGATGCGCGAATAAATAGGTACTTGCCTATTTGCTTACGTCACTTCTGCACCCTTTTGCCCATACACGCACAAGACGTTGCACGTATCCCACTGCGGCTGTGTCCCCGACACAGCCTGCCCGATTTTGTTTTTCTTCTCACGCGACTGGCGCCCTCTTTTTTTCGTGTGTGCACAAAAGCGAAAACTGTCTTGCACAGGAAGCAACACCTCGCCTCACTCGCTTCATTCTGAGAATCGAAAGAGGGGTCTACATTATGCATCTCTGGCCACCGTCGCTTTTATTTTTTCTTTCTTTCATACCCACTCCCCCTGCCTTTGTCAGGACGCTTGACTCGCGCTGGAAACACGATTTTCGGGGAGGCAGCTCCTCTTACTGCGTCCATAGAAAAACGCGTGCCCACTGAAAAAGGCAGGAAAAGCCGGATATATGTCTTTGATTGTGCCTACCTGTGTCAATATTTTAGCTTTTCTTTCTTTCCTCGTACCAGCTGCCTCAGGCAGGTAAATGACAATATTTAAAGCCTTCTCAAAGGTAAATTTATCTTCCATTCTTTCTTTAAAAGCAACCGCACGTGCAGCTTGTTTCTAGAGTGGGAACAGGCAATAGTAAATGGAAAGAATAATCGAAAATTTCTATCATGTTTGAGCTAACTTAGCAGGAGCCACCTGCCGCACTACGCATAACTACCGTCGACCACGCAGCTTCGTTTAGGATTGCGACTTCTGTGGCGCCTGTACGCGAGCGGTCTTTCTTAATTTTTTTTATTGCATGCGTTCAGTGTTCGTACAAGGCTAATGTACGTATTCGGCCCGAGAAGGCTACGTTTAAAGATGAATAGCCAATAGCATTGTAATTAAGTGTGTTGACGCATACTCGCTGCATAGGTGAGACAAGTATGACTTGCAACACATCACTTTCGGCGCAGCTAAGGGTATCGTACGAAAGAACATACGAACAGGCACGCAATTGATTGTGCTAACGAAAAAAGGGGGAAATACCTCGCTGAGCTTTCGTTCGTCGCCTCGTTGGGGACGAAGCTAGCACAGGTCATATTGGACGCGAAAGCGGGCGTTGTTGTCGTCGATTCTGACGAGATAGAAGTGCGTGAGTTTGTTACCGACCTCGAGCTTCCTCTCCGCAGCGAAATAGAAGATGGCGAAGCGCAAGAACCAGAATAAATTGCAATATGAAACTTCGCAATCTTCTGCTGCCATAAACACGTCTGGAAGACGCTGCAGTGTGACGGGCTTTGTGTGCCAACGCCTCGTGATGCGTTGGCTACGCGGTGCTTGGCCTGCGATTAGCGCGCTCACTGGCAAAGATCAGTGGTTTCAACCACGTCGGTTTCCGAGATTTCCGTCTGAGTAGTCAGAACCTTGTCCAGCGTAAGCTATAGCTGGCTTCAGCTGTCCCTCTCCGCTCCCCCAACGTGCCATCGGTCAAAGCGAGGCCCCGGTACTAGGCATGCCGCACGGTGCTCACCACCGGTGCGAACCTTTCGGTCATTTGCGAGGCGTATTTTTCACGCAGTCCTTCCGACGTTCGCCGTTTAACTAAAATGGATCGGGTGCGCGGCAGCGCAGGCTGCTGCACCAGACGCGGGATGGTGGAGTGTTGGCGGCGTTCAGCGCACGCGTTCCCGTCGAGCGCCGGATTCGCCGAGATGCGCGACACCTCGCACGCCTGTAGCCTGACAAGGTGCGGGGGCAACGCTCGGGCGACGCACACGAGTGCCCCACTTGGAGTCGAGCGCCGAGGCTTCTTCTGCCGCGCCGTTTGTGCTCGCCGCGAGGGAGCGCACCAGCTACTCGGCCCCGCGCCGGTGCGCCAAAGATAAACCGATACGCGATGCGCGCGGTCGGTGGCCCGCCGCCGCAGGGGAACCGCGGTTGACACGCAAGGCCCGCAGCGGCGAGGGCAGCAAGGAAAAGAAAGGGAAAATAATCGCTCGTTTCTCTTTCTTCATTTCTCTCTCATTTTCTTTTCCGTCTTCTTGTATTACCTGGGTAGCGTAACTTTTTCTGTTCACCTCTGGCGTAAAGAGCGGGGTGTGTTACGTCTCGGGCAGCGTGCGTGCTTGGAGTGTCTGGCTGGGGTCCAGGCGAGATTCCGAGGCGTCAGCCGCGCGGCGTGCCCCCCCCCTCCCCCCCCCCCCCCCCCCGTGCAGGCTGGCATTGGCCCCGGCGGCGGCCACTCGTTGTGGAGGGCCGCGGGGATGCCCCTGCGCCAGAACGAGCACTGGACGTTCTCGACATTGCTTGCGTCATTCGGTCCGAAAGTAGCTTCACGTTGGCACTCGCGTTGCGTCGTGCGCTTGGCAGGACTCCGAAAGATTGGAGCTCTATGGTCCTCGAGCTCTGCTACTCCCGGAAGTTGCTGTAAACTCGCAAGATCGCCAACCGACCGGGCAACATTCGAATCGCTGTCGCAGCCGTCAGAGTGCCTGCGTCCAAAACATGACGCGTCGTTTGCCAGCTGACTTATCTCTTATTTACGGTACCGAGAAGCCGCGTGCTGCCTTTGCCTAAGGCACCGAAGCCATCTACTGCGCGGGCATTACTCGACGTTTCGGCCGCAGGACAGGCGTTTACCAAAATTGTGTACAGTCGTCATCCATATGAAAGGAAACATCTAACTTACGTGCTTGTATGTTTCCATATCTAATAATAATAAGTTCAAACACATGTAGGGTCTAAACACATATGCCCTCTGTAAAAGAGTTCAACGACACTAAAGGTTCAACAGAAATAATTGAGGCAACCATTCCACTCTGTGAAGATGTAATGGCAGCGAAAGCTGACGACAGTCAAAGCTCTCAAACGAAAAGCAAAGTTCTTTCGCTGCCATTCCATCTTCACAGAGTGGAATGGTTGTGATTTCTTGTGTTGCGAGTCTGGCGTCATTGCTCGTTCGGAGGTGCCTGGGCTCGGGATTGTCGTTTTCGTTCAGCATCGCGGGAACGTTCTTCGTCGGTGGTCGTTTCGCGCCGGCGCCGTTTACATTCTCGTTGCTGTTCTCTCCGGCGCTCCTCGTACACATGTTGTTCTTCGGTTGTACGAACTATGTACGTGTCCGCCCCATCGATAGCGTAGCTGTTTCAAGCGCCGCTACCTCTCCTGCTTATATACTGCGATAACCTTGACGTCACGCTATTGTTCACAGTGAGCGTTCTAATCTGTTCGGCATTTTGACATCTACGCCGGCGCACTGCACCCATATGGGTTTCTTAGAAATCGATAAACCCGTTCCTGTTGCCTGAGGCAGCGAAAATTACGGAAGGTTAGTTACACAGATCTTTCTCTGTAATACTACAGCTTTCGCGGTAAATCTTACTGTTTTGTATCAAGTTCCTAGATTCGAACCCAGATATCACGAGTTATCGCAGTTTTTTAAAGAATCTGAGGACACCTATGCACTTATGAGCTGTAAATCCGAAAGCGTAATACTCCATCTCACAAGCTGGTTGCAGCACTGTGGGAGTTACACGAATTCTTAGCCAATAGGAAGGCGGAATGCCCCTCGAGACGTGCTCATCCGCGCCGCGTCGTATGCTTAGCGTCTGCTTGCCATCCTGTTACATACTCCATAGTTGATGGATTGATGCAAAAAAATGTTTTGACGCGGTAACCATAAGCTGCGTTTACATGCATGCGACAACAGGGCTTCACTTTACCTGTACGCTTTCCCTGCAGTTACCTTGCAACCTCCTTAGCAAGTGGTACAGGCGAATGCCCTTACAAATGTTTACCTGCGCCGCAGCGTCTGCTCAGCGTCTACTTGACGTTTGCTCGCTACTGTCATCACGTACCATGCTAGAGTGGGATAGTAAATGATTGATGCTGTAAACAATAAGGCTTTTATAGCGTTCCGCATCGTCAACGCACCACCAATGCCATTGCTGTGGTGCCACCTGCTAGGCAAATCAAAGCAGATTTACGGCTCGGTGTCGTGTCTGTAGTCCTCGCAGCGTGAAAACAAGCAGTCGATCTCAATAGCTACGACAAAACATACCTAATGAGTTGACCTCAGCTTGAGATGAGACTTAGCGATGACTGATTTTGCCGCTTGTTTCTTGCTGGTGGAGAGCCAGTAAGAAGCGCGAATTCGGATCGAAGCGGGTGGTCGGCGCTGCATGGACGCTGCCATGTTTCCACGGTAAGGGTGGCTATTAGGGCGGTAACTGTACACTGTCGCTGTACACTATGATGTGGCGAGCAAAAATCAAACTCTCTAATGCAGTCACTAATCAGCCAGTTACACTCGGAACTATATACCTCTGCGCAAGGATAATGCCTGTTTACGCCTCGTACCTCCGGCAGTTCTGCAGCCAGCTTGTGCGATGGAGTGTCCAAGTGAACGCTGCTGAGCGGTCCTTCGAGTTATACAGTCCTGGCGAACAAACGAGCGCGTTGAGACGCTTGGCGCCTTTTAACGCGATAGCGTTAAGGAGCTCGTGTCGCAGAAAAGCCGGTGTCGTCGGCGTCGGTGTCGGCGTCGGCGTCCGCGGCGTTGGCCGTGAGCGATAAATCACGGAAGGCACTTCATAAATAAAAAGGAACTTCCAAGATGGGCTGGGTGGGAATCGAACCAGGGTCTCCGGAGTGTGAGAAGGAGACGTTACCACTTAGCCACGAGTTCGATGCTTCAAAGCGGTACAAAAGCGCCTCTAGTGAACGCGGTGTTGCCTTAGAAACGAGCTGTTTCTAAGGCTCAGGCGTCCGTCGCTTGCTCAGGCGCACATTTCGTTGTCGCGCCGAACGCTGCGTTGCTCGACGCTCACCGCGTCCGATGCGGGGCGCGTAGTCGCTGCGCCGTAGCCCATTGTCTTACACCCCTTGGCGGGTCGACGGGAACGCTGTCGCGTTCCACTCTTGAAGGCGAAGCTTAAGCGTCCTCCAATTTTTGATTTGACCTTACCGAGGCGAACGCAGGCGAGAGCTTGCGCGGACAAGGAACGCGCGTATAACGCAGGCTTCCGAGAGCGAGGCTGACGTGATATCGCGGCGATGCCCCCTCGCGTAGCACCTGGCGCGCTATCACAGCAGCAAGTGTACTCTTTCGCCCGCTCTTCTCCGTCGAGGCCCGAGCCAGCAAGCGCAAGCCAACGTCACGAGCACACTTGTGACGCTGCTTTTCCTTTTCGGGGCGATCCCGTGGGCGCTGCCATGTTTGATCACGTGGTGACGCGTCCATTGTTTGCCTCAACTGACTCCGTTGCCTCCGCGTTTACATTGAGTGTGTATGACGCCAGTGCGGCTCAGCAAGCCTCTGTTTTGGGAGATATCGTACGCGCTGACTGGGTGGACGACACGAAGCTTTGGTCACAGCTTCAGAGAATATGCAAAAGTGCTTTGAAAGCTGATTAAGCTATGTCCAAACGGCGCCAGCAGCCTATGTGGTTCCTGTTTGAAAAGTGAGGCTAAATATGTATTCCAAGCTATCAATTAAACTTTCCGCTCATGAATTGAATAGTGTGTCTTGCTCTTCGTTCTTTATGCGACAAATATTTTGAAGCAGCACCTTGTCACATTTCCGACTCGGTAGATTTCCTTGGTGCGGTCACTATTTGCTTATTTTCTGCCTAATCGCTCGTGTGTGCGCTCAGTTCCGATATATTTGCTCTTGCTGCACAAATGGCTCGAAACGTAGCTGTTTTGTACATTGTAATACCTTCTAGCAAAGATGTATTATCGCTAATAACTCACTTACTCTTGTGGACCGTCACGAAACATTCCCCTTCGACCATTTCTGCACTATCGGCGTAGTCCGTCATTTATTGTGCATATATAGTGCGCTTATATTTAATTGGGCGCTCATTGACTTATTCTTGTCACGTTGGTGAAAGAGTGGCCGTAAGTATCCCTTCAAGTTGGGGTAGATGTGTGTAGACACTGTACGCGAAACTTATTACGTCAGGAAACTGTGTTCAGTTCAGTTCAGTTTTATTTCCTTGAAGACCCGTTTGCTAGGGGTATTACATAAGGGGTGGGTACAGTTGATAATGGAACAGAAACACAGGTATTCAGAAAAGCTGTACAAGAAAGCTACATTTCGCAAGTGCATAAAAACAGAAAGAAGGAAAAAGAAGCAGATGAGTTTCCAGCGAACAAAGACATTTACGAAGAACGATGTTGGGCAAGTGCTACTCCCTTTGTCATTCTTTAACGAGCGATACACGCTCTTGCCGGTGTCCCGAGGCTGAAGCACCTTCTTTCAAGCTTAGCGATACAACGCTGGCGGATGAGCAAATTTCTGTATCCTCGAGGAAAGCTGTCGGTACATCTCGAATTACCGATAACACGTACGGAGAGTTGCAGCAGAGGTCCACGAACTTGGCTACAGAGGATCATTCTATTCCTTAACATGCCAGTCACTATTTCTGCTACCAGCTACTGTACACGTCTTCAATCCACATGGCTCAATCTAGCATGATCGGAACACAGCGCGTTAGCGAAAACTCTGTTGCATTTCCGACAGCTGATCGCTCAAAAGCAAGGTAGATGTAGATCCTTGTGATCTACTGGCCGAAAGCAAAGTGGAAGAGGTAGTGGTTTCGTATTCGTGCGCTGTCGCTGCGGCGCGCCATTGAAAGCGCCATCTCGTTTCTCTAGAACAAACTGCATGCTCCGCGAAAAGGTTCAATAAAGATTTCTATTTATAAAGATTTAGCTGTGGGCGCCGAAACTGCAGTAGTTATACAGCTGATGTAACCTCAGGTCCTCCGGCTGAAGTAGTGCGCGTATGTAAAGTCTTTTATCCTTCTGCTTCTTGCACATTGATGTGAGACTCGAAAAACGATGTATAAGTGCCGCGCGACGCCAAGCTGAACGGACGAAGGAAACGGTTGAATATGGGGGCGTGACACGACGCGAAGTGAGCGGATGGCGTGACGGGAGGGAGAAGCGTCGCCTGCTGAAAGAAACAGCTTCACGCCCGAAGAAGGAGTGGCGCCGTCTGCCGAATTTTTGTGCTTTCAATCTTTCGGTAACCGCTGCTCGGATGTCGAATTAACCAACGCGGGATGTTTTTGCTTTTGAACTAAACAAGTTTTCCTTCAATAGCAATCTATACTTTCTCGTCGGGACATTCCGGTGTCTTCGAATTAGACGAAACGTTGAACTAAGCTAGGTCTAATTAACGGATTGACAGTGTATACAGAAAGAATGCGCAGGTGCGACACACGTTTGAAAGGGAAAATTTGTTTACCAACGTTACGGTTCGTCAGAGTAACCAGTAGGGTTACATTGCAACCATTTTCATGGGATCACATGTACCTATTCTCGATACGGCACTTCATTCCATCAAAACAGTCGATTACAGTGAGAATAAGCAAACATGACTGCATTGTAACAGTGGCATGGCAGGCATGTACAATTTTAACTTCGGTAACAGAGCGTGCCATAGTCTACTGTGGACACGGCACGCAACAACAGCTTAGGAGGGAAAAAAGAAGCAAATCGAATAAAGGTAGTTGAAAAATGATAAGTACAATCAAAATTTGGAAGATAAGTAGCAGCAAGAACATTTACAAAATCGTCACAATACGTGTGTCATTGCAGCGACCTTCAGGTGACCATTTGGACGTTTTCACGGATGCCTGAACGAATTGTATAAAATTTATCTATCAAGAAGGGGCCTCGAACTTCCCTGTCGTGACGTGTTTTAAAACTAGACTGAAGGATGGTGGCCTTAATTTTGTTTAAAGAAAGACCAGACATACTTACATGTTTGTACAATGGTAGATTAGGAAGGATTATGGCATGTGCTGAACACTGAATGCTGCATACTGAATGCTAGTTTTATTGTGTTTAATATGACTATACTATTAAAACCAAGATACTGTTGTCGATCCGGGGATTCCCTGCAAAGACTGGTTGTGCAGGGTTCCATCACACATAGTAACCGTGACGTCAAGAAAGTTACGAAAAAGTACGAAAAGGAAATTGTCTGATGCTTTTTGCTAAAGCAGGCAATGAAAGAAATTAGTTGTGATTCAAGATGGCGCCTGATTAGCAAAATGTCATCGATGAACTACTTGTAGTAAAATGGTTTGTCCTGGCTATCTGCGGTGAATTTGGTTTGTGGAAGCCCCTTAAAGATATTTCTACATCTGGGCCGAATCTGGTGCTTATGGAAGTACGACTGATGTGAACATAGTGCTCTTTGTTAAACTTCAAATTGATGAACTTCGAGAATTATGTGGAGTAAAATGCCTAAAGTTGGTAAGTCGACTGGTTTATCGACATCGCGATTGTTACAGGCGTAAAAAAATGCATCGATGCCATCTGAATGGGGAATACCGCATTGACGAAGGCCCGCATTCTTTTGTCATGATTATTACGGACTGTGAACATACATTGACAGTCGCCTTTTTTTTATTGAAATGGAAATAAAAGAAAGAGACACAGTCACCTTATAATGGTGACGGCTACTTCTTATCGCATAGCGGAAACAACAATATAAAATATATGTAGGAAAATGAAAAGAAATCACTTCATACGGTCAGAAATCCACAACACAGTCCTATACGCCCATGAGCATGACAGCATAAAAGTCGAATGCAAATTGCACCACAATGAGTTCGTAAACAAAGTCACAAACACAAACAAATGGCCGTGATGTAGACTTCGATGAGCATATAAACAGATGAGGAGTCACACAGTGTTAAAATAATTCACGCACAGAAAAAAAATGTGTAACACGCATCATATCAGCACTAATAATTACAAATAATAGAAGAACGTTATAGTAACATCGTGCGATTATTAAGTGCAATACCTAGTACTTGTTAAGGATGCCTGTTTCTACGTCAAAGTGTTCAAGTGCGTTGAGTGCTTTCGCTGTGCTATTTTCGATGGCCATGGGCGCAGCAATTTTGCGAGTGAGAAAGGCCGGTGAGGATCAACGGAGTGTAGCTCTTGTTCTAGCTGCCGTCTTTGCATCTCGCATATGGGGCATTCCAGGAAAAGATGGCGAACATCTTCATCGTCGTGGCCACAGGAGCAAGCCGGGGAAAGAGCCCGTTTGATGCGCTATAGGAAATGTTTGGTGTATGCTGTCCCAAGGCGCAGTCGATGAATTAGTGTCTCGGTACTTTTAGAAAGTTGCACATCCAGCTGGTATTTGAGCTGAGGGTCCACGACGTAAAGAATTAATTCCTGAGTGTTTTCAATAAACCATGTTGACGTACACAAGTTATTCTTTAGTACTCTCAATATCCGTTTTGTGTCCATTGGTGATAACGGGATGAGTTGAATTTCTGAATTTTTATGGGCCGATTTTGCCAATGAATCCGCTTGTTCGTTGCCTGCTATACCAGCATGGCCCAGGACCCACTGTCCCGGGCCACGCTGGCGTAATGCGCTCACACACACACACACACGCACGCACACACACACACACACACACACACACACACACACACACACACACACACACACACACACACACACACACACACACACACACACACACACACACACACACACACACACACACACACACACACACACACACACACACACACACACACACACATATATACATATATATATATATATATATATATATATATATATATATATATATATATGTTGTGACACGCTGACGAAGAACTTGTTTTAGTCATCGTCGGAAGAAGACGATGTTCTGGGCTTGGCGCGCTGTCTACCATCTTGTCAGCTGATATAATTATTGTAAATATTCTGTAAATACGCGTCTGACTGTTTTTAACCACGTAACGTTTTTGGTGGAGGTTGCGGGATCATTATCAAGTCGGATTTACGCAGCGGGCGCTCCTTGGCTGCATCTACAATGCCAGCTCAAGGCGAGGATGCTTCGGGCCCGTCGACACCCACGCCCACCGTCATTCTAGCACAACCTCGCGACCCAGGAACCTTTTCTGGCACCGACGACACTGATGTTGAAGACTGGCTTCAACTATATGAGCGGGTGAGCGCCAGCAACCATTTGACGTACCATCAGAACCATTATTCCGTGTAGGTGTTGATCTTTTAGGCCCTTTAGACTAGAGGAAGACGAAGTCTGGCAGTTGCCTAAACGCCATATACCTGTCGCGTGCCTGTCGCGTTTGGGGGCTTAGGTCGAGTATCGGGTGGTATTTTCTTTGGTCAGCTTGTAATTTCACATAACCTTATATATATATATATATACAGTGAAATAGACGCGCGTATGAAGCGGTTTATTGACGTTTCGGCCGGGGTCCGGCCTTCATCAGGACCCCGGCCGAAACGTCAATAGACCGCTTCATACGCGCGCCTACTTCACTGTGAATATTTACCCGGACCCAGAACTGTTCTTTTCTCTGATATATATATATATATATATATATATTCTCTGATGTGTTTTTGTGTTAGCCTTGCTTGATGTCTGTAGCATCACCTGGCTACGGGGCTTCCCCGTGGTCAACCTCGGTAGCTCCTCAGTAGCTGCCGCTTGAGTTTTTTCTTCGCAGTGGAGCCGCACTGTTCCTGTGGCCATGGTGCCGACCGACGGCGGTACGATCAATATGAAAAACCCAAAAACGATACAGGGCGAATTGCAGAAGGCCTCACCCCGCCTCCGTCAAATCACAGAGGTCCGTCAGTTCGGCAGAGGTGGCATACTCTGCTGCTTGCCAGACCACACCTGTGTCAAAGAACTGCTGAATTGTTCCACATTCGCTTCCCATACGGTGAGCTCTTTCGTACCACCAGATCTCGCATGCTCTAGAGGCATTGTACGAGGGGTGGACGTCACTTTAACCCCTGAAGAGATTTTAGAAATGTTCTCGGTGGCTGGCGTCATCTCCGTTTACCGGGGCAGTCGAGTGATTGACATTGACTACGATCAGGCGGTGTTCCTTTGACTTTTATCTCACATGTCATTTCTCGTATTTCATCCATGCTTTTTTCCGACTTTCTTTTATAACGTGCTTTTTCGTGTTTCATTGTAAATGACATGTCTAATGATGTATTTTATCTGTAGATGTTGTTTATAATACGCTAATTTGCTGACTATTCATATCACCATCAATGTTGTTATTATTAACCGAGGGTCCCACTACAGTTCTTTCACTTTGGGACCCTCGTCTGTATATTTGTCATGTAATTACTTCTTTTTTTGGAACCAATAAATCTGAATCTGAATAAGAAAATACCAACAGAGTCAGTCATAGTTACATGTGCTGGAACGATGCGGCCAACAGAAATTAAGGTCTGGCCCCTAATTTACAAGGTAGAAGCTCTAGCTCCACGCATTCTGCAATGTAACAAGTGTTGGCGATTTGGCCACAGCGTCAGAGGCTGCAGATCTGCACCCCGCTGCCGTGCTTGTGGAGACAGCCACAGTTTTAGTGATTGTTCCTCCAAAGAAGAGAAATGTTGTCTCTGCGGTGGTAGTCATTCCGCCAACTACTCGAACTGTCCTGCAAGATCACAGGAAATGCAAATTGTAGATTTAATTGAAAGGAGACGTTGCTCACGCCGTGATGCTGTTGTTGAGGTGCAGTGGAGGTTTAAGGGATATGCTGGAGTGACATCCCGTCAGCAAATGGTTGCAGACTCAGCCCTTTCCGATTCTATTGCGACAGCGGTCGAAAAGGCGTTGTCAAAAGCTATGGAACGACTAACATCAAACTTGTCGGAGACTAGCTCAAGTGTTGACATCACAAATGATTCAGCTTTTCACTCCTTTAGCAAGTTCTAATGCTAGCTCGCAGATTATTACACAGACCCTAACATCGAATGCTGAACAACTAATGGATCCCTCATCAGTTATTGTACAAGACGCAGACAATGCGAGGCCATCAACTTAAACTCGCCAGACCGACAACGGATGCCTCTCTGGATCAGTGTCGGAAAACAACCAGGATGTAGAAATGGACCTCCCGACTCTTAAACGCACAAGGTCACCTAACGATAACTCATCGATCTCTGTCCCGCACTCAAAAACCAAAAAGTTTCTTAAAGATAGTCTTTCCAAGTCAGATTCTAATCCTAACTCTTCCAGCTCTGACCCTCAATCAAAACCAACAAAGTACGGTAAAGACAGTCTTTCGAAGAAAGATTTTTTAAAAGACAGTAGTTTAGAGCAAGCGGTTTCTAACGCAGGTATTAATTCATGATAGGTTATTTAAAGTTATTACAGTGGAACTGCCGTTCCATTATGTCTGCAGCACTGATTTAATATATTTTTGCTAACAACTTTCTCCCGACATTATTCTTTTGCAGGAAACTTGGCTCTCCAATGGCCAGGATTTTAATATAAAAATTATCGTTTGTTTCGATTGGACCGTCCATCGAGAGGCGGAGGACTTGTTTTCTTGATAGCAACTAAAATATGCCACAAAGTAAAAATTTCCTACCAGTATATGTCTATGGAGTGTGAGATACTAGCAATAGATGTAGTTATTCCTGGTTGTTCCCCATTTTCCTTAGTTGATACATATTTTTCCACAGGCGTGCATGATACTCGTTTCCACGATACCGCTGTTAACTCTTGTAGGAAAGAAATTGTGATAGCCGGAGACTTTAATTCGCATCATGTGTCTTGGGGTTTCAAAACGGACTCATGTGGAAAGCGATTATCCGACTGGGCAATTATTCAAATTTTTTGTTGCCTAAACACGAAGTCAGCTACCCTTATTCAGGGTCTTTCTAAATCGGCATTGGATCTAACATTTGCTAGTTCAGGAATTTCCGTAACTTCCTGGTCTACTGTCGACTCAGCTTCAAATAGTGACCATCTACCTATTAGGTTTGACATTGCCTGCCCCTGTTATTCCCCTGGAGTCTCGGACGCGTACTTTTGTCAATTACCAGAAATTTCAGAGTATCTTGAAAACGATCCTCAATTCCCAGAAAACGCTACCCAATGACATCAAAGCCATGAGGCTTTACACAGTAGTAAAAAGTTCCTTTAAAAAGTCCAATTTAATGTTAGGATAAGCAAAAGTACTACCTCTCCTTGGTGGAATTCGGATTGCACGCGGGAATATAAAAGACGAAAAGCCGCGTGGAAGAAATTACTTTACAGTCAGTGCCCGAGTAACTGGAGTGATTATAAATTCGCAGCTGCTGCGTTCAAGAAAACAGTATCGAATGCCAAACACGAGTATGACGAGAAACATCATGAATTCCTCTCTAAGCCCAGCAACAAAAAAGCTCTGTTCAGATTCCTTCGATATAGGAAATTCATACCAACACCAGCGAATACTGAATCGATAATACTTTCACCACGCGAGTTATCTGCTTCTTTAGAATTCATAGGAAAGGGTGTAGTGCAACGCTTAACATCACGTTTGCCGAATGGGCTACTAAGGCCTCCCATCGCTGATGACTTCGTGGAAGTCACAGTGTCAGAACTCTCCAATGTCCTTAGATCTCTGCCTGCCTCAGTTCCAGGTCCTGACGGCATTTCTAATACCATGCTAAAAATGTTGTTTGAAATGTCTTCTGATGACATTCTTAACGCAGTTAATTATTCTCTAAAAAAATGCTTGGATTCCACCAGAACGGAGGACAGCCAAAGTTATTCCGCTGCTTAAAAAAACAAGGAGCTGGCTACAACCTTGACAACATTAGGCCTATCTCTCTTACGTCAGATATGGTAAAACTAATTGAAAGAGTTTTATATGATCGTATGATGGATCATATATCTGAAAATTCGTTACTGAGCACAAGTCAAATAGGTTTCCGGCCCGGTCTCTCCATTTTGTGTGCGCATGTAGATTTGGAAAGCCGCATCCAACTTGCTCAGCATAGAAAAGAAGTTAGCGCTTTAGTGACACTTGACATAGCAAAAGCTTATGACAGCGTTGAGTACTCTCTACTGCTGGACACATTACAGTCCTACAATTTTCCGAAATATATAACGGCATGGATTTTTGAATTTCTAAGAAACAGAAAATTTCATTGTTTTCAAAACGGCTTTTCTTCAAGAATGTTCGATCAGACAAGAGGGGTGCCCCAGGGGGCTGTTCTGTGTCCTATACTATTTAACCTGTTGACAAGTTCAGTACCACTGCACCAGGATGTGAATCTGTATGTCTATGCAGATGACAATGCAGTTTTCGCGACAGCTAGCGACATCAATTCCCTTCACCTGTCTTTGCAAACGTACCTCTGTACTCTACAGACGTGGCTTCACAACCTGCACCTGTCACTAAACGTAAACAAAAGTGCAGTCCTTGTTTTTCCGCTTTCCGGGCCGTTACAGTTATCATTAGTATATGATCAGAGAACCATTCCTCAGGTAGAGTCGCTTAAATACTTGGGTATCACATATGACGGAAAACTGAACTGGCGTTCTCACATAGAAAATATCGGAACGAAGGCGACCCGAGCCGTACGTTTACTACGTAGAATCAGTAACCGACGTTCTGGTATGCGAAGTGACACATTAATTATGATTTATCGTATGTATGTACGACCGATTCTAGAATTTGGTTGTGTTTTGTTCTCCGGAAGTGCAAAATATAAATTAAGGCCCCTTGTTCTGTTAGAAAGAGAAGCTCTTCGACTATGTTTAGGTGTTCCTAAATTCGTTGCTAATAATGTATTATACCAGGAAGCGCGCCTACCTACTCTTCACACACGATTCCGCATGCTTACGGTTCAAACCTACTTAAGAGCTTATGATTCTTCGCTACGACGTGGACAATATGCATTTATTAGTGAACCAAGTCCATTTTTTGATATCACGTGGTCACGGTTCCATACCCCGCAAGTTGTATTTGTGCAAGCACAATTAGCACCTTTAAAGGTTCGCCTTAGAGAATTAATTCCGCTCCATAGGTCTCCTGGGTCGCTGAAAATTGAATTTGCAGACATTTTTCCACACAATGCGAAATTTCTGCCCCCAACATATTTGAATGACCGTTTACAAGATTATTTGGCCCGTTTCAAAATAAACGTAATAGCGACCGATGCTTCTTCTTGTGAAGAGAAGGCAGGTGTGCGCAACTACTCACCATCACTCAATTGGCCTTTTTCACTTCGCCTACCAGATTACACATCAGTTTTTCATGCCGAACTTCTGGCAATAGTTCTGGCCTTGCGGAAATTACCCATTCATATTACAAGAGTTATTATCGTCACAGATTCTCTATCTCTATGCAGCGCACTTACTGCGTCTACAAGTCGACAACCGGAAACACGTTTTATCCATTACCTCCACCTCACTTAAGTTTGGTGCATATAGTATGGGTCCCTGGCCACCGATACATTCATATTAATGAAATAGCCGATTCCTTAGCACGAGCTTCTTTAGCAGGTCCTGTGCTATTTGTGCTGCCGGCAACTGCACACATTACTGCAGCCAGATAACGGCAATTTTGTTTGAGCGAGGACAAAAAAGCTCTGTCATTAGCAAAATCTTCAGATTTTTTACACTTAACTTATTCTTGGAACCGGCAATGGTGTCCTAACCGGAAATTTGAAGTTTCATTTACCAGGCTGCATTGCCGTATTCCAACACTTAATTTTTACTTGCACAGATGGGGTCTGGCGGTATCCCCTCTATGCTACCTCTGCAATGAACCAGAAACTATAGATCATTTTTTATTATCATGCCGGCGGTTTTCTACTCATCGAAAACTATGTCTAGAAATTCCACTTCAAAATTTAGGATTACCTTTAAGCAGCACTGTTATACTCTTCCTTGGAGCAACAGTTTTGGGATATAGCCACAGGAACGTTTGCCTAGCCATTTTATAATTTTCTGTGTGGCACAAGAAGAATGCCTTGTTAATAGTTTTTAGTTTCAAGAACTGATTTATTTCTACTGCAGTTTAGAAAATTCAAAAAGTAAAAGCACAAATTCACAGTTTAAATCTTACTATTATTATTCATAATTTACCTTACTCAAGTTTAAGTATATCCTTTCTTTTACATCCCTATCAACGCAGGGCTTACTATAGTATTGATCAATATTTTTTCTCATGTATTCATAGTTTATTTTGCATCTTGGATTATTTGTTTTCCTTTCTTTTTTCATGTTATTTATTTATTAACCAATTTATTTTATTTTACTTATTGAATCATATTACCACCCGATTCGTGGGCTATCCCCCTCAGTGGGTTTGGGCCATTAACTGAGGCTTCTTCATCATCATCATATACCTCAGTTGTAAATATACATTATTTTACACTCGTGGGCCTGCTTTCTTTCTGCAACATTTTGGTGAAAGGTGCGGGGTACAATCACGGAACTTCGCAGCGGACGTCATCTACCTGCCACCACAATGGCAAATCAACTGACACAAGCGACAACACCTCAGCAGCCCGTGCCAACGGTCATCCTCACTCATCCTCGGGACCCAGGGACATTTTGTGGCACGGACAACGACGGCGTCGAGGACTGGCTTACGATCTACGAGAGAGTGTGCGACAACAACAGGTGGGATCCAACAATCATGCTAGTAAACGTGATATTTTATCTAAGAGGAACTGCGAAGCAATAGTACGACACACACGAAGCTGACCTAACGAGCTGGGATGTCTGCAAAGAAAAAATGCGAGACCTGTTTGGCAGACCTGTCGGTCGTCAACTGGCAGCAAAAAAAGAACTTGCGTGCCGCGCTCAGACGTCCGCAGAATCCTATGTCATGTACATACAGGATGTGCTGGCCCTCTGTCACATGGCTGATAACAACATGACCGAGGCAGACAAGATTGGTCACATGCTGCAAGGTATTGCAGACGATACCTTCAATCTCCTGATGTGTAAGGATTGTGCCACTGTGGATGCAATTATAAAGGAGTGCCGGCGCTTCGAACAAGCGAAGGGCCGCCGCGTCGCTCAAACTTTCGACCAATTGCATAAATACCGCCGCGACATCTTCTTGCGAAGACCCGCCGCGGTTCGTTCGGCCCACAGGAACGGAAGATATCACGCGCATCGTTCCCCGTGAGCTTGAGGCCATGGCTCCGGCTCCAGTTCATCCCGACTGTCGGGAAAGCGTGCCCGCTATCTCCCTTAAACAAGCGGTCGTTCGGGAGGAAATAGCAAGTTTGGGCATTCCATCTCTCTGCTCGGTCCGCCATACAAACACCTACCAGATTTCTCCGACCGCTCGCTCCCAGACGCAAAGCTTTCCACCACTCCGTCGCAACCCAGCTGACTGGCGCACAGCGGATCATAAACCCATCTGTTTTAATTGTTCCGGTATTGGACACATCGCCCGTCATTGCCGCAATCACTGGTCGTCGCCTCCTCGGTGGTCGTCTCCGAGTCACTACCGCCAAGTATCAGACAATCGTACTTTCTCGCCCTATACGCCGACTGGGAACATCAACGCCGACAGTGCTCCACCAAAATCCAGCCGCTCCCCGTCTCCGCAAGGTCGTAGGTCCCGTTCGCCTCTCGTTCACCGCTCTTCGTCCCCTTCTGCAACCGGTCGCTTCGCTTCGGGAAACTAGGCGGTGCCGCTCCCGGAGGTGAAGCTGCAACTACGACCCGGCCCACAAATCCTCTGTTGACCCTGCCTACATGTGGAAACCTACTAGACATTGAAGTTGATGGCGTTCCTGTTAGATATCTCGTTGATACAGGAGCGCAGCTTTCAGTTATGAGCGCTTCTCCCCGCCGAAGGCTCAAAAAGGTTCTGACACCCGCCGTACTGGGCACTGTGCGAGTCGCCGATGGGAGTTCTTCACCTGTCCTTGGAATGTGCACAGCACGTGTGACCATTGGGGGCCATTATACCGTTGTTCTATTTATCGTCCTTGAACACTGTCCGCACGACCTAATTCTCGGCCTCGACTTCCTTTCGAAACACTCTGCCCAAATTGACTGCTCCGCAGGTGTTGTACAGTTGGATCTGCCGCTTCCTGCCCACGCAACTTGTTCTTCACACCGCTTATGTTATGCTGAGTTTGCAAGGCTGTCTCAACAAGCGGCTACAAATGTCCTCCTGACGCCCTGTCCTCCCGTACCTGATGGCGAGTACGTCTTGTCGCCGCTTACTAACGTGATTTTGTCGCGCAATATTGCCCTGCCGAGCACCTTAATCCGGATCCGCTAAAACTACACTCGCATGCCCATCCTCAATTTTGGATTTTCGTCGCATGTGCTGCCACACGGTATCGCCATAGCGCATATCACTCCTTTGGAAGAATTTGAGGTTTCTTCTTTGACTTCTGAATCCTTCCTCAGTACCAATGGACCTTTGTCACCCACTCCTCCGTACTCGACGCCTGCGGACGATTTTTCTAAGATGATCGCCCCCGACCTTCCTTCCGAGCAAACAGCAGCTCTTCGTCACCTCCTGTCATCTTATCGGGACATCTTTGATTTGGACGACCGTCCACTTGGCCAGACATCTGTTGTCATGCATCGCATCAACACCGGTGACGCCAGCCCCATTCATAGGCGGCCATATCGTGTCTCCGCAACAGAAAGGGCCACCATACAGAAAGAGGTAGACAGGATGATGGACAAGGACATCATTGAACCTTCAAGTAGCCCGTGGGCATCACCAGTTGTCTTAGTAAAGAAGAAAGACAACTCGTGGCGCTTCTGCGTTGACTACCGTCACCTCAATAGGATAACAAAGAAGGTTGTTTATTCCCTGCCTCGCATTGATGACGCTCTTGACTGCCTTCACGGATCCCAATACTTTTCAATTGACCTCCGCTCCGGCTACTGGCAGATTAGCGTCGATGAGATGGACCGCGAGAAAACCGCCTTCGTCACACCGGACGGTCTGTACCAATTGAAAGTCATGCCCTTTGGATTATGCAATGCGCCAGATACATTCGAGCGCATGATGGACTCTCTCTTGCGCGGCTTGAAGTGGTCTACACGCCTCTGTTACCTCGGCGATGTGACTGTGTTTTCGTCGAACTTTGAGAGCCATCTGCCTCAAAACCATACTCTCCGTGTTTCGCAGGGCTGGCCTTCAGCTAAACTCCTCCAAGTGACATTTAGGTCGCCGTGAAATTAACATGCTCGGCCATCTCGTAAACGCCGCCGGAATCCAACCTGATCCACAGAAAGTTCACGACGTGCGAAATTTTCCTGTACCTTGTTCAACAAACGACGTCCGTAGTTTTCTGGGCTTAAGCTCTTATTTCCGGCGATTTGTGAAAAATTTTGCCGACATCGCTCACCCTCTCACTGACCTCCTTAAGAAAGACGTCTCTTTCTCTTGGGGACCACTGCAGGAGAAAACCTTCTCTACCCTGATTGAGCGGCTTACAACTTCCCCAATTTTGTCACACTTTGACCCTTCTGCGCCCACTGAAGTGCGAATTGACGCGAGTGGTCATGGCATCGGCGCTGTTCTCGCTCAGCGTCAACAGGGCCAAGACCGTGTCATCGCTAACGCTAGCCGCCTTCTTTCTACGCCCGAACGAAATTACTCCATTACTGAAAGAGAATGTCTCGCGCTCGTGTGGGCGGTCGCGAAATTTCGGCCGTACGTTTTCGGTCGGAGCTTCTGTGTCGTAACCGATCATCACGCCCTCTGCTGGATCTCATCTTTGAAGGACCCAATTGGACGACTTACACGTTGGGCATTGCGTCTACAAGATTATACATTTTCTATTATGCATAAGTCAGGGAGCCTGCATAAAGACGCTGACTGCCTATCCCGCAATCCCGTGGATCAACCGGACGATATCGATGCAGACTCGGACATCAGTATTCTGTCCCTCTCCAGCTTCCTCCATATTGGCGACGAGCAACGCCAAGATCCTGTTCTTCGAACAGTTATGGAACGCCTAAGCTCCTCGCCCGAAGACCCGTCCCTCCGGATGTTCACCTTGCGCGATGGAACTTTATACCGTCGTAGCGTTCGTCCTGACGGCCCGGAGCTCCTCCTTGTCGTTCCCAAGCACCTTCGACTCGCCGTGCTCCAGCAACTTCACGACGCTCCTACTGCTGGACATCTGGGCATCACTCGTACATACGACCGCCGGCGGCGCCGCTTTTTCTGGCCCGGAATTTATCGCTCTGTGCGCTGTTATGTCGCTTCTTGCGACCTGTGTCAGCGCCGGAAGACACCTGCTATGCCTCCCGCTGGTTTGCAGCAACCAGTTGATATCCCTACAGAGTCCTTCTTCCGTGTGGGCCTAGACCTCCTTGGCCCCTTTCCAATTTCCATCAAAGGAAACAAATGGATTGCTGTAGCAACCGATTATGCCACGAGATATGCCATCGCACGAGCGCTACCAACCAGCTGCGCTACAGATGTCGCCGACTTCTTACTGTACGACGTCATCCTGCACCACGGCGCCCCTCGCCAGTTGCTGACGGATCGCAGCCGCTACTTCCTATCAAAGGTCGTCGATGATCTGCTCCGCTCCTGTTCTACAGAACACCAGATTGCTACCGCGTACCACCCTCAAACGAACGGCCTCACCGAGCGACTCAGCCGCACGCTAACTGAAATGCTTGCCATGTACGTTTCCGACGATCACCGCGACTGGGACGTCACTTTACCATACATCACTTTCGCATACAATTCGTCCCGTCACGACACTGCCGGATTTTCACCATTTTACCTTTTGTATGGCCGCGACCCCACCTTGCCCTTTGACACGTTGCTACCTTCCGCAGTACAATCACCCAGCGCTGGTTACGCTCGCGATGCTATTGACTTAGCCGCCCAGGCCCGAGAAGTCTCCCGTCATCGCCTCACAGTCTCGCAAGCTTCTCAAAAGCGACCTTCGGCACCCAGACTACCACTTTTCATCTGATTCCCTTATCCTTCTCTGGACGCCTTCACGTCGCGTCAGCTTGTCGGAAAAACTACTTTGCCGTTATTCTGGTCCGTACCAGATCTTACGCCAACTGTCCGACGTGACGTACGAGATCGCCCCAGTCGGTCAGCCTTCAGTGCCTCCCAACGTCACTAGCGATGTTGTTCACGTCGCCAGGCTCAAGCCCTGTGTCCCCCCATTAAGTGCGGCTCTATAACTTGCACCGGGTCGGAGCTACTCCGCCGGGAGGGTGATGTTACGGTGAAGGGAACGAAGAATTTTAATTAAACTAGAGGAAGTCGAAGTCTGGCAGTTGCCTAAACGCCATATACCTTAGTTGTCAATATACATTATTTTACACTCGTGGGCCTGCTTTCTTTCTGCAACAATATATATATATATATATATATATATATATATATATAGAGAGAGAGAGAGAGGGAGAGCAACGCATTGATGTTCGGGCAAGTTGGTAATCCATACTTATATCTATTTCAGCGCACACTGTCGCTGTCGTTTGCGCATGTCGTTTTATGTTCGAACGTCTCGAAAGGATTGTACACGAGTTTTATTCAAGCGAGCTTGCTCGTACGATTACCGAAGCGATGCACTTATTCCTCTTAGCTTTTGGTAAGCGTTCCATCTCCGGATTATTCTTGAAACCTGTATCCACTTTCTCCGTTTTTTTCTTTCTCTTGATTTTTCTCACCCCTTCTTCGCTTTTCTTTTCTCGGCAGCTATGATAGACGCCGTGGACGGGACGCGCCGGATAGTTTTCCCTCTAGGAGGCAGCGCTAAAGTTGCCGGCGAGCTCTCCAAGGAAGCGGGCGTTAAGGGCGCCGTGATTAGACTAATTACAAGAGAGAAATTAAAGAGAATGAGAAGAGGAGTGGTGCCTAAGCCGCGGCGCTTCGCTGGAGCGTGAGGCTTCTCACCCGCTGTCCCATTTGCGGTCCAGCTCGGAGAGGTGCACTGTCAGGACTCGCGCCAGCGACTCGTCGCGGGTGCCCGGCTGCCTCGTGTGACCGCTTTGCGCACGTCTCTCTTCCTTCGCGCGTTTATGCAGGTCCTCCCCCTTCCCACGCGTACGAGTGCGATGCGTCAGCGGTTGTAACAAAGTCGGCCCTGAAGGCATCGTACACGCGTGCGAGGGGGCCTTGTGCGCAGTCACCGGAACTGAGTGACCTTCTTCGAGGCAACAGGAGCACGAACCGTTGTGAGGAGGGTTTGTCCGGGGGAGGTTACGTGCTGCCAAGCTGTTTCATAAGTGGTAATACTGAAGGCCGAATGTGCAGATGATCGCAAGAAGAAGAAGAAACTTTATTGAAGATTACAAACTATCTTTTTCTTTTTTTGTATTGCATGTATTGTCGCACATGGTGCCTGTGTATATAGTCAGTTAATTTGCTCCTGCCATAGCTTTTTCTTAGTCTTATAGTCTGTATTGATACAGATGGAGAGAGTGCTGATATATATATATATATATATATAATAGAGAGAGAGAGAGAGACAGAGAGGATGTTCATCTACCACTCTTCGTTTGTAAGAAGCGATTGTGGGCAGAATAACTCTGTGGGATTGGTAGAAAGACAAAACGAGTAAATAATCAACATTGTTTGCTAAAGAAAATACAATGACAAAGCTAAAACAACTTTAAAGAAATAAATGATAGTCACCGAAGCTTCTCCAGGACGCAGGTGCCGCCAAAATGTGAAAAAACGCCATAAACAATTGATTGTTGGTTCTTGACAAAATGAACCGTCTTCGGTGGGTGCTGAAATAAAGAATATTAGGGAAAGTATAAACAAAGCATAAATTCAAGGGCGCCTAGGTGGCCCTACGCAGATGAATGCGAAAGCGTTGCGGCGTCTCTCCGTTGACGCCTCGGCCTCGTTCGCGTACTTGCGTGTCGGGGCCAAAGAAGCCGCGCGCAGCTGCTGACTGAGAAGTCGAAGCTTCGTCCATCGGAGATTCCGACAGCATTAATCGAAATCACCGCACTCACTGACAGCGCTGCGACGCGCGGCGCTATATATAGACCAGCCGCAAAGTTGCCGCTTCCCGGCAACTGCAGCTTATGGAACTAATCTTTACCGGGAAACGCTTTCGGCAAACGTTATGCCCGAACGCAAGCTTTCTGGTTCCTTTTTGTTCTTTCCCTAGCACGGCCGGCACCGCCGCTGCCACGATGGATGGATGTTATGAGCGTCCCCTTTGGAACGGGACGGTGGATTGCGCCGCCAAGCTCTTGCTATTATACTGCCTAATGTCCTATCTAGGTTAAACAATAAAAAAAAAACAATATCAACTCCAACAACCAAATTTTCTGACCACCTATTGCGGACTTTGCTTTTGTACGTCTCCGCTTTCTGTCGTTTCCCTACTTTTATTCCACCAATCCTCCAATCGCCTCTTACTAATCCCTATTGCGGACATGTTTACTTTTCCACTGCTCTTGCTGAACCCAAGGGCTTCAAGGAGGCCAGTAGTACCTAAATTGACCGCTGGGTAGACGTCTTCACATTCTAATAAAACATGCTCAATAGTCTCCCTAGCTTTACCGCAGCAAGCACATACTTCTTCTTCTGTCTTATATCTCGCTTTTAGGTGCGTGTTCTAAGGCATCCCGATCTCGCTTCGAAAAGTAATGAGCTTCCCTTTGAATTATCATAAATTATGTCTTTCCTGATTTCGTTTTTTCCTCTTAAGTAGTTACTCATGGCAGGTTTCTTTTCCATTGTCCCCACCCATGAGATTATTTCAGCCTCTCTGACTTTCCGCTTGACCTTCTTTGTTGCTGTGTTGCCCACCCTACAGGCCGCATACTTGCTGGTAAGCTTCCTAGTTCTTTTCCTCCACTGTGAATCAATGTTTTTCCTGTACAGATACCTGAACACTCTCCCAGCCCATTTACTTACTTCCATATTGCTCAGCCGTTCTTCATACTCAATTTCACTGCGAGCTTCCCTCACTTCAAAATTAGTCCAGCCCATATCACCCTGCACAGCTTCATTTGTAGTCTTCCCGGGAGCGCCCAATGCGAGGCGACTCACTGACCGTTGGTTCACATCGAGACCCGATTGTACCCCTGATTTCAAGCAAAGAACCGCATTTCCAAAAGTAAGTCCTGGAACCGTTACACCTTTCCACATACCTCGGAGCACCTCGTACCTATTGTATCCCTATAGCGCTCTGTGCTTCATTATGGCTGCATTTCTCTTCCACTTCACTGTTATTGTTTTTTCCTTTGTTTCCATATATCTATTGCCTTCATTTATCCATATACCAAGGTATTTATATTCGTTTACCCGAGGTATTTCCTGGCCCTGTATTGCCACTGTCTGTTCACTGTTTTCATTGAATACCAAAACACCTGATTTTCTTAAACTAAATTTCAAACCTAAATTCTCGCCTCCCTGTCCACAGATATTAGCCAGATGTTGCAAATCACTTTGCTGGTTAGCTAGCATCACACTATCGTCCGCATAAAATAAACCTGGAAGCTGCTGCTCTACTACTGCACCCAACTGTTTGTATGAGAGATTAAACCGATATTCCACCGAATGTGTGGAGGCGAGCGCCATCTGGTGGTGTTTCAAGGAGTTCAGCGACCCTCGCCTCCCGTTGTTTGGTTGTGGCCACATGACTTTTTATACCATCTCCTGCCACACCACCGGATTTTCCGTTTCATGAGCCATATAATGCTTTCGCATTAAAAATGCGGCCGGCTTCTGGAATCTTGCGGATTCCAGAGGGTAAGGGGGGCAATTATCATCTTTGCCAATGTCTCTGTTCCGTTGTCAGGCTGAACGCCGCACGCAAGAGCCGAGTCACACCATGGAGGAGGTTTGCGACGATCCACTCTTGCATGCGTAACCATGCGAACAGCAATTAAAATTTGGAGTCATATTTGAGAGCACACACACGCTAGAAGAATTGTTACAACTGATACTGTGCAGAAACACGACTGCCTCTAACTTTTGAGTACAAACACCCACATTTACCGCAGTCAATAAAAAGTTGATTATTCAATTTTAGGCAATCGGGCTGCTGACAGCGATAATTATCATCTCACTTTGTGTCCCCCTGGCGACATAACTTATTTGCACAGGTGGTCTTGGCGTGCCTCCCAGTGCCTAATATTAAGAAAACCATAAAGCCTAATTTTGAACGCCCTGCATATTTGCGGCCTTCCTCTTGTTGCCATTTGCAGAGCCCAAGGCAAAAATCATGTTTTCCTTCTTCTCAGTAGAGAAAGACACGGCGACTGGGACGAAACAAAACGTGCCTTGAAACGTTTGCGCTGATATTGTCAATTCGCTTTTGTGGTGATAGGTTTTGTGCCAAAAAGAAAAAGGAAAAAAAAACATCCGTGCACTTTATCTACGCTAAGACAACAGCGTTGACAGCTTGTTTCAAACTAACACCAAACGCTACGTGTTACTTCAGCCGCGACGCGGCAGATAAGGCACTAGCATTATCACAATGTTGTTGTTTATTTCCTTCATTTCGTACTCGATAACTCAGAAGGAGCCTGTTTGAGGGCGCTGCTTTATGATCAGGGGGGGAGCACAGTCGCATGGTATTCTCCATATTTCGCGGAGTTTATTTATCAGTAGGAAAAAAAATAGAACGCAGTTAGTACGTCGCTGAATATACCACAGTTATATGTCCTTTGGTCGTGCCTACAAATGCCTCATTGACACTTTGATAATCAGGATGGTAGGTCTCGAGTTAGATAATTAATTACAATTACCTAATTAAATCTAAGTAATGAAACAATTACTGGCAGCTACACCACTATACGGGAAAAAATATTCACTAGCTTTTGTTGAAGTAACGCAATCGTTCGTTTTTTTTTTTTCAAATCTGGGTGCTTGATAGTTAATTGGGGCAGCCTATATATATTTATGACCTCTGCGTGCAATTTGTGATATTTCCATCCGTAATAAATTTAGATTATTGGAAGAGTTCTTTTTTTTCATGAGTCGTTAGCACTGCACACTGGGAAGAGAAGCAATACCGACACACACACGTCATTCACGTGCATTTAAAACGCCGTTGATAAAAGACTGTGCCGAAGGGGTGACTGAAGTCTGCAGGTTTTTTCAGGATCAAAGAAGCACGCAAGGAAATTTGAAGCGAGGCGAACATACAGCAACACATTCATTCTCTAGGCATAGGCTATCCATAGCTTTGGAAATAATTTTTAATTGCCGACCTCCTTCACTTTCAATAATATAATCAGATTTGCCCTGTTTTGCATATTTCAATATATTGTGTACGGGTATGCTGTTTACAGCGGAAATTTAAACCAATGTTGAAATGAGAAAATACGGCTGAGGCAGCCGCCGCTAGTGCTTTTAATGCGATTGTCCTATTGTCAGGATTTGCCGAAGTAAAGCGAAAACATGAATTAAAAGCCGTGCACGTCCGCGCCAAAAACGATGCAGTAAGCTATTAGCCAGAATAAAATTTTAAGTGATAAGTTAGAGGTAATTCAAAAGAAAACTAAGATAATGATGTGGTTGACAAAACTTTGGCACATTAGAGTTGGGGGGTTATATAGGCTTCGGCATCGCAGGAGGGGGGTCGGCCCCCTCCTCCGTAGTCGGCGCCTATGCATGGCAGCGCCCAACTCAACCCCGATCCACAACGGCTTGCCACGGTGAAGAAGACGAGAGTGAGCGGAGCGGCATCGCTGCCACCGCCTTGGGAGACGGATGCGTTCACGAACGTCGAGAATGCCGCCTCGCGGAGGCCGGTCGGTCCGAGGCCGAATTGTTGGATCGCAGATGAACTGTCGACGGACTTCATCGCTGGTTGTTTGCGTTGGCCCCCTTTCTCTTCGCCAATACGGGTCCGCTCGAAAGCTAGCGCGGACACCGACAGGCCCACGTACTTCGCTGCGGG
Organism: Dermacentor variabilis; assembly: GCF_050947875.1. Lineage (NCBI taxonomy): Eukaryota > Metazoa > Arthropoda > Arachnida > Ixodida > Ixodidae > Dermacentor > Dermacentor variabilis. The sequence goes on along the minus strand of NC_134569.1, from coordinate 13,904,618 downwards.
CTGAGTGGGTGCTGCCGGCAGGTAAACCAAGGAGTGCGACCGCAGGGGGACGACGATTCCCTTCTTTCGGTGACCCTGTTGGAATGCGCGCTCAAAAGAGAGAGTTTCGGGCTGGCGTGGAGGAGAACGTAGCAAAAAGCTGCTTGGCCCGCGGCGAAGAAAAAAGAAGAACGAAAAAAGGAAAGCCTGCCTATGGTTCTTAAATAGCTTTCGGAAGCTCATTACATTTGTATGTTAGTAATATACGGCATAGATAAGATTGATTGTAACGTTTTGTCGGTTAGCATGTAATGACTCACGTTTTCTTTTTTTAGGAGACAGTAATAGTGTGCGGTGTTCTGTTCTTCTTCTTTGCCCTCTCCTGTCCAGCTCTAAGATTTGTTTAGTGTTAGTGACATTTAGGCATTTGCTGCTGGCCTCCCGTAAGCCTGATAACGTGCGGGGCGTTTAATATTTATTTCTCGTGACGTTTTACTCCTTGAACGGTGTTGGTAACTTTCCTTTGGCATTCCACCTGTTGTTAGTTGCGAACGTCAGTGAGATTTTCATTTTTTATGTGACAAGAAGTAGCATACATAGTCCTCTGTTGTGAGCATCTTTTGATACAATAAGAAAAAAAAAAACACGAAAACAAATCGGCAGTGACACTTAAGACTGCTTACGTGTGGGAATGCGAAAGCCTTGCACTCTGCAGACCTCGGAACGCCACGAACGCGCTCGTGTCGTGCACTCACGAGGTTGGCGCCGCCCCATTGGCTGCGCCGCAACGTGCCCAACGACGCACGCACCCACCGTGAGTCAGCAAGAACCGTGTAGCCGCAGTGGCGTCGGGGAAGCGTGCTCATTTCGCGCCTCGGAGGCCCGGGTTCGCTTTCCACGCAGACCGAAATGTACCGCGTTTTATTTGCAAAGCCATTAATTTACGTTGTTTGCACAAACCTCCCCGAGAAGTTTGACACTAATCCGAGAATTTTTTATTTTTGTTGACGTGTTCTTACTCTTTGCGCCGTCGGCCATGTTTGGTACCATCTTTCTAGAAAAGTCGTGCTCACCTGACGGATCTCTAGAGACTACGATTTTGTTCTTTGGTGTGCGCTAATCAGTGAGTTCTGATTAACTCCGATTATTCCAGACACTTCAGTCAGTTGTAACTAAACTTATGCTCTGATATCTATAATGAAACCCGCGAATATTGTGCTGTAGTATATTTTGTTATATTTTTGTTTTCTGATTTATTTTGAATTTCCTGCCCCCGGTCTTCTCAGGAGGTGAACCGGATTGCTTCGGACGAAACAAGAGTGTTACTGAATGCTCGTGCTACTAAAAAGAAGAAAAAAGGGAAAGAAAGAAAAGTATCTAGCCTTATACCCGACGGCGTCGTGGCACCGAATATATTTATTCAGGGACATTTCACTGTCGTAGGTGTCATCGGTGAAGTACTAAGCAGCTGCGGCAGTATCAACAACGTGCACAGCGCCTGCTTCCAATGCGACGGCGTCGTCGCATGCACCGAGTTGGCCACCAAAACCCGTTAACGAATTATTTTCTCACTTTGCATAAGCCAGTTCCAATGTGTTTGTGTAGTGAAACAGGCTGCAAGTTAGGTGTTGTGTTCGCTGCAGGCAGACGCGTTCACCGATCGGTTCACCTGATGTATCATGCACCATCTGCTACTGAACTCATTTCTTATCTTCGAACTTCAATCAAATCGCAAGCAATTGTCTGGCTACTTTCACGTTCTCTTTCAACACTGAGTATTAGCATAGCAATCAAATGTCCTGATACGTATTGTTCCTTAGTGGTTTCTCTGTAGGCGAGCTGCTTTGGTACTAGTCGTTCTAGACGTCAGCATCCAAGTAACACAGGAGCCACAAGGTGTCGGATGACGTTTCGCGGCCGACTCCGCGCAGGATGGAGGGCCCACGTGGCGCGGCGATACAAGCGCGCGTTCTCGTGAGCGTGTTTAGCGCTGTTCTCGAGCGCCCGTCGTATACGGATCGGCTTGGTTAGTGAGCGCGCCCTCACCTTCTTGAACGAGGTGGGCTCCGCCGCTACGTCTCGGGTGATGGAGCGAAGCCGAACGAGGCGCTCGGGCTGGTGGTGAGGGTTGCGGCGAAACCAACTGTACGTGGGCCTTGCAAGGTGGCCACTCTAACTGCCATTTGACGTACTCGTACCTAGATGCCGCTGCGCCATTAATTTCAGCCATTGTTTATAGCAACTGCAGCAAAGAATTTATTTTTTCCGGCCACGCATTATTGCTGGCATCGTGCGATAGCCACAAATAACATGAGGTATTGGTGGACTAGTTATAGGTTGAGGGAAAGCTTAGTTGCAGAGACAGCGCACCGGAAAAACCACGAATAAATACGAAAACGGACGAGCACTTTGTATTTGTTTCTGTGCTCGTTCTTGCGTATAATAATTAGCTGTCTTTACATACAACGCCAACGAGATGTCTAGCTAACGAAAGTCAGCAATTATATTTACATGCGCTAATGACATAAGCATGTAACATTGCAACTGTGGTATCAATCAGGTCAATAACTGACGTCGACCCCCTTGACATGCACGTCGCACGCCAATTCATTATCTGCCGACTCGTATTGTTTTTTTCTTTCCTGAACAATGGCAGCGTTGGGGGGATGATTAGACTGACACACGTTCCTCGCAGCCGAAAGTGTTTGGCGTAATCAGCTGCGGCTGCGAAACCTCCAGCCGATGAAACAAACGCAGAGCGGAGCCTAAGCAATTGTGGCTGGAGGACGGCAGAAGTTTGCAGGAAGTGTTATCTGAATCACATGTTGCGCGTTGTGGGAGTGACTGGACGAACGCGTATTGATCTGAGCTGACGCATGGGCGGAAGAACTGCTGATGCGGGTGTATGAGCTGTCCGGTGCTGCTACTCTAAACACTCTCGAATTCTGCCATGTGGACGTTTCGAGCTACTCAGGGAGGACGTACGTAGCAGCCCTGCAGCCCTGTGATCCAATAAGAGCTGACAAGATGGCGAGTGGTGGAATTTGACAGCGGACAAAATAACATTCCGGTGGCGTTAAATTATAGCATGTAGTGCCCTATAGGCTCACTACGTAAACGGTATAGAGAACATTGGCTGACGGACTTGAGCGGAGAGACGTTACTAATGCTGTTGCAGCTGTCGTTGTCTTTTCGCGGGACACATGGGACCGCTCAGGAGAGAGGCGCCCTGGCTTTTGTGAGATCGTTCTAGTGACGCAAGTCTCTTTAGCTAATCGCAACGTTGAAGAGATTCATTTGAGCGTGAACGTTGCGTGGCAAAGTGGTGTACTTCACCGGCTTTCTGCAGGTTTAGCTATGCCTGTCATAAATTAAAAGCTGGCGCTCAGTTAGAGAGTATAATTACTGGCAAGTGTCTCAATTCTTGCAGCCAACGACCCTATTACTCATCCTTTTATTCCACAGGAGGTCTACTCAGTCACTGCCACTCGACACGTGCAGGCGTGTCCATCCAGATCAAAATATTGTGGCCTCGGTTGTACACACCTGAGGCGGTAGAAACCAGACTCATGCGCATCCCGAAAGCCTTGAATAACCGCTAGATAAAAGCTGCGGATACTGCGGTATCCCGAGCTGGGTTCACACGTTGGGTGCACAGCTGGGTGACCATGGTCACCTGCGAGGCTGCTAACGCCTCCCTCAGGTTTGCACCAAATATAAGTTAATGTACATTAACTCACATGTGGCGCAAAATAGGCACGTATTCGTGCCACTTTTGGGTGCGAAACTGATCCGATTCCACTTGTTTAGCTAAAGAACCGTCGCCTTTGACCTGCGAGATCACTGGAGCTGTCAAAAGTACACCACACACGATGACCCACGATGTCTTAACAGCGCGGCGTAGTGTCTTTCTCTTCTCTTCATTATTTGTCCGTTTACGTTGCAATGTTCAATAGACATGATACGACGCATTGGAATGGTTCAATATGGCATTACGTTCAAGTACGGGTGAAAACGTCTCCCGCCTGGAGCACCGTGGCGCAAGCGTACTATCGAGACACCATCGCACCGCGCCCAGCGTCTTGCCGCATCGGCCGTCGAGCGCTCCGTAACCAGGAGCGCGCCGCAAGCTTTCGAGCAGCGACGGCGTTGGCTCGAGGTCAGGACCCGTGGCGGGAGTCCTGCCCCGTAAAAATAGGCCTCTCGCGGGAGGCCCCCTGCGACAGACGCCGCTTGGTGCCGTGCGGAGAAAGCCCAAAACGAAGCGCGCGAAGAAGAAATCCTAAACCGAAGCCGTCATCGTGACTGTCGCTCGTCGGCTGGCGCCGCGCTCTTTTTTGACCTGGTTTCTTTGGTTTTGCTTTTGTCCCGGCCAGCGGCGCCCCGTCTCCCCTCGTCTTCTTGCTGTTCGGCTCGGCTGGCGAAGCATGCAGAGATGCCGCGGGGCTCGCGCGCGCATTCCGGAGCTCGTGAAGCTCTCGTCGCCGGTGGGAGGTGAGGCACCCGCTACGGGTTAACTAACGCGAACCCGCGTGGCATCGTGACGAACAGCTCGCCGGAGCGTTGCTTGCTCCTCTGTGCCGCGGCAGGAGGGGACGGGCGTGTGTAACGTGCGCACACTGCGCGTCCGTGGCTGTGTTTCGAGGGCCATCTTCGAGGGAGTTCTGCGCTGAGTGTCTAACAGCCCGCGCTATCGGAACGGACTTTGATGCTCGTGCAAATGCGAAGGGTATTCGGAGGGGAGAGGCACTTTAATCACTTCATTTGCGAACAGAGTACGTTGGACACCGCAAGGAAATGCTAAACAGAACACGCAGGAGAACAGAGCCGTTTCGATTCATCACCCGTGTGTTTGCTTTTTGTGCTTGTGTAGTCCTGCGTTCTCATATCAAGTGCATTTCGAATGGCGAACGAGAATGGCTCTAGAGAGACAGTGAAGTTCTATAAGTGGAGAAAGAGCGGCAGTTTGACTCGCCTCCTCTTTACATAAAAAAAAATTGTGGATCAAGTTTCCAAGTCTTGGGAGACAAGAGAAGAACTCGGGGTGCTAACACTGACTTCCTTTTTTTGTTTCTCTTATTGTCAAACTAGCGACGCTACGTCGGTGCTTGTGGGATTAGAAAACGAAAGGCGCAGGCGTTGCTTTGGCGAAAATAATGTAGGAATTATGAGACGTGCAAGGAGTTCAGACATTGACCGCGCTTATTGTTGAAATGCAGCTGAGAAAAGACAACTCTGTAAGGAAAAAGTGGCTTATGAGAAGATGAACGTATGCACATGACATCGTTCTCCACAGCGGGTTATAGCGTTCTACGGTGCGCTAAAAAAATATCGAGTCCCATGCGACATTATGACGACGCTCGTCGTCACGAGAGTCGGACCCGTGTGCACCACCCTTCTATCGGCAATCGGCGACACGCAATCTTTCGAGGAAGTTGAACTAAAAGCTCGAGGTGGGAAAAATACGTCAACTTCGAACGATAATGAATGGTTAGTTGCCAGGCTCGATGTCGTGTTTTTGCTCTGTCTTTAATAATGAGAAAGGATGCGATCTATGCAGCACCGGAAAACAATTTCGGCCGAACCCGTCTCACGAAGAATGTCGACGTTACTGCGATTAGCGTTGAAACAATGTAGTGACAGACCGCGTTGCCACCGCAGATGCACAAAGTGGCAACCACGCTGCCAGCCACAATGCGAAACGATGCGGTCGATCTCGTTGCAAGCGCTGCACCACAGTTCAAACCGAAGAGTACCCATAGTTGCAACTTAACCGCAATGGCTCTGCGTCAAGCGAACCCACCCCGCTCGACGCGGAGCTGTCTGTTGTGGAGGAGACGCTGTCGCTTTAATATATTCAATGCCGTGTACCCTCGGCTCACTGTGGCACATCGTTGGTGACCGCCCATAGCTGCGCGGTGGGCACTGTTGCGTCTGCGCGCACATCACCTGTTCTCATCCTTTTCCTTCTCTGCCCACTTCCCTTCCTCCATTGTAGGAAGGGAAAGCAGGCACAGCAGGCGCAACATGGTCAACCTGCTTGCATTTCCTTCGCCTTCTCTCTGTCTTGGCACATTGGTTCTGGAGGATTGCTCAAGAACGGGCACGTACCAATATCACATGCGCTGTGTCGACGTTACCAGTTAGGGCGCATACCCAGTGACCCGAGCTGTGTACTCGGCTAGGCCAGTTGCAAGCTGTGGACCCTGTTGCGTGTGCCGAGGTATGGGTGGCAGGAGGTCTGGACCCCACTTCACGCAGAGTACATCAGAGACGAGGAGAGCGTTCTCGGCGAAGAGTTCTTTATACAATGTTTACAACTTGTCGTGGTTATCAGGAGAGAGCAACAGAGCAGCTGCAAGCTGCTGAAATAACACCCCTCAGTCGCCAGATTCTCCAGACAGTCCCTAAGGACGAAACAAGGTCGAGAGAGAGAGGGTCCGGGACGCCTCCCTGGTCCCAACGCCGCTTTCAGTGGCCGGCGCCTCCGGGAACCGCGCTGCGTCGTCAGGTGGTGGTGGTGGTGACAAACTTTATTTCTGCTATTTACAGGTGAAGGAAGGAAGGAAAAAGTGGAGAAGGAAGGCAGGGAGGTTAACCAGTGTAGCGTAACCGGTTTGCTACCCTACACATGGGAGCGGGATGGGGGGATGAAAGATGGGAGGAGGAGAGAGAGAGAGAGCACATAACACAGCAAACACATCGTCAGTTATAGTCCGTCACTCTTGTGCGGTACGCGACATCACTGTCACAGCCGCTTGTCCAAGCCCGTATCCTTCATAAACCGAAGTAGTCCCTGCGTCGCCTTCAGCTGCGATGTCTTCTGTCGGCGATATGTGAAAATGGTTGCAACTGACAATGGTCTATTGTCCAGGTGCGCTAGAACGGACGCCATGGACTGTCTCTGAACATTATATTCAGGACAGTAGCACAGAATGTGTTCCAGCGTCTCCTCGCAAAGACAGGCATTGCAGAGAGCGTTGTCGGCCATTCCAATGCGAAACGAGTAGGATTTCGTGAAGGACACCCCTAGCCATAAGCGATAAAGCAGGGTGGCCTCACTTCGGCGGAGTCCAGTTGGCATACACAGATGCATCAATGAGGGCAGGTCGTGTTGATGATTGCTGCGGTTGGTCTGGCTGCTTGGTGTGCACCATAGAGAGAGCGTGATCTCCCGTGCAAGCACTTGAAGGCTTCTGGCTGCGTCGGACCGTGAAAGTGGTATGGCCTCTTCCTGTGTGTCTTCAAGAGCTGTCCGAGCGGCTTTATCGGCGTCTTCATTTCCTATGACGCCGCAGTGACTTGGCAGCCACTGAAACGTCACGTGATGTCCTTTCTCATGTGATATATGAAGGAGGCATCTAATATCGAGCACGAGCTGTTCGAATGGCCCGCGACGCAGAGCTGATAGCATAGATTGTAGGGCTGCCTTTGAGTCACTGATAATTGACCATTGTCGAGGTGGTTCCCGATTGACGAAGCAAAGTGCAGCGCGAAGAGCAGCTAGTTCCGCAGATGTAGATGTCGTTGGGTGGTCAGTCCTAAAGCTGATGGTAATACCTCTTGCTGGGATGACCACAGCACCGGACGAACACTGGATGTTTGTGGAACCATCTGTATAAGTATGTTCACTGTCCGCGTACCTCTCGTGCAGATGAAGCAGAGACAGTTGTTGCAGCACAGGCGACGACAAATCAGACTTTTTCCCGATTCCTGGTACACTGAGATGGACTGTGGGGCTGACAAGGCACCAAGGGGGTATCGAGGTTTTAGATGCAGCGGTAAAGCCCGAGGGAAGTTTGTCGTTGTACTTAACGATAGCTTTAGAGAATGATGCTTGGTGCCTGTCTGAAGGTAGTGTTGCAAGGTGGTGATAGGGGGCACGTGCAAAATGTCTGATATGCGTTCTCAGCGCTTCCACCGTGATGAGTTGTAAGCTGAGCCCTAAGAGCCCAGCCCTTACAAAGTCTAGGAGGGGGGGTGTCCCTAGTTCGGTACCCCCGTGGATTCTGCAGCGGCTTTGGCTCGGGCCACCAGGGCACGTTGGTCCTGGAGGGTTGAGCAGCCGAGCAGGGCGGCCTCCCAGTCCTCTCGGATAGGGTGGGGGTTTGGGGGGAAAGCAGGATTGGAGGGGCATGCCCACAACATGTGGTATGTGCCCGCAAACACCTCCCAACTATTCGGGCACTCGCCCGAAAATGCCGGGTTGAAGTTCTTCAGCACCGCCGGGCACAGCACTGTATTCGTGTAGAGATGGAGAAGCCAGCGCTCCTCCGTCTTTTTGAGGCCTTCACAAGGTGGGGGGGGGGTAGTATCGGCCGTCATTAAGCTGATACAGCTGTGTGATTTCTTTAAAGGTGATTGCCGGTTTGAATTCAGGGACCTAGTCGACGGGTGATAAAGGCGACGCCCGGAAATGTAGCGCGCGGGCTGTAGCATCGGCTACTTCGCTCCCCTCTATTCCCTGATGAGCCGGGGCCCAAATGAGCTGAGGCTCAAATGATGGAGCGCCGGGGTTGGAATCCCTGGTTCTCACATTTCTTAAGGATTTGGAAGGCACGATATGGGATTTGGCCTTGCTCTATATTGCGGCAAGCACCCTTCGAATCAGTAGTGACTCGAGACGCTGGATATACGGCAGCAAGCGCGATAGCCACCTCCTCCGCGTGAGTAATATTGGGGGCCCGGAAGGTGAGGCCATTAACGGGTGTGTTTTGAATGACGACTGCCACCGTAAACCAAACCCCGTGGTGAGGGCCGGCAGCGTCCGTATAGAATACTCCCTGGCGATCTCCATATGTTCTGGTGTTCCTTGTAGCGCGCGCTTGGCGGCGGCCCCCGTGAGTATCTCGTGCCACGTTATTAGGGAGAGTGTTTACCTGTAAGGTGAGACGCCAAGCATCTGGCAGGGAGACTCTGGGTTCCGTGTGGGTTATATATCGTATGTGCATGCAAGCGGGACAAGAGGCGGCTTCCCGCTGGTGTTTTGCTCAACCGCAAGAATTGATTGTTAAGATGAGCCTCGCGTAGTTCCCCAAAACTACTAGTCATCCCCAGTTCGAGGAGACGTTTGTTGGACGTAGTAATGGGGAGATCGAGGGCTCTCTTATAGATTTTGCGTAATATCACCTCAAGGGCGTTTTCATAGCATTTGCGTAGGTGGGGGTAGGGCGCGGAGTAGAGTATTCGGCTGGTTACGAATGCATTCGCCAGCTGCAAAGCGTCTTTGCATCGCAAGCCCCCCCCCCCCTTTTTTTTTGGATACCCTGCGTATCATACGACCAACTTGGTCCCCCACGGAGCTTTTGAAGAGTGGTATCAATTTTGCGGTTACTATGTATGCAAAGGCCCAAAATTCGGATCTCGTGGCGTTTCGGGATGGGGCCTGTACATAGGGATAGGTTGAGTTTAGTGGTGCACTTCGGGTCGGGTCGTAAGTGCACGAATTCCGATTTGGTCAAGGAGCATTCCAGGCCACATCGATTGGCATATTCGTCCACAATAGCCGCCGCATGCTGCAGGTTGGCCTCGATTGCTCCAACCGATCCGTGAGCAGCCCACAATGTGATGTCATCGGCGTACAGAGCGTGCTGCACGCCTGGGACCTCACCCAGTAGGGCAGGGCGCTTCACCATGGCCAGATTGAAAAGGAGTGGTGAGAGTACCGCTCCCTGCGGGGTACCTCGCGTACCGAGCTGGTACGGGCCATGTTCCGTGTCTTGTATCCGGATAAAGGTTTGACGGTCTGTGAGGAATTGTCTAATCTAGTTGAAGGTGTTGAATCTACAGTGTACCTGGGATAAGTGGGTTAGGATGATTTCGTGCGTGACATTATCGAAGGCACCCTTTAGGTCTAGCGCAAGGACTACCTCACCGTCACTAGGGTGTTCGACTGGCTCGAGAATCTCCGAATGATGTTGTAGTAAGACATCCTACGCGGACCGGTGTGGGCGGAAGCCGTACATGTTGACTGCAAAGATGTGTTGGGTTTCTAGATGGGTGGACAATCTATCCCGTACCATATACTCCATCGGCTTTCCCACACAAGAGGTGAGGGAGATGGGCCGGAGATTGTCTGTGTTTATGGCTTTTCCTGGTTGAGGGATGAAGGTTGCCAACGCCGTTTTCCAGTCTATGGGAAGAGGGGTGTCATCTTGCCAGATTGCATTAAAGTAAGTGAGAAGCTGCTCATAGGTTGGGTAGGGGAGGTTGCTTAGAAGCTTTACCGTTACCTTATCCCTGCCCGGAGCTGTTCCTCGTTTCATTTTGGCAAGTGCCGCTTTGAGGTCATGAAGCTGGAACTGTCGATCCAGCTCAGCGTTCTCAGAGCATGCATATGAGTACGCGTGACCTCGGGCATCTTGGTGTGTGGAGAGATATTTGTCTCTGAGAGAGATAGCCAGTGCGGCTTTGTCTCTGTTAAACTTGCGGATCGCTCGCTAGAGGTGTTTGTGGGTTTCTGTCCGGGTTTGCGTAGGATCAATTAAGGCGCGGAAAAGACGCCATGTACTTCGGTTCGACATTTATCGAGCGGCCGTATTGCATCGGTCTACCCTGTTGGAGTCGGCGAGCTGGGCCGCGTACTCTGCCGCCTGCTGGGTGAGTTCGGCGATACAAATTTTGAGTCTACGGTTGTGTTTTTGCCGGCTCTATCGGCGGTTAAGGCTGTGCTGGGCCTCCCAGAGGTGAAGGAGGTGGTTGTCCACCGCCGGATTCGCCTGAGAGAGCTAAACCTGCTGTTCAGTGTCTGTGAGTTGTTAGCTGTTGGGACCAGGTGGTGTACCCCTGTTCCACTATAGGCTGTGGGTTGTTGTAGTTGGAACGAAATTTTGTCCACTCTGGAAGGGTTGCCTTGTGGTGAGGACGAGTGAAGGGTGAAGTTCGGATGGTGGTCGTGAGAATGCAGTGGTCGCTACCGAGGGTTTCCTCGGTATTGTGCCAATCTGCGTATCTTATGTTTTTAGTAAATGTTAGGTCCGGGTAGGTATACCGAGTCAGGCCGATCTGGCGATCGGTCAGAATGGTGCGCCGGGCAAGTTTTATGACCCGGCATAGGACAAAGGGAACCAGCTGCAAGGCACGGGGTCGAAACATAGCCCTCCTTTGGCGGTCGGTCAAAGTGGTGCCTCGAGCGCCGCCGGACAAAGGAGGGGGGGGGGCTGCATTGCTGCCGGCACGGGGAGGGGCCGAATAGCACTCCGTGAGCCGGCGGCCGCTTCCGTCGTAGACGCCGTGCAGCCGCGAGGAAACCCGAGCCGTGCACGTAGTTGTCGTGTGCCCGAAGCGGGCACCATGCAGGGATGAATGCTGCCTCCACGGTCGACACACCATAGCATTGGCAAACCTTCAGGCAAACCCCAGGGCACAAACACAACACCCCCCCATTGGCCCATATTGTCGGCTCAGCAGCAGCCAGCACACAACTGGTGGCCCAAGCTAGCACGCAACTTGGGTCGCTCGGTTAAAGAGGTTCGATACATACCAGAAAATGGGTAAAATTCTCTAAGACTTCAAATCGCGTTAAAAAGGAAACGTACTTTTTTATGTTGGCAGAAGTTTAAACTCGTTTTACTGTAGCAGAGCAAGGACGCACGTCTATCGTTTTCGTTGTACACTTCCGCGTTTTGTCACACCTTTGGTGATACGTGTACCTGCCTTGATTCTTGAGCAGTGTCCTCTCAGTCGTTTTCACAAGAACTTTGTGGTGATGGTAAACAGAACTCTAATGGCTGTTTATGTTCCGAGCAATTAAATCGGACCCTGCTTTTGGTGTCCATATAGTACGTGCTGAATCCTGGGAATCGTAAGCAATCGTCAATAGTGTGTTCAATGAATTTCATAGCATGGGTGTAAACCGCCGAGAATTGAGAACTTGTTAGCCCGTAACAACGGTTTCATCTGAATTACATATAATATGTCTCGCGTATCACCTTGTTTCTTGTGTACAAGCACTTAGCCCCAGTGCCACTGGTAACAAAAGAACGAAAGACGCAACTGCGAGGTTTTTTGCACACTGGATGCCGCACGGCTAATCTGCGCGAAGCTCAGTAACTATAGTAGACTTCCGTTAAGACGAACCCTGTTAAACAGAGTTTTCGGGCCTGAGGAACAACGTGTGAACGTTTGGTCGGTTTGTAATGGTCCCAGTGAAAAATAAATCCGCTTGACACGAGTCGCTAATTCGCTTACGCCGAACTGACGAGTATAGGCTTGGGCTGGTTGGTAATACATAGTTACACTAGAAGCATAGCGCGGGAAGGACGATCGACAAAGACTAGACAGGACAAGCGCTTGTCCACTGTAGTCTTTGTCGGTCGTCCTTCCCGCGCTATGCGTCTAGCCGAACTGACGCCTGCTATTCGGCTCAACGAGAGGCCTGGTTTGGCAGGCTTGGATGAGGTGACTCCGAGGAGCAAACGACATTTCTGTGGATAGGAACATCATGAAAAGCTACGCCAGGGTCGACGATGTCGTGGAACCCTGCAGAGTTGTCACCACCGAAACAATAACTGAGGTCCTCGAGGTGCCTTTGCAGGCTTACCAATTATCGTGGTGCGAACATTGTTTGGTGCATTTTAAAGCGAAAGCATTACTGGCCGCGAACTTGCGATTTCGCCGTTGCAGTGCTCCGAGGAGGTACATGACGTCAGAACGCGCGCCTCGCCGCGTATATTTCTCGCTCTCTCGCTCCGTAGTCACTACTGCACATGCGCCACTAGTAGCGCCGAGCCACAGGTGTTCCGCCGCTACGCAGCGCCGCGCCCATAGAGTTTCTCACCACATTACCTAGAGGGAAATCTGGCGCTGCTTCGCTGTGGTATGCATGGGAATGCCGGTATATTGTGACTTCGGATTGGCATCGTTCTCGGAGAGCCAGGCAAGCACCATTCCGTCTCTCACAATGATTCATATTCTACTAAAACTCCACGTAAAAAGCTGTTTTAGCTTTGTTATTACACAAAAACATGCTTGTTTAACTATAAGTACTTGTTATTGCATGTACAATTATATGAAACGTAAAAAGTATCACAGGGCCGCTAAAGCTGGAGGACAGACGACAAGATTCTCGCTCACTTTGAAACAGTTTGTCGTCTGTTCTTGCTTTTCTGCCCTTCGTCATTCATTGTAGATGAGTAAAGATGCAGTTTGCGTGAATGGAAACATATTATGAAGGTTTTACATTAAGAACGCGTGATTTGTGTAGCCATATCCACGTTTTAGACTAAGCCTCTTACAACGCTAGTCAACACAAGCCTCGCAGACACATATACCGTCATTCCCATGACGGCGCGGCGTCCAAGAAACTCCCATTGACGGTGGCGCCAGATTTCCCTCTACGTGTTATAGTGACAAACTCTATGGCTGCATGGACTAGTAAGGCACGCTCACCGAGTAGCCAGCCTCAGTGGTGCCCTGGAATAGGGGCGTCGACCCTGCGCAGATGGGAAAGAAGACCGCGACGACGGCCGACCACATCTGCCACCGCTAATTTCTAAGCATTTAGAGCAAATAAAGTTTTTCCTCCTCCTCCTCCTCCGCCGCCGCAGCCGCCGCCGCCGCCGTTTGGTATGACGTCACACCGCGTTCCTCGTCGTTGCGCTCGCCTCCGTTCGCTTCGCCAGCTGCGTCGCATGCCTGATAACATGTCGGAGGGTTGAAAAGGAGAGCTCGCGTGCGCCGCAACCACATTTGAGGCGGCAGTATGGACGGTGACAATTCTGATAAACAGGAGGAGACCTGGAATCGACATCGGAACGAGGAAATGAATCGCCCAGGAAACAGACGAGCAGCGCGCCGAGTGACTGGCTAAACGCCGCAACATAGCTAGACAACCAGACTAACGTGGACTTGCAATCAAGATTAACCAAGGCTACGTATATCCTGGCATAGCTGAGCTAAGCCACTGCCAATTTTTTTTATCATGAGAGCACTGAAGAATTCTTGAGCAAGCTGTTACGCTATAGGGTGAAATGTAAGCTTTCGTGACAGCACGCTGATTTACACGGTGCCCGTAAGCAACAAATACCGTATGGCCTAAGTGAGCAAGCTGCAAGGAAAGAGAAAAGTAGAAGGCAGGGAAGTTAACCAGAATAACGTCCGGTTGGCTACCCTACACCGAGGGAATGGGAAAGGGGAAAACAAAGATCACAGGCAGAGAGAGGAGGGAAGGAAAGAAGGAAATTGCGGTGAGTTCGCTGACGCATGTGGTCTTACAGAAATTGCATTAATAGTCACAGATGGTCGCACAAACCCGTCGTCCTTAAGAAGCACAAAAGCGCCTTCACCGCTTTATGGGCCGACGGGCGATGGGGGCGGTGTTCCAGCAGCACCTGCACAGAAAGCGCCCGATGGTCCAGTTTTTGGAAAGCTTTGGCAAGTTCTTGCCTCCCTGGGGCATATCTTGGACAGTGGCAGAGCAGGTGGTCGATGTTTTCTTCGGTGCCACAGACCTCGCATGTTGCACTGTCAGTCACTCCAATTACCCAAAGGCGACAGAGAAGCGCAGCTTCACGTCGTGGAAGTCCGAATGGAGGTCGGAGTTGCAGGGAGGGGTTTAGTCGATGCAGTCGTGTAAGTCGTAAGTTTGGCGAGTTCCATTCGGTTACTGTGAGACTGCGTGCCAGGTGTGGAAGCTGCCTTGCAGCGTCAGTCCTCGAAAGCGGAATTGGAACGCTGCGTTCTTCTTGATGTGCTGTGCGAGCAGCATTATCGGCGGAATCATTGCCACTGATTCCACAGTGGCCAGGTACCCACTGAAAAACGACCTCGTGACCTTTTTGTTGGACATCATGGTAAAGTTTCACGACTTCGTATGCCAATTGGTCATGACATCCGTGTCGGAGAACTGACTGCGTGCACTGTAATGCCCGTTTTGAATCACAGAACACAACCCATTTTCTAGGTCTTTCAGAATCAATGAATCCCAATGCTCGACGAAGGGCCGTTAGTTCTGCCGCCGTTGAGGTTGCGACATGCGATGTCTTGAACCGCAGTGTCATTCCTCGCGTTGGTATAACCACGGCACCACCAGAACTGCACGACGTAGTGGATCCATCGGTACAGATGTGTACGTGGTTGCTGTACTTTTCATGCAGAAGAAGTTAGCTCAGCTGTTTTAGAGCAGGGGCCGGTAGATCTGTCTTCTTCTGTAGTCCCGGAATTATTATATGTACTTGTGGACGGCTCAAACACCACGGAGGAAACGCTGGCTTGGCTGCAGGTGCGTACCCTGAAGTAAACGACGCACGATGTCCACTGACAATACCGCTAAATGTCGAGCAGGGCCTTGCAGCAGTGAGGCTCGCCAAGTGGTGGGAAGGGGTCCTAGCATAATGCCTGAGCTGCATACGCATTGTCTCAACGGTAATGTGCGTCGTGATTGGGTAATCCTGCGCAAGGGCAATGGTTTCAGCCGTTGATGCACTGCGTGGTAAGCCAAGACATATCCTAAGGGCTTGGGATTGAATACTCTGAATCGTTCGCAGGTTAGTCTTGCAGGTGTTGGATATTGCAGGCAGGCTGTATCGCAGGAATCCAACGAACAACGCCATGTACAGCTGTAACATAGCGTGTATAGATACTCCCCAACTTTTTCTTGCAAGGAACCTGAACAGGTGACAGATAGCAGTCAGCCGCTTTTTCACGTAATTGACGTGCGGAGTCCAAGACAGGTCAATGACGACTCCCAAGAATTTGTGACTTCTGCTGTATCGTATAAGTTGTCCGTTAATAGATACGCCGTAACCAGACATTGGCTTCCTCGTGAATGCCACCATTGCGCACTTTCCGCATGAAATTTCAAGTCCTTGTTCACAAAGGTAGCAAGATGTCATTGTGGCTGCCTTCTGAAGCCGAGCGCGAAGCTGAAGTCGTGTCACACCTGATGCCCAAATGCAGATGTCGTCCGCATAGATGGAAAGCCGTACGGTGCTTGGAAGGTTTTCAACTAATCCACGGAGGGTGAGATTGAAAAGAGTCGGGCTAAGCACTCCGCCTTGAGGGACTCCTCGGCTACCGTAATGCTCGGATGTCGGGCCATTTTCTGTGTGCACGTAGAATGGTCTCCTCTGTAAGTAGCTGCACACCCACATATATATCTTACCACCAAGTCCGATGGTTTCTAACGTGCTAAGGATGGCTTCATGGGTGACATTATCATAAGCCCTTTTAACGTCTAGAAACAAAGCAGCAGATAGTAGTGTTGCACAAATGTTATCAAGTCAACAACGTTGTCTGTTGACGAACGGCCACGTGTGAATCCGGCCATAGCATGTGGGGAGATTTCATAGTACTCTAAGTACCATTCCAGACGTGTTAAAATCATTATTTCCATTGTTTTTCCGAGATAGCTGGCAAGTGCGATCGGAGGGTATGAGGAAATGTCCAAAGGCGACTTGCCAGCTTTGAGAAGTGGAATGAGGTGAGTTGACTTCCATTGCGGAACCGTACCCGTCTGCCACGAGTCGTTGTACAGGAGCAAGAGTGCCTTCCGAGCTTGATCTCCTAGGTTACACAGGGCACGGTATGTAATACCGTCAGGTTCGCCTAGCGCTGAAGAACGCCTGCACAAAGCCAGCGCAGCTTCTAGTTCTTCCATAGAAAAAGGGCATTCCATGCGGGGATCGCATGAGAACAGTGGGTGGTCGAGCGTTCCCGTACCCGTTCCATTAGACTTTGCTTTGCCAGCAATCTTTCTGCAGAAAGATTCAGCGACGTCAATATCTCTACGTTGTAGATGGATTGCTAGAGATTTAAATGGGTGGCGCTGACCAAAGGTTGTGCGAAGGCCACTAACAGTCCTCCATATAAGCGACAAAGGTTTTTGCGGATCCAGGGACTCGCAAAAGGATACCCATTGTCGCGAAGCCAGCTTGTTCATGTGACGCTGTATTTTCTTTTGCGTTCGTCTAGCCAATCTCAAATCATAATTGGACTTTGTGCGTCTATATCTTCGCTCCGCACGACGGCGAATTGCTCGAAATTTCTCTAGTTCGATGTCGAAATTGGTGCGGGAAGAACTCTTCGAAAGCAAATGCGTGGTTGTTTGTATGGCATCCTTTATCGCGCCCTGTAGGTTATAGGAGGTGCTGTCACGACAACAGTCTTTCATTATTATTTTGTATTTAGGCCAATCGGTGCACTGGACGGTTCTGGAGGACTTGCAGCGAGTCAAACCTTTGATCTTCAAATAGGTTGGGATGGCATCACTACCACGCGTTTCTAAATCCGAAAACCAGTGCACTCTTCGCGAAAGCGAACGTGAAACGAAGGTCCAAGGTAAGGTCCAAGCAGCTGCTATACGCTGATCCACGCAGATAAGTAGGCCTTCCATCATTTGACAGGCAAAATTCGAGTTCATAGGCGAAGGACACCAACGTTCTGCCTCTAGAGTTCACTTTGGAGCTTCTCCATAGGTAATGGTGGGCGTTAAAGTCACCAGTGAGCACCCACGGCTGTGGAGTCGATGTCAAAATTCCCCGTAAGCGCTCACAATCTAGACGGCTTGTTGGAGATAAATAGGCTCCAAGAATTGTGAACGTGAGCTTTTTCTTCTTCACTGTTAAGCAAACGTATTGATTTTCTTCGTCAGGAGGCACTGGGTGATGTACATAAGTCAAGTCATGGCATATAAACACAACCTTGCAGCACTCTCCGTGGGTAGAGGACATAAAGCACTCATACCCGGACAGTCTGATGGGAGCTGACAGGTTGGGCTCGCAAATCACAATAATGGGAAACTGCTATCGCTGTAGCCAACTGCGAAACGTCGGCTACAGCGGCATCCGTTGTTTAATGCATCTGTTCATCACTGCGTATGCATAGTAGGCTCATGGGTATCTTAACAGCACAAAGGCCTGCCAGTAGATAAGATATTCACTGATTTCATTACTGTAGTTATATAACACCGAAGTTGTCGAAACGCACCAGGTGTTACGTACGTCAGCAAAACGCCCTGAGTGTAGCCAAATACGCGCTTGCGCACATAAGTTGAAAGACAAAACTACGTCAGGACAGACAACCGTGATTTCGACTTCTCTCGCAGCATGCTCTATGCACTAGGCTATCGCATACAGAAATGTCACTCGTACCTGCAGGCACAGCAGACAGTTCCCGTTCATTGTGCAGTGGCTTCGACGCATTCGGCAAATCCTGTACATGAAGGCGGCAAAGGATGCAATGAAGGACAGATAAGTCGAAAAAATTGACTGGCCATCCCGGCCCTGCGAAAGTGGATCTCCAGCGAAGCTGTTGAAAGCCACCACTACAAGTGCTGAGGGGGAAGGCGATGCTTTATTTCTTTAGAGTACTGACAATTTACGAGTAATGGCACAAATGGGAGTAATGGTAATTTTGACAGACCACCGCCGCCCATAGCGGTGCAGCAAGATCACTGAAATCAGTTGCTAGGTTGGTTATTTTACATACCAAAGTCTAGAGACGTCACTCCCCGTGTCGCAAGCTGCATGTCGGCCCGGCAGCTTGCGCAGCAGTAATCTGTACCGGGTGTTGCGTTTCGCCTGCGACACGCGGTTTTGCCGGCGCGACTGCGGCGGGGCGGCAGACATTTTGGCCCGTGCGGCGTCGCCGCAACGCTCCCCGCCAGGCGTTTCCAGGCATGTTCCGATGCCACGTGTCTTCATGTGCGTGTGTGAGTGTATGTGCCATTGTGCCCGAACCAGGCGATGCGAAAGCAGGGATCACCCTCTCATTCCAGTCATTGTGCCTGAACCAGGCGATGCGACAGCAGGGATCACCCTCTCATTCCAGTCATTGTGCCCGACCGGCAGCGCTACGACAGTGTGCGTCACCATTAGCCCATTGTACTCACGTGCTCGTCTATTGAGGGGTTCCTTCTTGCCCTCAACTGCGAGAGTATAAAAACAGCTGCCCCCGGACGCAAAAAGGAGGGCTCCGATTTCTTCTGTTGAGTAAAGTGCTCTCCCGTCTCTCTACTTCGGTCAACCTGACCGCCAACTCTTTGCGATGTTAAAATAAACAAGTTGTTTTGTTGTTACCAGTCGACTCATGCTTTGCCGGGACCTTCGGATGCTTCCAGTTGTACCCCAGGCCGCCAGGCCAACGCTACCCTTGGGGCTTGCGACCCAGGTACAACCACGGGCGTCAGCGCCGAGTTCCCAACAAATCGTACCAGCGGGTACGACCACAACAACTCGTACCAGCGGTGCGATCCAAACACGGGAAACCTATGCGCGGAGCGCTACGTCCTTCGCATCGTTATCAGGAGTGCCCTGTTATCAATTAAGTGGATCAGATTATTGTTTTGTGCTTGTACTTTATTGAAGCGTATGCTATTAAGCTTGTTGTATGGGTGATTTCAATGAATGTATGCGCCGTTCGCTTCACTTTGCTGAGTGCTCGCACCCTCGGCCTTGAGCGGGTGCGAGCTCCTGGCCGTGCACTGCCGCCGAGATCGGGCCACATTTATGCTGACGGACGCGGACACGAAAAAGGCCGACCAACTAGAGGCTAACAGCTTCGCCGTAAAAGAACGAGAAGAGCAAACAGAGAAGAGTGGAAAGTGGCCATCAAATCGAGTAAGAGTGCTGCGGGAAAACAACTAGCTATAAATGAGCTAGCGCTCGATAAGAGCCTACCACATTCAGCAGCGTTATAACGCGGACCGGTACAAAGAACGCTCGCTCGAAAAAAATCAGGTGCGTGCATGGCAGATGACAAATCTGTTGGACGTTCTGACCAAGCTTGCCCCCTAAGTGCGCAGCGCTTTCCAAATGCGTTTGCAAAGAGCGTTGTCGTCTGCTTCTCCTATACAGACTCGTCTCAGGTATATGTATAATG
Source organism: Dermacentor variabilis (assembly GCF_050947875.1). Classification (NCBI taxonomy): domain Eukaryota; kingdom Metazoa; phylum Arthropoda; class Arachnida; order Ixodida; family Ixodidae; genus Dermacentor; species Dermacentor variabilis. The sequence continues at coordinate 13,884,821 of NC_134569.1, read as the reverse complement.
AACAATTTGCCTCTTGGCAGCGTTCCCGAGTTTCTGTGGCGTGTTTTGGGGTGAATACCTTACTGAAAAGTAAGTTAACTTCGTCTGCGTACCATAAACGCGTGTGCTTTAGTCAATGGTTTGCAACGTTAAAGCGCCCCAGCGCAAAACTACAGGGAAAGAAATAAAAGAAGGCACTCGCGCTATTATTCTTTCTCTGGCCTCAACAGGACGATTTATTTTTCATCGAGGTGACCAGCATAAGCAGTAACCGTGCCTAAAGCGAAGTACAAAAATACCACTAAAGTAGGGGTAAAAAACGCATCGAAAGCCCACCAGGATTCAGTCTGAACACAGACATACACGCCGTATCGGCTTACCTGTTCTTTTCATTTCTTTTTCCTCCATTGGGCTCGGTTATGCGCCATTATTGTACGCCTTGGAGCTTCGTTGGCTCAGTTTTCTCGTTTTTATTTTTTCGCGAGAGTGTCAATGGTTTGGTGTTTTCGACCTGGCTGGGCGGCTCGCGCGAGGCTTCGTGCGCGCGGCCCATAGCGGCGCCCGCGCCTCCAGCAGCGCTGTGCTCGATCGCCATAACATCCGGTCGGCGCGTGCGCTGCATCGCGATGCGACTACATTTGTGGCCAGTCGAGGCGTCGCTGTCACGTCTAGCGGATGGTCTGACGTCACCTCTTGCGGAAGTCGCATCGCATAAACATTTCCTTCTCGCATAACCAGCTGCCGAAGACGCTTCGAGTTGCTACCGTTTGCGAGACGTTTCATCGTGGCAGTAGAGGAACTGACGAAGAAAATTCGCACTGCCCTTCGACATCACAAAGCCGCTTGATGCGTTAGGGTGGTGTATTCCACACGCTTAGAAACTACCTTGAATGTCGGGACAAGTCTTGTCTGGTGGTCTGAACTTCTAAGCTGTCTGGCGTCTGTCTTTCCGCAAACTGCTGGAAAGAATTGGTGTTCTGTGCCTGCAAGTAGGGCACGTGCTCTGGGAAAGCATTTGCATGGACCACTTAGCACGGGGTTGAAAAAACGGCCAAAGCTTCTACTTTTGAGAGTTTTGCTATCTGTCATAGGTTGTACCGTTATATAGTGACGGCGCAGAGGTACGAACACCAGAATAAAAAAAAATTACTCAAGAAACACCCTAATATCCAGAGCAGGGACCCCGCTGGGAAGCAGGTTCCTCAACAGAGGGAACGATGACGCCATAGGAATAGGGGCGAATTATAAGCCGCGTCATGCAATTCGGTAATCGCCTACCGCTTTTCATTATTACCTCCGCCGATTAGTCTTTTATTTAAATGGCTTAAATTCACCAAGAGCCTTTTCATTTCATCATCGCTCATATTCCTGTCTGCGTCCTCCGTGATGGTATCGTACTCTTCTAATTTTGAGGCACCGTCTCAAGAGGAAGACGAAATAAGTTTGCTTGAGATTTCAGCAGCGCGTCAATGCTGGATTTGACATAGATGTTTATTTGCTTCACACAACGCCACTTATACCTCTCACACTATAGAGCGAACCTAAGCATTCTGAAGTATAAACCTCTTTATTTAGCTCTGAAAGATTTATCAACAGGAGCTTCGCCGCTGACGCATGTCTCTTTTATGCGCTTTCAGCAAGCGACGCAGCAATGCACACGGCGCTGCTTCTCTAAACTGACAAAACGTTGAAGTAACTGTTTCTGATGAAATCGCCTCTATACCAACTATAAAGTCGTTTTTACAAGGACTAAAATTATCATAAGGCATCATTGTGCTTCGGGAAGTTTTGCGTTCTTGATTAGCTGTGCACTAAGCTGCCCCTCAAGGTCCGTTAAGTAGTTCGGATATCTCTCCCTTTCGCCGAAAGAAACAGAAGTATGTCGTGCATGTGTCACCGCGGGTGAACGACTTTTCCGCCCTCAGTCCGAAGTCCTTTGCAATGCTTGTGTGTCAGGGCTATTAGTGAGTGCTATGTCGGTTTTACGTATAGCTGCAGGTAATAAAAAAAGCAATGAACGCGGTCTATGCCCCCGCATCGATACAAGTGACGTTTCGGCACGCGGGAACAGTCTAACCTGCGTGCTGTGATGTGTTGATTTCGTCCGCTATGACGCGTTCGCCGATGTCCAGTCCGGAACAGCTGCGCCCCCAACTCTTGGACTCTTATTTTGTTGTAGCGCAAGCTGAACAAGGACAACAGAAAGGCACATCTGACACACACAGCGCTAACTTTCAACAACAGATTTATTTCCCGTTCTCGACGCTGTAGATATACACCCTTGCAACCTCATACAGCACGTGTAAAATTTCGGGCAAAATAGACAAAAAGCAAAAAAAAAATGGGAACCACACGTAAGCAGTTTTTGACTCGCATATTCATATTCATGTTGGACTCTCCATTATCTGTGGAGGTATAAACTCGGTGAACTGCAACCGAGTCTATTAAATAAACAGTGTATATTTATCAGGTAAAACGTTAAATAACATGCACTTACTCTTACAGCAAGATTTTTGTTCCACGCTACATTTGGGACAAGGAAACAGTGAATATATATTCACGTAGCAGCTTTGCAAGTTTAAACTTGTGAATTAATAAAGTGCTACACTTGATTACAAAGACGGCGCCGAATAACACAAAACACACGAAGAAGGGACACGAGACAGCACGTAGGCGCACTCCGTCTTTGTAATCATGCTTAACCAACTAGCCCACCAACACATGCTCAGTTACTACACTTGAGGAACGGATGACTAGTGGTCTGATTCTACAATGACGCAAGAAATAAAAGAAAGAATAAGGCGCTTCCTCAACCTGTACCATATAAGTATAGTAGGTGAAAGAAACGATAACGATAAGAATTGGACGAAGAATATGGGTTAAGTAAAACCATTTCTCTCAATACCTTGCCCGGTCCCGCGTATGGCTGTCACAACTATTATTTTAGACAGCTTCTATTTTAATCGAAAATAAACTACTGCTCGTTTGCTGGTGCGCAAATCACTGCTTCTTAAACGCTGGCCGCTGGTGCTGCCTGGAAGACTGAGCCGTGCTACTGGGGCATCACTGAACAGCGCCACCGGGCAGTGGGATTGTCCGAAGGCAGCTGCACAACGACTGAAGCGGCAAACGCCGTCAACACCAATGCGATAGCCAGCGCCGTGTCCTCTCTCTGATCGAGGAAGAGGCCTTGAACCCTGTGACCAGTGTTGCCGGTGAAGGTAGCGCACGCGAGACAGCCGGTGAGGATCGAGCATCGGGACTCCGTGGGGCAGAGGCTTGCCGTAAGAAAGAGGAGGAGAACATGTACGCTGCCTGAGAGGTGCATGGCAGCACGATTCGTAGCACTGTGGCTTCGTTGAGGTTGATGGCGAAAAGAATGGCGGACACAGCCCCAAGGACGATGCAGGACGTGGCGACGGCTCTTCGGACGCCACTTAATGTGCTGAAATGGCCGCAGCTGATGGCCAGCTAGGCAAAGGCGAGCAGGACTTCTCGGCGAAGCCGACCAGACCGCTGCTACGCCTTTTACCTCTTGCTCTCGCTCCCGATGGACGAGCGGCATTCGCGTTCTGGCTTATTGTTAACCGTCTCCGTTGAGAGGACGACTAGCTCGGCCTCACACGTGTTCTGCGTGTCCGCTAGCCAGGCAGGCGACTCTTTCACCATGCAAAAGGCGGCCACAAGCAGATAGGCGGGTATGGCGACGACCAACTTTGCCGCCCACCAGCTGAGTTTGTACGCGTCAGCCAGGAAGATGACTATTTGCGCCAAGATTATCGAAGGTGTTGTCGAGATGGTACAGTAAAGCAGCCTTCAATATGTGGTCGTAACCTCGTACAGTACGATATAGAGCACGACGACGAACATGGGGGCCGCTGTGGCGACGGCATTCGTTACGGCTAACGTCAGTAAATCTGGCACCACAGCGCTTGCCAGAATCATTAGTACGAGGCTGGTGAGAAGCACGGTGACGACTGTCCTCAGGCCGACTCCGCCGCACCGACGAACGGCAGTGACAGTGCGGCAGGGACGAAGAGGAAGACGGGAGCGATGTACGCCATCCACCTGCGACTGCACACCACTTGCTGATGATGGTGTTGCCGCGCTCGGCGAACTACCACGAGCTGCAGGGCACCTCGTGCAGGGCACGCGGGCAGAGGGGCCCCTGGGTCCCGCACCGTGCAGCTAGTGGCTGTAGCTCCCGTTTGCGTCCCGCGGTATGGCCATTTCCTCCCAGGTGGTCACGCTGAGCCCGGCGAAGGCGGCCGGCCGTAGGTCCCAGTGGTCCATCCCACGCAGAGACAGTCGCAGGTCATTTACATGAACGAGGCAGACGACACCCTAGAGAACCGTGACGAGCAGAATACGCATCTGGAACGCGCACTCGCTGAAAGTAATGAAACGGTCCTGTAATTCTTGGACAGTGCGAGGGTGTTCGGCGTCAAAGTCTGGTTTTTTCGGCAGCGATGCCATGCGAACGCTTCCGAGATCCATCTTCTCTTTTTCCTCCCGCGTTCCGCACGTGTTGCTCGTGACTGCAGGCAGGTATCGCGTGCGTGACACGAATGATGACGCGGAAGCTAATCATTTCGTCTCTACTTGTGTGATGCCTGCGCAGGGCGAGTGAAAAGTCGAGACATTGCCGCTACAAGGTGGGGCAGCGAGCGATATTAAGGATACTGGAATGTGGCGATTATATTTCTATATTCTTAGCAACGAAAAAGGCGCTTTTCGAAGCGAGGAAGACGACTAAAAGACTACCTACACCAGCTGGCCACTGGCAATATAATATGCGAGCCATGTTTTAAGACGGCTCGCCATGTTTAAGAAGGCGGCGGCGGCGGCGGCGGGCAGCAGCAGCACCACCAGCAGCAGCAGCAGCATAGCTACTGGCGCTTCTATGTACAATGAGAAGGCAGGAGTGAGGATCTTCTCTGCATATCTTCAATGGTCTTACTTTCTTCGCTTTCCAGACTTCGCACCAATATCTCAGGCATAATTATTAGCAATTGTATTTGCATTACGAAAGCTTCACCAAAATGAATAGCTGTTGTGACTCTTCTCTGTACAATGAGAAGGCAGGGGTGGGGATCTTTGAATATCTTCAATGGTCTTACTTTCTTTGCTTTCCAGACTTCGCACCAATATTTCAGGCATAATTATTAGCGATTGTATTTGCATTACGAAAGCTTCACCAAAATGAATAGCTGTTGACTCTTCTCTGTACAATGAGAAGGAAGGAGTGGGGATCTTCTCTGACTATCTTCAATGGTCTTACTGTCTTCGCTTTCCAGACTTCGCACCAATATTTCAGGCATAATTATTAGCGATTGTATTAGCATTCCTGTTCATTACTGCTTCTAAATGAGGTATCGTGACTCCTCTGGGTACTGTATACAGATCAGCTTAGAATTTTTCAGCTGCTTTTACTATATCTTCGAGATTGCTGATGATATTATCCTTCTTATCTTTTACTGCATACATCTTGGTTTGTTGCCAGGTTTCTTTCTTACTGATTTCAGGCTGCGTTCATTTTTTACGGCTTCTTCAGTCTTTCTCATGTTATAGTTTCGAATATCACTTATTTTCGCCTTGTTAATCAGTTTTGACAGTTCCGCGAATTGCGTAACGCTGTGCGGGCGCCAGTCCCATACAACCGCGTAGAGCGCAGGACTCTGCGATTCTAGACGTACTGCGCTCACCGCGAAAGGTTAGAAAAATACCCACATAAGCACAGCAGAGAAGTGGCAACGTGAGGCGGTTCGACCGATAACTGTAGAAGCGTCATTCAAAACACGTAATTGTTCTCCACTTCCGGCGGCGTTTTCTCTACTTCCTTTTTAAATAAAAGACGTTGATCCATAAATATTCTCATAAACAACGGTTAACTTATTATTATTCACTTTTCCTTGCAGTTTGGTTGTTGCCTTGGCTCTCTCCCTTAGTAGATCGTTTAATTTCTCAACTCCTTGAGATTTTTGTTTCCAGTTTCCAATTTGGCACGAAAAGTGCTATAGAATTAGGGAAAAACAGACGAAGTAACGGGCGACAGTCATCTTGCTTATGGGTATAAGGGTTATTGCAGGGCTTCATGATGGACGCTGTTTCACATTATTTTATTTCCCACCTTATCTAACCCATATCACGTGTATATGGTTCCGGGCATCTGCCAGCGTCGCGGCGAGCCGTCACTCAAGGAAATAATGAAGCAAAGGGAAAAGTTAAACGCAATTGACGTTTTCTCCGGCCGCAACTCGTTCCACGAGAGTACAGACCAGCTGAGTAACAGCCGCATCCCTTTCCTGGTCCCAGGATCAGGCTAAACAAAGAAGGTTGAACTAAGAAAAGCAGCAGCTATGCGCGTGACGGTTGAATAGATGGTGACAACTGAACACATCTCGAGTTAATCGCGCGGGTGCCGAATCTATGAGAAAACTGTCCTTCACATTACAAGAGATGCCGATAACTACCGCCGTCTAAAAAAAGTGAAAAAGGCAGCATAATTCTGACCGATGAATAGCTGCCAAATATCAACATTGATCTGGCGGCGCTTTAGGAATGTGTGAGGAGTGGTGGCGTTGGTGGGGAGGGGGGTGGTATGGCACTTGATTTCGGGGGAGGGCCCCCCCCCCCCCCCGAGCCACCCCTGGGTACGTGCCTGATACGCCCCGTGGAGTTCCACAAGGCGGTGTCTTGAGTCCCACGCTTTTCAACCTTGTATTCATCGGTCTCGTGGAACGACTTCCGAACACAGTTAAAATATCAATGTATGCCGACGACATCTGCGTCTGGGCATCTGGTGTGACACAGCCGCAAGTACGCGCCAGGCTTCAAAAAGCTGCAACGTCAACATCGGCGTACTTAAATGAAGAAGACCTCAAGATCTCGCCAGAAAAATGCGCATTGGTCGCGTTTAGCCGAAAGCCAATGAGATCATACGATGTCTCTATCGGCGGTCAAAGCATACCTTATGTCAGGACGCACCGATTCTTAGGCGTACCTAAATATTACTTAAATGTACTTAAATACTGTTTACCTCGAATTTAAGCTGAAATGGTCACATTGAACACATCACCACAAAAGCATGCAAAAAACTTGGTTACCTGAAGCGTCACTTACACCTTGCTAACACAGATACCAGACTTCGCGCATACAGTTCTCTTATCAGGCCTTCTTTAGAATATGCGTCAATAATTTGGCACCCCCATCACTCTAATCTCACGAACCTACTCGAATCAGTTCAAAATAAAGCTGCGCGGTTCATCCTAACTTCATACTCTCGGTATCAAAGTGTGTCCGCCTTAAAGAAATTACTTAATCTCCCTTCACTTGACATGCGCAGGAAATTATCACAGTTGACCTTCTTCCATAGCCTTTACCACAGCAACATTGCATTCGCTCGAGCCCATATTCTTCCCGCTCCCCACATCTCTACCCGCACAGACCATGTTCATAAAGTAAAACATATATTTGCCAGGACCAACGCTTATCAAAATTCGCCTCTAGTTTTATCTATTGCCGAATGGAACTTGCTACCTGCAAACATTGTCTCGCTTACGGAATCATCATCATTTCATGTAGCACTGCTAACCTTTTTAGAGTGTGTCAACCTGCCCGAACGCACATTTTCTTGAATATTTACTTAAACCGTGTTTTCAAGTGCTTGGCATTGTATAAAATTCATTCCGTTTCATCTGATATGTATCTGTGTAGGCTGTTTACCTAAATCATTATTCGATTGTATCCAATTGTATGGGTACTGATTGTTTGCATCGCATTTTAGGTTCTTATGCGTGTTTCACGCTACTAAACATTGTATAAACTTCGTTACCCTTTTCTTCCTTTCTTTCTTTCCTTCTTTCTTTCTTTTCTTTTTTTGTTTGCTTCTGCTAGATTTTTTTATGATTCCTAATGCCTTCATATATTTACATTGTACAGATTTCACTCTTGAACTTTTCCGTCCCCCCCTATGTAATGACCTAACGGGCCCTTAGGGTACTCAAATAAATAAATAAATAAATAAATAAATAAATAAATAAATAAATAAATAAATAAATAAATAAATAAATAAATAAATAAAAATCATTGATCTTGACCTCTGCTGGAGTTCTCATGTGGCCTACCTAAAGAAGCGCCTGACGGATATCTCTAATGAGTTTAAGTTTCTTGGAGGAAAAGTCTGGGGTAATTCAGTACAAGCGATGATGCAACTGTACAGGACGCTCTTTCTTGGGTATTTGCGATACAGCTTGCCTGTGCTGACCAACACCTGCAGAAGTGATATCCGTACACTCGAAAGCGTCCAGGCCCAGGCACTTAAAGTGTGTCTTGGATTGCCGCGGTGCTCGTCAACGGCTCAAACAATTGCCATTGCACACAATTTCCCAGCCAAGACCCATATAGTCATGGAAGCGCTCAGAGCACACGTAAGCCACCTTGCTCGAGCCCCTGCCCATCATCTAGCCTCACTGCCAGAGGATCGGCCACGTGCTTCCTTTTGTGAAACAGTCCTGCCCTGTCGTGCATACCTTTCATCAGGTTATACAGCTCCAGCGAAAGTTTCGTTTCCACCATGGTGCTTGGCTCAAGCAAAGGTTCGACTAATGGTACCAGGTATGCGAACAAAAGCCCAACTCTCGTCTCCAGCACTCAAGCAGCTTTCACTGCTCTTGCTCTACGAGACGTACAACGAGCATCATCATCTATATACTGACGCTTCAACCACGGTGAATGGGTCTGCAGGATCGGTGATCTTTCCTACAAAACCCTCCACCATTAAGATTCGAATATCTCACCAGACTACATCGACTTCCGCGGAGCTTGCTGCTATTCGTTGTGCACTTCTTGTAATTTCTGAAGAACTACTCAAGAAATGGAGCGTGTTCAGTGACTCCAACGCGGCTCTTCATTGTTTGGTTTCTGCCTTACGCCGAGGACCCCACGAACAACTATTTTTAGAAATCAGACTGCTGCTTCACCACCTCGTCGAGCAAGGACACGACATCACGCTACAGGGAATTCCAAATCACTGTTGCATAATGGGCAATGAACATGCCGACGCAGCAGCACGATCTGCACATGAGAATGGCTTGCAAGACTCCATTCCATTCTCAAGAACAGACTCTGCAATGAAAATTCGTGTGCTTGCAAATGAAGCCATCAAACCTTTATGGAACACACCACGCTTGAAGCATCATCATCATCATCAGCCTGGTTACGCCCACTGCACGGCAAAGGCCTCTCCCATACTTCTCCAACAACCCCGGTCATGTACTAATTGCGGCCATGTCGTCCCTGCAAACTTCTTTATCTCATCCGCCCACCTAACTTTCTGCCGCCCCCTGCTACGCTTCCCTTCCCTTGGAATCCAGTCCGTAACTCTTAATGACCATCGGTTATCTTCCCTCCTCATTACATGTCCTGCCCATGCCCCATTTCTTTTTCTTGATTTCAACTAAGATGTCACTAACTCGCGTTTGTTCCCTCGCCCAATCTGCTATCTTCTTATCCCCTTAATGTTACACCCATCATTCTTCTTTCCATAGCTCGTTGCGTCGTCCTCAATTTAAGTAGGACCCTTTTCGTAAGCCTCCAGGTTTCTGCCCCGTACGTGAATACTGGTAAGACACAGGTGTTATACACACTTCTCTTGAGGGATAATGGCAACCTGCAGTTCATGATCTGAGAATGCCTGCCAAACGCACCCCAGCCCATCCTTATTCTTCTGATTATTTCAGTCTCATAATCCGGATCCGCAGTCACTACTTGTCCTAAGTAGATGCATTCCCTTACTACTTCCAGTGCCTCGCTACCTATCGTAAACTGCTGTTCTCTTCCGAGACTGTTAAACATTACTTTAATTTTCTGCAGATTAATTTTTAGACTCGCCCTTCTGTTTTGCCTCTCCAGGTCATTGAGCATGCATTGCAATTGGTCCCCTGAGTTACTAAGCAAGGCAATATCATCAGCGAATCGCAAGTTACTAACGTATTCTTCATTAACTCTTATCCCCAATTCTTCCCTATCCAGGTCTCTGAATACCTCCTGCAAACACGCTGTGAATAGCATTGGAGAGATCGTATCTCCCTGCCTGACGCCTTTCTTTATTGGGATTTTGTTGCTTTACTTATGGAGGACTATGGTGGCTGTGTAGCCGCTATAGATATCTTTCAGTATTTTTACATACGGCTCGTCTACACCGTGATTCCGTAATGCCTCCATGACTCCTGAGGTTTCGACAGAATCAAACGCTTTCTCGTAATCAATGAAAGCTATATATAAGGGTTGGTTATATTCCGCACATTTCTCTATCACCTGATTGATAGTGTGGATATGGTCTATTGTAGAGTAGCCTTTACGGAATCCTGCCTGGTCCTTTGGTTGACAGAAGTCTAAGGTGTTCCTGATTCTATTTGCGATTACCTTAGTAAAGAGTTTGTAGGCAACTGACAGTAAGCTGATCGGTCTATAATTTTTCAAGTCTTTGGCGTCTCCTTTCTTATGGATTAGGATTATGTTAGCGTTCTTCCAAGATTCCGGTACGCTCGAGGTCATGAGGCATTGCGTATACAGTGTGGCCAGTTTCTCTAGAACAATCTGCCCACCATCCTTCAACAAATCTGCTGTTACCTGATCTTCCCCAGCTGCCTTCCCCTTGCGCATATCTCCCAAGGCGTTCTTTACTTCTTCCGGCGTTACCTGTGGGATTTCGAATTCCACTAGACTATCTTCTCTTCCATTATAGTCGCGGGTACCACTGGTACTGTATAAATCTCTGTATAACTCCTCAGCCACTTGAACTATCTCATCCATATTAGTAATGATATTGCCGGCTTTGTCTCGTAATGCATACATCTGATTCTTGCCAATTCCTAGTTTCTTCTTCACTGCTTTTAGGCTTCCTCCGTTCCTGAGAGCATGTTCAATTCTATCCATATTATACTTCCTTATGTCAGCTGTCTTACGCTTGTTGATTAACTTCGAAAGGTCTGCCAGTTCTATTCTAGCTGTAGGGTTAGAGGCTTTCATACATTGGCGTTTCTTGATCAGATCTTTCGTCTTCTGCGATAGATTATTGGTATCCTGCCTAACGGAGTTGCCACCGCCTTCCATTGCACACTCCTTAATGATGCCCACAAGATTGTCGTTCATTGCTTCAACACTAAGGTCCTCTCCTGAGTTAAAGCCGAATACCTGTTCTGTAGCTTAATCTGGAACTCCTCTATTTTCCCTCTTACCGCTAACTGATTGATCGGCTTCTTATGTGCCAGTTTCTTCCGGCACATAAGAAGCCGATATGAACGCTTGAAGCATACACGTCTAAACCGACTGGACCCATCCCTTCGACTTCGACCTCCATCTGGACTCTCTCGACTCGAAACAGCAGTACTTTGCCGACTGTGGCTTGGTGTCGCCTACACAAGATCTTTCGCCTTCCGAGTTGGTATGGACAACAGCGCGGCTTGCAGTCACTGCGGCGGCGAGGAGACTATTGTTGCGTTTCGCCTGCGACACGTGGTTTTGCCGGCGCGACTGCGGCGGGGCGGCAGACATTTTGGCCCGATCGTCGTCGCCGCAACACTCATCGCCAGGTGTTTCCAGGCGCGACTGCGGCGATGCGACCGCCTAGGGATCATCCTCGCATTCCAGTCATTGTGCCCGAAACAGGCGATGCCAAAGCAGGGATCTCATTCCAGTCATTGTGCCCGAAACAGGCGATGCCAAAGCAGGGATCTCGTTCCAGTCATTGTGCCCGAAACAGGCGATGCCAAAGCAGGGACCATCCTCTCATTACAGTCATTGTGTCCGACCGGCAGCGCCACGACAGGGTGCTACGAGATCGTGCTCGACATGGTGCTACGGCATCGCTACGACAGTGTGCGTCACCATTAGCCCATTGTACATTCACGTGCTCGTCTTTTGAGGGGTTCCTTCTTGCCCTCAACTGCGAGAGTATAAAAACAGCTGCCCCCGGACGCCAAAAGGAGGGCTCCGATTTCTTCTGTTGAGTGAAGTGCTCTCCCGTCTCTCTACTACGGTCAAACCTGACCGCCAACTCTTTGCGATGTTAAAATAAACAAGTTGTTTCGTTGTTACCAGTCGACTCATGCTTTGCCGGGACCTTCGGATGCTTCCAGTTGTACCCCAGGCCGCCAGGCCAACGCTACCCTTGGGGCTTGCGACCCAGGTACAACCACGGGCGTCAGCGCCGAGTTCCCAACAGATCGTACCAGCAGTCCGATCCAAACATCTGGTTGGCAGCGGTGAGATCGCCTCCGACTTCAAACAACTGTCTGCCAGCGGTGAGATCGCGACAACGGAGGCCAGCAGCGAAGAGATGCAGTTGACTGTATGCTGAGCAGCTCAACGACGATCCGGGAGCAGTGCAACGAGCCCTGTGTGACGACTGGTTGCCTGCAGCGGAACGACTGCGCGGAATTCCTGCCTGCGAGGTTTGGTGAGTGCGGGACTTTCTTCTTCTGAGCTTTGCCAGGCTTTTTGTTAGTGTCAGAAACAGAGCTGGTAATTGTGGTTGTCGTTGCTGCCGGGTTAGTTTGCGGCAAGACAATAGTAAGCAGTAGAGAAAGCAGCATTCAGAGCAGCCATGGATTTGAAGTCGTTGCGCAAACCGAAATTGTTGGAGCTTGCAAGAGAGTTGGGTCTGGATGTCTCAGACAAACTAAGAAAACCGGAACTGATAAAGGCTATTCTTGAGTTAGAGGCTGAGGATGACGAGCTGTCGGAATGCCTTGAGACCATTGAAGAGAGAGAGACTGCAAAAAGACAGGAGCGCGAACTTAAAGAGCAAAAAGAAAAAGAAGAGCGTGAACGTAAAGAACAGAAAGAGCGAGAGCAACAAGAGCGTGACCGTCAACACGCTTTGGAAATGAAGCGTCTTGAGGTAGAGATGGAACGCGCTCGTAATGGAAGTCAGGCACACGGTGCAGGAGAACGCGTATTGTTCAAAATGACTGACCTGATGCGGCCGTTTAAGCTTGGAGAGGACATTGGTTTGTTCCTGGTTAACTTTGAGCGAACGTGCGAGAAGCAGGGGTTCTCTCGGGAAACGTGGCCACAGCGCTTGCTCACTTTGTTACCCGGCGAGGCGGCCGACGTAGTCGCTCGCTTGGATAGAGAGGAAGCAGAGGATTTCGACAAAGTGAAATCGAGTCTTCTAAAAAAGTACCGGCTGTCTGCGGAGGCGTTCCGTCGGAAGTTTCGGGAAAATGAGAAAGGCAAAAGTGAGTCATATACAGAGTTTGCGTATAGGCTTATGTCGAACATGCAGGAGTGGCTCAAAGAAGAGAAAGCGTTTGGTGACCACGATAAAGTTCTGCAGTGCTTCGGGCTAGAACAGTTTTATAGTCGGTTACCGGAGAACGTGCGATACTGGGTCTTGGATAGGCCAGACGTGAGTACGGTGGCTAGAGCCGCTGAGCTAGCCGAGGAGTTTGTGACGCGTCGAGCTCGCGGAGCTAAGGACGGTCAAAAGGGTGAATTTGGCTCGAAGTTTGAGAGGCCGAAGTTCACACCCATGAGAGCAAAGGGGACCACGCGTAGTGCGGATGCGAGTGGAAGCAGTGCGACCGAACCTAAGGAGACGGCGGCAGCCGAAGCCGAACGCAGAAAGCGGTTCGAGATGAGGCGAGCGGGCGTTTGTTATACGTGCCAGAAGCCGGGTCACTTTTCGGCGCAGTGTCCGGAAACAACACCAAAAGTTGTGTTTTTTTCAATAGGCAGCACTGACGAGAACATGAAGCTTCTCGAGCCTTACATGCGAGACCTCCTCGTAAACGGGAAAGAGTGCCGAGTGCTTCGCGATTCCGCAGCTACGATGGATGTAGTTCACCCGTCTTACGTAGAACCCCATATGTTCACGGGCGAGTGCGCATGGATCAAGCAAGCCGTGGAAGCTCATAGCGTGTGTCTGCCGGTAGCAAAAGTGCTTATTGAAGGACCTTTCGGAGCGCTTGAGACGGAGGCGGCAGTGTCATCTATGCTGCCACCCCAGTACCCGTACCTATTTTCAAACAGGTCCGATCACCTCCTGCGCGAGAAGGGGCTTTTGTTTGGTGAAGCTAGTGTTCAGGCCTTAACCAGATCGAAGGTTCGGGAGCTCGCTGCAAAGGCGGTAGTTGCGGGGCCGACGTTATCAAACAACGAAAAAGGGTCAGAGGCGCAGCAAGCTGATATTCCGAGCATGCCCGAACTGAATAAACTTGAGTCTGTAACGTTAAAGGCGCCAGATACTGGAGAGGAAACGCCCGACGCGGGAAAGTTAGAAGAGCTATCTACTGATTTGCTCATCGCGCCTACGTCAGACGGACTTGATAGGTTGCTAAAAGTCAGCCGGTCGGCTTTGATAGCCGAGCAAAAAAAGGATGGCAGCCTGGAAAACGTGCGCTGCAATGTCAAAGAAGGTATCGCCAGGAAAACTGCGCGTTTTGTGGAAAGAGGTGGAGTCCTGTACCGGAAGTATCTAGACCGCAGAGGAGTGGAGTTCGATCAGCTGGTCGTGCCTCAATGCTATCGTCAGGATCTGTTGCGCTTGTCACATGGGGGTTCGTGGTCCGGACACCTAGGAGTTAAGAAAACTAAGGACCGTCTCTTGCAAGAGTACTATTGGCCAGGGTGTTTTCGGGACGCAGACCATTTCGTGAGGACATGTGACACTTGTCAGCGGGTGGGCAAACCAGGGGACAAATCGAGGGCGCCGTTGAAATTGGTACCTATCATTACGGAGCCTTTTAGACGGCTCGTTATTGATACTGTGGGACCTCTGCCGGTAACAGCCACGGGGTACAGACACATTTTGACTGTGATCTGCCCAGCGACAAAGTTCCCTGAAGCAGTGCCGCTTAAAGAACTCAGCTCAGTTGAGATAGTTAATGCACTACTGTCCATATTTGCGCGAGTTGGTTTCCCTGCGGAAATCCAATCAGATCAGGGCACAGTGTTTACTAGCGCTTTGACGGCAACTTTTCTCGAAAGGTGTGGGGTAAAGCTGTTACACAGCTCAGTGTACCACCCACAGTCGAATTCCGTTGAGAAGCTCCACTCCGTCATGAAGCGCGTGTTGAGAGCCTTGTGTTTTGAACATCAAACTGACTGGGAGCTGTGTCTGCCTGGGGTGATGTTTGCTTTAAGGACCGCGCCGCATGCGGCTACGGGGTTTTCGCCAGCTGAACTGGTGTACGGTCGCTCGCTTCGGTCTCCGCTTCGCATGCTTCGAGAATCGTGGGAAGGTAGGGGCGACGACCCAGTCGTGGTGGAGTACGTACTTAAGCTCCTCGAACGCTTAAGAAGGGCACAGGAGTTGTCAGGTGAAGCAATGACAAAGGCCCAGCAGAGGGCCAAGGTTTATTATGATCGGACAGCCAGGGCCCGTCGTTTTGAGGTTGGCGATGAGGTCATGATATTGCGCACATCGCTAAACAACAAACTAGACGTGCAGTGGGAGGGCCCAGCACGAATTGTTCAGAAACTGTCGGACGTTAACTACGTGGTAAGTCTGCCAGGAAAGCGGAAAGCACAGCAAGTTTACCACTGTAATCTGCTCAAACCTTATAGACAAAGGGAAGCAGTGGTGTGCATGATGGTAAACGTTCCTGAAGAGCTTCCGGTCGAGCTTCCAGGACTAGGCTCAGTGACGAACAGGGAAGACACCGGTCAAGTCATTAGTGACCTTATCAGTAAAGCACCGCTGTCGCCCGAGCAGAAAACCGAACTACACCAGCTATTACAAGAGTTTCAAGGTCTGTTCTCTGAGAGGCCTGGTAGGACTTCTGTACTTACTCATGATATAGAACTTACCTCCGCAGAGCCAGTACGATCCAAGGCGTATCGGGTGTCACCCCGCCAGAGGGATATTATGGAGGCTGAGGTAAAGAAAATGCTACAGCTCGGTGTTATTGAGGCAGGTGAGAGTGACTATACCTCCCCTTTGATTTTAGTTGAGGTACCGGGCAAGGAACCTCGTCCTTGCGTCGACTACCGCAGGCTTAATTCCATCACTAAGGATCAAATTTATCCGATCCCTAACATCGAGGAGCGCCTTGAGAAAGTTAGTAGCGCTCAGTTTATTTCCACCCTAGATCTTGTCAGGGGTTATTGGCAGGTTCCACTTACAGAAGAGGCTAGTAGGTATGCGGCGTTCATTTCACCAATGGGAACATTCCGTCCTAAAGTGTTGAGTTTTGGTTTGAAGAACGCGCCATACTGTTTTTCAAGTCTCATGGATAAAGTGTTGCGGGGACAGCAAGAATTCGCTTTACCGTATCTAGACGACGTAGCGATATTCTCCGCATCCTGGTCTGAGCATATGACACACTTGCGGGCAGTGCTAACCCGCCTGCGCGAAGCGGGCTTGACAGTCAAGGCTCCTAAGTGCCAGTTAGCACAGGCCGAGGTTGTCTACCTCGGTCACGTGATTGGTCAGGGTCGTCGCCGCCCCTCTGAAATAAAAGTGGCCGCTGTGCGAGACTTTCCGCAACCGCGCACAAAGACCGATATTCGGTCGTTCTTAGGTGTCGCCGGCTACTATCAGAGGTACATCCCTAGGTACTCTGATATCGCGGCTCCCCTGACGGATGCTCTAAGAAAGACAGAGCCTCAAACAGTCGTCTGCGACGAGACCAAGGAAAGAGCTTTTAGCGCCCTAAAGAGTGCCCTAACAAGCCAGCCTGTGCTACGATCGCCAGACTATACAAAAGGGTTCATTGTTCAGTGCGATGCTAGTGAGCGAGGCATGGGCGTTGTACTGTGCCAACGGGAAAATGGAGAAGTAGAACACCCCGTCCTGTATGCTAGTCGTAAGCTGACCAGTCGTGAGCAGGCGTATAGCGCCACCGAGAAAGAGTGTGCATGTCTCGTGTGGGCCGTTCAGAAATTGTCATGCTATCTAACCGGCTCGAGGTTTATCATTGAGACGGATCACTGCCCTCTCCAATGGCTGCAGACCATCTCTCCCAAAAATGGCCGCCTCCTGCGCTGGAGCCTCGCTTTACAACAATATTCCTTTGAGGTGCGTTACAAAAAGGGGAGTCTCAACGGTAACGCCGATGGCTTAAGTCGAAGCCCCTAACGTAGGAATCAGCCTCAAAATTGTTTGTTACTGATGTTTTCTTCCTGAGGCAGGATTTTTTTTTTAACATATTGCTTTTGTTTAGTGTTTCAAAGTGATGATATGCTTTCTAGTGCAATTTTTCAATTTGTGGACGCGTTCTGAGTGATGCTAGACTACTGTAAGGAACTAGGCAGTGGTATAAAAAGGGGAAAGAGCCTGGCAGGGCTTAGTGAGGGTTGTGCCGTGCTTGCTGACTGAGCGGTTGAGTTTCAGCGTAGTTCTAACGCTTGCCGGGAACGAGAACAAAAATGTGAACTCTCCCGAAGTCACTTTGCAGTGTCCCGTGCGAACCTGAACAAGAGAACGAGGCCTTCTCTGTGCGCTGCGCTCAAGAAACGTCGAGGGACGCCCGACTTCGGTTATGAGCATCATCGAGCGACATCCCTCCGGACAGCGGATGCAGTCCCCTGTCCATCGGGATCTCCTTCCCCCGGCGGGGCGGTCTGTTGCGTTTCGCCTGCGACACGTGGTTTTGCCGGCGCGACTGCGGCGGGGCGGCAGACATTTTGGCCCGATCGTCGTCGCCGCAACACTCATCGCCAGGTGTTTCCAGGCGCGACTGCGGCGATGCGACCGCCTAGGGATCATCCTCGCATTCCAGTCATTGTGCCCGAAACAGGCGATGCCAAAGCAGGGATCTCATTCCAGTCATTGTGCCCGAAACAGGCGATGCCAAAGCAGGGATCTCGTTCCAGTCATTGTGCCCGAAACAGGCGATGCCAAAGCAGGGACCATCCTCTCATTACAGTCATTGTGTCCGACCGGCAGCGCCACGACAGGGTGCTACGAGATCGTGCTCGACATGGTGCTACGGCATCGCTACGACAGTGTGCGTCGCCATTAGCCCATTGTACATATCTAGTGCTCGTCTTTTGAGGGGTTCCTTCTTGCCCTCAACTGCGAGAGTATAAAAACAGCTGCCCCCGGACGCCAAAAGGAGGGCTCCGATTTCTTCTGTTGAGTGAAGTGCTCTCCCGTCTCTCTACTACGGTCAAACCTGACCGCCAACTCTTTGCGATGTTAAAATAAACAAGTTGTTTCGTTGTTACCAGTCGACTCATGCTTTGCCGGGACCTTCGGATGCTTCCAGTTGTACCCCAGGCCGCCAGGCCAACGCTACCCTTGGGGCTTGCGACCCAGGTACAACCACGGGCGTCAGCGCCGAGTTCCCAACAGATCGTACCAGCAGTCCGATCCAAACACTATCGAACACGTACTTCGCCACTGTTCTCAATACAGCGCGCACCGGCTGCCCCTAGCGACCGCGTTTGCACGCCTTGACGACAGGCCACTTTCAGAACAGTCAGTTTCGGAATGCCGATATGAACTGTCGTCGCATCGAAAGTCGGTCAAGGCTTTGTTGACCTTTTTACGTGACAGTGGCCTACTAGAAAGACTATAATGACCCCATTCCATCCCTTCTCATATTTTATTCTCACGCTTTTAATTTTGTCACGCTCTTCTTTCCGTCTTTACTTACCATTTCCCTTCCCCTAGCGCAGGGTAGCAAACCGGAGGTTTCAACTCTGGTTAACCTCGCTGCCTTTCTCTCATTTGCCTCTCTCTCGCTCTCTCTTCGCTCACAGCAAGCGGCTCAAGTGAAGGTGCGCCGGTGTCGCCCTGTGCAAGGACGTTCTCATGCGCTATTTCACGATCGGAGGCGTCGCGCTGCGCATGTGCGCGCACGCTTACTATACGCTACTGCACAACGGTATCAGAGACGTCGGCATGGGTTACATCACGTAGAACGGCTAAGACAGTGCTGTCACCACCGAGCACCATCAGCCACCGAGGAGATGCATATGTTGATTTACGTGATAGCTTACACCAGGAGCTGGTTCATACCCTGCCACAACAACTCTCCGGAACGGAACATGCTGCTCGTCTTCTGCAGGGAGTTCAACATCAACCTCTCGAAGCCACAAAACACGTTGCTTCCGAAGTACACTAGGGTGCCATTTGGCTCGAGCGGACCTCCCTAGAGAGAGAGAGAGAATAATGCAGAGGAAGACCTCCTGTTTGAATCGCACCGCTGGTACGAGTTGTTGTGGTCGTACCTGCTGGTACGATTTGTTGGGAACTCGGCGCTGACGCCCGTGGTTGTACCTGGGTCGCAAGCCCCAAGGGTAGCGTTGGCCTGGCGGCCTGGGGTACAACTGGAAGCATCCGAAGGTCCCGGCAAAGCATGAGTCGACTGGTAACAACAAAACAACTTGTTTATTTTAACATCGCAAAGAGTTGGCGGTCAGGTTGACCGAAGTAGAGAGACGGGAGAGCACTTTACTCAACAGAAGAAATCGGAGCCCCCTTTTTGGCGTCCGGGGGCAGCTGTTTTTATACTCTCGCAGTTGAGGGCAAGAAGGAACCCCTCAATAGACGAGCACGTGATTGTACAATGGGTTAAGGTGACGCATACTGTCGTAGCGCCGCTGGTCGGGCACAAAGACTGGGAGGAGAAGGTAACCTCTGCTCTCGTAGCGCCTCTGGTCGGGCACAATGACTGGGAGGAGAAGGTAACCTCTGCTCTCGTAGCGCCTCTGGTCGGGCACAATGGCACATACACTCACACACGCACATGAAGACACGCGGCATCGGAACATGCCTGGAAACGCCTGGAAACGCCTGGAAACGCCTGGCGGGGAGCGTAGCGGCGACGCCGAACGGGCCAAAATGTCTGCCTCTTTGTTGCAATCGCGCCGGCTAAACCGCGCGTCGTAGGCGAAACGTAACAGACCGCCCCGCCGGGGGAAGGGGATCCCGATGGACAGGGGACTGCATCCGCTGTCCGGAGGGATGTCGCTCGATGATGCTCATAACCGAAGTCGGGCGTCCCTCGACGTTTCTTGAGCGCAGCGCACAGAGAAGGCCTCGTTCTCTCGTTCAGGTTCGCACGGGACACTGCAAAGTGACTTCGGGAGAGTTCACATTCTTGTTCTCGTTCCCGGCAAGCGTTAGAACTACGCTGAAACTCAACCGCTCAGTCAGCAAGCACGGCACAACCCTCACTAAGCCCTGCCAGGCTCTTTCCCCTTTTTATACCACTGCCTAGTTCCTTACAGTAGTCTAGCATCACTCAGAACGCGTCCACAAATTGGAAAATTGCACTAGAAAGCATATCATCACTTTGAAACACTAAACAAAAGCAATATGTTAAAAAAAATCCTGCCTCAGGAAGAAAAACATCAGTAACAAACAATTTTGAGGCTGATTCCTACGTTAGGGGCTTCGACTTAAGCCATCGGCGTTACCGTTGAGACTCCCCTTTTTGTAACGCACCTCAAAGGAATATTGTTGCAAAGCGAGGCTCCAGCGCTTTGCACATTTTTGGGAGAGATGGTCTGCAGCCATTGGAGAGGGCAGTGATCCGTCTCAATGATAAACCTCGAGCCGGCTAGATAGCATGACAATTTCTGAACGGCCCACACGAGACATGCACACTCTTTCTCGGTGGCGCTATACGCCTGCTCACGACTGGTCAGCTTACGACTAGCATACAGGACGGGGTATTCTACTTCTCCATTTTCCCGTTGGCACAGTACAACGCCCATGCCTCGCTCACTAGCATCGCACTGAACAACGAACCCTTTTGTATAGTCTGGCGATCGTAGCACAGGCTGGCTTGTTAGGGCACTCTTTAGGGCGCTAAAAGCTCTTTCCTTTCTCTCGTCCCAGACGACTGTTTGAGGCTCTGTTTTTCTTAGAGCATCCGTCAGGGGAGCCGCGATATCAGAGTACCTGGGGATGTACCTCTGATAGTAGCCGGCGACACCTAAGAACGACCGAATATCGGTCTTCGTGCGTGGTTGCGGGAAGTCT
Organism: Dermacentor variabilis; assembly: GCF_050947875.1. NCBI lineage: Eukaryota > Metazoa > Arthropoda > Arachnida > Ixodida > Ixodidae > Dermacentor > Dermacentor variabilis. The sequence goes on along the minus strand of NC_134569.1, from coordinate 13,863,898 downwards.
CGCACAGCGGCCACCTTTATTTCAGAGGGGCGGCGACGACCCTGACCAATCACGTGACCGAGGTAGACAACCTCGGCCTGTGCTAACTGGCACTTAGGAGCCTTTACGGTCAAGCCCGCTTCGCGCAGGCGGGTTAGCACTGCCCGCAAGTGTGCCATATGCTCAGACCAGGATGCGGAGAATATCGCTACGTCGTCTAGATACGGTAAAGCGAATTCTTGCTGTCCCCGCAACACTTTATCCATGAGGCTTGAAAAACAGTATGGCGCGTTCTTCAAACCAAAACTCAATACTTTAGGACGGAATGTTCCCATTGGTGAAATGAACGCCGCATACCTACTAGCCTCTTCTGTAAGTGGAACCTGCCAATAACCCCTGACAAGATCTAGGGTGGAAATAAACTGAGCGCTACTAACTTTCTCAAGGCGCTCCTCGATGTTAGGGATCGGATAATTTTGATCCTTAGTGATGGAATTAAGCCTGCGGTAGTCGACGCAAGGACGAGGTTCCTTGCCCGGTACCTCAACTAAAATCAAAGGGGACGTATAATCACTCTCACCTGCCTCAATAACACCGAGCTGTAGCATTTTCTTTACCTCAGCCTCCATAATATCGTTCTGGCGGGGTGACACCCGGTACGCCTTGGATCGTACTGGCTCTGGGGAGGTAAGTTCTATGTCATGAGTAAGGACAGAAGTCCTACCAGGCCTCTCAGAGAACAGACCTTGAAACTCTTGTAAGAGCTGGTGTAGTTCGGTTTTCTGCTCAGGCGACAGCGGTGCTTTACTGATAAGGTCACTAATGACTTGACCGGTGTCTTCCCTGTTCGTCACTGAGCCTAGTCCCGGAAGCTCGACCGGAAGCTCTTCAGGAACGTTTACCATCATGCACACCACTGCTTCGCGTTGTTTATAGGGTTTGAGCAGATTACAGTGGTAAACTTGCTGTGCTTTCCGCTTTCCTGGCAGACTTACCACGTAGTTAACGTCCGACAGTTTCTGAACAATTCGTGCTGGGCCCTCCCACTGCACGTCTAGTTTGTTGTTTAGCGATGTGCGCAATATCATGACCTCATCGCCCACCTCACAACGACGGGCCCTGCCGGTCCGATCATAATAAACCTTGGCCCTCTGCTGGGACTTTGCCATTGCTTCACCTGACAACTCCTGTGCCCTTCTTAAGCGTTCGAGGAGCTTAAGCACGTATTCCACCACGACTGGGTCGTCGCCCCTGCCTTCCCACGATTCTCGAAGCATGCGAAGCGGAGATCGAAGCGAGCGACCGTACACCAGCTCAGCTGGCGAAAACCCCGTAGCTGCATGCGGCGCGGTTCTTAATGCAAACATCACCCCAGGCAGACACAGCTCCCAGTCAGTTTGATGTTCAAAACACAAGGCTCTCAACACGCGCTTCATGACGGAGTGGAGCTTCTCAACGGAATTCGACTGTGGGTGGTACACTGAGCTGTGTAACAGCTTTACCCCACACCTTTCGAGAAAAGTTGTCGTCAAAGCGCTAGTAAACACTGTGCCCTGATCTGATTGGATTTCCGCAGGAAAACCAACTCGCGCAAATATGGACAGTAGTGCATTGACTATCTCAACTGAGCTGAGTTCTTTAAGCGGCGCTGCTTCAGGGAACTTTGTCGCTGGGCAGATCACAGTCAAAATGTGTCTGTACCCCGTGGCTGTTACCGGCAGAGGTCCCACTGTATCAATAACGAGCCGTCTAAAAGGCTCCGTAATGATAGGTACCAATTTCAACGGCGCCCTTGATTTGTCCCCTGGTTTGCCCACCCGCTGACAGGTGTCACATGTCCTCACGAAATGGTCTGCGTCCCGAAAACACCCTGGCCAATAGTACTCTTGCAAGAGACGGTCCTTAGTTTTCTTAACTCCTAGGTGTCCGGACCACGAACCCCCGTGCGACAAGCGCAACAGATCCTGACGATAGCATTGAGGCACGATCAGCTGATCGAACTCCACTCCTCTGCGGTCTAGATACTTCCGGTACAGGACTCCACCTCTTTCCACAAAACGCGCATTTTTCCTGGCGATACCTTCCTTGACATTGCAGCGTATGTTTTCTAGGCTACCATCCTTCTTTTGCTCGGCTATCAAAGCCGACCGGCTGACTTTTAGCAACCTATCAAGTCCGTCTGACGTAGGCGCGATGAGCAAATCAGTAGATAGCTCTTCTAACTTTCCCGCATCGGGATTTTCCTCTCCAGTATCTGGTGCCTTTAACGTTACAGACTCAATTTTATTCAGTTCGGGCGTGCTCTGAATATCGGCTTGCTGCGCCTCTGACCCTTTTTCGTTGTTTGATAACGTCGGCCCCGCAACTACCGCCTTTGCAGCGAGCTCCCGAACCTTCGACCTGGTTAAGGCCTGAACACTAGCTTCACCAAACAAAAGCCCCTTCTCGCGCAGGAGGTGATCGGACCTGTTTGAAAATAGGTACGGGTACTGGGGTGGCAGCATAGATGACACTGCCGCCTCCGTCTCAAGCGCTCCGAAAGGTCCTTCAATAAGCACCTTTGCTACTGGCAGACACACGCTATGAGCTTCCACGGCTTGCTTGATCCATGCGCACTCGCCCGTGAACATATGGGGTTCTACATAAGACGGGTGAACTACATCCATTGTAGCTGCGGAATCGCGAAGCACTCGGCACTCTTTCCCGTTCACGAGGAGGTCTCGCATGTAAGGCTCGAGAAGCTTCATGTTCTCGTCAGTGTTGCCTATTGAAAAAAACACAACTTTTGGTGTTGTTTCCGGACACTGCGCCGAAAAGTGACCCGGCTTCTGGCACGTATAACAAACGCGCGCTTGCCTCATCTCGAACCGCTTTCTGCGTTCGGCTTCGGCTGCCGCCGTCTCCTTAGGTTCGGTCGCACTGCTTCCACTCGCATCCGCACTACGCGTGTTCCCCTTTGCTCTCATGGGTGTGAACTTCGGCCTTTCAAACTTCGAGCCAAATTCACCCTTTTGACCGTCTTTAGCTCCGCGAGCCCGACGCGTCACAAGCTCCTCGGCTAGCTCAGCGGCTTTAGCCACCGTACAAACGTCTGGCCTATCCAAGACCCAGTATCGCACGTTCTCCGGTAACCGACTATAAAACTGTTCTAGCCCGAAGCACTGCAGAACTTTATCGTGGTCACCAAACGCTTTCTCTTCTTTGAGCCACTCCTGCATGTTTGACATAAGCCTATACGCAAACTCTGTATATGACTCACTTTTGCCTTTCTCATTTTCCCGAAACTTCCGACGGAACGCCTCCGCAGACAGCCGGTACTTTTTTAGAAGACTCGATTTCACTGTGTCGAAATCCTCTGCCTCCTCTCTATCCAAGCGAGCGACTACGTCGGCCGCCTCGCCGGGTAACAAAGTGAGCAAGCGCTGTGGCCACGTTTCCCGAGAGAACCCCTGCTTCTCGCACGTTCGCTCAAAGTTAACCAGGAACAAACCAATGTCCTCTCCAAGCTTAAACGGCCGCATCAGGTCAGTCATTTTGAACAATACGCGTTCTCCTGCACCGTGTGCCTGACTTCCATTACGAGCGCGTTCCATCTCTACCTCAAGACGCTTCATTTCCAAAGCGTGTTGACGGTCACGCTCTTGTTTTTCTTTTTGTTCTTTAAGTTCGCGCTCTTCTTTTTCTTTCTGTTCTTTAAGTTCGCGCTCCTGTCTTTTTGCAGTCTCCCTTTCCTCAATGGTCTCAAGGCATTCCGACAGCTCGTCATCCTCAGCTTCTAACTCAAGAATAGCCTTTAGCAGTTCTGGTTTTCTGAGTTTGTCCGAGACATCCAGACCCAACTCTCTTGCAAGCTCCAGCAATTTCGGTTTGCGCAACGACTTCAAATCCATGGCTGCTCTGAATGCTGCTTTCTCTACTGCTTACTATTGTCTTGCCGCAAACTAACCCGGCAGCAACGACAACCACAATTACCAGCTCTGTTTCTGACACTAACAAAAGCCTGGCAAAGCTCAGAAGAAGAAAGTCCCGCACTCACCAAACCTCGCAGCCAAGAGTCCAGCGCAGTCGTTCCGCTGCAGGCAACCAGTCATCACACAGGGCTCGTTGCACTGCTCCCGGATCGTCGTTGAGCTGCTCAGCATACAGTCAACTGCATCTCTTCGCTGCTGGCCTCCGTTGTCGCGATCTCACCGCTGGCAGACAGTTGTTTGGATCGCACCGATGGCGCGAGTTGTTGTGGTCGCACTGCTGGTGCGATCGGTTGGGAACTCGGCGCTGACGCCCGTGGTTGTACCTGGGTCGCAAGCCCCAAGGGTAGCGTTGGCCTGGCGGCCTGGGGTACAACTGGAAGCATCCGAAGGTCCCGGCAAAGCATGAGTCGACTGGTAACAACAAAACAACTTGTTTATTTTAACATCGCAAAGAGTTGGCGGTCAGGTTGACCGAAGTAGAGAGACGGGAGAGCACTTTACTCAACAGAAGAAATCGGAGCCCCCTTTTTGGCGTCCGGGGGCAGCTGTTTTTATACTCTCGCAGTTGAGGGCAAGAAGGAACCCCTCAATAGACGAGCACGTGATTGTACAATGGGTTAAGGTGACGCATACTGTCGTAGCGCCGCTGGTCGGGCACAAAGACTGGGAGGAGAAGGTAACCTCTGCTCTCGTAGCGCCTCTGGTCGGGCACAATGACTGGGAGGAGAAGGTAACCTCTGCTCTCGTAGCGCCTCTGGTCGGGCACAATGGCACATACACTCACACACGCACATGAAGACACGTGGCATCGGAACATGCCTGGAAACGCCTGGAAACGCCTGGAAACGCCTGGAAACGCCTGGCGGGGAGCGTAGCGGCGACGCCGAACGGGCCAAAATGTCTGCCGCTTTGTTGCAATCGCGCCGGCTAAACCGCGCGTCGTAGGCGAAACGTAACACTCCCTAGATATGGTGCCCATGGCCAGGGCCAGCAAAGTGCTCCATCACACCTTTGTCCGCGGAATCAGACCCTTTAGACCTCTCACGTATGCATGTACCTGCCAACTCTCCCGATTTTTTCGTAAATTTTACGAATTTGGGATCGTATTACGACTTAGGAATGTTGCGTCAAGTTTTACAACAAATGCTGTTCGCGAAATAGATTCGTTCGTTGGGCTCAGAACCTCTCGTCGAAAGTTTTCCTCTGGTAAAACGGGAACAAGAGGGGCGCTTGCTTCAAGCAAGTTGACAGAGACAAGTTCTTGTAGCAGGCCAAATCTGCAACGACAAAGCCACAGAAAGATTTACTGTAATATTAAAACTATGCATTGCTTGTCAGTCTCGGCAGTTCCAAGCTTGCTGCTGCCGCCTGCGTGCCGTACTTAAGCTAAACATCGTCAATAAAGCACTTACGCATGCTACAAAAGACGTGTACTCAAGGAGGAGGAGGAGGAAGTAAAGGGAGAAGGCCGGGATGTTAACCAGAAATGCGTCTGGTTGGCTACCCTACTCTGGGGGAGGGGAAAGAGCGAATAGAAAGATAAGATAGAGAGAAGTGGGAGAAAGCCGCGGTGAGCTCGCGCACGCACGCGGAGGGCCTGAGCGAGTCAAAGACGTTCACATAGGCCAGTCGCCCTCAAGAAAGACAAAAGTGCCTTCAAGCTTTGTGGGCCGACGAGCGATGGGGACGGTCTTCAAGTAGCACCCGCGCAGACAACGGCCGATCGTCCAGTCGTCGCAATGCGATAGATAATGTTTGGCTTTCCGACTGCAATCGATTACAATGGCACAATAAATTTTCAATGTTCTCTTCCACGCCATAAACGTTGCATGCAGCACTGTCGGTCATTCCGATCAAATTAGTATACGCCTTCGTGAAAGCCACTCCCAACTACAGCCGGTATAGAAGTGATGCCTCACGTCGGTGAAGGCCAAGTGGATGTCGGAGTTGTAGCGAAGGGTTCACTTCGTACAACCTGGTGTGCCTTTTACTTGGGATGTTCCACTCTGTTAAAGAGAGCTTGCGCGCCAGGTGACGAAGCTGCTTTGCAGCGTCTGTCCTGAAAAGAGGAATGGGAACGATTTGTTTTTCTTGATGTGACTCTCGGGCAGCTTTGTCTCCTTGATCATTTCCAATGATCCCGCAATGACCAGATAGCCACTGGAAAATAATCTCATGCCCTTTCTGTTTGAAATCCCGATGAAGTTTGACGATTTCGAACGTTAGCTTTCGTGAGCTCCACGTCTGCGAATTGACTGCATGCCGTGTAAAGTCGGTCTCGAGTCGGAAAACACGGCCCATGTACGAGGACTTTCTGTGTCAATAAATTGAAGCGCACTGCGTATACCCGTGAGTTCTGCAGCCGCGCACGCCGTGACGTGTGACGTCATGAATCGCAGTGTTATTCTTCTTGTCGGTATAAACACAGCACCCCCAGAACTGGTCGATGGGGTCGATCCGTCAGTATAGATATGTACGTGGCTACTGTATTTCTCGTACAACAGGAGTAAGCTCAATTGTTTTAGTGCAAGCGGTGGTAGATCAGACTTTTTCTGGAGTCCTGGAATTCTGAGGTGTACTTCAGCACGGCACAAACACCATGCAAGAGAAACCGGCCTGGCCGCAGGTGTGTACTCTGATGTAAGCGAAACACGATATGCACTGACAGTTGTGCTAAATGACGTGCGGGGTCTTTCCACGGTGAAGGCAGCGAGGTGGTGGTAAGGGGTCCGGGCAATGTGCCTGACATGTGCAAGCATTGTCCCGACGACTATGTGCGTCGTGATTGAAATAATCTTGAGCAATGGCAATAGTTTCAGCCGTAGACACACTGCGTGGTAATCCAAGGCATATCCTCAGAGCTTGGGCTTGAATGCTCTGAAATGTGCGCAGATTGGTTTTGCAGGTGTTGGATATTACAGGTAGGTTGTAACGGAGCAACCCAACAAACAACACTTTGTGCAGCTGTAACATAGATTGTGTGGACATCCCTCAGTTCTTTCCTGCAAGGAACCTGAACAGATGACATACAGCAATCGGTCGCTTTTTCACGTGGTTCACGTGAGGAGTCCAGGACAAGTCTCTGTCGATCATAACACCCAAGAACCTGTGACGTCTCCTGGACGATATCACTTTTCCGTTGATTGATATGACTTCCGAGTAAACGCCACCACTGCGCACTTTCTCCACGTCACCTCCAGAACCTTGTTTACGAAGGTGGCATGATGTCGATGAGGCCGCCTTCTGAAGCCGAGCGCGAAGCTGAAGCCGGGTCACCCCCAATGTCCAGATACAGATGTCGTCGGCGTAGATAGAGTCGAACAGTGCTTGACAAGTCCTCGAGTTGTCCAATAAGGGCTAGATTGAAAAGCGTTGGGCTTAATTCTCGCCTTTAGAAACTCCGCGGCTACTGTAGTACTGGGGTCACGGGCTATCCTTAGTGAGCACGCAGAATGATCGCATCTGTAGGTAGCTACGAACCCAGAGATATATCTTTCCACCTATTCCTATTGCTTCTAACGCTTTAAGGATGGCTTCATGGGTAACGTTATCATAAGCCCCTTTGACGTCTAGAAATAAGGCAGCAAGCAAGCATTTACAGGCCTTCTGGAATTCCACGTACGTTACCAAGTTGACAACGTTGTCTATAGATGAACGGCCGCGCCTGAATCCTGTCAACGTGTCTGGATAAATTTCATGGGGCTCTAGGTACCACTCCAGACGCGTTAGAATCATCCATTTCATTACTTTGCCTACACAACTAGCAAGAGCGATCGGACGGTATGACGCAATGTCCAAAGGCGACGTGCCAGCTTTGAGAAGCGGAATCAGGTGACTTGTCTTCCATTCTTGAGGAACCGTGACAAACTGCCATAAGTCGCACAGGAGCAGGAGCGCTTTCCGAGCTCGTTCAGCAAGGTTACACAGAGCGCGGTCTGTAATGCCATCTGGTCCTGGCGCTGAGGAACGCCTGCATAAAGCAAGCGCAGCCTCTAGCTGGTCCAGAGAAAAAGGGCACTCCATACGGGGATCACGAGAGAATGGTAAGTGGTCGGGAGGCTGCGTTCCAGTGGAGCTTGTTTCATCGGCAATCCTCTTACAGAAGAATTCTGCGACTTCAATCTCTTTGCATTGTTGTTAAAGAGCCAGTGAATTAAATGGGTGGCGCTGTGCAGGGGTTGTACGGAGGCCACGAACTGTTCTCCATATAAGAAATGCTTTCGGGCATCCAGAGACTCGCAGAAAGACATCCATCATTGTGAAGCCATCTTCGTCATACGACACAGTATTTTTTTTCTGTGTGCGTCTGGCCAATCTGAAATCACGAATGGACTTTGTGCGCCAATATATTCGTTCCACACAGCGGCGAATTGCACGAAATTAATCTAACTCGATGTCGAATTCGGTGCGTGCGGAGCTTTTCAAAATCGAATGTGTGGCAACCTGTAAGGCACCTTTTATTACATTGCTTAGACTGGATGGTATGTCGCCTCGACAGCAGTCTTCCATGATTTATTTAAATTTCGACCAGTCGGTGCATTGGACAGCTCCGGAGAACTTGGCGCTAGCCGGCCACTATCGTGAGATAAGTAGGGATGTGGTTACTTCCCCGCGTTTCCAAGTCCAAAAACCATTGAACCCTTCTGTTATGCGCGACACAAAGCTAAAGTCAAGGCAGATATTATACGCTGTTCTTCGCAGATAGGTGGGGCTTCCATTATTTAACACACAAAGTTCTCTGTTTGTTAAAGCTTGTTTAAGTTAAGTTGTTTAAAGCTCAAGGCAAGCTTTAAATGAGTACGTGCTACCCAGTTCCTCCTGGTGACTAAAATGGTGACCGCTTTCCGCTTTCGCAAGACGTGTAAATCTTTGTGCACTTCGATGATCATTTGTTTGGTGAAAAGTGTGTAGGGTGCTGCACGCACAGCCCCGCTTGCACTTGGCCACCCATGTACATCCGCAAAGATGGCAGCGCTGCTTCGGGATAAATATTACATGCTCCGCCACACCATGCTTTATGACTTCATCTCCTGGCCAGAAAGAAGTGCTGCGATATCACCGCTTTTGCCGAACACTTAAACCGAACCTCTTATCATATTAAATCATGCGAAACTAGTGTGATCATCTTCATTTTCATTGCGCTCATCATCCTTGTGAACAAGGGACCCGTAGTGGTCTCGAAACGCCATTATATGTTTTATTTCCTTTTGAACCTTACATGAGTGCCAGTTTATTTAACAATGTATCAACCTCGCCTGACGAGTTTTCGTCGAACTTTGGACAAACGATACATATTCTAGGCAATACAATCTTCCTCACACTCTAAAGTGTCAACATATTCGTAGGACTTTCAGAAGTTCAGATAAAGAAAAATGGGTCGGATTTCATCTGCGATATGCCTTGTCCGTCGTGCCGCAGTCACGCAGTTCGACTCTTCATGCCACTCGACGACACTGCGTTCCATACAGAACTAATTTGAAGAAAGTTCTCTACAATATGCCACGATGCCACACTACCTTTTACCTGCCGCGGTGGCTTAACAGCTATGGTGTTGCGCTGCCAAGCCCGAGGTCACGGGATCAAATCCCGGCCGCGGCGGCCACATTTCGATGACAGCGAAATGCAAAAACGCCCGTGCATTGGGCGCACGTGAATGATCCCCTGGTGGTCGAAATTAATCCGGAGTAGCCCACTACGGCGGGAATCACAATCAAATCGTGGTTTTGGCACCATAATGTCCCAGTATTATATTAAATTTAAACGCCACCTCTTGACATGGTTTTCGAAAGCCACTGGAGGAGACCACACGTGGACTATTATCTGTGTGCAGGGTATAAGTGTGCCTGCCTGTTAACGAGGGATACGATTTGACAATAAGTAGCAGCGCGCGCTAGGTGGTGTTGGGTTTCTGATCTCCAAATAATGCTTGTTGTAGTACTTATCAGTGAAAGTTGCAATCCGCGAGGTTGAAAGTTTGTAGTATTGTTCCGACACGGACATTTCTCGAGCGACCTGAAACGTGCAAATGGCAAACGTAAATAGCAGTGTCGAGTTGCAACATATTATTGGGCGATCACCTTCCATATTCTTTGGTTTGGTTTGGTGCCGAATGGTAGGTCTCAGTCTACTACGGAGAATCGACCATGAATCTTTGTCAGCGCCGCCACGGGGCTTCGTCTTTACATCAAGTGCGCACGTTTGCTCAGCACTCGGACCCTTTCTAGACAGCTGATCATTTCGTTGTGTATGTTCATTGCACTCGCGCTTGCGCTCGACAAACCACACAAGGGCGAACTGGTCCCTCGGTTCTCCGATAAGGACGATGTTTCACGGCGCTGAATTTCCCGAGCAGCTATTTGCGGTCGGCCGAAGGGGAGGCAGGGGGTGTGAAACGCAAGAGGAGTTGTGGCTCGACGACGGCCGCCCTCGGCCTCGGGAGCATTCAGAGCGAGGAGCAGACGACGCTGGGAGGTCCCTCGCTTTCACTCGCCGACTGATGCTGAATACGGATCACTCTCGCTGATTGTAGCGCACCGGGGTTCGCTTTACCGTCACCTCTATAAATAATAGGTGGTACTTCGGACACCTTCCCTCTGTTGACTATTCCCTTGGCCTGCATTTGTGTCAGGGCTACAGTGATCTGGATTTCCTGTACGGGAGCGGCAGGCCGTTCATACTTCACCACGCTCTGGTCAGCAGCTCCGAGGCTTGCTCTGTTTGTTCGTCTATTTTTAAATATAGGCGTAACTCTTTGAGGTTGGCTCCTGTAGGTGTCTATTTCTACGAATATAAGCTGCGCTCAAGGGCAAGAGGTGCACACAGGGTGACGACACAATTTCGGAATGGTGACATCCCCGATGGTCAAGACGTCGGCCGTTGCGCTTAGCATTGAAGTATTACCCTCCTCACCGTGAGGAAAGACGAGGACGTACGACGATTGATACTCCGATATTTCTAATTATGCGTGACAGGCTGTTGCATTGATGCTTCTCCCTTTTTGCCCATCGAATAAGAGAAATCGCGTGCTCCTCGGTGCTGCCGAGCCGCTTGACGCGGTAGCATTAAGATGCACATTGCAGACAGGCTCTTTTGGAACTCCCTGGTGGGAAAATATGAGCATTTGCAGCGCATTATTATCCAGCTCCCTGCCTATGACACCTGTTGAATATTAGGAGCGACATATTTTAAACAAGGGATGGGAATAGTGCCGAATTGGGTCACGCTGGCAAACCATGCTGATCGACCAACACAGGTCGCACACAGACATCGTCACCAGGGCTGGCGCTTCACCTTTCAGCACTTTCGTGCTTATTCGCATCATGCTTGTACATCAGTCAGTATGAAACGTACGCCGGCACACTTCTCATAGTAAAGACAGTTTCTGTGTACCAGACGCGCAAAAGCTGTGCAGCTGGCACGTTGTAAATCTTCCATTGTCGCCAGAGTCCGTACCTGGAGACGTCGAGCGCGCTAAATGTGCGGCTGCAGCAAATGCATATTGTCGTGATCGGTGTCTCCTGCTTCGTCCACCGCTCCATGGATGCTTCCACTCAACAATATAATTCATTTGCTTTTAAGTAAAGTATGTACTACATTGCCTCCGGAACCTCATAAACACTTGGCCTGGCAACTCTTGCAGATAATTTTTGCGCGTGCAGGACGTAAGCATGCTGGAATATCGCGAAATTCACGACATATACTGACATCATCTGTGTCGTAATTTGTGCGCGAGATGTAAGAGGTTATGCTCTCTGATAAGCCAGACAAAAGGAATGCGCATCGCGACGTGAAACAGGGGTAGTCCAGTATACCGTGTGTCCCAGCTAACGTTAGTCACGCTGCTCAATTAAGAACAAAAAAGCTTGAGAAAACGTGGTGCTAGATACAATTATGAAGTCTATATCCGGTACTCGGTTGTCACAAGTCTGACGACCGAACACCGTAGGTCTTAAGGTCTTACCTAGAAGTGTGTTTTTTTTCAAATCTTTTGTTTTTCAATTAATGGCTTGGCCAGCGTTAGCTGGGACACCCCTATAAAGTGCTGGTTACCGTTTTCCAACGGTTCATATCCGTAGCGTGCACTAAGCTCCACACTGTGCGTGTCCATCTTATCTACTTCGACAATCAACGTCTTATCTGTCATCAGCAAGCCTTGATGTTTTTCGACTACGCATGATTATTTACTCAGGACAACATTCATTTGGGCTAGATGGTGCATACTTGAATTAGGAAGGAACAGCGCCAACTAAGGCGATCACGAGAGGGAGAACGACACAGGACAAGCGCCAGGCCACCAGGTCTTCAAAAGCACCTTACTTCTCTTAAAGTTCAAGATCCGTACGCCACAAAGAGTTCAAAAGATGTTGTTAGGTTTCTTGGGGAAGGTACTTCCATTGGTTATGTGTTTTCAGAGGATGTTGAAGACTTGTTTTACTCTGAGCCCCACGATGCCTTATTTAGTTCTGTCAGAGATGCTATAGAATGTAACGGTGCAGTAGAGTTCGAAAACTCCTCTGGCGTGCCAATAGACAATTTTATGAAAATGCTAGAATTTTACCTTGGTGTGACGTTTCTCTCTTTTGAGAACAAGTTTTATCGACAAAGACAAGGGATTTGTATTGGATTCTGCGTAGCCCCGGCGCTTACTAACATTTTCCTAACCTGCATTGACAGCGCCTTGGAGCCAATTTTAACAGGAAAGGGTGTGCTAAAAGTGTTCAGGTATGTTGACGATTTTTTAATAGTTTTTAACAAACTGAACGTTTTGACTTACGCAGATGGTGTAAACACTGTCCTAGACAGCTTAAAGAGGAGGGACGGGGGTTGGTATTCACGCATGAACTACCCTTGCAGGAGCAATTACAGTTTTTAGACATTAACGTTACCTTGGGTGAAGATCATGTATGTTGGCAGTACGCACCTCGAGCACAAAATGAGCTTCTTCCTTATGCGTCGGCGCATTCAAAAACCCTAAACATTTCCATTGCTAAACTTTGTCTTGAGTCTGCTCTCGTAAAATCGTGTCACCATGCAATGCGTGCGAGCTTTGACAAGCAAGTTGATAGGTTGGTTTCGGCGGGCTTCCCAAGCACGGTTATCACAGCAATGGCTGAAGCGATCTTGAAAATAATCAAAGGTGCCATGGTCAAGAAACCGTGCGCACAAGAAAAACAAGCTGCGAAGCCGGAATAAGGTTGCGTATGTACATAGGATAGCCCACAATATGAAAAATAAAGATAGATGAAGTTGGCGCTTGTCCTGTGTCGTTCTCCCTCTCACGATCGTCTTAGTTGGCGCTGTTCCTTTCTAATTCATTATTATTTGTGCCGTGTAAAGCCTCGCCATTTGTCTTTATGAATCAAGTAAACTACATGTCTCGATGGCTCCACGTCTTACAGCTGATAGGCAAGTGTACAGGGGCGCTATAACGTGAAACTTTTCCAAACTTTTCTATTCCATTTCTGCTATCAGCCATCCGCGATTGGTCAAAAACTTTTTTGGACCACCCCCACTTCACCTGCCTGTCATGCGACGTCACGAAAACCACGATACCTCCCCATCTGATATGATGTCTACACGCTCATTATGCATGATTTGACCGAAAAAAGAAAAACAGTTATTTCTGATTCGACGCTTTTCGCCATTAGCCCCCGGCTATTGGTCAAAAGTTTTCGGGCTGCACCCACTTCACCTGCCTGTCACGCGACGTCACAAAACCGCGAAAAATCACCGCGTCAAAGTGACGTGTACGCATTACAGATGCATTAATATGCCGAACAAAACTGAAATTTCTTCTGAATAGCCGCAGGCTGCCCCGTTCCGAAAGGAATAAAAGATGGCTGCCGCCGATCGCTTAGGCGCTGGCTACTCGCACCTGCCGGAGAGCATGGGTTTTTTTGCTTATATTAATCTTCTTGCGCGGCCGTGTAAGGTTTTCGAGCACTTTCAGCACGTTTACGACCTCATTTTACCAACTCTTCTTTGCTGAGGATCCATATTGTTGTCGTTTCTAAGATTCCGTTGCATGCCGCCGCGATTTTCGACCAGCTACCGTAGGCTAAGTAAAAGAAAGCGGACCAATCGCAGACGCCGGCACCACCCTCTTTATCCGGTTGTCGATTTTAAGTGCACTGGCTCTGCCCCATCGAATCCCTCTCCACTTGAGCGTAGTCCTCGCCCCTTGTCAGCCAATTAGATACGACAAGCCGCTCAGTGTAGGCAATGTTATTCGTTTATCAAGCAAACAAAAGTGACCTCCTATGAAGTAGGAGACAGTTTGATTGCATGGTCTGTTTAGGCAACCCTGCTGGTCACAGCCCGATGCTTGCGTCAGTGGTTACACAAATTTGACGTCAGGAGATTGAAATAAAAACATATTGGAATAGTTTTACGCTATAGGGCCCCAGGTGTACATAAATTCTGCACATCACCATAGAGAACCAGGCACACGGAAACTTGCAGAACGGGCTCATTTAAGCTTGACCTGACACATGGGCCTCGGATTTGTTGCTTATTTTACTGCGACAGTAGTTATGAGCTTTAAACTTGATTTGCGATGTCCGTCCGTCCCTTACATTACGCTGAAGGTGATCGATAATTAATGGTTTCATAACAGAGGTAGAACATCGAAGCTTCTGCACCGCGCCAAGTGTTACGTACTACGAAAGTGCGCAATGCGCGCGGAGGTAGCCAAATAAACGCTTAAAACAAAGCTTTTGTCACCGCGTCTGGGATTCGAACTCACGTAACTGCAGTAATCTGCAAGCAAGACGGCCATCTCTACTGCAAGTCACCGCAGAGCCGAGAGAGAGAGAGAACATTTTTGGAGGAAAAATAGGGTTCTGGTGTCAGGATGGTGGGTCCTCAGTCCAGGACAGCAGTGGCCGCTACCACGCGCCGGGCCTAGTCCCTGAGGCTCACTTGTGTTTCCTGGTCAGGCCACGCGAGGATGGCTGCTCAATGCTCCCTAAAAGAATGTTGTGCTAATTGGAGTGAATTTGAATTTGGGCGCCGTGATTTGGACTCTCATGTCACATGGGGCAAAGATGGCCTCCCCACTTACCAGAAATATTGATTGGCATATTTCATTCATTCATTCATTCATTCATTCATTCATTCATTCATTCATTCATTCATTTTATTTCGGCATTATAGTACATTATAGCATGCTGGGGGCACAGACTAAAAGCCGGAAGCTTGACGGGGTCTGTACCCGATAATTGCACTTTGACAGGAGCAACAGGAAATGTTCGCATGCGACAAGCTTACAATGCCAAAATTATGCATCTGAGAAAAAAAAACTTTGTTGAAATTAAAATTAAAAAGGAAATACTTTACTTTTATGCACGACATCAAAATTTATCGAAACTTGGAGAAACTTTCCAGTACAAAATCAAAACTTAACAGCAGCATTACAGAAAACAATGCTGGTTGTTTAAAAGAGTATGCAATGTATATGCGATCATTTGTTGGCCATAGTTAGTACGGGTCGGTGTCGTAAAACAAAAAGTAATTCCGCGCATGTCATAAACATGCACTCTTTCAGTCAAATTAGCAAGTTCTTTCAAGCACAGATTGTTTGTTTTAATGCCTTGTTTGTAGCGTGTAATTAGTTAACAATCGTACAAGTCGACAACATGTATTACGTTTAGGTTTTCACAGATGTTTTTACAGACGTTTAAGTTTTATCTTGTTGGCCAGACGGCACGACACCACCACAGGTGGGTAAGTGTTTGTCTGGATTTATCTGTATAGCCGAACCTCCTCCACTGTTCATTGCGGGTTTGGCGCGGCGAGTTTTTGGCATGAATGACGTTAATGTTCTAAGACATGGCATGCTAGTATTTGCTTGTTGTGTCCTTCCTTGCTCGGATTGAAGTCTCGCGAGCAAGAGTGTCTGCCCCTGTATTGCCAGAGACACCAACATGCCCCGGACACCATACAATGTGATGTTCTTATCTTAGTTGACCGCCCAAGATGCTAAGGGCGATCCTGGGGATTCTTCCGTGGAGGAAGAGCCAGCAGGCCGCCTGGCCCGTGATCACGTAGGCAGGCCTGTCTCCTACCTCCCGTGTCTCTATCGCCAGGGCTACTGCAGGTGCCTATGCTGTACTGGTTCAGGCTGTGCGGACCGAAGCTGTTGTCACTGTTCTTGGGGTTTTCGGAGGGTCTCGAAGTAACCACCATAACGTGGCCCCTAATGTCTGTAGTGTCCATGTATAGCACTCTTTGGAATGAAGGAAGGCAACCCTGGGGTTCAAGGGGGCTTCCAAGATGGCTGCAGTTTCGTTGAAGTAAATGTGTGTGCGTTCCCGACAGAATCGGCCGTAATCAGTCTCAATGCTCGAACTACCATACGTTACAATGGCGACGAGGATGCATCTGAACTTCGTGAAGGCTGCCAAGCAACGATTTTAAGCAGAACGAAGATACCAACATACATTGTCGAAACTTCTACTTTGCGGTATGGCGCACATGCTTCCATCGTTCCCTTTCTTCGACGCGCATGCCACTGACGCCAACAACGTCGGCACCGAGTGGTTGAAGTGGGTGAAACGCTTCGAAAACTTCATCGTCGCCTGCAGTATCACAGCCGATGCCCGGAAGACGGCCATACTACTACACTACGTGGGGGAAGAAGTGTATGACATATACTGTGCACTACCCGATCCTCCCGCAGCCGCAGCTGCGTCTACCGTTTCAAGCACCGGTAGCTCCAGTAACGCAACCCCTCTCTACACCGCAACACGTAGGAAGCTCGATGACTATTTCGCACCCCGAGTAAACACTACCTTCGAGGTTTACCGCTTCCGTCAAGCCAAGCAAATGGAAAACGAGTCGCTCGACGGATTTTACGCCAGGCTACGAGAGCTTGTTAGGCACTGTGCTTTCGCCGATGACGACACTGAAGTGAAGAATCAAATATTGCTGTCAACAACGTCGACAAGTCTACGCCGGTATGCCATGCAGCATGACCTCGACTTGCAAGGAATTCTCAAACAAGGCAGGTTATTTGAAGAGGTCGAGCACGACATCTCCGTGATCGAGCAAGAAAGCCGGCAGTGTAAGGAAAACTCGGCGTCAGCGTCTACACTTGCAGTAAGCTCCGAGCGCACCTCGCGACCTCATCAGCCGAAGCACCATGGGAAAGAGCCGTCACGGACTCGTCAGCCTCCGCGCCATCAACGGGCAAACGTGACATGCTACAACTGCGGAAAACCATGGCCTCACAGTAAGGAACGCTCTAGTTGCCCCGCTCTCGGCAAACGGTGCACTGCTAGTCACAAAACTGGACACTTTGCTAGTGTGTGTCGTTCAGCACACAAAGCCGTACACGCAGTCTCGCGGGACAGCAGCCCTGACAGTGATGAACACGTTTTCATGACCTCCTCTCACTGTCACGCAGTCACGGGATCTCCACAGGTGGACGCCAGACTTGATGGCGAGGACGTCCGTTTTACAATTGATACTGGCGCTACCGTGTCTGTCGTCGGTTCGAAGAGCTTAAAAAATCGTTTAAGCAAGGAAACGCTGTCCAAGACATCTAAGAAAGTATTTGCTTATGGGGCAAATTCTCCTTTACCGCTACTTGGAAAGCTTGATGTTTCCATGACCTACAAGGAGAGCAGCAGCCATGAAACTCTCTACGTTGTGTCTGGAGACTGTGCACCACTGCTCAGTTTCTCTGCGGCTTCGCGTCTAGGACTAGTCCAGATCACGTATAGTGTGGGTGAGGTTACCAACAGACTGGATCCAAGGATGGCCTACCCAGACCTCTTCAAGGGAGTGGGCTGTCTAAAGGACTTCCAGGTGCACCTCCATGTTGACCCCAGTGTTCAACCAGTAGCCCAACCTCACAGACGTATTCCCTTCTCTATGCGAAAGACACTGGAAAAAGAGCTCGAAAGGCTACAGTCCCTTGGCATAATCGAAAAGACTGAAGGACCAACCCCCTGGGTATCACCAATTGTGGCAGTACCCGAAGCCACATGACCCCGAGCACATTCGAATGTGTGTTGACATGCGCTGTGCCAACCAAGCTATCCAGCGTGAGAGACACGTCACACCCACAGTGGACGACATCTTTGTTGCTTTGAACGGCTCCATCTTATTCTCTAAACTCGATATGAAAGATGGGTACCACCAACTAGAACTTGCTCATCATCCCGTGCGATCGCCACTTTCTCCACACAGGCTGTGCTCTTCCGATACAAGAGACTCAACTTCGGAATGAACTCAGCAGCCGAAGTGTTTCAGGACACCATCCGTCTGGTTCTAACTAACATCCCCAACGTGCTCAACGTAAGCGATGACATATTGGTGTATGGAAAGACTGAGAAAGAGCATGATAAGGCTTTGAAGGCCACACTGGAATGCCTACTTGCAAGTGGTCTCACACTGAACGTCAAGAAATGCAAGTTCTACCAACGGGAACTTACATTTTTCGGGCATGTGTTCTCCAGCAATGGTGTGAAACCGGACCCCACTAAGGTGTCTGCGATCTTGGGTGCATCACCACCTTCCAGCGCCACTGAAGTGAAGAGTCTCCTCGGGCTCGTTAACTACTGTGGTCGGTTCATAGCCAACTTGGCCCACCTCACCCAACCACTCAGGAAACTCACGGCCAAAGGAGAGGACTGGTGTTGGGCAGACATACAGCAAGACGCCCTGGATGAACTGAAGAGAAAGCTTTCCGAGGCCACAACTCTCGCCTACTTCGATCCAGGAAAGAACATCACACTCATTGCAGATGCTGCTCCTCATGGCCTTGGTGCCATTCTCACGCAGACATCCGGAAGCGAAACCAGAGTGCTAACATATGGGAGTCGTGCTCTTTCTCCTGTGGAGGCACGCTACTCTCAAATTGAACGGGAAATGCTGGCCGTGGTGTGGGGAATTGAGCATTTTCACATCTGCTTGTATGGGACAGCACTCTGCCTACTGACAAACTACAAGCCATTGGTCAGCATTCTCAGCAACCCTCGCTCCCTGCCTTCAGCACGGCTGGAGCGTTTGGCACTTCGAATTCAACAATACACCTATGAAGTGCAACACACTAGTGGTCCAAGTAACCCATCGGACTACTTGTCCCGACACCCAGTAAACTCCACGTCACCATTTCGGTGCATGGAGTCTGTCGCCGAACAGTATGTGAACTTCATTGTGTCTCATAGCCTGCCTCGTGCCATGACCAGAGAGGAGGTAACCGAAGCAATGCTCGCTGACCCGGTGATGAACTCGCTCAAGAAAGGCCTAAAGCAACCCCAGCAAGGCAAAGATTGGAAGACCACAACTCTGATGCCCTTCTTTCGCGTTGCGACAGAACTGTCAGTTTCCAAAGAAGGCCTTGTGTTAAGAGGCACGCAGATAGTACTGCCAGCACAACTTCACACTAAGGCGGTGCATCTTGCACATCGAAGACACCAAGGCATTGTCAAGACAAAACACCTGTTGCGTGAGAAAGTGTGGTTTCCAGGGATAGACTCTTTAGTGGACCAGACAGTTAAGAGTTGCCTGGCATGCCAAGCGAACACACCAGTACACCATCGAGATCCCTTGCCAATCCAGGAGCTGCCTCGAGGCCCGTGGACTGAACTGTCGTTAGCTTTTGCTGGCCCTTTCCCTGATGGCAAGTATGCCATGGCAGTGGTGGATGATTTCTCCAAGTAACCAGTTGTTAGCATCCTACACACTCTTGCAGCACCTACAGTCATCAAGCAACTGCGCACTGTTTTCGCTCAGTTCGGCTGTCCAGAAGTTGTAAAGTCAGACATTGGCTCACCATTTCAGAGTGAGAGTTTTGCAGAGTTCGCCAGCGAGCTCGGGTTCAAGCATTACCGCATCACTCCACGGTGGCCAGAGGCTAATGGGGAAGCCGAAAGATTCATGCGCACCCTCAAGAAGTCTATACTCGCAAGTCGTGTCAGCCACTTGGATTGGACTAATGAGCTTCAGTCGTTCCTGCTGGCTTATAGGTCCACACCCCATAGTTCCACAGGAAAATCTCCGTTTGAACTTCTGTTTGGGAGACCCATGAAGAATCTTCTACCGACACTTGTCGCTGGTACTCACAACTCGGCTCACTATGAGGCCAGACAGAATGACACTAAAAGAAAAGCATACAACAAGTGGTACGTCGACACTCGGAAGCATACGAGTAACAACCAGCTGTGTGTGGGACAACAAGTCCTCTGTAAACAGGACAGGTCAAACAAGTTTTCGCCTTACTATGACCCACACCCATACAGAATCACCAAAGTCAATGGCTCCAGAATCACAGCGTCCAGAGATGGAGTGTAGATTTGTCGCAACTCAAGTTTCTTCAAAGATGCAAGCACAGTTCAAGTGGAACGACATCAGGACCCGACCGACATGCCATATCTGGATGATGAAGCTGTGCCGAGTAACAGTGACCTTCCAACCTCCAGCATAGCTACTCCTAGCCAAGCAATATCAGCAGCTCCCAAGACCGTCTCACAGCGGTACCCCCAACGATCCAGGCAACGACCTAGGCACCTGAAAGACTTCGTGTTTAATCAAAACTGATTTTTCCTTCCCTGAGGGGATGATGTAGTGTCCATGTATAGCACTCTTTGGAATGAAGGAAGGCAACCCTGGGGTTCAAGGGGGCTTCCGAGATGGCTGCAGTTTCGTTGAAATAAATGTGTGTGCGTTCCCAACAGAATCGGCCGTAATCAGTCTCCCAATGCTCGAACTACCATACGTTACAATGTCCCGTGCTGCATCTGTGATATTGTGCCAAGGTCATTGCCAAATCGTTTTTATAATTGTTGGGCTCGAGCGTTACGGCTGCTTCTACGAAATTTTGGGTTCACTTTTTCGGTTATGGGGGGAGATACTGTGTTTTCTCGCATCTCCCTGGGTATGTCTCCCAGTTCGCTGTTGCAGTATTGTGGTTTCATCGGGTATGCCAGCTCCTCTAGGACCCTCCTGGCCACCTGTGACATATTTAGGCGTTCTCTTTGTGCGTCAATTATAATTGCTTTGTGTTCTTCAAAGGTGTTGTGCTCCCCGAGAGCGTCGATTCTCTCCGTGGATGTCCCCAGTGGCAGACCCAGGGTGGTCTTATACGCAGTGCGTGTTAGGGTGTCTGCCTACTTTGTCTCTTTACGGTTAAGTTCTTCATACAGGACGCTGTAGGTAATTATGCTTATTGCAAAAGCTTGAACTAGTCTTCTCGCGAGTGATTCACGCAGTCCCCTTCCTATCCTTCATGTGATTTGTTTGGCCGAAGTCTTTAGAGTTTTTAGGGCGTGATCTGCTCTTGTATTGTATTGTATTCACAACCCTAAAATCCTCACTTTTTGGGACTCGTTAAATGTCGAATCTCCAAGCTTCAGTTCAGCTTTTTGAGAGCTGTAATATTTCCCGTGCATCGTAATGAACTGTTGTTTACTATGTTTATTATATAGCTATGTTTATTGCTTCTTAAGGTGTTCGCTCTCTTTCTCCGATTGATCCTTTGTCACCCAAAGAGTAATGTCATCGGCATGAAGTGCAAAATGCAGATTTGGACATTCTTCAGCTTATGGGCTAGGTTATTGATCCCCATGTTGAATAGTAGGGGTGAGACGATGGCACCTTGCGTTGTGCCCCTATTTTGCACACTGAAAGCGTCGGATCGGGTTTCTACTATGCCGATTGTGGCAGTCAGTGCCCAGAGAAGGATTTGATATAATTATAAGTCTTTTCTCAAGTTTTTGTCTCAAAGTCTCAAGTTTTTGCGATATCAGTTCGTGCGCGATGGTAATAAATGCACTTTTTGATGTCTAGCGCCGCTAGTAGACGTTTACTTCCTGTTTACATCTCTTGATGTTGCTCATGGCGCTATACTTGATTCGCTTGAATTGGTTGGTCTTGGTGGCCGAGTGTACCGGTGGAACTTGCACATGACGTTTTTCTATGTGCAGACCGATGACGGTCCGACCTCTCAACACTACACACACCATGGTGCTCCCCAAGGTGGCGTCTTGAGCCCCACACTATTCAATCTTGCTCTTGTCGGTCTCATGGATCGCATACCAAGTGCTGTCCAGATATCATTGTACGCCGATGATATATGCGTGTGGACATTAGGTGTAAGGCGTCCTCAGGTGTGCGCGAGACTTCAAAAAGCTGCGACTTCAATATCGGCGTATCTTGGCGCACATGGTCTCCAGATTCACCTGAGAAATGTGCGCTGGTCGCGTTTACGCGGAAGCCAATGACGTCCTACGCCATATTTATCAATGGAAAAAAATATATGCTACCCCAGGACGCACAGATTCGTTGGTGTGATCATTGATCTAGACCTCAGCTGGAGTCCCCAGGTGGCCTCAGCTGGAGTCCCCATGTGGCCTCAGCTGGAGTCCCCGTGTGGCCTACCTGAAGAAAGCCTAACGGCCATTTCACACCTTTTCACATTTCTTGGAGGGAAAACGTGGGGTACGTCATTGCACGCTATGTTAGTTACAACTCCACAGGACGCTGTTTCTTGGGTATTTAAGGTACAGCTAGCTTACCTGTACTGAGCAATACCTGCAGAAGCAAGATCCGCACAATTGAGAGGGCACAGGCGCAGGCACTCAGAATTTCTTTTGGATTGCCGCGCTGCACATAAACAGCTGAGACAACTACAATAACTCAAGATTACGCACTCACAACTGATATGACATTGGACGTGCTCAGAGCACACATCAGGCAAGTTGTCCGCGCCCCTTTTCACCACCTCGCCGCGCTACCGAAAGACCGGCCCAGTGCCTCTTTTTGTCAGGGGATATCGGCGTACCGTGACTGCTTCCCTAGAGATTATACGCCTGCCGAGAGGCACCTTGCGCCTCCTTGGCGCTTGGCTCGCCCACAAGTTCGACTCTCAGTACCGGGAATTCGAACGAAAGCAGGACTTTCGTCGCCAGCTCTCAAGCAGCTATCTCTGCTCATGCGATACGAGACATACAAGGGCCATCTCCAGATTAACATTGATGGCTCGACAACCGCGGATGGATCTACAGGAGCTGTGATCTTTCCCGAAAAAGCCGCGACCATTCAGTTTAAAACATCTCACCGGACAACGTCGACTGCTGCGGACCTTGCTGCACTTCGCAGCACACTTCGCATGATCGATGAAGACCTACCCCGAAGATGGAGCATATTCACCGACTCGAAGGCGAACTAAACTCAAACTCTCTTTCACTTCCTCTTGGAATGTGGCTCAGTACCTCTTCCTTCAGTGCATTGTTTGCTATGCACTCTACGCTGTGGATCAAAAGAACCAACTTGTGCTAGAAATAAGGCAGTTATATCACAAGGTAGCAGAGAAAGGACATGACATCACTTTTCAGTGGTTCCCAGGCCACTGAGGCATCAAGGGCAATGAAAACGCCGATGAAGCTGCTAGGAGGGCTCACGAAGATGCCATGAAGGAGCCCATCTCTCTATCAAGAGTTGACGCAGCAACAAAGCTTCGCATACTATCGCGTGATGTCACACGATCTATGTGGAACACGCCAGCATCCCGACATACTCGACTGCACCGCCTGGGCCCATCCCTTCGATTACGCAT
Source organism: Dermacentor variabilis (assembly GCF_050947875.1). NCBI lineage: Eukaryota > Metazoa > Arthropoda > Arachnida > Ixodida > Ixodidae > Dermacentor > Dermacentor variabilis. The sequence goes on along the minus strand of NC_134569.1, from coordinate 13,840,387 downwards.
TCCATCTGGACTACCCCAAACCGAAACAACTGTTGTCTGACGACTATGGCTAGGAGCGCCTTTCACGAATGCATTTTCTTGCCGCATCGGAATGTCTGACAGTGCTGCCTGTGATTGTTGCGGCAGTGAGGAAACAATCGAACATATCCTTTGTTATTGTCCTCGCTACACCTGCCAGAGACAGTCGCTCGTGATGGCGTTGGCACGCCTCGATGACCGGCCGCATACGATCTTGGAGCGCCGGTTGATGCGACCTTCACACCAGAAGGCGGTGAAGGCGCTACTGAGGTTTCTCTGGTCAAGCGACCTGCTTGAACGACTGTGACACTCCTGCGTTCCTTTCTGTGTGTGTTGTTACGATCGGCCTGCAGGGGTACCGACCTACAAGATTTTCCTAGCCAGCCGCAGCTGCGGGGTGGCGATATTCGGAGAAGCGACCTCGGAAACCTCCCCAGCCCGCTGTGGCTACTCGCTTTGTAAGGACGACAATGCGCCTCGTCAATAGCCCGTCGGCGCCAGCATGTCTAGACGTGGTCGGCGGACCAGGTATTGTTAGTGGATTCACCGTCGCCGTCTCGGTTTGTTTGGAGCGGGCGAACTCTTGGAAGATGTATTGCGGTGCGGTATCACGGGCCGCAGAAGCCGTCAGTCAATGGACAGACGCGGCGGCCATTGACTGCGGGGTCAACTCTGGGATCAAGAGGCGCCTGCTCGGGGCAAGACCTCTAATAATAATAATAATAATAATAATAATAATAATAATAATAATAATAAGTTTATTGGACTATCACGTCATACATGATGATGCAGGTCTGCGAGAACCTCTGTCTGCGAGAACCTTCTAACCTTGGTGTGTTCAGTGAAACCTGCGCGGAAGTGACTGTGTAAACTCTCCGCCTCAAAGGCAGGTCGGCTACGATGACTTTTGACGCTCCCATTGGTCGAAGGTTGAACAGCCGTTTTCCCTCACCTAGGTATCTAGGGAGGACAGAGTGTTCTTAAGGAGCCGTTGCGCGACTGCTGGGTGTGTATTCTCTTTCAGTCATGCCTGAGTGATGAACTGTAACTTTCTCCACCCTTCATGTAGATTTGGTAAATAAATCCCATATTAATCGTTCTCGATGAGAACAAGGCCTTCCCTTCAAGAACGTCCTCAGCGTGGATGAGTTAGACGACGGCATGGGCCAGCTACCATCTATTTCATGCTGGACCCCAATCCTTACAGTGGGTGTTTTTATTTTTTTTTATTTCCCCTCTCCGGCTCTTTTTAAGTGTGTACACGCTTTTCTCCATTTTTTCTTCTTTTTATCATCTTTCTTTCCTTTTTCTCTCCCCTCACCCCTTCCCCAGTGCAGGGTAGCAAACTAGATATCTATCTTCCAGTTAACCTCCCTACCTTTCTCATCTCATTTATCTCTTTCTTTCTCACTTCCTGATGGAGTACGTGTAGCTCAATGCCTCTTCCTTCAGTGTTAGGAAGACATCTCGTGTCCGCAAGTGTGGCCCGAAGCCACACATATAGTTTGACCGCAGATTTCGGTCTTCTTTATAATTCGTAAGTCTTGTGAGGATGACTCGTTCGTAAAGTTTTCCCAAGCACGACGTGAGTGAGATCGGTCTGATGTTTTGTATGTTACGAGCCTTGCCGGATTTTGGCATTAAAATGTTTTCTGCCGTTTTCCATTGTTCAAGAATTCTCCCGGTTGACCATACCGATCTGTTGAAGTATTGAAGAGTCGAAGGAAATGCTGAAATGGGCGTATACTTTTATTTTATATTTGATGCATTAGCATTAGGAGTGTCAAAGCAGAAACAAATTGTGTATGTGTCAAGTCTGGGTGGGGCTCTAGAGAGGCGATGCGGGAGTTTAGTAGAGCGTATCTATCTATCTATCTATCTATCTATCTATCTATCTATCTATCTATCTATCTATCTATCTATCTATCTATCTATCTATCTATCTATCTATCTATCTATCTATCTATCTATCTATCTATCTATCTATCTATCTATCTATCTATCTATCGACAATGCAGCCAAGGAACCCATCGGGACAATTAGCCATGGTTGAAATGAAACTGCAGATAATAATGAAACAAGTAAGGAAGGTGAAGATCTACGAAATAATAATTTGCCGCCTGTTGGAGCCGAGTACACAACCTTCGCACGGCTTCCCACCGGCCGCAAGCTAACTTTTCGTCCACTCTCATTTCCCATTTCTTTATTGTTGTCTCCATTTCAATTTCAACCACAGCTAATTTACCCTGTGCGTTCCTTGGCTTCATTGTGTTTTGGCTTTATATGGTTACGATTAACAAAAATCGAGACCCTTGGTTTACCTTTTCTATCGCGCTCATATATGTGGATGACACTGAGCACCTCACTCTCAAAAGAAGGTTAGCTGCGCCAGATAGGCTTGAATTGCAGCACTTCCAGGCTCACGGGCGCTCAAACTCGTTGCACAACGTACGCAGAGTAAACCACTGACACCCATGAGAGTCTATTCCTAGGAGGTTTTCCGCAGTATGCATTATCGATGAACCTTTCGAAACTACCACACCGAAAGTGAATACCGACGAGGAAACCCTCGAGTAGGCTGAATGCGTCATTACGAAGTGCCTTGGTTTACGCAAAGCAGAAGGTCTCCTTACGCCGACTTAGTCAGCAAGCTTGTCTCGCGTGAGCTTCGGAGCTGAGATGTATACGCAAGGTCGCCGACTCTGAGCTATAGCTTTACGTCACTGTGGCGAAACGCTCGTCTCTTCTCTTTCTCGCTACATCCTCCGCGACAGCCGTAAGCGCTAAGTTTGCGCGTCTCCTTTCGCAAGTGCAAGTAATGAAAAGGTCGACGTCACACAGACGATGCCCTGCGTAGTATATTTCTTGTTGGACGGAAGTACAAAATTGCCATACTACATAATCTAAACGGTGCGAAGTTGCTGCTTTGCCCTTACACTATACCGAGTTGCCCACTCATAAGCAGTGTGGTCCGACTTATCTATGTTGTCCATAATATGTCCTTGTTTCATGGCTAAAATAAAAAAAAACACGCTCATGCACTGCAGGAGTGTGCTAAGTTGGACTTGGTGCATACTGGAAGCACCATAGCATAGCGCGAAAGGAACCCTTGCCTTTGATGCGTGGTGCACGCCGCAAATTAAAAATTAAGTTCTGCGGTTCTATACGTGCCCAAACCGCGATATGAATATGAGGCACGCCGTAGTGGGACACTCCGGATTAATGTCGACCTCCAGGGGTTCTTTCACGTGCACCCGATGCAAAGCACGCGGGCGTTCTTGCATTTCGCCCCCACCGAAATGCGGCCGCCACGGCCTCGATTCGATCCCGCGCTCTCGGGCTTAGCAGTGCGACGCCAAATCCGCGACGTCTAAGCCGCGACACCACCGCGGCGGGTGGAGCGAGAATTCTACACTCGCGCAACACTGCGAAGGCTCGCAGACGCCTGCTCCGTGTGCCGCTGTCGCAGACCCGGCGCGCGCCAGGTGTCGGCCCCGCGGCCCGAATTGGCGCAGCCGACTGCGAAAGGCAGCAGCAGCCGCGCGCGGTCCGTCGTTAGGTGCACGAGGCACACGTTGGCCCGTCGGCGCTGACAGCGCTGTAGGGCGGAGGCCAACACGCTCGTGGCGTTGTTGCGCGGACGATGGATCGCGCTCAGCGCGCCGCATCCGCGAGCACTTGAAGTGAAGGCCCGCTGACGGAACGGTGGCAGCCCCGATAGAGTCGTCCGGCAGCCGTGCGGATCGCGTATGCAGGAATGTCGCGGGTCTCGACCGCGCGGCCCACTCGCGCCGTTCCGTCGCGCGCTTCGTCGAGACGCGTCCGCCCAGGAAGAATCCGCCCAGGATGCCGGGCCCGCTCTCTCTCGCAGAGCTCGTGGCACTGTGCTGACGCGGATGCGTTTCTGCGCCGTATGCTGCAGGCTCCGCGCCCGCCAGCGTTGGCGATCGCGTCTGTTAATCGATCTAGACTCGATCTTGGGGCCTCCACCGCAGTCGTTTCCGCAATCGCAATTATGCCGGCTAAGCGTCGTGTGCAGCCATGAATGTGCACCTTTAAAAGTGTCAAAGTTATACGCCACTCGGCATGTCACCTTCGGCGGAACGCTGACTGGTTGGCGTCCCTGCCTTTGCCTTGCTTCTCTCTCTTTCTGGCCCGCCAATCGGGCAAGGATAATTTTGTAATATAAGCATTACATCTGTCGCAGCCGCGAGAGAGAGAGAGAGAGAGAGAGAGAGAGAGAGAGAGAGAGAGAGGACAATTTATTGAGGAATCGCATATAGAGGTTGGCCTGAGGTAATATCCTCCAGCCTGCTGGTCTGCTTAGAGGGGAGGAGGAGAAAAAGAAGGGTATGACGAGGGGTGATAAGGATACGGTGCGATTATGCGAGAGCGAAATGAAGAAAAAGGACAGGGCGCTTAATCAGCGAATATATCCGGTTGGCTACCCTGTACCGGGGAATTAATTAATTAATTAATTAATTAATTAATTAATATGGAGAACTGTAAGCTTTCTGCGGGCTGTTACAGGGTGGGAAAGAAAGAAATATAGAAGAAAATCATATTGCTACAGGAAGCACAATTCCAGCTTTCCATGAAAATTCTCAGCTGAAATGGTGTCGTGAAACACATGCGGATCAAGTTTATTAAATTGAACAATAGTTTTTGGGAGGTTTGAGTACTTAAAGAGATCAACTCTACGTGTATACGGCATAATGGCGAATGGGTGGTAGTGCGGAGAGATATTCTGCCTCAGGGTCCAATATGCAGAGTAGAGTCTCAATTAAATTTATTTTCACGAAACATATAAAAAAAGTTCAGAGGCTCTATTTTTCTACGTGTGGTTAGCTCAGGGAGTTGGGCTTGAATGCGCGGAGCGGTCACGGACAGTGTTTTATGGTAAGCGCAAAATATAAATCTTAAAGCTAAGCTTTGCACTTTTTCAAGTTCGTTGATGTGGTTCCATATTATACTTTCATGTTCTAACTTGAGTCGGACTACAGTCTTATATGCTTCAAGCTTAACATCTGATGTGGCATGTTTCAGTTTCCGTTTTAAGAAGCCAAGTTTGGTTGGGCTAAACCACATGTGTGATCGATGGGTTCACCTCATGTAAGGTTTCAGTAATTGTGACACCTAAATATTTCAGTTTACTACGCTTTGGCATCGGAATGTTGTTAATACTATAAGGAAATACTAGAGGATATTTCTTATTGGTAATGCCCATGGCGACAGATCTACTAGGATTAATTTGCATCTCCCATTTGATGTATTAGTTCTAAACATTTTTCAATAACTGGTGTAGCAACAATTGATCATCAACATTTCTCACGTGACATAACAAGAGACAATCATCGGCAAACAGCCGCGACTCCCCATGATGCTCTATATCCTCTGCAATATCTTTAACGTACAGTAAAAAGAGTACACGCCCCAAAACTGAGCCTTAATTAGGGAAGCGCAGACGATACATGAGAAAAGTTTGAGCTTTCTCCGGCTATGTGAACAAATTGTTTCCTGTTGGTAAGATAAGCGCGAATGCAGCTAATAATCTGCAAATCACTCCCATATGCATACACACGTTCGTATCCACAGGGCCCTTTCATAGACTTGAATCTGTGTAAATGAAAAATTCTAAGAGTGCGGGAGTATGTTTATTACCATGCGTCAAGATCTCCCGAGATCTACGGATAAGAATTTGCCGCAGAAACGTTCTATTTACCGCGCTTTTCTCACGGCGTTTTTGGGCAGCCACGAATAATGTGTGCGCATGGATCGGTGTGTATCGCAATCACTGCCACAAAAGCCGATTCTGTTGGAGGGTTACCAATACTCTGAATGCGGTCGAGATGCGGTCTGGGAAAAAGAACGAAATTCTGTTAGTGTAAAAAGCAGCCGTTTCACTTTTAATGCCTTGCACAAAAGCAATGTGCGGTCAAGCTGCTAGAGTTTGAAGGCAATTTAACCAGTACCCGACTCAATAACTCAATGAGTGTAACTCCGGCAGGTGAAAAGGGACGGTGACGTGGCTGTTTTCTCCGGCGAATGTTCTGATGTAAAATTTACGCATCCTATGCACTGTGAGAAATAAAATTACGCAAATTATTTCGTAGGCAGCTAGGTATGTAGCACCGTTTAGGAGTGTGTGTTGGGGGAGGGAGCAATATTTTCGTATAATTCAAAGAATTGTTTGTGATTAACACTGGCAGAACAAGTAATGTCGCAGAAGCCAATGTTTCGACCCACTGGTCTTCGCCCTGACGAAGACAAGTCCCTTTTCCGAGACGTTGGCTCCGGCGACGTTTCCACCAATGTTGGTGACTTGGCGCGTCCGTCCTCCTGTAAACCGCTCTCTTCTTTTCGAGCAATGGTGCGCATATGACGCGAGCGCTTGCTTCAAGGCGTGCTGTATGAAAGACGGCGACGACGTCAGTACGACGGCGATGGAATGACGACTAATTTTTCGCACTCTGGCGAAGAAACCTTCCCCGCAGTGGCGTAGCTAGGTCGTCTGGCACCCGGGGCCCATAGGTCTTCTGTCACCCCCTCCCCCCCCCCAGGGTGTAGTCGAGGAAGGCGAGGATATAGACAATTTCCGGGCGTCTTCAGACGTATATGACACCCCCCCCCACCACTGGCCCCTTGCACCCGGGGCCCACGCCGCCCCCCCCCCCCGCTTCCCCCCATCCCAGTTGCTACGCCACTGCTTCCCCGTTTACTTTCATCTGCCCTGTTTACTCCTCTTGTCTACCTCGCACCGGCCGCGTACTCCTCGCACGAGGCCTTCCTTGCCTTTCACTAATCCTCGCGATTTTCCCTCCCGCTGACGCGAAACGTCGGGTTACGTATTGCTGCCTCTTGCGCCACGATGGCGAGATGGCGTGTCATGCGAAAGCACACCTCCGCCACGGCAGACTTGCGCAAGCACGCGCTACGAGAGAACACCGACATCGGCGCGGTGAAGCGTAGATAAGTTTCGGCTCCTCCGACCGTCGGCGCGGCCGGGGTGGAAGAGAACGTGTTCCCTAATCGCTGCGGTGGTTCCTCTCCACTGGCCGCCCTTTTTAAAGACCGGAAATTGTCGAGCGACGCGTACGTGCTACGAGGAGAGAGAAAATACGAAGGTTAAACGGAAAAACGCCCCGTTGGCAACCCGACGCAGGGCAAGGGGAAGGGGGGAAGGGAGAAAGGTGGTTCCCTGAACACTTGCGCATATTACGCAATAGAATGATATCACACATGCCTGTCGATCTTAAAGAGAGAAAAGTTATGCAGACCACAGCAGTGGTGTAGCCAGAAATTTCGTTCGGGGGGGGGGGGGGGGGGGGCTAACTTTGTAGCTCGGCCTCCTCCTTACAGAATTTTAAGGGATAAAATACATTAAACCTTATTAATAACTGTGTTGCCATTGCCAAATATGCTGCAAACAAATTCTTGAGCGCTACGCTCTGCCAAGACAAGTAAAATATATATTTTAAAATAAAAGAATACACTCGTATATCTCAAAAATTATGCTCAAAATAACTTATATCAATGTTTCCATGCTTTCTGTATATTTAACAGGTAAAGGAAATGTCACACGATCTTTAGAAATATATCAGTTTGAAACCAGCAAAGAAATGCATGCCGCTGATATGAAAAATGTAAAGACCATGAAATGAACAAGTTGAGGACAAATATTTAAAACTTTCTTAGTCTCCTTGCCTTTCTCTCTCTCTCTCTCTCTCTCTTTCATTGAAGAACCTTTTCTACATATATGTTCATGTGCAACGACCAGAGAAAAATCTCAATGACGCTGTCCTTTGTTAGTTTGGATCGCCCAGGAGCAGCTGTCACCGGTCGTGTATTGTGAGTAATTGCTCCGAAATTATAGTCGCAATAGAAAGCACATATAAAAAGCTGGAGTTCTGTAAAATATACAAGGGCGAGTCAAATGAAAGTGAGCCAATGCGAACATATGACAAACGGGGTACGTTATTTAAAAGTAGTCTGCATGAGCATATTTACATTTGTCCCACTTACTAACGAGTCGCGTGATCCCCTTTTCATAAAACTCCTTGACTGACTGCTTCAAAAAGTCTGTAACTGACTCTTTCACGTCATCATCCGACACGAATCTGGTTCCCTTGAGGTGTTTCTTCAAATGCTCCATAATGTGGAAGTCGCAAGGCGACAGGTCTGCGCTGTATGGCGGATGTTGCAGCGTTTCCCGCTTGAACTTGGCCAGTTTTGTATTAACCACATTAGCGACGTGGGTACGGGCATGGTCGTGCAGCAAGGTCCCCATTCATGAATTTTTCACGTCGTTTGTTCTTGATTGCGACACGCAACCGATCCGACGTTTCACACTATCGGAAACAATTGATAGTCTCTCTAGGTTTAGCAAATTCGATCAATAATGGCGGCTGACGATCGAAAAAAGAAGTCAACACCTTTCCGGCAGAACTGACGGCCTTTGCTTTTCTTGGGAGTGGCGAATTCAAGCGTTTCCACTGTAAGCTTTGCCGTCGTGTTTCAGGCTCGTAGTAGTGGCACCATGATTCGTACCCGTCACCCTCATTGTGATACTGGATGAGATGAGTCAAGGAAGCGCCGAAACTCTCCGTCTTCTGGCGGCGGTTCAAAATCTTGGGCATCCATTTCGCACACACGAGCCAATAACCGAGTTGCTCATGAATTATGGTGTGACCCGAATCGTGACTGATGTTCATACGCACTGCCAATTCATCGATGCTTATCCTACGTTTTTGTCTAGCCTGCCTTTGGAATTGCGTTGGGGGTGATTGCACGGTGGCTTTGGCCTGGACTTGGATCTTCTTTGTAACTTTCACGTCCTTCTTTGAGTCGTTTGCTCCAACACTTCACAGTGGCCAATAAAATGCAATGTTCACCGTACACGGCAGCCATACGGCGACTTATTTTTTTTTTGGTAAACATCTTCATTTGTCAAAAACCTCACGATACCACGCTGTTCAACCCCAGTGTATAAAAGCATTAAGAACCTGAATCCTCACACCTGCGTGTCACTTCTTTATATAAGAGATGCGTCTGTACCACGTGCATGCCTCGCAGATAATGAACAGAACCATTATTGCGCATGGTTTACTGGCTCACTTTAATTTGACTAGCCTTCGGGCATTAGAAATGCGAAGTTGCAATAGAATGTACAAATGCGAAGATACAGCTTGATAAATGGCAAAAAAGTGTCACTGGAAACCAATTTCACTGCACATATACACAAAACCTTGCAGCAAGATATATAAATATACGTATAAGTCTCCAATAAATCTACGTATCTAAGAAAAAGTCGCTATATATGATACGTCAAACAAGGCAAATAAACATGTTCACAGATTCACAGATCACAGCCCCCACTCACTCCACTCTCCCGGTGCATCGCGCGCGACGAAAGGTGGCGTGCTTCCTCCCCGCTTTTCTCCCTTGCGCACACAAGACTGGGCCTCCATCGTCGGCTTACCTATGCCCCCCCTTCCCTTACGGTTTCACTTGCACGTACAGCATGCGGCGCGCGGTCAAGATCTTACCACCCCTAGACTTTGTACGGAACATGAGGGCGACAGCGACGGCAAAAATGCGCCTGGAGTGTCCATATAGCTTCTATCGCAATAATATAATTAGAGTATCCGGCAAGTGAAGCGTCCTGTGGCCAATTCCTTTCGGCTAAAAAGAAGTAATAAAATCAAACTTTCCCCATGCGACAATTCGCTACGTCGCAACAATGTCTCTTTTTGTTGTTGGGCGGTGGACGCTGAAGATGAAATAACCCAAAGGAAAGCATGTTGGCTACAATCGAATGCCTACTTTCGGCACCTAGTATGGCTACCAAACGAATATCTTAGAAAACGTGAGACGCTTGGTTCACAAAGAACCATACGCATACTGCTCGGTATTCTACACCGGGGAGACGAAATTTTCCGGAGAAGTTGCGCTCAAGTGAACGCGCTGCAATCCGTCGAGTCCCCGCAGTGATGGCGGCGAACGACCATGCATTATTTTTTTTTCTCGCCTGCTAGCCAGAAAGCGTCCAAAACTCTGCCAGGCGAAAATCCACCCGGCCAGAGGAAAACGAATGCACATCAAAGTGCGCCTCGCGGTGGTCGATGCAGCACGAGAAAAACGCATGCGCTCTGGCTGGTTCGGCAGCCCGTGGATACCGAGAACAAAAAAGAAAAGGAAGAGGTACAATGTGTCCTCGCGAATAGAAGTTCAAGTCGAACAATAAACAAGAACGTAGTTACCTTTGCTGGCTTTAGTGCCTTGACATGGATGCTTTGGCTCAGGTGAAAAAAAAAAAGTTGCTATTCGTTTCTGTGGCACGACCGCACAAATGAACCACCACAACGCTTCGTCTCATCGGCCCTCGCTGCGTGCTTTGTCAACTTGTCTGACAGTGTGCTGATTTGGCTTGTCTCTTTGTATGGTCCGATGTACGACTTCAGAAAAGTCATTGCACCTTGGGCGTCAAATGTGTGCAACAACATTAAGCCCACAATGATTACGGAATTGAAAATCTAAAGCACGACTTTCGAAATGTCAATGCACCTTTCGCATCAAAAGTTTGAGAACTTTATACCCATAAAGTTTCAGAATTGAAATCCAAGCGCTGCCTAGATTCCACGGCCTCCCCGAGAAGCACCGACGTGCCCGCTCGCCATCCAAACGCCTTTGAAACTTTGTGCTCGGATGGAGCTCCTTAGCGTTACGATATCTGACTCCCGGTGCATGGGCGTTGCCGCGAAATCCAGCCCGATTTCGCAATGTTCGCGCTAAAGTGTCTTTTCGAGCGTGCAAGGGACATTCTAGACAAAATCGAGCATGATTTCCGGCGCCGGCGGTATTTTTGGTCGGCGGCGCATGACAGCACGAAAAAATTTCGGTGTGTGGGGGGGGGGGGGGGGTCTGAAGCCCTATAAGCACCCCCCCCCCCCCTGGCTACGCCCTTGAACCACAGGGATCTGCAGTTCATGCCATCCAAATAGCGACGGATTAGAGGGACTTTGTAGCGGAGGGCTTCATGCCACATTAGTTTAGAGATCGTTCGCAGTTCATTACGAGACTGCTTCCTAACGCCGTGTCTTAGCGCCGTGTCCTGCTGTTTTTTCTTGTTCATTAGGTAGTTCGCGCTCTGTATTTAGCCGTCCTTCCTAACGTTTCTTCTCTCTCTTATTATTATTATTATTATTATTATTATTATTATTATTATTATTATTATTATTATTATTATTATTATTATTATTATTATTATTATTATTATTTTGTAGCTATCTGATTGCTGTGGTAGTGTGCACTCTACCTATGCCGCATGTGCAGTGTCAGCCGCCGTATTCGAGAGAGAAAAGCGAAAGCTCAGTGGTGCTTCCTTCACCGGTCATGCTACATAATTATCGGAAATTTCAGCTTTAAAGGCACGAGAGCACCGAAGACCGTAGCAGCCAGTTGCAACGAGCGGAGTGCAATGAAGAAAAATCTGGCACAACTCATCTCACGATGAATGTGGGCGTTAACGCAATTATACAAACCAGTTTTTGTTTACTAACAGGCGTTCTGCGAAATCTGCATTACTGCTTCCAAACAAAATCATAGTTCTTTTAAAATCAACTTTATGTATCTGGAATATTTATTGACCATTCGAAAGGCTTCGATAGAATTCGCCGCACCACTAGATTAACATCAACTCGACTAAGTATACTTAACAGTACGGATTTCACTAGCCGTTTTGACACTAGTGTTACCAGAGTTACCATCAGTAGCAAGTGGAAATCAGTGGTCACCAATAAACGTTTAGGCGCCTTCGCAGGGGCGTGCCGCTAATGCTACCAGGACTTCTGCATTTTAATGTATTAATTAATTAATTGATTAGCTTAAATAGTTTATTTATTTATTTTATTTGTTTGTTTGCTTGCTTGCTTGCTTGCTTGCTTGCTTGTTTGTTTGTTTGCTTACAGATACTGCCATCTCGCATAAGCAAGACATAGCAGGAGTGATCGAGCACGTAAGTATTGAAACCAAAGAAAGATTATCAAACGTAATTGGGGAAGTGAATAACAAATTGATCAAGAGGCAATTCACGCAAGGACACTTCAAGGTTATCCCAAAGGGCAATGGTGTGGTGGAAGAAGGAAAACGCAAAGCAATCCAGAGGTTACTTAAGGGGAACAAGGTTCAAGGGATGGGTCCCTCTGGTACAGGGTGCAGTGCGGCTTGTGAAAACAGTGGGGGGGGGGGGGGGGGGTTCAGTGCTGCGCAGGAGAAGCTCGCGTTTACGTCTGAGTGCTCGCACGGGCCGTGAGCGCTCGCCTGCGTAACGCGGCAGGTGAGCCGGCCACAGCGGCGAGAAATAAATCGAGCTGCTTTCTTTAGCGCATGATTCAATTTTATGTAAATCGCAGACAACGTGTGGCGACCAGACAGTAATATATCACGTTAAGAGGAAGCTGTAGCTCGGGCCCAACTCCGACGCGGCCTATTCAAATACATGTAAAACGCAGAAACGCTTTTCTGAGATAACCCCTGGACTGACTTTAACAAAATTTGTTGCATATGAGAGAGAAAGTTAAACTCTAGTGATGGTTGGAAGCGGAATTTCTATTTAGGACCTGAACTTTGTTAAAAGAATTTTCACAAATTGGAAAGTAAAAAATAAGACAAAACAGAAGCACGAAGTTTACAAATCGATCTGCATCAAGAACAGATGTCGTGGTTCTGTAAACGGCATCCATTAGATCATTCAAAGCTGGCAAATTCAATATGTCAATTTATATCTTGCGTGAATTCGTTACGTTGTGTACAAGGGTTCTGCAGAGGCTGTATTAAATAATTTTTTGAGATTCATGTGTAACATATTAATTTTGTCCGCTTTAGATGTACTGTTAGATGCAATTCACAGAATTGTGACATTCATTTTCATTGCTGAATTGCAGAGTTGTAAACTTGATAGTTTCGTTTTCTGAAAATTTGCTATTTTTGCCAATATTTAATAAAAATTGACGGCCTAAATCAAGAATTCGAAGCCAACAGTAGCTAGATTTTAAGCTTTTCTTTTAAATGCAACAAACCTCATCAAATTTGGTGCAGTGGTTGACGAGAAAAACGAATTCTCTTTTTACATGTGTTTAGATAGGAGAACCCGAACTAAAGCTTCCTCTTAATAATATTTCATGAATAATGACACTAAATAGATCGAAACACAAAGTTTAAAGCCCACGCTGCAAAAATACAGAAGAAGAAGAAGAAGAAGAACGTAAACTTTATTTTCAAATCAATGAGATTCGAGTCCGGCGTCTTTTCAGTGGGTCTGGGCACACGCCGCGGACGCGGTCCCGAGGCCTTGTCTCGAAGCGGCTTGCTCGGCTCGCTGGACGGCCCAGAGTTGTGCTGTCAGGTTCGAGCTGAGCAGTGCGGTCTTCCAGCGCGAGCAGAGAGCCTGCAGCGGTGGAAGATAGGGACAAACAAGTCGGGCAGTGCCGACGGCAAAAATACAAAGAAGTATTTTTTTTTCGTGGTTCTAATTACTAGAAGTTAAAACTGCGGATAATAAGGTAATTATTCTACTAAGCAATTGGAATTTAAATAATATGCTATCTATAAATACTTCTAAAACAAAGCCACTTATTTCGTGCTCAATACAAGCAAGTCAATACTAACCCGTTTCTCTCTTTCTCTCGACGACTCCAGCGTAGAACTTGTGCCTGCTGTGAAATGTCTCGGAGCGCAGTTTCACAAAAACCTGTGTAGCATTGCCACTATGACTCACTGTGTTCAAGCCTTTCTCGATTTAATGGAATGCTATAACGCGTACGTTTTATTTTGGCTCAAAAAAGTAACTACTCTTTAACTCGCTTATCCTTTCGACGATGAGGTATTGCCATCTGGTGTGGGGTACAACTGGCTAATTAAACATTCTAAAGATATTGATTTTACAAAAGGAGGCTATTCGTTTAATCGTACATGCTTCCTGTGATGCACGTAGAAGGCCTATCTTTGATTAGCTCAATCAAACTTGTAGCAGACTTATACAAATCGGCACTAATTACCCGATATCGGAAAACCTATAAAAGAAAATAATTTATTTTTGAAGGGACTTGTGCATCTAACAGATCGACCGAGTTTTCACGATATATGTAATAATAAACATTGATTCACGCCACGGACAAACCATGTGTTCCAAATGATCAGATATACAATGCCAACTAATTTAAACGCTTCGACAGCCTAATAGCGTCGCCTACACTAGCAACCATGATTGTTTATTCGTGCTTTTAATTATATAAACTGTACAGGAAAAGCATAATCTAATGTCGCAAATTTTGCTGATCTTATTTTATTTATTTATAGCTGAATGCATTGTATGCTGTTATCGTCGAGTTCCGTATGTTCTTTTGTTTTTCTTGTTTTTTATTGTTCCTTGCATAGATGCTACGGGTACATTCACAACACTTACTCGCATACTGTGGCAAAGTGTGACATGTCAATTTTACTTTACTTGATCAAGAAACTTGCGCAGACACACCCCGTCAAGCCTTCAAGGCTTCGGAAGAACTTGAGTTTGGCCTGGTTGGTGTTGGCTGCATATCATATTGACCGCAAATTGCGGTCAATATGGTACGCAATATATGATATACGGTGATACGCGCACACACGCACGCACGCACGCACCTCTCGGAACCGAACATAGCCCAACGTGTCATTTTTCATGCGCCCAATTCGTTCGACATCTCGAAGTTCTGATTTAAGGGCGGAAAATTAGTCTCAAAGCTCATAATGCAGTTGTTTTTTTATAATGTGCTGAAGCCTTTAGGGTTCTCGGCTTCTATAATTTCTATACAAATTTTACCTCAGAAATATTTCGCACTTTATATTTGTATGAATGATTTTTCACAGACAGAGTTACAGGGGAAGAAGTTCTAGTTTCCCTTCATACAGAATGATGTTTGGCCTTTGTGTGTGTGTGAGGGTGGGAGAAGAGAGAGAGAGAGATAAAGAGAGAAGGACCACGTTAGCTTGAACAGTGGTCAAGCATAATCGATCCTGGAGTGCGCAGTCCTTGCAGTGTCTCAGTGATCGCACCTATCAAACCGGCTTGCACCAATTTAGGCTCTGCTTTCATTTTTTCCCCTGCTTGCTCGGCCTCTGGCTGGCCCACCCGCGACTGTCGGCGTGGCGTCGCGGCCACGCGGCGGGCCGCGGTGGGCGTCAAGCGTCGCCGCGTGGCTCCCGCGGACGTCGGTCCGAGGTCCTATCTTATCGCGTCTCTTCTGCGCCCGTGCTTCACCTGCATGCCGTCACTCGCAGTCGCGCATTGTGCGCGGCCTAGTTTCCTCGGGTTTCTTTCATATCGCTCCCGCTGAGCTCGACTGAAAAGCTATTAGAGTGCAGCCCGTGTATCTACCGGCGCTGGCGGCACCGATACGGCTGTCATGTTGGACCTCCAGACTTTTGACGAGACTTGACGCCGGTACTTGGAGAGTCGCGTTATTTTGTCCCAAGCGCCTCGCTTAACAGGGGATTGATTTCGTACTCTATAGTCTTGTTTCTACGTTCTAAACACTAAATGAAGGCTGTGCTACATTTTTTACCTACCTTTTAGCATTTAATTTTATTATTATTATTATTATTATTATTATTATTATTATTATTATTATTATTATTATTATTATTATTATTATTATTATTATTATTATTATTATTATTATTATTATTATACTTTCACGGCTCTCAGTATTATTTGCGTTAATAAATGTTCGTGCAAGCCGCCCCTGGACTCGTTGACTACGTATAATTCCCATGGTGGTACTAAAATTTCAGAGGTGTGCCGAAAGCAGCGATAGCCACGCGTCTGCTTCCGATTCTGAAGCCATCGTGAAGTTCTCTCAATATGCCATTATTGCATGTCCATGCCTGCAGTTTTAATTTAATCGCCTGCATTGCTAACCTGCATATTAGCGATGTAATGGTCAACGATCTATATAAAAGTGAATTTTTTCCGCTTTTCCGTTAAAAATTAATGTAATTGTACCTTGCCCCAACTGTCTGGTATTCGCCTGTCTTGTAAGCATTTTCCTACTGCTTTCAACAGCGCTTCCTAACTTCTTGGTCCTAGTTCGTTACTCAGCCTGATGGGAACCTCGTCTAACCCTGTGGCTGTGCGTTTAGGAATTTTGTTCGGCTTTATTGTATTTGAAATTTCTCAGCACCAGCTCCTTTTCCATATAGTCCTTGTTCGTGCTCTTCTTTTTTGTCTCAAACCACCTCGTGTCGGTCGCGAACGCCACTTCGCGACACTTGTTCACAACCGAGGGTAGGCGCGACGGGTAGAGTGAAAACAAAATACACTATACTGATGGGCGTCTTCAATGCCAAGGTAGGCAAGAAGCAGGCTCGAGACAAGGCAGTGGGGGAATATGGCATAGGCACTAGGAATAGCAGGGGAGAGTTATTAGTAGAATTTACGGAACAGAATAATGTGCGGATAATGAATACCTTCTTCCGCAAGCGGGATAGCCGGAAGTGGACCTGGAGGAGCCCGAATGGCGAGACTAGAAATGAAATAGACTTCATACTCTGCGCTAATCCTCGCATCATACAAGGTGTGGACGTGCTCAGCAAGGTGCGCTGCAGTGACCATAGGATGGTAAGAACTCGAATTAGCCTAGACCTGAGGAGGGAACGGAAGAAACTGGTACATAAGAAGCCGATAAATGAGTTAGCGGTAAGAGGGAAAATAGCGGAATTCCAGATCAAGCTACAGAACAGGTATTCGGCTTTAACTCAGGCAGAAGACCTTAGTGTTGAAGCAATGTACGACAATCTTGTGGGAGTGTGCAATAGAAGGCGGTGGTAACTCCGTTAGACAGGATACCA
Source organism: Dermacentor variabilis (assembly GCF_050947875.1). NCBI lineage: Eukaryota > Metazoa > Arthropoda > Arachnida > Ixodida > Ixodidae > Dermacentor > Dermacentor variabilis. Next base: position 13,823,488 of record NC_134569.1, on the reverse strand, counting down.
GTAAGCTATCGCAGGAGACGAAAGATCTGATCAAGAAACGCCAATGTATGAAAGCATCTAACCCTACAGCTAGAATAGAACTGGCAGAACTTTCGAAGTTAATCAACAAGCGTAAGACAGCTGACATAAGGAAGTATAATATGGATAGAATTGAACATGCTCTCAGGAACGGAGGAAGCCTAAAAGCAGTGAAGAAGTAACTAGGAATTGGCAAGAATCAAATGTATGCGTTAAGAGATAAAGCCGGAAATATCATTACTAATATGGATGAGATAGTTCAAGTGGCTGAGGAGTTCTATAGAGATTTATGCAGTACCAGTGGCACCCACGACGATAATGGAAGAGAGAATAGTCTAGAGGAATTCGAAATCCCACAGGTAACGCCGGAAGAAGAAAAGAAAGCCTTGGGAGCTATGCAAAGGAGGAAGGCAGCTGGGGAGGATCAGGTAACAGCAGACTTGTTGAAGGATGGTGGGCAGATTGTTCTAGAGAAACTGGCCACCCTGTATACGCAATGCCTCATGACTTCGAGCGTACCGGAATCTTGGAAAAACGCTAATATAATCCTAATCTATAAGAAAGGGGACGCCAAAGACTTGAAAAATTATAGACCGGTCAGCTTACTGTCCGTTGCGTACAAAGTATTTACTAAGGTAATTGCAAATAGAATCAGGAACACCTTAGACCTCCGTCAACCAAAGGACCAGGCAGGATTCCGTAAAGGCTACTCAACAATAGACCATATCCACACTATCAATCAGGTGATAGAAAAATGTGCGGAATATGACCAACCTTTATATATAGCTTTCATTTATTACGAGAAAGCGTTTGATTAAGTCGAAACCTCAGCAGTCATGGAGGCATTGCGGAATCAGGGTGTAGACGAGCCGTATGTAAAAATACTGAAAGATATCTATAGAGGCTCCACAGCCACCGTAGTCCTCCATAAAGAAAGCAACAAAATCCCAATAAAGAAAGGCGTCAGGCAGGGAGATACGATCTCTCCAATGCTCTTCACATCGTCTTTACAGGAGGTATTCAGAGACCTGAATTGGGAAGAATTCGGGATAAGAGTTAATGGAGAATACCTTAGAAACTTGCGATTCGCTGATGATATTGCCTTGCTTAGTAACTCAGGGGACCAACTGCAATGCATGTTCACTTACCTGGAGAGGCAAAGCCAAAGGGTGGGTCTAAAAATTAATCTGCAGAAAACTAAAGTAATGTTTAACAGTCTCGGAAGAGAACAGCAGTTTACGATAGGTAGTGAGGCACTGGAAGTGGTAAGGGAATACATCTACTTAGGACAGGTAGTGACTGCGGATCCGCATCATGAGACTGAAATAATCAGAAGAATAAGAATGGGCCGGGGTGCGTTTGGCAGGCATTCTCAGATCATGAACAGCAGGTCGCCATTATCCCTCAAGAGAAAAGTGTATAATAGCTGTGTCTTACCAGTACTCACGTACGGGGCAGAAACCTGGAGGCTTACGAAAAGGGTTCTGCTCAAATTGAGGACTACGCAAGGAGCTATGGAAAGAAGAATGATGGGTGTAACGTTAAGGGATAAGAAAAGAGCAGATTGGGTGAGGGAACAAACGCGAGTTAGTGACATCTTAGTTGAAATCAAGAAAAAGAAATGGGTATGGGCAGGACACGTAATGAGGAGGGAAGATAACCGATGGTCATTAAGGGTTACGGACTGGATTCCAAGTGAAGGGAAGCGTAGCAGGGGGTGGCAGAAAGCTAGGTGGGCGGATGAGATTAAGAAATTTGCAGGGACAACATGGCCACAATTAGTACATGACCGGGGTATTTGGGGAATTATGGGAGAGGCTTTTGCCCTGCAGTGGGCGTGACCAGGCTGCTGCTGCTGCTGATGATGATGATGATGATGGTAGGCCCGCTGCGCTGGGAGCGCGGCCCATTCCACAGGCATATAGTAAAGCAGGCAATGCCACAACCAACGATTCTGCGAAATAAACACTTCCAAGCACGAGCTTATCTGTCGAGTAGCAACTGCAACAAGGACTGAAAACAGGAACCCACAATGCATTGAGGGAATGGATTTCAGGAAAGGGAATTCTGTTACGTGACTGGTAGAGTTTACGCGATATTGGCAGACGATAACGCATTAAAATAGAGCATTCGCTCTATTTTAATGCGACAGCGTTAAGGGCCCGTGTCGTGGAAATTCCAGGGTCGGTGCCGGCGTCCACGGCCGCAAGATATCCTCCCGAGCCACGCATCCCCAACCACGGAGGCCCTCCGCGTGGCGCATAGGCGTCACTGAACTAATTGAATTTCCCAAGATACGGCAGAAAATCGGTAGGGTATGACTTACACACAACCTACAGTCAAGATAGCATCGGAATGTAATTTGAATATAAGATAAAACATATTTCTGTTACGCGGAAACTAAAACACGAACCCGATTTCCAGCTGCCGTTTGAGGTCTGTCACAGCAGGAGAGGCGCGGCCCGCCCGGTTCCTTGCAACACCATCAAAACCAGCGTTACCAGCAAAACATTACGATTACATAAGCTGCAGTTGCCGGCAAGCGTGAGAAGCAGTCTTGGATCTTTGAATGCTATCGCGTTCCACTATTAAGAGGAAGCTTTAATTCGGTGGCTCCCATGTAAATGCATCTAAAAGGAGAATTAGTTTTTCTCGGCAACACCAAATTTGACGAGGTTTGTTGCATTTAAAACAAAAACTTTATTTCTAGTGACTGTTGGTTTAGAATTTTTGATTTAGGCCGTCAATATTTTATTTAAAATTGGCAAAAATCGCAAATTTTCAGAAAACGACACTATGAAGTTTACAACTCTAAGTAATGACAAATTATATTGCAATTCTGTGAATTGCATCTAACGGTACATCTAAAGTGGAGAAGATTGATATGTTACAGATAAATCTCAAAATAATTTAGTAATATGGAAATAGAGTTTTAGCAGAATCTTTGCACACAACGTAACGAATTGACGTAAGATATAAATTTCGAATTATATATTTTTGAATTTTATATTCGAATTTCGAATATAAATATCGAATTTGTCATCTCTAAATGTTCTTATAGATGCCGTTTACAGAACCAAAATATCTGTTCTTGATGCAGAGCTATTAATTTGTGAACTTCGTGCTTCTATATTTTTTCGAAGTTCCGAATTTTTGAAAATTCTTTTACCAGAATTCAGACCCTAAATTGAAATTCCACTTCCAACAGTCACTAGAATTTACTTTTCTCTCTCAAATGCAACAAATTTTATTAAAGTCGGTCCAGGAGTTATCTCGGAAAATGGTTTCTGCGTTTTACGCTAGTGTGTCGCGGGGCAAACGTTGCCGCACAAACGCAAGTTTAGTTTGACACTCTCTCAGCTTACCGGGACTTACCATTTTCTTACATTCACATGCGCGCGAGCACTCTTGTTGCACGAACAATCCTCGCCGACCTTTCAGGAGCGATCGCTGCTCAGTACTGACACAGGAACGGATAAATGGGCTTTAGCAACAACTGTTAGATTGTTAATAGGCATCTTTAATTACAGGACTAATGTACACCTTCTTCGGACTCGCAGCCACGATCGTGTTCTCTCTCTTGAAGAAGATAGAAAAAGAAAACCGTCCGGCAAGCGGCGTGTATACCTGCGCCCCGTCAAACAAGCGATACAGACAAAACGCGCGCTCGGGGTCCCGTTTCGGGTGGCTGCGTTGTTTTTCTCAGTTGGAGGTTGCCCACTTGGCAGAATGCCGACCGTGTGGGGAGAAGGAAGGAGTGAGTGCTGTTTAGAGTACGAGAGCAAGGGCCGGCATCGGGTGCATAACGTCATCAGACTCTCCACTGTCGGTGACGTCACTTGGCCGCCTGGGCATGGGCGCACTTCGTGCACCTGCTGTGTCGCTGCTGCTGCCTGGCGGTGAGTTTGAGCAGCTGCGGCTGCGCGTTGGCACCATCCGCTGATGGAGGGGGCGGCGGCGACGAGGCGGGCTTTTTGTCCTTGCCGCTCAGCACCGCGCTCGACTTGCACCTGCGAGAATAATGTGCACCGTACGCGCGGTGAAATGTGGCCCGTCAACACCGCCTCTACACTAAGCATCCTCACTAGACAACGCCGTTTTAAGATATTGTAACAAAAAACGAAAAAACAGCCCTGTCAACTAATAGATTAGAATCATCAATAAATACTGAAATTGAAAATAATCGTTGTTTTGTGACAATTGAGATACACTTACTATATTACATACACTCAATATAAACATATAAAAATAAATTACAAATTGTCAAAATAATATCCACGACGAAATGGATACGAAGTAAGAGTACAGATTTCAGGTCTTAAAACAGCGTGAAGAACTTTTATAAAATATCGTAAGTAGCAAGCAACAAAAATTAACAGTGTAGTAATTACAGCAGACTTTGAATATATAATGGGAAGCGAAAACAGTCAGTTATAGTCGACTGCATTGTCAATTAACAAGAAATTGAAAGATTTCCTAGTAAGCACATTCCACCCGTATACATCAAGAAGTTTATTATCTTTTATATATTGTAATAACTTGTAATACAAAATTTGGGAGGCCTTTAGTAGTTCATGTTTCATAAACAAAGGCTCAGTACTCAAGTGTTGCGGCCTTCCTGGATAATTTTCCGAAAATCTCAGAACTCTCTTTTTCTAATATAACAAGTTTCTTGTTATTCGGCGTATAAGATCTCGAGAGGGAGATATTTTATAGGAAAGTGGCATTTCCTTTCAAATTCCTACTTATATTGGGCTTCTCAGGAAGCTTCTTCGGCGTTAAAATTTACTATGTTAGGAAACGACAAAGCTTTACGTAAGAGAGAGAGCGGGGGTGGGGGGGGGAGGGGCAAGAAAGAAAGCTCGAGGATAAACGCAGACAGGGAAAGGAAACACACAGGATTCGTAATTGTGTAATAGTTCTACAATGCGAATCCATACAAACGGCAAATGCACTTCACGGCAACACCTGCATGTATGACCAGCATGCATGCATATGTGTAGGTGCTATTTTCATCGAGAATGTAGTTCGAAACACGTCGGTTCCTACCATGCGCTTTTTGATAGTATGGTTGTTTTAGACGACCAAGTTTTTAAGTTTCCGAAGCAGAATTTACTACAGTTTTTTTTCTCGAAAAAGGCTGCACCGGAAATTATAAGAGGAGGAAGAAGAAGAATACAGTGCGACTGTATGGATTGCGTTACACAGCTATCGCCTACAACCTTTAGCAACTTCAAAAAATTTATATGTAGTGCCAAACTACGGTCTCACCAATGTCAGTTAAAATTGAGAACGGCTAAGCGATTCATGTTTGTATAATATTTATTTAATTACTTCTTCGTAGCCTATATTTAATATCTACTTCAGCATTTCTGTGTTTTCAATGCGTTCTGTGAGCCACTACACAATCAAGACATAAAAGAAGAATATTTCAGAAATATTTCTAATAAATCTATTTTGCAATATTATTTAGTTGTACTGGCGTTTGTGGTTGCAATGGTAACTTCCTTTCTTCGCGCACATAGATAAATGCTTCTAATAATATGGCTGTCGTATAATACAAAGCCAAAAACAAATTACAGAATCGCACTTTACCGCATGGAATGTGTACGTGCGGAAAAGCCAGCTTTAAAGACGCCAGTTACGCACGCGCGTTGTCGTTAGTACCGACAGGCTCCCGCTCGTGAAAAATGTCACAGAACGAGCTTTGCAAGAATTTAGTATTGCAGGGAGAAGCTCAGTCAGCCGTCATTTCGCAAAGGCAGCAGCTTTGCAAGTAGCAACACATTCAGCCTCACGAAGTACAATGTCCGGAAGCCTTGAGTCTTACTTTTCTAAATGTGTTTCTCTCATTTTCCTCGTTCTTGAGTGCGTAATGCGGAGGTTGTGGGTTCGGTTCCCACCAGCGACATGTTACCTTTTCGCCCACATTATATATATATATATATATATATATATATATATATATATATATATATATATATATATATATATATATATATATATATATATATATATATATATATATATATGAGTGTCTGTGAGTGTGTATAGGGGGGATTGGAGACTTCAAAGAGGTGCGACAAAATGCTGACGCATTTCTCTCGCAGTTACCGCTAAATCGCCACTGAATTTTTTTCACCTCGTTTTCTTCCATTTTACGAACTAGTGAACGCTATAAGTGCAAACCTTGTTTTCATAATTTATAGAAATTTCATTTTCTGTTCAAGGAAATGCCATTCGAAAGGGTTCAAGGATTGTGTAGCATTTTATCGATTACCATACATACTTAAATAGAAAATCGGAATTGGGCTAGCAAGATACAAGTTTAAGAGCGGCAAACACGATAAATAAAATTCTGCAAATTACTTCATTTTACGTGAACGAGAGAAAATAGGCCACTGAAGAGCTGGCTGTCCCACAAACATAAAAGCTAAACTCAAGCTACTAATAAATATTAAGAATCAACAAAACGCGCGCATAAAGAAAGACCAATAAAGAACAGGAAGATCTAAGACAAATAGCCCGTAGTTCGCACGTAGCCTAGCATTCTCAGGTTAAATAGCCGCACCACATTATGGGAAGCTGTACCAACCCGCGGATTTGCGCTCACAGTGATATTCCGGCAGAATGACACATTTGCAACGCACGAACTATGGATGAGGCGCGCACGAGCACTTTAGGAAATCTGTATAAACGGATACCTAAACTTTGTCTCCGTAGATAGCTACACCCCGGCTTGTCCTTTCAGTTCGCCAAAGAATCGCGCCAATCGGTTGAGCGGCTGCCGAACCAAACTATATATACGTTCAATGTATTTAGGTGGGAAAGCCCCGCGCACAGCTTCCTGTTAAGCAGCCATCGAAAGTGTTCCAGCACGTGGGCGTCCGTGCACGTACCGAGAGATGATCTTGCCGATGAGCTTCTCCGCCTCCCTGGTCGGAGACATGTTCCTCAGCTTGGTCAGCTGGCTCCGGGTAGCCGCGGTTCCGTTGGCGCACTGGACGCTCTCCAGGGGCACTCGGGCCGGGCTGCGGCCAAGCGCGTTCGGCTTGGTCACGGTGGAGGAGATCTTCCCGGTGCGCACGTTGTACACGTTGTAACAGTCCGTAGAGACATCGCTCGCCGCCGGAGGCGGTTCGAACGTCTTCTTGACCATGGGGTTCGCCTTGGGATCTTTGGCTGCGTGTCCCTGCGGCGTCCTTGCGGTGTCCCTCGTTCCCGCTTTGCTGCCGTGAACGCCGTTCACCTTGCCGACGGCTGGCGCTGCCTTGGTGCATCCGTTCAGCCTGCGTTGACACTGGGGCGACGGCTCTCCGATCTTCCCGGCGACGGGCGAGCGAGTGCCGTTTGTTGCCCTATGGCACACGGGCGACGCCGCTCGGCCTTTTCCCGCTACGGGCGACGGAGTCTTTGGGGGCGGACGCGTGAAGAAGCCGTCCTCCGGACAATCTTCGGCCGAGGGCGGCTTCTCCGCGGAGGAAGGCCTGTCTTTGTGCTCCGGGTTCTCGTGGGTCGTGGGAAGGATGTGGAAGGTGACCCTCCTGAGCGTGGGCGAGGCGCTCTCTTCTGCCTGCCGCCTGGCCTCCTCCTTGGCCTTGCGCGGTGGAAGCGGCGGAGGCGAGAAGTCCTCCGTCGTCCTGGACGCAGTGACGCCGTCCGACAACTCGGGTTTCCGATGGCTTCGGAGACTGCGACTGCGACACAAACCTGCTGAGCTCGATGCCGCTGCGGTGTGGCCATTCTCGATGATGGAGTCACCGTTGCTAGGCGACGCGGCGCTTTGTGTCCGCCCGTTCCAAGGAAGGCCGTCGCGAACGTTGAAGTCCACGTGGATGGAGTTGCGAGATTCGGATTTGCGCCGGAAGCTCCCCGTTTCTGGCAGAGTTCGAAACGTTACTGTTAGCTTGGTGTTGTCCCTATCGTGAAAGGTTCCGTTAGGAGAGTCACGACCGTTGACCACACGGGCGACTTTGCTGTCTTCCGACTCCAAGCGACCATTCTGTGAACGGGCCGCAGGCTTAAAGCTACCTGACTTATTTTGGCTACTGAGTTGCCTTTCAGCAATGTCATTGGAGTGGTTCTTATGCTGACTTGGGGAACCAACCCGTAAAGCTGTTCCCGATGGTTTCTTTGCCTCGTCACCTACATCCTGCACACTTGCATCTTGCCACTGCAAAACACACGGCTTAGAAGAAGAATAGAAGAAAGCCCTGGAACATATAGGAGACGACAGTTGCCGCCGAAGGCTGCCGTCATTCGTAACAATACCGTCCTGAGGCCCACCATCGGCGCTGGAGCTTACGTAATTGTCAGAAGCATGGTTGCCCGTCCTCACCAGCGCTCTCGACACTTCCATCGGGCTGGAAAGATCGGCAAACTCTTTCGGCAGGCACGTTTGTACTGGTGGCGACCTGAGGTCGCCTGCAGAAGTCGTATGCTTACGGAGACCGTCGTCCCTGCCGAAGCTGTCAACGCGATCCAGATGGCCCGGTGAGTCGCCATCACAATCTACGTACGCCTGCTGGCTACCTGTCCTAAGCAGCGTTCTGGAGGATATCGTGTCGCTTTGGCACGTGACAGCCGCCACGCGAGGTTGTTCGGCTGGTGGCCTCGGCGTCGTTGACTGAAGGATGGGGTCGAGGGGAACGATGATAGGACGCCGGATAGGACGCCGGTCGAGATGGTTGTCCGGCGAGTCCGGTATGCTTGCCGAGGTAGTGCCGTTATTAGCGGCATTTCCGTTCATCATCAGCGCCCGTCGTCGTCGCTCGGGACTTAGGTACCGTCTCCTCGGCGGAGGACTGACGGGATACTCGCGCGATGACGTCACGGAGCCCGTAGAAGAGGAACGGGGCAGGCTTGGCGGGGGCCGTTTTGGCACCGGTGGTGGCGCAGTGTCGTCTGTTGCCGGTACGCCTGGCTCTTCCTGCAAAAGGCGCAAGGGCACAGTGAGAATTAGTGCTCACTCTTGCCGGCGCAGAAGCGGTCTGTTAGATTAGATCAGGGCTCTAACAATAATCTAAGATAGTCATGCGTTTGACGATAGCACGTGTGGGTTGGATTCATCATATTAAGAGATAAACGTGGACCCTGAATTTAAATAAGAAGCTAAACGAACTTCAGAACAATTTTGGCGTAACAAAAATCTTACGAGAAAATCGAATTCACAAAGCTAAAGCTGCTCTTAAGATCAGCAAGCGTGCGATGCCCGCCGCTGCAAAGACAAGCGCAATAGTCGAAAAGGGCGTATACAAGGTATTTCAGCGAACAATTTCAATTGTTGTAAAAAAAAAAAAAAACTTCGAATGGCAGTAAATTTAATCCGTGAGCCGGTCTACTCGAAGAGGCGGACATTACTTGCAAAAAAATTGAAATGCGTAATCAAATAAATAAAAGAATCACTAATTAACCTTATAATAAATACCTTGTGACACATATTACAAATTACAAATTCTAGTGGGTGAAACTGCAAGGCATATCCACTTGAAAATAATTGCGTGAATGACGTCATTTACGAGACATGCGCCGTCGAACTTGCGGTAAGAATGCACTGTCGTTCCGCTTACTTTCTTAACGAAACGTCGTTTTATGCATTGAAGCACAAAAGTAGCTGGAGCGTCAATGCATTTCTCCACAAAGTTCGAGAATTAATATGAAGAAACTGGTGATATGCTGAGAATTCGTTCCAACCAGATCCGCCTTGAGAGCTCCCCGGCTAGAACTAGTAAATTGTAATAGGTGCCATAAAGTGTTAATTAAGAGGAAGCTTTAGCTGAGGCCCAACTCCAACGCGTCCTATTCAAATAGATGTAAAACGCAAAAACGCTTTTCTGAGATGACCTCTGGACCGATTTTAATGACACTTGTTGCATTTGAGACAGACAGTTAAATCCTAGTGATTGTTGGAAGCAAAATTTCGATTTACGGCCTGAATTTGATTAAAAGAATTTTCAAAAATTGGAAAGTTCGAAAAAAGTAGACGCACGAAGTTTATATATTAACAGCTCTGCATCAAAAACAGATAACGCGGTTCTCTAAACAGAATCCGTTACATCATTCAAAGCGGGCGAATTCATTATGTCTATTTATATCTTACGTGAATTCGTTACGTTGTGTACAAGGGTTCTGCAAAAACTGTATTTCCATATTACTGCACATTTTAGATTTATACGTATCACACCAATTTTGTCCGCTTTAGATGTGCTATCAGATGCAATTTACGGAATCGTGATATCATTTTCCCTTGCTGAGTTCGTGAGTTGTACACTTGATAGTTTCGTTTTCTGAAAATTTTCGATTTTGCCAATTATTTTCTTGTTTTTTTTCTTTTAATGCAACAAGTTTTTCTTTTAAATGCGACAAACCTCGTCAAATTCAGTGCAGTGATTGCCGAGAAAAACGAATTCTCCTTTTACATGTATTTAGATAGGAGCACCCGAGCTAAAACTTCCTCTTAAAGGGCATCTCACCAGGCCCCATAGCAAGTTTTGGTTATACACTGGAAGCTGTCACGTGTCTTCTAGGGAGCGTTCTGCCGCGAACATTTTTCAAATCGGCTCATTAATAGCCGAGATAGAAAAATTTCACTGCCGCGAACCCACGATTTCAGCAGGCGGGCTCCACTGCCAAGCAAGACGCTCTCTCCACTTGCCCCGTCTAGCCTACGCTAGCGAAATTCCTTGCCTATGTTCTCCCATAGCGGACCTCGAGGATCGCGTGACGCATACGCCACAGGCCCCGCCTTCATTTCTTTTTTTGCCCCTCGCTTTTTTTTCGGCGCTATGCACTACCGCCGACGGCGTCGTGCGCGAGCGGTTGTCTCGTTCGCGCAGCGCACGATTTTGCGCGCAGTGCACAAGGAAACATTACCAGTTGTATAATTCAGCGCTACACGAATACCCAGGCAGAACAAGCGGATCGCAGAGGATGATCACGCGCTGCAACATGCTAGAAAATGGCATAGTTTCGGTACCTGCGCACGTGACCGCGCGACCATGGGAACAAGCAGACGAAGCCTAAGTACATCTCTCTTGCTTCGGTTCGTAGTGAAACAAATAACACGCAGACATTCAGTTTGTGTTTTTTATTATTTCTCTAAACTTCAATTCGTCAATTCAAGCAACAGATCGCACAGACAACAGATGTTGTCTTGAATAATTCTCGAAGTCACGTGTCACCACGAGCGACGTCACACTGCGGACACGACCATGTAGGCGCAGGGGCACGACTACGTCACCGTCCGGCTTGGAGCGCCGCGGACGCGAGAAGGAAAAACGGCGCTCAGTTTGAAATTTCAGATCTTTCCGCGGCGCGTAGCGACGTAATACTTTGCAAACACGATCGTTGGCGCCAATGTATGCTCTGCGCTTGTCAGCTCAATATGGCCAGACCTGGTGAGGGGCCCTTTAAGATAAAAACTTAATTAGTGAATTAGTTAATTAGAAATTAGTGTGCAACGCGATCACATACCACAAGGATGATCGTACTGGTGCCGGGCCCTTGCCTTGAGGTGCAACCAACTTTATTTTATGAAGCTTTTTTTTTTCATTTCCATGCTTAGTATCGAAATAAAGACATTTAGTCGTTTCGTAATACGGTGGTAGTGTTGGTGATGTACACAGGCGGGGTTAGCCTGGCAGATCTGGCCGGCAGTTGCTCCGGCAGAGCGTCTCTTTCTGCGCCACATGTGTCACCATGTATCTCGCAGAGGTGTGAGAAGAAAGCGTAACACTTAAAGGGACACTAAAGGTTACTATGAAGTCAAGTTAAAGTGATAAAGCAATGCTCTAGAGCGTCTAAGGCGTCTATAAACTCGCGAACAAAGCTTTAGCAACCGAGAAATTGAGGTAAATGCATGACACGATTTGAGACCCCCCAGCGACATCCCGGTACTAGCCCGATGACGAAGGCACTCCTCATCATAATTTATGTCACTAGTACTCAACTACTCGTATTAAAAAGATCGTTTCATTATGTTATAAGACGGAAGAAAATGCTACTTTTCTACTTCTGTACGAGTCTAAGAAAAAAAAAACATTTTGATGTTTCCCTTTAGCATGGCTGGTCGAAAGGTTTCGTTTTCGCTCGACTCTGCGCTGCGCGCGCTTTGGAGTTTCAGTTGTTTCGTTATCGCCTCGTGCTGCGCTGGTTCTGCTGGATCGCGAAACTTGCATTTGGAACAAGCAGCAAGAGTGCCACGTCCATGTGAGGTCGTGGGATGCGTGAACGGTCCGCGGAACTTGGCCAAGGGCAGTTGCAGCGGCGAATCCAACGTTACCTATCGCTGTGTGCCAACGAGTCAACCTCTCCGTTCGAAGTGGTTAAGTGCCGTACCTTTGCCACACTGCAGCGCGTTGGCAAAGAGCCGAAAAATCGCATAGTGTGCTCGCTGCGCTTTCGTCCAGAGGATTACGAGTTCAACGCCGACATACTGAAGTCGTGTGGAGTGCCTTTAAAAGCAATGCTTTCCCGTAGCGCCGTTCCGTCGGTCTTGCCTGCATTCTCCGAAGCGCAAGAACAACTGCAGGTCGAAGAATGGGCGGTGAGTGCGGCATTTGGTTTTCACGAAGGAAAAGCTACAAATGTGCGAATATGTACAGCCATGATATACAGTTGCCGTCGTAGTAGTACGCAACGACGCCGGCAGCGCGAGCCCTCAGCAGCAGGTCACGTTCATCAGTGCTTAAATCGCTGAAGTCGAGGCCAGCATTGCGAGCCCATGTGTCGTTGTCAGGGTCGTCCATTGCAAGGAGCGTCAAAGTTGGAGTCATAAAATAAAGAGCCAGATTATCGTCGCGCGCTTTCCCTTCCGCTAGCCACCCTAGTTCCGCTTTCGTGCTGCTGTCGGCTCTGTCTTGGTTCTGTTTCTGGCCGCGCGTTTGCGTTTTGCGCAGCAAAGCCGTAGCGCCGTCTGCGGGCGCCGTCTTACACACCGACGGCGCAACGTCACTATGAGACCATGACGTCACCATTCCTCGATCGGAGGGCGGGCGATTTGAACTGCGCTAGAGGTACGCGGACGCTTCAGAACGTATTTTCTCTTAAAATAAGTCTCTCCTTCGCATGAAACAAGCGTTTCGAGGTTTCTGGGATGGTATTTAAAGAGTTCAAGTTGACTCAATATTAACCTTTAGTGTCCCTTTAATTCAATGCAATTCCTTTGACGGCGGTGCGGTGAAAAGGCAAGCACGGTTGCGCTTGTGCGCGCTGCAGCAGACGCGCGGAAAAGGAAGCTGTCGAGTAGGAGTGAGCAGTGATTTCCAGTAAGAACATATCCTCAACTACGTATGCACGATATGTGCGTTCATGCTATCAGTTGACCACGCTTTCTTCATTTCTTGTCGGTTAATCCGAGCTTTGCTTGCTCCTCGCTCTCATACGACGCCTAAGCTAAATGCGCTTATCACAGCGTAATCCCCTTATCACAGCGTAAAGCTCATTGGCTAAGGAATTGCGTACGAACAGCGCAGCTTCGTGAATTCCGCCCCAGAGCTTATCAACGGAACTTTGCTGTTACGGCTGTGAAGAAGCACTAGCAAGGCGCCAACTCGAAATTCCATAATGAAATACATGTAAAACGCTCAAATGTTCTTATGGAACAACCGCTGGACCGACTTGAACGGAATTCGATGCTGAGTGGTCTCTGGAGTTTTGCTGCAGCATGCACATGCCTCATCTAGTTGCGAATATTTGCTCCAGTATGTTCTTGTCCTTAGGAAACCAGCTCCAGCCTCAAATAGCGAGGCACTTCCCTTCGTGCTATCGTACAGATTTTCCTATCCATTTTCTTTCTTCATATTCTTGTAATTCTGCACGGTCATTTTCGTTTCCATTCTTTGCATCCAATTCACTGCCTCTGTTTCTCTCACTTTCATTAGGATGACTCCTGGTTGTCTAATTACACTTTTGATTACCCTGTACTTGGTTGCCAACTTTCTTGACCTCTTCCTCCATTCTGTGTCCACGCTTTTTAGGTACATATACTCGTGCACTTTAGCCGCCCATTTATATTGATCCAGGTTCTCGAGTCTTTCTTCAAAACTAATATATGCTGTGCTAACGGTACCGCCCCCTAGCGACCGCGGCTATTCAGACAGACCTCAAACGGCAGCTGGAATAGGCTTTGTCTTTCAGTTTCCGCGTAACACATTTATGTTTTCTCGTATATTCGAATAGGAATCCGAAGCTACCATGTCTGCAGCGTGTGTGTAAGTCATACTTTACGCATACTTTCTGCAGCGTGACGGCTCTCCGAGTGGTGGGCCTATAGTGCGCCGCTGATGAACCGACTCTCTCTATTTTCTTACAACGGTGTCTTTTTTCTTCTTTCCTTTCTCTTTTTTTATTAATCCTTTCTTTCACTTTGGCCTCAGTAGGTTGGATTACTGCTCACCCGTTACGAAGAGTACGGCCACAAGTTCAGTTAAGTTTCATTTTTGCGACGCCGAAGTAGAGTCACCGTAGCAGAAGGCAAGCTCCGAGGGCTCGCGGTGCAGCGCTCATGGAACAAAAAACAACACCCTAGCAATGCGGTACAGTTACAGTATGTTGCAGTGTACTGCACGTGGTACCGTTAAAATGTCCTAGTGTGGGCTTTGCCGCCATGGTTGCCGCTCCCGCGACGACGACGACGACCACGGTGGTGGTGGTTTGCACCCTGTTTTAATCAGGGTTGCGACAAAAATAATAAAATAATGTGAGCCACTTACGCTTTACCATTAAGTGATCTAGCCATCTGCCTATCTCAGCTTTACATCGTAAAGTTACATATGCTTGTGACGATCTCGCAACCGTCAATTCCCTGCTTTTTTCCCACTAATACTCTGAACGTTTCTTGGCATTCATTATACAAGCTGAGTCGTATTCCGATTTTTGTTGTAGTAGAGACGTGCCCGGTATGTTTGGTCCAATATATTTGCTCCGGTGTGCCTTTGTCCTCAGGCAGTCAGCATGGGCCTCAAAGAGCTACCCTTTGTGACATCGCACAAATGTTCTCTCTTCGTTTCTCTATTGCGATATTTGTAAGTGCAAATATCCATAGACTTTTCTTTTTTCAGTCTCTTGGATACAATTTACCGTCTGCGTTTCTCTCAGTTTCTTTTTTGATGACTCCTAGTCACTCACTTTGCAGTGTGTCGGAAAAAAACGAAAACAAAAACGAAAAAATTCACTAACAATTACGGCACTCCTTAATGCGAAATTTGAGCGCAGCCCTATACATGTTTTCATTTCGCGATATATTGGCTGGCGCGTACAATCTGACTCGTCCGGTACGTTGTAAGTGAAATAAATGCCTCGCTAATCAGGAGATCACGACAGGCAGCGTCATGGGTAACGTGTGGGCGTGATTCACAGCAGTCGCCGCAGACAGACCTCCGTTCATACAGCGCGTTGTTTCTATATGTTCCTCTCCGATTTCCTAATCGCGCCTCATTACTCTCGCCATTTTTTGTATCCTCCGCTGCGCTTCGCGTTCGCTCTCACCTTTCGCTGTGCTCGTTCGCTCAATTACGCCGTAGGACAACACCAGGGGCGCAGCCGGGGGGGGGGGTCTTATGGGGCTTCAGCCCCCCCCCCCCCCATAGTTTTTTCTTGCTGTCATGCACCGTCGGCGAAAAGAACCCTGGCGCCGGAAATCATTCTGGATTTTGTCTAGAATGGGGGGGTCTGTTTTATGCTCGAAAAGACATTTCAGCATGAACATTGCGAACTCTGGCTGGATTTCGCGGCAGCTCCCGTGCACCTGGAGTCTCATAGCGCAAGAAGCGCCATCCTAGCACAAAGTTTCAAGGGCGTTTTGATAGCGAGCAGGCTCGTCGGGGCATCGTGCGGAGGCCGCGGAATCTACAGAGCGCATGGATTTCAATTGCGAAACTTTATGGGCATAAGATTCTTATAAATATTTGATACCAAAAGTGCATTGACTTTTCTAAAGTCGTACATCGCACCATACAACGAGACAAGCCAAATCAAGTCACTATCATACAAGTGGGAAAAGGACGCAGCGAGGTCCTTTGAGACGAAGCGTTGTGGCGGTTCATTTGCGCCGTCATGTAGCAGAAAAGAATATCGACATGTGTTTCACCTGCGCCAAAGCATCAATGTCAAGGCAGTAAAGCCAGCAAAGGTAACTACTTTCTTATTTATTTTTCTACTTTGACTTTTATTCGCGAGAACACATTCAGCCACTTCAATTTTCTTGTTCTCGGGCTACCAGAGCGAGCCAGAACGCATGCGTTTTTCTCGTGTTACCCCAGACCACTGCGCGGCACACTTCGGTGCACGTTCGTTTTTCTCGGGCCGATTGGATTTTGGCCTGCAAGAGTTTTGGACACTTGGATAGCAGACGAGAAAAATAAACAACGTTCGCTCGCCGCCATCACTGTGGGGACTCGATGGATTGCAACGCCTCCGCTTGAGAACATCACCTTCACTTTGATGTTATTGCAACCTCTCCGGAACGTCTTTTGTCACGCCGGTGTACGATACCGAGTAGTATGCGTATGGCTCTCTGTGGACCAAGAGTCTCTCGTTTTCTTCGATATTCCTTCGGTAATCGCATTAGGTGCCCAAAGTAGGCATTCGATTGTGGCCAACGTGCTTTCCTTCGCGTTTTTTTTTTCTCGCTTCGGTGCCCCCGCCCCACAGAAGAAAGAGACATTGTTGTGGCGCAGCGAATTGCTGCATGGTGAAAGTTCTATTCTGTTACTTCTTCTTTTCCGGAAAGTGATGGGCCACGGGACTCTGATACTCTTATTATATTACTGCGATAGCAATTACATGGACACTTCAGGCGCATTCCTGCCGTCACCGTCATGTTCCATGTAAACTCTGTGGGGATTTGGGGAATTCGACGCGCCATTGCGCGTGCGCATTTCACCTATGTTCTGCAATCCTTAAGCCAGGCGGTCTTCTCGTTCCGAGCCAGTTGTCAGCAGTGGCGCTCCACTCGCGATGGCTCGATGGCTCACGGTGAGGGCGGAGCTGGATGGATGTTATGAGCGTCCCCTTTGGAACGGGGCGGTGGGTTGCGCCACCAAACTCTTGCTATTATACGCCCAATGTCCTACCTAGGTTAAACAATAAAAAAGAGGAAAAAAACACTATAAACTACCCCACCCAAATTTTCTGATCCCCTATTTCGAACTGTGCTTTTGTACGTCTCCGTTTTTTGTCGTTTTCCTACTTTTCTTCAACCAATCCTCCATTTGCCTCTTACTAATGCCTGTTGCGGACATGTTCACTGTTTTCAATGAATACCCTAGTGACGCTAGTGACGTCACGAAGCGGCCCCTGGTGGCTACAGTCGTGACGGTAGCGTGCCCTCTTTCTCCTTGGGTCGGCGCCCGGGACGTACATGTTTCCTCTCGTCCGCCGACACCTTTGTGACTAAGACTGAGCTCACGCACGATGCCTTTGCCCGTGCGGGGAGCGCGTACCTCGAGTTGATCCTATCCCGACGCTAAGCCGAAGAACGGGCGCCTAGTGGTCGCGCGCGGTTGCACCACGCCGAGCCGCACTTATCGGAGGCCCAAGCCGAAAGAGATTGCCCGAGCTCTCGCGAGTAGGCCCATCGGTTATCGCGAGAGCAAGTAGCATAGCCAACGGGACTTTTCCTAGCGGCGTGTCCCAGCTTGAGCCTGCGCTCTCGCAGCGACGTGCTACAGGCGCCCCTGACTGTATTTTCCCTTGGTGCGGGACCCCTTTGGTTCCCCGCCGCGCCGGGACCGGGCGTTTGTGCAGTGTCGGGTGCAGCTGCATACAATAAACGGTATCAGTTAACTCAGGGCAATACTTTGTTCTTGCGTGCGTCGCTCGGTAGCCCCTTGTGGCCTGAGCTTGCGCGCAGCGGCGCTAGAGGCTGACGGCTGGCGCGACCCTGTGGCTCGCTAAGCTCGAACCCGCGGTGGTCGGTACTCCTGTGATGCCTAAGACACCACAGCTACAAGACCTGAAGTCGAAAGTGTGACGGCAGCCCGTCTGGCCGGAAAAATACACGTTCAATAAACGCGAAAAGACTGCGTGATTTCAAGGGCTGAACGACTACTACTACAAGCAAGAATATCGGAGTGCAATGCTAAGGTCTGTATGCTGGAAAATGATACCTTCTATGCCCGTCGCCGACTAGAGCTCCTGTGCCCTGCCGAATTCGCTTCAATTCAGCGACGCGCTAACTTTCAAGCAAGCGTGAGAACACGAAATACCGACGTCATGGACCATGCCAAGCTGGAAAGGCTGCGACCATCGTGAAACGGTATGTCCCCAAGTTTACCAAGAGAGGTTGTACGCAATCTTTCTTCCTATAAACCTGACAAAGGGGAATCCTGTTCTGAGCCTCGGTCTAATCTATAGCACAGGGCCCACACGAGATACGAAGTAGCTGATTTGTGCTGTTGAAAAGGCTCTAAGCCAACTCGACGCTACTAGACGTGACGAAGCTCGCACGTGTGTTATTAACGTGCCTTCTAGGCTTCAAAACAAGTCTCCAATTAAAAAAAAATAAATTATGTGGTTTGACGTGCCAAAACCACTTTCTCATTATGAGGCACACCGTAGTGGAGGACTCCGGAAATTTCGACCACCTGGGGTTCTTTAACGTGCACCTAAATCTAACTACACGGGTGTTTTCGCATTTCGCCCCCATCGAAATGCGGCCGCCGTGGCCGGGATTCGATCCCGCGAAACAAGTCTTCAAACTCTGCGCTGTCGATAGAGGAACATGAGGCTATCGACTGGCTTCGAAGAAATCCCGACATCGTCATTCTTCCGGCTGACAAAGGAAACGCAGCTGTTTTTCTTGATAGTGGTGACTACACCAAAAAAGTGCTGGCATTGGTTAGTGACGCCAATACCTACAGTCGCCTGACGCGTGATCAAACAGGAAAACTGCAAAGGAACTTCCAGAAGCCTCTAGCTGACGACTTCCATTTGGCCCCGCCCCAGCACAAGTCGCCCTAT
Organism: Dermacentor variabilis; assembly: GCF_050947875.1. Taxonomy (NCBI): domain Eukaryota; kingdom Metazoa; phylum Arthropoda; class Arachnida; order Ixodida; family Ixodidae; genus Dermacentor; species Dermacentor variabilis. The sequence continues at coordinate 13,804,510 of NC_134569.1, read as the reverse complement.
TACCAGCTACTTTGTATCAACGGATAAGCTCCGGCACTTCATGGCCTACCAAAGATGCACAACCAAGGTGTTCTTATGCGGTACATTGTCGAATACAGCCGCTCACCTCCTTTATAAGCTTTCCGGTTTTTTACACCGGATCATGTCGCCACTCATTGGAAAAAGCGGCACTCAAGTACGCAATTCTGGCGACATTATTGAACCGATACGGCATGTTGTTCCTGCTCATGATGATGTCATGGTCTCATTTCAAGTTAAGTCACTATTCAGAAGCGTTCCAGTAGAACTGGCTGTAAAGATTTGCACCGCTGCCCTCGAAGCTGACGGGTCGCTGCCTCGAAGGTCTCCGATTGACGTTTCAGACCTGTCCCGTCTCCTTAAGTTCTGTTTGTCGAATATATACTTCGCCTTACAACAAAACGTTTACCTGCAAACGTATGTTACGGCTATACCCAGGTAGCACACAAAGTCTTGAAAACGTCGTATTAAGGGATTCAACGTCTGAAACGGATTTTTGACCGAAATCGACGCATCAAAGACGTTCCAAACAAGATAGCTTAAAAACGAGGGGTGAATACGTTTTGATAACGTTGGAAGCCAGGCAGCTTAAAAACGAGGGGTGAATACGTTTTGAAAACGACTCAAGGCGCCACCGCCACGCCACGGCGCGTCAGCCTCTTTAGCAGCTTCTACAATATTCAACAACCCATCAACGCGATCCAACCTTGCGCAAGGTGGCGATACCGTCGTCAAATCATGTGACCAAGGTGGCCACGTGATGCGTGATGCCAGGCAGCCGGGCGAGCCGGGCATAGTCGCGTCGTCATGGCGTCGTCGCGTCACCGTACTCGCATTGCGCTGTGATGTGTTCGCGGCTGTTCTGAATGTGCTGCCGCTGCCCTTTGCTATGTAAGTGTTGCAGTGTTTTGCTGTCAAGAAAACGATATTCTGTGATCAGTTTGGGTTGTGCGATATGTTTCGATATGTTTGTGTAGTTTTAATTTGGAAATCAGTAGTGTTTTCAATTGTTATGTGACCAAGGCGGCCACGTTATTCGTGAAGCCGGGCATAGTTGCGTTATCGCACTTGCATGGCACTATGGTCTGTTTGCGACTGTTCTGAATGTGCTGCCGCTGCCCTTTGTCATGTAAGTGTTGCAGGGTTTTGCCGTCAAGAAAGCGACATTCTGTGATTAGTTTGGGTTGTGCGATCTGTTTGTGTAGTTTAATTTGGAAATCAGTAGTGTTTTCAATTAGAGGGCGCGGAGTGGAGGGCACTAATCAGCTCTTCAAGTTCATTGTCATGTTATGCGAGGCGCCTTTTCACTGACGCTGTAATTAAGGCGTTAAGACGAAAGTTAGCGGGACGAAATCGTGCCTGTGTGTCCCTAGCGTCGGGATCGGCCGCTATGCGTGATCCTAACAAGAAAGCATTTTGCAGAATGCGAAGAAAGGCGGCAAAATTTCTGTCTGTGTGCACCTTGCCGATCTCCGCAATAGAGCCGTCATCGTGGTATTTTAGTCTCCCGTTTAGCAAGAGTGTTGCAGACAAGGGAACTGGTTCAAACAGGCTTTTTTTTAATTATTCAGTACTAGTGCGGTATCCCAAAAGGTGAGGTCAAGTGCTCGCCCTATTTTCTTCCCTCGCGCTACAGCGCACTGACAGAATTTTTCGTGCACCATACCGTGCTTTTATCGTTTGCGCTTCAGGTTCTCGATTGTGTTTTCGCCCCCTTTACCCACGTGATGGGTATTTCATGGTCTTACCGGGTACCACATGTGTCCATATATTGTGTCCAATATATGAAACGGCCAAATTAGATTTTATTTGACGCCTCAAATGGTAGTAATGTATTGAGTCCCTTGTAGCTTTGTGCTTGTTATCAAGTTTACTATTTGGCGAATGGATACAGCATGTACGCTGCATAACTCGCTTGTGGATACTGCATACGTGAGTCGAGTATGCCCTTGGTATAAAATAACTTGTATGCTTTAGGTAGTACGATTGATTGCAGTTTGGGACATGTGTCGAAATGTACGCTGTGCGCCCTTCGCGCTTTACGGCGGCCTGCCGAGTTCGTGCGGGTGCCATGTGTGCGCATGGAGTTCGCGAAGCGCTCTGGCAGTTTATATATATATATATTTATTTATTTATTTAAAAATACCTTACAGGCCTCAAAGTGAGGCATTGAGTAAGGGGGGCAGTACATAGAAAATACATTGAATACAAGACATCTATAAACCGTATCTGTTTACAACCTACAACCAAAGTACAACTGAGATGAAAAAAGAATTATTTAGATCACGATTCACTAGGGAAAAGAAGAAACATAAAAAAACATAATATAATAACAAGGAATAAATCACACAGATTGTTGTCAGTGAAGTCGTGTAATTAAAAAAAAAACAGTTATGATGAAAAACAATAACAGAAAAGTTACGGACGCGACATTCCAACGAAACGGTAAACATAGCGACATAACAGTAAATAATGCGAAAATAAGCTGTAAATATAGTGCAAGTATAGAAAGCATTGTGCGACAAACGTAAAACTTCACTTTTCTTTAGTCATGTAATCAATCAAGGCATCAAGGCATCATATATATATATATATATATATATATATATATATATATATATATATATATATATATATATATATATATATATATATATATATATATATATATATATATATATATATGTATATATATATATATATACATGTGTTCTGTTCACGCGCTTCGCACAACAGGGCATGTCGCAGTTCTTTGTCCTTGTGCAACACATTTTCCTAGCGTACGTCTGTGCATTATTTGATACCGGTTTCACACGGGGCTCTTTTAGCGGCTATCCAGTCCGTTACAAATCGAATTTCTCGGTCGTGATTGGCTCCTCTGCGCAAGCTACGAGAGTGAGCCAGTCGCATCGATAATTTCGATCCGGATCGGGCTTGATCGCGATCGAGAGTGGTCGTGTGACACCGGTTTTACACATGGCTCTCACATAGGGAACACTTTAAGTTCAATGCTACTGAGTGAAGAGCAAGTGCATATATATGCCAGTGGTGGTATGTGGGCAAGTCTTTCTGGTGAAGCCAATACTTGTGCATTCAAAACATTTCAATTACCAGTGTAGTGCATCAATATGTCTACTTCGACTCAATGGAGCACCAGTGCAGATATCTGAGCATACCTGTCCAGGGCAGCAAGTGTGTCTACATTGAAACCACTATCAGCATGTGCGGCAGTTATATTTCCAGCAGCGGGACTGCACAATAATCAGTAGGGTGCTCGCAAGCTGTTTATCTATGAAGCTCTGCCTGGACTGTGTGCCAAATATTTTTGGACGAGAAAGTGGGGGTGAATTGGTAAACATCAGTGGAACTGTGCCTGGACTTTGTGGCAAATGTTTTTGGATGTGAAAGTGTGAGTGAACTGGCAAAGAATTTGCTCTGGGCTACATGTGCTAAACGTTTTTCTCATTCAGAGTGCTTTTCTTTACTTTAGGAGACTGGAGATGCGCGCAAAGTGTGACATGTCAGTGGGCTAATTAATGTATTTGCTGGTTTGCAAATTATTCGTTGCAACTTTGTTTTTGCCAGAGAGGTACAACTTTGCCTCTTGTAAAGGGCTTTTTAGATAAAACACTTAGTATTTATTACGACCATTGCTTCCTTTGTTACACAAATGCAGCTTCCAGTGCATTCCAGTTTATTTCCATGTTTATGTAAGTTTCTACTATGAGGCTTGCATATTCATTTCTCACGTTCTGGAGTGGCAAGATGCACCATTACTGTCTCATCGTTCGCTGTACTACAGTAGTGTTCACTTGTTACACTGAATCCCCCGTTTAAGTATTCTGTACTAATTTCACTTTATTGCTTTTTTGTTGTATGGTTATTTTTTCTCGCCATTACTTTCTCTGATATATCCTAAAGGCAATATTTCAAATTTGGCATTGTTCCCATTTTTTTTATTTCTGTCACAGGATTATTTTATGATGGTATGCGGTGGTATTTCTTTTTGTGCTCTTTTCAAGCTTCTAGGTGATTGGTAACATTGCTCGGAGGCATGCAGTTACCATCCGATTCAAGCTCTTGCATTTTTCAGTTTACTTCTTCCATTCGCTCCGATGTCACTTCTGCATAACTCTAGTCCATCTAATAGCACGTGCACTTTACTATGATAAATTAGAAACTTTAGTACACTCCAGGTTTTTCTGCTCATTTTTGTATGTGTACTTGGAATTTTGTTTATGTGCTAGTGAACGTTCACTTTCGAGTTCATTACGAATCCTTTCTGCGACTTTTGTCATTGTTGATGTACTTTTACTTCTATTTGCATTTCTCACACAGTTTGTTCGAACCTTGGATAAGCATTACATTTTAATAATGTGTTTTTGCTTTGTCACAATGTCCTCATTTCATGCACTCTTGGCATGAAGGGCTTGGTCTGGCCACCTGCCAAGACGTGGCCATTTGTTCTTTGCAGGATGTCATTCCCATTGTGGTTGTAAGCATCGTAGCTTACTGAAGGCGTTATTAAGGATTTATTATTCCTAACAGGCTCATTTTCGTGCGACTTGGTAGAGGATGCGCCGGCCATGCGGGGATCAGTGCTTGGCACTGCGCCATGGCTCTTACAGTCAACACCGACGCTTCTACTCATCTGGGGCGCGATTGGAGATCGTTGTTCGAAACGCCCGATCAGTTTCACCTCACGCGATTGGCCTAGGCCGTGCCAACGGGTGCGGCTGACGACGTCTGCACGGCATAGGCCAGTCGCGTGAGGCGAAACTAAACGCGTTTTGAACAACGATTTCTGATCGCGCCCATCACCCGCGAAAATTAGCTTCAGATGATCGTAAACCTTTCAAGACCGCTTCTAGACCAGCTTTTTGATAACGTCCTAAAAACGTTTAGAAATTGGTTACGAATAGTTTAGGCAAAGGGGTTACTTCTGTCTTTCCCAATCCTATCTTTAGACCAGCTTTTCGAATACGTCTTGCAGACCTGTTCTAGATCGTCTCAAGAAAGTAATTAAGCCGGACATTAGCAGAGATATACGACGTTTTCCCGCCGAAGGTCTCTCATTCGTGTCTTCTTTAACCCGTTTTTATCGTCTTGGATAAACGCTACGAAAACGTTACGTATCTCTTTTGTGCTACCTGGGTATGGGTGCATCTATATCAGTTTCTGCTGCGAATCTGGCCATGGAGGACGTCGGGCGTTGGCATCTTTTACCCCTTCTCCAAAGGTTTTCTTGGGGATATGTAGATGTTTGCTTCTGCATAATTCACAAGAACTCTATCGCTGGCTTCATTGCTCGCCTTAACAGCGTGGAACAGGCGATTCAGTTTACTGTCGAGCAAGAAGTATACGGTTGTCTACCATCGCTGCCTATAAGCGAGGCGTTGGGGCGGGGCAGAGCTGCGCCCTGAAACATTTTGTTCCGAAACATTGCCCACTACTACTTCCAATAGCTCTTTGCTTGGTTTCTTTCTTGATCTTCTGTTACATCAGCTGCCCGCGTTATGTGTGTAAAATAAAAGAAGACCTAATGTGGTAGCCTACAGTCGTTTGTCTATTCCCTGAACACAAAGCGCGAGCAATGAACACAGGAGGCCTCCCTGCCACTTCTTCCACTTCCACTTGTTCTGTGCATACCCAGCCTTACCACACGATTTGTATATATACTTGAAGCAGCTCCACAAAATTGGCATCTATGCATGATCTCGTGCTTGCGAATGTTTCATAGAATTCCCTGTTTACGTTGTCGTAAGCTTCCATACTAGCTAGGAATGCTATCCATAATGGTCTACTCTGAGCGACTGAAATCTCTACTGAGTTAGAACAAAGATGTTGACCTCTAAGCTTCGGCCTGCCTGAACCCATTGCATAGATCTTCCAATATACAAATTTTCTTCGCCCATCTTGACAGCTCTACTTTATGGCTTGCATTGTTATTCATATAGTGTATCACGGACGTTGCGTTGCTATAACTGTTACTGATCTGTACGAGCTCGTCTTATACTCAGAATAACTTTTCGCCTGTCACTGTTTTCTTTTTTTTTCGAGTTCTTGCGCTAAAAAGCATCGTGTTATACTTATCCTCTTTGCCTTTGTAGATAACGACTCACTTGTGCAAGCATCTTCGACTGTGTGTTGTTATCTGCGCACGTGAACACATTCACGGCTTTCCTCTCTCTCTTCTTTCTAATATCTCGTTCTTGTTGATGATGATGCCTGGGGCCACATCCCTTTGAATCGGGACATCAACGGGCAAGGCCAGATCGGATCGTCAAACTAGGCGTATAAAATCAAAGGAGTTAACAATTCGAACGTTGGAGCTGAAAAGTGAAAATTTTCAGTGTGGGAAAAAAGCAGTCAGAAGAAAAGCATGAAAAAAATTAATAACAGATAAATAAATAAATAGTATGTAAAAATACTGAAAGATATATATATAGCGGCTCGACAGCAACCGTAGTTCTCCACAAAGAAAGCAACAAAATCCCAATAAAAAAAGGCGTAAGCAGGGAGATATGATCTCTCCAATGCTATTCACAGCGTGTTTACAGGAGGTATTCAGAGACCTGGATTGGGAAGAATTGGGGATAAGAGTTAATGAAGAATACGTTAGTAACTTGCGATTCGCTGATGATATTGCCTTGCTTATTAACTCAGGGGACCAATTGCAATGCATGCTCAATGACCTGGAGAGGCAAAACAGAAGGGCGAGTCTAAATATTAATCTGCAGAAAATTAAAGTAATGTTTAACAGTCTCTGAAGAGAACAGCAGTTTATGATAGGTAGCGAGGCACTGGAAGTAGTAAGGGAATGCATCTGCTTAGGACAGGTAGGGACCGCGGATCCGGATCATGAGACTGAAATAATAAGAAGAATAAGATTGAGCTGGGGTGCGTTTGGCAGGCATTCTCAGATCATGAACAGCAGGTTGCCATTACCCCTCAAGAGAAAAGTGTATAATAGCTGTGTCTTACCAGTACTCACCTATGGGGCAGAAACCTGGAAGCTTACGAAAAGGGTTCTACTTAAATTGAGGACGACGCAACGAGCTATGAAAAGAAGAATGATGGATGTAACATTAAGGGGATAAGAAGATAGCAGATTGGGTGAGGGAACAAACCCGAGTTAGAGACATCTTAGTTGAAATCAAGAAAAAGAAATGGGCATGGGCAGGACATGTAATGAGGAGGGAAGATAACCGATGGTCATTAAGGGTTACGGACTGGATTCCAAGGGAAGGGAAGCGTAGCAAGGGGCGGCAGAAAGTTAGGTGGGCGGATGAGATTAGGAAGTTTGCAGGGACAATATGGCCACAATTAGTACATGACCGGGGTAGTTGGAGAAGTATGGGAGAGGCCTTTACCCTACAGTGGGCGTAACCAGGCTAATGATGATGATGAAATAAAAAGAAACTATGGTGAGGAGGGGGGACCATCAGTCTAACATGGTAATCGATTGGTATCGATTAGGTAATTTTTCATTGCCAAGCAAAGATTTCTGTGACTTAACCCTATAATGGAGGCTCCAAAACATAGGACCACAGGCACTGATAAATTTAGGCTAATATTGCGAAGCGGGATTTCCATAGGGGCGTCGACCCTGTGCAGATGGGGAAGAAGACCGTGAAGACGGCCGACCACATCTGCCACCGCTAATTTCTAACCAATTAGAGCAAATAAAGCTTTTCCTCCTCCTCCTCCAGTAATAATTTTCTTATAACAGAAAAACGCCAGCAAGGCAACAAGAAATGGTCTATTGTGTCCGCATCGCCACAAAATGAGCATAATAGTGAGTGGACCAGGCCAGACTTGTGTAAAGAGAAGTTCGACGTAGATATACGGGAGCGCAGCCTCGTGATGGACACTTCAATCTTTGTGTTTCGCAAGAATTTCTGTGCCATGGGCATAGAAGATGTCAGTAATCCATGGAATTGGTAATAGCGGAGCCTGATACTGCCTGCATAATGACACTCCTGCGAAAGTCGCGGGACAATACGGGAGAATCGGGCCGCTTATGGACGCCTTGGCTAGAGAATCTGCAACTTCATTTATAATTAGACATTCATGGCCAGGCACCCAAATCAAACGCACGCTTCCTAAGTACGCAGGTACCAATGAATGAAACGTCCTCATTACGACAGAATCATGAGAAGAGCAAAAGGATAACGGATCAGTGATTATCACGGCTGACGTAATTGATGGTCATAAATTGCGTAATCCCAGCAGCACTGATGAATTTGGCTAAAAAGATCGGTATGAAATCTGGCAGCCGAAGAGAGAATGTCCAATCAAGAATCGGGGAAATTATTCCTACACCTGACTTTTCTTCACATTGCGAAGCATCTGACACAATTAGGATGTTTGTTTGGAGGTTCTGCAGATGATATTGTAATATACCTTCTAGAATACGATGTGGACGTAATTTCGCATTATTAGGAAAAATGTCATCGAATTGAATATCCTTGGTAACAGCTCTGTCGGGAATCGGAAGTATATCGCATATACGCACTTCCAACAAGTCAAGTAACTCTTGCACAAATGTAAATTTGCGGAGTGTGTAATTGCAGCCAGATGACACCGAAAGACAGCGCAGGCTGTGAAATAAATATTTTTTGAGAATGTCGTAGCGGTGATGCATAAATTCTCAAGAACGCTTAGACTGTCAAAAGCCAGAACCTGCACGAAAGAGGAAGAACACGGGATTCCAGATAAAGAGCAGAATTTGCAACAAATTTAGGAAGACCTCAACACAAACGTAATGCTTCTCTTTCTAAGAGGATTAGAGGACGGGACATAGGCTGGAACTCCAGAGAAGAGCACGCAACCAAATTCTAATACAGGGCGTGCGTGCGTACGATATATCATTAAGAGTGTATCTCTTCTCAATCCTTTTCGACGATTGCTCAGCCTGCGCAATATGCCAATTGCACGGGTACCTCTTCCAGTCACATGATCTGTATGTGGGCGCCAGTTGAGAGAAGCGTTATTAATCATTCCGAGGTCTTTAACAGATTCCACCTGTGGTATGTCTTGAAATTGGTAAGACAATGAAATGTGCACTATGTCACGTACCGGAAAAACGAGAACAGCACATTTGCTGGCATTGAGTATAAAGTGATTAACATGTAGCTACCTCTCCAGAGCGCGAAGGTAACTTAATGGAAAAAGAGAGCGCTACGAAGACAAGGACGAAAGAACAACATGTACGACAGACAAGGCGCTACTTCCAACTAAATGTTTTTTGAAGAAACAGAACTTTAAATAGATGCAACCAAGGACGGCCCATCGTGACATCACGACCTCCCTATCTCTTCAGAAAAGCTATCTCCTTTTCGGTAAGCGTCACTGAAGGGCAACTAATGCACGTGCCCTCGGCCTTTGCAATGTAAAAAGCTTCCAATATCTCCCGTTCTAGTCTATCTCTGGACCATGCCAGAAACCTGGTGTCGCGAAGATACGGACGGCAATTGTGACGTTTACAGTGTTCTGCCAGATGGCCCCCCGCATTGTTACTTACGGCCCAATTGTGCTCACGCGCCCTTTCATTAAAACACCGTCCGGTTTGACCGATATAAACCTGTTGGCAACTTAGGGGTATCTCGTATACGACATTACTTTTGCAAGCAGTGTACTGCGCTGCATGTTTCTTAGAGCATGGTTCGCGTTTTGCTTTTGTCATCATAGGGCATATCTTGGCCAGCTTACATGGTGCACTGAACAGAAGATTGATACTGTGCCTTTGTGCCACCTTCTTGAGGTTGTGGGATACCCTGTGCCAATAAGGAATCACATGTAATATCTTCCTATCAAATGGCTTTTTTGTGTTAGTGCCCTCTCTTGCCTGTTTGATCTTTTGAAGAAGCTTGTCGCAAACGCTAGAAATCAATAGTGAAGGGTAACCGGCTAGACGTAGCCTTGAAACTTGGTTTTGAAACTGATTTCTATTTTGTGGCTGCAAGATTTGTTTAGCGCTTCTTTTAGACAAGTCATTGCAACTCCTCGTTTTACTAGCTTGGAGTGCGCAGTGTCGTATGAGATTAGCTGCTTGTTCAACCTCGGCTGGTATTCGAAACATACATGCGTGTTCATCAGAGTGAGATTGAGGTCCAGAAAGCGAATGCTGTTATTACAAGGCCTTTCGCACGTGAAGTTTAGAGCCTCCGAGGCATTTCTAAATGTGTTAATTATCGATTCTACAGTGTCATCTAGCCTAGAACCTGGAACGTCGTTAAGAACCACGAGGTAGTCATCGACATACCTCATTATAGAAGGAGCACATGACTGATTCAGAATGATGTTTACACACTTGTCAAAGGCGCTGAGAACACTGTAAACGTCACAAACGTCAAAGGGCAGAACACTGTAAACGTCACAATTGCCGTCCGTATCTTCGCGACACCCAGTTTCTGGCATGGTCTAGAGATAGACTAGAACGGGAGATATTGGAAGCTTTTTACATTGCAAAGGCCGAGGGCACGTGCATTAGTTGCCCTTCAGTGACGCTTGCCCTTCAGTGACGATAGGGAGGTCGTGATGTCACGATGGGCCGTCCTTGGTTGCATCTATTTAAAGTTCTGTTTCTTCAAAAAACATTTCGTTGGAAGTAGCGCCTTGTCTGTCGTACATGTTGTTCTTTCGTCCTTGTCTTCGTAGCGCTCTCTTTTTTCATTAAGTATGCTCAACCAACTCGCCCACATCAAGCTTCTGCCGCGAAGGTAAGTTTGCAGTCGTTGGTATAGCGTGTGGATATCGTTTGCAGATGCGAAAAACGCGATATCGTCTGCATAAACATAATTGGTTCCTTCTAGATGACAGGGAAGTGTGCTCGTGGGAATATTAAAAAGCACCGGGGAAAGGACTGAGCCTTGCGGTGCGCATCTCGTTTGTTTACACCTAGAAGAAGAAAAGCCACTTTTGTAGCAATAGAATTCTTTTTCACCTAAAAATGAGTGAATCCACGCTACTATATACCCAGGAACAGCACAGGATGTTAACCAATTTATCAATACAGTGTGCTCCACAGTATCGCTTGGTTTAGCGATATCAAGCGTCACTAAGACAGCGCATTCCTTATGACGTCAAGCGAGTTGTATTCGGCTTTCTAAGTTGACGTGGGCAAGCCAGATGTAGCAGACGGTGCTGAAACTAATTTGACAGGGACTAACAATGTAATTATCATTAATAAATTTAATGATACGAAGGTGAAGAAGCCTCTCAATTAATTTTACTGCGTTTGATGTAAGTGCAATGGGCGTAACGTTCTCCAGTATATACCCTCCCCCTTGTCTCTTGAGCATCATTATTACTTTGGCAAGCTTCATTTAAACGGAATACAAGCATTTTAATTGACCAATTTACCATGTCTAAAAGAACGTTAGGCGATTCGTGTAACAATATTTTTAACATTGCATTTGTGACTCCGTCAGAGCCAAGGGCTGTATTCGGGAAGCATAGTGCAGTATCATATAGCTCAAATATAGGGAAATTGGAGTGAAGACATCAGAAGTATCTAATGGAAAATGCATAGCCGGAAGCCGGGCTGTAGATAGCTTTTCTAAGCCTTTCGCAATCTTTTCTAAGGAGGCGCTCAATTCTTGCGCGGTCAGAACAATCTGGTCTAATGCTAAGGGCGTTGGTAGCACCTTCCTAGCACGAAAAAATGCGAATAGAGCACGCTCATTTTTTGAGTTTGATAGATAAACTTAACGCCTAATATCATATTCATCTCTGGGTCGATTAACAGTACGCTTAAATACACTAGCGTGAAACTGATAATTCTTCCAATTTGTCGGGCACTGAGTATGCAGAATCATTTTCCAAGCGGCTTTTCTTTTTATATAGTCCCACGTACACTCATCATTCCACCAGCGATAAGCGCGCGCTGCCTTTATCCAAAGGAATAATAAATTCAGCTTGCTTCCGGGAACCTTTTAGAATTGAGCAATTGGTTGAAGCGATTTTGGTATTGGGAAGTTTCGAAACGGCTGAACGCAAGGAAGTCTTAAATTTCGTATGGTTCACAAATGTACATGCCTGGTATTCTAAAGATGTTATTGGACATATGATTTCGAATGACACAGGAAGATGATCACTGTTGGTTGCTGAGTCAACCGCTAACCACGACGAAACACTTATGCCAACGCTACAAAATGTTACATCTAACGCCGAACGAAAGTGTCCACTCGCAAATGTTACTTGTCCTGCGTTCTGACATGAAAGGTGACTATCAATAGTCCACTCCCATAGTCCCTTACCACACAGATCTGTTTTTAGCCCCCACGACATGTGATGCGAATTAAAATCCCCGGAAAACAAAATTTCTTTTTTACAAGCAGCCACAGCCCTATCAAACTGACGCGTACTTTGCACACCGGTGGGGAAATAAACATTTATAATTGAAAATGGATGATACCCTGGAGTACTTAAATCTATTGCCAAAATTTCGCATTCAGAGTCCATGATTTGAAAAAAAAAAACTTTGCCGTGTGACGAATGTTACTGGAAAAAAGTATCAGTAATCCTCCACCTCACGAGTATTGATCTAATCGGAAAGACCGAAAACCTTTCAAATGAAAAGTTTTCTGTGGTAAAAGCCAAGTATCTTGAAGAACTATGACATGTGGATAAAGTTGATTAGATAGGCAAGATAAATCTGTTAAAGCTGAGAGTGTAGAGCGAAAGTTCCACTGCAGTACTTTCAACTGTCCAATGGTGTTGATCGCACAGCAGCGGCAACTGCCGCATTTAGAATACTTTTTTTAATCATGGGAGGTGGTTGACTCTTTTTTTATTTTGGTTTCATAATCGTAGAAATTGGTGATCCCATGCGTTTGGGAGCTCGAGTGACGAGTTCCATATCTGTGACACTAACGGTGTCTGGATGAGAGGGATCATCCTCGCCTGGTTTGACTAGCGGAGTAGTTTCTGTCGACTGATCCACAAATGTAGGAGGCGTCTCTACCTCGTTGCTAGGCATTCGAGGTGTGGTATTAGATAATGAGGACTGCATCGATATCTTAGTGGCCTGCATTATTTGTATCAATTGAATGGAAATTGTTTGCGCTAAGCAATCTGATAGGCTGTATATCAATTTATACATAGCTTTAACCATTGCTTTTTCCACAGCAGAGTCAATTGCTTCCGATAGTTTAAGATCCATGCTTGCAGTGTTGCGCGCTGTAACCCCAAAGTATCCGAAGGCCCTGTTTTTAATAACTGCAATTTCGGGAGCAGCGACGGCGGTCGATTATTTCATGAATTTCTTGAGCGTGATCTGAGTAGTTCGAATAGTCTGCTGGGTGTCTTCCCCCAATTTGAGATTGTGTAGAGGATTCACTTGAAGGATGAGCATCTCCGCAGGTTCGGCAAAGCAAGCTCGACTTACATCTTCCTGCGCTGTGCCCGGATCTCCAACAATTCTGACATTGGATTGGACGTGACGCAAGTGGTTCTACACAAAACACAAGAGGTCACAATCTTATTTCTGGCGGACACGATGTGCCCACAAACGTTGCAATTAATGATTCACTCGGAATCTTCTCGTTATTTGCAAGCCGATTGCAACGGTAAATAGCAATGACGCCTGCTGCGGAGAGCTTGTCCAGGGTTTCAGTTGGACTTAAGCGGGAGTCTACGCCCCGTATAAGAACCTTGGTGCATGCAAAGTGAGGCAGGATAAAAGTACTCACTGGGTTGGAAGCGAATGAAATGCATTTGAATTTTGAAGTGAATGAAGTGCAACACAGGTCTGATCGGGTGAGCGACACACTATACTTCCCCGTCCGAACACTCGCACGTCAGTGACAGTCTGGAAGTGCTTGGCATGGTCTTAAGTTCCTTCAGGACCGCTTGTGGGTTGGTAAGCCTGATGGAACCTCCATTGATAGGCACAAGCGCAACAGGAATGGTGATGACGCCACTGCGAAAAAATAAATCTACGGGCAATTCTTTAGCTGTCAGGGATGCTGGCCAGGCGGATCGCGCCTAGCCAGGAGAATTGGTCGACATCAGCCCAAGAAAGCTGACGCAAGGAATCGTAATAAAGCAGGGACTAAAGCAAGGCTAGTGAGACACCTGAAACCACCCGATCCTCAGCCAAAATAGCACTGCAGATTAACGAAGTTTCAAGAGGCACCGAACAGCTGTCGGTCCACCGCGTCGGTGTGCGTTAGCGCGCCCAATTGAAACTGCTTTTCTGATTAACATCCCTGTTTTATTTTATTTCTCTTTAAGTTTATAGCAGTGACAAACATCCGCTGTCCTAACTAAGTGTCGCATATAATTACAATATAACCGCGGACTTTACGCGAATGTCGATCTATGTTGTTGACGGCAATGATCATTTCCGTTTTCTTTTTTGCAATATAGCTACTTATTTAAGCTTAAATACTTATTTCTTCATTTCACCTATGTTGTGGGTAAGATATCAATGCAAAAGTTGTGGAGGGTGTCTAAAAATGACCGATGACGGTGTTTAAGGAAACCTAGGTCATGTGTGGCGCTTTCTTTCGGTAAAAAAGGACGCCTGTCAAAAAGAAAAGCAAAAGGAACTCCCACGTGACAACACGCCCGCGCACCAGCAGCAGCACCGGTCTCGTCAGCATGCCTCGTCTGGAGCACGCCAGGTGCGAGCGCCTGCGTACTCCGGTCCGCAGAGTTTCACGTGAGCTCTGGCGCTACGATCGTTCATCTGCCATGAGTGCATGCATGGTAATGATGGTTAGCACATGGAATTGTCTAATTCTGCGGATTTCAAGTTTTCTTGTTACGTTATTTATAACGCTTTATTTTTCTAGATTTCCAAGCGCGCATTATTTTCCAAACATATCAATGCAAATATAGAGTCTGCGCAATGCGTAATCATTGTGAATCGATGCTCTAATAACAATATGGACTCTCGAAAATGATCGTATTGCAAAGTCACAGAGTCGCTTCAAGTCAGAAGGACGCAAGTTAGGCAAATCCATGTACTGCCGCGTACTGCCGTGGCAAATCATTACCGCGCTGGCATGCACGGCATCTACCGTGCAGACACTATAGAGCCCGCGTTTCCTCCACGTAACTTTGCTCGGAAACTGTAGTACGCCGGAAACTCTAGTACGGAAACTCTAGTACGGAAACTCTAGTACGGAAAATCTAGTGCGCCGAGACGCCACGGCTGTGCACTCTACGCGCGTTGTAGGCCAGGCCGTCGCGCCTGACAAGGTCGGAAGCGGACGGCGCGAACGTGCTTCGAGGGTGCGTACAAGTGCCATCGCAAACACGCTTACGACCAACATGCCCTCAACATAAGTGATTGCTGTTCCCGTAAAGTCCTTCGTTATCTTTCATTCTTGATGACAGTTCGGGCAGCTAGTATATTGCCGACGCTGCTGTAGTTTGTCTAACACGACCCGTATCTGGTTTGGCTATCCAGTACATTAGATTACTCCTGCTTTGTCGCCACCCGATTAGAATTCTCATTGCTTGACTTAGACCGCCGTGGTGGCGAAGTGGCTTTGACGTAGCGTCCAAGACCGAGCGGGGCGCGGGATAAAATCCCGGACGCTCATTGGGGGCGAAATACAAGGACGTCCGTGTATACCGTGCATTGGGTGAACGAGTTCCCGGTGGCCAAAACTAATTCGGACTCCCCCACTGTGGCGTGCCCCATAATCAAATCGCAATTTTGCCAAGTAATAGCCAAAAACCTAATTTTTATTTTGTTTTAATGACTTGCTCGATGCGGCTTGTCAGCTGCGTCTTGCTCCTTGAGCTTGATCAGCTCCGTTGGGATTTCACCGCGTCTACTTCTTCCGTAATTATCAGGGACACTTTCTTCGAATTTTTCTCCGTTGAAGTTTTATACTGTAACTTTTGCACTCTGCGGCTCCTCCGGCTGTTGGATATGCCTGAGCTGAGACTACTGTTCCTGTTTTGCCGAATTTATCGCCAATAAACCCTTCTTACATGCAGCAACGCAGACCTTCATACAGTATGACGGTTCGCGCATTTTTAGCTGGTGCTTTTCGGCGCGTCTTTATAGCTCGTCTGCGAATGTCACGCACTCAACGTTCACCTACGCGTTTTTTTTTTCTTGCATTAGTTTACTCGCCGCGCTTTTCTTTTTGAGGTACTCGTTCCATCCGGGCAGCACTGCTTCTTCGTGCGATCTCATTAGGTGATACCTATATGTGCGTTTACGTGCTTGTTTAATATCCTTGTTCCTACACCTTCGTCGTTTCTTCTTTCCGCGTCAACGGTTTGTGAGCCGTGCTCGTCTAATCTCCCGTAGCGTGCTGTCCGTCTCGTAATCGCGGCTCGGCTCATCAAGCACTTGGCTGATCACTGTGTGAACTGCGTCTGCTTGCTGTTGAACATTGCAGCTATAGGCTGTTTCGGCGCCAGTGCTGCTCGAGAAGTTATGGAAGCGCACCATATCTTCAAAAACTCAGATGATTGTACGAGTTTCTCTTCAGTGGTAATGTGCGCTACAGGAGATAGATCTCTTGGAAGGCAGGTGAAAAGCGCTGCTGTGTGCGCTTTTTTCAGTCTTTGTAATGTTTTCTGTGCCTGCTTGACTATTGGGTGAGCGGTTATCGAATCTATTTATTTGCGTCGTTTTAATAAAGTATTTCAGTTACGAGAACCACCGTTGTCCGTCCTCATTTCTTATTATCTGCTTGGCGGCTGAGAAACCACTATGAGTCGATATCAATTAGCCCAACTTTCTGTTCTTAATAGTTATCTTACGGCGCACTAATATTCATCAGAAATAAGTCCCTGCCAGATTCACTTGGACTCAGACTCACGTATTTTCACTCGTACTCACAGAATGATTGGCTCTGACTCCTTGAGACTCATGGAATCACGGACTCGCTATAGGACTCGGATATTCAGGCTCACTCGATGTATCTTCGCGGGGACTCAAAATCACCAGCTCACGGTAAGCATATTCGCACAATTAGGAGTATTCCCACCGCAAGGCTCTTACGCTAGAACTGTTCACAAGAGCAAATGCCAGCCCATCCTGACGCCGGACATAGCCAATGGCAAGGAGCACTCACGAACGAACAGCTTTGTGAATTCGGCCCCAGGTGTAATGGCCTCACAATCAGCAAGTTTCTGGCTGCAGGTGAAATAAATGCGTGCGCACGAGTGTGTAGTGAGCTGTGACGCCCTGTCATACATTGCTTCAAGATGTTTTCCAAGTGGCGAACTCAGTGGCCTTTGCGCAACAAATTCTTTACTTATTTTACTGAATAACTTCAACCTCGTACACGTAAAATTTGATTTATGGCCCTTGATTTACTCAGGCTTACTTGTGCCAGTGGACATTCTTTTTTCCTGACATCCCTTCTGCTGAGGCTTAATACTGCCATCGGTAAATCTAGCAAATAATTCTAACCTGACATACCCACCTGCTTACAAGATTCGCTATTCAGTGCGGAGTTTCTCATTTTATACAACCGTCTTAATGGCACACGTGTAATTGGCAAGCTGTGTTAAATTTCTGTCTTAAATTTAAGTATACACACTGCGTCGCTGGGATTGCTGGTAAGCCATATTATTCGGGAACCTACGGATTTTACGGGCCGAAATAACGGCTGGCTTGAGAACTTTATTGGGTTATATCGAACGGTTTAACTGCCAAATGAAAGTCCCGCAACGAAAACCTTTGTTTATGAGAGCATCATGCCGGGCAAGTTAGTAAACGATTACTCAAATAATATTGCGCCAGAAAAAACGACACGGACGCAAGAGAAGAAGACGCTTGGTGCGTCTTCTTCTCTTGCGTCCGCGTCGTTTTTTGTTGCGCAATATTGCTTGAGTAATGAAAATCTGTCATTTCCTTCTGTATGAATGCTTCAAAAGAGTTGACCTTTAATCAAATATAAGGCGTTCAAGCGTAACGCGGGAACCACGAGAAATGTCCTGCTTTCCTTGCGCAGAGCACGTTGCTATACTAAAGGGCCCATACTTGGCCTGCAGTGTACGACCCTCGATCGTTGCCTGTGTCCGAGTGGTTGTGCTTCTCGAGCGGCTTGTATCGCACCTGGCTTACTTTCCTACAAGATCTGGCTTCCCAATTGCGTAAGGGACGAGATTTCTTTTTTTTTTCATTTTGTTTCTATATTTTTGCCTTATTTTGTAATTACTGCGACCTGCGCTTTTCTTCTTTTTCTTTTTGTCCATACTTGCGCGCTCTATTCTTTCTCGTTGCTTTACTTTAGTCTTCGTAGCCTGTCATGCTGCTGTTTCTTTCTTTCAGCTGTTTCTTTGCTTCCTTTCTTCGTCAACTTCCTTTTATATCCCCTCAATTCCTAATGAATAGGCAGGCTTTGTGCCCCTCTCGGTGGCAGTTGCCAGCCTGCGTCTTCCTCATTTCCCTCTCTGTGCATTGTACGTGCGTTTTCGTATCAGTAATAATATTAATAATAATTTTATTCTATGGCTATAAACGTTCGGCCAGCTTTTCTTCCTTTCATAATTTCACTTCGTTCTTGAGTCGGGCTGACTGACAGAGCTCCTCGCCAAGTAATACTAAAAAGTCAAGAAAGAAAGCGGGGAAACAAAGAAGAGCAAGAGGAAGAAGGAGACACATTAATCACAGGAGCAACGCACACAATTCACGTTGTTCGCGCAGCGAGTGGATTACCGCGATGGACTCCACGTTTGATGGCATAGTCCAAGCGCGTCTCGCGGAGTGAAGCAACCGCACGCGCGGACAATTTGCCTCGATCGTTCTGACATGCCGTTTGTTCGACGCAGGCCAACGTATATGCAACGGTTCGCGGTCGCCATCGCCGGGCCACTAACCTTAACGACGTCGTTCACGATGACCAGGTTGACGGAGAAGCGTTCGTGCGGCGGCGGCGGTGGCGGCACGTCGGGTCTCTCGTCCGAGGCAGCAGGCCGGTCGTCCGGTCCGCTGAGGCAGGGAGACGGAGGAACGGCAATGACACACGCGCTCGGGCACGGCCGAAACTGAGCACGAACGCACACAGTTCACCGAGAAGCATGCGTACTACCCGCGCGCGCTTGTCCCATCCTTATCGCTTGCTTTCGCTTTCGTGACCTTCGGTGGTGGTTGACCCTGTCTGCTGCCTAGAGGAAGATGGAGCGCACAACGTCACTTCAGTGCAACACCGCTGGCTCCTGCCATCGGCCGCCTTTTCCGTCCCTTTGCGTTGCGCGCCCAGCTTCGCATCTCCCTGTCAATCTCAAGAAGTATGTCAGGCATACAATCGCTCATTATTTGTTTCATGTCTAGTCCGGTCTGTTACACTTATCATTTTCCGCTCCATCGCTCGTTGCGTGAATTTTCTACGTTATCACCAGCCTGGTTACGCCCACTGCAGGGCAAAGGCCTCTCTCATACTTCTCCAACAACCCCGGTCATGTGCTAATTGTGGCCATGTCGTCCCTGCAAACTTCTTAATCTCATCCGCCCACCTACGTTATCTCTAAACGTTATCTAAACGTTCTACGTTATCCTCTAAACCTAATCAACCTAAGTTGGTACTGGTACAGGCGCTGATTGCACATATTCATTTCCAAGCACAGCATGAGGTACCGTTTTCATGCAAGACTCGAGAATGTGTCTTGCGTGCGCTCGCTGTAGCGTTCGGCCCCGGGTGTGATTCCATCGGCGGGCGTTGTGCCCGCTGGCTCGGCCGTTCGTCGCACACTCGAAAGTGGTGCCCGGGCCGAAAGAGAATATTGCCACCCAGAGTGCACGCGTGGCACGCACAGCAAGGGAGTTTCGCGTTTTTCGCGGCTTCAAGTTTGTCGCGGGCAGCTGTTTTCTGAAGGAAGTTGTTTAGTGACGAAGTTGGTTTATGCTTTGGGAATAAATCGCGCTCCATTACAGAGTGAACTCCACATCACGGTATCGATGTCTTGGTCATGGTTATTTTGATAATCATATTTCAATTATTATTATTATTATTATTATTATTATTATTATTATTATTATTATTATTATTATTATTATTATTATTGTTATTATTATTATTAATTTCTTTCCGTAAAACATAAGCACGTGGAATATAGCCCAAGGTGATCTCTACCTCAATCTCTCCGCCGCAACAAAGTTACAAGAGAAAAGAACGGAAGGCATCCACCACACGAACACAAAGTACAAAATACGGGACAGCATCGTCGTTACACTCCACACCGGTTGTGCGAGAAGCCCTCGTTGCCGTGCGGCAGCCCCGCTCAAAGCACGATGCCTCCCCGCTCACCCCTTGGCGACGGTGGCGTCCTCCTCGGCAGTAGCGGGCATCACCGCGGCGTTCTCCGCGGCATTGCCGTTGTACTCGGCGATCACTTGGTCTAAGAAATCCAGGGACGCCCGGACATCGTCGGAGCTGCACGAACACGGCAATGAGTAACAGTGGTGAAGTAACAAGAAAGAAATATAAAACAAAAGAGCCGCAAAGGAAATACACGCATATCTTATACAATTTCGGCATTCACTTGTTTTTTGTTACTTCGGTAACCTAATCTATATACTCGTATCGTTGTACACTTCGTTACGGTATAGTTATCTGTTTACATGTCACGGTGCAGTGAATGTGAAAAAGCGGAAACACGGACAAAATGGTTAAATAATCCAACTTTTTTAGGGAGCGAACCTTGGCTCAAAAACCAACGAAAATGAGGACAAAACAAAACATTCATCGCATTTCTCCGACATTAGCCCAGCGATCGAACACGCAGGAAGAAAGACACAAGATAGGGACAAAAATTATTATCGGCTATTGTCAAACACCCCGTAAACGAGGCGCCCACGACGGGCAAAATTCCAAAGCCGACTTATCAAATTCCAAAAATAACCCCACGAAAGCACGGACAATTAATAAGAGCCTTCTGGTGCGCCAGCGAACGCCGGTTGTGGTCAAAAGATCGAGTTCGGAGCCCAGAGTTGTCAAAACTCAACAAAATATATTCTTCAAATAAGGCGGTTACATAAATATGCGCACACTAAAGGCAGATTCCAATGCAATTCAGATGGGTATTAACAAAACTCTGGAAAATAATTAACGACCGGCAATAAGAGTTCGACACGTTCATCATCATCATCATCATCAGCAGCAGCAGCAGCAGCAGCAGCAGCAGCAGCAGCCTAATTTATGCCACTGCAGGACGAAGGCCTCTCCCTGCGATCTCCAATTACACCTGTCCTGCTTCAACCGATTCCAACTAGCACCCGCAAATTTCCTAATTTCATCGCACCACCTAGTCTTCTGCCGTCCTCTACTGCGCTTAATTCCCTTCTCTTGGTACCCATTCTGTAACCCCAATGGTCCAATGGTTATCTAATCTGCGCATTACATGACCTGCCCAGCTCCATTTTTTTCTCTTGATGTCAATTAGAATATCGTCTATACCCGTTTGCTCTCTGATCCAAACCGCTCTCTTTCTTTCTCTTAACGTTATGCCTAGCACTGTACGTTCCATCGCTCTTTGAGCGGCCCTTAACTTGTTCTCAAGCTTCTTTGTCATTGTCCAAGTCTCTGCCCCATATGTAAGCACCGGTAAAATGCACTGATTGTATACCTTCATTTTCAATGATAACGGTAAGCTTCCAGTCAGGAGCTGACAATGTCTGCCGTATGCGATCCAACCCATTTTTATTCTTCTATGAATTTCCTTCTCATGACCAGGGTTCCCTGTGATTAATTGGCCTAGGTAAACGTACTCCTCCACAGACTCTAGAGGCTGACTTGCGATCTTGAATTCTTGTTCCCTTGCCAGATTATTTATCATTATCTTTGTCTTCCGCATATTAAACTTCAGTCCCACTCTTACACTCTCCCTGTTAAGGTCCTGAATCATTTGTTGTAACTCGTCTGCATTGTTGTTGAATAGAACAATGTGATCGGCAAACCGAGGGTTGTTGAGGTATTCGCCGTCGATCTTTACTCATAAGCCTTCCCAGTTTAATAGCTTGAATACTTCTTCTAAGCACGCAGTGAAATAGCATAGGAGAGATTGTGTCTCCTTGTCTGACCCCTTTCTTTATAGGTAGCTTTCTACTTTTCTTGTGTAGAATTAAGGTGGCTGTGGAATCTCTGTAGATATTTTCTAGGGTATTTACGTAAGCGGTCTGTACTCCTTGATTACGCAATGCCTCTACGACTGCTGGTATCTCTACTTTCATAATCTATGAAAGCCATATAGAAAGGCTCATTGTACTCTACGAATTTCTCGATTACGTGATTAATGACATGGATGTGATCCATTCTAGAGTATCCCTTCCTGAAACTTGCCTGTTCCCTTGGTTGACTAAAGTCCAGTGTTGCCTTTATTCTATTGGAGGTCATTTTGGTGAATATTTTATATAATACTGGGAGTAACCTAATGTGCCTATATTCTTTCAATTCTTTAACGTCTCCCTTTTCGTGGATTAGTATAATGTTTGCATTCTTCCAGTTTCCTGGGACCTTTGCAGTCGATAGACACTTCCTATAGGGAGCCGCCAGCTTTCCAAGCATTACGTCTCCTTCATCTTTGATTAAAGCTACTGTTATTCCATCGTCTCCTGCTGCGTTTGCCCGTTTCATGTCTTGCAAGGCCCTTCTGACCTCATCGCTAGTTATTGGAGGAGTTTTTGTATGCTGTTCATCACTGTTTCGAATGGAGTTCTCCTGAGTCCTATGGATACTGTACAGGTCAGTATAGAATTATTCTGCTGCTTTTACTATGACTTCGAGATTGCTGATGATAATACCCTGTTTATTTGGTTTGTGCATTTTGGTTTGTCCTATGCTAAGTTTCCGTATCACTAATTTTAGGCTGCGTGCATTTTTTTACGGCTTCTTCAGTCTTTCACACGTTATAATTTCGAATATCACTCATTTTCGCCTTGTCTATCAGTTTTGACAGTTCGGCGAGTTCTATCTTATCTTGTGTGTTCGACACTTTCATTCTTTGTCGTTTCTTTATCAGATCCTTTGTTATTTCGGAGAGCTTGCCTACTGGTTGCCTTGGTGCCTTGCCTCCCACTTCAATTGCTGCCTCTGAAGTCAGCCTCGTTACGATTTCATTCATTACCTCTATGTCATCATCATCTCTCTGTTCTAAGGCTGCATATTTGCGACATGTTCAGTACAGAATGAATAGGAGTACCAAATGTCCACTGGTATTCACCAATGCTGGTCTTGAGCCAGACGTCCTCGACTTAACTTGAGGCAAATGTCGAAGAAGGGACTTCCAGAAATGCAGACGCCCGAGGAACTCGTCGGCTAGCTTGCCGGGGAATCTTCATCTGCAGACGATCGGTCTGCAGCACGGCGCTATTATCGCCTCCGCCGGCGTTTCTCGAACTTTCTGAGGGAGTCGTGCTCCCATGGCATGAACAAAGCCTGGGAATCTTCTCGACATTTCTCACGTTTTCAGCCGCGGCCACGGAACGTCTTCAAGGAGGTTTGTGACTCATCCGTTGGCGCGCGCTCAGGCTGTCGCTCTCCCCTCGCACCATGCTCGCCTTGTGTCGAGGTCTGAGAAAGTGTTCCGGCTCGCGCCCTCTCTCGCCTCTCTCTTGTTCGAGTAACTTGTCGAAGCTTCAGTGAGAATGCGGCCTCTAGTATTAACAACACTTTACAGCGAACCTGTTAGCCTCTCGGTGGTCGGCATTTTTCGTGTCCGTTAGCAAAAGACGAGGGCCGATCCCGGTGGCAGTGCAGGCCTGGAGCTCGTACCCCCGTAAGGCTTTAAGCACTCAGGCAGAACAGCACACGTTTTAATAAGCAACAAGCTCAAAACAAGCATCCGAACCACATAATTGATGAGAAGACGCTCTCGACGACAGCGCAACGCACGTGGCGCTCTCCCGCACACGTTTCCCGGTGAATGTTGCGCAAGCTGCCGCGGCGACGGCAGCTTGCGACGTGGGGAGTTACGCCTTTCGTACATGAAAGAAACAGTCTAGCAACCGGTTTCAATGCTGTTGAAGCACCGCTATGGGCGGCGGCGTGCTGTCAAAATTATCATTACTCGCATTGCTACAATTACTCTAAATTATCTTTACTACCATTGTTGTAGTGGTGGTTTTAAATAGCTTCGCTGGGCCGAAATGGCGAGTAAATTTTTTCACCATTCTTTCTACGCGCAGCACTGCATTTACCAGCGTTCGTATGGACAGCGAGCGACGCATAAGCATCTAATTTGTTTTCATGATAACGCAGATGTAAAGCGATTTGGATTGTTATGTATTTTTTCTGACACGGCTGTCTTTATATGCAGCCTTCTGCATCAGAAACAACAACATCAACAACAACAAAGACTAGCTCAAGAGGGGGTTCCAGAATGAGCTATGGGCGAACCAGGAAATGCGTGACGACCAAGTGTTCGTCAGAACCACTGCCTTTAGGACACACCTATGCGAGGATTCACTGCAGATCGCAGCCAGTCCTCGAAGCGTCGTAGGGGACGTCTCGTGTACGTGCGAGGGAGAGTCAGAAAAACGAGGGCTCCGACGGGCGGAGTCATCGAACGCGCGCATATAACGACTGTCCTAGAGAAGGGCTCACCCACCGACGATCGTCTCGGGGAGTTCATGACCGACCACCGCGTGTGCTTCCAAGGCTGCTGCACCTGAGAGACCTGGCTGTCGGTGAGCACCCGTCGCCGCGAAGGAGGGCATCGCACACTTGCCCACGTGACGCGGCCATTGGGCGCGTGAAGCGGTGAAAGCAGTGATCGGCGAGCCGTAATCACCGGCCGCAGCTTCGCCCGCGACGGGCCCCGTCGCGGATGGGAGCCGATCACGACTGCCCTGCACGGCGCAGCATCGGAGATGCACGAACTTCTTTGCCCGGCGGTGATCGGCAAAAGGTGCATGTCGCTACATACATCGAGCACTCGCTGCGTGGTCGCTCCGAACCGTCTTTCAAATGAGGCATACTTACGGGCGAGCTGCTTCTGCTGAAATCGTCAGCACGGGGTCTTTCGGCATTAGCTAGAGCTGCTGTGTTTCGCAGAAAAAGGTACCCTGAACAATTAACGAACGTAAATTAAAGAGGTAACTGACGTCATCAGACGTATACGAAAAAGTCTGCAGAACACTCTTTCTTCCCGTTTGGAGAATGGTGCAACACGTACCACGTGTTGTGTTTAAATGCACAGTTCTCCGAAGCTAAGAAAGCTTCGCTTACATGCACAACATACAAGGGATGCATTTTCTGCCTAATTTTTTCCTGCTTCATTAAGTATGCAAGGCCTCCGTTACGGCGAAAATAGTTTCGTGAATTTAGACACCAGTTGGCTGTGCGGACAGAAAAAAAAAAAGAAGCAACTAACAGTTACAGCGCGCTGACTGAGCACTGAAAGCGCGTATGCAGTAATGTACTGCAGCTATAAATGCTTGCTTCTTTCTTTCAGGAATAAATAGGAAGCTACATTATATTTAGGCGTTCTTGCAGCTAATATATACGAGTATTTAATATACAGAAAGCTTTAAAATATGGGCTCCTTTGCAGTTTTGTTTTGTGAAAGTACGTGCAGTGAGAAAAAGGATAAAAGCAGTGCGACGTACAAACTCCCTGAAAAAGAGCCAACGCAGGTTTTAATTCGCTGGGATTGTCTACGTGCTCCGCCGTGCTCAGAGTTCAAATGCGCAGAGGGGGGGGGGGGGGCGCTATTCTGTAAGAGTCCGCCTAGTGGACTGTCCATTTCGGCCGCTTCTGATTGGATGCAGGTGCACGAGAGATGAGGAGGCGAGAGGCCCTAGCCAATCAGCAGCGGCCGAAATTGACAGTCCGCCAGGTGGACTCTTACAGAATAGCTCCTCCAGCTATTTCGCGCGGGCACTGATGTTTATAACCACAACGCAGGTGCCAGTTCAATGGTTTAAGCACCGCTGAGTGATCTAATTTATTTGCACAAAGACCTGCATAAAGGTACAGCTTATCACTCAAAGCAAATAATAAGAAAGATAATACGTATTATTCAAATTGTTCTGCGTTTACTAGCATGCAAGCTGGAGGGTGTGAGCACGAAAGCTTTACTGCATGGTGTTGCTCGGCTGGCTACGGTCCTTAAGTAACAAGGTAAAAAGAAATAGAGAGACGATAGCTTCCAATGTACGCGAACCGTGCCTCGTGGCGCTCTCCCCACTACCAAAAAGCGAGGACAGATGCGCAGGGTTCTCCAAGCCTTCACCGCGCCTTCTCGTGCGCGCCATCATTATTCGAAGCGTTTTCTGGTGCACGATATGCCCCGCGC
The DNA here is from genome assembly GCF_050947875.1 of Dermacentor variabilis. NCBI lineage: Eukaryota > Metazoa > Arthropoda > Arachnida > Ixodida > Ixodidae > Dermacentor > Dermacentor variabilis. The sequence goes on along the minus strand of NC_134569.1, from coordinate 13,778,272 downwards.
GGCGGCGCGTCACCGCGAGCGGGATGGGATCGGGAAGTGATCGCAGCCGACGAAGAAAAACGAGGAAGAGCTGCCACCACCAAAGAAGCCGACGGCGCATGTGCGTCAATCTTTATCATTTTCGTTTTTTTTTCTTTTGTCCGGCAGCTAGCTGACACGAGTAGCTCGGCGGGCCCTCCCGGCGTGACGAGAGCACGGCACCCCGTCGACCCCATCAGAGCGGGCATTCCTTGGGCGAAATTAAATATCCTGTCGGCCGGCGCGCAGGTCCTCTTCTTGCAGCCCTCGTGGAGCCAATTCTCTCTCACCCCCTTCTCTCTACACAGCCGCGCATTTGCCTACCGAGACGAAGGTTCCCACTATTGCCTCCTGATCTCTCGCTTATGGTGATGTATCCTGTGACTTCAGGTTGAATCGTATTAATCATGTGATCACTGATACAGGTGACAAGGAAACGAGGTCGGCCCATGACGACGCAGACGACGTAAATTGAGGCATGGTTTGGTAACTGACCGGAACTCGACAAAAAGCTGGTTGATATACAGCGGCAACGAGCCTCGTCGACCGAAGAAGGAGCGTAAATCTCATCGAGTCGACGACGCATCGTATATCGCGAAAGCGCGATCACAAAGAAGAGGCACGTCACGACACGCGTCTTCTTCGCAATCGTGCCGCTACAATATACGTCGTTAAGCAAAGCCATTTCGTGCTCTTTCTTCTGCTACAGCATATTTTCAAAGCAGCTTCGATGGCGCGCTCTAGGGTGGCACTGAACGAAAACGCCAACCGCCTAAACACAGGCATGGCGTAGCTGCACAAGCAGCTTTCTAGGAAAATGTTATAGATGGCGATCGTGTTTCTGAGTTTCCGCCGAGGAATGCGAGCTCTTTCTATAAAGTCACAGCTTAAGGTAGGGCACATGTTTGATTGAGACAATGACTGTGCACAAGCCCCACATATTGTGCTTGGCAGCAGACGAATGGGCTGTGAAAGAGGCCTCACACAACACGCAAACAGGCATCTCCGAAGAATTTCAAAAGCGAACGGGATGATTCCGTTCCGCGCATTTTTGCATTATGAGCCACGAGAAAACTGGCTCTAGTTCGCATCACTAATTTCATAAGGCGCATGCCAAGACCGTTAGAGCTTCACGTGCACAGCGCACAAAAAGGCTGAACGCATAATGCTAAAGCAGCAGTAAGTCATGCGTGAGAAAAGCCCACGTACTGTCATCTGGCTTTTCCCACTTTATCCTATATAGATGAAACTCCCTCTGGGTTGGAACCTTTTATTACCGACACATAAATGTTTCGCTTTGCAAAATAGTGAAGCTACCGCAGAGCTCGACGGGATAAACGTCAAGTGCTGCGCTTCAGAATCAAGTTTTATCCCGGCCACGGCGGCCGCATTTCGATGGGGGCGAAATGCGAAAACACCCGTGTGCTTAGATTTAGGTGCACGTTAAAGAACCCCAGGTGGTCAAAATTTCCGGAGTCCTCCACTACGTCGTGCCTCATAATCAGAAAGTGGTTTTGGCACGTAAAGCCCCAAATATTATTATTATTATTATCAGAATCAAGTTTGAGGTTTAGCGCGGGTGTGTCGGCAAGAGTTACTTCGAGACGCCGCTTGTTCCCTCCGGAAAACGAGCACTCTAGCAGTGCGTTCACGTATCTTTTGCAAAGTTCAGTACGTGGTGAGCGTCGTGGTGTACACAAAAATGCGCCGTTGATGCGGGAGCGGCACAAGTATATATTGCTTGACTGCAGTCTCACACTGTCCGTCTGGAAATCTTACGCACAGTTTCAGCGCTGTGCGCAAACGCTGACACTGGTGCACAGCCGTTGTCGCTCCACACGACACCGTACAGGCAGGTGCAGACCTCAAAGAAGAAGCCGCGTGTGTTGCTGCTGCCGTTCTCAGAGTGAAGCGCCCCGACACAGCGAGAGGGCCGAGACGGGGAGGGATTTGCGGGAGGCAGCGAAAACACGCCAGGACGGTGGTGAGAAATTTGAAACCGGCTTGTGGGAGCGCCTCCGAAGCCAGCCGTTGTCGCCGCGGCACATGTCACGCTTGCTTAGAGAAGGCCACGGTCACGACGGCTCGATCAAATCGGATCGCAGGGGGAACAGCTTCGCGCGCTTGAAGCGCTGCTGTATGGTATACAAACTCATCAATAGGCTTGTCCGCCGCCTGGTCGTGCCACGTTGTCGCGACCGCTATGGAACAGCAGCAACAACAGTAAGAAGGATTCGGGTGACAGGCTTGCTTTAGGCGTAGCATGTCGCGTAGCATGTTGCGCGTGACGGAACTGCGGGACCGCGTATCGGAGAGTGGCGGTAAACGACAGGTGGCCTTCGCATCAGTTGTATACACTGGCGCAAAACGGAAGACGTGTAGCAGGAAGTAAACTAACAATGGCTGTTTTCCTGGGGCTCGAAAGGATTTTTTTGCTATAGCGAAGCTTCCTTTACCTCTTCCTTCGACTTTTTTACTGCTGCTGCTGTCTTGGACGCCGCGTCGGGAGGTGGTTCAGAGCGCGCACATAAATGGCAGGAGTGTGGCAGAGAGGAAAGGACACGCGACAAGCTCGTTTGGACGTTTGTACTGCGTGGCATATGTGCACAATGCCCTCTAGAGCTCCCTGCGCATCTCCAAGGTGCCCTCTCTTGACGGCTGCAATTGTCCCTGACCCCCTGCGAAAGCATTGCAGAAGCTGCTGCGCTTACCTTTCTTCAACGCGCAACCATCCAGAGGGGAGGTGATTAGAATGGTAGAGATGAATAAAGTCCACCAGTGAAGATATTGGGGCTTGTTGGTGTGCCCAAATATCCAGTTTGGTGTACCCAAACATATTGCAGTTTTTCCCCTGTAGTGAAAATAGCACAAGGACGTAGAAGAAAAACACACACACAGGCGCTAACTTGCAACAACAATTTATTTCCGGGACGGACACCACTTTTATACCCTCACTTTTTCTCTTGCCTTTTCTTTACAATAAACGTGTCTAATAACAATGTAATAGAGCATATGATAGTATAACACACCTGCATACTAGGCAAAAAACTATTATCTTTAACGCATGCGCAGGAACTCCAACTCCTTCTTTGATAGTTGATAGTAACAGGGACGATTTGCTGACACAAGCATCGCCAAACTCTTCAATGCGAGCGCTTTCAATGATAAAACCACCATATTTCGCATTTACTTCTCCCGATAATAACTGTATCTTCAAAGCGAGGAACGCATCCGCACTTGTGACAATGAACTGCAAGGAAGCCATCCGGCGAGGAGGTATGGGAGAGCAGGCAGGGAATAGGTAGAACCGACGCAGCCACGAAAAGAGTGGATAACGGCCGTGGCACTCTTCGCTCGCGACTCGCATATAGCGGGGAGAGTGGGAGAGGACGTGAGAAGGTGAGGAAACGATACTGCCAGACACCACAGAATTTCCTGCAATATACTAGAGGCAACTCTGGCGCTGCAGTCATTGACCCACCATTGGAATGGTGGGAAGTACATGGATTTGTATGAACTTCGTGCTTGTGGATATAGACGTTCTTGTGGCTTCGTTTATTACGCGTTATATGCCTTAATTGTCGTAAATTTCAGAGCAATCTATACCCTTCGAAGTGCACAAGACGCTGCAAACACGCATAATTGCTATTAATTGCAACGATTGAGCTTGTCGAGATGGCCAAATCGAAATGCGCCAAGCGTCTCAAGGCACGTACTGCCATGCCCACCATAAATTGGTAAGGGCGTTTCACATCGCTTATCAATGCATGCGTCCGTTGTGTAATGGTTTCAATATCAGGCTTCTGTGCTAGAGGTCCTGTGTTCGAAGAGACGAGCTTACAAAGTCACGGAGCCGTTTGAAGCCACAATGACGAAGTATAGGCAAATCCATGTACTTCCCATAACTCCCATGCTAGGTCAACGGTTCCTATCGCAGCTCCCGTAGACACTAGCGCCAGAATTCCCTCTAGTGATTATTGTATGAAACTCGATGCTAGACACGAAAGCGGTTGTGGACAAACTGGATAAATTGAAGCTCAAGGCACGGCACGCTTCTGCTATTTCTGAAAAATAAACAGCATGGAAATTTGTCAAGCAGACAAATGACGCACGGCAAGTAGACTCAAAGCCGCATAAAAGCACCGCATCGTCTAGGCGACACCGTATGGCACCGTAAGATCTAGGCATCGCACGTCATTTCAACACTTCTGTGCCCACAGCTTTGCGGCTATGGCATTCGAGGCCGCGGGCTGGATCCCAACCGCGGGAGCCCAGGGGGTCAAAATTAATCCGTAGTCTGCCACTACGGCGCTTATGGCTTTTGCACGTACACAATTCAATTAGAATTTGACACTTCTGCCACGATGCGATGTGCCATGCGAGGCAATAATAATGCTCAACCCTCTCAGACATTATGAACAATGACGCATAACGACGCCTCAAGCGAACACGTCTCGCTGTGTGTTCTGTGTACCACGCAGACAAACAGCAGTGGCGCACGTATAAGGTAAGACTACCAACTCACCACTCTCTTATTGCACTATAAAACGCTGACTAAATTAAACCTACACCGTCAACAGCACCGCTAATTATCGTCAATAAAAGCAATCCACACAGAAAGCTTCGCTTACGTCGATTCCGACAGTGCGTGGAATCCGCATAATTTTTGTTGTGCATCACCTTCCTGCATTCATTCATTGCACTCTCCCAAGCGATTGCTTGTCCTGTAAGTTGAAGGGCAGGCGCCTCGTTGAGTGAGCCGTTTCAACCCCTCACACTTGCCCTTGCGTTTTTACAACGTCGCAAATGTCATGGAAAATGAAGTTGAAATACACCGAGAGAGATAATAAACATTTATTTGCAAAACAAATAGGAAATTTTCCTCGATGAGTGGCGCCCTCAGTCCAGGGCTCCATTGCCATGCGCGACTTCGCGAGCCCGCTGGATCAGTCGTTGCTGTTCCTGCCGGCTTGTGCTGAGCAGCACAGACTCCCAAGAGGAAAGGGTATACGGTTGGGTATAGGAGGAACACCCGAAGGGTTAGGGCATTCCCATGTGGAGTGGCACACCGTGGGTTTGGTCCCACAGTGGCGACAATAGGAAGGGTATAGGGTGGGACGAAAGATATGTAGCATGTGGAGACAAGGAAAGGAATTGGTCTGCAGTTGCCGCCAGACTGCGGAATCTGCCCTATTAAGCAAAGGATGAGGAGGGGGATAGTTATGGCGGCTCTGTCGGTAGTACTCTTTTTTTTTTTTTAATTGCGATAAGGCTTGCCCTTAAGGCATAATTCTTGGACTGTATATGTGTATTATATGTGTGCCGTGAGGCCTGTGTTGTGTATGAATTGGAGCATTGTTTTGTGGAATCTGTTGTCATGTATCCAGCGGTCATAGCTGGTTGTCACACTGTAGCGGAGGCCGGCTTCCAGTAGGAGACGCGAGCGTTCCGATTGTAAACCCGTACATGTCCATATTAGGTGGTATGCATCTGATTCCACCACAGGAACGGAGCAGTATGGACACGTAGCACCCAGTGGTAAATGCGACCAGTTCCACCTTGAGACAACAGCCGGTGTAAGGGCCACCCCGGCCCGAAGCCTCCTAAGCACAACTTCCTCCGCCCTAGTAAGGTGAAGGGGGAGGGAGCAGACACACGGTGGGATAAGAGCGCGTGTGTCCTGCCGGAGAACATTTTTACGGGCTCGCAGCGAGTTACGGGGTTGGGGTGGGAGGGGAATAGGTGGAGGATCAGGATTAGGAGGGCAGTGTGCCTGCTGGTCAGCAGCAATGTTGTGAGGGTTCGCTGAATGGCCTTGAATCCAGTGTACCTTGACGCAAGTAGATGTCTTACTATTCATAGTGTGTATTGTCTCGCAGATTTCCATCGCCTTATCAACCTTCTTGAGTTCCTGGATAGCCGCTAAAGAATCGGTGAAGATATCTAGTTGCTTGATGGTAGGCAGCTTAGATGTCGCATCTTGCACAGCGTCGTGGATGGCTTGAAGTTCCATTACTAGAGCGCTGGCTTCTGTAGATAAATAGCGCTGGTGGCCGCTGATGAAATTATGCGTAGTACTCAGGAATGATGTCCTTCCGCCGTCTGGGAGAATGGCAGCATCCGTATAGACTTGGCAGGTGTTAACGCATGATGCATCGACGATGTTGTGTTCGTCAATAATACCTGTTGTATCGCGGCGTCGTAACCTCGTTGGCTTATTAGTTGTGATGCTGGTGAATTCCCAGGGAGGCATTGGATAGGGCTGATTGTCAATCCGAGAGCCGCGGTGAAAATGAGCATGCAACGCAGCGACAGCCGGAATAAGTTGCTTTTTAATTTCACGTGCTTTTTCACGTTGCAAAATGAGCTCAGCAATTGTGTTGAGCTGGGCATGTTCCTGTAAGGTTGGTATCGGAGTGATGCGGGGCAGTGCTGTGATTGTGCGCATAGCATCACGATTAATCGTCTCCAACTGTGCCAGCTGTGCCAAAGTCAGCCGTTGAAATTGAGCTTGATATAAAATCCGTGGCTGCAAGACTGCACGCACCAACCGTCGAGCTACGTCAGTACGAGCTCCAGCGGCTTTTGCTGCAATGCGACGAATAAGGTGAAGCGTTTTTGTCGAACTCTGTCTGGTTTTACGGAGCCAGTGTGCACCACTGCCGGATTGGTGAATATCGAGACCCAGTATGCGGACCTCAGAAGCCTCAGGGATTGTCACTGCGCCGAGTCTAAATGTAAAGGGGTGCTGCGTGATTCTTGTGCGTCCTTTCTTGTTGGCCACCACAACATAGCTTGATTTTTGGGCGGAAATGTCCAATCCTGCTTTCCGAGCGTAGTTGTTCAGCACATCAAGGGCTTCTTGAAGCTGTTGAGCTTGTCTAGAGATATCTTTATGCACGGACCACAAAGTGACGTCATCCGCATAGATTAAGAACCTCACATCTGGAATCCGATGGAGTTGCCAGGCTAGAGGTATTAGAGCAACGTTGAAGAGAAGAGGAGCCAGAACCGAACCTTGTGGGACTCCTCTGTTCGATGTGAAGTGTCCTTCTTGCCTTCCATCTACTCTAATCGCAAATGTGCGATTCTGAAGGAATGAGTAGATGAATCTTATCACCCGCGGTGGAAGTCCCAGGTCGATGAGGTTGGATATAATGATTTCATGGTCTATATTGTCATAAGCTTTCGTTATGTCTGTTGCTACTACCGTGCGTACAGCGTGACTGTGTGGAGAAACCTGTAAAACATCGTCTGATAACATAGAAAGTCCGTCTTCAGTTCCCAAGTAAGAACGAAATCCAATTTGGGCAGGATGATATTTATCGTGGCGTTCAAGCCACCAGGAAACTCGTGTGGCCAGCATCTTTTCAGCGAGTTTGCAGACAGTTGAGGTTAGTGAAATTGGGCGTAAAGACTGCAGGCTATTTGGAGACTTTCCTGGTTTCGGAATCGCAACAACAATTGAATGCTTCCAATCAGGTGGAACGTTTCCAGTCTCCCATACTTTATTAATAGCCTGAAGAAGTGCGTCGAGAGCTGCTCCTTCAATGTTCTTGAAAACCTCATAAGGAATACCATCGGGACCAGGTGTTGTTCGTTGCTTCGAAGTTTCAATCGCCGCTATTAGTTCGGCCATGCTGAAAGGGCTGGATATTTCGGAATTGGACTCATCAATTTCGGGGCAGTTTATAGGTGACGCTTGATCGTATTTCGGGAAAAACGCTCTAGCAGCGTGTTCTGCAAATTGATGTGGCGAACTCTGCATCGCTAACCTAACGCTCGCTGCAGGGTCAGGTTGCTTATGACCGCGTTCCATTGACCGGAACGTACGCCAAAGTGCTCTGTCGGTAGTACTCGAGCGTCTCGGTGTAGTGTAGGGGCTCTGGCGGTGCGTCGTCTGGGTTGGACAGCTCTTCCGATGGTGCCCGGCCAGTCAGACATCGGGCTACTTATTAACGCGTTCATTACCATGGAGAGAGGCGTGTACAGGAGTCCAGACGATACGCACCCTGCGTAATGCGGGAGGGGGGATCGAGGAGATAATTCGATGTATGTGTGCAGTCACAAGTCCTTGCGCGAAGGCCCGGCAGGCAGCCTGCGAGTCCGTCACTATGGTGATGGGGGTGTCATGTGCGGGAAGGATCGAGGCGTGGACGATGGCCAGGGCTATAGCTCCTTCCTCTGCTGAGCAGCTGTACGTTGTGAGAACTGTGGCACACACCCTAAGCGCGTCTGTGCAGTCAGTTACAGCTAAACACATGGCCCGCCTCCCTGGGTAGCGGGCCGCGTCAGTGTACAAAACCGGTGTCATTGTGGTGCCGGCTCCAAAAATGCGTGCCAGGACCTAAGTTTGGGCGCGTCTACGGCAGGCGTGCCGTTCGGGATGCATATTGTGGGGAATCGGAGTTACTTGTATGCGAGCGCGTAGAGCAGGAGCGAGGCGATATTGTGGGACGTGTGTGGGTGTCTCAGGGACAGGGTAGCCAAGGCGAGACAGTATGGCGTAGCCCTAACGGCTGCGTCTGAGACATTGGAGCTGACCGTTGCGATGAGCCTCGACAAGCTCGCCTGGATACCAAGCTGAAGAAGCCGTTGTGTGGAAGCATGTGGAGGCAGCGAAAGAGCCGCTTTCACTGCCTTCCGCAGAAAGGCGTTCATCTTCTGATTATGAAGGAGGGTGAGATTATGATAGGGGACGTAATAAATGAGCCGGATGATTGTCAGAGCCTGTACTATGTGGAGGACGTCTTTCTCGCGAAGGCCTCTTGTACGATTACTAATGCGGTTTACCATATGTGTGACTTGTGCTACCTGCTGACCCAAAAGGTGCGTAGTGTGCGAGGCTTGGCCATCAAACTGAATGTGGAGGCCCAAGATACGGAGTCTAGCTACCTGAGGGATGGGGCTGCCGTGTAAGAACAGGAGGGAGATATTAGGGGATTCGTCGGTTCTGCGGCGCCGCTTGTGCACAAGGAGCAATTCGGACTTTTCGGCTGCACAGGAAAGGCCCCCCATGGCTGCATAGTTTTGCATGGCACGCACAGCTTCCTGGAGAGAATCCTGGATGGCCCCGTCGGATACCTGGGTTGCGCAGATCGTAACGTCGTCAGCATAGAGAGCGTGCCGGATGGTGGGTATCTGGTCTAGTAAGAGGGGCAGCTTAGCCGTAGCCACGTTGAAGAGGGTGGGCGATAAGATCGACCCATGTGATGTTTCTATACCTGTGGGTGTGATGACGTCCGACCGGAGCCCTCCTATGCCAATGGTGGCTGTGCGGTCCGAAAGGAAAGCTCTGACGTAGTTATAGATAGGTGTGGCGCATTGGGAAGAAGCTAGATTGTCGAGAATTAGATCGTGGGAGACGTTGTCGAAGGCCCCCTTGAGGTCCAAGGCCAGAATAGCTCTGGCCTGTGCCGCAGTGGGGCCATCCACAACATCCTCCTTAAGCGGCAGCAAAACGTCCTGCGTAGAGAGGTTAGGGCGGTAGCCGAAGAGTGTATTCGGAAAGAATTGGCTGTCTTCGAGAAAGGGTTGTAGCAGCGAAAGTACAACGCGCTCGAAGAGTTTACCTACACACGAAGTTGAGAATATAGGTCGGAGATTCTGGAGGGACAGTGGCTTGCCTTGCTTAGGAACTAGTATGATGTCCGCATGGCGCCATTCCTGTGGAAGCGTGCTATTCCTCCAGTGGTCATTGTAGAATGCGGTTAAGTCGTGAATGGCTAGATCATCTAGGTTGCGTAGGAGTGTGTATTGATTCCATCAGCCCCAGGTGCGGTGTTGCGCCTAGTGCCCTGCAAGGCCGCCCTAACCTCGGCTTCTGTAATATCAGCGTCTAGGGGAGTGGCGCCTATGTGTGGCGTCTATGTGTAGTCTCTGTAGGTGGGGCGGGTGCCTGTAGCAACGTAGCGTTGCTGTAAAGTGTGAAGTAGAGCCGTGTCATCGAGACCTGATTTGTGGAGGATAGTGCGGACGCTGTTGCTAGTGTGTATTTTGGTTTGCGTAGGGTTTAATAATGCGCAAAGTAGCGACCAGGTTCGAGGTGTGCTGAGCGTGCCGCTGATTCAAAGAAACGGCTAGAGTCATCCCTGGCTCCGTAACCAAGCAGCTTCCAACACTGCATGGCTTGCTGAGCGCCATGGTAACCGACAATGCGGAAGAATCCCATCTTTCTGGATCTAAATATGGCAGCGGATTGTTTAACTATAGCTTGAAATAACGCAAGTATTGGCATGCTGGTGTTCTCTTACTGCATCTATAGCGCACAACACATGTAGACAAGGACAGAGTCTTTGTCGGTTTTTACTGTACCCTTGCCTTGTGTTGTGCGCTAGATACATTAATTATACCCCATGGTTTATACGTTACTGAAGTAGCACCCTGTATACCTATAGATGTTTGAAACCATCGCATCGGGAGTGCGTTCAACGGTTAGCGAAACAAGTGCCTAGAAACGGTTATGAGTTTTGAAGAGAAAGCCGCTAATCTCAAGCCGCTATTCAAATACTACGTGTACGACACAGAGACGCTCTTACTGGGCGACTGTCTAAATCAACTGAATGAATGTGGGATTTAAAGTTATCTTAAAGTAGGAAAACTTACAATTGATGCATTAGCTTAGCTACATAATAACGAATATAGATATCGCAATTCTGTAAAATATCTTCATTTCAAACGGACAAAAGTGACATAATAGCTTTTGCCCCTATATTATACAAACATTTTATGAATGGCACATTTGCAGAAGTTATGAAAACAAAGCGATGATTTCGTGTGCACTAAATAGAACTACATAATATAGCTGGCTTGCCCGCTTTAGACGCTACAGTAGATGCAGCTTACAGACTTGCATAGGTCTTTGTCGTACAACGTTAGGAAATGGCGGATTTATAGTGCATCATTTTATTTATCTGGCGAAATTTCGTCAACCTTTGAGAAAGTTGACATATAAAGCCTTCAGCCGCCTGTCCAGAATATCTTAACTTTTATTTTAAACGCAACACGGCTTATTCAAATCAGTTGAAAGGTATCTTATAAGGAGGGCGATGTGCGTCTTTAGTCATTCGAATGTATTACAAACACGTGGTTTTCGGCGGTGGCTCCCGGGTATACACTGCGATTTGCAAGAATATCGAGGAATGAGACTTGTTCGTCGACTGCGGCAAAGGCCGTGAGGCGAGTCGGCACGCACGCACGTGACAGAGCTCGCGTGACGAAACGGAGGCACGACGTGCGCGGCTACACACTCGGAAGTTGCACAGTTCTCGACGTGGCGGCATCCATTTCTCAGGTGCGTCGCTTTGTAGACAATCCTAAGCCGGTCGTCGACCCTTCGTGCAAGGCACAGACACTGGAAAGAACGCAATCTGTGCGAACGCAAGCGTACGTTTTTTTTTTTTATCGAATAGGATGCGCTTGCTCTCGGTACGCGTACGCATGATTAATCATTGCATTATGTCGGGTCACTATATATACCATTCCAACGACGTATAGGCTATTCCAATTATGTACAAAAAAGCGAAAGAGGGAACGTGCCAGCCGTGACCCGCGCTTGTAGCAAACACGCACGTAACAAACACGCTCGTGAACAAATGTGTTATCAGTGACCTCGCGTCTCCCGTTGTAACTGCAGCGACCAAACTGCAACGTCGTACATGCCATACAAAGCAAGCATGGTGCGCCGTGGAAGCCGCACGGTCACGCGTGGCGACAGTGGTCTCAAACAAGGAAGACTGGTGCTCAGTACACCGTCCGTATTATTCGACGACATCGCATGCCGGCGCGCGTCAGAAATATTGCAATTGCGAAGTCACCGACCGCGAAATTGAAGCATTTCTCGTGCCTTTCTGGCTTTCGCACTGCCAGCCAAAAGGTGGAAGACCGCACAACACAGAACTGAGACGCGTCTCGAACGGCCTCCTCGAGCATCCACTGCTCGACCTGCGCGCCCTCCTCGTAGAGTGCTCGCTGGTGGACACATTGAGCGCGGCAAGGGACTGCCATGATTGTAGGCAAGCGAACAGCACGCGAGCGTCGACTGTCCAATTGGCGGCACTTGAACTGTGCACGCACGCGCGCGCAATCTTGTATTACTTTTATGGGGGCACCAGAGGAGGCCCCGCACAGAGGCAGGCACCTTCGCGGCTCATTGTACGCGACCACCGCCGCCATTGCCTCGAGCAGGAAACTGTCTTTGGTGACACCGTCGCTGTTTCGTGACGACGGCTAGAAAAAAGAAAACGTGATCCGCTCACGCCTATATGTTGCTGAAGTTCAATTTGACACGCGCTACTGAGCGTGACAAGTAGACGTTCTGCGACAGAAAGCTATCCTATACAGGGAAACATTCTCAGGACGTCTCAGTACGGGACGCGTTATGTCGTCGCAGAGATCCATAGCACGGTTCACGTAACCCGAACGATTACCGTCGCTTTTCTTTATTTATTATCACATTGTGTTCTTCTTTTTGTCATTAGAACGCTCGGAGAGGAACTTCATGTGCGCGGCTGCAAGCCGACAGCTTGGCCCCCCGGAACTGTCTGGCGGAAAAGCGACGCGATCGTATCGTCGCCGCGGTGCAAGGCTGGTCGAATGGCGCGCGCCCGCATCGCTCTCTCCGATCTCGAGCGGCCTCAATGCGGCCGGCTGCAGTGCCTTTCCGCGTACACGAAGCCGGGGGCTTGCCGTGCGGCGCGGTGCAGATGATTGCGGGGAGGGCAGCAGAACGGAGATGGCCTCCCCTGACCTTGATTGCAGCTCGCGCTGTCGGGAGACGAGCACGCGATCAGCACGCGCGAAGAGACGCTGCGTGCTCCCAAGTAAAAGACGGCAGCTCTTGTTATCAGCCGCATTACACGTACACGGGACAACGAAGTGGGACACAGGGGTCTAAACGTAGTGCACGCATTAAACTATTTCAACATAGTTTGCTATGGTCGAGGTTCAACACTCTCCTAAATCGAAATCACTCACACAGGCCTTTAACGAAATTACACATTAATGGCAAAGATTTATCCGGTGTTAAGCTCGCTGACGCATTTAATGATTTTTTCACAAGTATCGGTAAGACTCGTTCTCCATCCCCTCAGGCTAGTAACTACGTATGCGCTCATAATGACAACACAATGTACCTTCATCCTGTAACACTGAATGAAGTTGCGTCCGTTATAAAAGCCTTGAACAACAGCACCAGTTGTGACGTAGAAGGGTCTTCAAGTTGGCCCTATTAAACACGTGGTTGACATTATCGCCCCAGTACTCGCTCGTATTTTTAACACGTGCTTTGCAATCGGCCATTTTTCCGGCGAAAATGCAGTGTGCAAAGGTTACTGTTATTTATAAAAAAAGGTCGTAGTTCCCAGAATTTCCCAGATCTTAATGATCTGGGAAATTACAGGCCGGTATCCATTCTACGCGTGTTTTCAAAAGTGTTTGAAAAAATTTTGTGTTCAAGGATGACAAACTTCATTGAAAAACATAACTTGTCAACACCACATCAATACGGTTTCCGTAAGAACAAATCAGTCGAGTTAGCATTACTAGAACAGAAAGAATATGTACTAACAGAGTTCGAGAACAAAGCAATAGCTGTTGGTATTTTCGTAGACTTTTCAAAAGCATTTGATTTAGTTGACCATAATATTTTGCTGGAGAAATTACAGAATTATGGGATACGAGGACAGTCACTATCTCTTATAAAATCCTACCTTTCCAACAGAGCCCAAGTTGTTAAAATAGATACTTTTACTTCAAAAGCCAGGACTGTCCATAGCGGAGTGCCCCAGGGAAGTATTTTAGGCCCTATACTTTTTAATATTTATATTAACGATATCGTCAACATAAACCCTCAGGCAAGATTTATTATCTATGCAGATGACGCCAGTATTTTTTCGCAGGTAATGACATCCATACTCTCATTAAACAATGTAACAGTACAATGAAATCCTTAGAGCAATGGTCGAAACTTAATCTAATGAAGGTAAATGAGAGCAAATCGAAAGCAGTTATATTTAAGCCGAAAAACAAACATATACCTCTGCATCAAGATATTAAATTAAACTCGCGAAGTATTGAAATAGTCGAGAATTTCAAATGTCTGGGTGTCATCTTTTCCGCGAACATGTCCTGGGATAATCATGTCAAAAATGTTGTAATCAAATTGAGCCAAATAACAGGTGTAATAGGCCGCTTAAGGTATATTCTTTCTACACGCATCAAACTCTTGCTATATAATTCCCTTTTTTATTCACACTTGAACTATTGTCAGTTAGTGTGGGGGAACACGACATCAAACAATCTAGAGCATATTCACTTAGTACAGAAAAAATATCTCCGACATACATATAATGCTCCCTACACTGCATCGACAATAACTTTCTTCATGAACACCGATGTAATTCCAGCGTATAATCTGTACAAATATCGATGAAGTCGTGTCTATAAGGCAGAAGTCTATAGGAATATTTTTAATCTGCATAAACTCGCCAAACTGCAAACTAGAGCACCAAATTATAGCACAAGACACTTCGAAGACTGGGCAGTAACGACACCACGGTCAAACTATGGGAAACAGTGTCTGAGGTATACATTACCCACACTCCTAAACTATTACAATTCGGTTGGTTTCAATCTTTTCTCTTCGTCTCTCAATGAGCTCCGGCTGATGTATGTGATTGATTTGTAATACTTCTATGACCATTATATGTGTATTTTTCCTTGATGATATATTGGAATGAATGAAAGAATGTGATGCTGCCTCTGCCCAAATGAGGGATGGTGGACTTGTCAAGCTGTCCAATGGACAGCTTTTGTAGGTACATGTGTAGGTCGATAATCCCATATTATTTTAGCGTTATTCACGCTGGAGAGACAGCAGCACATAGGGGCCTCTTCGATTTCTCTTTCCAGACTGCCCGAGATGCTACGTACGCCTGCGCTCATCCGCTGAAAGTCAGCGCCTCGATCGGGTAGCCTGGAACTGCAAATCAATGATTCGGGTCGTTTCCCTACAAATGGTACGAGAACGCACGGAGTTATGAAATTGGGGCCGTATATTACAACGATCAGCTTCATTTTAAATCCATTTTGCTCATCGCCATTAGCCCACACGAAGCCGCGTTCCCGCTGTCGCCAGAATCGACCAGTTGGCACAGCGCGTGATAAAAAATGAGCTGAATCGGAGGAAAAGAATCCTTACAAAATGCGGCTCCTGCTCAACACAGAGAAGTACATGACCATCTGGCATAGCTCGTCATACAATGGCCGAAGTGCCGATCAATCACGAGGGGGTATTAAAGTACTAACCGCTCTTATTAATCCTACCAGTTGCTCCAGTGCCCGCTCGACATATACGCATGTTCCACAGCAGTGCACGGATGTAGCGAGGAGTGCACGTAGCGGCCACACGGCAGCGCGCCGCGTTAGTGAACAAACGCGGCAGGAGCGCGGGGCACGTGGAACCACTACCTGTCGTACATCCGTGCATGCTTGAACGCCGAGCGACCAGGAAGAAGATGGCCCCGTCATATACGGCGCACTCCTCGACGAACATACGTTTCACTCGGCGTGCGCTTAATGAAAGGCGTGGGTTCCGCTTCCCTGCACGGCGGCTCCGCGTCACCCGTTAGATGCAGCCGGTCAACAAAAGGCGCTCTTCGTCTCCTTCGCCAGGGGAGTCGTTTTGTTTCGGTCCCCTCTGATTTGGGTGCCGCATCGCGGAGCGTGCTCGCTGCCCACGGGAGCCCCCTAATTCACGCGCGCGAGAGCACTCCGCGGGCCATTGATAGGGTCGTTAACCTGCCTGTACGCCTCAACTCGCCGGACCCAGTTCCATTGCGGACATTGGCCGCACTTGTGCTCGTCTCGAGTTCGTATGCGGCGTATACTCCGACTCCTTAAATGCAGTATCCCATATACAGCTTTTAATTCGGGGCCTCCAGCATACGTCTGTCGGCTTCTCGCAACTTGAGAGTCAACTGTACATGTTTGGACAAAAAACTTTCAAGTTTCAGTTTTATGTGGCAGCTCACAAAAACTGGCACTCCTTTGATAGCACCTCCTAGTTGTCTCTTCACTTGCGTTATCATAAAATTCGTCCTCAATTTCTATTCCTATAGTTTTGATGAGTTCGAGCCGGGGTGTCCAGCTGAAAGGTGCCCCTCTCCCCTGTCCCCCTCCGCCACGTTAACAGTTCTTGTCTTCCGTTGGACATCCTTGTTTTGCCCTCCTGGGACGTCCGAAGTGCTTGGCACATAGAGCGTAGGTGTCTTGAGGCAACGGCCACTTTCCCCCAGCCGTACTAGCCGAGCGGAATGTCTGCAACAGCAGTTATTCCGAAGGGGCCTATACATATCAGCTCCTCCTCACTCCTTGAGGAAACATCTCTACTCCTAGCTGTAATCCTACATTATAATCCGAATGTAATCCTAATGTAATCCTACATTATCTCGATCCTGCTTTTCATGCCGAGGTCCCGTTGAAGCGTGTTCCTAAAGTGCGGAGAAAGAAGTATTTGTGCCCGTGAAATATATTTAAACATGCCCAGCAGCTTTCATACCGCTCATTTCCCTTCGCAGTGAGCCTGACTGTATAACAAGGAGAGCGAAAGTACAACTCCTGAAACTCCAGTCCTCAACCCCCTTCCAACCGGAGCAGCAGAAAAGAGCGCCGTGCAGAACGTGCATGCAAAATGAAAGGATGAGGAGAAAAGAGCTCCGCGGAAGGCAGCAGCAGCTGGCTATCTCAAAGCGGCAGCCAGTGACCGGCAACGCTGGGCCGATGTGCGTGCTTACAGAACGGAGCAGCGCAGCGGCCACAAAAAGATGCCGGGGCTGCACGTGAGCGTCGGCGGACTCCCGCCGCGGAGCTCGCGATCGGGCAGGCCGAGCGAACCCGGTCACACCGGTTCCTGCCTCGCCAGCGCCTGGCCCAGCGCCGTGCCTGTACGTGCCTGCTGCTGCTGCTGCCCCGATGAGAGCGGCGGCCAGCAGACAGCCCCGCACTGCACGGCCCTGCTCGAAAGCGGCCGCAGCCGATGCCACTCGGCTTTCGCACCGCGCTCGATCACGCGGCAACACTTCTCGCGTGGCTCGGCTGAGTAGCGAAGGCGTGTCCGGTTGTTGCCGGCGCCGGCCACATTGAAACTCTCCGAGGACCCGGGAACAGACTCGAAGCCCGATAATACATTGGTGTGAGATGACGGCGTTCATGCACAGCAGCTCTGATATGGAGACCTTTGTACCGTGACACTCTCGCCCCTAGGATTTTAGACCACGGTTTCTTAGACCAGGGTACGCTAATACCCACGTTATGTGGTTCTGACAGCTGGAGATCTCTAGTAAGGGGGTCTTCATGCAAATAAACCAGCTGGTATGTCGGTTGCTGATGCGGACTACTGAGCTCTGGGCGTGGAGGGAGAGAAATGTAGCGACGCTGAGACCAGAGAGAACAACCAGGTGAAAAGGAACACTTACACGAAAAACAGCGTCGAGTCAATGCTCTTACAACAAATAAATGCAGAGCAAGCTGGAAGAAACCCAAAGCCACCGTTATATGCGTCGAGCTCGCCAGCGAGAAACGCATTCAGAAAATTCAATGCATTGAGCACGTTAGGCGGCGGCCAATGCATTGCGACAGGCGTCGCAGTGCTTACAGGGATGCCGTCAGTGGTTCCACTTTCGTTGTCAGAAGCCGGCAGCGAATGGGCCGCGTATAAATGCGATGTATGCCCCAAACGATTGTTTTTCCAAAGAGACACCTTTGACACGAGTACTTTATGACTTGCATAAAAGCATCGCATACGCGATAGTATAAGCGTTAATCAAACGTCATGTAAATGTCGACGGCTATAGTGATAAGTAGACGAATTCACGTGATACGCAATCTTGTCGACGTAACTATGTAGGCTGTCTGTATCGACAGCGCTTAAACTGCATGAAATAATGCTCGCGGCAGTTAAAAAAACAATCGCAATAAATTATTGACAGTTCACTTCACCTGGACATCATAGCCGAATTGAATCTGCCTTACCAAGGAAAGGCACAACATTATTTTCATTGCGGCGTGCACTTTGCAGGAGAAATATTACAAGTGCGGCGAGAATCCGCCATTCGAATGAAGAGGGTGACGCGCAGCTGCAGAGGGGATCAGGCGGAAAAAGAGCCGTCAAAAAAAGGAACCGGCAAAGGCAATGCAGACGCATTGCTTTTGCCGCCTCAACTCACATTTGCCAAGCTTCCGAAACCGTGACACAGGACGGCCCACGGCGAGCGAACACCTCCAGGTGATCACACTAAATCTGGATAGCGTAGCTAGCTAGCGTCACCTATAATCGCTGCAGTGACCATAGGGTGGTAAGATCTCGAATAAGCCTAGACTTGAGGAGCGAACGGAAGAAACTGGTACATAAAAGCCGATCAGTGAGTTAGCGGTAAGAGGGAAAACATACGAATTCCGGATCAAGCTAAAGAACAGGTATTCGGCTTTAACTCAGGAAGAGGAACTTAGTGTTGAAGCAATACACGAAAATTTTATGGGCATTATTAAGGAGAGTGCAATAGAAGTAAGTGGTAACTCCGTTAGACAGGATACCAGTAAGCTATCGCAGGAGACGAAAGATTTTATTAAGAAACGCCATTGTATGAAAGCCTACAACCCTGCAGCTAGAATAGAACTGGCAGAACTTTCCAAGTTAATCAACAAGCGGAAGATAGCTGACATAAGAAAGTATAGTATGGATAGAAATGAACATGCTCTCAGGAACGGAGGAAGCCTAAAAGCAGTGAAGAAGAAACCAGGAATAGGCAAGAATCAGATGTATGCGCTAAGAGACAAAGCCGGCAATAACATTACTAATATGGATAAGATAGTTCAAGTGGCTGAGGATTTCTACAGAGGTTTATACAGTACCAGTGGCACCCACGACGATAATTGAAGAGGGAATAGTCTAGGGGAATTGCATATCCCAGAAGTAACGCTGGAAGGAGTTAAGAAAGCCGTGGGGGCTATGCAACGAGGGAAGACAGCTGGAGAGGATCAGGTAACAGGAGATTTGTTGAAAGGCAGACTGTTCTGGAAAAACTGTCCACCCTGTATACGCAATGCCTCATCACCTAAAGCGTACCGCAATCTTGGAAAAACGCCAACATAATCTTAATCCATAAGAAAGGGGACCCCTAAGACTTGAAAAAATATAGACCGATCATCTTACTGTCCGTTGCCTACAAAGTATTTACTAAGGTAATCGCAAACAGAATCAGGAACACCTTAGACTGCTGTCAACCAAAGGACCAGGCAGGATTTCGTAAAGGCTACTCAACAATAGACCGTATTCACACTATCAATCAGGTGATAGAGAAATGTGCCGAATATAACCAACCTTTATATATAGTTTTCATTGATTACGAGAAAGCGTTTGATTCAGTCGAAACCTCAGCAGTCATGCAGGCACTACGGAATCAGGGTGTAGACGAGCCGTATGTAAAAATACTGAAAGATATCTATAGCGGCTCCACAGCCACCGTAGTCCTCCATAAAGAAATCAACAAAATCCCAATAAAGAAAGGCGTCAGGCAGGGAGATACGATCGCTCCAATGCTATTCACAGCGCGTTTACAGGAGGTATTCAGAGACCTGGATTGGGAAGAATTGGGGATACTAGTTAATGGAGAATACCTCGGTAACTTGCGATTCGCTGATGATATTGCCTTGCTTAGTAACTCAGGGGACCAATTGCAATGCATGCTCACTGACCTGGGCAGGCAAAGCAGAAGGGTGGGTCTAAAAATTAATCTGCAGAAAACTAAAGTAACGTTTAACAACCTCGGAAGAAAACGGCCGTTTACGATAGGTAGCGAGGCACTGGAAGTGGTAAGGGAATACATCTACTTACTTAGGACAGGTAGTGACCGCGGATCCGGATCATGAGACTGAAATAATCCTAAGAATAAGAATGGGCTGGTGTGCGTTTGGCAGGCATTCTGAGATCATGAACTGCAGGTTGCCATTATCCCCCAAAAGAAGTGTGTATAACATCTGTGTCTTACCAGTACTCACCTATGGGGAAACCTGGAGGCTTACGAAAAGGGTTCTACTTAAATTGAGGACGACGCAACGAGCTATGAAAAGAAGAATGATGGATGTAACATTAAGGGGATAAGAAGATATCAGATTGGGTGAGGGAACAAACGCGAGTTAGAGACATCTTAGTTGAAATCAAGAAAACGAAATGGGGAGCATGGGCAGGGCATGTAATGGGGAGGGAAGATAACCGATGGTCATTTAGGGTTACGGACTGGATTCCAAGAGAAGGGAAGCGTAGCAGGGGGCGGCAGAAAGTTAGGTGGACGGATGAGATTAAGAAGTTTGCAGGGACAGCATGGCCACAATTAGTGCATGACCGGGGTATTTGGAGAAGTATGGGAGAGGCCTTTGCCCTGCAGTGGGCGTAGCCAGACTGATGATGATGATGAAGAAGAAGAAGATCAGAGAAAGGATTCACAAGCTGCTAGCGAGCAGGGTACGTGGTTGCCCGGCGCCCTGACTGCTGTGTCATGGCTGTTAAAGGGACACTAAGGAGAGGAATGATTTCTTCTGTTCTGTATCAGTAGATTACCCCCTGTAATATCAAAATCAACAACACCACGATAAGACGGCTTGGTGAGGCAGGAGAAGTGCGATAACAAAAGTCGGGTCGCCAGGTCTCCTTGAAGTTCATCCCGGACCAGCTCGTCGTGGACAGCGTCGTCTTCTAGGCTAGCCCAGTTAATTCTTTAGTGGAAAAGACTGCGTTCTATAATGGAGCCAAAGATTGAACGCCGCGAGCTTCGTGAACTTTTGCAGAGCTAATGCGGCTTAAATACGAAGATATACTTTGAAATCCGTGGCCCCACAGTGACTTACCGGCGTTAGTGTTCCGGCGCGAAATTCAAAAAAAGATAACGGAAACTTTGACCTTCATTTCCTCTTTTGCTAATAACCCTAATATTTCGAAATTAACAAAAACAGTTACAGACAGACAGACAGACAGACAGACAGACAGACAGACAGACAGACAGACAGACAGACAGACAGACAGACAGACAGACAGACAGACAGACAGACAGACAGACAGACAGACAGACAGACAGACAGACAGACAGACAGATGCAAGCATTACAGGGTCCTGTTATGAGGCACGTTTCCCGCATGAAAGTCAAAAGTGTTTTGGCAGTTCACACATCGCGCTATTGAAAATGGCCGCAGTACGGGCGCACGCCACTAACGAACTGTGATTAGGTTACGTTACTTCATACATTACAGCACCGCGGTACATGGGAACGGCAAGTACACGACGGCGCAGAGTGCCAAAGAGGCGAGACAACGAAGCCTCTATAGAATTCGTTCTCGCTCTGGAAATGAAAACCGGATTTTTTCAAAGACAAAATCTCGGTTTTGGTGGACAAGTATGTTTCCTTAATGAATATAACTAATGATAAAGCTCGCGCGCGCTTTAATCAAGAACTCAGACAATTAAGAAATAAAGAGAAATCTCTTCAGTCATCTGCTGCCGGAGCGGATTTTCGTCTTATACGAAGATTGGAATCTCGCTGGAAGGCATAATGTTCTGATTTCTAACCTTAAACTACCTATATCTCGCGGTAGTGATAACATAAGTTCTAAAATACTGAAAGAATACCTCTTACATTTCACTTCAAATATTATTCTACCTATTTAAGCAGTCATCAACATCTGGACATTTACTGGCCGACTGGAAGATTGCTAAGATTATTCCCAAATTTAAAAATGGAAGTACACAGGCAGCCGAAAACTATCGTCCCATTTCATTGACGTGTATCTGCTGCAAACATCTCGAACACATTGTTTCATCACACCTTTACAACCACTTTGAGTCCAATAATTTCTTTTTCAGTAACCAGCATGAGAATCGGAAAACTTTATCATTATCATGCAAAACACAAATACTTGAATTAACCACGGATCTACATTCTAACATGGATGATAACCGTCAAACTGACCGCATCTTTCTACACTAAAACATTTGACCGTGTAGCACATTGCCGTCTTATTTCAAAACTATCAGCGTTTGCAAATGACAGTTTAACTTTGTCGTGGATTAGAAACTATTTATCTTGTCGCCTTCAGTTCACAATGGCAAATAACTTTTCTTCTTAACTCTGTGCCGTAATATCAGGTGTACCGCAGGCTAGCGTCCTGGGCCCCTTACTATCTTAAATTTACATTAATGACATTAGCACTAACATAACCCCGAGTATAAGGCTCTCTGGCGATGACTGCATGGTCTACCGAATTATTAAAAATGCTAATGAACATCTTCTCTTCAAAACGATCTTAATGCTATTAACTTCTGGTGCGATAAACAGCTAATTATCCTTACTTCAACTAAAAGCAGCGTAGTTTCGTTCAGTCGCAAACACTCTATATCTCGCTTCCCTTATTCTATAAATAATACAGTATTACCCCATGCTTCTTCTAACACCCACTTAGGAATCAGTCTTAACTCTTACTCTCTCCTGGAAAGAGCGCATAACTGCCATTTGTGCTAAGGCATCTAAAAACCTTGGCTGTTCGCGTCCTAATTTGCGTCATTATAAGACAAATGTACGTCAATTAAATTTGCCTATATAACTTTCGTTCGCCCGCAGCTAGAATTCGCCTCAGCAGTCTGTTCTCTTCATCAGAAGTGCCTCGTTGACAAGATAGGATTTATCCAGAATAGGTCCGCTCGATTTATACCATCTAACAACGACCGCTATTTCATTGTAACTTGAAGCGTGCCGAAAGAGAAGAAGACGGAGAACACCGGCGGAAGCCAGGGGGAGACAGAGGAGAATAAGAAAGAAGTTAGAAACTGCGACATGACGCTCGTTCAATATATTTGATATGTGTGGGCTTACTACATATACTGGCGTGGCCAGCAAGTCAATGAAGATGTGCGTGCCTTTTTCGTGAAGAGGTACAACGACCCAGTGGTATCCAAAGGCTACCAAGTCCAGGATGGTTCTCCGGTCGACCTGCTTGTGTGCACAAGAACGGGTGAGCTCCTGGATCGAGCATCTCTAGATCGAGCTTCTATGTCGACCGAAGAGCTCGTTAAACGAGGTTCGGTGAAGGTGGATATTCCAGCGGCCCTGTTTCCAGTGGACCTGGAACTCGAACGATCACTCGGTCGTGCAGCAACATATGACGAAAGATCAACAATTATTCAGGCCTAGCGATGCAACAACAATTTTCGCAACAGAATGCCATGGCGGAAGCTATCCTGTCTGCTTTACGCTACAAGAGAAACAATGCAGTTGAAATTTCAGGGCAAGAAACTTTTGACAGATCCTTGGATAATCCAGAAGGATGGATCGCATTTTGTGAGCGAAACACAACGGGTGGCTGTCTGACCAACATCGGGTCTAAAACATGCGACAATTTTTCAGTGGTGTAGCGGAAAAGTGGCATGAGTTGCGCTTCTTTGAGTATGTTTCCGAACCTTGGTGCATGTGGAAGGAGAGTTTTCTGTCAACATTTCGAAGAAATAACGTACAATGATGGGACCAGGCGCTGTTTTACCGTTGTAGGTCTGGTTTTCTGCTTCACTACTTTCTTGAGATGGAGCGACTGCTTCGACTTGCTGAACAAGATTTGCCATCAAGATCTGTTTTAGAGCTTGTAATTGACGGTCTCCCAAGATATTTGCAGCGGCATGCTCAAATAGAAGGGCCGGAACCTCTCGAGGCACTACTAGAGCTGGTATAAGTATTCCGTCATTACTGGTCGGAGAGGAGCTACAAGACGTGGCCAGGCCTTCAGGGACAGTCAGATTCTCAGTCCAGCAACTCGGATGTAAGGTCGCCACAACTTCAAGATAGTGCAAATATCAGACTACGTGCGGCCCACTCAGGACCCGGTGACGTCTTGCAGTCATCAACAATGTTCAAACAGAAACAAATGACACCAAAGAGTGAGTGTGTTCAACCGAAGCGAAACGACACCATCTTACTGATTTGAACTTTGCTTGACATTCAACTTGAAGTAAACGGACAGTACCTGCGACCTATTGTCGACAGTGAAGGTACAATATCAATACTCAAAAGAAGCAGAGCACATGCAAAAGACATATTCACAGGCAGATCAGTACTTGTACGAGGTTATGACGGTCGTGAAAAGAAGCACTGTAAATGGATAAGCTTAAGGCTAATATATATGAGTTGCAGTACGCACACGTTCTGGCTTTGGTGATAGAAGGTGTCGAATACGACTTTCTCCTCTTTCGTCTGGACATGAAAATCATTGAGGCTAAACATTGAGTTCGGCGACACTGTGTCTCTAACCCCCGATAAAGATTATCCCAAACCCATGACAGGTGCAAAGCAAATTCTCAGACAGAAGAATGCAGACAGTATTCGGAAACTCTACACGGAACTGTTCTGCTTAGGAGGCTATCCTCCTGGTAGCTCCAAGTTTGAAGTCCTCTTTAAATTACGCGGCACCACTATAGTCCGGAAAAAGCCCTACAACCTATCGAGGGAAAAGAAGACATGGCTGAAAGAGGAGCTTCAAAAGATGTTAAATGCTGATATCATTCGTCCATCTGTATTGCCATTTGCATCGCCAATCAGCATCGCTCCAAAAGAAGACAGTAGCCTCAGGCTGTGCACTGCCTACATAGAGCGATCAACAACCAGGTGCATCTGATCCCATTTTCAATGCCTCGAATAGACAGCATCACTGACGAAACAAGCGGATGTACCTGGTTTTCCAGAACAGATCTGTGAAAAGGCTTCTGGCAAATGCCCCTTCAAGAAGAGACCAAGCAATACACCGCCTTTGAGACGTCATTGACATTTATGAAAATAATCGTCTTTCATTTGGTTGCAAAAGTCGCCCAGCTGGCGTCAGAAGATAATGGGTACAGTTCCGAGCCCTTTTATTGGTAGTTTCTGCAACGTATATGTAGACAATATCATGTATACTATAAGAGTGAGCAACAACATGAAAAACACCTTGCGCATGTTCTCACGACCTTGTCCGAAGTCATGCTAAAGGTTAGCTTAAAAAGAAAAGCCAGTTCTTCAAAAATAATGTCACTTTTTTGGTCGAGTATTGGATGGTACCACCAAGAATACGAAAGAAGAGTCTGTGACGCGCATGGCTAAGCTTGTGAGGCCATCTGATGTCCATTCGATTCGCTTGTTTTTGGGACTGGCCGGCCATTTCAGGGCTTTTATTCGAGACTATACTATGAAGACACGGTGCTTAACAATTTTGATGCAAAAACAATGTAACGTTTCGATAGACAGAAGAATGCGACTGCGCGTACGAAGAGTCGGTACACAATTTCTTCTGACCGTGTACTTTGCCTAACCGACTTCTCGCTTTCATTTCCCCTGAATATACATGCGTAGCATTACCGCATGGAAGGGGTTCTGTATGAACGAGGCTCCACCTAGGCAACCCACCAACAGCTTTGAATGGTGGGTTACTACAGTTATATTTTCACCAAGACGGAAGCAAACTACACAAGTGAGAAAGAAGCTCTCGCTGTCCTAAAAGTCATTGGGTACTTCCGCTCCTACTTAGAAGGAGCAAAATTAAAGCTCTATATTGATAATGGAGCACTGACACACTTTTTGAAGTTCGCGGTACTTAAGAAAAGATCGCATGCTCGGTGACTAAGCTACACCAGTTTGACTTTGAAGTCAGTCATCGCCCTGGGGCTTCCATGAGGTACACTGATGCTACGTCGAGGTTGACGGTCACGCCTGTTTCAGTTCACCAAGAAGCAATGAACGCCACCATACTTTGGGAAGGAACTCAATCATCGCAGCCCACAGTGAAGGGGAAAGTGGCAGTGCCTCCCACCCTTCTGTATAAAATCTTGGATCTCTTTCATAATAGCGCTCACGCAGGTGGACATGATGGGTTTTGGAAAGCCTACATATAAAGCTGCCGAAGCTGTTTACATGGCTTCACGTGAAACTAGACGCGAAGATGTATGTACGATCATGTCACGAATGTCAACTGAATAAAGTGAAGTTCAAACAACCAAACGAACAAATGACATTGCCGAGACATTCAGGGACGCCATTCGAAGTTGTCCACGTGAACTTCTCCGAGCTGCGTAGGAAGTCCGAAGATGTGAAGAAAACGCAAATGTTCTTTGTTTGCGTGAACGAATGCACAAAGATAGTAGCAGCGAAACCAGGAAGAGAGGACGTCAACAGTGTGATCTCATTACTCAACCGCGAAATGCTTGACAACGTGAAAGTTTTGATATCTGACAACGGTCCAGGCTTTAGAAGCCATAAACTGCATGGATGGGGACAACGACATGGGGTGACATTGAGATTCACCGCCCCATACCGTCCAGCAGCTAATGGATTAGCGGAACGAAACATTTGGGACCTGAAACAATACATCAGCATGTACCCAAGTTTCCCGGGAGGATAGATGTGCTGCGTTGAAGCAGCAGTATTTCACGAAACTGGCCTAGGATGTACACCACTCTTTGTTACAACTGGAAACCAATTTATCTTTCCGCTGATGTATCCTTGGGAGTCGACAAGATAGTGCAGCTTGCAGAAACAAGGAGAGAAGACAGCCAAGCGAATTATCGAGAGAATGAAAATAAACTTTGATAAGAAGCAAAACAGAACGTTACCAGTGCTGGAGGTAGGAGACTTGGTCCTCGTGAGAAAAGGACTATCAAACACTGGCTCTGTCTATAAAGCACCGTATCGTGTCATGAAAACCGCAAGTCAGCAAGGCTACTTAAAAACTGTCTGGTGTATCCGTAAGAACGAAAATGAAGAATCGGCTTCTGGCTGGTCTGGTGCCCTCCCCTCTGTGCCCAGTCTGTGGAGAAGATGAAACAATAGATCATTTTTTCATATTCTGCCGCCGTTTCACTTCTTTAAGAAAAAATCTAGAATCAAGATTTACACAGCTTGGTTTGAGCTTTTCAATTATAAATATCCTTTCTCTAGGAGCCTCCTCTCTTGGACAGTGCCACAGGGATATTTGCTCAACCGTGGAGGATTTTATAATTGCTACAAAGAGATTGTCTTGAATTCTTAAACATTTTATTTTTGTTCATTTCCTCCAGTTAGCTTTACCATTTTCAGTTTTTTAATAAAGATAGCCTAATTTCATCCAAATCTTGGCCAATCCCCCACAGTGGGTGTGCGCCATCGCATAAGGAATACCATACAATACCATATAGCGAATGGGCTTAAATACCATCCCACGAGGGACGAAGAAAAAATGTTGTGGGAGTGAAGCGTGAGGAAAAGGAAAAAGTAGAAGAAGATCGGGGGGAGCCAGGGGGAGACAGAGGAGAAGAATAAAGAAGTTAGAAAAGGTGACATGATTTTTGTCCGATATATCTGATATGTGCGGGTTCATTACATTACTAACCTTAAACAAGAACTTGACCTACAGCCGGTGGATACCCGTTGCTCTGTTTCACTTTTATTTTTACTACATAAATACGTGATATGCCACCTTCTAGTCACTTACCAGTTCACTCTAGCACGCACGCAACACGAGCCTACATAATAATCTAATTTATTCTACATAATCTAAATAATCAACATAATTTTTGGAAGGCCTCAAGCATTTAATTCATCTGCACTACCACGCGTCATTGCACCTTGGAATGATCTTCCCAAAGGCATCGTCACGATCACTGACCGTAACCGCTTTTTTGAAAAATTGGGCAGACATTTTAATATCGTGCAAGGATTGCACATTCTCTTGCATTACATACTAAATAGATTTGTATAGTATATTGATGACACTGCAGCGCTTTGTTTTAGTTGTCTTCTGACATAACTCTGTTTATTTCTCGGTGCCCTCCTCACTCTATGCTTCTTCGGAAACCCTGTGATGTGTCGTAAATAAATAAAAAAAAAACAAATAAAACATGGCAAAGAGCACAGACATTTCACGACGGGACATACATGAAGAGGAAAGATGCGCTGGCTACCGACAGTGCGAACTCTCGTGCAATTAGCGACTGCACGAGATGGCATCCACTCCAAGATGACATGTACCAGCTTGCAAGCGCTTCTGAGTCCCGCGCGTTGTGTAACAGCTACCGCGACGCTGCACATGCAAGAGAGACCTGTGCGCCTCGACCCGGAAAGCTGAGATGCGGCGACCGCGCCGAGTCCGTCCCGCGGCATGTCGCGATCGGTGCGCGCCGATTCTGGCGCAAGGGGGCCGGCGTGCGTGACACGGCGGGCGCTGTTGCGTTTCGCCTGCGACACGTGGTTTTGCCGGCGCGACGGCGGCGGGGCGGCGGACATTTTGGCCCGATCGTCGTCACCGCAACACTCATCGCCAGGTGTTTCCAGGCGCGTCTGCGGCGATGCGACCGCCTAGGGATTTCGTTCCAGTCATTGTGCCCGAAACAGGCGAGGCCAAAGCAGGGATCTCCTTCCAGTTATTGGGCCCGAAACAGGCGATGCCAAAGCAGGGATCTCGTTCCAGTCATTGTGCCCGAAACAGGCGATGCCAAAGCAGGGACCATCTTCTCGTTACAGTCATTGTGTCCGACCGGCAGCGCCACGACAGTGTGCTGCGCAGCGCCACGACAGTATGCTGCGCAGCGCCACGACAGTATGCTGCGCAGCGCCACGACAGTGTGCTGCGCAGCGCCACGACCAGGTGCTACGAGATCGTGCGCAGCGCCACGACATGGTGCTACGGCATCGCTACGACAGTGTGCGTCACCATTAGCCCATTGTACATTCACGTGCTCGTCTTTTGAGGGGTTCCTTCTTGCCCTCAACTGCGAGAGTATAAAAACAGATGCCCCCGGACGCCAGAGGAGGGCTCCGATTTCTTCTGCTGAGTGAAGTGCTCTCCCGTCTCTCTACTTCGGTCAAACCTGACCGCCAACTCTTTGCGATGTTAAAATAAACAAGTTGTTTCGTTGTTACCTGTCGACTCATGCTTTGCCGGGACCTTCGGATGCTTGCAGTTGTACCCCAGGCCGCCAGGCCAACGCTACCCTTGGGGCTTGCGACCCAGGTACAACCACGGGCGTCAGCGCCGAGTTCCCAACAGATCGTACCAGCAGTCAGATCCAAATATCTGGTTGCCAGCGGTGAGATCGCCTACGACTTCAAATATCTGGTTGGCAGCGGTGAGATCGCCTACGACTTCAAACAACGGTCTGCCAGCGGCGAGATCGCGACAACGGAGGCCAGCAGCAAAGAGATGCAGTTGACAGTATGCTGAGCAGCTCAACGACGATCCGGGAGCAGTGCAACGAGCCCTGTGTGACGACTGGTTGCCTGCAGCGGAACGACTGCGCGGAATTCCTGCCTGCGAGGTTTGGTGAGTGCGGGACTTTCTTCTTCTGAGCTTTGCCAGGCTTTTGTTAGTGTTAGAAACAGAGCTGGTAATTGTGGTTGTCGTTGCTGCCGGGTTAGTTGCGGCAAGACAATAGTAAGCAGTAGAGAAAGCAGCATTCAGAGCAGCCATGGATTTGAAGTCGTTGCGCAAACCGAAATTGTTGGAGCTTGCAAGAGAGTTGGGTCTGGATGTCTCAGACAAACTAAGAAAACCGGAACTGATAACGGCTATTCTTGAGTTAGAGGCTGAGGATGACGAGCTGTCGGAATGCCTTGAGACTATTGAGGAGAGGTCAAAAAGACAGGAGCGCGAACTTAAAGAGCAGAAAGAAAAAGAAGAGCGCGAACACGCTTTGGAAATGAAGCGTCTCGAGGTAGAGATGGAACGCGCTCGTAATGGAAGTCAGGCACACGGTGCAGGAGAACGCGTATTGTTCAAAATGACTGACCTGATGCGGCCGTTTAAGCTTGGAGAGGACATTGGTTTGTTCCTGGTTAACTTTGAGCGAACGTGCGAGAAGCAGGGGTTCTCTCGGGAAACGTGGCCACAGCGCTTGCTCACTTTGTTACCCGGCGAGGCGGCCGACGTAGTCGCTCGCTTGGATAGAGAGGAAGCAGAGGATTTCGACAAAGTAAAATCGAGTCTGCTAAAAAAGTACCGGCTGTCTGCGGAAGCGTTCCGTCGGAAGTTTCGGGAAAATGAGAAAGGCAAAAGTGAGTCATATACAGAGTTTGCGTATAGGCTTATGTCGAACATGCAGGAGTGGCTCAAAGAAGAGAAAGCGTTTGGTGACCACGATAAAGTTCTGCAGTGTTTCGGGCTAGAACAGTTTTATAGTCGGTTACCGGAGAACGTGCGATACTGGGTCTTGGATAGGCCAGACGTGAGTACGGTGGCTAGAGCCGCTGAGCTAGCCGAGGAGTTTGT
The DNA here is from genome assembly GCF_050947875.1 of Dermacentor variabilis. Taxonomy (NCBI): domain Eukaryota; kingdom Metazoa; phylum Arthropoda; class Arachnida; order Ixodida; family Ixodidae; genus Dermacentor; species Dermacentor variabilis. Next base: position 13,747,954 of record NC_134569.1, on the reverse strand, counting down.
GACGCGTCGAGCTCGCGGAGCTAAGGACGGTCAAAAGGGTGAATTTGGCTCCAAGTCTGAGAGGCCAAGGTTCACGCCCAGGAGATTTAAGGGGGACACGCGTAGTGAGGATGCGAGTGAAAGCAATCCGACCAAACGTAAAGAGACGGCAGCCGAAGCCGAACGCAGAAAGCGGTTCGAGATGAGGCGAGCGGGCGTTTGTTATACGTGCCAGAAGCCGGGTCACTTTTCGGCGCAGTGTCCGGAAACAACACCAAAAGTTGTGTTTTTTTCAATAGGCAGCACTGACGAGAACATGAAGCTTCTTGAGCCTTACATGCGAGACCTCCTCGTAAACGGGAAAGAGTGCCGAGTGCTTCGCGATTCCGCAGCTACGATGGATGTAGTTCACCCGTCTTACGTAGAACCCCATATGTTCACGGGCGAGTGCGCATGGATCAAGCAAGCCGTGGAAGCTCATAGCGTGTGTCTGCCGGTAGCAAAAGTGCTTATTGAAGGACCTTTCGGAGCGCTTGAGACGGAGGCGGCAGTGTCATCTATGCTGCCAACCCAGTACCCGTACCTATTTTCAAACAGGTCCGATCACCTCCTGCGCGAGAAGGGGCTTTTGTTTGGTGAAGCTAGTGTTCAGGCCTTAACCAGATCGAAGGTTCGGGAGCTCGCTGCAAAGGCGGTAGTTGCGGGGCCGACGTTATCAAACAACGAAAAAGGGTCAGAGGCGCAGCAAGCTGATATTCAGAGCACGCCCGAACAGAATAGAATTGAGTCTGTAGCGTTGAAGGCGCCAGATACTGGAGAGGAAAATCCCGACGCGGGAAAGTTAGAAGAGCTATCTACTGATTTGCTCATCGCGCCTACGTCAGACGGACTTGATAGGTTGCTAAAAGTCAGCCGGACGGCTTTGATAGCCGAGCAAAAAAAGGATGGCAGCCTGGAAAACGTGCGCTGCAATGTCAAAGAAGGTATCGCCAGGAAAACTGCGCGTTTTGTGGAAAGAGGTGGAGTCCTGTACCGGAAGTATCTAGACCGCCGAGGAGTGGAGTTCGACCAGCTGGTCGTGCCTCAATGCTATCGTCAGGATCTGTTGCGCTTGTCACATGGGGGTTCGTGGTCCGGACACCTAGGAGTTAAGAAAACTAAGGACCGTCTCTTGCAAGAGTACTATTGGCCAGGGTGTTTTCGGGACGCAGACCATTTCGTGAGGACATGTGACACTTGTCAGCGGGTGGGCAAACCAGGGGACAAATCGAGGGCGCCGTTGAAATTGGTACCTATCATTACGGAGCCTTTTAGACGGCTCGTTATTGATACTGTGGGACCTCTGCCGGTAACAGCCACGGGGTACAGACACATTTTGACTGTGATCTGCCCAGCGACAAAGTTCCCTGAAGCAGTGCCGCTTAAAGAACTCAGCTCAGTTGAGATAGTTAATGCACTACTGTCCATATTTGCGCGAGTTGGTTTTCCTGCAGAAATTCAATCAGATCAGGGCACAGTGTTTACTAGCGCTTTGACGACAACTTTTCTCGAAAGGTGTGGGGTAAAGCTGCTACACAGCTCAGTGTACCACCCACAGTCGAATTCCGTTGAGAAGCTCCACTCCGTCATGAAGCGCGTGTTGAGAGCCTTGTGTTTTGAACATCAAACTGACTGGGAGCTGTGTCTGCCTGGGGTGATGTTTGCTTTAAGGACCGCGCCGCATGCGGCTACGGGGTTTTCGCCAGCTGAACTGGTGTACGGTCGCTCGCTTCGATCTCCGCTTCGCATGCTTCGAGAATCATGGGAAGGTAGGGGCGACGACCCAGTCGTGGTGGAGTACGTGCTTAAGCTCCTCGAACGCTTAAGAAGGGCACAGGAGTTGTCAGGTGAAGCAATGACAAAGGCCCAGCAGAGGGCCAAGGTTTATTATGATCGGACAGCCAGGGCCCGTCGTTTTGAGGTTGGCGATGAGGTCATGATATTGCGCACATCGCTAAACAACAAACTAGACGTGCAGTGGGAGGGCCCAGCGCGAATTGTTCAGAAACTGTCGGACGTTAACTACGTGGTAAGTCTGCCAGGAAAGCGGAAAGCACAGCAAGTTTACCACTGTAATCTGCTCAAACCTTATAGACAAAGGGAAGCAGTGGTGTGCATGATGGTAAACGTTCCTGAAGAGCTTCCGGTCGAGCTTCCGGGACTAGGCTCAGTGACGAACAGGGAAGACACCGGTCAAGTCATTAGTGACCTTATCAGTAAAGCACCGCTGTCGCCCGAGCAGAAAACCGAACTACACCAGCTATTACAAGAGTTTCAAGGTCTGTTCTCTGAGAGGCCTGGTAGGACTTCTGTACTTACTCATGATATAGAACTTACCTCCACAGAGCCAGTACGATCCAAGGCGTATCGGGTGTCACCCCGCCAGAGCGATATTATGGAGGCTGAGGTAAAGAAAATGCTACAGCTCGGTGTTATTGAGGCAGGTGAGAGTGATTATACCTCCCCTTTGATTTTAGTTGAGGTACCGGGCAAGGAACCTCGTCCTTGCGTCGACTACCGCAGGCTTAATTCCATCACTAAGGATCAAATTTATCCGATCCCTAACATCGAGGAGCGCCTTGAGAAAGTTAGTAGCGCTCAGTTTATTTCCACCCTAGATCTTGTCAGGGGTTATTGGCAGGTTCCACTTACAGAAGAGGCTAGTAGGTATGCGGCGTTCATTTCACCAATGGGAACATTCCGTCCTAAAGTGTTGAGTTTTGGTTTGAAGAACGCGCCATACTGTTTTTCAAGTCTCATGGATAAAGTGTTGCGGGGACAGCAAGAATTCGCTTTACCGTATCTAGACGACGTAGCGATATTCTCCGCATCCTGGTCTGAGCATATGACACACTTGCGGGCAGTGCTAACCCGCCTGCGCGAAGCAGGCTTGACAGTCAAGGCTCCTAAGTGCCAGTTAGCACAGGCCGAGGTTGTCTACCTCGGTCACGTGATTGGTCAGGGTCGTCGCCGCCCCTCTGAAATAAAAGTGGCCGCTGTGCGAGACTTTCCGCAACCGCGCACGAAGACCGATATTCGGTCGTTCTTAGGTGTCGCCGGCTACTATCAGAGGTACATCCCTAGGTACTCTGATATCGCGGCTCCCCTGACGGATGCTCTAAGAAAGACAGAGCCTCAAACAGTCGTCTGGGACGAGACAAAGGAAAGAGCTTTTAGCGCCCTAAAGAGTGCCCTAACAAGCCAGCCTGTGCTACGATCGCCAGACTATACAAAAGGGTTCATTGTTCAGTGCGATGCTAGTGAGCGAGGCATGGGCGTTGTACTGTGCCAACGGGAAAATGGAGAAGTAGAACACCCCGTCCTGTATGCTAGTCGTAAGCTGACCAGTCGTGAGCAGGCGTATAGCGCCACCGAGAAAGAGTGTGCATGTCTCGTGTGGGCCGTTCAGAAATTGTCATGCTATCTAGCCGGCTCGAGGTTTATCATTGAGACAGATCACTGCCCTCTCCAATGGCTGCAGACCATCTCTCCCAAAAATGGCCGCCTCCTGCGCTGGAGCCTCGCTTTACAACAATATTCCTTTGAGGTGCGTTACAAAAAGGGGAGTCTCAACGGTAACGCCGATGGCTTAAGTCGAAGCCCCTAACGTAGGAATCAGCCTCAAAATTGTTTGTTACTGATGTTTTTCTTCCTGAGGCAGGATTTTTTTTAACATATTGCTTTTGTTTAGTGTTTCAAAGTGATGATATGCTTTCTAGTGCAATTTTTCAATTTGTGGACGCGTTCTGAGTGATGCTAGACTACTGTAAGGAACTAGGCAGTGGTATAAAAAGGGGAAAGAGCCTGGCAGGGCTTAGTGAGGGTTGTGCCGTGCTTGCTGACTGAGCGGTTGAGTTTTCAGCGTAGTTCTAACGCTTGCCGGGAACGAGAACAAAAATGTGACCTCTCCCGAAGTCACTTTGCAGTGTCCCGTGCGAACCTGAACGAGAGAACGAGGCCTTCTCTGTGCGCTGCGCTCAAGAAACGTCAAGGGACGCCCGACTTCGGTTATGAGCATCATCGAGCGACATCCCTCCGGACAGCGGATGCAGTCCCCTGTCCATCGGGATCTCCTTTCCCCGGCGGGGCGGTCTGTTGCGTTTCGCCTGCGACACGTGGTTTTGCCGGCGCGACGGCGGCGGGGCGGCGGACATTTTGGCCCGATCGTCGTCACCGCAACACTCATCGCCAGGTGTTTCCAGGCGCGTCTGCGGCGATGCGACCGCCTAGGGATTTCGTTCCAGTCATTGTGCCCGAAACAGGCGAGGCCAAAGCAGGGATCTCCTTCCAGTTATTGGGCCCGAAACAGGCGATGCCAAAGCAGGGATCTCGTTCCAGTCATTGTGCCCGAAACAGGCGATGCCAAAGCAGGGACCATCTTCTCGTTACAGTCATTGTGTCCGACCGGCAGCGCCACGACAGTGTGCTGCGCAGCGCCACGACAGTATGCTGCGCAGCGCCACGACAGTATGCTGCGCAGCGCCACGACAGTGTGCTGCGCAGCGCCACGACCAGGTGCTACGAGATCGTGCGCAGCGCCACGACATGGTGCTACGGCATCGCTACGACAGTGTGCGTCACCATTAGCCCATTGTACATTCACGTGCTCGTCTTTTGAGGGGTTCCTTCTTGCCCTCAACTGCGAGAGTATAAAAACAGCTGCCCCCGGACGCCAGAGGAGGGCTCCGATTTCTTCTGCTGAGTGAAGTGCTCTCCCGTCTCTCTACTTCGGTCAAACCTGACCGCCAACTCTTTGCGATGTTAAAATAAACAAGTTGTTTCGTTGTTACCTGTCGACTCATGCTTTGCCGGGACCTTCGGATGCTTGCAGTTGTACCCCAGGCCGCCAGGCCAACGCTACCCTTGGGGCTTGCGACCCAGGTACAACCACGGGCGTCAGCGCCGAGTTCCCAACAGATCGTACCAGCAGTCAGATCCAAATATCTGGTTGCCAGCGGTGAGATCGCCTACGACTTCAAATAGCGCACCGAGGGGACAAGTGTAAGCGCTTGCATGCGCGTCGCAGATGCATACGAACGCAGCGCACTCCGTTAATGCATGCGTCTGGATCGGCGGACATGGGAAGTTTCGCACGGGTCTCTGCGGGGAACGCAGCTATGGGAAACCAATGTGGGCGAACTGCACAGCACGGGGATGGAGGAGTGCAGCAGTCCATGTTTAGAATCATATACTAGACGAAAGGCAACCTACCGCGTTCTCGCACATGTTCGGACAAAATGTCGAGCCAAAGCTCTAGCTGGGTCTTTATTTGCATACGCGATGGCGGAACGGCGGGGCCAGCGTGAAAACAGCAATGTGTAGTCGAGATTTATCTTGTTCTTAATGTTTCTTGAGTATTCTCTCACATAGCAGTCGTCGTTGTTGCTTGTTATATGATGATATATGGGAAAACTTGCTACTTCATAGCTAACTGTGCCAGATTCATCACCGCTGGTATAGCAGCATTATTGTTGATGTATGGGGTTTTTTGGCGCAAGGGCCAAAGAAGGCCAAAGAGCGCCAGGCCAGTGTTGACGAGTTTGCAGTCAAGCAATGAATTACGTGAGGTAGATGTGACGTGGCTGTAAAGAGGCCTAAGAAACTGTCGCTGTAAAGTGCGTAAAACCTGCATGTAATATAATTATGGCGATGGCTAATGAGGTGTACTGTGGACAAAAGCAGCATTATTGAAACAACCAAACGAACAAATGTAGAGATAAACCCTCACAGTAAACTAAATAAACATGGAAAAATAAATTAATAACGACATTGCGCGCGGCAAATCTAGGCCACGCTATAGGCGCTTCACTATGCTATCTAGTATACACAGGGAAAGCTAGAAACTTGCTAAGGAGTCCTTGAGCAAGCCAAGCCCTGTCAAGAAAGAAACTGTCAGACATCGCATTCAGCTTGGTCCAGAAACTGAACAAAAGCACAATGCTACGGCGGCATGGTGTCGGATTCGAAGTAATTGAAAGCGAAAGGACTGGCACGTCCAAGTGCAGCGTTGTTTGCGCACCAGGCTCCGTCAGCTCTTCCGAATGTCACCTCGTCTTCAGAAATGTTTTCGAATGAGGTCTAGGTAATTACAGGCCCCTAAGTAAAAAAGTAACCGCCCAAGCACTCTGTACAGAGGGCTAACCAGCGAAGCTGAAACGTGCGGCCCCGGTGTTTATCACTTGGTTAATCCCGACCGTTCATGAAACACCGGCCTGGTGGGCTGCCGGATCCTCGGTACGCAGTTGCTGCTTGCGCTCGGCTGCACGAGCCTGTTCTTGTACCCGGCTTGCAGCATCGGAACGGCGTAGACGAGCACTTTCCCGATTCTGCTCGCGGCGTTGCTGATCGAAGGCTGCCTGCTCTTCAGGAGCACATATGACGCGTGGCCTACCCATTTCGGAGCCGGAGAGAAAGTGCTGCGCGCGAGCTCGGCTGCGACGGAGAGCAACGACGTAACTACTGGCGCAGCCAATCGCGAGTCTTTCTTTCTCTATTTATTTTCGCGCATGCGTATGGGGTAGCGCCGGAGGAGTTTTCGGCTTACAGGCGACAGACGGACAGACGAATTGGCTAACCATATTGACCTTTTTCGCGGAGTAGTTTGTTCTAGAGAAACGAGATGGCGCTTTCGGCGGCACGCCACACATCGGCTTAGCGACAGCGCAGTAATACGAAACCATTACCGCTTCCATCTTGCTTGTGTGCGATCAGCTGTCGGGAAAGAGTTTTCGTTAACGCACTGCGCTCCAATCATGCCAGATTGAATCACATGGATTGAAGACCTGTGCAGTAGTTGGCTTCAAAAATAGTGACTGGCATACTAAGGACTGGAATGATTCTGTGTAGCCAAGTTCGCGGAGCGTTTCTGCAACTGTCCGTACGTGTTACCGGCACTTCAAGATGTACGGCTTTCTTCGAGGATACAGAAATTTGCTTAACAGACAACGTTGTGCCGCTAACGTTAAAAAAAAAGAAAGTGCTTCAGCTCCAGAATGTGGGCAAGAGTGAGTACCACACGTTAAACAATGACAAAGGGAGTAGCGCCGCCTCCTGTCATAGTACGTTCCGCGCATAGTATCTCTCGGCACTACCCTATCGGCAACGTGTCAATAAATGAATGGGCTTACACTTGAATATATGCGCACTATATAAGCACAATAAATGACCGACTACACCGATACCGCACGAATGATCGAAGCTGAATGTTTCGTGATGGTTCCCAAGAGTGAGCGAGTTACTAGCGATAATAAATATTTGCTACAAGGTATTATAATGTACAAGACGGCTCCGTTTCAAGCCTTGCGCGCAGCAAGAACAAATCTATCGGAACTGAGCACACCCGCGAGCGATTAGGCAGAAATAATCAGATGGTGACCGCACCAAGGAAATATAGTGTCAGAAATGTGACAAGCCACTGCTTCAAAATATTTGCCAATTAAAAAAAGAAGAGCAAAACACACTAATCCTGATTAAATTCATGAGCGGGAAGTTTGGATAGCTTGGAGTACAAATGTAGCCTCGTTTTTAAAACAAGCACCATATATGCCGCTCGCGACGTTTGGACATAGCTTAATCAGCTCCGAAAGCTATTTTGCATGTTATCTGAAGCTAGCGCCAACTTCGTGTCGTCCACCCAGTCACCGTCTACGATATATCCCAAAACAGAGGTTTGCTAAGCCGCACCGGCGTCATACACATCCATTGTAAACGCGGAGGCAACGTAGGCAGTTGAGGCAAGCAATGGACGCGTCAGCACGTGACCAAGCATGGAAGTGCCCACGGGATCGCCGCGAAAAGGGTCAATACAGCTTCGCTGTAAAAATAGTGACGCCCCACATTTTACAGAAGCGTAACATAAGCATCATTGCGCTTACGTATAAAAACCCGCACGACTGGTGGTTCGGCGGAGCAGTACATGTGCGTCACGTTACGAGGAGTGGATGTTGGAAAGAAGCGTTTTACGCATCGGCATAGGGTGTAATATACAGTAAGGGCAGCTAGAGGAAAGGCCTTTCTCTTCTTTTTTCCCTTTTTTTGGGTATCCATTAATGCAAGCGACTGCACCAAAGGCATTTTCATCCTGAACAAAGCCGCCTGAGAACAAGCGTTCTCGGAGCACCAGAGAGCCGTTAAGTTTTCTGGAAGCGCTCGTTCGACGGCTGCCTACCTTCTCTTTTTTCTCTCTTTTTTTTTTCCCCCCACCAGCTGCCCATTGCCTCCCAAGAAGACGTCTGCCCTGGGGCGCCCATGAACCACCGCTGTGTGTTTTCTGAGAGATAGTAACAGTAAAAAGTACAGCAAAGGAACAACTGAAAAAATGAACGCGGTGTTTCGCGGCGACGTCCATTCGGTTTGCGGTCGTTTTCTGCCCGGCCACTCAAGGGCGTGTCTTCGCATCCTTTGGTGGGTAGGAAATGCGGCGCGCCCGTTGGTTTAAACACTTGTCGGCGCTTGCAAACACGAGAATGAAGAGAAACGCAAGAACCAAGGAAAGCCATTCGGGCCGCCACTTGTGTTACCTATGTTACGTGCCCGGTTGTTTGAAGTAGCGTACCACTGTCATTGAACATACCGCCGATACTGAGAGCCCAGTACTTCTGCTTTGGATTTGTTCGCAGTTGGTGTTTCTATTTTGCAGCTACGTTCAAAGTGAGCATCTGTGAGCCACGTCATTTCCACATGGGATCGCAGTTTTTGATTAACTCATCCCACCACTTGCTACGCTCTTTAAAGCGCCGAGTCAGCTGACATTTCCTGCCCACCACATCTTACGCCGAGCTCGCTTCTTCGTGCCACCAGATTCATCAACGTCTGCGGTTGAAAGGGTGCTCCATGAACATCCACCGTGTTGGCATTGAGTGGCCCTGGCTAACACTGCCAAGGCTAAATACATAGCACGCATATACATAACTGAGGAAGGGGGACGGTCCGTGTAGATACAACGTCCTATTCTTCCGTACTGCGCCAATTAATCCAGCTGTAGCTACACCGCTGTCAAGTAGATCCTGTTGCTGCAGAGTTGAGATTATGTGGAAGATGTGGGTTCGGCTCACACCGGTGGCAAGTTATCTTCTCTGCAAGTTTCATTTTTCATGTTATTTCAACATTTAAATTAAGATAACAGTTTATTTCCCTATGCTTTCATTGGATTAATTCATTGTCCCCTTGGCTTCGTGTGGTTGTCAATTATAACAAAAAAGCGAGCCCCTTGTTCCCCACATTCTTCCATAGTCGATTATTTATAAGTTTATGTGAAACACAGGTTGAAGTGATCAACACAGTGGTCGAACGAGGGACGTCGCTGGAGCCGAGGTGTTGGCAAGAGGACGTGTCTTCGTCTGGGAAACGACAAGTCTCCGGACTGGTATAAACATTGGCTGCGTCACTTGCTCGACCAATGCTGAGTTACACGCCAGAGCTCGGGCCGCATAGGCCTGCCTTGATGATGTTATCTTTGTGCATACGTTACGAGTTCACGTCGCTATAGTTCCGAATGACTACAGCGTGCTCAACCAGGGAGCACACTATTTGACAGCAACATATACTGTATCTTACGAGGCACAAGGTAGACACAACAGTTTCCCGTCAACAATGCTTGGAAGGACACGGAAACATTGGAACACACTTCCAGGAACTCCGACAGCGTCGAGCCGTATCCTTGCTGCAACTGCAGTTTCCTTTTTTTAAAGTGCTTTCTTAGCTGCAATTGAAACTGAGAAAGCACGGTAACCTTGACTAACAAAAATACGGTTAACCTAGTTTTGTCGGTACCAGGGCGAGTGATGACTGGCGCAAAGATTGCATCAGCACACACCACGAAGTTCAACTGATACGACCAGTAGGATAAGCTATCGTCCGATGGCACTGTCCTAAGGCGCAGATAGGAGCTACAATATCAGAACAAGGGAGGTGCACAATCTAGTGAAAGCGAGAGGACAGCCATGTCTGGAGTTTGTGACACGGTAATAGGAGTTAGTTTAGTTGAATTAGGAAGGAACAGCGCCAACTAAGACAATCACGAGAGGGAGAACGACACAGGACAAGCGCCTGTGTTGAGAGCGACACAGGATGGCGCTTGTTTTGTGTCGTTACACCATTATGATATGCGGTTTACTGACTACTGTTACAAGCTGTTCGGAAATTGAACGTTTTCTGTGATCACGTAATCCATAAACTTTTGTGGTTGACTGTACTTGCTTCCGCTTGTAAGTGCATCGTCTTGTGTATGTAATGTAGCTCGTTCCAATACTGCGTACGAGTACGAGAATGCGTTGATATAGAAAAAGCCGTATAGAAGACAGTCAACACCGATTGAGAACAGGTAATGCTCTCATTCTTACACTATAGGCGCGATGCAAAATCACAAATGTCCCCGAAGACCGCTAGAGACAAGCGGTGCCGCAGAAGCGCGTCTGTCGCCTTGAGGGCCGATTGGAGGCTAGGCCAAGGTTTCAACTCTTTGTTTAAGAAAATCGACAGCCACTGCGGACGGAGTGGTCGTCAAAGCGGGGACAACGACGATGCTCAGTAAGCATCTCCCGCGTCTGCAGACAGCCGTGGTGCGTAGCTCAGTCTGCAGGACGTCCCTATGACAGGTCACGCGAAAGTCACGCCGACGAACTATAAGGAGGCTCTCATCGTGCGGGCCGTGCAGGAAGGAGTATACAGGGTGGCATAACACGAGAAGACCGCGTAATGTGTACACAGCTTTCGTTTTCGACGCACTCCTTCGGACGACGACAACGGCCGATGTATGCGCGTAACAATGGGTCATCGCGGTCGACCTCGGCCTGCCTTCCTGCTTGTATCGTGCGCGTGGGCAGAAGCCGCGCACAATGCTCGCTGCCCACTCCTTCCGAGAAAGGAGACCCGTTGCCGCCACGGCGCGCGGGCGAAGAAACGAGGCCTCGCACAGTGAACCGCTGAGGGCCCTGCTCTCGTCCGCCCTCTCCTTAGACGGCGGCAGTCGTCGAGAGCAAATCTTCGCCGCAGATATACACTGAAGGATCGGCTACATCTGCTTGGAAGAGAACCGCGTCTTCAAATGCCCGACGTTCCGTGGGACAATCACGGCTCACGACTGCAAGACAGCCTCGGGCATTATGTATTTCCACCGACCGGTTATATTCTTTTCTTATCACCCATCATAACTAATGGCCGTTACCAGCGATAGCGCAGGCGCCGCATCCTGCCAGCCAATCACGAAGGCCAAACAGAATGGGAAAATGAAAATAACCGGCCTAGTTCTCTCTAGGCTTCTCTACATAACGACGAACACCGTGAACCGAGACTCCCAATTATATTTGTCAAAGCGTCTGTGCGAACGCCGCGCATTGCAGATACATACCTGTATGTCGTCCATGTAAAATTTTCCAGGCTGTTATGCGCGATGACGCATCCGTTTCAAGGACGCGGTATATGTAACATTTACACAGCTCGCCGAAGATAAATAAATTAAGAAATACGGCCGTTCTTTCACCACGCAACTGTGGAGCTTCGGAAGCGCCGGCAGAGCACCGAAGCTCCACAAAGTACGTTCCAAATGCCGTCTTGTACCTGTAAACGAGAATCTCAGCAATTTCATGACGGTTTCACCTTCTGACCGTTCAGACATTCTTAGGACTATATTGACACGTCCGCTTGTTTCCGGTGACCGCTGTTCACCGGCTAACAAATGTTAGATGTTATCGCTCAGCGCAAAAAGCGCCTGCACGATTTGGAACTTACTCGAACACTATCGTTCATTCTAGCTGTTGTATATGTCCTCGCCGAAAGTTGCATTAGACAGTTTTAGAATAGCATTGCTGATACCCGGACCTGTGTCTTAATTGTGCTTTAGACACAAACGGTATGTTGATGTCCACTTTTTGGAATCACTGCGTCTACGGTGTTGAATTGTGGTTCTGACTTGCTTAGGACTAAATTCTCAAATAATAAGAATAATTATTCTTTAACGAAGCCACCAGCAACGCTATCATAAGTCGCGCGAAATATCTTTTAAAGGGTGATGGGAACAAAGGCGGCCATTTATGCTCCCGGTGCTCAAGTTGCGCTGATCGTATTGCGCACCAAGGCGTCTCGAGAAGCTTGTAAAGACAGGGAGAGAGACCATAACCCAAACTAGAGACGCGGATAAGTGGCAATCTCGGAGGCGAACTGGGCGACGGCGCGAAGGCAACGCGTTCTGTGCCTCGCCGTCAGCTGCAAACTTTTTCCGAGGCAAGGATTCTTGCTCGAACGCGGCTCACCCCCCGCCTTCGACATTAGCCATCCGGTCGCACTCTCTCCAAGAGCTCGCCTCAGGAAGCAAATCCACCCAACAACGCTGTGTGTTGGCTGCGCTGCTTCGGGAAAAGCGAGGAGCGCTGCGGCAGAACATTTCTAAGCGCGAGGTATGCGTGCTCCGAGCGTCCTTTCTGTTCGATTACTATCTGCTCTCGTTATGTGTTTAGTGATCGGTGGAACATTCATTTATTTCGAAACTTACAAAAGTTCGTACTGTGCTTCCGCTTCAGCAGCCTCTAGCAGTCATGGTTTTCCACTGCTTCCAGAAACAAGCCCGACCATAAAGACAAGTTAACGTCTTTAGCTGCTCATAAAAGTCAAATTATCTAGCTCTCCCTCTTCCGAAAATCTGAAATACGCAAGTATTTCAGATTTTCGCAAGGATGGAGTATGGCTTGACAGGTGCGGATAAGGCGCAGGTAGCGTTGCGTAGTGCGTGTAAATGTGAATACATTCCGTAGTATTATAGTCATTATCGCCTTATATATCGTTGTGCACTGTTGACTATGTGGAATAGGATCCCAGATAGTGTTTTTGATATCTCTGTCTAAGCTTGCCTTGCTGTACGCACGAGCACGGAATCATATATATATGCACTTGCACCTAAATGCACCACACCAGATTCGCGAATAAAATAAATTTTCCACTCTCCGCATCGTCCCGTCGATAATTGGCTGCTTGCATGCAACAGCGATTGGTTGGAAAGGTCTGCCGCTGAACTGCTGTCTTTAACGGCGGTGAAGTTAGCGACGAAGAACCTTTTGAGAAGATGTTACAGCCGGCCGGTTCAATCTAAATCCATTTTGGGTACTAGGCGCGAACGCACACAAGACACAAGGAAGCCTGTCCCGACTCCTTCCTTGTGTCTTGTGTGTGTTCGCGCCTAGTACCCAAGATGGATTGTGACCACCTCGCCCAACAAGACGTCCTTTTAAACAATCTAAATGTTCAAAGAAAGAAAGAAAGAAAGAAAGAAAGAAAGAAAGAAAGAAAGAAAGAAAGAAAGAAAGAAAGAAAGAAAGGCTTCAAATCTTCAAATGAACACTGAACAAGGCGCACAGGAAGGAGATATAAAGCGCTTGAAAAGACGAGAACGAATAAGGACGCCACATAATTATTGTGGACACGTGCCATGTTTTGAAGGAACAACTATCGATCGTGTTGTGTTTTTCTTTCTTGGTCCTCGTCTTTGCAATTGCTCTTTATGAAACTGACTTCGGCCACTTGGCCAGCTAGCTTCGGCCACTAGTTATATATGCGTTGCAAAGTACGTTCCGAATGCCGTCTTGTACCTGTAAACGAGAATCTCACCAATTTCGTGACGGTTTCACCTTCTGGCCGTTCGGACATTCTTAGGACTATATTGACACGTCCGCTTGTTTCCGGCGACCGCTGTTCACCGGCTAACAAATGTTAGACGTTATCGCTCAGCGCAAGACGCGCCTGCACGATTTGGAACTTACTCGAATACTATCGTTCATTCTAGCTGTTGTGTATGTCCTTGCCGAAAGTTGCATTAGACAGTTTTAGAATAGCGTTTGCCGCCTTACGTAAGTTAAATGTAATCACCTTTGCAGGACATTACGGTGCGCGTCTTTTCAAGACATTTAGTTTATCGTACGGGAACGCAAAGGTAAGGCAGACGTTATAAAACAGGGCGCCGTCTGGTGCCTCGTGCCAAGCGTATCTAAGCCAAGACAATCAATTACCAACCATCCTGTTGTTGCTATGCCAATGCGTGTCGTTAGGCCTACGAGCGCCGGAATCGCCGAACGATCTCGGAAATAGGACGCCCTATGCTCTCATAACGATCGTTTCAGGTGAGTTTAGAGAAAGCGAAAGCTCATTTCAATAGTTACTGGAGATCGACGTGAGTCAGAGCGCAGATATCACGAGAATTCACGCTGAAGCGGGAGCCATGGGTGCCGCCCCCCCCCCCCCCCCATGTTCGACAACTCTATTTCTTAGCGTGTGTAAACATTGGAACGTTAAACTCGCCAAATAACGTACATTATCATAGCGCACGTAAACCGCAGAAACCCAATAACGTTCAGAGCATGTGATGACAACGCTATTTCTTTACGTACGTAATGCGTTTACGTTTGGTTGCAAACGCTATCCATTTCTTGGCCAATCCCTCACAGTGGGTATAGGAGCTACATCAGTGATAGGAAACAACAACTGACTATAACGAGGGGGCTCTTCACTGTAGCCCTATAGCACTATAGTGACGAGGTAACAGCAGCCGATGCAAAACCTGTGCAACAGCGCACCTTTCCGTCTGGTTTTATGGCGCCGCGTGGGCGTTGGTCTCATGATTGTGGGTTCCTAGGTTCAAACTGCGTTGTGGCAATTTCTTTAACGTTTCTGCATTATTATTATTATTCTAGTTTTGCTTCTGCCGTACTTATTTTCTCTTATGCTTCACCACCGCGTCTGAAACGGAGGGCGCGAAGCAGCCCGTTGCGTGTAGCCCTGGGGGCCTTGAGTAGGGGCAGCTTCAGCAGCCGCGCCGACCGACGAATAATGGCGCGTTGTTGCGCTTCCACTGGACGCCTCAGTGAGCGGGCCAACCGCTCACTAGCCTGTGCACACAGCATGCAGTGGAATAAAAAGGGGCTCCCCACACTTTATCATCGACTATACGGTGAGGGGGCGCGTCATAATAGTGCATTGACTATTCTAACGGGCCCCCTCGGTGTAATAAGCCCGGTGCTTCATACCTGTTATCATGCTACATCAACAAGGCCGAGCAACAACCCTTGTAGAGGAGGAGAAAGTTGCCAAACTTGAATCCCCACAGCAAATAATTTCGTTTAGCTACCTTCTGCCGCCCGATTCTTGGCCTATCCCCTTAGCGCTTGCGAGCCATGACAGATGTTCATCATCGTCGTCGTTGTCGTCGTCGTCGTCGTCGTCGTCGTCGTTGTCGTCGTCGTTGTCGTCGTCGTTGTCGTCGTCGTCATCATCATCATCATCATCATCATCATCATCATCATCATCAACGGAGGTGACACGTCAGCGTTCCAGAGATGGCGCTTGCCGGAGATTCGCCCATAGCCCCGATCCAACCTACTTCCGAGTTCACTGTCAAGTAGCCGGCGGTTACTCTCTTATATTAATTGTTTTATTTCGCACCTATTTTGATTGAAAGCCGTGGTTATGTCTCAACTGATGTCTGTCTCATCTCCAGACCAGAGGGCGGCAGGCTAGAGCGGGAGGCTCTTCGCAATTGTCTTGGTTTACCAAAATTTGGTGCAAAAGATGTTTTATATCGAGAAGCACGGCTGCACACTCTTCCCTGCAGATTCAGCATTCTAACAGTAAAAACATTTGTGAATCTTCTTTGAGACGATCACAATTTCTATTTGTTAGTGAGATGACGGCGTTTTGCGATTAGCGTTGTTCCCGCTTACGTAGACCTCAGGTTTTGTTTGTGCAAGCTGAGCTGGATTCACGAAATGTACGCGACATCATTTGCCCAGACAAGCCCTTGACTAATATAAAGATATGAATTTGATGATATATTTCATCGAATGCCAAAGTCCTGTCCACTACATATTTAAATGGCATGCTGCAAGATCATTTAAAACAGTTGGGATAAGATAATGTGATCGCGACTGATGCGCCAATGAGTGAGGAGAAAGCGGGTGTGGGTCTTTTTTCCTAGTCACTATCTGGTCATGTCATATGCATTACGCCTCTAGGATTTCACATTTGTATTTCTGGCTGAACTATCAGCCATTATCTTAGCTCTTCGAAAACTTCCTTCAAACTATTCAACAGTGGTTAAAGTGACTGATTCACTGTCAGAACGCTCACTCACTTCATCTTCAGACACTACTGCAGCCAATACATTTAAATCATTAACCCCTACAAACATGAGTCGGGTGCGATTGGTATGGGTTCCAGGGCCATCGTGGTATATTCTTAAATGAAAGGGCTGACACACTTGCGCGGGTACCTCTTGATCGACCGGTTATATCCGTTATGCCTAGCTACCTCGGCTTATGCTATCTCGCAGTGGCTAGGTTTAGAAAATATTCTCCTTTCCGAAGTTCTACAAAACTGAAAATCTAAAAGGCGGAATTTTAATCGTTTGTCCTTTTCATGCGATAATAAGGACAATAAATGGTGTCCCTCATGTAAATTAGAAATCTCTGTAACAAAATTATTCTGCCGCATCCCACCATTAAATTTCCGGCCTGGCACCGTCCCCTCTGTGCCCCACCTGCTAGGAACCTGAAAACATTGACAACTTTCTGTTAACAAGCCGTCAATTTTGAAATCAGAGGAAGAAATTTGAAATTTGATTTCGAAAATTGGGCATTTCTTTAACTACTCAATATATTCTCTTCATCAAGACTTCTGCATTAGGCTTCAACCACAGGAACATCCGCGTGGCCATTTGCGACTGTCTCTGTGACAGAAGAAGGTTACCTGTCAATTCTCGAGATCAATAATTGGAAAGCTCATTAAATAGCTCACTGTATGTTGCAAATTGTCCTAAGACCAACCAAAATAAATTGCACGTTATATATAATTGCAATTATTTTCGTTTCTGTTGCTGTCAGGTAAATCTATTTCCTGATTATATTAAACGTTATAACGCACCCTGATTTACTTTTTCGTTCAGGCTTTTGTCTCTCTCCCTTCGTTTTAACATTTAACCGGCGGCTTCTTGGCCAACGCCCGTAATGGGTAAGCGCCACAAGTGAGGAACAAGCAAGCAAGCAAGGAAAACCGACCAACATCGGGGCGCGACATCGCTGTCGGCATGAGCTTACCTCGTCTTTTTGCACAGGTGCTTTTCGGAGCCCTACTGATTCCGTGGCCCGGCGGTGGTTTCTTCGATGTGGCTTGGAACCTGCCACCGCCTTCAGTTTCTACGTGGCAAACGGACGCGTGCTTCGCCGCACAATCATCGCCTTTCCCGGATGTCAACGAGCAGCCGCCCACTTTGGATACATTCACTCATCTGGCCTGGCAACCGCATATGTCAACTGATACAAGAGGGGCGGAGGCACTACTTAAGCTGCACTTCGACGGACTACTGCCGGGGCGCGACATCGCTGTCGGCATGAGCTTACCTCGTCTTTTTGCACAGGTGCTTTTCGGAGCCCTACTGATTCCGTGGCCCGGCGGTGGTTTCTTCGATGTGGCTTGGAACCTGCCACCGCCTTCAGTTTCTACGTGGCAAACGGACGCGTGCTTCGCCGCACAATCATCGCCTTTCCCGGATGTCAACGAGCAGCCGCCCACTTTGGATACATTCACTCATCTGGCCTGGCAACCGCATATGTCAACTGATACAAGAGGGGCGGAGGCACTACTTAAGCTGCACTTCGACGGACTACTGCCGGGGCGCGACATCGCTGTCGGCATGAGCTTACCTCGTCTTTTTGCACAGGTTAGTTACCGAACCCCTGCATCTTGTTACCGGTGTTCTGACCGATGTGTAATTGCGGTGTCGTGCCCCGACAGCCTATTGGAGTACGTGAGAAAATGTATCAGTTTACGTGCTTTTGCCTACCGTGCTTTCTCTGGATTACATTTACTTCTCTCCGGGGATGTCGAACTAAACCCTGGCCCTGGTACAGATGCTAGTGGTGCTGAGGGAAGTGCTAGTATTGAAGGCATTTATGCTATTGTCCGCCGGCTTGAGCAAGGGCAAACTCGTTTTTTCACCGAGCTAGAAGTTGTCAAGAAGGAACAGTCTGCTCTCGCTCTTTCGCTACAAGAACTACAGAACACAGTCGCTGTTCTTCAAAGTGACCTACTTTCAGCCAAAGAACACTTCTCAGAAAATCTGCGAAAAATGGTCGAAATTAAAACGTCCCTTGAGGATACAAACAACAGGTCGCGCAGAAATAACTTGATAGTTTTTGGCCTATGTGATTGCGAAAATGAAAGTTGGAGAGACTCTGAGAAAAAAGCCATCGCGTTTTTTCAAACTGAGCTCGAACAGACTATTACAACGGAAGATATTGAACGTGCTCATAGGCTGGGAAAGTTTCGCGAGGGAAAGAACCGGCCAATTGTTGTTAATTTCTGTAGATTTAAAGTTAAGGAACAACTTTTGTCGTGCGGATCCAGGCTGAAAGATAAGGAATACGCAATTCGAGAGGATTTCAGTCCTGCTATCAGATATGCACGATCAAAACTGGTTGAATATGCTTTAGCCACAAACCTCTCATTTAAACTACGTTTCTATAAACTGCACATGGGCAACAAAATCTTTGGCTATGATAGCGGAAAAAAGGTGGTAACCGAAATCAGATAGCTAAAGGTCAAGCATCGTGCAGAACCTAAAACCTTGCGTACTGGCGCGGAACATAACACTTCTTGTTATCTTACACTTAATCTTCTGTTAGTTAACTGCCGAAGCTTGAAAAATAAGGCCGATGAGTTTGCAGCTTTACTTTCCGGTGTTCAACCACACATAGTGATCGGCACTGAATCCTGGCTTCATGAATCCATCGCCAATAACGAGGTATTTCCGTGTGGTTATGATGTCTACCGGTGTGACAGAAACACACATGGTGGCGGCGTTTTTCTTCTCATTAATGAGTGCCTTCACAGTACTGAACTCCCTACTTCTTTCAATCACTCTGAATCCATATGGTGCAGGGTTAGAATGAGCAATGGCAATTACCTTGCTGTTGGGTCTTTTTACCGGTCTCCTAGTTCTTGTAATCCGGAATCATTTACCGAGCTATCAAACTTTTTAACTACCGTAAATACTGAGTATATACTTGGGGGCGACTTTAACATGCCTGCTGTTGACTGGGAAGATGGCAAACCTGTGTTCTCAGACTCGACTGCCCTATCTCTTGCCTTTTCAGAGTTCACTATAACTAATGACCTAACCCAATTCGTCTCCGAATGCACGCGAAGAGACCATTTTTCTGCCAGCACTTTAGATTTGTTTTTTGCTAGCTCTGAGTCGCTGATCCAAAATGTAGCTGTCATCCCTGGTATCAGTGATCACGATTGCGTTGTTGCCACGTCTAGTGCCGCTTCAGTTAGACCAACCCATAAATATCCTAGAAAGGTTTTTTTCTACGACCGAGGGGATTACGTCTCTTTATCACGAGAGCTTTCAAATTTCTTCCCTATTTTTCATGAGGTCAGCCAGACAGTGGACATAGATGAAGCTTGGATTCTTTTTAGAGATAAATTAAAGGCTTTAATTGAACAATACATACCTTCCAAACTTTTGACAACTAGACGCCGGAAAGATAAACCGTGGGTAGATAAGAAAATTCGCTCGCTTATTAACAAAAAACGCCGCCTGTATGCTTCGTATTTGAAGACTCACAATCAATCGGTCTTCCATGAAATGCGTCATGTGAACTACAATATTAAGCAAGAAATAAAGGTGAATAAACAAAGTTATATTTCATCGCTTGACGCAAAGTTAAGAGATAATCCTAAAGAATTTTGGAAATTTGTTAAAATAAATGGTAAAGTGGACACAACTGTCCCCATTTTATCAGTCGGCGAGAAAACAGTGCTTGACGATTATGAGAAGGCTTGCTGTCTGAATTCCTACTTTAAAAGTGTTTTTTCTGAGACATACACTGGTGAACCGCCTGAAATACAAGAAATAGTCTATGAGAATATGCCTATGGTCACTGTCACATATAACGGTGTTCTGAAACTTATTTCCAATCTGAACAACAAATCAGCTGGCGGTCCCGATGGTATTCCGTCGCAGGTATTGAAATCCTGCTCTCAAGAAATTGCGCATTTTTTAGTCGCTCTGTTTAATAAATCATTAAATACCATTTCATTACCTGCAGAGTGGAAGGTAGACCACGTCGTTCCCATACATAAAAACGGTCCCAAAAATGTACTAGAAAACTACAGGCCTATTTCTCTAACATGTGTATGTTGCAAAACAATAGAACACATCATATACAGTGCTGTGATGAAACGCCTTCAAAGCAATAAATTTTTTTCGGATTTTCAACATGGATTTAGGCCTGGCTTGTCATGTACGACTCAACTGGTAGAGTTCGCTCACGATCTCTTTTACTCTTTTGACCTTGGATTTCAGGTAGACTGTATATTTTTAGATTTCCGGAAAGCTTTCGACACAGTTTCTCATGCATTGCTTTTACATAAATTATCTTGTCTCGGTATACACCCTGCAATAGTACATTGGATTGGAAATTACCTGTCTGGACGAACACAGCATGTTTTAATAAACGGAACCAAATCAACACCTGTCACCGTAACCTCTGGCGTGCCCCAAGGGTCTGTTTTGGGGCCTTTGTTATTTTTAGTCTTTATAAATGACATTGTGCACAATCTAGAATGCAAAGTGAGGTTATATGCTGATGATTGTGCCATATACAAGAACGTAGAAAATGTTTGTGATGTTAGTAGTTTGCAGAATGATCTAAACAAAATTCATGCTTGGTGCTTTAAGTGGGGCATGTCTTTGAACAATGCTAAATGCCAACTTGTGTCATTCACCTGTAAACGCTTTCCTGTGAGATCAGTGTACCAATTGGACGGACTACTTCTTGAAAAGGTCGAACATTACAAATACCTCGGGGTCTATTTTTCAGAAAATTTAACATGGAACAGACATATTGAATACTTAACCTTAAAATCATCTCGTATACTAAACCTTGTTAGACGTAATTTTTATAACGCCCCCCAGAAAGTAAAAGAACAGCTTTACATAACAAATGTTCGTCCGGTACTCGAATACGCTTGCCAGGTATGGGACCCTCAAAGCTCTAAACTTATAGAAAAGCTCGAACGCGTCCAAAAACGCGCTGCAAGATTTGTTTCTGGTAATTATAATTTCCGTAGCAGTATTACATTGCTTAAAGAGGACCTTGGTTGGAAATCACTAGCACACCGCCGATTAACTGCAAAATTAGAACTTTTTTTCCGAATCTACTTTGATCTCACAGGAATAAACAAGAACTTGTACATTTTCCCTCCCCACTTCATCTCTAAACGATGTGATCACGAGCTGAAAGTCCTTGAAATGCGCTGTCGTACTGATGTCTACCGTAATTCATTTTTCCCGCATGTTTCCGCACACTGGAATAGGCTTCCCAGGAGCATTGGTGAATGTAAAACGTGTTCAGAGTTTCTGTCTTTATTGTCACGCAGTCTGTCGTAGTATATTATCCCGTTTTCTTTATATCATTTGGCTGGCATTGCACTTCATGCGATAGTGTACCCTTTCCATTTCTGTCTTGCAAATTTGCACCGCATTTCACAAGACCGTTTTGCCGTCGAGATGACTCATCTATGTTACGTATTTTGTTACTCTTACCACCTGTGCTCTGCTGTATCAAGTTTTTGCCACATGTTCACTTTTCTTCAATTTGTCCCCCCCTGCAATAATGCCCTTGTGGCGCTGCAGGTACTTGTATAAATAAAATAAATAAATAAATAAATAAAACCGACAAGTGCAGAGAAAGACGAAACGTGTCGACAGTGCGCCTGAATGTGGTGGACAACCACGTCGGCGACCTTAGAAAGGCAACGCGGCGTCCCAAGAGACCTTTCACACTGCGGGATGGCAAATGCCTCGGAAGAGACGAAACAAGTGCGCGGCAATCTATCCAGCCTCTGTTGCGGTACGCCGCAATCTGGGCGTGCAATCAGACGTGCCTCAACGTCAGACCCAAGGCCGGCGCGCTTTAGCGAAAAACGGGCTCGATTACAGAGGGCCACACGTGACCCCCCGCACCACGGAGTTGAGCACAAGTGGTTTCGAGAAACGGCGGCGCCGGGGCTGACCCCGAAGTCGGGGACGTACCGGGCACGTTTCGCATCTCGCGTGGCGATGCGCGCCCTTTCTTTTCATACATAGCCGAGGCAGATCTTAATTTGGTCGTGGGCAGCGCGGCAGAGAGCGCGGCTGCGCGAAATGCGCGATCGCGCAGAACTGTTTCCGCTCACACGACACGGCAGCCGCGAACGTGCGCGCCCACGCCACATTGGCCGTGCACGGAGCCTGCGGGTGGTGGAACTAAGTAATGAACGGTCGCTCGGACACGGCAGAACGAGCCTGTACGCGCGCTATATCTATGGAGCCCGCGTGTCAAGGCCTGCCATCGAGGGCGGCCCCGTGTTGTGTACGACAGCTGAGCAGTCCCTGCGTAAACTCGCATGTCGGTAGGAGCGGAGGTTGAAAAATTTAGCAGGCATGCTGCAGCATAGACAGGCCTCCCGATGACTGACCGATTGCGTTTGCTGTCGTTGACCGCGGACATCGAGAACAGCCGCAGACGAGCAGCGGTGCCGCGAGAGACGTCAAAGGATGACGTCAACGAAGCGAATGAACGCCATAATCGCTACCATGCGTGGTTCTATATGCAGAATTTCTACGTTCGCTCACACCTCGACCGTATCTGTATTCACAAAAGGCGAGCGTGGAAGACTGAGACAATTTCTGCTTTACTTGTGCGGGGCGACTTACGTACGACGCCATAAATTGTGGACACGCAAGATAACGCTGAGACACGACTAAGCGCCAGTACGGACTCCACGTTGCGCGACCGTCATTCGCATTGTAAATAATGACGCACAAGACTGCCCCGACTTGTGCTCTTCGGCACAAAAGTTTACCCACCACTGATAATTAAAAAAAAAAAAGAAAAAGAAGAAAGCACATCCTGGCGGCACGATCTTCGGAGTGCGCGCAGGCGCATCGCGTTCGCCGCACTGACAATCACTGAGGCCACAGTTATAATAACCAGGCTTTAAATCATGGAGTCGAAGACAATGTTGCTTTTTCGATGACTGTGGTTACAAAACTTTTCCCCATAACAAATATGTACACAGCGTGCGGAAACGAAACGAAACCGCACAATAAGTTTTCAGGGCAGTCCCTCGCACGCCTCCTCCACGACGTCCTACGCATTTTGGCTGTTGGTCTCTCCTCACGTAACAAACGCTCTTTCCAGCCGGCGAAGTTGCCGGAAGGGTCTTTCGCCGTCGCCTATGCATCGTGGTGGGATGGCGCGCGTCCCTGCCATTTTCCTTCGAAGCCCGTAGGTTCCCGCGAGAAGCGCTTCCCCTTCGAGCCCATCTGGCGTCCGAGCGCAGCCGCCTTTCGGGCAGCCCACACCTGCTGGCAGCGCATCGAGACGAGCGATGGCGACGGCAACAATGGGGCGCTTCGCCGGAGGCGACCGCTCACGCACGCTGACCCGCCCAAACAGCGCCGACGCGAAGCACGCGCGCTGCCGAGCCGAGGCCAGGAATCGAACGCGCGCATGTCCCGTGGCCTCGTTAGTGCGTGCTCTGACGAGAATGCCCTGTCCCGCTTCTAACGGATGCCGCTCGTGGACGGCGCCATGGAAACGTCCACGTCGTAAATTCCACGGGATTAGCACCGCGCGCGCTGGCGACAGCTGAGGAAGCGTTCCCGCTCAGATAGGTCGCTTTGCAGCACGAGCTTTGGCGACACACACAGCTTTCCTCCCACCACGCGTATCAAGCATTTTTTTTTTTAGAGTGTAATCTGATAGTCCACAAAGTCGTCGGATCTTCTTATTTAGCCATTCCAAAACAGACATGTAGCGTTAGCGCTGCCGGAGAAAGCAGCTCGGCTCGCGGCCTTTTGATTTTGCGGGTTTTAATCGCACTGCACAAGCAGGACATGCCAGCACACCGGTCCGTACGCCACGTCGTTAAAGCGTGACACGACGGCTCAACCCTCAGAGCAGACGTCGGCGTCCGAATGCCGTTAAGCACGGACATCCTTTAATTCCCGTTAGGTGCGTAGCGCGGGGGTGTGCGCACATTCGGCCGGTCTTTAAATATATCTTGCACTGCCATTGCTTCCACCCGATAATGAATGGCAATAATAAAGACACACAGAAGTGCGCGTTCGAAATGACACTCTTTTGTCCTCGATATCACAGTTTTCTCGGTGTGCAACGCCGGCTTACGCGTAGAAACCTGCTGCTTCTCACGCCGACCGTACACCTCGTCAACCTAGTTTCGGAGCGGCAAACCGTAAGAGCGATCGAAGGATATCTCTGTCCGCATGTTCCCTGTCGCTCCGCAAGTCTTCGCGCTCGCATTCTCCGTGAGCAGCGGGAGGGAAGATGTCGGCGCTCGATCTGCCCCGTAGCAGCTGCGGCCTCACGCGACCAGTACGGACGCAGTGCGGTCCGTCGAGGTCGTGGGAAAGGACGCTCTCTCATCGGCAAACAATCGGTCCGCGCCGAGTGATCCTGTAGTGAGAGGGGTTTATTACGGAGCAACTCGTGGCCCGGCGGCAGATCCCGTTACCGGCACATGCAGCGTCCACCGAGGCCAACCAGATGCTTTCGCGAGCTCGCCTGTCCTCAGATGAGCACACTGGTGTCAAGGTTCCTGTTTTGGGAACCCGCGCTTCCGGTCGCCTCACGTCAAGCTACCACTAGCGATTCTGAGCGTCCCGACGTCGCAGCGAGAGCGTTCGTCTCCTCGTATACTGTTTCGAGACTCTCTTGTTTCGCGTGCGCAATCGCTGCTGCTGATGCGCGACAGTCCCCCGTTCTTCTTTACCCTTCCGCACACTGCTGACCGATGTTTGGGTGTCAGCCGCGCTCCAGACCATGCGGCCGCTTAATGACCATGTGGTGAGCAAGCTTTCCTCTTAAGTCAATCTCTCTCTCTTTCTTTTACCGCATCCGTTCAAGTAGCATATTCTATGGAGCAAATTAAACCCGCATATTGTAAACACTTTGTTCATGATGGGAATTTTGGGAGGGCGAGGAGACGCAGAGAAATACGATCAAGAGATTGAGCGAGGTCCAGCATCAAGTACACGCGGCGGAATTTTTTTTCTTCTGCAGTTTACAGGTGACTGATGAAACACTTGCGTCCGGAAAAAATTATCCAGAGATTGCAGAGTCATTCATATAGCAATGGCCGCTATACTGTAGCAGATTCCGTTTTCAACAAAAGAAACCCACCGTGCTACGCTGCTCGCTATATCGCACTGACCTATTCAGATATCATTGCATGGTACGTGTCGGTTAAACTATAGTGTTTGTGGGCTCGAAATATGAGCTGAGCAGCACATTTGTGAAGGCTGGTAATACTATTTTTTTCTTTTGTACTCTCGTTCAATATGTGTGTTGCTGAAGTTGCAGACATCGTCAATCAATAAAGATAGCGGCCGTGCGAATGCAAAAGACACTTCTACGCGTTCTCGATCCTCCCAGTCAAAGCGCCATCCGTGCATTCTCACGCTCCACAACACACCTCGCAGCTTCCATTTCGGCGGCTTGCATGCATATCTATTGCTGCCAGCACCTCCTCGTGCTTAAGATAGCGCCACGTGTTCTGCCGACATTAGTAAGCAGGCAACCGCGAAAGTATAAAGCAGCAGACACGTAACGCGCCGTCCAGTGATCTAGTGGCGCTATTACATACCCGGGTATACATCGGCACGACATTCAGCAAGCGTTCAATGAGTGTCCGAGGCGTCGTCTCACGGAACGGATGGTTATGACACACACCTGGTTAAATCACTTGAAGATGCCGCGCGCGTATAGCACAACTGCAGTCTCGAGAAAAGAAAGACGAGTTCAGGTGCTGCGGCCGGAAATCTGCAGCGGGTTGCGAGGCGACCGACAGAGTACTAGAACACGATGAGCTGTAACTATGTTCATACTTCTGCCTTAGTCGTGCTGAGTAGGATTTTAACCATATATTAGCGACAACACCGTTACAAGCGCTTCTACCTTCTCCTGTATTATGGCCAATATGAGGCAACGGCGAGGTGTCAACAGACCCGACGCTACGCACGACCTTCAAATGGGGGGTTTTCAGAACGTGTTGTCACCAGAGACGGACGCAACGCGTTGACGAGCGAGCGGCGTTGTCAAGAAACGAACGGGATGCAGATGACGAACGGGCAACAAAAAATTGGCAGTGGCTTAGCTCAGCTACGCCAGGATATACGTTGCGTAAAGGTACGGTTATGTTTGGTTAATTTTCCAGTCTTTTTCGCCGACTGACAGCGGCTCGACTCTCCTTAATCTTCATGTAGAGCGCGCTGCATCAACCGTCTCTCCCGCGCATTTATACGCACGGTGCGCCCTCCTCGCGCATGCGCAGTGCCGCGCGGCACCGCAATCGTAAAGACGCGTTGTCCGACGTTATCGGCGCGCGGGCGAGCGTCGTTATACCCCAACCACTGGCACGCGTCGGAAAGCTTCGGCACGCGCCGAAGCGTCAAAAGCGTCGGTCGGAAACATGGCGAAGCCTGACGATGCGCAGCGATTATGTCTACTGCCGATGCTAGAAGCTTGCCGACGAGCGGCGAAGCTGCGCCGGCGTGCACAAATGAGAGGCTGCGACGCGTCGCAAGCGTCAACCAATCGGAGGCTGCGAATCCTCCTGCTGCTGTGCCTATGATGGCCACCCATGCGAAGGCGCCGTCACCAACGATTGTCCGAGCTTTTTGGACGCACGACGCGCGCGACAGTGTTGCTGAAAGACAGTGTTGTAATAGTAGGTCGACAACGACACGACCGACCGACCGATGACCGTGGGTTGTGGCAGTGCGATGTGGATCCGAAGCGCCTTCGAACGACGCCGACTAATCCAACCTGCCCACTGGATTCCGCCGGGCTCGGTACGATCGTCTGCTAAAACAGCCAACCGAATCATGATTGCCGCAACGTCTGTGCTTGTTGTATGTGCATTTTGTTGTGCTCAAAACGAATGGAAACATGTTTACGAGCTCCGAAGTCTGGATAATCAGCACTCGCCTATCGCCGATGTTGTTTACGTTACGCGCAGGCCTAGCGCGTCGCTCGAGTTCGTAACTGGCGAGCGAACGAACCCAGCTGAGAAAATCTGTCGAAGGAAATGAACTTTAAGGTCCGTTTGTGCTGCAGTGATTTAGAATATGGCACTCCTGACTTCGTGTGATGTGTGATCTGGTGAATGAACCGTGTGGAACTTGGGGTGGTCAACCGCGGCGTGTTTCGTGTGCTGTCGGGTGACTCAAGTTTAACGGGCAAGTTCTGCGCTGTTTCCAGTGGCAAAGATAACTTCCGAAAGCGAAACACACTAGTAGCCGAACTATGGGAATACTTACATAATCAGCCCTGCCACCCGTTTCAGCTGACACTGCGCTCGTCTATTCGGCATGTGAATCCAATTCAGTAGGAGTTCACTGTGCTCCTTCACTCACTTCTTTCAAGTGCATCCGTCTTTTGGGCTAATTGGAGATAAATCGCTCGTGTAGCAATCAAGAACACTGGCGCACTGAAGCAGACGTGACAACGCAGTCATGTTTGACTCAGTGTGTTCTTATACTTGAGCACTGCAAAAAGAAACCTGTTTGCAACGTGTGCCCCGTGTGCAGTGCATAGCAGGACCTGCATCATGCAAGACCTATGCATGTAGCAGCGTATACCATGATTGCTTCGATGCCTGCTTCAGAAGCAGCAAGTACTGAGTCAATGAAACTGTAATTGATTTTTATCTCCCTTTTTTGTTTATGGAAAGTGTAGATGGTGTGAGTGCATTGTTTGAGTGCAGTCGGTATGCTTAAACTGCTGGAATCCCTTCAGCTTCTACTAAAATATTTCTTGCTGCGATACTATAAATTGTAGTCAGGACAAAGATCTACTCAAAACCAAGTTACTCATGTATCTGCGCAGAATGTGTTTGATTAACAAGTTAACACTTCCACAACAACAATATACCGATGCACAGCATATGTGCTTGCAATAAATACATTCCGTAAAGGTGAACGACTGGGCCTACAATAACAAACTTTGTAGTAGCACTGCGAAAAGTGCTTCCATGCGTATCAGCCACAACAAAACTGCTGCACGTCCAACCTACTTCCATGGAGGCACCTCTATAAAGACGGTTCGGGCCCTACCCATTCTGGGTGTAACATTTAGCTCTTCTCTCAACTTTTCCGCATATGTCACCAGCACTGTATCTAAGCATCGGCCCATTCTTGGGTTTGTGTCCCGTGTCTCCCTCCCCTGATGACGTAAGGTTTTCCGAGCACTCTACGCTTCTATCATTCTGTCGCGACTCGAGTGCTGCTCATCAGTATAGTTCCCGTACCAAACTCGCCATGCTAACAAACTTAAGCTTGTTCAGCGCCGGACAACACGCACCCTCTACTCTCATCTTTTCGGTTGTCGCAAGCTCATGACAGCCTACGAGGATTGCCTCAAACCGTCAAGTAGCACACCCTGCAATACCAGCGCACTAGTCTATTGCACTAGTCTATACTGCAGGATGCTTGATGGCTTTTAGAACAGCACTAATCTTTCTTCAGTTCGTCTGAACAAGTGGTCAGCACAACCCGAGCCCTCATCGCGCCTCTATGGCCCCGACACCACAACTCCGTGATTATATCTGGCATACAGAGCTTTCTCTTCACCCCACTTGGCCATTTGGATTCTCCTTCCTTGGAACCAGACGGAATTGGCACTCCTGTGTGTTGTGCACCCGTCGAATGTGTGCGTGTGTGCTGTGCTGTGTTATTGAGCAAGTGTGTGTGCGCGCGCGCGCGCGCGCGCGTGTGTGTGTGTGTGTGTGTGTGTGTGTGTGTGTGTGTGTGTGTGTGTGTGTGTGTGTGTGTGTGTGTGTGTGTGTGTGTGTGTGTGTGTGTGTGTGTGTGTGTGTGTGTGTGTGTGTGTGTGTGTGTGTGTGTGTGTGTGTGTGTGTGTGTGTGTGTGTGTGTGTGTGTGTGTGTGTGTGTGTTGTGTGTGTGTGTGTGTACGTGAAGGGGAAGGAGGTTTCTTCTGCATCCTGCAAATTCCTGCTCTAGATGTCTGGTTATCAGACGCTCTAACATACAGGCATCAACCTTTTTTTTAGTCGAGTGCCAAGTTACCACTAAGATTATTATTATTATTATTATTATTATTATTATTATTATTATTATTATTAGGATCATCACTACGACCACATTGATTGTGTTGAAGCCAGCGTGACACATAATTCAAAATATTTCTGGAGCTTTCTGCGCTCTCACTCTTCTAAAAAGAGTGCCAAAGATGTACGTCTTCTTCATGAAAATGGTGGTGTCTCGAACACTGCTGATGCCTTTGCAGAACATTTCTGTTTGCTATGTGGTGTGAAATGTGCTTCAAGTAACCTTCCTTCTCAGTCTGGCACAGTGTGTACGCCATCAGTCAATGAAAACCTTGTTTTCAAGTGTATGAAGTGCCTTAAACCTTCGCTTTCCTGTGGCGCTGATGGTATTTCTTCTGCAGCGCTTAATTAACCCTTTGAGACGCTGTCTACACAATTGTGCACAGCAGGAGAGTGCATCAATAGCAAAAGCACTGATGAAAGTAATGGTATTTCAAATGTGTTTCATACATATTGAAACACTTATTATTGGAACTGTGCCGCAATATTGAATAACGTGCAGAATGTTTTAGCAAAGTGAGTGGGAAGGTAGACGGTTGGGTGTTTTTACTCTGTGTCAGTATGTCGTATGTAGCGGGTTCACTTCTTTCATTGTTTTTTACAATGTCATCCACCAGGCATAATTTTCAAGTGGATGGATAAGTGCTTTTCAAGCTTTTCAAAACATGAAATAGTACATGTTCTCATATTTTGTGTTCCTGTAGTGAGTTTTCGCATGGAGTCGAAATTTTATAAACTTGACAAAATTCGCTAAACAATTGAAAATTCTTAATATTTGCAGCTGTACACTTTCTACGATTCTGAAGATGCAAGAGATGCGGTGAAAGCAACTTTTCAATCAACTGGATAAAGTGGCATCTGAAAGAGTTAAAATGTATGGAAGCATACTTGTTCCCTGTTCTCACAAACATCTTCAATAGTTCCCTAAAGTCTAGTACCTTTTCTAGCACTCGGAAGGTAGCATGAACATTGCCTATGCACAAATCAGGTGCTAGATGTGCAGTTACTACATACCAACCTATATCTATCCTCTGCAGGGCGTCAAAAGTGTTTGAATCAATAATGGATTCCTTGCTTTCTGTTAGTGCTAAGAGCATTTTAATAAATGAACAGCATGACTTTGTGTGCCAACAACTTAAAACTATTTGAGACTGTCAACAGTGTTCACCACTGCATCGACTTCCAAAAAAATATTTTTTCACTCTCAAACTTGTGCAGAAATAAGAAGTACTCTTAAATGCTTCCAATACTATGGCATTAAGTTATATGAAGAAAACGCACCATGTGAAATTTTGATACACCCTACGTGATGGTCCACTCGTTAGGGTTGATGAAATGAAAGATCTTGGTCTGTACTTCGACAAAATGCTAAGCTTCTCTTCACATAGATAATTACACAACATACCCTTCACGCTCTTGGAATTGCATGCCGTATATTGCGTGATTTTCACTCACCTATTGTGTTTCTGAAATTCTGCTGTGTGCCGCCAACTACTAGAGTATGCCTCTGTAGGAGGGGATGCAACGAGCAAATCTAATTCTGACCTCATTGAACGCACCCAGAATAAATTGATATCTACCTTAAAGCACCACTTTTGCCATTCTGGCGACCACAGTTGAGCCTTCTCAAGTATACTTCAACTCGCATCTCTAGATTCAAGACTTAATTAATCTCACCTTTCTTTCCTGTATAAGGTGGTCCATTACATTATACATTCCCTAAAGCTTCCTCATCATATGCATTTGTTCGTGCCGCACATTCGTTGCCTGGCCTTGTTGCAAGATTGTGCTGTATAAGACTCCAAAACATACTTTAGAGTTCATTTCCTGTGTTTTGTGTATCTGTAGATAATCACGTAGGATGAACTCCCTTTTAATTTTCCTCGTTTCCGTTTTTCCTTATTTGTTTCTCTATCTTGCATTTTTTGTCTACCACATTCATGTTTTCTGTACATTTTGTCTCACTTAGTGCTCGGGAAGTGCATCAGTACAAAAGCTCTCTAGCTGTTCCTGGGCACTACAATAAACATTTGAATGATTGATTATTATCGTCGTATAAAAACGTGCTTTTTAAGTATGTACTAGTATACTATTCCAGTGCAGTAGCTTTTGTGCAATTTGAAAAGGGCATGAATTAAGAAAGTGCAATAATAATATGCTATGTGCCTGATCATATGCATTGTTAGTAATTTCTTCTGAGTTTTAATAATGGCCGGCTACTGTATCCAGTGTTGTGCAATAAAATAATATGCCACAGCAATCATTGCGTGTCTCGCAGAATAAATTGAATATATTTTTCCCAGCCAAAACATCATAGCACTGAGAACAATAAACTGCAATTTTTTTTTTGTGCTGGCGAAGTGTATAAATTGCGAAAATAACCTTATCATATATTTCTTATACTATGCAAATGAGCTGCTCCCATACATTCGAATAATCGCTTCAATAGTACGACTTGGCAACGGGCAACGAAAGACCCTAATTAATACCCTCCAATTCTCATGCTTGTATTATCTGACAGTATGTAATTTCATTAATGTAAAGAAAGACAAACTTGACATGTGGAAACCAGTTACAATAGAACATGGCCCTTACACTATGAAAATGTTTTGTAGCAATACACTCGGTGTGAAGGCCTCCGGATGCGGTGTTGATGCATCAAAACAACCTAGAATAATAGCGGTGCTCCATGGGCTAGATTTGACAGAATCAAGAATCGGGGGGAGACAAGCTACGAATTACATAAATTTTAGCTATTCTAGTTTTTTTTTTTTTTGTGAGTGCTACAGGTGTTTTAATTCTTTTTTGCTGATTTTCTCAGAACCCATTTTTTCACGTTTCTTTCATGCACCAACAAGCACAATTATATTGACACAAATGCTTTAGCTGTATCCAGTTGCCGTATTTCACCGGCTAAAAAATGTTAAACGTTATCGCTCGGTGCAGGACGCGCCTGAACGTATCGGAAGTTTCGGGAATGTTATCGATGGATCTGTCTGTTGTCGAGGAACCTTGTTAATCTGATTGCATACGCGACACGAATTGTGTAGTAGTTTCTGGAAGGCGTGCGGGCACCAGCGAATAGACTGTAACTTTCGACGACTGATGTATGCAAACCGACGCGCTTGACCCGCAGATGAGATTTTCGACGATTGCCGACATTGCTCGCCGCTATCGTTGCGATTGAGTCGGCACTATTTATTTACCGTCGCTACTACGTGGCAATATTTCCAACACAGATTTTTTTCAGTGATACTTTGCACGCCTAATTCTTACATAGTTGGCTGTGCAATGAGCTACCAAAAAATGAAACGGTTCAATAGTTTTTGATATGATATGGCATCGTCGTGCAGGTGTTTGCAAAGCGATCTTGCAGGCAGACGACGCGCGAGCGCTGATGTCGATATCTTGTGCACTATTTTTACTTCAAAAATAAAAGCAGGCGTATATTCATTATTCAACCGTGTTTTTTATATCTAAAAGCGCATACAGATCACTAAGTTATTGTTTCAAGCTTAGTTTACAGCAGGCTGTTTTAGACCGGGCTTTGACGGAAGAAGACAAAATAATCCAGCAACAGTGCGCAGCAGCCGAGAAGCAAGCTTCGGCGCGCGTCAGAGCTTCTGTCTAGTGGTTGCGTGCCCTCTTCCTCCGACCAACGCGAAGCGAAGCGTTCGCTTGTCGGCGCGCGCCGAAGCTTGCCGACGCGTGCCAATAGGTGGGGCATTAGACGCCGTCGGCGTCGGAGCGCGTTGGCCTGGTTGGCCGCGTCTGGTTTCGTTGGCGGCGCCAGTGCGTCGAACCATGGGTTGAACTATAGGCGCTGTTCTCGCCAACGTGACGTAACGTGTGCGCGCGTTCAGTATACGTCAGACTATATTTAGGCCTTAAATGCAGCAGCGGGCGCACACGGCGCCGGCGCGTCTGCGGAGACTGCGACGTCACACCTCTGGAATGCGCTGCCGTCGGCGGCAGCGAGGGCGACGCAGGTACGCCTCTCGTGACGTCACGCGGCTCTCGCGCATGCGCAGTATGGCAGGCGCAGAAGCACGCGAAGCTCGGCTCCAACCCGCGTAGTGTAGTGTACCTAGTGTATCGTGTATCTATTTTATTTATTTACATGATACTGCAGATCTTTTTGGTCCAAGCAGGAAAGGCAAATTCAAAGGAATAAAATGTATTGTACAAACAGCAATGTACATATATGTTAAGATGCATGCATGTAGATGTAAAACACTTCTAAGTACATACTCAGATCTGGCACCTCCAAAAGGATCACAATGCAAGTGCCAAAGACTCTCTATTAGAGGTTAAAAAATATCGTTAATGGCCTTTTTAATGTTTCCACATGTGAAAAGCTCTTCAGGTAGAGAATTCCAGTCAGTTATTGTTTTCGGAAAAAATAACTTGTGGGCATTGGCTTTTGTGAAATGAGGAGTTATGCTATAGTTGGTGTATTTGTCGTGTTTTGCGGGTTAAAGCCAGCGTGACATATGGTGTGGCCGGCATTCCGTGGTTTCCATGTAACAAGGAGTGCAAAAATTCTATCCTCGCTATTTTTCTTCTGGTGCAGAGAAGTTTCATTTGATTAGTTTTTATGAGGAGAAATAGAGAGTCAGAATTCCTGTATTTGTTGTAGATGAATCGCACGGCGCGCCTTTGGACCTTCTCAATCTGTACAATGTCCTTTTTTCGTGTGAGGATCCCACACCACGGCGGCATACTCATGTTTTGACTTAACAATAGTTTTATAAGCTAATTTCTTCACACTGGCAGGTGCTCCCCTTAACTTGTGTCTTCAGAACCGGAGTTTTTTCATAGCAGATGAGCTTATAAAGCAAATGTGACCACTCCCAGTAAGCTGGTTGTTAATGATTACGCCTAAATATTTGTATTTTGTGGCCTGAGCCACAGATGTAGTGTTGAAGGTGTAGTTAAACGCAGAGGCGTCTTCTTCCTGGTGATGCTCTTAAATATTGTTTTCTCAAAGTTCAGGGACACCCACATTTGTCACACCAAGACAAAACATCATTCAAAGCAGTATTCAGCAG
The DNA here is from genome assembly GCF_050947875.1 of Dermacentor variabilis. NCBI lineage: Eukaryota > Metazoa > Arthropoda > Arachnida > Ixodida > Ixodidae > Dermacentor > Dermacentor variabilis. The sequence goes on along the minus strand of NC_134569.1, from coordinate 13,713,707 downwards.
GTTTTGATCTAAAACAGAACGTATTTCTTTAAATAACATACAATTATCGTCAAAAAGGTTAATTTTGTCGTTTTCATCAATAAAGGAGGCCACATCATTTATATAGACCGAAAACAATAGAAGCCCCAGGACACTCCCGTGCGGCACACCTAGTGTGACCTCAAGTGGAGGGGAACAAAAACCGTCAATTTCCGCATAAAGTGTTCTCTGCTTTAAGTAAGCAGCAATCCATTTTATGAGTGGTGTCGGTACTCCAATTATATTAAGACTCAGAAGTAGTTTATCGTGAGGAACCTTGTCTAATGATAAGGTTGCTCACGTGCTTGGGCGAGTTGGTGATTCAATATAGACGTGTTTGCACAGCGCAAAAGACGAGGACTGAAGGAAGAACACAACACAGCGCCTGTGTTGTGTTCTTCCTTCAGTCCTCGTCTTTTGCGCTGTGCAAACACGTCGATCTTGTCAAATGCTTTTCTGGAATCGAGATGTAATGCGTCAATTTGTGTGGAAGTATCTAATATGGCATTAAGGGAGTGAACAGCTGTTGTTAATAGTGTAGTGGTTCAAAATCCCTTTCTGAAACCATGCTGACATGAACTGAGCGCGAAACTTGTATTTAGAGTCGGCAACATATGATTTGCGACTATGTGTTCGATGAGTTTATAGGGGGAACAGTTTAAGGAGATAGGACGGTACTTTCCTACCAAAAGGCGGTGGTCTCCGGTCTTGCGAATAAGCACAATTCTGGCTGTAAGCCAGTCGGGGGTTAATGAAGCTGACAACAGTGATTCACGAAAGGTTTTGGTTAGGAACTGGGCTAAGGATTCTGCATAGCGCTTTAAGAAAGCATTGAGCATACCATCCGGACCAGTGGAATACTTCGGATCGAGTCTAAAAAGTACCTCCACGATGCCCTCAAGAACTGAAATAACGGGTTCGCATGAGGAATCGCTATAATTGTTGTCATTATTAACACTAATGTATCCACTGGAAAACACAGAATGAAATTAGAAGTTAAAGTACGCTGCCATTTCTTCTGGACATGTGATGACAGTCATTTACAACTGTCTGTTTAATGGGCTGACTGTAATTCCGGACATGATTCCAAAATTTACTTGGATTGTTTTGTATAAACTGCGGGAGGGTCTCAGTAATGTAGCGCTGCCCCGCCGAACGAATACTTGCCGGTAATTCCACCATCCATGTTTCTAAGAAACTAGTTTTTGGGGAATTACATCTTTAAACGCTTTATTTTTCTTTTCAAGTGGGCATTGTACCGGCTAATCCGCGGATTTATCTTCTTCGTGCGTATCTTTTTATCAGGAATAAAATTATTAATGGAATAATGGAAGTGCTCCTTGAATGTTGCCCATAATTCTCGCACATTCTCAGCAGAAAATTCTTCGAATGCTACATCTAAGTAATCCAGTATCGACTCGTCTCTTGCCTTTGAGTAGTCCTTTACGGTCTTATGTTTTATTGTGTTAGGTTGATTGCCTTTCAACAGAGCGAAGAATACCACCACTATCTTATGGTCAGATATGCTTTCGTATACTGTGGTTGAAATATCAGAAGTGCTATTGTTACTTAACACAAGGCCAAGGATAGCGCTAGCAGAACCGCGTGCTCTAGTTGGCTCCATGACGAGTTGTTTTAGGTTATGAGAAAATATGATATATCAAAGAACGACCGAGTCATGCAAGGATTCGATATTTCCATTACACTAGTCAATGCTAGGAACACTGAAGTCGCCGGCAAGAATTATGTTCTTGCCAAACGACGAAAGATGATCCTGCAGCCTGCGCAGGTACTCATTTTCAGAATTTGGTGGTCTGTATAATGCGCATAGTATGAATGTGTGGTCATGGCACGTTATCTCTAGAAAGACACCTACAAAATCTCTGTTATGATGGCTATGTGCGGATTGTATAACGTGTGTCTTCAGATACAAGTGTATCTTGAGATACAAGATACTGCTACCGCAACATCACCGTGAGGAACTATAAACGTTGGCTGAACTCCGCTTCTCAAGCTGATACTGCTGCTACTAAGCCACCTGATAAAACTAAAGGTAGCAACATTCTTTTATCTTTCGGCCAGCGTTGTTGCTGCTGTACACCTGTCTGGTAAACCGGAACTGCGTAAACGGTAATACGTTTACGGACAAGGAAAAAGTCCACAGCGGTATTTCCGCCGTCGTGCAGGGGCTTCTTATTGACGTTGTTGTAGCTAGATGGCCACTCTCTATAGCTGGTTGGCAAGCAGAGCAGCGACTCCCGCCAATTACAAAAGTGACAAGCAAAAGCTGCTGACAGCGCAGCGTGTATAGACTTTTCATGTTAAGCAGCTAAAGCAACCCCAATAGATTGTTTTGGAATGAACATATTATAGCTTGAGCAAGAAAGACAAAAATTTTGAGATACTAACAGACATTTTATTCAAATGCAACAAGGTTGGTCGGAGTTCATAGATTTACACGCAAACATTTTTGTGCATAAGGGATTGCTGTTATATATATATATATATATATATATATATATATATATATATATATATATATATATATATATATATATATATATATATATATATATATATAGGAAATTTGCCAATGTACCGAAGCACCTTAAGATACAAATGGAAAGTGTCGTATCGGATACAATAATTGCGGCAGTATCTTGTGTCTGTATCTCAAATGCTTGTTGCCCGAGTACCTTGTACCGTATAATGATACAATTGCAGAGTATCTTTGCCCAGCCCTGCGTCCAGCGAAGTTGTTCCAAAACCATCACTACAACTGCTGAGGGGGACATGCAATGCTTTAGTGTTGGTTGGGATGCTTGTTTTGAGCTTGTTCTTTATTGAAACGCACGCTGTTATGTACGTTGTATGCGTGATTCTAATGAATGTAGACACTGTTCGCTTCACTTTGATGAGTGCTTCTAGCCTCTGCATATCGAGAAAGATGAGCCATTGCTGATTATGATCATTTTTGTTCAAGGAAGGACACGAAAAATACCGATCGCCAACAGCTTCACTGTAATAAATAAGTTGCGGGTTACATGAGGCCGTTCATGAAATACTGAAATACGTTCATGAAATGTTGTTGACAACAGTGATTTGGGAGGCTATACAAGTGGTACAGTGTTGTTTTAGGAGCAATTATGAGACTAACTTGAGGTATGAGGATGATGATCAAAAGAAAGAGGAAATGCATCCGCCAGACGAACGAACGAGAGTGAGAGAGATTTATTTTGTGCATACAGCCGGCGAGCATGAAGGTGTCGATGGCGAGAGAAAGGTGCTGCTGCGATGGACATGCAACAGACTACTAGGGAGCAGTATGAGAGGACAGTGCATCGCGCTGCCGTCCGCAAATGATCCCCTCACCTCCTTTAAGATCAACACCGAGCCTGTCACGCCGGCTGTCGGAGAGATCAGTCAGCGACCGAAAGACAGACCAAGGTACATTAAGCTTTCTGTTGTAACTGCAGCCAATCTCGCTCAAGTAGGTTCAACGATTTTCTTTTCAGAGCCTTTCTGCGTTTCACATTTATTTGAATATGGGGAAATCGGAGCTTGCCCCGAACTAATAGAGCTTCCTCTTTCGTGTTCGCATCCGCCTAACTAAACAGTGCATGGATACCGGCAATACGAAGCATGCCGGGTAGACAAGGTCGTGCAAGTATGCAGCTTCCACTCATATGGCGCCGGATGCGGGAAGTGTAGCGGTCACGTGTTTCCTTTGTGACGCATTGCGTGGCGCGCCTACCACGGCCTTGTTTCTGTCAGCGTCAACTGCAGGCGCCACTACGCTGCGAGTCGGTGCTGCAATCGGCAAACTGTGTCGCAGCGGAATATATTGTTGATCCTAAAAGGCGCTACCCAAAGCAAAACGTACACACTGCGGCCAACGACACATGTGACGCATTTCCGGCGTATATTCGCACCAACTCGCCGTTCGGTTACCTAGCTGCGTAGTGATGATGAGGTGCGTTACGATTACTAGAAATATAATGGCGCAGCCACGTGGGACACATTCCAGACGCGGGACTGTTTGTACAGCTTCGGCATCTCACTGCATGAAAGCTTCGCGGTGAAATTACACCTGAAGTGCACCCCCCAAATGAACATCCGATAGAACAACCGATGGCATTAATTTTCTGCAGAAGCTGTTTCAGAGCTGATAACTGCATAGGCTGCGACTTCACAGAAGACGGCACATCGACAACGGCACATCAACGGCACAGGTTCTTCTTTTAGGAGGCACTTTACACTTTGCTCGTTTATATTCTTTTCGAAGAGAATACCTTCTTTAGTGAGTCAGGCTCACAGTACCGTGTACCGGGTATCTGGGTTTCTAGCCTTTCTCGTGGGCTAGAAACCACCGCCGCTCACTTGCGCACGCACACTCGAGAACGATGGTCACATCACTCCCGGTCCTGCTGTCTCTCTTGAACCTTGGTGAAGGCCTGTATTACCGTCGCATTGTCCGCACTAACGGTACTGATAATGCATCGTCGGACGAAGCTACAGTGGAAGAACATGTCGTGACCTATACTCAAGACATCTTGTTCGGCTTTGTACTGTCGATTGTGATTGTCATACTTATTGTGGTGTGTATCGTGTGTGTTCAGTTACATCGCTACCATTACAATCACAACATTAACGACGTCTTCGGAGCGATTCCGGCTGCTGGCGCACGTATGCGCAGCTACTTTCGCCCCCAAAATTCATCATCGACGCAGCAGCAGCAGCAGCAGCAGCAGCAGCAGCAGCAGCAGCAGCAGCAGCAGCAGCAGCAGCAGCAACAAGCATCGACGACGCAGCAACAACAACAAGCCGTCTGAAGAGAAATACTCACCGTCACGTCATGTCGATAAATAAATAAGCAAATAAATGAATGAAAAACTTTCATTATTACGTCTCATTATTTGTTGCGCACATGAGCATGCATGCATGCTTTAATTTGCGCCCACGACCCCCCTCCCTACTTACATGAACATCGATATTAATTGCACATGTTCGAATTAACAAAGTGTTCCTTGTGAATTATTATTTTTTTTTACTGTCTCCCATTTCTATGAAGTGACGCTAACAGGATGTTCCTTTATCGAAAGTTATGCGCCCAGGCGTTGCAATTTGAATAACAGGACACTCGCTTATTTTATTGTTGTGATTTATTTCTTCCATTTAGCACAGAGAAAGCTAGAGTGGGCATAGGTTCCGATTTGAATAACAGGACACTCGCTTATTTTATTGTTGTGATTTATTTTTTCCATTTAGCACAGAGAAAGCTAGAGTGGGCATAGGTTCCGATTTGAATAACAGGACACTCGCTTATTTTATTGTTGTGATTTATTTTTCTCTATTTCCACGAAGTGACGTTAACAGGATGTTCCGTTATCGAAAGTTAAGCGCCCAGGCACGGTGAGGTAACGGGAAGTTAGGGTGCAGTGTGTGCGTGCGATTTGAATAACAGGACACTCGCTTATTTTATTATTGTGATTTATTTTTCTCTATTTCCACGAAGTGACGTTAACGGGATGTTCCGTTATCGAAAGTTAAGCGCCCAGGCACGGCGATGTAACGGGAAGTTAGGGTGCAGTGTGTGCGTGCGATTTGAATAACAGGACACTCGCTTATTTTATTATTGTGATTTATTTTTCTCTATTTCCACGAAGTGACGTTAACAGGATGTTCCGTTATCGAAAGTTAAGCGCCCAGGCACGGTGAGGTAACGGGAAGTTAGGGTGCAGTGTGTGCGTGCGATTTGAATAACAGGACACTCGCTTATTTTATTATTGTGATTTATTTTTCTCTATTTCCACGAAGTGACGTTAACGGGATGTTCCGTTATCGAAAGTTAAGCGCCCAGGCACGGCGATGTAACGGGAAGTTAGGGTGCAGTGTGTGCGTGCGATTTGAATAACAGGACACTCGCTTATTTTATTATTGTGATTTATTTTTCTCTATTTCCACGAAGTGACGTTAACGGGATGTTCCGTTATCGAAAGTTAAGCGCCCAGGCACGGCGATGTAACGGGAAGTTAGGGTGCAGTGTGTGCGTGCGATTTGAATAACAGGACACTCGCTTATTTTATTATTGTGATTTATTTTTCTCTATTTCCACGAAGTGACGTTAACAGGATGTTCCGTTATCGAAAGTTAAGCGCCCAGGCACGGTGAGGTAACGGGAATTTAGGGTGCAGTGTGTGCGTGCGATTTGAATAACAGGACACTCGCTTATTTTATTATTGTGATTTATTTTTCTCTATTTCCACGAAGTGACGTTAACGGGATGTTCCGTTATCGAAAGTTAAGCGCCCAGGCACGGTGAGGTAACGGGAAGTTAGGGTGCAGTGTGTGCGTGCGATTTGAATAACAGGACACTCGCTTATTTTATTATTGTGATTTATTTTTCTCTATTTCCACGAAGTGACGTTAACAGGATGTTCCGTTATCGAAAGTTAAGCGCCCAGGCACGGTGAGGTAACGGGAAGTTAGGGTGCAGTGTGTGCGTGCGATTTGAATAACAGGACACTCGCTTATTTTATTATTGTGATTTATTTTTCTCTATTTCCACGAAGTGACGTTAACGGGATGTTCCGTTATCGAAAGTTAAGCGCCCAGGCACGGTGAGGTAACGGGAAGTTAGGGTGCAGTGTGTGTGTGCGATTTGAATAACAGGACACTCGCTTATTTTATTATTGTGATTTATTTTTCTCTATTTCCACGAAGTGACGTTAACGGGATGTTCCGTTATCGAAAGTTAAGCGCCCAGGCACGGTGAGGTAACGGGAAGTTAGGGTGCAGTGTGTGCGTGCGATTTGAATAACAGGACACTCGCTTATTTTATTATTGTGATTTATTTTTCTCTATTTCCACGAAGTGACGTTAACGGGATGTTCCGTTATCGAAAGTTAAGCGCCCAGGCACGGTGAGGTAACGGGAAGTTAGGGTGCAGTGTGTGCGTGCGATTTGAATAACAGGACACTTGCTTATTTTATTATTGTGATTTATTTTTCTCTATTTCCACGAAGTGACGTTAACGGGATGTTCCGTTATCGAAAGTTAAGCGCCCAGGCACGGTGAGGTAACGGGAAGTTAGGGTGCAGTGTGTGCGTGCGATTTGAATAACAGGACACTTGCTTATTTTATTGTTGTGATTTATTTTTTTCCATTTAGCACAGAGAAAGCTAGAGTGGGCAGGAAGGTGTGGGCATAGGTTCCGATTTGAATAACAGGACACTCGCTTATTTTATTATTGTGATTTATTTTTCTCTATTTCCACGAAGTGACGTTAACAGGATGTTCCGTTATCGAAAGTTAAGCGCCCAGGCGTTGGGGGGTTTGAATAACAGGACACTCGCTTATTTTATTGTTGTGATTTATTTTTTTCCATTTAGCACAGAGAAAGCTAGAGTGGGCAGGAAGGTGTGGGCATAGGTTCCGATTACTCGCTTATTTTATTATTGTGATTTATTTTTCTCTATTTCCACGAAGTGACGTTAACGGGATGTTCCGTTATCGAAAGTTAAGCGCCCAGGCGCGGAAGTTGGGATTTGAATAACAGGACGCTCGCTTCTTTTATTATTGTGATTTATTTTTTTATTTACCACAGAGAACACTAGAGCAGGACGTGGAGGACACAGTTCCGATTTGAATAACGGGACGTTCACTCATTTTATTATTATGAATTATTTTTTTCTATTTCCTGCAGTAACCTCATTGGACGAGGGGCCACAGGATGTTAAAGCGCCCCCTACTTCCATCGTTCACTATAAAACGAGCAGGGCCCACCCCCCAGAGATCAGACCTGCCTGCTCCATCGGCGAGAGCACATCACCATGGAGTCAGTTCTAAGTTCCTGATCGGACTTCAAGAAGCCGGAATGTCTGGCTCTACTGACGGAGAGAGTCTTCCGGTTCGGCGTTCGTTTCCAGAGACCTGCCTGCTCCATCGGCGAGAGCACATCACCATGGAGTCAGTTCTAAGTTCCTGCTCGGACTTCAAGAAGCCGGAATGTCTGGCTCTACTGACGGAGAGAGTCTTCCGGTTCGGCGTTCGGTTCCAGTTGAGCCACTATCCCGGGAAGGACCTGGTGGACATCGTCCGGACCAACGGTACAGTTGTTCCCGCAAATTGCAACACCTGTTCGGGGCCAGCCAAGCTTGACCTGGTGTCCGAAAGTGAGGCGCTCATCGAGGTGCTTGCTCGACATGGCCAGTGCTGCGTGGGGCGCTTGGAGGTCACCACCTGTATGCTTACAAGCGCATACCTCTGCACAAAGATGGAGAAGCGAAAGCCATTCAAGGTGAATCACTTGGAATTAGCGCACTGCAGCGATCCGTCCAATAATGCAGTGCGCTTTTTATGCTGCTTCTCCGAAGTCAACCGACTCGAGATCACGCAACCAGTGTGCTTTCCGGTGTCTCCTCGCAAGCACAGACGTCGTCGGCAACAGCAGAACAACAAGCAGAAACCCCATCCAGAGCTGGTCACTTTGAAGCGATCGCCCATCTCCACTGGTAACAATCACATTCGCCAGAGAACGGCACTATGCAACCTAATCAAGAGTGCAACTCACTTGGACTTGAGTGGACTGTATGCAATGTCTTCCGTCGGTATGTACGTGTCTACGGGGTCGGTGTTTTGCATCACCGCCCTCATGGTGCTGTTGCGAAACCCGGTCGCCACGTTGTAGATGCACATAGCGCGGCTCAGTTTGCTTATCCGCTCAAAGACCGCCGCCAGAAGCGGGTCGCTTCGCAGTGCGGACCACGGCTCCTCGGTCGCTTTGCGTTCGCTGCGAAACACAGTGTTCAGCGTGTGGTACACCCTCGCGTACCAGTTCGTGTCGGGCACGACGTCCTTGCGCACGATAGCCTTCTCCTCCATGAGCTCCAGCAGCGAGTCGGTGTCCATGGCTCGATATTTCTTCATCTGCTCCTCGTCTTCGGCCTCTTCCTCGTCGTCCGCCTCCCAATCGTGAGGGTTGCTGTACACGTAGAGTAGTTCGTCCAGCGAAACGTGCTCCACGTTCCTTGTGCGATGCATCGTCAGCACCGCGTCCATCTTGTACTCGTGCATTACCAACAGTAGGCGTTCCAAGTATCTCTGTACCGCATATGCGCACTTCATGGCGATCAGCGAGTACTCAAAAACTTCTTTCTCTTGCTTGGTTGAGGCCGCATTATCACCCCAACCAAGTTTGTTGGTACTCACGAGGCACTGACCGTGCGAGGGAATCACGATTTCCTCATCTTCTTCTTTTTTTTCTTCTTTGTTCTTCAGCTTGAGCTCATGTTCCGACGTGTTGGTCTGCGCTAGGGCAAAAGCGACGTGGATCTTGGATCGGTGTCGCCGCAGCAGATCGCGCGCGATGGCGACCAAGTTATCGTGAGCGCGAGTGTTTGTCTCGTCCACTGCGCACCGAGCGGCTCCCATGCCGAGCATCGCCACGTCGGAGAGCGTCTCGCTGCGAACGCCGGCGGATCGGCCGTGCGTGAACACGTACATGGGGTTATATTCGTACACCGATGCCGCCGCGGCAGAGGCAGAGAACAGGGGGTCGTACATACCGTTCTCCCACTGGAAACGCTCCAGCTCCAGGAGCCTTTCGTTTGTGCTCACCCGCTTCACGATGGCCGATGGAGGAGTGACTAACCACATAGGTAGTTCTTCCTGTTCTTCTTCTTCATCGTCGTCGTCTTCGTCCAACACGAACCTGCGCTCGCGGCGACGCGGCACCTCTTCGTTACGCGGCTCCTCGCACATCCGGCTGCCGTACATGTGCCAGACCCAGCCGTATATGCCGTTAGACACTGACTGTGCTATTCGAAGATCGTAGTTTTCGGTCAGCCATGCCTTCTTGCATTCGGCCCTCCGGTGCTTGTCAAAACATCGCCGGGCAATGTGCAAACGATGAATCCATAAGTCGTAGTTCGACCTGCCGTACACGTCCCCGGCCGTCGCCAAGTCCAGCCACTTGATTTCCGCCCCGGCAATGCCGTAAGCTCGGTTGGCGGTCAGTCTCGCGTCGTCGTCACCGCACACAGTCGGTCCGAAGACGGTCAAGTACGCGCAGGCCTCCGTGCGCGTCACGTCATCCCAGTATTCTGCAGTCAGCGGGAAGTACGACAGCGCCGGTCTCCCACAACAGTAATCGGTGCGGAAGACGGAGGGTGCGTCGGGCACGAGAGTTTGCTGAAAAGGCATTCGGTCTGGAGTCAGGAACGCCGCTAGCATAAAGTCCAGCGTGCATATCTCTTCCTCGTCGACTGTGACGTACCCGTAGCGCCCCATCGCATCGGATTTCACGTCGTAGTACACTGAAGACGCAGAAAATACGATGGTCATATTCGGAAGAGAATTGCTCTTGCGATGAGGGTGTATGAAGTTGTCGATGATTCGCTCGTCCACGCCCTTGAACGCTTCTTCCAAACAGAGCAAACCGGTGCGAGTCAGCACGTGTTCGTAACGGGTGAGCTCGGGCTTCATTTCTCCTTGCAGATACGAAATGTAGCTTGCCACCTCTTCTTCCGTGCATTCCATGCATTCCACCGCTGCCTCTATCAATCGCCGACGATAGGACGTCAGCGCGAGCAGAGTCTTCATTCGATCCGTTCTCGGAGGATCCATTGTTTGGCGGATGACGAAAAACAATATAGCGCCCTATATATATAAGGCAGGGTTTCCTCCTTCTCCACCCCCCCTCTTTAAAAGTGCCACCGCCCTCTTACTCGACACGTGCTAACCCGTCTTATGCATAAATACAGTGTCGAATATATTATTCTTATTATTATTTCTTTGCTTTTCCCTCCCTTGTCGGTCTGTTCTTACTGCAGTGAAGAGCGGAAAAGGCACGCCACTTCCCTTTTTATCGCGGTAGATACTAACCACACGCAAACAAAGGAAAAGGAAAGAGGGCAACAAAAGATGAAGAAGTGTCGTCGTGTTGCCCCCCCCCCCCTACCTACATCCACTTCCACTATATATATATATATCAGAATAACCATATGCAAAAGAGAGAGAAAGCGAAGTCAGTGTACTGTAAGGTTGAGAGAAGGAGAGCCAGGAGCAAAAGAAGAGGGGGGGAACAATAGCAACAGTATGCGACCAAAAGATTGATCTAACGGATGGAACGACGAGCAAGGAAGGGGGAGAGGAGGACGACGACGTATGTATATATAAAGGAGAGTGTCGAAAGAAATGAAGAAAAAAAATTTTTTTTACATGTGCGGGCGCGCGGTGCAGTGACGCGCAGTGTAGCTCAACTTGACACCTCGTTATTAATGACCCGTAAAAAAATAATGTAAGTTCGCTTTTTTTTTCTTCTTGGGGGGTTTGCTGCTTCTCTTTTTTTGTGGCGTATACAGTAACGGCAGCAAGTGCAATTTTTTTATTATTTTTCGACTACTGCAATAAGAGACTGTCTAAGGATGAGTGCCAGCAGTATGACGACGGCCATCGGCATACCCGACGTCGCTACGCTGCCGTCTCGATCAGTCTGTGCCTACCTGTCAAGTCATTCCGGGATAGAATCATGTTCTACCACGCTATATGCCATCGGCCTGCGGTTGTCGCCGTGCTTCTCCGGTAAGAGCGGGGAAAAGTCGCTGAAAATACGTCGCACGAGAGTCGTATTCTCGCATCAGTATCCGGACACAAAAGAAATTCAGGACGCGAGAACGCTGCTGGCCTATCTGTTGGTGAAGCACGGAGACTGTTGCCTAAATAGCGTCGAGCTATTGGAGAGGCATTTGGGGGACCCGTTTATGCTGGAAGCTTTGAGAGCGGCCGGTCGACCGTACTGCAACGTGTCAAAACTCAAGTTGATCGGGGCGTCCAGCGAGCTGGTGTTAGACTGTGTGGTTCGCTCGTTTCCGTACCTGACGACCGTGCGCATCGCCAGCCTCGGCGACGACATGGCGCCCGTCAAGGCAACCCCTGATTTTGCCAGAGTGGCTTCACGATGCACAGACATTGACGTATCAGGACTCGTGGTCGGGTATTCAGAGGCGCGCGTGATGATTCTGGACAATTGTAATCTCCGCACCTTGCGAGTTTCGTTATACGACGAGGCGGAGGCGAGCAGCGAGCATTGGATTTGGCTCATTGACCTCATGTCCACGTACTTGCCCATGCCGGATATGGGCACCTCAAATTTTTGCACGCGCAGGAGACCGCGACCGATGGAAGTTTTGCGGGTCAACGGATTGCTCAAGTACCGACCGTCGACCGTTTTCAAGCGGTTGGTCTCGGGGATCATCGACGACCGAGAATGGATGCCAAATTTTAAAGAGTTTGACATGTCTGAAGTGAGTGCGACATCAGATCACATTTCGTACATCATGGAAGTAACGCGGGCAGCTATCGTAAACAAGATGAAATCACTTCCCATAGTGCTCAAGTTACCATGTATCGCACCCGGTTTCTTGATGAGTGACGATAGCGTGAACGCAATCTGCCATACCGTCTTGGTAAAGCGAACCATCGCTTGGCGTCGGGGGCCGGCAGGAGACACAGAGGATGTCGTTAACTCCGTCTCTGTGCATGTCAAAACGAGCGGAATGTCAAGCATACAATGTAATCGAATGATGCTAGCCATGAATGCAGCCATGAAGCAGCGGTCGCCGCGCCGGTTGGAAAATCGAGTGTACTCAGTGACAATGGCCGGTGGGCTCAGTTACGCGCGTGGCATGTTCCCAGAACTGTTAATTCGACGCGAAACACTGCGCGGCCGCTATTTCTACCACGACGCGGCACACCAGTCCACGCAGTCGGTCACGCTCGTCGCCATGCCTAAGGTGTTGGCCAGGACCACGGCGGTGGCGGTGGACATGCGAGCAGATGGTAGTGCCACCTTCTTTTGTGATAACATCGACTGGGGCACTATCATTTTTTCCTGCACCGATCCCACCGCCGTGCAGCAGACGTTGGCGTGGTGCTCCACCGCCACTCCGCTGCTGACTCGCCTGACCATCACGTGCGACAAACACCCAGTCGCCGGATCGGCATTGCGACGCGGCTACCTGCTGGACTGGATGCTGCGGTTGCTGGTAAATAAGCGGCTGGTTCAATTTGAGTACGTGCACGTACTGAGCGAAGAACAAGCGAGACCTGGTGCTGGCCACCTTGCTCCGAGGGTCTATGACTCAGGCCATCGTGCGACTGGCCGCGCACGTTGATCGCAACAAAAAAGTCATGACTGGCCCAAATACTTTACGTAGATGCCCCGATCATGTGCGCCGACCGACGCCGCCGACAAGGACCGTGGACGCACCACCAAATGGTGTTAGTTCACGTTCATCGACACGATCCAAAGCTGGTCGGGCTGAACGACCCGAACGTGCACACTAGAATGGCGATTACCATCAGAGACGCCGAGTGTGATCGCATGTTCGATTTGACGATGACCAACATGGCGGCCCTCGGCGGCGTCAATAGACCGGGTGCCGTGTTGACACAGTGCGCGCGGCGCCATTTGGCGTGAGACTTTTTCGACGACTTCGTCGTGAGTTTTGGAGAGAAATACTGGAACACGCTAACCGGCGCCATCGACAACGGCCTCACTTCTTCGTGGAAGAGGCTCCGCTGCCCCTCTCCGCATCGTGTCCCGGTCATCAAAAAAAGCTGCACCGAGGAACCCACCGCTGCCACCGCCTCATCATCATCATCTACCTCGAGCAACCTCGCCTTGTTGTCGCAACTCGCAATGATGCATCAGCAGCCGCCCGCAATCGAAGCGGCGCCATCATCATCATCATCATCATCAACTCTGAGAAACCTCGCCTTGTTGCCGCAACTCACAACGGTGCATCAGCCGCCGCTTCACCGGCCGCCCGCAATCGAAGCAGCGCTACCGCCACCGTCATCGCCGAAACGAGAAGAAGACGACGAGTACGAAGAAGAAATACTGGGTCTACCGCCACTCGTGCTGGTACTGCCGCCGGAGGACGAAGGAGAAGAAGAGTAGTCTTCCCAAGTAATAAAAGAATTGAATGAATGAGTGAATAAAAATTTTTTTTTTCTTCAGAACGTTTTTTCTTTCCCATCCTAGTCTTCTTCTTCGTCTGCATACAAACAGACGCCGATGCGCATCGCTGCTAATATGTGCGCCGCAAGCACGCCCGCGCATTTAATATTCACGTCTCTTTCCACCCACCTGTCGTCGTGATCGCACTCGCCCGAGTCTCCTAGCCAATTGTGACAGTATATCGAGACGAATTTACATCGCTGACAGAAGCGACCCTTTCCGTGGGAGGTTGCGGCGTGAGTGCCGAGCGCCAGTAAAGAATCGGTGGCGTTTAGCGCCGAACATTCCATCTCGCCTATGCGCGCACTCCCGTCGTTCGCTCGACCCTCGGTGGGCTGTCGCGTGAAAGTGTTGTACACGTTCACTCGGTCGCGGAAATGAAACTTGTCTTCGGGCACGTTGCGCTGCTGAAAGAATCGAGTCGCGTGCACGGCCAGCTCGTTGATCGTGACGCGACCGTCGGTCAGTCGAAAGCGCTGCGACACGGCGGGTGGGCTCTCTAGCAGCTGGCCCATGGTGAGGCGAGACACGATGGTGTTTGGATGAACGAGAACGTCGGGCACGGTTCCGTCAGCCACGCCCCTGGGCATGCTACAATCGGGCAGCACCTTGCACACCACTCCTTTCTGACCGTGCGGCGTGGCAAACTTGTAGCCCAGCGTGGGCACCGCGCATTTGGTCACGCATATCGCGATGCGCCCACAACCGACTATCCAGTTGCACTTTTGAAACGCGTAACCCACGTTGCCGCGCTTACCCGCAAACACGGCCACGTACACGTCATCGTCGTCGTCGTCGTCGGACGACGCGCGGACCACCACACTCTAAAAACTAGGAAGGGTATCACAGGAGTGAAGCTGCCGGTTCACTCTTCAAAGCGTCGTTTTACTCTCGCAAAATGTCGAGGAGAGTGAAATGCATTGTTCACTCTGTCAGCAAGGAGAGAGTGAAATGTGCTTTTCACTCTCCCCTTCACAGAGAGAGAGTGAAAAGACTTGCGACAATAGAAAAGAGAGACTCTTGCGGCAATAGAAAACAAAACGTAGCGTAATCTTCTGCTTCAGCTGTAGGTGGCTGGCCCCGAACATGGCAATGTATCATTCATGCACGCTGAGCAAAGAACACATCGTTTTGCTTCTAAGAGACAGGCCGCCGCAGTTCAAAGGAACGCGTAGCGAGCGCTCTACTTTTTCACTCGGAGTGGCTCCACCGCGCGCGCGCGCGCGCTCAAGATCGCGGAACAACACAGCACCGGAGAAAGGTGAACCGTTCAGCGAGCAAAGGCCAGCCGAGGGAGATCGTGTTTCAGCCATCTCGCGTCGCCACGAAAACACGACAGTCGTTCGTCATGCCTTGGATATAACAACAAATCCTCCACGGTAAGTGAATTCTAACTTAGGTGCACATTCTCCGTATATGTCATGCTATCGCCAGGAAGTCGTCGCTGCGCTTAGCCGACGCGATTGACAAAGGACTAGGCGTACGCGCTGTCTCTCGATGTCAATCGAAAAAGCCAGTCGTCGCGATAACTGCATGTGATTTTATCACTTTGCCGTTGTCCGTAAGAGCTTTAAAAATCGCGAACGCTGCCAGAACTATGGTATGTTCAATAAGACGCCAGGCGAGAGGACGCTTAAAATGGTTAGTTCACCAGCCCCTGATTCCGAGCCTATGCGGAGCGTGATTAGCGTGCGTTTTGTGTGTTTGAATTTATTCAGTTTGGCAGTCTACTGTGTACGGAACGCTGTTGAACTAAGGAATCACATAACAAAAGGCATCATTTTGCTGGCAGCATGCTTTTTTTTTTATAAATAAACCGCGCGCTTGACGGTGTCTCGCGCAGGGGGAATCTGCGACCACTGAAGTTACGTGCAGCACCAGTGCTAGTTAGAAACTTTGCCGCAGGCATTCAGCTGCATGCTGCAAGAGGTCAGTTGGGCGCGTTATCTTGAACTTACTGAAAACGCATGAGGAATCCATGTTTTATGCTGAAAAAAGTATAAACCCCATATACGCGATCTTGCGCGCGGCAGCTACAAGCGACGCGACGGAGATGGCTGTCGCGTTCGCTCGTCGCCTACAAGTCGTACTGTACTCCGTGCGAGCGACGATTTTGAGCGACGCCTCCCCGGTGTTGCCGGCATGAGGGCTGCAGTCACGCGTGACGCGTGCTTTAGTAATTTACGTTGATGGATTTTACTATAAAAAGTAGCATAAAATATTTCCGGAGGTCTTGCAGTACGTCCTTATCCTTGCACGTATAAAAATTGAATCATTTGCTCGTTCCGCGCGACAATCGGTAGTATTTGAGCGATGTATGTACAGGCTCGTCCACTCTTAGGGTGAACACGGCTCACCGTGGCCGCGCTCCGCGGGGCGCCAGTGCGTCCGGCGCGGCGGCGCATCGAAGCTGAGCGGCGCAGGCGCACACGGACCCAGGGGAGGTGCTTCACGTCGTCTGCTACAGCGCTGGAGCGCGCCGCATCTTGCTTTGCTGTAAACTTCGCTAGACCCAGGTGACTGAGTGACCGAGGCGACATTGCGGGAAGGCGTACTTCACTAACTGGAGCATTTTCCAGCTGGTTCCGTCTACAGCTTGTGAACAGCCTGCTTAATCAATATACATAAACAGAAGCAAGCTTCTCACCACATAAGTCACTTAGCATGTTTTTCATATGTGATAAGGATAAAAATAGTCATTTTTTCGAGCTCTTTATTAGGCTGGGGCCCTCTTATTTTACTCTCACAGCACTTGGTGTAGTGCATACCGAGAAACCGCTCTTGGTTGGAGTCATCATGCGATGAGCCTAGCGCGCCGTTTCGCGCATGTCTTGATGCTAGAACGAATGTGCTTAGTTGACTTAAGAAAACGACCGAAACCCGCTATAAATATCGCAGAAAGTCATAGAGCGATTGTTCAATCACGCATCATCATGTTTGCCATGGATTTTACCATTAAGGAGGGCAATACTATTACTTCGACAACAACAACTAAGAAGTGAAATCCGCTGCTTCGCACTCTCTTATTGACGCGTTAATGTCGCTGGTAGGAGAGCATGGAGCGCTTTACGCGATGTAGGAAAGTGCTCTCCCCGGCATAGCAACTGATTTGGCGGCGATTTTACTCACCCTTTTCATCTTTCTGCATCCTTTAAAAAAAAGACTAAATTCATTTTTACTGTCACAGCATGTGTAAAATCACCGAAGCGGTGCCGGTCCTCTGACGGCTACCTGATGCGAGATGTCGCATCAGGTAGCCGTTTGAGGAATCGTCGGTCAATTATTTGATTACATTGATTAGGTGAACTAAAACATATGGCGCCGACGTTTTTCTTTTCTCCTTGAAATCAATGCACGCCGCATGCGAATGCTGTTTCCGTCCGTTTCGAATAGGTAATTAAAGTGGAAAATCTATAATCTACATGTCTGTTTTCTAGTTTAAATTACGTCTTGCCGGGTAATTAAGTCGTTATTCGCTTCTATTTCATTTCAGTACTTCCTCAGAATGGGCCATATGCATATTCTCACTAGCATATAATAATTTGCTAATTGTGCGGTATACGTCCCGAAGCGACACATGGCGTTACGCAATAGAGGTGGGCATCGGATAAATTTGGAGATTAGGAGGAATTTTATTTGGGGGGGGGGGGGTAGGCGGGGGTGGGCTGGGCTGAGTGGGTAAAACCCAAATATGAATACGCCACAGGAACCCTTGCCGCGGACAAGCGATGCTGTTGCCGTCGTGGGCAAGTGGCTGGTCCGTGTGTTGGACGAAGGCGGCCACGACATTTAAACCGACGGTCATGAGGCCGGCATGGTGTCGTCTGCCCACAGCATGCCGGTGGTCAGCAAACGGACTCGCCGTTTGTAAACGCTAAGCCCGGCCCAAGCCAGATTGCTGTGCTAAGGCCAGTCTACTCTTTAACTGACCATGGGCGTCAGCCCTATCAACCGCTGAGCCCCCCCCCCCCCCTTTTATTTTGCGTAGGTCATGCTACCCCATCCTAGCTTAATATGATGATGCGGTGCAGCCAACGACTACTCAACTGGGTGACTGGCCACTCAGGAGTTACAGATTCTGGGATGACTCGCCAAATCGAAAGACACCAGAGGTGTTTCCATTAAACGCATTTCCGTCGACTTGCATGATGAATTGCATTTTGTTCGGTTGCTGGTTGCCATGGCACTTCGGCGATAAAAACGCTGTAAAAGTGCATGATAATTTCATTTCCCCGGTGCGCTTTGGAAACTAGCCATGTCGTGGGTACTGGAAAGAGAACGACGACGCATTGTAGATCTGTGCCTACAAAACTATTCTAAACGCGTTATATCGGAGATGACAAAAAGGCCACTGAAAACTGTAAATAGAATGGTCCAGGTTTACAAGAAGGATGGAAGAAGAAAAGCCCGGCAAAGAGTGACCATTGTTGCGGCGGCTGCTGCAAACCTGACCTCCACCGTTCGAGAAATTAAGTACAGCCTCAGGCTGGGTGACGTCCCTGACACGACTATCAAGCGTCGCCTCTAGGCCCCAGCCTAATTAAGAACGCGAAAAAAAAATGACCGTATTTTTACCCTCATCACTTACAAAAAACATGCTAAGTGATTTAGGTGGTGAGATGCTTGCTTCTGTTTATGTATATTGATTAAGCAGGCTGTTCACAAGCTGTAGACGGAACCAGCTGGAAAATGCTCCATTTAGTGAAGTACGCCTTCTCGCAATGTCGCCTCGGTCACTCAGTCACCTGGGTCTAGCGAAGTTTACAGCAAAGCAAGATGCGGCGCGCTCCAGCGCTGTAGCAGACGACGCGAAGCACCTCCCCTGGGTCCGTGTGCGCCTGCGCCGCTCAGCTTAGATGCGCCGCCGCGCCGGACGCACTGGCGCCCCGCGGAGCGCGGCCACGGTGAGCCGTGTTCACCCTAAAAGTGGACGAGCCTGTACATCCAGTTCCGGCTTCGCGCTATTGGCTAGTCGCTCATAGCACTTCTGGGCGACGAGCGACGATTTCTAGATTTCCAGAACCGAGCCATCTGTTCAAGCGACGGCCCGTTTTGTCGCTCGAAGCCGTCGCTCGTCGCCGTCGCGCACTAAATCGCTCTCACAGTGTTTATCCCTAAGACTGAACTGTTTTTGCTCATGTTGAAATGGTGTGATTATAGGTCTGGTTTTGTCTCCTGTTGCGGTTTTCGTGCACGGTGCGAAACTGAAAGGATGCTTATGTCTACGAACTCGGTGAATTGTCGAGCAGCTAGTTACGCATCGGCATCGAATATAACCTCTGCTGTGTGGAATTACAATTGCAGGGGCGCTTTGCATACGCTTATTGTTTTGGACATGCCTGTGCATTTGCTAATATGAGTTGGCGTGTCAGAGTTATGTCATATGAACAGCTAAATCAGCCTTCCTCTGGGGGTTACAAGCGTAATGTGTGCATTTTGCTATAGCATGGCAGATCAAGATGTGTTTATCGCTTGAATATTTTTAGTAGAGAAATAAAATATCAAAATAAAATGTTGCTTTAATTCCGTGTTACCAGTCTGTCGTACACAAAACAATAGGTTGGTGTAATAAACTAATAACTGCGGTTTAACTGCAACTTTTACATGCCTACAAGAATCTAAAATGCTAGATTTCAAACTGCAGCAGTAGTAGGGTCTGTCAAAAATGAACTCCACTGCGCACCTCATGCATGAAAATAAGTTCATGCCTTTTAGTAAGCTTAGATGCAGGCCGCAGTGAACTTGTTAGTATTGAAATGTGGGTAAGCTTGCCATAACAAGCCTTGTTGCCCTTTTTTATAGGCACATCCATATATCCATTGAGCTGAAGGACAATATTTTCATCCCTACTGAGCATCATGTTTGCAGCTATAATCCTGAAATTATGGCTTCAGCAGTGGCACAACCAGGGATGGTGCGGGGGGGGGGGGGCACACTGGGCACGTGCTTAGGATGTGTCACAAGTGGTGTTTGCGATACACCAGACTCATGACAGACCTATGACGTCTGAAAATGACGAATATTCTATTCATTAGCAGGAGTATTCTAACATTCATGAAAAACAAGGATGAACTGTGGTTTATTTGTTTTTTTGCTTAAATCTAAAAATTGAAGTTAGTTTAGCAGTTGACTGTTGCAGTCATTTGGATGTTTTGCATGCATTTCACTAGGAAGACTAAGAGCTAAGACTTTTTTATTGCCATGGCGTTGACTGTCTTGATGTTGTTTTGCACCATGCCCTTGTGTTGACTTTTGCATACGATATTTTTCAGGCACCCGCTTTATATAACGCAAGAAGGCAGCTGCAAGGACACGAGGATGTGAAAGAGCCAGTGCAGCGCGACTTCACGTAGTGCAGAGGAGCCAATGGCAAAAAATCAAAATACATTGGCATGTTATTTGGACAAGAAAACTAGTATGTGGGTATATTGGGTGTACCATTTGACCAAATGTCAACAAAATCAAGATACAGTATGTTACACGAAGATGAAAATTCTCACGTGCTCGAGGCAGTCATCTTAACATGGTATATTTATGTAATGTCTCTGATTGGAAAGTCAAATCAAGTATGCTCTCTGGAGACAAACACATAGCAGCAAGTGTCATTGAAAAGTTAAAAATGTGTTTTAAGAAAGCTGATTAGTTCTGAGAAGTGACTGCTTTTTGTCTTGCCTCTCAACAGATATATCCATGTGATAAAAAAATAGTGGTACAATGAAATTGCATATTTGCTTAGCGACATGATACATACTTGCAATGAGCACGGTGCCTGTGTTTACTATAAAAAGCAACAGCCCATGCTTGGTTAGGTTAGGCCCACTACAACATGCAGGCATGGGTGATTGGCGCTTTCTTTATTTCTGTGTCGTGAGGTTTATTGACGTGCGTATAGGTGCAATGGCACGCAGTATGGCTAGTACAAAAAGGGGGGGGGGCAGATATATGTAGCTCACTGTACACGACACAGGGCAAAGGAAATCTGTGTTCAGCAACTATGTTAAATGCCATGTACGTAAATTTTACAACGCTACTCGTTCGAAGCGCGCACAGGTGCATATTGAAGAAAAGTTTCCAGGGTAGATAATTTAGTTCGTAATTTACACTAATTTTGCTCTAACCACGAGACATAATAATTTGAATATACTGCACGGAAAAACCTAGAGCGAATTAAATTGTGTGTCAGCTTCATGTGTATACATATAGTCTTTCCTATGCATTAGTTTTTTTGCGTAATGCATTAACAGTTGAGAGCCTATCTTATGATGTGTACTCTGTTTACATTACAGTTGTTTATTAGTTTACTCGTTTGTTTTGCGACTGATGAAATGCCGGCATATATATATTTTCCACATTTGACATAACCCTGTATGTTTTGCAGGGACAACCCAGGACGTGCATTTCTCAGCACCCAGTCAACTGCCAAAAGTGACTCAAACACAGGCCACCAGTAAGTGGACATCAGTTGCAATTTCACATTATGCAGTTGGCGGCTGCCTTGTACGGAGGCTTTTTTTTTAATGAGATGGTGATGTCGTTCTAATGTACATTTTGACCACAAAGGTGCGATCATGTCTCACAGAGGCATATATGGTTGCTATTCTCTGCGAGGGACGTGTTCTCGTGTTCGTGAAGCATTTGTGTTTGGCAGTATTGTCGCCCAATGAGTCGGATATAAACACTAACTCGCCACTGCCGGCAAGTAGTTGCGAGAAACGCATTATGACACTGTAAAGTTATTTCATTAATTGGAAGGAAAGTTTTGCAGCAGGAAAAAAGGTTGCTATTCCAGGTAAACATGTCTTTTTCTCACAAGTTATTTAGCCGAACTGTGGATGCATGAAATTCGTGACTTATGAATAGATTTTAATTTATTCTTTAGTAATACTTCTAAAAGAGACTAGAAATAGCATGTGACTACCTCTGCAATCAGCAGACCATACATTTACAGTCATAAGTGGCAGTTCCATGCAGTCTCGCACTTTATATTACCTTTCCTTTCAGCAACATTGGAACTGGTGGCTGCGTTTTCAGAAGGAGAAGTGCACTTGACACTATATGTATGTGTGAATTCGGTTTTCTTTGTATGTGTCGGCTCACTGACAAACAGTGCAAAAATCTGTTGTACAATGAGTCTGACGACGCCTTCTGCTGCTAGAAATGCGGCACTTCGTATTTTATAGTACTGCATGACATTTAAATCAAAGCTACCACATAAAATGATCAAGAAAACTAACCGCTGTTATAGCTGTTTTCCTCAAAGAACGCTTGTCCTTTATGGGCTGTGTTAATCTGAGCTCTCCACCGATGTTTCCGTAGTATTATCCCTTAGTGAGTGAGAGATTGGGGGCAATTAATCGTGTTAGTGTTTAAGTGGTGTCCTAATTATGTGCATTTGTTCCAACAAAGTTGTCTAGATTACTTTATTGTGTAGTGTAAAGCTTATGAAACCATCAGCAACTACTGAGTTGCTAACACGCATATGGATTTGTCACTATACAGGTGAAACTCGGCTGTACCACTGCAGTGCTGCGGAAATTGCCTTCACCAGCGGCTTTGCAACAGCTGTTTCGCAGCATGTCGGTATGTGTTAATTTATAATTATGTTGGGATGGGCTAGTATTATGGACCACTGCTACTCTGTATTGTGACAGATCCATATGATAAGGGATGTAATGGGCACAGCGAAAACCTTTGAATTTTTTACTATGGTACATAAACAGGCTCTCCTTTTCGTCACTGGAGCAGGAGAGAAGGGCATGCAGGCACTCCTGAATGTACATATATTTCAAAACATGACACACACACACGCACACACACACACAAACTAAAGGCAGGGACGTTCCATCTTTCATCTTGAATTGAATTGTGCAGCGCAAGAATACAACACAGACCACAGAGAAGCACACATGTTAACAGGTTTGATACACACGTTAGTTCAACAGATTTGATACTTCAAGTGTGCTATTTTACACAAGGGGGAAGGGAAAGGGGAGAAAATCTGAAAAAAAAGTGGAGTGGAAAAAAAGGGAATCATGCCAAAAAGCATGAGAAGCATCGCGCAGCCAGGATCACCAGCAGGACAACCTTACGTATAGTTTGTTTCAATCAACTCAGATCACATGCAGCCATTACTGCAATCAAGTTGTTTCCTTATGTCATGAGGGAATGATGTGGGCCCAAAAAACTGTTTAGAGCTGAAGGATTATGTTCCATTCTAGCCTCATTGCCTGCTTTTTTATCATATTGTTATCAGCTGCTTATGTTAGGGACAAAAAGTAAGAGTACGAACTGTTTCCCGATTCGCCATTCCACACAACATGTCTTTGTGACTATATGTACATGCAGATGATCCATAGTTGAAAAATATTCAGTACAGTAGAATCTCATTACAAGATGCACTTGGTTGTAAGAGACATCTGAAAATGGTTTGGTTGGTTTTCCGATGTTTGCCACGTTAACAATACTGTATACAAGAGACACCTTTGTTACTAAGGATGACTTTTTAAGTATTCACTACTTCGAAGGCACACAACCCAGACACATTCACTTTGTGCACCTTGTGTGCTCCGAAGGGCGTAAAGATCACGCAATCCTTACACAAGTCAATCGCGCATGTCTCTTTTAGCATGAACCAGAAAATGAGGGCAACGAGGACAGTGCAGGGCAGAAAGTGTCGGCAGTTGAAGCTGACGAGCGTCTAAGAGCACCTCAAAGGTACTGTGAGCAACAAGGCTTGCAAAGTGAAGTGTTCAAATTCCAGAAGTTGGGAAGGAAGCTAACACAATCTACAGTCACTAAAAAGCTGTGAATGTCTTCTTTAAAGGGCCTCTAAACCACCGAGGTTGAAATTTAGTTGCGGTGTTGCAGTTCTACACAATAAGGCAATGAACAGGTAGCCACGAGAATTTTTCGAAACGGTGCAGTAATAGTGGAGCTACGTGTGTTTGATTATCGAAAAGTAGTCCCCACTCATTTTACTCTTTCATCTGGTACACGCCATATGGACAGTGTCGTCTTTTCCTTGCTTAGTACACCTCCAAATGTTACAGGACAGGCCAACACCAACGAGCTCTGTTGCTGCCGCGCTGGCCCGTCATCCTGCGAGGAGTGGCGCTAATACAACGGAACTGTATGGTGACTCGTGTTGAAGAGCCTCATAGGGAGACCCTTCTGTTGGCGTTTCTGTTCTTTGCCCCCATTGGCTGCCCACAATGGCATCGCGCGCAACGCGACGAGGAAGAAGGAGTGTGTGTATTTGCTTGCAGGCCTTGCCGGCAGTCGTACACTTTCGTTCGACCAATCGACAGCACTGGAAACTGGTGACATCATCAGAGACAGCCTGGTGACGTCAGGACAAACTGGGGGGTGCAGGATAGGTCCAGAGAGGCGCACGGGGTCATTTTCTTCATATTGTGGTGCTCCGGCAGTGCTACGCACTCTGGCATTTGGCTTCGTCGATCGTGACGGCATTCTGATTTCGATACGCGTGTTTACTTGAAATGTTCAAAAAATGTCGAGAAGTGGTTTAGGGGCCCTTTAAGCCACCCTGAGCATTTATTCCTTCAGATATATCAAAACATACTTTAGTGATGATGCATAATAAAGTGATCTAGTCTGGCTCCTCAGTGTCTTAAAATTTTTGGTTTCGAGAGACATGTTTCCCGTGCCTCTTGAATATCTTCTGATGAGGCTTTACTGTAATATACACAAACAATTGTGTAACTCCTCCTGCAAGTATTATTCATTAAGCCCGGTCACTTATGTGCAAAGCTTGTGGTTAAGTCTTGATGTCCGTACTTTTTAGAGCTATGTTTATTAATTCATGCTGTTCTTATTGGTTCTTCGATGCAGGAGACAATGCCTACGAAATTATTGGCCCTGATCATGAGAGCCCTCAAGGGGCAAACAACATCTCTGTTGCAGAAGTGAGCCCGATACCACTTGGAAGTTACCATGACAGATGACACGGCAGCAATAGATACAGAGACTGCCATGTCTACTGCAGCTGCAACAGTGTACGAGGCAAGCAGCAGTGCGTCAGCATCAGCAGCAGTGTCAGAAGGAACCACACCAGGCCTGGTAGAGCAACATGTGTGCTATCACTGACTTTTTTTGTAGTGGATACAACTCATTTGCTCAACATACAAAAGCTTTTCACCATGACTGTGAGCCAGTGTTATTGTGCAGCAAGTGCAAGACTAAGTTAGGTGTTATAACACAGTACAAGCATCACTTTAATATATGCAAATGCAAACATATTACAGTTGTTGCCTCCCCAGCCAGCCCACATAGTGACAACAATGTGGAACACATGGTGGGACACACCTCTCTCCCATTACAAGATAGTAGAGACTGTCAGTGTTGTTGCTAGATTGACTGGTCTTTGTAGGCAACTAGAAGGACAACACAGGTGTCATAAGATTGTTGTTGATGTTGTTGAAAAGGTAAAAAAGAAGTTTGATGCAGCTGAAGTGCCAACTGATATTGAGCAAATCAAAAGCAACCACCTGAGAAAGCAACACTATCGAAATTTGGGTATCTATGTGCTGCCAACTCTGGTAAGAATGGCATAGGACGGAAGTGTGATGAAAATCACACAGACGCTGCTGTTGCATCACTGGCCACAGTGAGCAGCGACTTGTAGGGCAAGAGAGTCAACTGAAACTAACATTATGATAGTGTCATGCTCCCATGTGACCACTTTTCAAGTTATTTTGCAAGATACAGCTCAACCTCCAGAAACGAGACTGCAACTTGTCTGTAAGAAAGCTTTCGCAAAAAATTATTCATAACACTATTAACATAGCAGTATCTTTTTTTTTTGTGTCGGTTCGAGGTTCCCGGCTGTCCATTAATGCAAAAATTGAGGAAAAAAAGAACATGTGTCGTACTTACACCTTTTTAACAAGTACGAGGGGGACAGAACTTTTCTAGTCATGCATCTTCATCATACTATCAAGTTTTTAAATGCCTTTTATAATTATTATTACCAGTTATATCTGAGTGCATTGTATGCATGTAGCAGGTGTAAAATCAGGTCAGTTGGATCAGATGCCTTATCTGCAAGCGAGCCCTATATTCAAGAAATTTGAATTAAAATAGTTACGTTAGAGACGCAGTCTTTCAGCACTTTATTGCCTGTGGTTTAAGCATTGCTCAATACTTTTGTGGGTGGCAATTTCAACCGGCACAGCACTGCGCTTTGCCACAGTCACATTTGTCTTCAAAGCGGTGTTTACCATTTGTGTTGATCTGTTTGTGTATACATAGAGCAAGTTCTTAATTTATATTTTTCTGCATTCTTGTGCTTGCACTAAGCTTGTATAAGGCAGTTACAAAATGTGTGTCACTATAACGAACTGTTCTGTTGATAATCTTGCAAATAATCGTGTTCAGATGGCCGCACTTCTATGCGGGTGCACCGCTAGCTTTGTGTATGTTCTCATGTTTGTATAAAGCTTATATAAGCTAGTTGGAAAATGTATGTCACTAAGCATTGTGATATTCTTTAAAGAACTGCTTGGTTGGTTTTACACTTGTGAATTAGTATTGAGGCGGTGGTATTCCCATGTATGCCCACTGCTAGCTTTCTGTGTCCTCACGTATTTGTATTAAGTTTCTACAAGGGAGTTACAGCATGTACGTCACTAAGCGCTGTGATATTTTTTAAAAAACTGCTTTGTTGGTTTTACACCTGTGAGTAATAGTACTCGGGTGGCACTAGTCATGTGTAGGTACACAGGGACCATTTCTATACATTATGCTCATGTAAAGCAGCTACAAAGTGGTATGTCACTAATTACTGTGATATTTGTTGAATTGCTGTGATGGTTTTACACATGTGAATAATAGTGGTCAGGACACAGTACTTGCGGTGTATAGTTGAATTTATACACTGCCAGGACATGGGCTGTATACGTACCAAAAGAAATGTATGTCATTATATTGTTGTGATTATTACTGTTTGGATTTTATTAAACTGTAATAAAATTGTTTCTTGTATCTATTGAGGTATGGCAATTTGTCATGCAACCAAACTGAGGACCTGAACTTGTGCACACAAATAAACAGCTAATTTAAGAGTATACTGCTCATATTCTGCTAAACCAGTTTAACAAATCTTGTACTACAATGCTGGAAAAATGACAGAGCTGACTCGGATGTACAGAAAAAGTTCTGCACTGGCTGAAGGACTGCCCCACACTGGAGTTCGTAATGTTGCGTTTATTGGAGTAGAACAGAAAGTGCACTTTTATTAAAAATGCGACAGTCGGTGCAGAAACATAAGGCAGACGAGCGGATGTGGCACATTTTTTTCAGGGCCCTCCATGCCTACTACTGCATTTCTAGTCTTCCTGTGCTCTGCGTATAAGCCCCTGTTCAGCCAAGGTTTTTACTCCATGACAGTTGTTTTACTGGGTTCGTAGCAATATTGAAGAAAAAAATTCAATAGTTTTCAAGGACTTTCGAGGCCCCGACACAGTAACTTCAAGGACCTCGTGCAATGTGTGTAGTAGTTTGGGCAGGCAATAACTTGTTCAAGAACACCGTTAACTTTAATGCAAACAAAAGAAAACAAAACAAATCACATTTCAGTGATTTCAAACATTTGAAAGACTGCTAATTTGCCTTTCACCGCCCACCACTAAATGCACACAAGGAAGCATTTCAAGAAAGCGCTCAAAGTTTTTCTGCAATAGCACAATTAACTATTTGGACCTGCAACATTTGCAGTTTTTGAATACTGTTTGGTTTGACAGTGTATGTGATGTCATCTGTTGCCTCAGCTTTTTTCACCATCAAATAAGCAATAGTAATTTCTAATTTCTTTTTATTGTGTCTGTCGCTCTCAATTTACTCTTCACGGCTTCTCTTTGAATGCCTCAACTGTTGAGCTTTCTGCTTCTGCTCCTCCAAGCACATTTGTCGCCGGTTCCATGTGCATAAAACTGGTATCTGCAGCTCCTTTGTAATTTGAACTTTAAGGATGTCGCTTTCCTTCTATTACCTCCAGAGACAATTTTCTGTGACATGCGAAAGAGTGTCACAGAAGGGAAAAAAAGCGCTTGGCAATGTCTGCTAAGTCTAGCCAAGTGTACAAGTTTAAGGACTTTCCAGTACTTCTAAAAATTCAAGGGTTTTCAATGCCTTGAAAATGGCATTTTAGAAATAAAGGATTTTCAAGGCTCGCTACAAACCCTGGATTCTAGCACCTAAATAATTTTACAAGCTTATTTTGGCATGGAGTTAGGAAATTCATGCTTTCTAGCTAACGCTGCACTATCTCTGTACAGTGAAGCCACGAGAGCGCAACTATTTTGGAGTAAAGAAAAATACTGAAAGCTTTTAATACCACTCTTCTTTTTTTCTATGGAGCTTCGTATTGCCTAGTTAAGTTTACGAATGTGCCTGGTTTTGGCGGGCGTTTCTTCGACATTTTCTGGAAGAAGCAGATGTCTAGCCCCCGTATTCAGAAATGTATCTTAATACAAAGCTCATGCTTGACTTGATATAAACGACGCCTGGTGCGAACGTCCCCCAAGACGCTCACTGCCTTTCTTTTGGTGCGTTCACGACTTGCGTCGTTTAGATCAAGTCAAGCATGGGCTTCAAGTTATGATGCATTTCTGCATATGGGGGTAAGCGTGCACAATTCCGGGCAACGCACTGTGCCATTGACACTGAGAGAAAACGGGGAAAACAGAGTTAACCACTTATGCTCCTAAACTTTCGCGTACCTGTGGTGTGCGTGTATCGTGGAAGAAGAAACAGCGCAAACACAAGGACGAAAAAAAGCATCAACCACACCAGCGCTTCGTGGTGTGGCATGTTTTTGCGTCGTCCTTGTGTTGCGCTGTTTCTTCTAAAATGCTCAACCAACTAGCCGGCAAGTCCATCCTGTGCATATATAAATTGAACACACGCATGAGTGTAGATGGTCTTCGAAGCTTTTAGAACGAGCACTGCCACAGGATACGAGCAGTGCACGCGTAACAAGTGGACACATTAGTCATTTAAACATGCGTGCCAATGCATTTGACGCGGCTATCGGCATAAGCATCTCCAAATGCTGGAATGCGCTTCAAAACGCTAACGATCCGCTGCTAATGCAGGACAACAGCTCACAGCGGACTGAACCAAACTCTAAACTAATGCACTTGAAAAGAACGCCTACACGGCAGCGTGAGGCACGTCGAAATGCCTGGTACTGGCGTCGCAGTTGCTCACCAGTATACGCGCGAATTAAATTCACATACGTGGATGGTTGGCGCAATACTTTGTATCCGCGTATTTTGGAGAACATATAATGCATGGACTGGAAAAGCACTCGATCATGAGCTGAACGGCACATTTGTTATTTTCCTGCGGTGACGACAAGCCGTGAATAGTTCTCACGTTGTCGTCTACGTTGTCTTCCTTCGTTAGTCGTGGCAAGGAATGGAAATGATGCAAACGCACACGTATTCCAGTACACAACAGCACAGCACACTGCAGAGAAACCCCACCCACCACAGCCGATTCATCAAATACGTTTGGTATATATATAACCTCTAAAAGAATACGACTAGGCGTGGCGGCGCTGTGGTGTAATGGTTATGATGTGTGTTTTGAATTGTGCAAATGCGAGTGTACGCGGGTTCGAATTCACATGATGTATAGAGCATTGTGATTCTTGATAAGTATGTGATTCCCTTGACAATTGTATTCTAATTAGATTGTGTGACTCCTGATTGTGTAATTTGCGAATATATTTGCAGATTTAGTGTTAATTCGCTTTTTTTCTCCTCAGTGGCGTTCGTGACGCATACGCATAGGCCGCTTCAGAGCAGTCACGCCTCACGGTAGGCAGCAAATAGCCAGGAAAAAATGACTTTAAAATCCTGCATAACTTTGCTCAAGCCTATTCTGAAGGCCGCTTGGAATCGGGCCAGTGTCTCTGAAGAGCCACCTAGGGAACAGTATATCAGCGGCCCTAATTTGATCTGATTTCCTGCCTGCATGCGTGACCAGGACTTGGCTAAGAGGGTATTGGGAAGAGTACTAGCACTCTGTTCTGAAGGAGTACAAGCACTCTGTTTTGGGGGAGTAGAAGTACTCGGTCTGGCGGTGTACTATTAACCCTGCGGGGAGAGTATTAGCACTCTGCGGAAGAGTACTAGCACTCCCTGTGGGAAGAGTATTATCACTCTGCGGAAGAGTACTAGCAATACCTTGCGGTGGAGTAACAAAACTCTGTCAGGAGGAGTTGACCTACTCTCTCTCAAAGAGGGTCGATCTACTCTCGAAAAGAGAGTGAAATATGGGACAAGCAGCTACTCCCTCAAAGAGAGTGCCCGGCACTCCCTTAGTTTTTAGAGTGCACTATCGGCTGGTCTCGGTGCGAAATCAGAGTTCCGGGAGGCACGCCCCACGTGTTCTCGCCGTAACACACGCTGCACTCTGGAGGTTTACGATCGTACAGCGTGCAGCCGTAGGCGTTAGCGGCCACCACGAATCGCTTGATGTGTATGTAAGCCGTGCGCTTCGCGAAGGAGGCCGACAGCACGACGCCGTCCTCCACGCAGTGACCGTCGGCCAGCGGCAGCGCGTTGGCGCGCGAGTAGGTTACCGCTCGGTCTCGGTCGTCCGCGTAGCAGAGTAGCGCCTTCGTCTCGCCGTTGCGCACCCAAAAGCGCCGGTGGCCCGACAGAGACGACTGGGACAGCGCCTGTTTGATCATGCCAAACGCCAGCGTGTTGCGAGCCGAGTCGTTGTGTTTGTTGAAGAAATGATGCGAAGACGGGGAAGCGGGGGGCAGCGGTCTGAATGGATACGCGACCGTGCCGCCGCGCGTCGCGTTGTACATCGTTCCGCCGGTGGTGGAGCAATACAGTGCCACCCGGGGCTCGTAATGCACGTATGCAAAGGGGAACGCCTCGCACAGCGAAGTCACCAGATCGTCGTCGGCCGGCACCGATCCCTCGTAAGCAAAGTTGAAGAAGAAAAATACGGTATCGCGCTTGCTGCGGCCATCAGAGGAAGAGGAGGCTATCCATCGCCTCAGGTGCTCTCCGATCGCCAGCCGAACCTTCCTGGTCGCGTCCAGACACAGGCGGTAAGAAAACTCGGTGTCCGGCAGCATGTGCTCGATCATGCCAATGTCGCTGCCGTCGGGCGTTGCGATTGGAGACACGTAACCGTACTGGGAGCTCTGCACCTGGCGCATGTACGATTGCTTGGTGGTCTTGTGAAAGTTGACCACGATCCGATACTCGTTGAGAATGCTCGCCAGCGGCGACTCGGACGTCGCGGATAGGACGAAGCGAGAGTAATGCGGAGTCATGGCGTTCACGTTAGCGTGAATGATGCGCAGCAGCGCCGACAGCAGTGCCACGTGTCTGTCCGTGACGCCACCCCGAATCGGAAGCAGACACTGGACGGTGCGAAAGTTTTTCTTGATCTGTTTCTGAACGTGATCGATGAACACGTGCGAAGGCTGCTTGATCGTCTTGTAAGCGTAAGAATTGGTATTGGTCACTCCCTGAAAACCGGATACGCAACTCTTAAACTGTCGCCTCACGACGTCGCACATCCTGGCCAGCGTGGGGTCGATCCTGCGAAGACGCTCCACGTCCTCGTCGCTGACCAGCGCGCACTCGACGCGCGGCGAGTAAGTCGAGAGCACGGTGACCGGTGCGTCGTGAGACTCACCCTTGGCTTGCAAGTACCCATGCAGCACGTTCACCGGCACCTGTTTGGTCATGGAGTAGGATTTCAGAACGCAGCAAATCTTGCGCCGTAGCACGTCGCTCAACGGCACGCGGCCGTCGTAAACGGACGCGCCCCACAGGGCCCCGCCGGAGCCATCGTTGTTGTTGTTGTTTGTTTCGGAAGACCCACCTTTTCTTCGCTTGCCGGCGTTGTTGCGTTCCGTCGGCCGGGCGTACTTTTTGTATCGAGACGCGGTCAACAAGTTGTCTCTACACAGACACGGAACGTCGGGCGATATGCTCTCGAAAGAAGTGAAAAACTTTTCTTTGCCCTTGACCATGATACGACCGAGGATGCCGTGCGCGTCGTCGTCGGGAAGAAACGGGCCTAGCGGCAGATAGTTTGCGCCGTGATACAAGTCCACGTGGCTACCTCCCTCGAAGAATAGTCGTACGTAAAAGAAACCCATGAAGCTGCGAAAATTCTGAGCACAATCGGCTATCGACCACGGCACGTACGCCCACGGCATCAGTCGATCGCACGATTCTATGCCGCGCACGTTACTGAACAAGCTCGTCCACATGGTTTCATACAGCCAACTACGCTTGTCCAGTCGAATGACCATCGGATAGCGGCATTCGTCGTAGCGAAAAGACAAACCGTAATACGAACACAAGTCCTTCAATATCGGCGTGGGTTTACCGACTATATTGGCCAACGTTTCGTCGTCCATGGTCGTCTGGAACAAGAGAATTTAAAAAAAAAGAAGACGCTAGTGGTTAATTGAAAAATAAAAAAAAACATTTTTCATTCATCTTTGGGCGGCATCAATAGTTTGCACAGTTGTCGCAGCAGCTTTTCGAAGAGAATACCTTCTTGAGTGAGTCAGGCTCACAGTACCGTGTACCGGGTATCTGGGTTTCTAGCCTTTCTCGTGGGCAGATCGCGACCATAGGTGCAGTCCAAAAATTTAAGCACTCACGCGGTCCCCCTCACTCTCCTCAAACGAAGGTTGAGCAGCGATTCCGCGCGATTCTCAACCCCAACCCGCCCAGAAAAAGTCTTCGATCTGCTTCAACTAGCGGCCGGGTCGCCTTCCAAATTTTTTGTTTTCTATTACCCCTTGATGGCTTATAAGCTTTCCATTCCGTGCAATTACTTCCGTTTTATTTATGCAGTGCTGGTGGTCTTTCAGAAGGCTCGGTTAGCCTGGAGTAAAACTACAAAGGGTGCCCCAGCCAACTTTGGCCAGAGTTTTAAAATATGTGAATGCCACGTAGCTGGACAGAACAAAGGCCATGTTGTTTGCCGTCGCTTGGAGATACTCAAACTTTGTTCATTCCGCCTAATTAGATAATGAGTCTTAATTTATTAATAAACCTATCAATTATTATAATCAGATGAAAAGTGTCGATGAGAAAATTGTAGAGCGACATGAAAAACTCTCGATACAGCTTTCTATTGCTCAACATGTGCTACATAAATGTATTTTTTCGAGCGTGGAAGAAGCCCGCAAATGCACGCAAAATCGCCGTGCGACTGGCCGCTAGAGGCACTTTACATGTATTCGCAGGTTTCTTTCACGCTCGGAAAAACACTTTTATGTCGCACGTGTTGCGCAATAGAAAGCTGTATCGGGAGTTTTTCATGTCGCTCTACAATTTTCTCAGTGACACTTTTCATCTTATTATAATAATTGATAGGTTTATTAATAAATTAAGACTCATTATCTAATCAGGCGGAATGAACAAAATTTGAGTATCTCCAAGCGACGGCAAACAACATTGCCTTTATTCTGTCCAGCTAAGTGGCATTCACATATCTTTCAACTCTGGCCAAAGTTAGCTGGAGCACCCTGTATTTCCTTTTACTTAAACGGCAAAGACAAATAAAATGCCAGCTAACCGCAGTGCCGGACATATATCAGCGAGCGGGGCCCCAGGCGTCCTTTGAAAGGTGAGAAAGCCACATCAGGCGCGCTGTCTGTCCCTTTTCTATGTGCATTCCCAATGAAAACAGCTGAAAACTAACGCTATACAGTCCATCGACTTTCTTATCAAGCGTTCCTTTGTCTCGCGTTTACTGGGACAGTGAACCTCGGCGCTGCACATAGCTGCGGTCATCCGAACTCGTCCTCCGTAAATAAACCTACCTGCGAACATCTGCATGTTACTTGAAGTGTAAAACGTTTCGATGGACGTTAGCATTCTAGACGCGCGGATTGGCTGCCCCCTTGAAAGCTTGTGAAACGTTTATCGCCCCATAACTGACATCCACGCGGCGGCCGGTGCGTGGACGTGAAACGTCCACGAAGGCTCGTTCGTTGTGCTTCTCTCCTAACGCCAACGTAGTTTTCCTAATTTATACCTTGTTCCGTTTACCCTAAAGCTGAGTAGCATGGCTATAGAACGCGCGGGCCAACCTCAGAGCTTTTTCTTATTGAAGACATCTCTCTCACCTCGTGTTTATTGCCGCGTTCATCGCACACCGGTGGCCTCATGCTTTCAGGACTCGATGGCCGTCACGCGCGCAGAGAGAACGCGCGGGGCGGCAGCGACGACACGCGACGCCTCCGCGCACGGAAGCCAACGTGTGTCTCCAGGAGGAGCGAGCTCTTCGGGTGCGGGAACTCGTGGCCCGAAGTGCCCCCGCACTGTGACCCATTACGCCGCTCTGGCATCCGAGTCATCCGCCCGCGAAGAAGCCAAGCGCCGTGCGAAGCCACAGGCGCCCCCGCGCGCGTGTTGCTTCGTGTACAACGGCGCCGAAAAGGTGGGCGATTACATTGACTTGGAGATTCGCTCGCGTGGGTGCGGCGCGGTTTCGCGATTGCCGGGTCGTTGTCGAGCTCTCTTGCGGTGTCGCTCGCCGAGCGATGCGCCGGCCAGCGCGAAGACGTGCCAGCGGAAGCCTAATACAGGAAAGGCTGGTCGCCTTTTACTCAGAAAAGAGCCAAAATGATCCAAAATACGTGCTAGTGGGAAGCGATGCAAGAACAGCGGAAGGGAAGGCGTTCAGCACCGATACTTGCTGTTCTAAAATACCAATGGCAAAGAAGTCTGCCGAGGCCGGGGACGCGTACACCGTCGGGGGAACGACGACAGAAATTATACCGTGTGTCACTCTGCACTGTTTTACACGCTGATCTCTAACCTGAGCACGTCCTCACTCCGACGGCATAGGATCTACGCTCGTGTCTTTTCAATTCGAGATAAATAAAAACAATAGTAAGCCGATCTTTGCTAGACTACATGCTCGAAACAAACTTGTTCGTATACGTGTGGCGCCCTTTTGTATTTTTGTCGTAAGAAGTATTATGCATAAGGGCAACCGCGCAACCGGACCGGTGTGGCATCGCAATCGAAATGTCTTCAACACAAGACGCCTAAACCACTCACTTTTCGGGCCCGACACATCCACATTGAAATCACCTACAGCGACCACAGGGGTAGTGTCGTCGCATTTAGCCCAAGCAAAATTAGTAGCCATTGGACAAGCGGCTGTAGCCTGAACAGATGTTGATAGTGCTGCAAGTGTCACTGTGCTGTGCGATGACAGTATTCGGCGACAGTGACCGATTGTGATTGTGTGTCTATGCTCCTTTCTTTCCTTATCTCTACTTTGTTACCACTTTACCTCCCCTCCCCTCTCTCCCCAGCGTAGGGTAGCAAACCGGACCTTTTTCTCTGGCTAACCTCCCTGCCTCTCCCCATTCCTCTCTCTCTCTCTCTCTCTAGTAGCCATGAACCTTACGGGGCTATGTGCCATGGCATTTTTGCTTGCTTACGGTGGTGTGACCCATTGATGATGAAAGTTTTCGACATGCTGTTCTGTATGTTGTATGCGTGATTCGAAGGAATGTAAACACTGTTCGCTTCACTTTGCTGTGTGCTTGTACCCTCTGCCTTACGGGGTAAGCCATGCATTTTTTGCTAGCTTACGGGGGTATGAATGCTTACACGGGCACGAACCATTGATGATAGTTTTTGAGTGCGGACACGAAAAAAAAAATCACCTCAGTGCCTTTACACTCTGTGAAGAAGAATGACCATCGAAGCTGTGTATGTAGGCCCCTTAATGGCGAACTGCACCTCCGCCGCGGGTGCGGGTCGGCCCGGCATTGCACTATCTTCGGGATAGGCCCCTGTATGGGGAATGTTTCACGCCTACTTCACCTCCACCGCGTGTCGGCCCGGCACTGCACTACCTCCGGGATGGGCCCACGTGATGACGTTTTATTCTAGTAGGGCCGCGTCAATCACGGTGCGTACTGTTAGGAATGGCCTGCCGAGATGCCGCCATGCAAAGTTTTGCTAGCCAGGTGCGACAGCGGCGTCGACCTTTCCTGGAAAGCCACCGCCACCCTCTAGCCACATGGCGTCACTAAGTCTACTGTGTGCGGAGAACAATACGCAGCGTCCTCGACCCTTCGTCGCGGGATTGCCGAGATGAGTTCGACGAAGCAGGCTTTGTGACTGAACCCGCCACCACCGATCTGGTCTGCTGTGAGCAAGGGAGTTCCCGAGGGAATGCATCTGGCGGCAACGTCGCACGCGCCTTTCAAGACGCAAGACAATGGAGAACCGGGGGCCACGCGGCGGGGGTCAGCTTGGGGAATAAGAGGCACCTCCTTTGTTCAAGAAGTAAGCCCCGAGTTCTGCGAAGCCCGTCTGGCCTCGGTGGGGGCAGTGAAAGCTGTGCGTACGTGTGTGTGTAAGCCCTCCCACTCAAAGGCGGCTCGGCTTCGATGACTGGTCGAACGGTTCTCTCACCTAGCGATCTAGGAAGCACGGAGTGTTTATAAACAGCTGTTTGTCGGCTGCTAGAGTGTGCTCGTCATCGTGCTCGTGCTCGAGAAGCAGTGTGTTTGCAGCTTCGTGCTCGTATGCTGTATGCTTCGTCTTGCGTGCTCCATTTGGGAGCCACGCTAAACTGTCGAATGTATCTCTTGTTTAAAATGTAAATATTGTAAATAAACCCTGTATGCCTAGTTCCTCCCAAGTTCCTCTCTACGACCTTCAACCCTTACAAATGGTCGCAGCGGCGAGATCGTCCGACAACTCTTACAGTACTCGACGGCACGAACGCAGGTGGCGTCTGACGCGGACGCCGGAGGAGAAGGCTCGGGTTTTGTGTCGACACAGGGACACGATCCTGGGGTAACCAGTCCTTCATAATTTCACCGTAAAGAAAGGAGAGTGAGAGAGAGAGAGATCAGATGCCGCGGCCAGCACCTCAGTGCGAACAGACGCGCGCGCACATTCTTCGAAGCCACGAGGTGTGGCCTAGCATTCGACACTGTGCTCGAGGTTGAGAGAAATACGATTTGAGGCGAAAGCATACGCGGCGCGGGGACACTTGCGTTCGCATGGCGCATGGTCGCGGTATCGACTGACCAGCAGAGCAGCCTCCAGTGCAGACTCGGGTGCCTACGCTGCGGGAGCTTACACTCCGCCGCTGCGTTAGAGTGGGAGAGGACTGATATTCGAAAGGTTTGCGGGCGAACGCCCGAATCTCGTAGTAGTCGTGAAGGTTTCGTTTTTTCGGAAAACAACGAAGAGAAAACTCAGAGCTATGGAGGTCAATTTGATGCATGGGGAATCGTAAGCGCAAGTGCAACACATTAAAAACATGACAGAAACGTTGTGGAAGCCCGGACTACTCAAGTGGGGCGCTAAACTGACTAAAATCAATCAGTAACTATATTTATATTTTATATATACTGTAGGCACCAGCTGAATGGCGGCCAAGAAGAAAGAAAACTATAACGTGAACGAATGTGGCAAGAGTAAATTGTCGCCGTGCGAGGACCGTCGTTAAGTCAATTTCTTCATTTTGTAGAACGCTGTATGACGCGGAAAAGTTAGTTGTCGAACTACATAGAAGAAGAGGTCCCGTGAAAGATAACAGAACGAGGTCTTGCGCTTGATTCAGAACTCGACCGCGTCGCGAAGCTTTATCTTATTACATAAACAAACGCTCTTTCAGCGAAGTTACGACATCTTGTTTTCCCTATTCGGTCGTTATCCCCAGGCCTCAATAACTGATACTTCTCATCGGGTATCGATCGTAACGCTTTTGCGCAAGGAAGGCATCGACAAATGTGTCCACGACATCGGACACCGGTACCGGTAAACCCGGATGTTCGCGCGGTGTAAAAGCCAACCGCTGGCGGCCAGACGCTGCCAGAGGCACCGGGGGCCTCAAGTTCCAGCACGCGCACGCGCACACACACAGGCGGCCTGAATACGTGCTCCGTGCGGGTGATTACCGATCTGTTGGCTCCTCTCGGGAGGCGCGCAAGCGGCAGCTGGGTGTGTTTGAGGGCTCGGGGGAGGGCGCCACATACGCGCAGTGCGCCCGAGGTGGAAGGGGAGAGAAGAGCCGGCTCGTTTTCCTCTTCTCTCGGATCATGCGGGACGAGAAGACGCGCCGCGGACGAGCGGCTGGACGATCCGGAATCGGACGCACCAACTGGCTGCCGGCGACTCGCACCTTTCATGCGCGCCTTACTGAAATCGGCGCGAAGCACCCTCCAAGGAAACCCATCGCGGTGGCTCAGTGGCTCATGCCTCTGAGCAGCAGGTCGCGGGCGCGATTCCCGGCCGCGGTATAGACGTGCACCATTGGGCCCAGAATGCAAGAAGCACCGGCGCCGTGCTTCGCGTGGACATTAAAGAACCGCGGGTGGTACAAATTATTCTAGAGCCCCCCACTAGGACGGCCCTCGCCAAATAAGCACACGAGCAGAACAGGTCCCACGAGGAGAACAAAACAAACCTGAGACAAAAGTAAGGCAAGTAAGAGTGACATTGGTTTAATTTCTGGCGTGCGCTCAAATCTGTGCACAAATCACAGCGTAAGCGAGCCCGCAGCTGTTGTACAAATTTTCTGGCGCTAGTCATCCAACCGTACCACGTGCAAGCTTCGCATCTGTGCCATGGAGTTGCTCGAAGGCACTCACGCGGAAGAAATGAAAACCTCCTGTCAAAGCTTTATTTGCAGCTTTTCAGGAGCGGAGGGTATTATTTTCCTTCCTTTTTATTTTTTTATTTGTTTGTGTGCGTGCGTGCGTTTGTTTTGCGCGTATTTTTGTTTCTCCGAAGTGCGAGCGGAGATCGTGCAAGACCACGGAACATACACGCTCGTCGAGCGGCGTATTGTCGGGCGCTCTCTCTCTCGGCGTCTAGAAGCGAGAGCTCAACTTTCAACGTGTATAAACACAGCCGTTCGGCAAGTGCGCCTGCGAGCGATGGCGAGTAGCCGAGTACCAATATATACGTGAACTCAGGAGGACCACTGCGCGAACTCAGCGGTACTATAATATTAATATGTGCACTGTTGAATAGTGAATAAGAATGCCGTTAAATACTTACCCCCTGCTTAGGGTGATCGCAATCAAGTTTCCTAGCGGTGCTGCGGATTTCGCCAAATTTCGTATTGTGAGAATGCCGGTCGTCCGACCTGCTTATACCGACTTACAAAAAGGGCGCCTTGTTGCGCGCATGACCGTCGCCTGTACATGCAGGTCCGAACGTCATTCGCTGCCCTTATTTAACGTAGCAACGTCGTGTGAACGACCAGAATACAACACATCGCCGTCGCCAAATAGGTAACCGAATTTCGCCTCTGCATCGCTTCAATCATTTTCGCATATTTAACGCAGTGCATCGCTGAAGGTACACAAAATCTGAGCCAAAGACGACCGATCTGTCCGTCTTCGCACCAACTTGACTGCGCAAATAAAAAAAAAGAAGAAAGAACAACGCTGAGCATCGTCACTCTGCTGGGGCTCCTATCTAAATATGTGGAAACGGAGATAGCGCTTTTCTCGGCAACCACTGTACAGATTTCGATGAGGTTTGTTGCATTTGAAAGAAAAAGTTGGAATCTAGTCACCGCCGGAAACTAATTTTTATTTAGGTAGCTGATTTTAAACAAAATTTCAAGAAGCAAAACTACGAAGTTTACAGCTTTGTAACTCAAGAACGAAAAAAAAAAATCACCGGCGATTACGATACTCCCTAATGCGAAATTTGAGCGCAGCTCTATGCGTGTTTTCATTTGGCCATATATTGTCTGGCGCGGACAATCTGTCTCGTGCGGGACGTTGTAAACGGAATGAAGTGTGGCACGATTGCCTCGTTTAAAACGTAAGCTGATTGAGAGGCTTTAGAGCCTCGCCAATCGGGAGATCGCGAGAGAGAGCGCGTGGACGACGCGTGGGCGCGATTCACAGCAGCCGCCACAAACAGACCTCCCCTCATGCAGCGCTTTGATTTAACATACACAGTATCGGTGGACGTGCTCGGCGCATGCCATCGGTGAACAGACGACGCGCTCTACTCTGGCACCACCTCGTAGCCATCGTCGCCGCAGAGGGGCACTCCGTTTTTCTTCTCACGCTTCGCCATACGCTCCGCCTTCATTTACCGCCTCATGCTTTCACTGTAGCTTCCTCTCGCGCTTTCCTCCTGGCGATCTCTTCGCTTCTCACCCCTCGCTGCGCTCCGCGTTCGCTCTTTTATGCTTCGCTCTGCTCGTTCGCTCGTCTAGGCCGACGCTCAACGCAGGAACGGGCGCTTAAGAAGCTGCACTCTAAAACAGTATCAGAATTCTGTGTAAACTGAACCAAAAAAATATTTAAACCGAACCAAATTCATATATTATACACCCGCTCTGAAATACATCACCTAAACCTGAGTTGGACCTTAGTAAAACCGTTGTCGATATTGTAAGAAACTCAGGTAATCCATATATCAAATTTGTCTGCTTTATACGCTAACGAGTGTAGTTTACAGAATTACAATATCTGCTCCGTGCTTCCAGTTGTTTAAAACTGACCCATTTTCGGCAATCTTTGTCATAAATTGCAGGCTCTAAATCAAAATTCTGCTTGCTACAGTCAAGAGAACCTAACGGATACTCTCTGAGATGCAGCACGCTTCATTCAATTCGGTCAAGGGTTTGTCTCACAAAAGCATTTCTATGTTTTATATAGATTTGAATAGGCGACATGAGAGTTCACACCGCAGTAAAGCTCGCTCTGTAAGGTCTTGGCAGATATGTGGCCTGTTACGATCGGCCTGCGACGGCTGGCGATCTTCGGAGAAGCGACCTCCGAACCCTTCCCAGCCGGTTGCGACGATTCGCTTTGTAACGACAACAATGCACTGCCTCAACAGCCCAACGGCGTCGGCATGTCTAGTGACGGTCGGCGGACCGAGGATTGATAGTTGATTCGCCATTGCCTTCACGGTTTGCTTGGAGCAAGATAACTCCTGCAACATGGTGTTTTGCGGTGCGATCTCACGGGCCCCAGAAGTCGTCACAGTCAATGGACAGACGCGGCGGCTACTGACTGAGGGGTCAGCTTTGGGATCAAGGGTCGCCTGCTCGGGTCAAGACCCCTGTCTGCAAGAGCCCTCTCCCCTCGATGTGTTCAGTGAAACCAAAGTGTGGAAGTTAGTGCGTGAACCCGGGCCTCCCCCTCAAAGGCGAGTCGACTACGATGACTCTCCCATTGAACGAAGGTTGAACGGCAGTTTTCCCTCACCTAGGAATCTATGCAGGACAGAGTGTTTTAAGCAGCCGTTGTCGGCTCTTCAGTATGCATTCTCTTCCAGTCATGCTAGACTGATGAAATGTAACTTTCTCCACCCTTCATGTAGATATCGTAAACAAATCCCATATTTCTCGTTCTCGATAAGAACAGGTCTCTCCCTTCAACAACGTCCTCAGCG
Organism: Dermacentor variabilis; assembly: GCF_050947875.1. NCBI lineage: Eukaryota > Metazoa > Arthropoda > Arachnida > Ixodida > Ixodidae > Dermacentor > Dermacentor variabilis. The sequence goes on along the minus strand of NC_134569.1, from coordinate 13,672,232 downwards.
TGGATGAGTCGGACGAAGGCATGGGCCAGCTACCATTTATTTCATACCAGACCCCAATCCTTACAGGCCTCAGACTTACTTCTATATATTTCATTACTCAAACATGAGCGCGGAATGCTCGCTTCGGGACACGAGGAAGGTCGTGCCGAAAATTTGCCCATGCCTTTATGAACAAAGAGGCGCGGGGCCGGTAACGCGTCTATTCTCGCATACGCTGGCGTTTAAGGCCACAACACGCGATCGCGCGCACACCCGCACAATATGCATTTATACAACGTGCTGTTGTAGAAAACATTTGGTTCAGTTACTTTTAACCAGTCGATCAGGTAATTGTTATGTTGACACTACCAGCAAAAAAGAAAATCGCCAATGTGGCCTCTATAGCTTTTTAAGAGGCTAACATTCCTTTAATGTGCCATCGCTCGCGTGCGCCTAGACACTTAACAACATTCACTCCGTTTAAGTGTACGAGTGCACACCTATAGGGAATCCGATTTTTACAGATCTTCAGCGACGTCGACTTCAGAAGAGGCTACCAGACTGAAAATTCAACGCCGCATCATATGCCCCTACTTTCCTGGTTCACTTTAAAATAAGAGGACGTGTTGCACGTATACTATCAGAAAAAAGGGGCAAGAGGAAGAAGAATAAGAGAATAAAGCTTGAATACCAAAAATACAAAACAGAAAACAAGAAGAAATATTGTCACGTGGTATTGACGGTGAAGAACGCGCGAAGCTGTGAGTAACGAAACTAGCGTTTTATTGGGCGGACCTGTGCCCTCAAAAACAGGCTACACTCGAGGAACAACGACCGCAGCGAACACAGTCGGCGATCGTCGAAAATATGATCAGCGGGTAAAGCGCGTCGGCTTTTATACGTGAGCCACCGCAGGTTCCAGGTTACTCGCTGGTGCCTGCGTGTCTTCCGGAAAGTTCTGCACCATTCGCGTCGCGCATACATGCAATGAGGTTACACAAGGTTCGGCGATAACAGGCAGCGTATAGAAGCATCGATAACGTTCCAAAAACTTCCAATACATGCAGGTGCGTCCTGCGCTGAGCGACAACATTTGTTAGACGGCGAAAAGCCGCAAGTTGCACGCAGCAGTGCCGGCGCAAAATTGGAAATGGCGCAGGCGACACGTGCAGACTCTGGCGGAGAGTTCAGAGGCTGTGGTTGATTGACTGCGCACTGGTGCTGCACCGCACTCGCAAGTAACCTCGTGAGGCGCGAACTTGTTTATCTTTTACGCGTGAGCCACGTGTGGCACGGAGCGATTCGCTAAAGCAAGCGTCGTAACGCGCAGGAAAGTCCCACTGCGGACAGACCGGTAGCATCAGCCGCGCTGCGCAGGCTGGAGACAGGTGGCCAAGGAATGCGTTACTGCGAAGTCGAAGCATCCCGCAGCCTCCACAGGCGCCGAAGAGTATCGCGGCCGCACAGAGTGGCGACCAATTATCGGTGCCAGCGACCGGCTGTCGATTTGCCCGCAGACGCGAGGCCGCCGCACTTGGTCGCGGATGCCCGCCTCTCCCGGCGGTCGAACACGCGATGAGTCAATTGTTCGGAGCCGGTGAACAAGCGCGCTGACACGCCCTGCTCCAGTCCCCGCGCGGATAACTCGCACCGCCTGCGTTTTCACGAAAACGAGGTTACGGTCGCCCCTTTCTTTCTTTTTTCTCCTTACCCTTCCTTGCTGAATTTTTTGTCTTTCTCGCGCTTTTTCCTCGTCAGGTGCACGCTCGAAAACGAGACAACAAAAAAGTCACAGAACTGGGTTGGGCAGGGGCACACGAAGCCGTGAAGCTAAGTCACAAGTCGCCCTGTGCGCTCGAAGAAGGAACGAAAACTCTGCAGCTCGGACCAAGCGCTATGAGGAACACTGGAAAATATTTATTTAGACCAAGAAAATGAGGAGAAATATATAGGTGTGTGCGCTTCGAAATTTTCGTAGTTTCTTCCGTCTTTCTTCTTTCTTTTTTTAGCGCGTCCGGTATTCGGGTAAACGCAAGTGCGAGCGGACTGGTCGTTGTACTGGTTCAGCGGAGGCGCAAACGGGAACTTCAGAACGGCCTGCATAGAGCTCAACCGGACAAACACTGGGCTAAAAGGGCAGGAGCCAAATGCTCTTCTTTGCTGCTGGCGTAAATTTTCGGCAGGAACGTAATAGTGAACACGTTTAATTGTTAGCAAGCCCGCACATATAAACAGATAAAACAAGCGTCATGTCGCCATTTCTAACTTCTTCATAAAGCGAAAGCCTTAGATGGCTTATGGATCGAAAAATCCGATGTACCGTACGGCGTTATGGCATCAAAATTGTATGCCACAAGAAAGTGGCACCAAAACCCACGACCTTTGGTGGGAGAAAATAATAGGAAGTGACGAGGCGTTCGAATGCGAATGTCAGGTAATATAATTAATGTCCCGTGCCTCTGCCTTGCCGTGCCTTTCGCCTATGCGAAAGCCTGCGCGCACGGGACAGCGTATGCACTTTCGCGTACGCAAAAGAGACTGTCAACTTTTTCTTTATCTCTATCACCCTGACTGCCTCCTGTTCTCCGATTTCTTTTCCTTTGGCACGCTTTACCCCACCCGCATTTTTTCTTCACCCCTCCTGGGATAGTTCGCTATAGAAGCCAGCTGATTCTTGATTTTCGTTCGTGCCGATACACCAGAGTTTTTAAGTTGGCAAACAGCTTGGCAAACAAGGAACGTTTGCGTTTTCTTCACATCTTCGGACTTCCTACGCAGCTCGGAGAAGTTTAAGTGGACAACTTCGAATGGCGTCCCTGAATGTCTCGGCAATGTCATTTGTTCGGTTGGTTGTTTGAACTTCACCTTATTTAGTTGACATTCGTGACATGATCGTACATACATCTTTGCGTCTCGTTTCATGTGAGGCCATGTAAATCGCTTCGGAAACTTTATGTAGGTTCTCCAAAATCCATCATGCCCACCTGAATGAGGGCTATTGTGATAGACATCCAAGATTTTAGACAAAAGGGTGGGAGGCACTGCAACTTTTCCTGTCGATAAGGGCTGGAGTGCATCAATCAGTTCCTCCCCAAACGATGGCGGCGTTTATTGCTTCTTGGTGAACCGAAACACGCGTGACCACCAACCTCGACGTAGCATCAGTCTATCTCATGGAAGCCCCAGGGCGATGATTTACTTCAAAGTCAAACTGTTGAAGCTCATTCACCGAGCATTCGATCTTTTTTTATGTGCCGCCAACTTCAGAAAGTGTGTCAGTGCTCCATGATCAGCATAGAACTTGAATTTTGCTCCTCCTAAGTCGGAGTGGAAGTACTCAAGGACTTTTAGGACAGCGAGAGCTTCTTTCTCACTTGTTGTGTAGTTTGATTCCGTCTTGGTCAAAGTGTAACTGTAGTAACCCACCATTCAAAGCTGTTGATGAGTTGCCCGTGTGGAGTCTCGTTCATACAGAACCCTTTCCATGTCGTAATGCTACGCATGTGTATTTAGTGCAAATGAAAGCGAAAAGTCCGGAAGATGAAGTACAGTCAGAAGACGATGAAGTCAGAAGAAATTATGTGTACCAGCTCTTCATACGCGCAATCGCATTCTTCTGTCTGTCGAAACGCTACATCCTTTTGCGTCAAAATTGCAAAGCACCGTGTCTTCACAGCATAGTCTCGAATAAACGCTTTGCAATGGTCGGGCAATCCCAAAAACGCGAATCAAATGGACATCAAATGGCTTCACAAGCTTAGCCATGCGCGTCACGGACTCTTTTTTCGTATTCTTGGTGGTACCATATTATACTCGACGAAAAATGTGACTTCGTTTTTGAAGAACTGGCTTTTTCACATTAAGCTGACCTTTAGCATGGCTTAGGACAAGACCGTGAGAACATGCGCAAGGCGTTCATGTTGCTGCTCACTCTTATAGTATACAACGATACCGTCTACATATACATTGCAGAAACGACCAATAAAAGGGCTCAGAACTGTATTCATCATCTTCTCCCTTTAGTTACCCTAAAGGCCCAGCTTGGGCATTACATAGGGGGGGAGAACAATTGATATACAATATACAATGATATACAATATACATTGTAAGTCGAATATCCTTATATGAAGTAGTACATGCTATACAACCTTTACATCACTTCTAATTCGACAACATCATACGCCAATAATTATTACATTATACAAACAATAATACGACATCTGAAGAAAGGCAGGAAGAAATGTTAATGTTATTAATTCACGAATGTTTCATTAAGTGCTTGTTTGAATATAATATGGTCAGTTATTTCGGCTATATTACTTGGGAGATGATTCCATTCCGAAATGGCTAAGTTCAGACACGAAAACTGCAATAGTTTAGTACGTGCAAATGGTTGTTCGACCTTAAATTCGTGATCAATTCGTGAGAATTTTCTTTTGGCTGGTAAGATGTGTGCCTGAGAGAATATATTTGGGTTATGAAAAAGCTGATGGAAGAAAGTTAGCCGAGATATCTTTCCTCTAGTCTGCAATTGGATGAGTCCTAGGTCATGTTTTATTTTGGTGATACTTGAATGTTGTGAATAGTTACCTGTAATAAATCGCGCTTCCTTGTTCTGAAAAGATTCTACTTTTTAATAAGATGCGTTTGGTGCGGGTTCCATATAAATGAGGCATACTCAATCTTTGAACCAAGTACGGTAGTATATGCAAGAAGCTTAGTATCACTATTAGCCTGACGAAGCGTTCGACGAATGAAGCCAAGAGACTTGCATGCAGCGGAAACAATACAACCCCCGTGATTATGCCAAGACAAAGTCGGAGAAAGATGAACACCTAGATATTTATATGATTCTGTAGTTTCTAGAGCCTCACCATTAAGAAAGTATATGTGTTGTGTAATTTCACTGCAAGTAGTAAATCTCATAAGTTTAGTTTTCGAGAAATTTACGCTCATTTGCCAGTCTGAGCACCATCTTTCAATCCTGTTCAAGTCATTTTGTAATTTATCGCAATCACCCTTACATTTTAATGGCCGATACAGAACGCAATCGTCGGCATATAACCGGATTTCTGAGTCTATACCCTGATGAATATCATTTATGCAAATTAAAAATAGAGTGGTTCCCAAAACGGAACATTGAGGCACACCGGACTGAACAGGTTGAAATGACGAACGGACGTTATTGATTACGACAGCTTCTCGTCTGTTACTTAAGTATTCTTTAACCCAGTTTATTACTTTTTCGTCAACATTAATCAGCTTCATTTTATATATTAGGCGGTTGTGAGCCACACGGTCAAAGGCTTTAGCCAAATATATAGATATGGCGTCAGTTCTTGTAAGTTCGTGAAGGTTAAGGTGAATGTCTGTAGTTAGTTCAAGAAGCTGGGATTCACATGACCGGCCTCGTTGAAAACCATGCTGGTTTGCAAATATAATGTGGTTGCTAGCCATGTACTGCATGATTTGAGAAGATAATACGTGTTCAAATAGTTTGCATACAACAGACGTAAGGGATATAGGCCTATAGTTTGTTAGCTTGTTTTAGCTGAAAGTTTGTTATAGTTTGTTAGCTTGTTTAGCTTGTTAGCTGAAACTAGGTGGGCGAGTTTTGCAACCAAATGAAAGACGATTATTTTCATAAATGTCAAATAGTGTCACAAAGGCGGTGTATTGCTTGGTCTCTTCTTGAAGTGGGCATTTGCCAGAAGCCTTTAAAAAGACCTATCCTGGAAAACCAGGCGCATCTGCCTGGTTCGTCAATGATGCAGTCTATTCGAGGCATCGGAAATGGGATCACATGCACCTGGTTGTAGATCGCTCAATATAGTCAGTGCACAGTCTGAGGCTACCGTCTTCTATTGGGGCGATGGTGATTGGCGACGCAAACAGCGATACAGATGGGTAGGTGATACCAGCAGGTAACATCTTTTGAAGATCTTCTTTTAGCCATGTCTTTTTTTCTCTCGATAGGTTGTATGACTTTTTCTGGACTATAGGGGTGTCGTTTAAATTAAAGGGGACTTCAAACTTGGTGGTACCAGGAGGATAGCCTCCCGGGCAGAACAATTCCGTATAGAGTTTCTGAATACAGTCTCCATTCCTCGGTCTGTGAATTCGGTTTGAATCAGCCCCGGTTCGGAATTATCTTCATTGGGGCTTACATACACGGTTTCAGCCTGATTAATGCTTAGCCTCAACAATTTCATGCCCAGGAAAGAGAGACAAGTCGTATTCGATGCCTTCTATAACTGAGGCAAGAACTTCCGCCTACTACGACTAATATTTTAGCCTTAAGCTTATGCATTCGCAGTGCTCCTTTTCACGACCGTCATAAGCTCGCACAAGGACTGACCTGACTGTGAAAATGTGCTCGGCATTTGCTCTGCTTCTCTTGAGTATTGATATTGAAGCTGCACGGTCGACAAGAGCTCGCACGTTCTGTCCGTTCACTTCAAGTTGTATGTGAAGTAAAGTTGAAATTAGTAAGATGGCATAGTTTCGCTTCGGTTGAACACACTGAGTCTTTGGTGTCATCTGTTTCTGTTTGAACGTTTACGATGACAGCAAGACGTCACCGGGTCCTGATTGGGCCGCATGTGGTCTAATATTACCACTATCTTTAAGTTGTGGCGCCCTTCCATTCGAGTTGCTGGAATGAGAATCTGACTGTGTCTGAAGATCTGGGCACGTCTTGCAGCTCCTCTCAGACCAGTAGTGAAGGAATGCTTGTAGCAGCTATAGTAGTGCTTCTAGAGTTTCCAGACGTTTTATTTGTGCATACCGTTGCAAATCTCTTGGGAGACTGCGAATTACGAGCGCTAAGACTGACCCTAATGGCAACTGTGTTTCTGCTAGTCGAAGCAGTGGTTGCTTTTCAAGAAAGTAGTCAAGCCGGGAACCAGACTTAAATCGGTAAAACAGCCCCTCGCCCCATCGCAGAACTTAATTTTTTCGGAATGTTGACAGAAAGGTCTGTTTCCTCAGGCACCAACGTTCGTAAACAAGCGAACAACTCATGCCACATTCTCGGTACACCACTGAGAAATTGTCGCATGTTTAGCACTCGGTTTTGGTCAGACAGACAGTCAATGTATTTCGCTGCGACATCGTAAAAAGTGATCCATACCTCTGGGTTATCAGAAGACGCGTCAAAAATTTCTGGCAGTAAAATTTCAGCTGGGTGATTTGCCTTGTGGCGTAAAGCAGACAGGAGAGTTTCCGTCATGGCATTCTGTCGCGAAAATTGTTTCATCGCTATGGCCTGAAATATTGTTGATCTTTCGTCATATGACGCTGCACGACCGAGCGGTCATTCGAGTTCCAGTTGGATAAACAGGGTCACTGGAACTGTCACCTTCGCCGAACCTCGTTCAGAAAGCTTCTTTGGCGACACAGAAGCTCGATCCAGAACCGCTTCCAGGAGCTCACCCGCTGCTGTGTTCACAAAGAGGTTGACCAGAGAATAATCCTGGACTTGGTAGCCGGTAATTACCGTTGTACCTCTTCACGAAGAAAGTTCGCAGATCGGCTGTGCCAAAGTTTATTTATTTATTTGTTTATTTATTTATTCAAAAATACCCCCAAAGGCCCTCATTACTATAGGGTATGACGGGGGGAGGTGGGGGGTCGATCACAGGCACTGGTCACAGTTTGTACATCATACTAAAAACAAGAGAATGTAACAAAAGTAATAATAGAGTGAAACATAGGTAATATATACAATAATTAAGTCACAATTATTACAGAGAAAAACATTAGTACATATTAGGAGAACATAAGGCAATTGCAATGAAGAGCAAACAGCAACATCGGAAACACTGTAAATGTACAAAAAAAAATAATCATAGTAAGATTAGTTGACAAGTCGTGAGCGAATTAAATCTTGAAACTTAGTCAAGTCAGGTTCCGTGGCAATGTCTGATGGTAAGGCGTTCCATTCGGTTATTGTGCGCGGTAAGAACGAATATGCATAATGGGATGACTGGCAGTTAATGCGTTTGACTTTGTATGGATGGCCACGGCGTGGAAAGATAACTGGTGGTGACTGAAAGAAATCATCATGGAGTGATGGATGGTGATAAAGCTTATGGAAAAGTGATAGGCGAGAAATTTTACGGCGAGGTGCTAAGTTGTCCAACTCAGCTTTATTCTTTAACGAGGTGTCGCTGGTATAACGTGAATAATCTGAAAAAAATAAATAAATCGCACAGCACGTTTATGCAAGGCTTCGATGTTACTGATGATATAAGTTTGTTCGGGATCCCAGATGGCAGATGCGTATTCTAGTTGAGTAAGCCTGGGCATCGGCGGCCAGGTGGCTAGCGCAGAGGCTGGAGGGGCTTCGAGCGCTGGCTCCAAGACAACTGGAAGCAGACACGGCGTCACATCGTGACGCAGAGCCAGTGAAGGCGGAGCTTAGCCCCGATCCCTCGGCCAACAAGGAGCAAAAGCAGGGTCAAGGAGGAGGATAACTTGTAATCGTCCGTGGTTCTCTTAATATGCGATGCCTCACTTGGATTGTGGTACAAATGTTTTAATGTGGCTGTACCCTACGCGCCTACAGAATTTGTCCTAACCATTTCAGGGATCCTTCAAGAGCGGACGAGAAGCTGCAGTCATAGTATGGTTGCCAAAGTGGCGAGTACTTTAGAAGACAGCAGATTCCCATAAAAAGTAAAAGAACGGAGTAAGGTGTGTTGGTAGTCACGTACTGTACGCCAACCGGTCTGCATAAACGCGAGACCGAATTTGACCTACAGCAGCGGCTTCTCTGAAGGCTAAACCCCACGAGCGCGATTTTGTGCGCGACAGCGACGGCTTCGAGCGACGGATCGGGCCGTCGCGTGAACAGATCGCTTGGCCTTGTCGCGCGATCGCTCGGTTCTGCAAATCTAGAATTCGTCGCTCATCACCCGGAAGTGCTATGAGCGACTAGCATATAGCGCGAAGCCGGAACTGGATGTACATAACTCAACTAATTCCGATTGTCGTACGGAACGAGCAAACGATTGAATTTTTATACGTGCAAGGATAAAAACCTACTGGAAGACTTTCAGAAATATATTATGCTGCTTTTTACAGTAAAACCCATCAACATAAGTTAATAAAGCACGCGTCACGCTAGTTTGGCGCCTATATTGCTGCCCTCATATCGGCAACACTGGGAAGACGTCGCTCGAAGTCATCGCTCGCATGAGGTGCGACTTGTAGGCGACGAGCGAACGCGACAGCCATCTCCATCGCGTCGCTTGTCGCGCGCAAGATCGCTTGCATGGGGTTCATACTTAAGAGACGCACTGCCGCAAGCCCAGAAGCAGAGAAAACGTAGTGCTCGTTGCGCAAGTCTGCCGCAACGCCATTCCTCGAACCTGTCGGTTTAGCGCCGCCGGTATACAAAAGATATTTCAGACGGTCGATGCAAGAAAAGTAGGAGCATGCTGAGTGTTTGTAAGCGGTATTACATTATTCGTGGATAGCGCGCTGTCATCTGGATGGAACTGCTCCAACAAGCGCACATTTTCACTCCGAGTCTCTCTCCCGAAGGAAGAACTCCTGTGCTAAAGATCCGCTTCTATTGAATTAAACTGTCGATAAATGAAACCCTTCGTGACGGCAGCCGATTCGTACATTGGCAGACGGCGAAGGGAGCCAAGAACTGAAGGTATTGCTTTGCAGTTACGAGATCTTATGGGCTAAAGCAACGGGTGCTCGAGTATATACATGCAAGCTGCATGCTTCGTATACGCCTTCTTTTAGTGTCTCGTCTAAGAGAAATAGAAGCCCACTGAGCGCTGACGTGTCCAAGTGGTGCTGAGTGCACAGCGCCAATCCTGGACGCTCAGTGACTCATCGATCTCAACAGGGACGCTGCGGGAAGCGGATTTCTCGCAACAATCTCGAAGCTGCAACCTCTCGAAAGTGGAGTGATATATGCACTATTGCGCCCAGAACTGTAAATCTCAAGTTGACGCTAAGGATAAAACGTTATTTAAGCTGTCCTAGTAAATTACCCTTATACAATGCGAGAAAAAAAAAAAAAAACGCCGCTCTTACCACGACAGAAGGCACGGTAAGTGATAAAAGAGGCGAAAGACTGTAGGCGACGCCAACCTGAAATTTGACGGCGTCTGCGCCGAGTGAGTTAACATATGTAGCGGTAAAATTTGACTAAACTATATTCCAAAAAGAGCCAAGGACTGAAGTCAGGAGGTTTCAATAACTGTCGCTGCACTAGAACAGCCTAAATGCGAAAAACAGAAATGCTTTAAGTCCGCGACGTCAGACTGGCCTATGCACCGGCACCGGGGTTTTGCGGCGAAATGTGAAAAATGCAACTTTGACCTTGATTTCCTGTTGTATTAATCAACCCATTATCTCGAATTAAACGAAAATAAAGTTCTTCAAGAATACTTTGTTAGCCTAAACATATTAAGTGTCTCTTTAAATGGCAACCCGTGCCCGCGGCTTGCATAATTCTAGTTATATATCAGCAATACCGGCCCAGCACCCTTATTATAAAAAAATGTCGAACACAGTTTTAAAAACTTACGGACATTCCCGAAACAGTTGCTGTCACGGCCAGGTGTGAGAGAGATGGCGAGATGGCATTTTTTGGAATTGTGTGTCGACCCATGCTATCTTGCAAGTGTCTCTGATGATTCGTCAGACAACACGCAAGTAACACAAACAAATCATTAATGTCGCACACGTGTAGGAATTGGGAACCTCAAGTGGGACGTAAAAGAGAAGCGGCTAATTGATCATCGATCCGTGAGGCATAGATTTTTCACTCCAGCCCGTCGGCACGCGGCGTCTGCGCAAACGGGAGAATCGACCCAGCGACGTCAGGCTTTACGATGGCTAATGTATCCACCCTGACTCTCGGTTTTAGACCTAATCATCAAGGATGGTTTCCAACACATTAATGCCCGTCGTGATTAGGGTGCCTTTTTGCCAGTTGCATAAATAAGGCGCCCAACAACGCGCAACGATCGCTGATAGGCTAAAAGAATCGACGGAGGGCCGCGACCTCGACCCTGGCGTCGCACTATAAAGTGAAGACGGCCACCATCCCGACGGCGACAAACACCGCGGCCTCCTTCGCATAGACTCGCGTCCAGAACATCGTTGTCCCGCTTCCAAGGGCCAGCAAGAGGGCGCCGGCGCCGCCTCCGGACGGGCGACACCAATTATTTCCAGCCAGCGGCTCCCCTAGATTTGCATCCGGGGCAAGCCCGCACTTTTGCTACAAGCGCGCCGACTCCTCGGCGTATCGTCTCCTACGTACGAATGCAGCGAAGGTTAATAAAGCGTGCGAGCGAGCGCTGCTTCACGTGCGAGAGCCGAGCGCCGCCGCCTCCCTCCGCCTGCCCTGAGCACGTCGCGCACGCGCGGGCGTACAACAACGCCCACCGCGTTCTTCTGACAGGACTGGGACGCGCGCAGTGAAGGAAAAAGGGAGCGTGGGCGCCAAGCTGCTTGAATGCGCTTAATTTCGGGGGGTGATTGCCTTCCTCATTCAGGGGACGCGAGAAACTTTCGCGCGGCATACGAGACTGCGGTGGTGGCGGCCCGCTGTTCACTTAAGCTACGGCGTTGTGATTTGTTCTTGAGAGCGGAGAGAAGTGCGGATAATGCTTGCTTTGTTTATCGGCGCCACAGAAGGAGAAAGCGTGACACGGCCTGTGTGCGAAAAAGTATGTTTTGAAGTACGCCAGATAACGTTCGGTTTATTGTTCCCAGTGCGGTGAAGACGCATACGTCCGCGCTTACGCTAACGAAGGCTTTACTGGGAGATAGTTTCAAAATGCTAGCGGCGCTCTTATCTCTATACTGAGAGCCCCGACAGCTGCCCAGCTACCTTCCTGGAATTTTAGTTAGTGGTAAGTGGAGTGCATTATCGCATTAGGCGAGAGGAATAAGAAAGATTCGGTAAGCAATAAAAGAAGAAAGAAAACAAGATGGTAAACAGGCCTGCGCCGAGACACCCTTTCGCGGACAGAAAGCTAAGATTTTAACTCCTTTTTGCTTTTATAACTTTCCTAACTTCTTGGCCATATTCTTCATTGCCAAGCAATATAGACAGCATAAGCTTTTTGTCATGACGTCTACACAGAACACTCCATGATCGAACCTGGTTTCAGCTCACGAAGGAAAGTGGGAGTTGGCGCAGCGACCTAAACAAGAACACGTGGGCGATGTTTACGAAGTTAAAACTACGATTCGACGAAATTGCAAATGTAGCTAAGGCATGGCAGGCGGCGGTTCTTATAGTCTCCCAACCAAAACGTTGACGCATATGAAAACGAGCAGACGAAAGATAGAAGGGAATGCCTATCGAGGATCGCCATCATGCGTCACTCACTCTTCGGCGTTGGCGCGCTTGGCTGATCGAATTCCGATGCTCTTCCTCGTGGAGCAGCCGCCTGGCTTGCCCTGAACCCTCCACTTCATCATCTTGGAAGTCGACGCACAACCATGCTCGCGACAGAAGCAGGCGACAACACTGTCGATGAGGACGCCGCGCCACGGGAGGACGGAAAGGAACCTATCCGGCAGCGCTGCTTCTCCGGTGCAGCAGTGTAGCGGTACCAACAAAAGCCAGGTCGCACGCACCGCAGGGCATCCAGAATGCGTGGAGCACACACAGACCGCTTTCTCCGACAAACGCTGCCACCATGCACCCACCGGCGGCCACGGCCGCACAAGAATGCCGAGCGGCCGGCGGGCGCTCAAAAAACGCACGCGGGATTCCGGCGTTCCTCCTCCGCGCGCTGTTGAGAAGCGCTTCCTCTCACCTTTTCGCCAAAACAGGGAGAGCGGAGCATCACGTGATCCTTCTCACCGCGCCTTCATTGGGCGGAGAGAACGAGAGAACTGGTTGCAGAAGGTGCGGGCCCGCTCCGGCGCTCTCTCTAGAATGAAAATAAACACACACGCTTTACGCTCGCAGAGGTACAGCAGCGGCTCAGTTATGATGGGAGAGCAGCGTGCGTGCCGGTTGCCGACTAAAGTGCCTGCTTTTTGACGGAACACTGTGAGCGGTTCTTTGTGCGGGTCCCCATGCCTCGTATCCTCCCCCTTTCACGACTTGTTTGATCACTGGGATTAAGCCAGCCCGTCTTACCCCCCCCCCCCTCCCCTCTCACACTCACTCCGTCGCAACTTCCCCGTCTTTTCATGGCATTTCGCTCTCCCCGTTTGAATCACCTCGTCGGTTTATGATTACGCCTTTCGAATCTATACAGCCTGCGCCGAGTCTTCGTCTAAGGTTTCATTTTCTCTCCTCCCTCTGCCTCGTTCTTGAACTCGAAACCACTCTGCCTGCAAAGGTGTGCCTGCGTACAGCGCATTTATACGTATTCCGTTTCTTCTAGAGCAATCGCAGGGCTGATCGCTCTAAGAGCCCGACACCTACGTTAACGGAAAGTCAGTTATGTATTACAAAACGAAATAGACGATATCATGGACATGGCCAAGACTGCAAATAGTAACATAGCAAAGTGTGGGTATAGTCCATTGGCGATTCACGACTTGGGAAGTTACCGCAAAGAACACACGAGACTTCAAGAAAGGGACAACAGGAGGCGTACTCACAGCTGATGATTTAATGAAACGAATGCCGATCTTATACAGATCAGACCCACATGCGCACCCGAAAAGCAACGTACAAACCAATAAATACACCGACCAACCTTCAACAAGGGTGCGAAACAAATGCTAAGATAGATTTCCGTAGCGCTACTGCTAGGGCTGCTCTCCTTTGTTATAAAAGACTGAGATTATTGGCAGAAAAAATGGCCAACTGGAAAGAGAGATTGTAGAGGCAGTGGTCATGCGACGCTTTAAGCATGGTGACTGCGGTTAGCTCGCCGTCAGTTACTGTTTCTAAGAAAGAACTTGTTTCTTTCTATGTGAGACACACGTGTTCGGTGCTTCAGCAGTCTTCAGCGTTTATCTTAGCATTTGTATCGCACCCCTGTTGAAGGTCGCTCTGTGTTTTCATTGGTCTTTACGTTCCTTTTCCGGCGCACATGTGTGTCTGATCTATATGAGCTCAGTGTTCGTTTCATTAAATCATCAGTTGTGTCAGTACCGCCTCGTGTTATCCCTTTCTTCGTCTCGCGTTTTCTTTGCGGTAAGATCCTTTGCGTTAACTTTTGCACAATCCTTGTACACAACGTAACAAATTCACGTAAGATATAAATTGACAAAAAGAATTGTGCACTTTTAATTATCTCACGGATGCCGTTTACAGAACCGCGAAATCTGTTCTTGATGCAGAGCTATTAATTTGTAAACTTCGTGCTTCTATGTTTCTTTCGAACTTCCGAATTGTTGAAAATTTTTTTAACAAAATTCAGGCTCTAAATCAAAATACGCTTCCAAAGGTCACTAGAATTTAACTTCTTGTCTCAAATGCAACAAATTCATTAAAATCGGTCCAGGGTATATCTCAGAACAGCGTTTCTGCGTTTTACATGTATTTAAATAGGCCGCGTCGGAGTTGGGCCCGAGCAGAAGCTTCCGGACAGGCCGCCATTGGAATATGAACCTGGCAACGTTTAACGCTCGAACGTTATCTAGTGAGGCGAGTCTAGCAAGGCTATAGGAGGAATTAGAGCGCAGTAAATGGGATATAATAGGGCTCAGTGAAGTTAGGAGGCCAAAAGAAGCGTACGCAGTGCTAGAAAGCGCGCACGTCCTGTGCTACCGGGGCTTAGCGGAGAGAAGAGAACTAGGAGTCGGATTCCCGATTAATGAGGATATGGCTGGTAACATACAGGAATTCTATAGCATTAACGAGAGGGTGGCAGTTCTTGTTGTGAAACTTAATAAGAGGTACAAAATGAAGGTTGTACAGGACTGCGCACCTACATCCAGTCATGATGACCAGGAAGTCGAAAGCTTCTATGAAGACGTGGAATCGGCGATGGGTAGAGTGAAAACAAAATGCACTATACTAATGGGCGACTTTAATGCCAAGGTAGGCAAGAAGCAGGCTGGAGACAAGGCAGTTGGGGAATATGGCATAGGCACTAGGAATAGCAGGGGAGAGTTATTAGTAGAGTTTGCGGAACAGAATAATATGCGGATAATGAATACCTTCTTCCGCAAGCGGGATAGCCGAAAGTGGACGTGGACGAGCCCGAACGGCGAGACTAGAAATGAAATAGACTTCATACTCTGCGCTAACCCTGGCATCATACAACATGTGGACGTGCTCGGCAAGGTGCGCTGCAGTGACCATAGGATGGTAAGAACTCGAATTAGCCTAGACCTGAGGAGGGAACGGAAGAAACTGGTACATAAGAAGCCGATCAATGAGTTAGCGGTAAGAAGGAAAATAGAGGAATTCCAGATCAAGCTACAGAACAGGTATTCGGCTTTAACTCAGGAAGTGGACCTTAGTGTTGAAGCAATGAACGACAATCTTGTGGGCATCATTAAGGAGTGTGCAATGGAAGGCGGTGTCTGATCAAGAAACGCGAATGTATGAAAGCCTCTAACCCTACAGCTAGAACAGAACTGGCAGAACTTTCGAAGTTAATCAACAAGCATAAGACAGCTGACATAAGGAAGTATAATATGGATAGAATTGAACATGCTCTCAGGAACGGAGGAAGCCTAAAAGCAGTGGAGAAGAAACTGGGAATTGTCAAGGATCAGATGTATGCGTTAAGAGACAAAGCCGGAAATATCATTACTAATATGGATGAGATAGTTAAAGTGGCTGAGGAGTTCTATAGAGATTTATGCAGTACCAGTGGCACCCACGACGATAATGGAAGAGAAAATAGTCTAGAGGAATTCGAAATACCACAGGTAACGCCGGAAGAAGTAAAGAAAGCCTCGGGAGATATGCAAAGGGGGTAGGCAGCTGGGGAGGATCAGGTAACAGCAGATTTGTCGAAGGATGGTAGACAGATTGTTCTAGAGAAACTGGCCACCCTGTATTCGCAATGCCTCATGACCTGGAGCGTACCGGAATCTTGGAAGAACGCTAACATAATCGTAATCCATTAAGAAAGGGGACGCCAAACACATGAAAAATTATCGACCGATCAGCTTACTGTCAGTTGCCTACAAAGTATTTACTAAGGTAATCGCAAATAGAATCAGGAGCACCTTAGACTTCCGTCAACCAAAGGACCAGGCAGGATTCCGTAAAGGCTACTCAACAATAGACCATATTCACACTATCAATCAGGTGATAGAGAAATGTGCGGAATATAACCAACCCTCATATAAAGCTTTCATTGATTACGAGAAAGCGTTTGATTCTGTCAAAACCTCAGCAGTCATGGAGGCACTGCGGAATCGGGGTGTAGACGAGCCGTATGTAAAAATACTGAAAGATATATATAACGGCTCCACAACCACCGTAGTCCTCCATAAAGAAAGCAACAAAATCCCAATAAAGAAATGCGTCATGTAGGGAGATACGATCTCTCCAATGCTATTCACAGCGTGTTTACAGGAGGTATTCAGAGACCGGGAATGGGGAGAATTGGGGATAAAAGTTAATGGAGAATACCTTACAACCTTGCGATTCGCTGATGATATTGCCTTGTTTAGTAACTCAGAGGACCAATTGCAATGCATGCTCACTGACCTGGAGAGGCAAAGCAGAAGAGTGGGTATAAAAATTAATCTGCAGAAAACTAAAGTAATGTTTAACAGTCTCGGAAGAGAACAGCAATTTACCATAGGTAGCGAGGCACTGGATGTGGTAAGGGAATACATCTACTCAGGGCAGGTAGTGACGGCGGATCCGGATCATGAGACGGAAATAAACAGAAGAATAAGAATGGGCTGGGGTGCGTTTGGCAGGCATTCTCAGATCATGAACAGCAGGTTGCCATTATCCCTCAAGAGAAAGGTGTATAATAGCTGTGTCTTACCAGTACTCACCTACGGGGCAGAAACCTGGAGGCTTACGAAACGGGTTCTACTCAAATTGAGGACGACGCAACGAGCTATGGAAAGAAGAATGATAGGTGTAACGTTAAGGGATAAGAAAAGAGCAGATTGGGTGAGGGAACAAACGCGAGTTAATGACGTCTCAGTTGAAAGCAAGAAAAAGAAATGGGCATGGGCAGGACATGTGATGAGGAGGGAAGATAACCGATGGTCATTAAGGGTTACGGACTGGATTCCAAAGGAAGGCAAGTGTAGCAGGGGGCGGCAGAAAGTTAGGTGGGCGGATGAGATTAAGAAGTTTGCAGGGACGACATGGCCACAATGAGTACATGACCGGGGTTGTTGGAGAAGTATGGGAGAGGCCTTTGCCCTGCAGTGGGCGTAACCAGGCTGATGATGATGATGATGATGATGATGATGACAGGACAGTATTGATTGCCCAACCGTATGTCGTCAATTGTTATTCATGAGTTTGAGTTAATCAACCCTGCAATGGTGTAGGCTGAGGCTAGGGAGACGGGAAGCCACGGGAACGCAAACCGTAAGAGAGAAATAATTGCAGGCTTGGTGAAACGCTATATATATATACACATATATATATATATATATATATATATATATATATATATATATATATATATATATATATATATATATATATATATATATATATACATATATATATATATATATATATATATATATATATATATATATATATATATGTGTGTGTGTGTGTGTGTGTGTGTGTGTGTGTGTGTGTGTGTGTGTGTGTGTGTGTGCGTGTGTGTGTGTGTGACAGAAAGAGAAACGTTCAGATCGTAAAGCACTCGATTATAGAGGTAGAGCGGCTTGTGCAAGGCAGGTACGACGTCATCACAAATGGCGGGCTGAAATATGATCAAATGACTTGCTTGTTTGCATTGTCAATTAAAATAAATATCCAGAGCGGTGCACGGGCATTTATTTACTTTGCGACATTTCTACTGCAACGACTACGCGCACGAAGAATGAAATTATATTGCTATGGTGTTACTCTAAGATGATGATGTCGACCCTTAGATTTAGTGGGATGACCTATGGTCCTGCACGAGCCGCAGCTTTTTCCGAGTTAGCCACACTCCTCACAACTCCTCCCATTTTGGCCCACTTCGACCCATCAGCCCAGACCCAAGTCCGCACTCACGCGAGTAGTTACAGAATAAGCGCTGTTCTGGCCCAGCATCAACCTGGAGCGAACTGCGTCATCGCTTATGCCAGAAGCCTCCTATCCCCATCGGAGCCAAATTACTCAATTACAAAACGTGATTGCCTGGCTCCTGTATGGGCAGTTGCATACGTTCGCGCTCACCTATTCGGCCGACCGTTCACAGTAGTTTGCGACCACTCTTTGACGCCTCTTTAAAATATCCTACAAGGAGACTCGCACGATGGGCACTGGGCCTGCGAGTGCGCACCTACACGGTCGTATGCAAGACAGGGAGCCTTCACGAAGATTGTTTGTCCCTTTACCTCATGGCCGACTGTGACTCTTCGCGCACTGAATCCCTCGATTGCTCCTTTTCTATGAGTCAGTTGCTTAACACCACCGACGAACAGCGTCAGGATGCCTACATAAAAGAAATAATCGAGCGCTTGAAATCCTCTCCCAGCGACGACTCTGTGCGCATGTTAACCTTGAAGAATGGTACCCTCTCCCAGCGACGACTCTGTGCGCATGTTAACCCTGAAGAATGGTAGCATCTCCCAGCGAGGACTCTGTGCGCATGTTAACCCTGAAGAATGATGCCCACTCCGAGCGACGACTCTGTGCGCATGTTCACCCTGAAGAATGGTACCCTCTCCCAGCGACCACTATGTGCGCATGTTCAACCTGAAGAATGGTGCCCTCTCCCAGCGACGACTGTGCGCATGTTCACCCTGAAGAATTGTACCCTCTCCCAGCGACGAATCTGTGCGCACGTTCACCCTGAAGAATGGTACCCTCTCCCAGAGACGTCTCTGAGCGCATGTTCACCCTGAGAAATGGTGCCCTCTCCCAGCGACGACTCTGTGCTCATGTTCGCCCTGAAGAATGGTGCTCTCTCGGAGCGACGACTCTGTGCGCATGTTCAGCCTGAAGAAGGGTGCCTTCTCCCAGCGACGACTCTGTGCTCATGTTCGCCCTGAAGAATGGTGCTCTCTCGGAGCGACGACTCTGTGCGCATGTTTACCCTGAAGAATGGTGCCCTCTCCGAGCGACGAATCTGTGCGCACGTTCACCCTGAAGAATGGTACCCTCTCCCAGAGACGACTCTGTGCGCATGTTCACCCTGAAGAATGGTGCCCTCTCCCAGCGACGACTCTGTGCACATGTTCGCCCTGAAGAATGGTGCCCTCTCGGAGCGACGAATCTGTGCGCATGTTCACCCTGAAGAATGGTACCCTCTCCCAGAGACGACTCTGTGCGCATGTTCACCCTGAAGAATGGTGGCCTCTCCCAGCGACGACTGTGCGCATGTTCACCCTGAAGAATTGTACGCTCTCCCAGCGACGACTCTGTGCGCATGTTCACCCTGAAGAATAGTGCCCTCTCCGAGCGACGACTCTGTGTGCATTCACCCAGAAGAATTCTACCCTCTCCCAGCGACGACTCGGTGCGCATGTTCACCCTGAAGAATGGTACCCTCTCCCAGCGACGACTGTGCGCATGTTCACCCTGAAGAATGGTGCCCTCTCCGAGCGACGACTCTGTACGCATGTTCACCCTGAAGAATTGTGCCCTCTCCCAGCGACGACTCTGTGCGCATGTTCACCCTAAAGAATGGTGCCCTCTCCGAGCGACGACTATGTGCGCATGTTAACCTTGAAGAATGGTACCCTCTCCCAGCGACGACTCTGTGCTCATGTTCGCCCTGAAGAATGGTGCTCTCTCAGAGCGACGACTCTGTGCGCATGTTCACCCAGAAGGACGGTACATTATGTCGGCGTGACGCGTACCCTGGCGGTCCTGATCTTCTCCATCACATCACGTATATACCATCCTACCATCAAAGCTGCGCTCCACAGTTCTTCGCGAGCTTCACGACGCCCCAACCGCTGGCCACATTGGTGTCTAGCCCGATCAGCGCGGCCTTATGTCGGTGACTGCGAGCTCTGTCAACCGTCTACGCTGTCAACCGAAAGAAACCGTCTACGCTTCCTGCTGGGTATCTTCATAACATCTAAGTCCCGCCTGAGCCATTCTTCCGTATCGGTTTAGACTTTCTCGGACCATTTCCTACATCTGCTTCAGGAAACAAATGACTTGCCGTCGCTATCGATTACGCGACGCGCTACGCAATGATACGAGCGCTGGCGACCAGCTGTGCTGCAGACGTTGGAGACCTTCCCCTCTGTGACGTAATTTTAGTACACGGTGCCCCACGTCAGCTGCTGGCTGACCAAGGCTATCCCTTCCTGCCTAAAGTCACCGGCGATATCCTGCGCTGCTGCTCCACGCAGCACAAGATCACCCCCTCATAACATCCCCAGACGAATAGGCTCATCGAGCGCTTGAATCGGACCTTCACACACATGCTTTCAAAGTGCGTGTCGGCTGACCACCGTGATAGGGACCTTGCACTGCCATACGCGACGTACGCATATAATTCCTCCCGTGGCGACGCTGCTGGATACTCACCCTTTTACGTTTTGTTCGGACGGGAACCAACTTTCCCGTTGGACGCATTTCTTCCTTCACCTGCAACTTCGACTAGCGAATATGCACGCGGCGCCATTGTTCGGGCTGATTACGCGCGGAAGATAGCCCGTAGCAGACTTGCTGCTTCCCAAGATGTCTTGGGAAGCAGCAGTGGACGCGCGAATTTTTGTCCACTTCCTCGTTTTTTGCAGCCAAACATATCTCGCGTCGCTGATCTAGCACTCCAGGCACGCGGGGCCGCGCATGCGCGTAGATATCGTCACAGCACTACTGCGACGGTGCGATTGCGACTCGAGCGTCCGTATATACAGCGTTCGGGCTAGTTGGTAATCCACACATGATGCTGTTTAAGCGCAGAATTTACAAAAACCACAAAGGGCGCCTGTCCCGTCCGTGTCCTTTTGACAAGTTGAGACACTGGGCGCACGCACCCAGTGACTCAACTTGTCTACTCGGCAATACTGCATCCTGCGTATACCTAGTGGCCCAAGTTGTCTATATGCGTATGCAAATAAATCCGGCGAGGAAACGACGATGAAAGCCAAACCCCGGGGCAAAGAGACAAAGAAAGCTTCGCTTTAAGAGGAGAAAAAAAGTATTAAATTCTGGTATTTTACGTGCCAAAACCACGATCTGCTTATGAGGCATGCCGTAGTGGGGGACTCCGGAATAGTTTTGACCAGCAGGGGACCGTTAACGTGCTCCCAATGCACGTACGTGACATGGGTGTTTTTGCATTTCGCCCCCATAGAAATGGGGCCTCCGCGACCGGGATTAGATCCCGCGCCTTTGTGCTTAGCAGCGCAACACCACAGTCGCTAAGCCGCCACGGCGGGCGCTTTACGACGAAAGAAAGAAAGAAAGAAAGAAAGAAAGAAAGAAAGAAAGAAAGAAAGAAAGAAAGATGCTTGGCCTCTTCCATAAACGTATAACGTGTAATCAGCAGAACTGTTATGAGCTGTTCTCTTCGTTACGTCCCCATTCGTTATCAGCGTAAGTTGAAGGTTTTCCCGACGTCATCCGGCGAAGTGCAATGAAGTGCTTCGAGGGCAGAGGAGAAGCGCAAGCGCTGTCGGTGTGCGCACTGCACACACGTTGTCGCCGGCCGTACGCACCCGATCATTCTACACCTCAGTGGAAACGCGGTCGAGCGCGAACTCCGCCCGTGAGCGCACTGGAGGCGAGCACCGGAACAGCCGCGACTCGCTTCCCTCGCCGAACCAGCGACAAACGTTGCGACTCACTCCCCCGCTCCAGCCGACGAGCATGCACACATGGCTTCTGAGCTTCGTGGTGTGGCCACTTCGCAGGCGTCAGAAGGGTGCGCACCAAATCTGCACACCGGCACCTTCGATGCCCCGCTCGGAGACTGCACCAACGCGATCGCCGCAGCAGCAAGGAGAGCAGCCAAGTCCAGCAGAGCGGCGTGAGCTGCGGGCGTACCGTTCACGTCTGGCCCTCCTCCTCCGCTGCTCTGATCGACGCATTGTTCGGACCAGACTATCTTCATATTTTGCTCCCGCTGCCGTGGTCACGACGGCTATAAGGATCGAGTCGTCTCGATAGTACGGTGCAGCGTTGACAGAAGCGGAGCTGTACACGTTGGAGTCGGTGGTTTAGGAAGGAGCTTAAATAGGCCCTCGGTCGGCCCGCTATATTGCTTATCAGCTTCGAATCTTTCCAACGAAATTCCTGACGCGGTCGTCCCACCTATGCTCGCTGCTTGGACCGGTCGTATCTTCGCGGCGAGCAAGTAGGCTCCGTTCTTTGAAAAAGCCGCGTCGTTCGAGGTGCCCCAAGAGCGCCACATCTCTTTTAATTAAAGGCCTACTGACACGATGTCTATGACTACTTAGTCTTCTTTTTTTCGTTAAATGAAGGTTACAGACATCTAAACTCCAGAAAAGATAGTCTCTAACCCCAGAGTATCGGAAATCATTTAATATAATAGCTTTTGAACCGCCAGTTTCTGCTACAGAATGTATTATGACGTATGTGGTCACGTGGGAGCAGGGCATTGCAATGTTTTGACATACGCTCCGACACACCCGGTCGCCTCGTATGCTGATACTCGTTGTGAGGGTCGATGTAGCAGTATTATGGACGACCGAGCAGCCGGAGCTGGTGTCAAAACGTCGCGATATCCGATACGTCACTTCACAGCAGACGAAAAACAGAAACTGGCTGCACAAGAGCTATTATATTATATTATTTAGGGCGGTGTGAAGCTAGATACTATGTTTTCAGGAGTTTAGGTGTCTAGAATCTTCATTCAACTAGAAAAGAAAGAAAAATTAATAGGTGAAGATATCGTATCAGTATTTTTAAACCAAATAGTTTTTTTTGTTTTTTTCTTTACTCGTCCGTTCTGGCGGTGATCGGATTTTCACTGCCGATACAAAGGCATCGACGCAGAGGGCGCTTGCGCTTGCGAAACCTAAAGCCCCTTAAACTTCGTAAAGTAGTGCCAGGCTTTGAAGAATGCCGCCTCCTCGTCGCGTGCTTTGGCCGAGGCCGATGCCGCGTCGCTATTGGCCTAATAGCATCACGTGGGCCCTCGCGCCGTGCATCAGCGCCGTTTTTGCTCGAGAAGCGTCTACGAAGTGGCGAGGAGCGCATGTTGGCGCCGTTGCTACGCTCGAGCATGTAGGCGGCGCCACGGTCGAGGAGGGAGCGTGAAAGAGTGGAGAAACGAGCACGAGTGAAGGCGGAGGAGGAGTGTCGCTACTTTATGAAGTTTAAAGGGAAGCTGAAACAGTTTTCAATTTCCATGAATTGCTGGGATTGGGAAGAACAGACCTAATGATTTACGGTTCCGAATTTTCTCTTCGTTTTGTTAATATAAGGGGCGGAAATCGCTTTCTAAATCACCCGCGCGGACACGCCCCCATCGCTTTCCGGAGCGCCGGGTGAGGTGGTTGCCAGAGGAGAGAACCGGCAAGAGTGACGTCATTCGCGGGGACCGAGCTGCCGGACCGGCGTGCTGGCATGTGCTGGCATGCCTCTTTCCGTCCTGCGCTTTACTTAACGACGCTACGAGAGATCTGCCGCCGCCGCCGCTCACGTTTGTTTTCTTTTTGCGATTTTTGTAAACTGTTCTTTCCTTCTGTGCTGCGTGAGTGCCTACAGCCAAGGGCTCCCAACATGCCCTCGTTCTGTGCAGCATTCGGCTGCGCGAACACAGGCGGGCGAGACGATGTGGTGTTTCACAGGTTCCCGAAGAACAAGAAGCTTGTAGCGCAGTGGGTCCGTGCGGTGAGGAGAGATAAGTTCGTGCCGACGACATCAACTGTGCTGTGCTCGGACCATTTCCGCTACAGTGACTATCATCGGAGCTTGACAACGATACCTCATACCTCAGCGTTTCACCTGAGGTATGAAATGGAGTATAGGCTTGCCTAGTGACGTTCGACGTACGGTTGCAGTTATCGTGTTTACCACACGGCGGTGCTAAAGCTGCCTAATATCTTTATGTCAACACTAGCATGGAGCACGCATACCGATTCTTGATCGAGCCACAATCGCAAAGTCGTCGAATATTGCACATATAATACATCTGGCCATCCCAGGATGTGTATGATAAGCAACTTCCATGACTGTACCTCGCAGTACTGCATGTGCGCGCTTTGAAACGGGGCACTTATGTTGGCGATCGTGTATCAACACTAAAAAAACCACGAGACTTTAGACAAGCAGCGGCAAGGTGCTTGACATCGCGGAATTGCACCCGTGTTTACAGTCTAATGAGAAGTTAGCGCTTCGTCATTCTTCCAGCAGCACGTTCCCAGTGACACTTTAGCGCATTTTTTCTCCCGTCATTGGAACGTGCAGCTACATGAAAAAAAAAAAAAAACATACGTACCAGCTAAGATTTCCAACGCGCGAGAAGGTGAACATATCGCTCTCGCTGTTGGCACACTCAACATCGTCGTTGCCGCCGTTGTCGCCATCGTTTTCCGTATCGGCTGTCGGTTCGAACATGTACGGCGAAAATGCAAGCTGTCCGAGACAGCGAGACAGTTCTATAATGCTTACAACTCAGCCAGAACAGCACAGCGTGCTACGCTCTGAAACGGCGGCTGGCGCGAATGACGTCACAGCGTCCCCGACCAATCACGGGCAACAGCGGCGTTCGCGCGGTGCCCTGAGGCGCTGGTGCGCGTTTTCTTGAAAAAACAGCCGCTTGCGTTTGTTTCCGCCCTTTTTGAACCAGATATTCCTGTTCAGGGGACTCAAAACTGTAGAATGCCGCAGAGAACTCAATTTTTTTCGAGAAGTGTTTCAGCTTCCCTTTAAGGGGATTTAGCGAAACCGAGTTGAGGAACGCGTTCGTCTCCACGTGCTGTCACGTGAGTGGGGCGTCTGAGAGAGAGAGAGAGAGAGAGAGACGAAAACCTTATGTGAAATGGGTGATGGAGTCGGAGGAGGCCCTCAGTCCAAGGCCTCGCTGTTACAATTCTTCGACGCAGCGTTAACGAACTCCACCAGGAACTCCTGTGCCGGTAAGGAGGTGGAATTGTGTCAACCACGCAGCCGAAGCGGTATAGGGGTGGAGGGACAAGGGAGCAGCGAGAAGCGGAAACCACGAACGGCGCTCGTGTTGTCCACTTCTCTTGTGTCCGTGTCTGCACGCCTTACCCTCTTTTTGCAGGTGGATTCAGCCTGCCGCTGTAGAACACGATGTGCACGCGGGAGTGCCAGGTGGGGAGTGTGGGGAGAAGAAAAAGACGCGCCTAAGGAGACGATAGGGTTCTTGGTCGTAAGGCGCGCAGCGTGTGGAGTTGGTTCGGGGACATTGGGAGCCCAGCCGGCCTAAACCTTCACAGCTGAGCTGATTGGCCCGTTCATTCCTCGATAGTCCCGCTTGACCACGAATCTCCATCAGTATGCGTAAATAATACGCTATGAGACTGGCGAGTGGGAAGTGTTCCCTGGAGACGTTTACGACAAGCTTCCATGGAATCCGTAAATATTATCAGGGGTTGTGCGGAATTCGGAGGCACGGAAGGCTGCAGCCAGGGCATGCTGCGCGAGCGTATAGTATCGGTTTAGACGCTGTGGTGGAGCGCTGGGGAAGTACAGCCCTCCTCCCCTTTGTGGGAGCTGTGGGAGAGGAGGCTGAGAGTTGCACTCCACGCCAGCGCTCGGGCCGCTGCAGACAACACACGTGACGAAACAATTTATATGTACAGCCACATATACTAACGCCACGGATATGCTGGTTAACGGCTTTGTTATCTACGGAATTACGCAATGAAACAACAAACACTACACATAAGTATTCTCACTGTAACAAATATACACCTTCAAGACCAGCATTCCTTTAATTAAGCGAATAGCTTTCTGGAAGCGTTCGGCTATTCGCTTACATTGGTAATTATCGTCACTGCAGGCGTGTAAGTTCGCCTAACAGAGGGGGATGAAAGGGAAGGACAAGACACACGTAGCGCATGCGTGTCTTGTCCTTCATTTGGTGTTTGTCTCTCAGGCACATTTACGCGCTTGCAATGCTGAACCAACTAAGACTAGCTGTGTTTATCGTCAATGGTTTCTGCGCAATTGCTTCACATTTTGTGAGCCTTAGTAGCAGCGAGGAAAAATTGCGCAAAAGCAGCGCCATGGAAACAAGTACATAGGGTGCTGACGAAGGCGGCCTGCAACTCTCCACGTAAATGTTCTACCATTGGATGAATAATGAAGTATCGCGTAGCCGATCTTAACTGATGCAGGTAACGAAGTAATTGCAAAGACGAGATATGTCTTGACTTGCTCAAGACTGTTGTCAGAAAGGTACCACGAGTAGGACCAGTCTACCATTTTTTCACAATCCTTTAAAATTATGGGATTTTACGTGCCAAAACCACTTTCTGATTATGAGGCACGCCGTAGTGGAGGACTCCGGAAATTTCGACCACCTGTGGTTCTTTAACGTGCACCTAAATCTAAGCACACGGGTGTTTTCGCATTTCTCCCCCATCGAAATGCAGCCGCCGTGGCCAGGATTCGATCCCGCGACCTCGTGCTTAGCAGCCCAACACCATAGCCACTGAGCAACCACGGCGGGTTTTCACAATCTTCGGTTACGAATACCGCACTTAGCACGAAGCACACAGGTATTTCCTTCTCAAAGCCGGTGATATGATATTCATTGCAATGTATATACGTATCACACGCTACTTACAGGAGACAAAAAGTAAAAGAAAGAAAGAGAGAGAGGAATAATACTCAGGAACCTACTGAAAGCGATGACGAAGGTAACTGCGCCAAATACGACGATGACGCAACGACGATGATACAACGACGATTACGCAGTGGCGCTGAGGAAGTCAACGAAAATGACGATGACAAGAACGACGACGATACGAGGGCAGCTACGACTCGATCACTGATACGTTGCGGTCCCGGGAACGAATTTAGAGCGGGGCGAACAAAGTTTTCTTGTGGCTTCGGGCCTGATGGAAATGATAAACATAGTGATGATGACTATGAGGATGTTACCTACCTCAAGTTTTCCCCAAGGTTCCAACAGTCGGAGAAGTGATGTTTCAAGTGCGTCCCACGACAGCATTGGATAAATCATCGCATATTGTGATTTTTTCGGGGTCGTAAGCTGGGTCTTTGTCGGATATATCCCTTTCTTTCTTTTTTCCTTAATTCGAAACCATGCCCTGCGGCATAAAACGTGTGAGGCATGTATGTTATATGATTGTACACGTATAATTTATTGTGTTCGATGAAGTCCAACAGGGGCATATGGGGTGGGTCGTGGATCCGCAGATGGCTTTCAGCGGTGGCTGATTGCCTCAGCCAGCCGGCAGAAATCCCGTCGCTCCAATTTCGCGTCGCGCCATATACGCCATTCGCACAGGTGAAAGCGTGCCACGACCAGCCGAGATGACGGCCCAAGTTTGACAGCGTTCCTTCGCGTTTCAGCATTGCGCCAACTGGGTATATATTTTATTATTGCGATAGCAGTTACATGGCCACTCCAAGCGAACTTCTGCCATCGCCGTGAGGTTTCGCATATATATTTAGGTATATGTGTGCTGTATACCACGCCCTATACCATCCTGCATGCGGTGTATGCGGGCTATATTGCCGCACCACTCTATCACTAAATTTGCTCGTCCCAGGTCTTGCAGTCCTGACAACACTGTTCCTCAATATTTTGAGAATAGCACCCCACAAACAAATGTCATGAAACAAGACACCGACAGCACATGCCTTTCATTTTAAGTCTTCTCAGATTTTAGCAGTAAAAGTGCGCAACAATAATGAGCTCAAACCTTAAAATGACGTAATTTCATTGGCGCGGCTGTGCACTGCTTCCGGGATCAGCCTACGAAAGATAGACTGATGGATGGATGCAACTTTCTTGCACGTCCGGCAAGGTTTAACGCGACCCGGGCTCAGGTCTCCCACGGGGGAACGTCAAGGCCTTGCCTCAACGCCGTCTCACGGGCTTGCTGGACTACCCACGTCTGGATTCCAAGGAAGGTTTGAAATATATACACCTGATACGGAAAAGTGGTGGTAAATTCGCTAGGAATGTCGTTAGCTTTTATTAATGAACATATATGAAATGGTTTACTTTGTCAGCTTACGTTTGCTTCAATTCATGCTGCCACTGCAGTTACGAGTCTCGCACTTCGTGTAATATTCTAACATGTTGCTATCGCATTCATTGCTTGGCCCGTATGGCAAAGCTGTGATTTTTAAAAAAATATATTGTAGCATAACAAGCGACGTCATAGGGTCGAAAAATCTAGAGCATACATCCAGTCCACACTAACATATAGAGATAAAAGGCGAGCTAGGACAAGTTGCGCCACCCTGAATCCCCTAATACAACTGTATACGCGTATGCAGAGTTCCAGACACATACATGAGGTCGCGATGCAGTATGAGATGAACAGGTGTACAGATGAGTAAGATGCATGTATGAAATAGTGCACGTACCGAGAGATACGACAGTTAAAAGCAAGCTTATTCACAGAAGAAGAAAAATGAGTATGGCGCACCTAATCTACAGCGCGCGTAAGCACACATAATGGAAGCTCGTACCCCGCAGTTTTCGTAATGCTACACGGATTTAGGGAAATCGTGCAGACCTTGATTGCTAAGCTGCGGCCAGCAGGCAACAGCAACGAAGGAACACGAAACGGGAGATTCGGTTTCACGAGCTACGCTTGTTTCTTCCGATGGGGGAACACCATCTGCGCGGCCTTTCTTTCTCGGACGGAGTCCGAGAAAGAAAGGCCGCGCAGAGAAATCCACCACGACACACATTTGCGTCTCCGCCTCGGCCGTAACGGGTCGGGCTCCCACACTGGCGAACGGCCCGCATCACCCGATCGTGTATTGTTGCATGCGCCATTGCCTGCCCTCTGCATGGAAGAGGGACGCTGAAACGCGATTGAGTTGAGCGAGCAGAACGAGCGGCTCGCTCTGCTTTCACCTCCACGCCGACCCCCACTCGCCCCTCCACCGCCACTAATAGCCCTTTAATTCCACTCTTGTTTTGTTTGCATTCAGACGGGGTGGCCCGAAAACGGCTCGGGCGGATCGCGCGCCGGGTACGTTGTTTCCGGCAGGGATAGGAAGTGCGACCCCACTGGCAGTGGCTGGAATATTATAGCCAGTGCGGTTGAATGGGAGGAGGCGCAACCGCGTTTCGGTAGCGCGACGATAATGCGCCGTACGGCTGATTCGCACAGCTGAAATGTATTGGTGCAATATGCAACAAAACAATTCCTTTGTTTGACGCGGTCTTGGTTCAAGCTCGCAACTGAATGGAGGAACACGAGCCGCTTCTGATGACAAGTGTAGACGGGCGTGTTGGTAATACAGCCGCGTGTGTGTCGTCCCGCCTTGTCCTCCATCTTTTGCGCTGGACTGATGTTGCGTGCCACTTCTGACGTCTGTTCCATGTAAATTAAAGTCAACTTAATGGTCCCGTTAGGTGTCGCGTTGCGTCATGAAGGCATCGTACGGAGTTGGGGGCAAGTATGTTTCAGTGTACGAAGTACAGCGTAGTTTGCTTGTGCTACAACTACCATCAAAAATATAATTTTTATAACAGCGCTTGCCAGTCGGACGCACGTCCATGTTATATTGCTTTGTGGAATAAGGTTACGGGAAGAGCTTAATTATTTAAGTACTCCCCTCGATTCAATTATCTGCAAGCTGCATGGTTTCAATGAGAGATCCATAAATATTTAATTGCTCGTGAGCGTACAACGTTTAATTGCACTGTAGTGGACAGCTCGCATACCAGCGCCTCCCGAATTCTCTTCGTCGTCGAATAAACGATATTCGCCCCCGACCTTGTGAGCCAGACAAATTAACCTAAGAGAACAGCAAGACGGCGTACTGAGCCCTCAACGACGCCGCACAGCTGTCTCGAAGGAAAATCCACGTGCTGCCTCGTTGGATTCACATTGTGCTTGAGCGATTTCAGCTCCGTCTCCCACCCGCCGTAGTTGCTCATTGGCTATGGTGTTGGGCTGCTGAGCACTAGGTCACGGGATCGAATCCTGGCCACGGCGGCCGCATTTCGGTGGGGGCGAAATGCGAAAACATCCGTGTACTTAGATTCAGGTGCACGTTAAAGAACCCCAGGTGGTCGAAATTTCCGGAGTCCTCCACTACGGCGTGCCTCATAATCAGAAAGTGGTTTTGGCACGCAAACCCCCATAATTTAATCATAATTAAAGCTGCGTCTTGAAAGAAGCCGTGGACTGTGATGTAAATAAAATAACGGGGGCAATCCGCAATATGGTCACGACGGTTGACGCGGTCGTTTCCTCCATCGCATGCGTGGGGGTGCGCCACCAAACTGAAGTTGACGAGGCACGCGGCAGGTGCCTTCTGCGCAATAGCTGGCGCGCAGCAACTTGAGACCACAGTTGCATTTCTTCACTAAGCATGCGAAGTCTCGGAACCAAGTTTAAGACTGAAATCTTCTGCTATACCGAAAACCGCAAGCCTCTCTCTCTCTCGTAGGGCGTACGAAACGAGAAGGATGTGCACGCTGTCAGTGATTTCGTTACCCGTCCATTAAAGGTGCGATACGCGCCGAGGAATAGCGTTCGTGTTATTTCACGGTTTGCTGCGTGAGAGCACTTCGAGCTGCTCGTTAGGCTCTTGTTCTGTAAGGACGAACGAAAGGGGACGCAGCAAATGACGTAAGTAACGCAGGAGCGAACAACCACTCAACAAGAGCGGACACTTCCATGGGAAACCAGCGGCTGAATTGACTGTAGCGCACCAAGCGGCGGATGCGAAAACCAGAGTGTGAACGCGCGTGCCGGCGTACGCCGGCTGCGCTGATCGGCGCGGCATTTGTTTTTGCTTCTGCAGCTGAACCGCGCGATGACTTGGTGCGGAATCGTTTGTCCTTTATTTCGTAAAATAAATATGATTGCGAGCGTTATTTACATGCCTCCATCGACTCTGTACTCCGTGCAACGTGCGATTTCACAAAGTAAACGCAAGACGCCTTGTAAAATATAAATATTCGTTCCGGGCTTTTTGCGCGTTCATCCAATGTGGTGACATCAGGCAAGCAAGCAGCTGTAGTTCCTGTACGGAGGTCCACCGGCCGGAATCAGCTGAAAAAAAGAAAGTGAACTACAGGCATATGTCATTTTGGTATTAGACTTTTTATGAAAACTGCGGGTAGAGGCGAAACGTGCGAAAGTGATGTATGCGCGACATTACGAACAAATTCAATTCGCTTTTAGAAACATGGCGTAGAAAATATCCGACTCATCTCAAACAATACCATACATGAGGAGAACATCCGATTTCCAAGCATTCCCCCATGCCCGGTCCTTCTTTCCTGGTGTTTATGAGCACAGACACACGGGCACTGCTGCATGTTTTCGACACAAGTTGACCTCAGCCAACACGATGGTACGCCATGTACACAGAGGTGGCCACAACACGGGCTCCCAGCCGGACCATGTTAGATGCTCGCAGAATGCCTTCTACTCGCACTCGAGACAAATTCGTGGGCGCAAATCTTGTTTCCAGTCGTCCAGGAGACGGAAGTTTCGAGTTACAAGTTCCTGGTTATTGAGCTCCTCGGTGTTACCTTTTGAGCGTTCTGCGGGTGCAAGCAACACACTCCCGTGTTGACACTCGTTAGTCGCGTTTGCAACAAGCATGAGTACTGAAAGAAGGTGTACAAGTATGTTGTAGGGGGGGGGGGGGGGGTGGAGCATAAAAAGCGTCATAAACTTGGTCCCGTAATATTCAACTAATAATCAATTAATGAGAAACGAACACTCCAACGTAAACTGACTGCGCCACAGCGGCCGACCCGTATTTTACTCCAACATGTCTTTCGCTAACTGCGTCACAGCGCCCTGTGCGGCCAGCGCGCCCAAAAATTCAGCCAAGGACTACCGAAATAAGTTACAATAATGTCGGAGCCCATAGAAAGTGTTGCAAACACGTCCCGGTGCGATTTCAGTGCCCGCCCAACTAATCGCCGAACTAACTCGCCACAACGGCCGAGCTGTTCTTCTTTTTTTTTTTTTTTTTCGAACTGCATCCCAATGCTCGGTGCCGTGCCCTAAGCCTAAATTACTTGCCCGGCTGCGCAGACCGTCAAACGAAATTTCTCACCTTGCCTGTGTGCAATAGCGCAGGATTGACGCTTGTCAATGTGCAGCAGGAACGCAAAAATACGCCGAGAGCGCAACAAACCAGAACCACAATAAGAAATGGGCTCCAATCCTCGTTGTGAAGGTGGTCGGCCAGCGAAGCTGTGGTATCCCTTGATCCTATAGATCAACGTGATGTAGCCTTGAGCTGGGTCTTGCCGAGCTAAGCACGACGCCGTTGTGCATATTGACGTTGTTTTCGTCGCCGCTCGTCGAGTCCTAAATATGCGTGGCCTTTCTATAGCGATATAAGAACACAAATGCAATGAGTTGCCAGGCGAGTTCTTCTTTTACACATGTTTTTTTACCCCAGTTACGTCACCCCCTGCTTCATGTGCTAAAGTTGCCACCTCCCGGCAACTGCAGCTGATGCAAGCGCAGTCTTTACCGGGAAACGCGAACGCTATGCGCGAAGGCGAGCTTTCTGGTTCTTCTTTTTCTTCTTTCCCCCGCACTGCCTGCGCCGCCGCTGCTGCTGCTGCGGATGCGCGGAGGCGAGCGCCACCTGGATGGTGTTGCAAGGAACCTAGCGGCGTGCGCCTCCCGCTGTGTTTAGCTTTTTGTTCCACGAACACGACAAATACATTGGAGAAATAGAGGTATAGGGCTTCGCTGTAACAAAGCCCAACGCGACACCGAACAGCTTCGGTCGCGTGTCTGGCCAACGCCTGTTCATCATCATCATCATTTATTATTCCCTTAAGGGTCCCTTCAGGGACATTACATAAGGGGGGGGGGGGAGACAGCGATGGGAAAGTGGCATACATCAGCTCAAGAAAGCAAACAAAGGCAACAGAAAAATAAATAATAAACTGTGTAGAATACATCAGGTATAAACAGAACAATGAAGATATCTCAAATTGAGTAGCAATAAATTAAAAGAAAACTGTACACGTAAATGTGAAAAGCGCTAAACAAAAGTGGCAAAAAAAGAAGAGAAGGAAAAATAGGCGATGACACAAGCAAGTCGGATTTCTGGGAGAAGATACGCGAGGAAAAGTGCCTATTTTGGCTTCAAATGGTCTGATAACTGCCTAAATTTGGAGGGATTTGAATCTGAAATCACGGGTTCGGGAAGATTGTTCCATTCTTCTCTGGCGATGGGGAGGAAGGATTTGTTGAAGGCGTTGGAAGAACCATGGAAACGCTGTATGCTAAGAGAATTAAGCAAACTGCGATATGAGCGTAACGGAGCGTGTAATAAGTTCTAACAAGCATTTAGGAGGCGTTGGTCTGGCGAATGGCGCATGCGTCTGGTGCATCCTTGGCCTGTCGCCAGGTAACTCAAGAAAAATAAGTCACAAAGTGTAAGTTCATCCATACGTAAACGTTTTAGCTTTAGCGGGAAAGAACAATAAAAAAAGAACGTCGTCTGTTTACTTCATTTCAGATTCGTTTATTCCCATGCTCGCATCAGCTAACGACTGATGGGAATACTAGCGTGACGTATTTCCTGTAGCCAATTTTCGTCGATTGTCCGCTCTTGTTGCATTTCCTTGTATATTGAATAACAGCGTCGCCTACTCACGCGATGAGAACTTCTGACGGTTTCTCCCGTCAATGAGCATTCGACACGAAGATACATAAAGCTCCAGCGAAGGCTTTTCAAACTACTTCATGCGTGGGCGTGTATAGACGTATGCTGCAGAGGAAACGGGAAATATATGGCGATGAGCAGCCGAGCCATGTCCTTGCGAACTCTTTCCGGGATTTGAGTAGGTCCGTTTTATCGCCCTACGCTTCCCTCGGTGGGTGTCGTTCGCGAGTTACCAGCTGGGAAAGAACGCTGTGCCGTCTGCGTTGGCAGAGCCCATCTGTTGGCAGAACAGAGCCCGTCTGTTCGTGGGGCACGAAGACCGCCGCGTCCTTCACTGCGGCTTCGTTTGTCTCCGCAGCCGCCTCCTCCTCGACACCAACGTTCGCAATTGCGTAATTCAAGAGCGCGTGACACGTTTGGTGCCGGGTTGCTCCGCCGACCTCAAAACGAGGCCACAGCATCTTGACACGCCTGACGTATAGAGCTCGTCGAGCGCGTTAGTTTCGAACACTCCTGCAAGGATCGTGTCTCATTGGAGGCCGAACACAAGAGACTAGACATTATCACATAAGGTGCAGAGAGACGACCACGATACACTTATCAGGCCACAAGCGCACATAAATACAAATGAAGTACATATAAGTACAAATGATGGAAGTGGGTTGCGTTCGCATAACTCTACCCAACGGGGCCCTTAGTAGAAGCCTAATATTTCTAAATGTTCAAGCTAGCACACGCAATGCTTTCCGCTGTGCTGTTTTCGATAACCAAGGAACGAGCCCTCCCACTAATATGAAAGGTCCGTGGGGATAAATTGCGTCTAGTGCGTGTGTGTGTGCGTGCTTTTCTTTTTTAAACTGTCGTCTCGTAGCGTATCTTGCCAATCCATACACCGTTTTTTTCGTGGCCGCCGCCATATTATGAACGCAGTGGCGCCGCCTATGAGCAGCGCCATACTGGCTTGGGTTAAAGCGGTCTTTTGCATGGCAGGTATACGCTCGGTGGTAGGTTCTTCCGTTTGTTTCCGCGGTCGTGCAATCTGTTAAGCATGACGTGCGTCTTCTCCGTGGTAAACGGTTCTGTGAGACGTGCTGAAGTGGTTTAAGGCGTCATGGCCGGAGTTTCTGTAGGTGTTGAGGTGGACGGAACACGCAGCGCGATGTGTGCGCGCATATTTGAGCCTACAATCAGCCTCGGAGATCAATTATGTATTTCTGAATGTTCCATTCACTAATGTGACCTTATTTCAGTATTATCCTCTATTTCTAAGCTACGGTTTAGGAGCCATGAAACATACGCGACGATCGTAACAGCGTGGGTACTGTTCTGCTACGATAGGAGCTACGTTATACTTTGACAAACGTTCAAACTGTCGCTGGAGGTTACACTGCGTGACTACTTGGTTCGATGGATGAGGTTTCCGCCCCTGAATAAAATAGTTTTGGCTAGTAATAGCAACATACCTTACAGTCTGAATTAAGCTTGTCCAGCAAAGGGACTGTTTACGAACTGCGCGAGCGTCCTAAGCAGTGGTAAGTGCTGGATTACAGATATCTTTGTTCTATATACCGCATGGTCCAAGCATAAGGCATCAACGGCTGTATATCTATAGACGTTGTGCAACGTGACTATGCGAGGTCGTATTGGGGCGTTAGCCCGTTTTCTCTTGCTTTTTTTGAGAAATAGCATGATAACCGATTTTTTTTTTCGGTTGTGTTCGTTCCGTTCTCTACGACGCACTCACACGTATTACGGGAATTTTGTCATCAAAAATAGCCATCGCATTCTTTTTATGCGATCCCTCTCATATATTATGGCTGTATGCAGGCCAAAAAGGCAGTGCCGAAGCGCACAGCTTACATATGTATCGTGCTGGTTCACCAACCGCAGTGATGGCTATGTTGAGCAGCACCGTCGGCCTCATGCAGGAAGGCTAGCGTAGACAGATAGTAATTTCAAGCCTACTAGACTTCAAATGCGTGAGAACGATGCCAGTGCATCACAAATATTTGATAGCGCCTGCCGCTTAGATGTTTCGTGGTTGCCTTAGGTTGGCCATGCATGAGCATCCGCTCTTATGTTTTATGTTTTACTCCCTATGCCAAGCGATCAGAAGTGAGCTGATTTGCCATTTAATGCTGGTAATACACAGACACCGGTTTTCTTTGTTGAATTAAAACTGATATAAGCAAAATAGTTCACAACATATATACACACACTGCGACTGATAATGCGCGTACACCGCGGCTGATAAAGCGCCTCACATTTTTGCGCCCCCTAAGACATATTTCCGCCTACTGTAGTTACCGGTGCACCGAAAGGCTTCCCTGACGACCTTATATGAACGGACATGGCGCAAATTTCACAAAGTACGATGTAAAACATTCCTAAATCGTTGTGCTGCACGCGATAGCAATACTTTCAAGTAGCGCCGCG
Source organism: Dermacentor variabilis (assembly GCF_050947875.1). Taxonomy (NCBI): domain Eukaryota; kingdom Metazoa; phylum Arthropoda; class Arachnida; order Ixodida; family Ixodidae; genus Dermacentor; species Dermacentor variabilis. Next base: position 13,635,997 of record NC_134569.1, on the reverse strand, counting down.
CCGGATCGCCCAAGTCAGCGAGGAGGAAAGGCTCGCCGCGCGCCCTGTTCTCCTCGCCCGATGAAACGGTCTATAGGAGCAGATGGTGAACGCCCTCATCGTCTTGCCACAGGAATAAGCTGGAGATGACGTCTGTTTTATGTGGTATAGGAAACGTTTTCTGTATGCTGTTCCAAGGTGCAGTCGAAAAAGTAGTGTCTCGATACTCACTGAAAGTCCACATTCAACTGACAGAGATAGATAGATAGATAGATAGATAGATAGATAGATAGATAGATAGATAGATAGATAGATAGATAGATAGATAGATAGATAGATAGATAGATAGATAGATAGATAGATAGATAGATGCAAAAGGCAGGGAAGTAAGCCGGAAGATAAATATTCGGTTTGCCACCCCGCATTGGCGGAAAAAGAGCGGGGAAAAAAAGGAAACGTCAACGCACACGAAGGAACGGTATTTCAAATGTGGGTCCGCTTCGTAAAGCATCGATTCCTTAGTATTTTCTGTAATGTAGGTGGGCAAACAATTCTTTCCTTATTACTTTTATTAGGCATCGTACATTTATTGACGATAAAGAATCAAGCGAATTTCAGCATATTTATCGGCCGACTTTGCCGTGCATAAAAATCGGCCGACTTTGCATATATAGCAGGCAATCGCCTGCTATATATGCCAGCATTGTTAGGGTTGGCGTCTGACACCACGTGGCGAGAGGTCATTCACCCTACCCCTTGAGCCGGAGCCCACGAGCGACCCATCCCCGTCGCCTCTCATGGTCGTGGCATCGCGTGTGCTGACCTCATCCCCGTCGCCTCTCATGGCCGTGGCATCGCGTGTGCTGACCTCATCCCCGTCGCCTCTCATGGTCGTGGCATCGTGTGTGCTTACCTCATCCCCTCCCCCCCCTCTGAGCCGGAGCCCACGGGGGCCCTCTCCGTGCTTGTCACGTGTCATTCGACGGAAGCAAGATCCCGCCCACAACTTGTAGAGAGCCTATTTAAGGGACTCCGAAATGTACTTTGGGAGACTTCATACTTGAGACTTCATACTTCATACTTGAGACTTCATACTTGATAGTTCTTACTTCATGCTCTTCTTATTTTCTTTCAACTACCTTTGAATAAACAGTGCAAGTTTCGCACTAGAAAATCGTCTCGCCCCTGCTCGGTCGCCATGATCTACCGGAAGCCTGCAGCCCGCCGACACCGCCACGCTACCCAATAAGTAATGTCGGTCGAGCTTCGATAGGCAGGCGTCGCTACTTCTCGGCAGCAGTACGGCACGCTACCCTGGAGTACGCAACAAACTGGCTGGCAGCGATTGGGATACGGAATCCTGGAGACCCCAACTTGGACGACAACTACGAGATCGTAGCCTCTTCGTCCTGGCAACAACGTTCGGAAGGAAGGTGTCTGGATCATGACTGCATATGGTGAGTGCACGGCTTTTCTTCACTGAGATATCACTTGGCTTTTACGCATTTTTTCGAAAGTACACAGCAGTGATTTTTCTTTAAACCGTTGACGGAAGTTTGAGTACGCCAAGGTTGTATAGAGTGAAGGTTTAGCAGCACTAAGGGCAGCCATGAACTTGAAGGCACTAAAGAAGCCGGAATTGTTGAGCTTGGCCAAAGAGCTGGGCCTCCAAATTGCCGAATCAAAGAGAAAGCCGGAGATCATTGAGGCGATCGAAGCGACCGGGGCAGACGACGAGGAACTGACGGAATGCCTCGAGAGCATTAAAGAAAAAGAAGAAGAGCGTAAGCGCCTAGAGGAAAAAGAGGAGCGCGAACGGGCAGCACGTGAGGCCAAAGAAGAGCGCGACCTCGAAATGAAGCGCCTAGAGATTGAGCTTCTGAAAGCACAAAATAGCGAAAGACCTAGCACAGAGGCACGTGAAAGCGAGCGCAGAATGACAGACTGGATGGCACCCTACGCAGTAGGAGGGGACATAGGTCTTTTTCTGGTACAGTTTGAGCGCACGTGTGAGAAGGCAAAATTCGGGAGAAACACATGGCCGCAACGCTTGCTTACGTTACTGCCACGTGAGGTAGCTGATATTATCGCCCGCATGGGGAAAGAAGAAGCAGAGGACTTCGATGAAGTCAAAGCAAATCTGCTTAAAAAGTATAGATTATCAGCTGAAGCATTCAGGCGAAAGTTCAGGGAAGTCGAGAAGACCAAAAGTGAGTCATATTCAGATTTTGCATACACCGTGGAGGTAAACCTGAAGGAATGGCTCAGAGAATAGGGTGCACTCGGCGTTGCCGAAAAGACAATACAGTGCGTAGCCTTAGAACAGTTCTACCGCCGGCTGCCAGTAAACATCAAGCATTGGGTTCAGGATAGGCCAGGCGTAGACACTCTTTCGAGAGCGACCGATCTCGCTGAGGAGTACGTAACCCGCCGTGCGTTCGAAGGCAACGAAGCTCCTAAGAAGGCGGTGACTAAATACAGACCCGGCAAGCCAGAGCATTGGTCGAAGTCGAGTCGGTATAAAACAAAGGAAAGATCAGATTCAGGGAAAAGTAGTGACGAGGACAGCGAAGGAGAAAAGGAGTCACCCGAACAGAGGGCAGAAAAGCAAAAGAAAAAGGCTTTCGAGGCCAAGAAACCAGTAGTTTGCTACAACTGCCGGCAAACGGGGCATATCTCCGTGGGATGCAAAAATCCCAAACTAGTGTTGATGTCACTAAGTAGTAACGCAGAGAATCTGAACTTGCTCGAACCGTACATTCGAGACCTCGTGGTAAACGGCAAACCGTGTAGAGTGCTTCGCGACTCGGCAGCCACAATGGACGTAGTGCATTCGTCGTACGTAGAGGCAGGCCAGTTCACGGGGGAATGTGCTTCGATAAGGCAAGCCGTAGAGGCCTTCAGTGTTTGTCTCCCGGTGGCCAAAATTCGTATTGAAGGACCTTTCGGAGTACTGGACACTGAAGCCGCCGTCTCGATACACCTCCCGCCGCAGTATCCATATTTGTTTTCTAACCAATCAGAGGATTTGCTACGACGGAAGAGAATCGGGTTTAGTGAGGGAACAGTGCAAGCCCTAACTCGTTCCAAGGCAAAGGAGCTCGCGGCTAAAGCAGTGGATGAAAGTCCAGTGGTGAAAGAAACCGGTTTGACAGCTGATTGGTCAACTAGTACTGAACAGGATAGCCCTATAGGGGATGAGGCGGAAAGTACGCCAGCTAATGAAGAAGTCAGGAAAGCAGCAGAGCCTGAAATGTCTCGTGAGGCAGAATGCAGCAAGTTATTGAACGTAAGCCCTGCCACAATGATTGCCGAGCAGGAAATGCGTAAAGCACAAAACAATGCTGAGCATTACTATGACAGGACGGCTCGCACGCGACGCTTTGAAGTTGGGGAAAAGCGAATGATCGTGAAACCCTCTTTGAATAACCAACCTGAGGAAATGCCTGTCGAATTTCCAGAGTTACCAGCAGTGACGGAGACAAAAGACATTGACGAGACCATTGATAAGTTGGTAGAACAGGCGGAGTTGAATCCCATTCAGAGGGCCGAACTGAGGAAACTCGTGTTTGAATTTAAAGACGTATTTTCAGACACACCGAGCAGGACAACTGCGATCGTTCACGATATCGAGTTAACCTCGTCGGACCCGGTTCGTTCGAAAGCTTATCGCGTTTCGCCTCGTCAACGTGAAGTCATGACCGCTGAAATAAACAAGATGTTAGAGCTAGGTGTAATCGAGCCAGGAGAGAGTGACTATACCTCGCCTCTTATCTTGGTTGAGGTCCCAGGAAAAGAGCCGCGGCCATGTATCAACTACCGCAGGCTCAATTTAATCACGAAGGACCAGACTTATCCAATACCGCATATCGAGTAAAGGCTTGAGAAAGTGAGCAGTGCTAATTTCATTTCTACGCTCGATTTAGTCAGAGGGTATTGGCAGGTTCCGTTGACTGAGAGGGCAAGCAGGCTTGCAGCGTTTATTTCCCCGATGGGAACCTTTCGTCCGAAAGTCCTGTGTTTTGGATTGAAGAATGCGTCATATTGCTTCTCTAGCCTTATGGACCAGGTGCTACGAGGAATGGAGGACTTTGCACTTCCCTATCTCGATGACATAGCTATCTTTTCTTCATCATGGGCGGACCATATGCAACACCTGCGAACCGTGTTGTGTCGGCTACGAGAGGCCAACTTAACTGTTAAGGCTCCCAAATGCCAATTAGGGCGCGCGGAGGTAGCTTATCTAGGTCATGTAATAGGGCAAGGCCATCGTCGGCCTTCCGAGGTTAAACTGACCGCGATAGACAACTTCTCCCAACCACGCACCAAGCGGGACATCAGATCATTCCTTGGCTTGGCGGGTTATTACCAAAGATATATTCCGCGGTATTCCGAGATTGCAAGTCCTTTAGCGGATGCTCTCAGAAAAACAGAACCACAAACGGTAAAGTGGGATGACGCAAAAGAAAAGGCTTTTAGTATGCTGAAGGACGCACTAACGAGTCAGCCAGTGTTGAACGCGCCCGACTACTCTAAGCCATTCATTCTTCAGTGTGATGCCAGTGACAGGGGTATGGGGGTGGTGCTCTGTCAAAAGAAAGATGACGAGAACGAACATCCTGTACTGTACGCCAGTAGAAAGCTTTCAGTTCGTGAGGAAGCATACAGTGCATCAGAAAAGGAATGCGCCTGCGTAGTTTGGGCGGTACAGAAGCTAGCTTGCTATATCGCTGGCTCAAGATTCACCATAGAGACTGACCACTGTCCCCTCACATGGCTGCAGTCCATGTCTACGAAAAACGGTCGACCTTTGCGCTGGAGCTTGGCTCTTCAACAGTACACCTTCGATATTCGCTACAAGAAGGGTAAGCTTAACGGCAATGCCGACGGTTTAAGTCGTTGCTCCTAGAGTATCGAAAGCCTCATGCTCATCCGGGTTTCCGTGGCATATTTTTCGTGCATTCATATGTTCTTCCGAAGTGAAGCCGATTGTTAGCTGATTTTAATAACCACGTCTTAGCGCTTTCAAGAAATGGCTGTTTTTAGTGTTAAGGGGGGGGGGGAGGACGCGCGTAGGAAATGGGAAAGGTGTAGCGGGTTTTCTTTTTTTGTTAAAAGCCGGGTGTGTCTTGGGGGAGAGTGGCCTTGTGCTCGCTGCTTTGTGGTTGTGGGCCCGGCACTGTTCTGGGGTGATTGCTTGCCTACGCAGGAGACGAAAAGTTGCGAGACGTGCTTGCAAAGACCAATTTCACCGGACCAGACCAAGGAGAAAAGTCACAAGAGCGCTACGAGGACGGAAGACCACTCCCCGGAATCTACCTGCTACGAACGAAGGGTTCGTGACCTCTACGGAGAATCCTGATACCGAAACGCCGATCCCTCGTACAGGGGCTGCTGGCCCCTACACGTCGGGATCTTCCTCCCCCGCCGGAGATGCTGTTAGGGTTGGCGTCTGACACCACGCGGCGAGAGGTCATTCACCCTACCTCTTGAGCCGGAGCCCACGAGCGACCTCATCCCCGTCGCCTCTCATGGTCGTGGCATCGCGTGGGCTGACCTCATCGCCGTCGTCTCTCATGGTCGTGGCATCGCGTGTGCTTATCTCATCCCCGTCGCCTCCCATGGTCGTGGCATCGTGTGTGCTTACCTCACCCCTTCCCCCCCTCCTGAGCCGGAGCCCAGGGGGGCCCTCTCTCCGTGCCTGTCACGTGTCATTCGACGGAAGCAAGATCCCGCCCACAACTTGTAGAGAGCCTATTTAAGGGGCTCCGAAATGCACTTTGGGAGACTTCATACTTCATACTTGAGACTTCATACTTGATACTTTTTACTTCATGCTCTTCTTATTTTCTTTCAACTACCTTTGAATAAACAGTGCAAGTTTCGCACTAGCAAATCTTCTCGCCCCTGCTTGGTCGCCATGATCTACCGGATGCCTGCAGCCCGCCGACAACGCCACGCTACCCAATAAGTAATGTCGGTCGAGCTTCGATAGGCAGGCGTCGCTACTTCTCGGCAGCAGTACGGTACGCTACCCTGGAGTACGCAACAGCATGTGCCGGGACCCACTGCAATATCATTTCTTGTTTTTGTTGAGCAGCCCGAGTTGAACGCTTTAGAATCGTACACGTTATTTGCGCAAGCGGTTGGCGTTAGTCCATGTAATCAAGACATGCTAAAGACAATAAGAAGTCCTCGCGGATCATCCACATTTTAGTATCTCGTATATGTGCACAAAATCTATGAATCGGGGAATCGACACTAATTCAGCTGTTCTCGGCGACGGCGTGCGTCCCAGCCGACAAGCGTATACTTCATTCGTAGAGATGCTATCGCATAAGCAGCTGTATTCTTTGTTCACAGAACGTACCAGCCGTGCAAACGCGGATAGAGTCTTGATGCTCTTCAAATAGTGCATGTAATGCCAGTTAATTTGCTGCTAGCGTCGAAACATCGTTTATTATTTCAACTCTTTCAGGTGTCCTTTCCATTATCAGTATCTGTAAAAGCGATGACACTTCTGGGAACCACGAACAATTGCACATGCTGATCCAGCAACAACGCATTGCATAGCATGGCACATTAAATTTCGTCGACATGTATACCTTTATAAAACAGCACGAGGGCCCGATGGGTGCTTCCGACACCTGAAGAGAATTTCGTCTTTGAAAATGTAAGCCTTCTATAAATCTCAACTCGATTGAACTGACCAGGATGACGCTGTAATTAATTACCTGCAAAGGTAATCTACTTGAGAGGTAATCTAGCTATAAAGCTGCAAACAACATAAGCGTATGTGGGAGGTGGCCTCAAGAAGTCAATTGTGCTTAACCGGTAAGGCTTTATTAGTACGAAATCTTGCGAGCATTACGCTTCCATGACCAATCAACTGTGTATCTAAAGACGTTCTCGCTACAACGTCAAGTGGGAGTCGCTCACCTTATGCAGCTACAGTGCACAAAAGAAAAAAAAAAGAAAAGAAAAACGAAAGAGCGATGGAAGAAAACATGCACGCAATAAGTGCGGTGTCACAGACTTTAGGCTGCGCATTCTCTAACCGTATCGCGCGCGGGTCTTCCATGTTAGGACAGTGACTGAAGCCAGGATCTGTATGCGTAACGGAATCCGTACAACACACACTCGCCATGTACGAAGAGAACGTCGAGTTGAATGGCCTGACCGCCAGGCCGGCAGCGGAAGTTGTATTTACGGCTAGGTCTTATGAGCGCCGTTTTACAGCGCAAGGGACAAAATTACATAAGAGAAAGGAAGAGCAAGAAGATAAAACAGCAGACCGCCTTGTTTTACTACGAAGACGAAACAGGAAGTGATGGAAGAATGCAGCGACTTCGCCGTCTGCCCGGTGCGGATGACGGCGGATGCACCTATACATCGTCTGCTCAAAACTACTGCACAGGCTTATCCTGCAGTTCCGTGCTGTCAGCGAGTTGCAGTAACAAAAGGAAATGAAAATATAATAAGTGCTCCCTCGATCAAGAGAGCGTGCAAAACGAAGGAAAGGCGCGCGATTCTGCCACTGAAGACAATAAAAGGGAAGAAAGAGTAAAGGATGAAAGGCATCAAAGGCGTCGAACATTCGCTTGTGGAGCTACTCGGAGCAGGTTGCCGTCACGGTACTCAGTCCTTCACTGATGACACGCTGCGAATAGACAAGATGAAAAGTAAAAGAGCAGAAGCAGCGGTGGCAGCTTCGCATGTCGCCGTCCTGTGTCAAGAGGGGACAAGTCGGGAGGACTATATTTAGACAGGGACCTCGCTTCATCCTTGCACTTTTTCGTGCGTGATTTTTTTCTTCCGCGGAACAGGCGTTTTTTAGAAAGCGAGGCCGTGCGTTACGCGTAAAGCGGAACCGTCTTTCGGAGAAGCTCGCAGGGTGACACTCGTCTCCGAATTACACGACGCGAGGCGCTTGCAAGGCTGCGTGTGGCACTTTGTTCGTCCGCTCCCGTGCCGAGATTCCACGACGTCAGGAATTCAGTAAGCAAGGATTGCCTATAAAATAGTTGGCCTAGTCTGATGAGCAACGTTCCGAGAAAGAGAGCGCAGCAACAGGAGCAATGAAAGACAAAGCAACGGAGGCATCGCTCCTGTGTTTCCTCATCAGAGTAGCCAAACTTTGCATTCGTGTAATTTTCATATCACTCGTGAATCGCGATATAGCCGCTACAACCTACTGCAAGGCTAGAAGAATAGGAGCGAATAAAATTGGCACAAATGCAAATTTAAAATGCGCCGGTCTGTTGACTTTCAGAAGTCCTTAATACACTGGTGCTAGAGACCCTTGATGCTCCATTACACCGAGTGTTTTATTTTAACGTTAATATAATTTTTGGAAATAATGTGTGGCATATAGCAGAAATGTACTTATTGTGCTGAATTACTTGAAGAGGCAGACACTAGTTACACAGGAAAGAAAAAGAATGCCTAACCGGCTAATTAACCAAATTTTAGTGACTAAATTTCTCACTAGTTTCTTCAGCGCACATATTGCAATAGAGGAATTGAAGCCAGCAAGGTACTTACACTTGGAATGAATCTCGAAACTAGCGTTAGTTTTGAGATAAGTGCTTCAAACTTGCGGTAAAAAGGCTCTGTTGCTCCACTTACCTTGTCAAAAAAAAAAAAAAGAAAGAAAAACTTATTTTTGTGTATAGAAGCTCAAAAGTTGCTGGAACACCAACGTATTTCGTCACAAACATTGAGGACGCATGTACAGCAGCTGTTGTCCACATAAGAATTCGTTTACAGTGGATATGACTCTCGAAGTCACTGGCTTCGATTCGTGTATTGCGAAATGTGTCGTAATGTAATTAGATTTTGAGAAAAATAGCATTTTTAAATAAATTAATCAAATATTCATTTTGATTTCCGATGTATCTAATGTCCGCCTCTGAGAGTAATCCCACTCATGTGCGAACATATTCGCGTATGGAAAATGAATATATATTGCTTCATTCATATTTCATTTTAATGTTGCCAATTTTCGATCAGCAAGTCAATTATTCGTGTTTATGGACGAATTTTGCCTCTGTCGACTTTTGTTTCGACATGTGGGGTGTTAAGCAAAGTGCAGGTGCAGACAACGCTATTTGTTCTTTTTTCCCTCTTTTTCCCGTATCAGATTAAGATGTCATACTCGTTCGTTCACGCTAATGTCCAGCTAATCTGCGTAATCCCATAATAAACGAGTACAAGGCAATGAACACAAGGGCCGCACCGTTGAATGTGTCAAAACTTCTTGCAAATGGAAATGCATTGAGGAATTTTTTTTCTGCCGTTCTGCTTTACTTTGCGCATTCCCTTTACCAGCGTTTCAAGATTTTGAAGCGTCGGCGTTGGTTTGAAACATTTATCTAAGAACACTCGAAAGTTTGCACTCCCCAAACTTGAACTTGAAGACCACAATTGAAGTGCGTCATAGTCCAGGCGACATGTAGAAACCATTCCAGCGGCATAAGATCGAGAGCCGCACATGGCGTTCTGAGGCGATGTGCGGCCCTCGAGACCAGCACACACCTTAGTGGTATGGACTCCATGTGCGAAGACAATCATTGCTACATTCTTGGAAGGTTACTAATTAATCCGTTGTCTGAAAAGGTTCTGTTAGGATCTTGGCCGGACCCTTGTCGTCGGTGCGATGTATTAAAGTCTATCCTCAAATTTCTGCACAAGAGCGGCCTGGACTTGAATCGTTCAAGTGTTCTTGCAGTTCAAGTGCACTGGCCACAATTTTCGTTCTCATCCCCATCGAGACCTCGCTCTTTACTCCCAACAATGAGTAGCAGATGGCAACCTCGACTGGCCCCTCAGCTTCTCTGTCGCAACCAACGCGTCTATTCGGCCCCGTTCGCCGCACGTACACCTCGTCACCGCCATTCTCGCAACTTACTCCCCTCTCGCAAAAACATTTTTTTGAAATATTCATTTGTTTCTTTCACGCACGACTCAGGAGTCGTGTGCCTTATCAACTACGGTCCCCAGGATTTGAGCGCGCTGTGTCCGCCCTTTAAATGTGGTGTCGCATCTGTTCTACCTTGTTATTATAATGCGTTCGTGTGTTCTATATGTGTTTGTCATTTTGTTTTTGATATGTTGACACAGTAAAAAAACTTATATTGTTTGTGATTGTTTTCATTTAATTTGAATCGCACTTGGTCGGTCCTATTTAAGACACAGCTGTAAATAAATAAATAAAATAAAACACACACACTCTCTCTCTCCCTCTCCGGAGTCCTTAGCGGCTATCGGCATTAATGCACACGGCTGCGCCCGAGCGCGCACGCCGGGAGAGGGAAGCAAGGAGGAGTTCTATGCCGGGCCGATACGAACCCGCACTTGAGGTCTGTATGCTACGATATACAGCCTGCGCCTGTGCCTTATACGTGCCCCAGTGCGACGAATGCGCAACGCTCTAGGCCACGTGGTATGAGAATGCATGCTCAAGCGCACCCGACTACACACATATACCACATCTCACCACATGGATATTATGGGAGGCAGCGCTGTCCAGCACCGACCGAGCGAGAGGTATACAGGGAACCACCCAGTGCAGAGCGGAAGAGGTATACCCGGGCTTCGCGCATGTTGTTCTCAATAATGTTATCCATCCATCCACCTATTGTTACGGAAGGATGAAAGAAGAGAGAGGACGAAGAAGATCGGAGACGCTGGCTGCTGCGTGTTGTTGGTGGTCAGCCATCTTAACTACTCTGACTCAGCCTGTGTATATATTGTAATGTCAAGAGGTGTTATAGTTCAATTGATTAAACGGTCGGATAGCAGAGCACGTAGCGAGTGGACACAGAGCTTCGGCAACACAGGCACAAGGATTCCAATCACACGTTGTCATCGTCTTTCTCGAAGCAGTGCCTGGTGCTCGTTCTTCTCCAGTACAATTACCTCCCCGGAGAAGAGGAGCGGTCTCGGCGACCTATGGGCAAGATAGCACAGGTGGATCAAAGTACGGCTTGAGCCGCTGAACGTGCACGATTTCGCGCGCTCGGCGGCGCTTATCGGAAGGCGGCTCAAGGGGTTCTACCAAATAGTTCACAGGGGACGTTTGACTGATGACACGGTAGGGACCCTGGTACTTGGAAACAAGCTTGGGTGAAAGTCCAGGGCTGGTAGCGGGAACCCAAAGCCAGACTAGTGAGTCAAGGGCATAGGGTGCCGGAGAGGGGGGAATATCCCGAAGGTGCTTCTGTCGCTGCTGATCTTCCGAAGTAAATGTGCGGGCGAGCTTTCGGCACTCTTCCGCGTGTGCAGCAGCTTCGGACAGGGTAGTAGCCTCCGTTGTGTCAGGGCGATACGGAAGGATGGTGTCCATAGTGCAGGAAGGCTCGCGTCCGTAAAGAAGAAAGAACGGGGAAAATCCTGTAGCGGTCTGCGTGGCGGTATTACAACGTCACGAAGGGTAAAATTCGGTCCCAGTTGGTTTGGTCGGATGCGACGTACATGGCTAACATATCGCCAAGAGTGCGGTTAAAGCGCTCAGACATGCCATTAGTTTGCGGGTGGCATACAGTAGTAGTACGGTGAATTACGTTGCATTCCTTGAGCAGGGCTTCTATAACATCAGACAGAAAGACGCGGCTTTTGTCGCTCAGCAACTCTCTTGGGGCTCCATGACGAAGTATGATGTTACGCAGAAGGAACCCGGCAACATCGCGCGCAGATGCGTTGGGAAGAGGCGAAGTTTCGGCGTAGCGTGTGAGATGGTCTATCGCCACTATCACCCAGCGGTTGCCATCTGAAGTATTCGGAAGGAGCCCATAAAGATCAACTCCGACCCGGTCAAAGGCCCGTCCTGGACAAGGCAATGGTTGCAGTGGAGCAGCTAAGGCATGAGGGGTATTCTTCCGGCGTTGGCAGGCGAGGCAGGAGCGGACATATTGGCGGACGAATCGGTACATCCCGCGCCAGTAATAACGAATTCGCAGGCACGCGCATGTTTTTAGTACTCCTGCATGTGCGCATTGCGGGTCATCGTCAAACGCTGCACATATGTCCGAACGTAGATGCCGAGGAACCACAAGTAACCATTTGCGCCCGTCCGAGAGGTAGCTATGGCGGTACAGCAGCCCGTCACGAACAGCGAAGTGGTGTGCTTGGCGACGCAATGCACGGCCAGTAGAAGGCGCTGATGGGTCTGACAGAAAAGCCAGCATAGCAACAATCCATGGATCCTTCTGCTGCTCCGAAAGCATATCCGTGGCTGTGAGGGAGGACTCGCATATTCGTACTTTCTTGTAATTGGGCTGGCCTGACACTGGGTCGCCAAGACCCAGTGTCGCCAGCGGTCGCCAAGACCTGTAGACTTGAGGTATTGCAAGAACGCTTTCGTGGCTTTCTGTGCCATCGATGCGTACGGTCATGGACCAAGGATCTTGATTTCCGAAAATGGTCTAGAGTCCAGTCGCTTCAAGGCTGTCCAGAGAGCTTCACGCTCGACATCGTACAGGGAACAAAGACATAAGAGGTGTTCAATTGCTTCTGTAGTTCCACCAGATTCACACATGGGCGTATTCCCAATTCAGATGCGGTGAGTAAGCTTTTGTAAATGTCGCCCCGAGCCACAGGCGGCACAATGCTGCAGCCTCAGAGAGGGAAGCTTTCGATGGCACTTGCAGCTTTAGGAATGGACCAAGCCTATGAATACTTTGGGAGATTGGGAGAAAACTAATATTTGTGTTTCATAGGTTTAACCACGAAATAGCCACGAAATGAAGCACTCTTGCACAGTCGGTTCTGGATAAGGGGATTGGAACTGGTCTGGCTTCTACGAGGGCGGACCGGGTGGCTTCGTTGGCGAGGTCATTAGCCGGAATGCTTGTATGTCTAGGCAGACAATGAAATATAATTTCATGTCATTAGTTATAGCTTGATGGTGGTCCTCTCTTATCTCGTATGCCAGCTGCTCATGAGTCCTATGATACAGGGTAAAATGCAGACTGTGACGTGCTGCCTTTATGTCGCAAAAGATGATTTATTCCCGAGCACTGTGTAGGAGGTATTTTACAGCAGCATGCAGGTCAGCAAGCTTTTCCGCCGTTGATGTTGTCATGTGTGAAAGTTTGAATTTGATTGTAGTTTTCGTAGCCGGAATGACAACGGCATCTGAAGAGCTCGTAGATGAGACCGAACCAGCAGTATAGATGCGTATCCCTCGCATGTCTCATTCCTTAATAGCAGCGTCATCTGTTTCAGTGCTCTGTTTGGATGCTTGGCCCTTTTCTTCACACCCGGAAGAGGCGCGCCTGAGGCTGTTGGAGACACCACTAGGGGAATGAAGGCCTTGCTTCTGGTGTGCAACCTTATGGAAGACAATCTGGATGGGTAATGATAACTTCAGAAAACGTGGCATCAGGCATCTGCGCGGGTAAGAACGCCAAGTGATTTCGGGGGACGCGGGATAGATGAGGAATACGCGCCCTGAGACAATCCACAGCAACGTATGTTTGGATGCAAAGATATTTGACGAGCACGATTGTTGCAGATGTTGATGCGCAGCAGTCCTAAACACGTGCGCAGTGCTTGGCCCTGTACGCTCTCCGATGAGCGAGCATTTGACTTGCACGTACTGGACAATACTGGAAGTCTGTAGCATAGAAATTCTACAAACAGAGCTCTGTACAACAGAAGCGTGGAGCGTGCAGATGTGCCCCATAGTTTACCGCACATGAATCTCACTACATGGAAAATCAACAACAGTTTCTTTCTTCAGGTACGCGCAGTGAGGGCTCCAGGAAACATTTCGGTCGATTATTACTTCCAAGAGTCGAATCGTCTTTCAAAGACGGATGGTGTGTCCAGTAATGAAGACTGGGTATGGCGTCACAACTTTACGTGTGAATGCAATCAGTGCATATTTCGCGCTCGATACAGTGAAACCTTGTGTTTGAGGGCATTTTGATGCCAAGTTGCTGCCCGCTGCAATCGCGCCATAGATGGAAGGCAAAGCTATCGCGTAGCCCCGCAGCACGCGTCTGTCGACTAGAGTACCGAGGGCGCAAATTAAGCGATATGAGCTGCTTCGAAAACAGCTACTAGCCGTGCATGACCACCAGCTGTCGCCTGCAGAAGAAATGCGCCGAAAAGGAGGTCACGCCGAGGGATCTTTGCATCCTGCCTGTCTGCCCGCTATGACAAATCGAAGAGGGGAGAAGCGCGTCGCACGGCGATCAAGTGCTTCTGATTGGCTCGACAAGCTGTCGTTTATTCTTCGCGCAGCGCGTTCCGAAGGACAAGGCGAAGCAAACACGCGATGTTCGGGTGCCGATAGGGTCGCGCACGCGCTGTACATGCGACGAAGCGACTCCGCTCACTCACTCCGCTCTTCCTAGAAGCTTGTTGGCAAGCGCAGCTCCTCGCTAACATAGTGACGAACCAGCCTTGTTGGTCGTTTTCATACATCTCCCGCATCTAGTAATATCCATGCCACCTTGTAGCCAGCTTGCACTTTCATTCTCTACGGAAGACAAAGAAGATCAAAGGCAAAACTGGTAGGTTCGGGCTTCAGGAGTGTGCTGAACTGGGCTGGCTGCTGCATGTTGAAGGGAGTTTGGCTTGCTACACACGCTAGCGAGTGCGCCGTATTGAGGCCAGATTTTATTGAGTTCAGATGTTAAAGGATGAAGGCTTAAACGACGAAGGCTAGCGCTACTGTCAAATTAGAGAGTTTTAGCAGAGCGTTTACGGTCCGCTCCGCTCAGACCGGCCTATCACAACAATTGGCACGCAGCCGCTCAGCAAAACGCTACTGGGAACACTACGCGCGTGCGTACAGCACACATAGCGGCAGCGGAACGTGGGACGTGGAACGTGGGACGTTTTACCGCCAAGCTGAGAGCACGCCAGTGGCATCTCTGGAAGACGCTCTTGTTAGATAAGCGAAATCAATGCATTCTGTGCAGCCACCGGTGCGCGTGAAACGTGTGCGGAGCGAAGCGCAAGCAAACGCTCTGCTAAAACTGTCTATTGTCGCCCAACGCCGTCACAGTTTGCCTTATAAGCCCACCGTCGCTAAAAAAAAAAAACTAAGCAAAGCCCGTATTTCTTGAGGTATCTTTTCTCCGACGCCATCCTTTATCTTCCATCCCACCTAGAGAAGCCAATCTTGGAGATAGCCAAAGGTTAATTGTGCAAGTTGTGGACGAAGTGTGAAAAGGACGGGAGAATTTAAGTAATCGTTACAAAGTGCGGACCCAGATCTTTTGAGGCCTATTGCGTAAATGTACGTCGAAACTCAATGGAGCGAGACTTGTACAGCTTTAGTGTAGTATAGAGCGACTAGAAATGCCTAGAGGCCGGAACCCTCTGCACGGGAAGCGCACGGCTATGCAGGTTACCGAACGCGGACGAGTACACCCGTTTCTACGCAGAAAGGTGATGCAGACCCGCGTGAGGTGTGAGACCGTCTCACTGCCAGCACGTGCTTGACAAGCAGGTTACGTCAATGCCAAAGGCAAGGAAGGGCCCAGAGGTAATGCGAGTGGGAGTGAGGGACCTTCGTCTAAATAGCTGGGCTATACCACTAGCAGTCGTGCGTCAATCAAGCTGAGCATCTGCTGGACCACACAGCGAAGGCGGCGGATTTGACCAAAGAGACGTGCCTTACAAAGTTTGTGATAATTTTCAATGAAGGCTTGTGTTTTTCGTGGATACGACGCTAAGTGAACCGCTGGAACGACAGCGCTTGCATGACCTTTACGCGAAACACATGAGGAAGTATGCAATAGGCTCTTATCTAGACTCCTGTTTCTCCTGACTTGCTGACTTTCTACTGACTGTGACACCTTCGAGCTACCCGCCGTGGTTGCTCAGTGGCTATGGTGTTCGGCTGCTGGGCACGAGGTCGCGGGATAGAATCCCAGCCATGGCGACCACATTTCGATGTGGGCGAAATGCGAAAACACCCGTGTACTTAGATTTAGAGGCACGTTAAAGATCTCCAGGTGGTCGAAATTTCCGGAGTCCTTCCCTACGGCGTGCCTCATAATCATAAAGTGAATTTGGCACGGAAAACCCCATAATTTAATTTTTAACCTTCGAGCTAGCGCGGAGCCGTAAAGCAAAATGAAGGTTTCTCAGCCCATCATCGAATTTGAATGCGTCCACCATGAAATCGTCGCGGAATAACGAGGTACTCCCCGTCCTTTTCTCGCCAGACGCCTCAACAGGCAAGCCGTGTCTTCACATCTACAGGCGCTGGTTCCGAATCAAATAAAAGACATCAGGGTAAACACCGTAAGAACGTCCTAGCAGTTTATGTTGAACACGCGGCTGCGTTGGTTTCTTTGTGCAAAGTCATGGAACTTGACATGATGAAGGTCCGCCCTCATATTCCGCCGGGCAAAGAATTCAGTACTGGCGTAATTTACTTTGTTGACGAGACCACTGCCGACCGCGATCTGTAGATCTTAATCAAGCCAGCTACAGAAAACACCGACATCGCAAACGCGTTTCGTCTCGGCACGTCACAGTATGTAAAGATCATATTTAAGGGCGAATCCCTCCTATCGCATGTAAAGGTGGGCCACTTCCGACACGCAGTTCGTCCTTTAATACCAAAACCGCTGCAGTGCTGGAATTGCATGAAGTGGGGTCATGTGAGTAGTGTATGCAAAAACACTGCCGCGTGTTCTCGATGCACTGGGCCCCACACAATTAACACGTGCGAGGCCAGTGTGCTGAAATGCACAAATTGTAGCAGGGCTCACCATGCCTGCTCGAAGGAATGCCCTTTGATTCGAAAAAAATGGCAATATTGAAGCACATGGTTAGAGACACCTGGGGACTCACCGAGAAGCAGCAACATCTTGTAAGCGACGACGGTCACATCGCCGACGCCGATCAAGAACTTCATGTAGCGCACTACTAGTGCCACAATGGTCCGGTCACAAAAGACAACGAGGACAAGCCCGGCACGATGACTGGTCGCGAGGAGTGGAATCGGCAGAATCAGGCGAACGCCTCATTGAGCGGGCTCGGCTAAAGATATAATTTGTGGACAGCAGGCACCAGCGTCTGTCTGGTTTTTCTTCACGCACAAATTGGTGACTCCGGACTTCGCGTCATCGGTAACAGCTCAGGGTGCTTGAGCCACTTCGCTGGCCCTACCGCCGCAAGGAGCTCGAGCCCTGCTGTCTTCACAGTGCGCCTTCTATCCAGTCAGTCATGGCCTCGGTTTCTCCCGATCAAGTACTGTCGTCAACGCCACCACCCCGCGATCCCTAGGTCTCCACTCTCAAGCTCCCGGAGTCCTGTTCGTCGGACTCGGAACTCTGGTTCCTTAACATCAAACCCTTGTTCCGCGGCCACCGCTACAGTTCGCAGATGACCACGTTCGACCACGTCGCTGGAGCGCTTCCACCTATTATTGCTGCGATTGTTCGCGATGTTCTACGCTCCCCGCACATCGACCGCCCCTTATGACTACCTTAAGGCGACGCTATTCCGGCGCACCACTGAAACAGAGTGGCATCGATTACAGTAACTTCTTACATTGGAGGAGCTCGGCGACCGCAAGCCAATAGACTTATTACGTCGCATGCAAGCCTTGGCTGGAGACCTGGCTCCTTCAACCGGCAGCGCACTTCTCCGGGAACTTTTCCTGCAGCGCCTTACACCACAGCTGCGCATTATCCTGACCGCGTCTTCATACTCGGCGCTGAAATCTCTGGCTCAGTTGGCCGACAAGATTATGGATGTCGGTTTTCCCTCCGTGGCCACAGTTCATCGCCCTCTTGACCCTCCGTCCCACGGTGCAGCTGCTGGCGACAGTTATGCGCATCTACTCGAAGGTAACGAGGAGCTTACACGGCAACTAGCGCGATTGACAGCTGAGGTCACTGCCATCCGAACACGCCGGCCGCGTTCTTCGTCACGGCCTCGCCGCCCCGGTTACTCTGGACGCCCTTTTCCTCCTCCCGTTACGCTTTGCTGGTATCACCGTCGCTATGGCTCTCGCGCAAACCAGTGGCGCCAGTCCTGCTCCTACGCGGGAAACAGTTGAACCGAACACTGACGGCAGCCACTGTTCCCAGCCCCAGATCCAGTCGCCTTTTCCACGTCATCGACGTGCCACCAAAGTCCGCTTTCTCGTCGACACTGGCGCCAAGATTTGCGCCCTTCCTCCGACGTTGGACCCAAAGCCTGCCTCCTGGGACTATGACGCTTTAGCCAGTTCTGCTGTCTTATTCCCTCCCGATCAGGCCAGTCCTACTCGTCGCGTGCTTTTCGCTCCACAGCCATCCGCGCTTCGCCATTCGTCCGGCTTCCGCTCTTGAAGGGGGGCCCTGTGGCACGCCACTACGTGCCACAGTGGTCCGGTCACAAAAGACGACGAGGACATGCCCAGCACGCTGAGGGTGCGCGAGCAGTGGAATCGGCGGGATCAGACTTCAGCCTGATTAAGCAAGCTCAGCTAAATGTGTAATTTGTGCGTACCAGGCACCAGCGTCTGCCTGGCTTTTCTTCACCCAAACAACAAAGCCGCTGTAAAACCCGAGCCACATAAACCACCTCCTCTCCCGCACAGGCGAAACGCCGTCAGTTTTAACGACAAAGGAGCATCGAACAGCGCGGCAGCTGATGCTTGGCCTTAACTCCCGAGGCTACAAGCACCTGCTGAGCGAGATCAGACTTGTACAGCAAGGGACACTTTGTCTGTTCCTGACAGGTTCACGGACCAAAATCGTCAAATTGTTACCATGATCAACTCTTTGATGCGTGCTATTCGTGTTCTTCTGGACAAGCTACAGACGCCAACAGCTCGAAGTGCGTTGCAAGTGCAATCCGGTTATCGCGATCCTTAAGAAGTCTAGTGCTTGAGAACTTTTTCAGCAGAACCATGGCTCATCGACAACAACACCGATAGTTCCGGGATGATGTCAGAAGCGCCTTCATAATACAATGGAATACGAGAGGCCTGAGGTCACGTATTTCGGATTTCCGGCAGCTCGTCTTTGAAAACCACTTTCTTATACTGGTCATCTGTGAACCGAACTTATCAGCCACCTTAAGACTGCCGGGATATGAACCCTTCGTTTCAACTATGTGTGCCCAAAGTAGTGTTATGATCGATCTGTCAAGTGTGAGAAGCGTTCAAGCGGGCGTGCCCATGTCGACATAATTGCCCTCTCCTCCGAAACAGCGTCACCCCTTTTATTCCCCGAGCTGACACAAAGGGAAGGACAAAGGAAAGAAGACCCGAAGAGCAGGAGGTCTTCGACGGGAGGACCTACTTCCACAGGCTCCCGAAGAAGACGTCGACGACCTCAAGACCACCAGGGTGTTATTTAAGGTCGTCCTGGTCCCCGTGTTTATCAGAACCGCACGAGACTCGGAGAAGAGTCACAACCATGTACCATTGAAGTGAATGCATTCTTTTCTTTTTTCATCATCACGATGTCCGGCTTCGTCGTCGTTTCCTGATTTTTGCGGTGAAGACCCAGAAGAAGAAATAGCACAACATTGAAGCCTGGTGACGTGACGCCGTGGGTGGGGCATCACTATAGGCTCCGCCTTCCTTCGTCGAAACGGATGATGTTGAGGAGGAATGAGAGAAATAAATATTCCTCTCGTGATATCTACGCTCCTGCTAGGTCTTTTAAAAAAAGTCTTTTGATTATATGTTCATGGAAGGTACAAAACTCTTCCGCAGGTGCCTTTGAGGCTTCAGAGAAAGGTGGTTCAGGGCCCCTTTAAGCAGCCTCAAAGAGGGCAAGGAGGCGCTGAAAAACTCACTCATACCTCCGCACTTGAGCGACGCTCCGTAAGTGTCAGAAGGAGAGGAGAATGCCATGGCGGCCAAGCAGGGCAGTAACCCGATGCTCAAGGATTTCAAAGGCACATTCGGTCACCGCCTGGCATGGGAAAAATTTTTCACACGGTGCCAGTTAAAACAAGCCGAGTATTCGGCGCAGCGTGAAATCCAGAAAGACGACACACCGCAGCCCGTAACACAAGGAAACCGGCCATCGTGCAGAACTTCGAGAGGTTCGTTGTGGCGGTTGAGGAAACGGAGGCGACGCCTAACAAGACAGGACGCGTCTCTGCGGTTGAACGGTTCAACCGGGCTGAGATATGCGTGTACGAACAGGGCTAGTCGGAGAGTCACTGCAGTGGAATGCGCCACGAGAGTGAGGGCAAAGGGAGACTGGCGATTCTTCCCGCATTGGCGGCCTCCCCTTCGGGGACGGGAAAGGAAGCCGCGGGCACACAAAGTGGCAGACGACGACAAAGGGCAGCGTACGCCTGGCGCCCTCTGTTGCGCTTGGCTAGGCCCGAAGAACTTCAGACAGCGATCCAATCGAGTGCCCATTAAGAGGTAGTAATTGCCGAATTGGGGCTCATAATTTTCTTGCTTATTAATAGAGCTCGATAATTTTTTTTCGTTTGTTAGTTAATAAGGGCTTATTTTAATTTCAAAGATTTCGCGTTACGCTCAGAATTTCATTGTATGGTTTGTTGTACGCGCCAGTTACAAAAATGCGAGGTCGGTGCTGCCACGGATGGTGGCTCGTGGTCACCCTGGTTTTTGCAGATAAGCATTGACATCGGCGGTTTGTAGAAATAAACCGTTTTGGGCAATTAAACGCTTAAAGTACGTCATCACTTGCGGAAATAAGCGCGCGCAAGGCGGCGCGCTTCAGAACGCGCGGCGCGAAAGGCGCTTTCGCGGCAAGAATTCTCTAGAACAGTAGCTTGAGCTTCTTGGTTTTCCATCCTGCTGTTAAAGGGACACTAAAGGTTAATATTAAGTCAACGTGGACTGTTGAAAGACCATCCCAGAAACCTCGAAACGCTTGTTTCATGCGAAGAAGAGACTTATTTTAAGAGAAAAATGCGTTCTGAAGCGTCCGCGTACCTCTAGCGCAGTTCAAATGGCCCGCCCTCCGATCAAGGAGCGTTGACGTCATGGTCTCATAGTGACGTTGCGCCGTCGGTGAGTAAAACGGCGGCAGCAGACGGCGCTATGGCTTTTCTGCGCAAAACACAAATGCGCGGCCAGAAACAGAGCCAAGACAGCCGACAGCAGCGCGAAGGCGGAACTATGGTGACT
The DNA here is from genome assembly GCF_050947875.1 of Dermacentor variabilis. NCBI lineage: Eukaryota > Metazoa > Arthropoda > Arachnida > Ixodida > Ixodidae > Dermacentor > Dermacentor variabilis. The sequence continues at coordinate 13,614,933 of NC_134569.1, read as the reverse complement.
AGCGGAAGGGAAAGCGCGCGACGATAAGCTGGTTCTTCATTTTATGACGCCAACTTTGACGCTCCTTGCAATGGACGACCCTGACAACGACACATTGGCTCGCGATGCTGGGCTCGATTTCAGCTATTTAAGCAGTGATGAACGTGACTTGCTGCTGCTGAGGGTTCGCGCTGCCGGCGTCGTTGCGTACTACTACGACGGAAACTGTATGTCATAGTAGCACGTATTCGCACATTTGTAGCTTTTCCTTCGTGAAAACTGAATGCCGCACTGATGAACAACTGCAGTAGTTGTTCATGCGCTTCGGAGAATGCAGGCAAGACCGACGGAACAGCGCTACGGGAAAGCATTGGTTTGAAAGGCACTCCACACGACTTCAGTAAGTCGGCGTTGAACTCGTAATCATCTGGACGAAAGTGCGGCGCGCACACTACGCGATTAACGGAGGAAGGAATATCCGCGGGAAATTTTGCCCTTTTTGGCGGAATCATGCTAAAGTGCGATCGCAGGCCGAAACCGATGCGTTCCAGAATCTGTACAATGAAGGCCTTGCAGGTCAGCGATTCCTGCTTTTGAAAGCGTATATGGTGCATTTGCGGCACGTAGAACGTACGTTATGAATACATAGTTCGCGTTCAGTAGCAACTTGCTTTTGTGCATATTAAAACACATGTTGCTTAAGTGTTACTTGTTTCTCGTAGTACTCGTGGCAGCACGAAGTATTTTAAGCAGAGCGCTTTCGAGGTTCATGCACACCTGCGCAGGTGTACCTCAATACACGTGCTGATAGAGCGTTGCGCAGAATATGTGCATTAATTTTGCTGCCCTCGGCACCGTGCGCCTGCCAGCAGACGCTTCATCCTGGAAGATAGGAAAGAAGCGGCTGCTTTGACTTAAGGAACGAATCCTCCCTACCGCAGGCGTATCTTCTCTGTGCGCGCGAGAAGCACAAGGCAGTGAAGGTTAGCGGATGCGCTGTGTTACGTTTCGCCTACGACGCGCGGTTTAGCCGGCGCGACTGCAACAAAGCGGCAGACATTTTGGCCCGTTCGGCGTCGCCGCTACGCTCCCCGCCAAGCGCGTCCAGGCATGTTCCGATGCCACGTGTCTTCATGTGCGTGTGTGTGTGTATGTGCCTTTGTGCCCGACCAGAGGCGCTACGAGAGTAGAAGTTACCTTCTCCTCCCAGTCATTGTGCCCGACCAGAGGCGCTACGAGAGTAGAAGTTACCTTCTCCTCCCAGTCTTTGTGCCCGACCAGCGGCGCTACGACAGTATGCGTCACCTTATCCCATTGTACAATCACGTGCTCGTCTATTGAGGGGTTCCTTCTTGCCCTCAACTGCGAGAGTATAAAAACAGCTGCCCCCGGACGCCAAAAAGAGGGCTCCGATTTCTTCTGTTGAGTAAAGTGCACTCCCGTCTCTCTACTTCGGTCAACCTGACCGCCAACTCTTTGCGATGTTAAAATAAACAAGTTGTTTTGTTGTTACCAGTCGACTCATGCTTTGCCGGGACCTTCGGATGCTTCCAGTTGTACCCCAGGCCGCCAGGCCAACGCTACCCTTGGGGCTTGCGACCCAGGTGCAACCACGGGCGTCAGCGCCGAGTTCCCAACAGGTCGTACCATCGGTGCGACCACAACAACCGTTGCCATCGGTGGGATTCAAACAACTGTCTGCCAGCGGTGAGATCGCGACAACGGAGGCCAGCAGCGAAGATATGCAGTTGACTGTATGCTGAGCAGCTCATCGACGATCCGGGAGCAGTGCAACGAGCCCTGTGTGATGACTGGTTGCCTGCAGCGGAACGACTGCGCTGAACTCTTGACTGCGAGGTTTGGTGAGTGCGGGACTTTCTTCTTCTGAGCTTTGCCAGGCTTTTGTTAGTGTTAGAAACAGAGCTGGTAATTGTGGTTGTCGTTGCTGCCGGGTTAGTTTGCGGCAAGACAATAGTAAGCAGTAGAGAAAGCAGCATTCAGAGCAGCCATGGATTTGAAGTCGTTGCGCAAACCGAAATTGTTGGAGCTTGCAAGAGAGTTGGGTCTGGATGTCTCAGACAAACTCAGAAAACCAGAACTGCTAAAGGCTATTCTTGAGTTAGAAGCTGAGGATGACGAGCTGTCGGAATGCCTTGAGACCATTGAGGAAAGGGAGACTGCAAAAAGACAGGAGCGCGAACTTAAAGAACAGAAAGAAAAAGAAGAGCGCGAAAGTAAAGAACAGAAAGAGCGAGAGCAACAAGAGAAAAAAGAAGAGCGTGACCGTCAACACGCTTTGGAAATGAAGCGTCTCGAGATAGAGATGGAACGCGCTCGTAATGGAAGTCAGGCACACGGTGCAGGAGAACGCGTATTGTTCAAAATGACTGACCTGATGCGGCCGTTTAAGCTTGGAGAGGACATTGGTTTGTTCCTGGTTAACTTTGAGCGAACGTGCGAGAAGCAGGGGTTCTCTCGGGAAACGTGGCCACCGCGCTTGCTCACTTTCTTACCCGGCGAGGCGGCCGACGTAGTCGCTCGCTTGGATAGAGAGGAGGCAGAGGATTTCGACACAGTGAAATCGAGTCTTCTAAAAAAGTACAGGCTGTCAGCGGAGGCGTTCCGTCGGAAGTTTCGGGAAAGTGAGAAAGGCAAGAATGAGTCATATACAGAGTTTGCCTACAAGCTAATGTCAAACATGCAGGAGTGGCTCAAAGAAGAGAAAGCGTTTGGTGACCACGATAAAGTTCTGCAGTGTTTCGGGCTAGAACAGTTTTATAGTCGGTTACCTGAGAACGTGAGGTACTGGGTCTTGGATAGGCCAGACGTTTGTACAGTGGCTAAAGCCGCTGAGCTAGCCGAGGAGTTTGTGACGCGTCGGGCTCGCGGAGCTAAGGACGGTCAAAAGGGTGAATTTGGCTCGAAGTTTGAGAGGCCGAAGTTCACACCCATGAGAGCAAAGGGGAACACGCGTAGTGCGGATGCGAGTGGAAGCAGTGCGACCGAACCTAAGGAGACGGCGGCAGCCGAAGCCGAACGCAGAAAGCGGTTCGAGATGAGGCAAGCGCGCGTTTGTTATACGTGCCAGAAGCCGGGTCACTTTTCGGCGCAGTGTCCGGAAACAACACCAAAAGTTGTGTTTTTTTCATTAAGCAGCACTGACGAGAACATGAAGCTTCTCGAGCCTTACATGCGAGACCTCCTCGTGAACGGGAAAGAGTGCCGAGTGCTTCGCGATTCCGCAGCTACGATGGATGTAGTTCACCCGTCTTACGTAGAACCCCATATGTTCACGGGCGAGTGCGCGTGGATCAAGCAAGCCGTGGAGGCTCATAGCGTGTGTCTGCCGGTAGCAAAAGTGCTTATTGAAGGACCTTTCGGAGCACTTGAAACGGAGGCGGCAGTGTCATCTATGCTGCCCCCTTAGTACCCGTACCTATTTTCAAACAGGTCCGATCACCTCCTGCGCGAGAAGGGGCTTTTGTTTGGTGAGGCTAGCGTTCAGGCCTTAACCAGGTCGAAGGTTCGGGAGCTCGCTGCAAAGGCGGTAGTTGCGGGGCCGACGTTATCGAACAATGAAAAAGGGTCAGAGGTGCAGCAAGCTGACGAACTGAATAAAATTGAGCCTGTAGCGTTGAAGGCGCCAGATACTGGAGAGGAAACGCCCGACACGGGAAAGTTAGAAGAGCTATCTACTGATTTGCTCATCGCGCCTACGTCAGACGGACTTGATAGGTTGCTAAAAGTCAGCCGGTCGGCTTTGATAGCCGAGCAAAAGAAGGATGGTAGCCTAGAAAACATACGCTGCAATGTCAAGGAAGGTATCGCCAGGAAAAATGCGCGTTTTGTGGAACGAGGTGGAGTCCTGTACCGGAAGTATCTAGACCGCAGAGGAGTGGAGTTCGATCAGCTGATCGTTCCTCAATGCTATCGTCAGGATCTGTTGCGCTTGTCGCACGGGGGTTCGTGGTCCGGACACCTAGGAGTTAAGAAAACTAAGGACCGTCTCTTGCAAGAGTACTATTGGCCAGGGTGTTTTCGGGACGCAGACCATTTCGTGAGGACATGTGACACTTGTCAGCGGGTGGGCAAACCAGGGGACAAATCAAGGGCGCCGTTGAGATTGGTACCTATCATTACGGAGCCTTTTAGACGGCTCGTTATTGATACAGTGGGACCTCTGCCGGTAACAGCCACGGGGTACAGACACATTTTGACTGTGATCTGCCCAGCGACAAAGTTCCCTGAAGCAGTGCCGCTTAAAGAACTCAGCTCAGTTGAGATAGTCAATGCACTACTGTCCATATTTGCGCGAGTTGGTTTTCCTGCGGAAATCCAATCAGATCAGGGCACAGTGTTTACTAGCGCTTTGACGACAACTTTTCTCGAAAGGTGTGGGGTAAAGCTGCTACACAGCTCAGTGTACCACCCACAGTCGAATTCCGTTGAGAAGCTCCACTCCGTCATGAAGCGCGTGTTGAGAGCATTGTGTTTTGAACATCGAACTGACTGGGAGCTGTGTCTGCCTGGGGTGATGTTTGCATTAAGGACCGCGCCGCATGCAGCTACGGGGTTTTCGCCAGCTGAGCTGGTGTACGGTCGCTCGCTTCGGTCTCCGCTTCGCATGCTTCGAGAATCGTGGGAAGGCAGGGGCGACGACCCAGTCGTGGTGGAGTACGTGCTTAAGCTCCTCGAACGCTTAAGAAGGGCACAGGAGTTGTCAGGTGAAGCAATGGCAAAGGCCCAGCAGAGGACCAAGGTTTATTATGATCGGACCGCCAGGGCCCGTCGTTTTGAGGTGGGCGATGAGGTCATGATATTGCGCACATCGCTAAACAACAAACTAGACGTGCAGTGGGAGGGCCCAGCACGAATTGTTCAGAAACTGTCGGACGTTAACTACGTGGTGAGTCTGCCAGGAAAGCGGAAAGCACAGCAAGTTTACCACTGTAATCTGCTCAAACCCTATAAACAACGCGAAGCAGTGGTGTGCATGATGGTAAACGTTCCTGAAGAGCTTCCGGTCGAGCTTCCGGGACTAGGCTCAGTGACGAACAGGGAAGACACCGGTCAAGTCATTAGTGACCTTATCAGTAAAGCACCGCTGTCGCCTGAGCAGAAAACCGAACTACACCAGCTATTACAAGAGTTTCAAGGTCTGTTCTCTGAGAGGCCTGGTAGGACTTCTGTACTTACTCATGATATAGAACTTACCTCCCCAGAGCCAGTACGATCCAAGGCGTACCGGGTGTCACCCCGCCAGAACGATATTATGGAGGCTGAGGTAAAGAAAATGCTACAGCTCGGTGATATTGAGGCAGGTGAGAGTGATTATACCTCCCCTTTGATTTTAGTTGAGGTACCGGGCAAGGAACCTCGTCCTTGCGTCGACTACCGCAGGCTTAATTCCATCACTAAGGATCAAATTTATCCGATCCCTAACCTCGAGGAGCGCCTTGAGAAAGTTAGTAGCGCTCAGTTTATTTCCACCCTAGATCTTGTGAGGGGTTATTGGCAGGTTCCACTTACAGAAGAGGCTAGTAGGTATGCGGCGTTCATTTCACCAATGGGAACATTCCGTCCTAAAGCATTGAGTTTTGGTTTGAAGAACGCACCATACTGTTTTTCAAGCCTCATGGATAAAGTGTTGCGGGGACAGCAAGAATTCGCTTTACCGTATCTAGACGACGTAGCGATATTCTCCGCATCCTGGTCTGAGCATATGGCACACTTGCGGGCAGTGCTAACCCGCCTGCGCGAAGCGGGCTTGACAGTCAAGGCTCCCAAGTGCCAGTTAGCACAGGCCGAGGTTGTCTACCTCGGTCACGTGATTGGTCAGGGTCGTCGCCGCCCCTCTGAAATAAAAGTGGCCGCTGTGCGAGACTTTCCGCAACCGCGCACAAAGACCGATATTCGGTCGTTCTTAGGTGTCGCCGGCTACTATCAGAGGTACATCCCCAGGTACTCTGATATCGCGGCTCCCCTGACGGATGCTCTAAGAAAGACAGAGCCTCAAACAGTCGTCTGGGACGAGACAAAGGAAAGAGCTTTTAGCGCCCTAAAGAGTGCCCTAACAAGCCAGCCTGTGCTACGATCGCCAGACTATACAAAAGGGTTCGTTGTTCAGTGCGATGCTAGTGAGCGAGGCATGGGCGTTGTACTGTGCCAACGGGAAAAGGGAGAAGTAGAACACCCCGTCCTGTATGCTAGTCGTAAGCTGACCAGTCGTGAGCAGGCGTATAGCGCCACCGAGAAAGTGTGTGCATGTCTCGTGTGGGCCGTTCAGAAATTGTCATGCTATCTAGCCGGCTCGAGGTTTATCATTGAGACGGATCACTGCCCTCTCCAATGGCTGCAGTCCATCTCTCCCAAAAATGGCCGCCTCCTGCGCTGGAGCCTCGCTTTGCAACAATATTCCTTTGAGGTGCGTTACAAAAAGGGGAGTCTCAACGGTAACGCCGATGGCTTAAGTCGAAGCCCCTAACGTAGGAATCAGCCTCAAAATTGTTTGTTACTGATGTTTTTCTTCCTGAGGCAGGATTTTTTTTAACATATTGCTTTTGTTTAGTGTTTCAAAGGGATGATATGCTTTCTAGTGCAATTTTCCAATTTGTGGACGCGTTCTGAGTGATGCTAGACTACTGTGAGGAACTAGGCAGTGGTATAAAAGGGGAAAGAGCCTGGCAGGGCTTAGTGAGGGTTGTGCCGTGCTTGCTGACTGAGCGGTTGAGTTTCAGCGTAGTTCTAACGCTTGCCGGGAACGGGAACAAGAATGTGAACTCTCCCGAAGTCACTTTGCAGTGTCCTGTGCGAACCTGAACGAGAGAACGAGGCCTTCTCTGTGCGCTGTGCTCAAGAAACGTCGAGGGACGCCCGACTTCGGTTATGAGCATCATCGAGCGACATCCCTCCGGACAGCGGATGCAGTCCCCTGTCCATCGGGATCTCCTTCCCCCGGCGGGGCGGTCTGTTACGTTTCGCCTACGACGCGCGGTTTAGCCGGCGCGACTGCAACAAAGCGGCAGACATTTTGGCCCGTTCGGCGTCGCCGCTACGCTCCCCGCCAAGCGCGTCCAGGCATGTTCCGATGCCACGTGTCTTCATGTGCGTGTGTGAGTGTATGTGCCATTGTGCCCGACCGGTGGCGCTACGAGAGTAGAAGTCTCCTTCTCCTCCCAGCCATTGTGCCCGACCGAAGGCGCTACGAGAGTAGGAGTTACCTTCTCCTCCCAGTCTTTGTGCCCGTCCGGCGGCGCTAGGACAGTATGCGTCACCTTATCTCATTGTACAATCACGTGCTCGTCTATTGAGGGGTTCCTTCTTGCCCTCAACTGCGAGAGTATAGAAGCAGCTGCCCCCGGACGCCAAAAAGAGGGCTCCGATTTCTTCTGTTGAGTAAAGTGCTCTCCCGTCTCTCTACTTCGGTCAACCTGACCGCCAACTCTTTGCGATGTTAAAATAAACAAGTTGTTTTGTTGTTAGCAGTCGACTCATGCTTTGCCGGGACCTTCGGATGCTTCCAGTTGTACCCGAGGCCGCCAGGCCAACGCTACCCTTGGGGCTTGCGACCCAGGTGCAACCACGGGCGTCAGCGCCGAGTTCCCAACAGGTCGTACCAACGGTGCGACCACAACAACCGTTGCCATCGGTGGGATTCAAACAGTACCCAAGAGAGACACCACCAGCGCTGCTCCAGCGGCGACGAAGCTGATCACGTCACCGGCGCAGATCACATCGCCGGCGTTGACGCAGTCAGTGACGCAAACTCCACAGACAGAAACGGCAGTGGTTGCCATGGAGGAAGAGAAGGCCAAGGCCGCCGTTCCTCCGACAATGGAGTCGGTCATGAGCATGCTTACGCAAATCTCCAGCCAAGTTTCCCAAATGTCTGCGCAAGTGAACAGTCTAACAGTAAGAATGGATAATGTGGAGGCCAAATGCAGCCAACTCTCCGTTAGAGTCATGACGATGGATGCGAAAAATAAGCATCTCACCGTTGCCAAGATGAAATCATCACGGCTTAATCTACGGGTTAGGCTGCGAAAAGTTGGTTCCGTGCGCAAATCTACCGCTCAAAAAGTAGAAAATGACGAAGACTAAAGGAAAGCAAAAAGAGACTGCGACGTTATTTCAATGGAACTGTAGGGGTATTAGAAACAAGACAGGGGAGTTACAACTATTCGTTGATAAATTGGACCAAAAACCGGATGTCATAGCGTTACAAGAGACCAACGGCCGGGCCAAGCTCGCGGGATACATTACGTATACGGACCCTAGTGAAAAGGGTACTGCGATCTTGGTCCGCAGCAACGTGGCGGCCACACAGCACGTGACCGCTCAGCGAGGCTGCGAACATACGCTCATCGAAATTCACAGCAGAAGAGTGGGGGGGGACAAGAACCTTTTCCTCCTGAATGCTTATTGCATACCGTCCAGCAGGGTCATTGACTTTGAAGGCACCTTATTGGACTGCATTAAAGAAGCAAGAACAAGACAGATTTTAGTGCTAGGAGATTTCAACGCCGCCCACACGATGTGGGGTTATAAATATGCGTCCATAAGAGGAAACCAATTGGTTAAAGCTATTGAGGATCACGACATGGAGGTGGTTAACGAACCGGCGTACCGACCAGGACAGGCACTAGCACGGTCAGAGACACCACTCCTGATCTGACGCTAGTTCGGAGGAACCTCGACGTAACTTGGCGTAACACGGGGGAAAATCTTGGCTCGGATCACGATATAATTTGTGTAACCCTCGGGAGGACTGACATCAAGGCGAAACTGGGTCAAGCCAACATTACAGACTGGGACCGGTTACGTAGAAGCGCAGACAGTGAAGGCGAGGACGAAAACCAAGACACCAAGACGTATGAGGCGTGGGCCAAAAAGCAACGCGAATTTATAAAGAAATTTACGCAGAAGATTGCTACGACCACGCAAATTCCCTTCGTAGACAGCAAGCTTAGTCACATGTGGGCGGCCTGGGACGGTCTTACTCGAAGGTGGAAGAGGCAAAGACATAACAAGAAGCTTCGCAGACGTATACACGCGCTCAACAAGCAAGTGACCGAGTATGCGGAACAACTATGCAGGGAAAACTGGATGAAGATGTGTGACGACCTGCAAGGCACACTGTCTACGAAGAAGACTTGGAAGCTGTTGCGGCACCTCATAGATCCGTTAAAAAGCAAGAGCGCATGCGCTCGAGACCTCACAAGAACGATCAAAAGTTACGACGGGGACGGGGAGAAGTTCATTCGTGAACTCGCAAGTAAATACCTCAAGACCGAGAAGAGCGGTAACCCGACTCACGGGATATGAAGGCGATAGCAACGTCGAGATGGACGAAGCCTTCACCGAACTGGAGCTGGTTGCGGCCATCGATGAAAGTAATCAAGGCAGCGCACCGGGAATTACATACAAGATGCTAAAAAATATGCGCGACAAAAGCCGAGCTGAACTGCTAAACCTCGTCAACGCGTCCTGGGAGAAGGGTTCGTTACCAAAAGAATGGAAAGAAGCGGAGGTGCATTTCATTCCCAAGCCGGGGAAACCACCCCACGTCGACAATCTACGCCCCATCTCCCTCACGTCATGTGTAGGGAAGGTGGTCGAGCGTATGGTGTTCAAGAGACTACAGAGACATTTGGACGTTACTGATCAGATGCCACCGACCATGTACGGATTCCGGAGCCACCTGAGCACGCAAGACGTCTTGGTGCAAATACACGAGCTGGTTATCAAGCAAGCGAAGACCCCTACGCCAAGAGCTATCCTGGCGCTCGATCTCGAGGGGGCCTTCGATAACGTCACACACGAAAGTATTCTCCGTAACCTGCGCCAAACGGGATGCGGAAAGCGAATATTCAAATATGTGCAGGATTTCTTAAGCAATAGAACGGCAACGATCAAAATTGGAGAGGAGAAGTCGAAACCGATAGCCCTGGGAGACAGAGGCACCCCGCAAGGATCGGTTCTTTCGCCGCTTCTCTTCAACCTGGCACTCCTCCCTCTCCCGACTTTGCTTCAAGACATAGAGGGTGTAGATCACGCTCTCTATGTAGACGATATCACTGTGTGGATGTCGAGGGCAGAGTCGGAGAGTTGGATGGAGGAGACCCTTCAGAGAGTGGCAAAGACCGTGCACGAGTTCGCTAAATCGTGCGGCCTCAGTTGCTCGCCACAGAAGTCAGAGTTACTCGTCATCAAGCCAAGAAGAAAGAAAGGAGACCAAGAGAACGTACGCATCACCATCGACGGGACGACCATAACACCAACCACGCAAGCACGTATCCTGGGTGTCATCTTCCAGAACAATGGCAAGGCGGGGGCGTCGATAGACAAAATCAAAGTTTCAACGGAACAAATTTCGAACATGATCAGAAGAGTCACAAACAGACAACGGGGATTGAAGGAGGACGATGTACTGACGCTCGTCCAGGCCTTCTTGACGTCGCGCATCGTTTACGCGGCGCCTTACCTCAAGTTACTGAAAAAAGACAGGGACCAGTTGAACGTTATTATACGAAGATGGCGCTGGGCATTCTGAAGCATTCTTCGACCGACAAGCCTCTCGGCATGGCCAAGCACAACGTCGTCGAAGAGTTAATAGAAGCTCATCTGTGTAATCAAAGAGTTCGACTCAGTCAGACGTCGGCGGGACGTCGCGTTCTTGCAAAGTTGGGCTGACAAGAGGCAGAGCGGAAGGAAACGGGGCCGTTACCCAGGTTGTGGGCGCATAAAATCCACAGTAAGCCACTGCCTAGAAACATGAGGTCGGGTCGTAACGACGGCCGCAGAGCGGCTCGTATAGCGGCCTTGACGGAGACTTTGGGTCAAATAGTAGAAGAGGAAGAGGGGGTCACTGTCTTCACAGACGCTTCGTTACCCAAGTTTTCATCGAAAGCAGCGCTGGCAGTTACGACGCGGGATGTGCTGGTAACCTGCGCCTCCATCAAGACGTCTTTTCCAGAGGTGGCAGAAGAGGCAGCGATAGCGCTAGCACTCGCGCAACCCAAGGTGGGAAGAATTGTCACCGACTCGCAAAAGGCGTATAACAACTACAGAAAGGGGTGGGTGTCTCTTGCGGCACTAGATATTCTCAAAAATAAACGCGACGTACCTGAAAGAAAAGTTGAGTTAATATGGACACCGGCTCACTCTGGGCTGGAGGGCAACGAACTTGCCCACCAGTTCGCCCGAGAGATGGAACACCGGGTTGAGGAAGGTGAGCCACAGTCCATATTTAGTTAGAGACATTACGAATCATTATAAGACGGAGAGGCGCCATTACCCCGATCCTCACAAATCGCTTAGCAGAGAACAGCAAGCGATCTACAGGCAAATACAGGCAGGATCCTTCCCGCACCCTTACCTTCAAAACAAGATGTACCCGGAAAGGTACGAGGAGGATTGTAACTTCTGCAAAACTCAGTTAGGCACGCTCCAACACGTCATTGGAGTATGCGATTTCATCAAGGCGATCCCCCCACCTCTTACCTGCCCCGCTACCCTACCCCATCCCTCATCCACCCTTACCGAGCGATGGGAGACCTTGCTAACCAGCACCGCCCTGGAAGTTCAGCTCGTCCTGATCTCCAGGGGCCAGGCGGCTAGGGAAGCATATGGGTCCCGTGAAGATGGAACCACTTCCATCGACGGCGTCTAAGAAGATGTCGAGCTCGGCTCAATAAAGTTGTTTCTCTCTCTCTCCCTCGCTGGTTCTCCGAAGGGCGCCAGCACCGCGGGTCGATCGAAGCACGTCCAGCGGGCTGAAATAGCTTTGCAGAGCAGTACCCCTGCAGGCCGATCCTAACAACGCCATAGCTCAAATTCACTGTTTCACTTCGCCCTTCTTTTTTCCTCTGTTGCCTTCACTGTCAACATCGTTGTTACAAACCGACGCAACCCGTTAAATCTCGCCACCGGGAGGTGCGGGGGGTGCAGAGGAAAGAGCGGAGAGCTGCGGTAGCAGGGACAATTCAGTCAGTGTTTCGCGAGCGGGTTTGGGTTGCTGGAACAGACGGCTTGTTCGACGGGGCAGACCACTTGCACACGTTGCCCTTCTACAAATTCTAATTCCTTTACTCTATGGCCTCCAAGCCTACAGCCAAGTCAGCAACTTGATGACAGTCGAATAGGTGAGACCGTTGCAGAAGAAGCATGGAGGCTGCACTGCTTCGAAGTGGTCTCTGATCCTGCAGGCACTGCTCGAAGTTGTTCTTCCACAGGATGTGTTCAAGAAACGTCGGCAAAATGGATTGCACGCCATCGACCGCATCATTTGTTTAATAAAGCGAATATCTTTCTAGAAACGTCCGGCTATTCGCTTACACTGATAATCACCGTCGACGACTTCTGCATAACTTCCTTTTCACAGCTACGCCTTCCTTCTCATCTTTCCTACCGCTTCCTTGATCCCCCATCACAGGGTTGCCAAGTGGACAGATATTCTGGCTAACCTCCCTGTCTTTCGTCTTACATTTCCAGCCTGGCAGCAGGCGGAAATCCTATGTTGTGGCCGACAGCAGTAACACCGGGCACGGCAACGTTAGTCGCGCAAAGTAAGCTTTGCTTCGGTTCTTTACGGTGCGGCGACTGATGAGGCCGCTCAAGGCGCTGCTCACGGGTTGCGGATGACCTCTGAGCGGCCGTCGGACGGCGCGCTGGCAATGGCCGACAAAGAGGATGTTGTTTTTGTTAAGGTGGCCGCGGGTTGGAGGGTGCCCGCGCCGGCGGCACGAACGCGCGCGCGCAGCCTCGTCTCGCGCGAGACAAAGGAGGCGCGCGCCCCACCTTCAATGAACCCGCGAGGAGGCAGGCAACGAGCCAGTGCACGCCGCGGCGCCTCCGCGGCGGCCTATCGTCTGTTGGTCCTGCTGCTGCTGCTTTGACAGGAGCCGATAAAGCGGCGCCGCGGACTTCGCCCGGCCGTGCTTCAACCGCGCAGGAGATAAAACGAGAGAAGCCTCTTTTTCCGAGTCGGCGCTCGCCCGTGCGGACATCGGGAAAAGTGTTGTCCTCCTTCGCACTTTATGCGTCGACCGGGCCCACCCGTCGGCCACCGCACCGTCCGTCCGCTGTAGGCGAACGAGTGTTTTGGGCTTCTGGCTGGACCAAGGAGTGATTTCCGCGCCTGCCAGAACCACTACTGGGCGGTGCTTCGGCGCAAGCTCTTCGAAGCGGACGGCGCTACCAACGGCCGCAGCTGGGCAGGTGAGGCTGCCTGTTACCAGTTGCCATGCGGTGCGCTCTCCACGGGCGTTACTCTGGCGAGCGCTTTCGTTTTTATTCAGTTCGGTGTTGCGCGCTGATCCGTGGTACGATCACTTGAACTTTCCGAAAGCACGTCTTGACACAACAAAAGGATAACGTAAGGTCAAGGCTGCGTGGCTATAACTATAGCATACCGTGGGAAGCATGTGGGGCGAGTGTCGCAAATTAGGCCAAGGGGACGGACAGTGGGAATCAACACGAAAGGGAACCGAAAGGGAATACATGATCTGCACTGAAAACCTTGAATTGTTCAAATCTTTGCGCCAAATGCCAAAAGAAAGTGCTCAGTGAAAGCTTCTTCCGCAGAAGAGTGGTACAGAACAAGTAATATCGAGTAAGGCCCAAGGCCCAAGAGCTGTGAAATAATAGTTGTCCGACTACTGATTAAGCGCTGCCATTCGTATTGGGCAACCCTGTACACATAAGCACCGGTCCTCTCCACGCCCCCCCCCCCCCCTTGCTTACCCTTAAGCCACACACATACGCGCCGTTACATTGAACGTTTACTGCTCGTAGGCGACGTACATAATAGTGACCAGAACACGTAACGTTCTGAGTATTTGAGCCAGCCTCACTCAAACTGAAAAGGTGTTTATTTAAGTAGAAAAGTGAAACGCGGAGAGCTGGTCAGCAAGAAACTTATAGGAAAAAACTGTCTTACTGTACAAAAAATAAGTGCTTTCAGGGCTCCGAATGAGGGAGGGTCAGCATGCAAGGAAGTGAAATGAGATTGCTAGCCTTCTCGCACGCGTGTTTTTGTAACACGGTCATGTAAGCGAACCTGTTAGATAATCAGCACATTCTTTCAGAGAGACGTACTTTCACGCAGGCTTATCTGCCATATGTCAAAACAACATTAAGGATTAAATGGTTCAGGTATACGAACAATAGCGCGTTAAAGCAACAAATGAAATATTATGAAATATTTTCGGAAGCAAGGGTTTGCTTCAGAAACTTGCTTGCTTCTGAAACCACTCAGTCGTCCCGCAGCTTTGCTAAGGGGAGGGACAGGTGAGATGCACCCTATCATGTAGTTTAAGTGTTTTCATAGAAGCAGACGGCCTTCCAATCGGTCAGTGGTAGTTCAGCTTTTGACAGGCTTCCTCTAAGATTTCTTTTCTCCCTTTATTGTGTTCTCACTTGCGGTGTTGTTGAGTAATCAGTCACGAATGTTTTCAGGGTGCCTTTGTGAAACTGCCTTGGATGCACAATATTCGGTCGTCTTTCGAGACAAATCTGGCTTTATGTTTCCGTCCATTACGAAGTTCGCGGTGGCAACATTCCCCGCGCTTGACTACTTGACAATACTTTAAAAATGATCAGTTCCACCTTAAACTAAAGGATCGGGAAGAAGCAACCGCAAAGAGCAGTGAATGTCATACTGCGTACTAGTCATTGACCACAGCGCGGAGCACAATATCTGAGACAGAGCTGATAGCTTTTAAAAATTAAATCCTGGTATTTTACGCGCCAGAATCACGGCATGATTATGAGGCACCCCGTAGTGGAGGACTCTGGCATGATTTCGACCACATGGGTTTCTTTGACGCGCATCGAAGCGCATGAGCGTTCTTGCATTTTGCCCTCATCGGAATGCGGCCATCACGGCCAGGATAGAGCCTGCGACCTCGAGTTGGAGCTGATAAATTATATGGAAATGTCCAGCAATCAGGCACGGTTGATCTCGTCGCCTTGCACTCTTGGATGGACGTAAACCATTCCCAATACAATAGTTGACGCCAGTGTGCGGGTTGCATATCATCTTTAGTCGGTTCTCGGTGTCGGTTTCCGTTCCTATATACTGCAACAGTCAGTAGTTGCAGACGCTTACAACCTGATGCACTTGCGACGTTCAATACAATGAAACAAGCCCAAGAGCATGTGAACAGTGCCGAGATCTCGGAAACTGGGAACTTGTGAATTTTGGAGCTAGTACCTAAGACGAAGAAAATTACAAAGGCCGTCTTTTTTTCAATATCGGCGTACCTGATGCCAACGAAACTATACGAGGCGGTGATCAAAGAGAAAGAGAAATGTGGCGATCGTGTTACTTATTTCCAACTCTGCTTTCTGTGTGATAAAGCAATGGTGAAATAACTTACTCTCTGAGTGTTCAAGGAGTAGCCTACAGAACACTGCGAACACGGGTTTACGAGCGCATGCAAATCGCGCTAATCAGGTATAATTGTCCTCCGGTTTTGTCCTAATGTATATCTTTACGACATTCATGCGGGTTTTACGGTGCGTCAATTCACTCCGCGGAGGACTTTACGACGCGTCCTCCACACAGAGTACATACGCGCACCACGAGTTGTGACGCAAACGAGGCCCCAGTGACGCGCAATGTCTCGTGGGCACACTTCTTTTGACAGACTGGTGTGCGAAAAGGGCAAAACGTGGCTTACAGGAGCAAACGGCTGAACGATGCAGAGCGCTGTAGTGCCCACACATCGCGCCTGGTATAATTGTAGTGTGCTAGATTATAATATACGAGAGCTCGAGCACTGTTGCCACTATACGTTGAGTTTTTTTCGCCCCATGAGTGCATCGACAGACAGGCACTTCCTGAGAAATTAAAACCATATATTGTAGTGTCTCCGTGACTGGCGATTCCATGAAGTGATGGCGGTGCAGGCTAATGGTAGTCGCAGTGGTGCCGACGTTCCCGTCCCCCTTTTTTTTTGTATGTCTGATCAACATCCTAGCGCGTGCAATCTGCTGCGTGGAATACTCTATTTAAGCATCGCTAACATATCGCCACTCAAAGAAGCGTGTCCATGAGTAGTAAGAGAGCAAGCACGTCAATGCGATGTGCCAGTGTGCAGGACAGTACGTGTGATTTCGCCTTTCTCGAGGTTGCTCGTCGTAATGTGAGCGCGGCCGTGGGCAACAAACCGAATTTACGCAGATGGAGGCGCGGCTGCCCCACCACGTGCCACAGACTGATTCGCCACTGAGGAAGACGGCGTGGACAGCTGTTTGCGAGGCCGGTGACCGGAAGGAAGCGTTTGCTCCGTGTTTCTGCGCTCGAGTCCCGTCTTGTGTGCTATTTCCTGAACTGCGCCAGGGCAAAGTACGACGTCGAGCTCTGTATTCAAAGGGTGACAGAGATCTGATTATAGAGATCGTCAGCGCGCACATGCGTGAATCCTCTTTAATGAAGTGCACGAGAAACGCAGCTAAACATATGCGAGGTAGTTTATATATCCATGCCAACATTAGCTATAGCTAGGCATGGTTGAATTTGTCGCAAACGTTTTTTTTTTTTTTCTGGGGGGTGGGGGGTAGTTAGGGATGCACCTATGCCACAGGCACATATTTGCTGGCGGCCTTCGCTGGCTTGAAGCAATGGCGGATCCAGCGGGTGATTGGCTAAGGGAGGAACAACTTTCCTGACCTATGAATTAGAACTGTTAGGATCGGCCTGCAGCTATTTCAGCCCGCTGCACGTGTTCCGATCCAACCGGGCGGTGGCGCACTTCAGAGAACTGCGGATAACCGGCAGCCACGCGGCGAGGGGTCAGCTCAGGGGAGTTCTCGAGGGGAGGTAATTGGCGGAACCTCCCCATGCACTTTTCGAGACACCAGACAATGTGCTACTCGGACGTACCACCCGGGACGGGTCCGAGTTTGACGAAGCAGGCTTAGTGCGCAACACGACAACGCCGCCCTGTTCTGCTATGAGTGGAAGAGTTGCCGTGGGGACGCCGACGAGGGCTCCTTCCCACGCGCCGACCAAGACCCAAGACAATGTGCTACCCGGGCGCGCTACCCGGGCGGCTCAGAGTTCTACGAAGCCCCTCTGACGTCGGCTCCGGACCATTACACCTGTGTGTGTGTGCGGCACGTGTATGTGAGCCCTCCTCCTCCAAAAGGGGGGGTCATCTTCAATGACGTCGAACTATGACGTCGAGCAGAGTGCTTATAAGCAGCGATTGTCGGCTGCTAGAGGGTGCTCATTGTCGTGCTCGAAATGTACTCGTGAGCTGTGTGCTCGTAAGCTGTTTGCTGTGTGCTCGTCTTGCGGGCTCCATTTGGGAGTCACGCTAGACTGTCGATGTATCTCATGTTCAACTGTAGATAACATGTAAATAAATCCTGCTCTCCTAAGTCCCGACGAAGAGTCAAGCTCCTTCATTCAGCTACGACTGCCAAATCGTACACCTGAATGGCAGCGGTGAGATCGGCCTATAGCTCATAGATCGTCCGACAACTCTAAAAAATGGTGGCAGCGGCGAGATCGTCCGACAAATCTTACAGAACCAAGAAGAGAACCAATTACAGTTTCTTAAATGCGTCAAGAGATGTCTTAGGCTACAATTTGTGGCCCATTGCTATTGTCGGCTGGATCTGGGTTTTCTGTCAGCAGTGTCCTATTTCTATATCGGGTCATCGTTCTTGATAATTTACCTCCACTTCTTCTAATCGTTTACTCACGCAACGCTACGATCTACTAGTTGCCTTAAAATGTGCCATTTTGGCCAGCTCGCGATTCTTCTTCCTCGTTTGTGCTTATATTCAAGAAAACTTTGCCTCCTCCTCTGGTCAGTGCTCATATCGGTTAATCAGGTAATGACTGCACTAGGCCACAGTTCTCATTTTCATTACTGCTTGTGTTTGGTCAGTTCACCGGCTGTGACGTTGCCGGCTATCGTGTTTGGTCAGCGTTCGGGTCCTAAGCAACCACGTGCATACAACTGCCGTACGATTCCCGCCTATATCACTCTTAATTTACACTCGGATTTACTTACTTACGATAAGCTCACAGCTGCTAACTTCCACGACGGCTAAGATATTTATTTATTTATTTATTTATATATTTATTTATTTATTTATTTATTTATTTATTTACCTATTTATTGACAGAGTTAAGCGCCGCAGCTGTGACTCGCCGAAATGGGCTATCCTTTCCGGACAGCCGCTGCGTGCCCTGCCTGCTTTTTTTTTTCTTTTTCGGCCCCGCGTTCAAGTACTGGTCGTGGCGAGTCGAAACACGTGGCATCGTAAGCAGAATTGTTATCAACTCGCGCGCTTATCATCCGTATTGAGACCGCGCGGTCTTGGGGCTGTTTGCACAGGCCCGCTCTTTGCATGGGCGCGTCTGCGTGTGGTTTTTCTCTCGTCAGGAAAGCAGACTTTGCTGTCGTGCTCGAAAACAAGCGAACGGCTTCAGCACCTTGTCCAAGGCGAATACGGAGCTGACGAGTTGTTGATGTTGGTCAAAAAATGATAAACAAAAAAAAACCATCACAAGTACCCAAGACCGGTAAATGGCCGCCCAGCGAGAAACTTCCCGCTTCAATAACGCTCTTTATCTCTTCGCGCAAGTACATTCAACATCTCATCAAGCATTCTGCAACCATTAGAGAGGGCGAGAAATAAATGAGGAGCGAAAGCCGGGGAAGTTAAGCGGAAGATAGATATCCAGTTTGCTACCCTGCACTGGGGAAGGGGTGAGGGGAGACCCAAAGATAAAAAAGAAAAGCACGAAGAGAGAGATAGAGAGAGCAAGAAAAAGAAAACGAACACACATAGAAGAACGCGGGAGTGTCACAGTCGTTCAATTAGGTCGGTTGACTTGAATAGCATTGTAATGTAGAGCGTCGCGTGTTACGTAAGTGCATATCCGTAACTGCAAACATCAGGCGACGGGGAGATTATATTTCGGTAACTAGAAGCAAGAAGTCCAGTGCAGCCTTGAACGTACGTAAAACAACAACAACAACAGAAGGAGGCTAGTCAGTGCAATATTTGTGTGCTTTTGTCTTATGATTGTGTCTAGTGCCTGTTTGGATTTTTTTATTGCTTTTTCTCGTAATTTCACTATTCTTGCCTGAGTAGTGTATTTCGGATTTCGAGCACCAAAGAAGCCTACCTTTCCAGTTTTCGACATTAAAAATACAACTCATTATAACCAGCGCCGTTCTTCAAGAAGACGTTATCACTGAACAAATCCAAAGCTGGCGCGTGAGAAGAAGACAGGCGGAGAGAGATGTTTCTTGGTGTAACTTGAGACGCTTTAATACGGTGACACGCACCCAGCGACGTTGTAGCAAGCTTAATTCTGTCCTACCTACAATAAAGGTAGGGAATCCCGTACAGCCTGCCCACGAGTGTCCAAATGCACAGCTGCGGAGCCTATCGCGTACTTTCATGGCCTTCCTCGTATGTCCTTCCACTTTACGGTTCTTCATTTTTTTTTGCCAAGGATGACCGTTACGTTCTGCAGCGTCGAGTCGGCCCCGGAGCATTTTGTGTCTCGGCGTGCGGGCAGGCGATAAGTGCGCGTCGTAAACGCAGCAGACCTGTTCGAACAGCGCCCAGGAGTCGCGCGCTTTTCGTATCTCCGCCCGCAGAGAGAACGCAGCGCTGTTGTACACTGCGAGTAGTCAGAGCCCATGCCAGAGCAGCCATTCATCCACGTGTATGCTACGTTATCGGACGCATTGCACAGAGAGCACAAGTAACATCTCTGTTGAAAAAGATTGCGACGCTCTCGGAGCGGCAAGCACTGATGTCTCCGATGTGGCTCTGCGTAACAAGGCTTCGAACCCCCGCACCAGCCTCTGTCCACTGCTTACGACACGGCGTGAGCTACTGGTATAACACGGCGCTTATTTTTCGTGTGTTCGCAGTGCAACACCTTCGGGCGGTACTTGTCGAAACAGCGACAAGAAACTTTTCGCGGTACAAATCGTTTGTCGTGTTTCGAAACCAGCGGCAGTCATTATAGGCCACAGGTTCCATTTAAGACGAAGCTTTAGCTCGGGCTGAACTCAACGCGGCCTATTCAAATACATGTAAAACGCAAAAACGTTTTTCTGAAATAAACCTTGGACCTATTTTAATGAAATTTGTTGCATTTGAGAGAGAAAGTTAAATTCTAATGACTGTTGGAAGCGGAATTTTGATTTAGTGCTTGAATTTTGTTAAAAAGATTTTCAAAAATTCAGAAGTTTGAAAAAAATAGAAGCACGAGGTTTACAAACTAATAGCTCTGCATCAAGAACAGATATCGCGGTTCTGTAAACGGCATCCATTATATCACTGAAAGCGGACAAATTTCGTATGTCATTTTACATCTTACGTGAATTTGTTACGTTGTTTACGAGAGTTCTGCAAAAGTTGTAATTACATATTAATAAATATGTTGAGATACATATGTAAGACGTCAAATTTGTCCGCTTTAGATGTGATATTAGGTACATTTCTCAGAATTGCGATATTATTTTTTCTTGCTGAGTTGCGGAGTTGTGAACTTGATAGTTTCGTTTTCTGAAAATTTGCGATTTTTAGCAATTTTTAATAAAAAATTGACGACCTAAATCAAAAATTAGAAACCAACAGTCACTATATATTATAAGTTTTTCTTTTATATGCAACAAACCTCGTCAAATTTGGTGCAGTGGTTGTCGAGAAAAACGAATTCTCCTTTTACATGTATTTAGGTAGGAGCACGTAGCCGAGCTAAAGCTTCCTCTTAAAAGAAATTGCTAAGAAATTGCTCTGGTACTTCACGACATCCTGAAGTCACAACGAAGTCTGTTGTGCGAGGGAACTTGGTGCCCTAAGCCTGGCGCTTCCATGGGGGTGGCGAGAAAGTGCGCACGACATATACCTTTGCAGCCGCGTCACACGACGTTCCGCTTACGAGAGAAAGAGAGCGGAGTTTTGTTTGACACGTCCTTTCCTTTCCTTTCCTTTCCTTTCCTTGGGTGCTATTGTTATCCATATGTACCCATTTAGATGCGCCACAGAGTTGGATAACACCTTGTTTATTGAAGATGCCATAACGCTCCGCTTTCCGCTATGTTCTTTTCATGCCGCTTCCCGAGTGTTTGTGCGAGTTGATGCGTTTTCTTCTTCTCTCTCGTCCTTTGATCTCTTATGTGTTAAACACGTAGTGGCATGCCAAGCGTTCTGCTCGGCTGACTTCCCCACCTATCACTAAAGTTTCGTCCACCAGCGCGCACGTTTTTCACTACTGGTTGATACCAGGGTTTCTTTGAGATACATTCTTCGAAAAAGCAACTTATGTGCACGGTGGGTGGGCTATAAAGTGCGATGACAATGCGTGCTCAAGAGACTATTGCCTTGGACTAACGGTGTGGCCTAACGTTCTGAGCACTTTAGCTCACAGGAGCCAAAAAAATGTCATTCGCTACGTGTACAATGTATGAACGTGTGGCGACGCGCTCTCCGCAACACTTCTCCCCGTCCCTGGGGCGAAGCACGGCTGCGTGCTGCACTGCGCGGCCGATGAGGGAACACCGCCACCGCAGTGCGGCACCGCCTGCCGCCGGTGACGGCGAAGCTACAAAAAGCAGGCTGCGTGGCTTGAAAAACACGCGTGTTAACGGACGCGCGAAGCACCGGTACGATCACGTACTTGCTACTGCTGCTACTGAGGCAATAAACCGCCGTCCTTTTACAGCGTCGTGTCGTACTATCGTGTCCACGCGTAGACAAAAATCCCGAAGATGGTGCAATGCCGGGCCGACCTGCGGCGGAGGTGAAGCAGGCGTTAAGCACTCCGAGGCCAACGCAACATCCCACAAACGTTATAACCATCGCCATTCGCAACGCTTTTGGTGTGAACGCTTGTGGCATGTTTTCGTTAGTGTACGGTTTGCAATGGAGACGTCGGCGTGCAGCACCGACGCAACGCTTCCGAGCCTCGCGTGAATGGAGACAGATAAAAGGGGAAAAAATTCGGAATTGGAGATGATAATGTACTCGCCGTAAAATTATTTTCTTACTTATTGTGCTTGTTTTCACTATTCCGTCGACAGGGCTGCTTGTAGTAACAGTGCATATTAAAACGAAAGTGTGAACAAATGTCCACTGCGGGCGTGATTTCTTGAGAGTGTGATGCCAATTCACCTCAATGTGGGCAGCTTGAGAAACACGCAGCAAAATCACGCCTAATAATTTACCAAGCTTTTCGTTCGAAGTACCAACAATCGGCTTGAAACAATTCATTAATTTATATGATATCTATTATATGTACAGGGAAACAGAAAGTGTATTTGTGGATGGATCGGTCACAACGACATCTTCTGCTGCAGCACTTGCACTAGCTATAACAGCACCGTTAGCCAGCGCTATAGAATTACACACTACCCCTGCTGTGTGTAATTCTATTGTGCGCTTTTTATTCTAAAGATGAACCAACGAGCCCCTTTGAACACACTGCTAACACCTGTTCCTCGGCAGCAAAACTAACTGGAATACTAGAGGCACTCCGACATACCTGTCAGGAAGACAACAGGCGTTAGACTATTGCGTGCGAGGACTTATGGAATCGCAGTCTATCAGAAGCGCCTCGCTTGCGTAGTATGAGAGATAACGCAGCGCGCTCCTCTTAGGTTTGGCTGTCGGCGCTCAATAAAAACAGCAAGCGGTAGCCCTCCTGGACATTTATGTAGGTACTCTCGAAACGACGGGAGTTTTCTGCTGTTAAATTATTAATCTTAGGCAAACAGAAAGCACGCAATTAGTGGATCACAGACTATATCTCTCTACCGAATACGTACATTGAACGCCCACTGCGCGCGCTCGGAGCGATGGAGTCACCCGAATCGGCTTCTTGCGTGAGAGGTCGACCATCGCTGAGAGCAAACTACGTGAGTATATGTTCCTGTAATGGGCTGTCTCTATCACCAAATGGGGCACAACAGAATGGAGCCTCAGTGCAGCCATCGCACGGGTTCGCGGCGACCGACTGCGCGTCTGCACGCTTGTCTGCGCACAATGTTTCGCTTTCGCTGGGAGCGCGGTTTCGCACCGTGCCGTGAGCTCTTTAGGCCGCAGCATATGAACATTTGACAGTGCACAAGCAAGCAAACATTGTTGCGAGGACACTAGTTGTTCAAAAATAATCTCGTTACAACTAGGGACTTGGACGCCTATGCCGGCGACTTGCGATCTGCCGTCACAACGATTCTATCTTTTCTTTCTTTTGTTCTACAGCCTTCAAGGTTTCAATATCATTATTTCTCAGGTTGCGTCACACTGTATATGGTTATCGGCCTTCTCAGCGACCAGCTACCCCCTGCTTGGTATACACAAACATGAGCATATGCCATGCCTTTTTAAAATGTTTTTTACCGTTCCATTTCCATTCCAGTGAACTTGCCAGTATCTAACATCAAGTTCATAAACCAAAGCGTCATGACATTAACCGGGCAGCGCGCGCGGGTGACCGTCTCAGCAGGCGCTTTCTGCTAGTCACCAAACTCGCAGCCCCCGATGCCGTATCAGAAATCAGAAATCTTCCTCGCGGAAGTGCTTGCTGCACACCCGAGTTGTAGCCGATGGCTGCTTGCCGCTTCTGAGTTTCGCGATACAAGCTAGCTTCTTGTCCTGCGGAGACGTGTGAAGGCTGATACCGGGCTCTGTTGCGTACGTCCAGCACTGCGGCACCAAGCAGCAGTAGCCTACCATGCTGGGCACCTTCAAAGGTAGCCACTACCTATTATAGGGCTTTCAAGTGTTGTCAAGCACACCCCCAAAGCCGGAAAACCTCCCCACTTAATCAGAACAGCAGCACAAGTGGAACTTTAAGCTTTCGTTTTCAGCTTTCTTCGGCGCTTCGGAAGCAGCCGACGCGGCCGCTGTGTCCATGTGATCCCTTATACCACGTCATGCCGACGGCGGCGCCAGCTTTTCCGGTGGTAGAGCTCGCCTCCAATAATTCGTGATGCTCGGCCGGCGCTACAACTACCTTACAATCATATAAGCCGAGTTCGAAATACATATAAGCAACTTCATGGTCACTGACATTATGATTTCGTACAAAGAAGGACATGATAAAGGCCATAGAGTGACACTGCAGTGGATACCAAGCCACTGTGGCATGGCAGGCAATGAGCAAGCAGATACTCAAGCAACCATGGCACACACCAACCAACAGCATATTCATACGAATCGGTTTTTCACGAACTCATATTGCCGCCCTTATTTCACGTTCGGTGCGAACAGCCCTGGAAGAACATTGGACGGATCCCAATCATTGCCACGACCACCTGCAACATCTCGACACATGTTTCGAAATTCAGCTCCCCCTTAGGATTCGACGAGACCAGAAGACACTGCTGGCGTCGGCTGAGACTTACGTTGCGCTGCTGGGCACGAGGTCGCGGTATCGAATCCCCGCCACGGCGGCCGAATTTCGTTGGGGGCGAAATGCAAGAATACCCGTGTACTTATATTTAGGTGCACGTTAAAAAAACCTCAGGTGGTCAAAATTAATACGGAGTCCCTTACTACGGCGTGCCTCATAATCACATCGTGGTTATGGCACGTAAGACCCCGTAACTTAATTTTAAATTTGCACATACACGACAATACACGACGAAAATTGTACATTGGAATAATCCTGACTCTTGCAGTCTGATCTGCCCCTGAGACTACTCAACGTGTGCTCTGTGTGTGCCCGCAGTATGCGACTGCACGGAACACACTTCTAGCGACAATGTCTTCTCCGGACTGCCGGATTCTTTCAGAGGAAAGTCTTCTAGGAGCCCAGGAAGATGAGAAGAAAGGATCGACTCAACCGGGCTTGACAAGCGGCTGTGAATTAACGAGATGTCTACCACTGACTGTTGTGAGCTGCGCGAGTTTAGTTATTATGCATGTGGTAGCAGCAGCCTATGAATTTGTACGCTTGTATACAGCATAATCATTTTTATGTTTCCCGGAATTGTCAAACATCGCCTGTGGCAAATAGCATAATTCTTGTCCTTGAGCTGGATTATTCGAAGAAGCGAACATTACTAGTACGAGAGATCATCACACATATTTAACTAATTAACCAAATGTACTAATTCACTTTGTAATTAAATGCATTACGGTACATATTGCAACTTACGAATTGTAGCCGGTAAAATTGCAAGACTTGCCTACTTGAACTTATTCGCTAGGATGACACCAGTTTCGATATATCATTTCCCAAAGTGTGGCACGAAATACATGGGCGTCCCAGTTACTTTTGTGCTTCAATGCATAACAGAGGGTTTCGTTAAAAAAGTAAGTAGAACAACAATCCCTTTTTACAGCGAATTTGGTGACGCATATTTCCAAAGTGGTGTCATTATGGAAATTCATTTGATTAAGTGCGCCTTGGAAACGCACCAGCCACAATTAGTAAATTTCACTTTACGCCTTAAAGTAATTAAGCAGTTAATTGGTGAATTGCGTCAATTAGTTGAATATGTGTTTCGATTTCTCGTGCAAGTAACGTCCGCCTCTCTGATAATCCAGTTCAAGGACTATGTTTATGTTATCTGGAACAGTCGATTTTTTAAAAAAATTCTGGAAAACATTGAAAAGTCGGTTTCCTCGGAAAGGCGAAACATCGGTTGCGATAGCAAATTAGTAAACAGCTACAAGAAATAAGGATAGTAGTTTTATTAGTCGTTTAAACTTGTAAACATTCGCTTCCTAATTAAATTAACAAGCATGATGTCACGCGCGCACAAGCAAATATGAACACATGTCACTTGATGACGGCGCACATTTCCTCTAAAAACGCTGGAGTTAGGAAGCGCGGGAGCTGCAACTACCGAATTGACCTTGGTGCTGTCTCTCGCTTCAATGCGAACTAAGCGGTGCGAGCAGAGCGCACACGAAGTTATCAGCTCTTGGTGCACAGTACCCCCATCCCAGGTCGCTTTCACAATAGAACATACCCAGCCGCACCTTTACAACTGCTAGTAGGTACAGCGGGGCGGGGCGTTTTTCGCGGCGCTCGACGTTCCTGCGCAGGCGCGAGTATGAGCGGGTGCGAGAGAGAAATCTCGAGGGTGTTGCCTTTGCCCCTTGAATATGTGACTCGGCCTAGGCACTACGGAGGAGGTTTCTAAGCGCGTGTTGTATGCGTTTGTCCCCTAGGCATGCCGGCATTGCGGAGTGCGGTCGAGTTGGTTTATACGCTCCGCGGCTGGCTGCCCGCGCGGTGAGGCAGTGGGCGCGGAAGTGATCGCTGTGTCTGAAGAGACAATGTTCTGACTGGTGTTGTATAAGTCGCGGTCGCTTTTTTCGTCGCGGCGATAGATCGCATAGATCGGCGAGTTCGTGTGTTTATGTTGCGCGTCTCCACCATTGCTTGGAAAGACAATGATGAACCCCGAGCAAGAAGAGGCAGTACTGCTCGGCCTGTTGGCAAGCACCTTTCTGGCGATGCATGACGCGCAGAAGCATTCGCCGAAGCTCGCGACCGATCTTGTGCCACAAGTCGTCCTTCAGCACGTTGTCTTTGTGCTTCAAGTGGCGCTTATCGTAGAGGACTGGGTGGTTGCGCACCAGTTCGATGAGCATTTCGGATGTGGATGTCGCGGCAGACTTTGATGACTGCGACGACTGCGACATGACGTGAGACTCGGCCGCCATCTTTGGAAGTTCTGTTTCGCGCTCCCCGATTGGTCAGCGCCGCGCGGCGGCGAGGCAATCCGGCGGCAGCTGCCGCAAAAATCGGTACGGGAGCGATCGGCGCGGAAGGGGCTATTCCGGCAGATCTCGCCGCCGCCGAACGGGGTTCCGCCGAACTGGGCGCCGCTCCAGACGCCGAATGTCTCAGTGTGAACGGGGCATAAGGCTTTGCAGGGAACATCGCGGCGGCGCCGACGCCGATGACAGGAATGCTCTTGGAGTGTCCATATAAATGTTACTGCAATAATATGATCACACCGTACGTATTCTATTGTTTTCATAGAGGTGTTGTGTACATCTATAGGGCGTGCGTATATATTTATAGTGAGTGCCTTCTTGTGCTGCTATGGCCCCTCATCCAATTGGACCGCACAGCAGGTGCTTATCACATACTGGGGACTGCTCCAAAATGAAGAAGGAAAGGGTGGCCTTGAACAGATGGCACGAGACCATTCGTCTCGTCGGGAAGCTGTTGCGGCGCTTTGAAAGCGATGCTTCCGACGCCGTCGGACTTCAAAGAACGCAGATGCCTCCGTGGATAGCGCGCTACATCCGACAACTCCTCCTCCTTTGCCCCCTAAGCCTGGCGGAGTCGAATCTAAGGGCGTGCCGCACAACACCAATACTGAAGCTTGGCCCGCGCTACCAAAGCGACAGCCACTGCCACAGCTGAAGCTACAGCCGAAGCAACCGCCGGGGCCACAGCCAAAGGCACAGCTGGGGCCACAGCCAAAGGCACAGCTGAAGCCACAGCTGAAGCCACACTCGAAGCCGGAGCTAGTACCACAGCCGAAGCCACAGCCGGAGCCACGACCGATGCCACAGCCGATTCCGCAGCCGGAGTGACAGCCGGAGCCACGGGCCGGAGTCACAGCCGGAGCCACAGTCACATCGAAGGATACAGCGCACTGCGGTAAAGTCCACAGCGCCGACTCCCGATAAATTGTCCGAAGAAGACCGGCAACTGGAAGTGATGTGCTTCGGTCCCTCCTAGTGCAGTGCAAGTGCTGGATGCTCTTAATCCAGTGCTTGCAAGTCTCGAGTAAGCCCCATAACTCACCTGCAGCCTCATATTCGCACAACCATCACTGACTCTTTCGTCGTCCCAGATGTCATCAACGCGCAGATCATTAGCTATGGAACTCCACTTTGGAGTTACGGTGCTTCACTGTACCCACCGTCACCACTTCCGTCGTCTTTTCTTCTTTCTATTGCCCCTTTTTCTCAACCCCAGTCAAGGGTAGCAAACCGGACGTTCGTCTGGTTGACCTCCCTGCCTTTCCTCTTTTTGCTATCTCTCTATCTCTCTCTCCATCATCACTCCTTAGCCTAATCTACTTTCCTGACTTCTCCACATGCCCTTTAGCCCTGTATGGAGTATCAGGTCAGAGGCACGCTCCTCCGGCGAACCTCCCCGCTTTTTACACTAGTTAAATATTATTCATTCTGTTTTTTTTTCCTTCGTAACTGCTATCTTACATTGGCCGGCCGCCCTCGCTAATAGTATGTCCCGCATCAGAATAGGGGATATAAGAAATTCTGTAAGCAGGCATTCTGACGCAGCTAACATGCCCAAACCAAGATGGCCGCGTTGCAGCTAGTAGTACTTTTAAACTTTAGACACGCGTTTTCATAGCTTAGATGGTGCGAGGGAGAGAACACAGCAGGAATAGTGTCGGCAGCCCGCATGTTGACATCTTAATTACGATTCTAACCCGAGATATCAATAACGACAGGTTTGTACACTTTTGAACGCGCCTAAGGAAGTCGCTAGGTCTGGCTAGCGAGTGTGAAGATTAAGGATACGCTTGTGCCCTTGGGCGAAGGGTGACATTCCGTGTAACAGTGTTGACGTAAAGAAAGGAAATCTGCACTTCCTTCAGCTACTCCTGTAACTATACAATACAAAACATATGCGACAATACAGCACGACGCAGTAAATAAATCATGTTCTATAGTTTTCGGACGACATGATCGGGGAGAGAAAAGCCGCAGTAAGCACTACGCTCTCACGCCAAATCCTTTTAACGAGCAACAATGGACCACGCAGCTCGCAAATCACTGCACAGACAACCTTACAATGACTTGATCTAGACGTCAGCAGAAGCTTTTCAGAGCACTGCGCAGACAGCGTCGATTGTGGAATATGCTTGTAAGGAATGCGTTGGTACAAGAGGCCGAAGGGTGAGGCTGCCGAGTCACCGGAGTCATAAGAATGGTCGGCGCTGATATCGGCAGGAAAATAAGATGTCAGGAAAGTGTTGCCTGGAGGAGCCACTCGTGCGCGCCGACGATGCGCTCGTTGGATAAGGGCTCGCCGCTTGAAGTCCGCCTCACGGCCGCACAGCTGCAGCAGCTAAGCGTCTGCGCGTGAAAGAAACTCGACGAGCCGCAGTCGCTGAGGGTACGGAGTAAATATATTTTATCACCGCACGTGTCTCTTGCCTGGCGCCGAGGTCGAAGAGGTGCGGGGCGTCTACCGAAGCTCGCCCTCGAACACCGGACTCACTGATCGATCAAGACAAACCAATTTCTAGTGTTTGTGACGTCCCAAAGCAAACACACGGACTATGAGAGACGACGAAAAGGAGCGGTCCGGATGAATTCCGCCACCTGAGGTTCTTCAACGTGCAGCCTAACGGAACGCCGGCCGCCGCCGCGAGGAATCGAACTCGGATAGAGAGACACAAGGAGGAGTCAGAAAATCCTTGCCCCTATTTTTGTTTAGCCGAATTACGGCTGTAAATACGAAGTCAACGTATCCATTTGCAGCGGTGGACCTTTCTTGGACCGGCCTGGCCCGGCCCGGCTTTGTCCGCCGGTAGCTCCGTGGCACGGCGCTGCTGTCCGTTGTTGAAGATGGCGGACACGTCCATGTTCTAATATGACTAACAGCGAGTTTGTATGCATGATCGTTTCAA
This sequence comes from Dermacentor variabilis, assembly GCF_050947875.1. Taxonomy (NCBI): domain Eukaryota; kingdom Metazoa; phylum Arthropoda; class Arachnida; order Ixodida; family Ixodidae; genus Dermacentor; species Dermacentor variabilis. The sequence continues at coordinate 13,585,324 of NC_134569.1, read as the reverse complement.
CATCACTGACAAACGTTCTCTGGCAGAGAGCGAAGTGCTTGGACCGTGGTCATGCTAAAAAATTATGCACGACTCTGCTATCGCAAACACCAGAGACTAGCGGAGCTGGGGCAAAGTCAGTAACGCAGTGCCAAACCGCACACTTAGTCTAACTTTTGCTGGGCTTCCGTCGGCTCACCTGGCGTCTGGTGTTTTCGATAGCAGAGCCACGCATAATTTTTTTTTCCACTGCGAGAAAGAGGACCGCCGAAGCGAGCGCGCGGGTTTTTATCGGAGAGCAATTACGTCACACCACCTGTGTCACCGCCGCGCCGCTCCTGTTCCTCCGCTAGGCTCCACCGACTCTCGCCCCGTCGCTATGCTGCGCAATATGATTTTTACACTCTGCTTTTACTCTCTCGGATCGCTCTCCCGCAGCTCGGCAAAGCTTCGAACGTCAAGAGAAACCCAGCGAGGTTCTAACAGCTCCACTGTAATAAGCAGAGGCGTCCTGTAAGTGCCTTTCGCGATTTTTTAGTTGAGACTAACCTTATAGCCTCCTTTATAGTGCGGTTCTTAATTAACCAGCTGATCTCGAGGTCGTGTTGTCCATATGAATGTTTGAAGAGACTTGTGTGGACTCCTTCACTCGAGTATAATGAGTGGTCACCCTATAGTTGCTGGACTATGATTTCGGTGCTGGTTGGTGTCCGTATTTTAGACAATATCTGTGCCTTTGTGTTCGTGTCAGTAGCGTGCTTTTGATATTTTCTTCTTTCCTTTGCTTTCTTATTGTTTTTTGAAGAACAAATGGGGATTCGGCTCTGAATCAGCTTACCTTCCCATGTTTCTATATCTCAATAAAAAAATTCGGACATATCAATAAAAAATGAGACATTGCGCAAGCTATGTATAACAAAACTCTCATACGGTCTGCTTTAAAAATAGCAAAAAAAGTACACCACGGCGATAACCCCCCACCACCGTAACCTTCTCAACGCTTCAATGAACTTATATGCTCCGAGGGCAGAGTCGAAGAAGCCATGCAGGAGCTGATCGACGTGATCAAGGAGTGGGACTCGCTTCTGCGTTGCCCCGCTCTGTACAAGTAAATCCTGGCTCTCCGGCGTGCTCGCGACCGGGCCGGTGGGCCAGACCTGCCGGTCCCGACGTGGGACTAGCCGGGTGCGCGACGAGCTCGCGTCCTCGCCGGACCTGCAATAAAGTTTTTTCACCACCATGCAGAGCAGCCATAATAGACCTGTGGCTGGTACCTAATGACGGGCGCCAAAGGACAGTAAGTTTGATGTTGATACAGTTAAGCCTTGATTACTAGTCCGAAGTACGAAAAGCGTTATGCGCAGAAATGAGAAGGGGCGACACGAAGGAAAGAAATACTCAATTATTTCTGATTCGTTATAGAAAGAACAGAAGTTAGCTATAGAAAAACGAGAACTAAAAAGGTGATAATTTAGATGCAGAACTCCATAGCGGGAGCTTGATGACGTCACCTCGCATTGTCGTGAAAGACAGCTGCTCATGTTCCACGGGAATTGCAGGTGTTGGAAATCGCCTAAGGGAATCAGGGATGATGTCCCTTTGTACATTATACATAACTTGCGTTTAAATCTATCAATCAAACTTCATCTCAAGAAGAGAAAGATGGTGGCAGGAAAAAGCTGCTTAACTGCAGCTTGATTAAGACCGGTCCCCTGTGTTACAATTCGGCAGTGGGCAGCACTGGCATAAGTACAAAGTATTGTTATGATCGACCTGTCAAGTGTGAGAAACATTAAGGAGTACGTTCCCATGACAACATGATTTGCCTCGTCCCACTAAATGCTGTTAGGAAAAGCCTGGACATCGACCTGTCAAATCTGAGAAACGTTCAGGCATGCATTCTTATGACAAGACAATTGCCCTCTTCCCCGAAAAAGCGTTACCCCTTTACGCCCTGAGGAGACACCAAGGGAAGGACGAAGAGAACTCGAAGGGCAGGATCTCGTCGACTGCAGAACCTGACAAAGGCACTGATACTTCCACTGGCTCCCCAAGTTTTCCAAGAAGACATCGACGACCACAAGACCGCAAGGGGTTATTTAAGGTCGTTTTGGCCCTCACATTAATCACAACCGCTCGAGACTCGAATGGAGTCACAACCATTTGCCAGTGAAGTGAATACATTCTTTCCTACTTTTTTTTCATCATCACGATGCCCGCCTTCGTCGTCGTTTCCTGATTCTTGCGGGGAAGATCCATCTCACCCGTTTGAGATTCTATCAGTAGTTCGACATAAACCTAGACACTGTACAAGAGACACAAGAAATGCGAAGAAAAAATACTGTAATACAGTAACAAAAATGTACAGGTAGGAAATAGGTTCAGTTAAAAAGTGCCTGCTGGGATTTATCGCTCACGGCCAACGCCGCCGACACCGACGCCGGCGACACCGGCTTTTCTGCGACACGAGCTCCTTAACGCTGTCGCGTTAAAAGTACAATGCTCGATTTAGAAGAAAAAACGTGCAGCAGCAATAAGCATAGATGTTGACAAAATTACACAAGTAAACTATAGAAAATAATTGTAAACTGAGAAGTAATAGGCAAATCAAGATCACCCTGGATATATATAACAAGAGCAAGCAAGAATCATTTAGGGGTCCCTTGTGATAAGAAAATAATGAAAATGGAACAAGCGGAAATAGCTTTATTAGTAGCCACGGTGTTTAAAGCAGAGCAACAATGTGTTATGAAACCGATTGCCGTCCATAATATGTGCGACAAGAACATCCCAATTAGAGGTCCTTTTGTCTCGTATTATGTGGAATTGCGCGATGGTTCAGGTTAAACAAGTTCATTTAACCAACATCTCCCTTTTGCAATGTGGATTTGTGCACACACGCCAGGCGAAATGAGTAAGTTCAACCTACATTATTTTGTATTGGAAAAAATATTTATAATTGTATTCTTTCGAGGAAATATTTGCTACTGCACGAAGTGCGCGTTTTTGACAGAAGTTTAAGTTGGTGATATTTTGCTTTGATGTTGTTACCCAGACTAGGTGACAATATTTTAATGTAGATAGAAACAGTGTCCTTGTTACAGTCCCAGAGCACGCGAGTGTCTATATCATTGTGGCAGACCCGCATGGTGCAAACTGCGGAACACTTGCGTGGGCCTTGCGCAGCCTCGGCCCTGGGACGCGCCCAGCGGCAGGCCCGCGAGGCGCCGGCGAGGCGGCGGCGAGGCGTCCCCACGCGGGAGGCCCCGTCGGCGAAAGCTCTGCAGGACTATGAGTAAAGTTGTCACCAACCAAAATGGAAACAGCGAATTACGTACAGTTAGTTTCACAATAGTGAGGAAGACAGGCCGGTGTCAATATAATGGTCCGGTTATTCGGACGTGATAGTTCTGCGGAAAGTCGCAAGGTGGAGAGAGGTAATTAATGAAGGGAAAGCGAGACATCCACCCAAACGTAGCTAAGTTTAGGTGGATGTCTCGCTTTCCCTTCATTAGTTCTGTTATTCTGTTTAGCTCACTGCAAGAAACTCGACATGTTTCTTCCAAAGTAAATTTTCTGAAAATATAACTCCTAGTGCTTTTATCTCACTTAAAATTGTAATTTCCTGAATGTTGACATAAAAAATGTTTTAAAGATTTAGGGCCTTATGCTTTGCGCGAAAGATGATCGCTTGTGTTTCCTTATCAGTAATAATTGGGCAGTTTCTATCGCGCCAGTTCAAAATATCCTGGAGCACGATGTTTGCAGAATTAACGAGAGTGTTCTGACTAGTGCCCCTGAAAAAAGAAGGGCGGTGTTGTATGCATATGCAATTCACTTGATATTTTCAGTTGTGCAAAACGTATCATTCATTGAAGCACATTATTGGTCACAAAGTTCGGCAGACTGAGACGGAGACGCTGAGCTTGCCTCTGCAGTATAGTATTAGAGGTCGTAGTTTGTAAGCTGGGCAACCTTCAAATAAGAGCACAGCCGAATTCAAGAAAGGTGCAAAATAAAGTTTGCAAATCATCAATAAAGTAGGTCTACGAATACCTTCAAGTTTATTGTTCAAATGGCGCAACAACCCATTTGCAAGTTCACCTTTATGAGCACATGCGTCGATCTGCCGCTGCCAGTTTAACTTCACTTTAAGTAATCCCCAAATACGATGCCATTTGCGGTATCTGCTCATTTTGATAACGAAGAAATAATGAACTGCCTTTGCAAGCCTAGATCCGCCTGTAGCTAGCCCCATCGTCTTCGTTCTTCTTAAGCGCTATGAGGAAAGGTAAAGGAATGGAAAGGAAAAAACCGTAAAACGAATGCGAGGAGCACAAATCAACGTCGGACACGTGCCCGTATTCAGATGACGAAAAGAACGATTAGTAACTTTCTCGAGAGTCAGTAGAGTGATACGGGAAAGAGTATTCGCTCTCTTCGGCCTACATCAGATGAAAGAAGTAAAACGATACTGCTGCTGTGGGCGGGGTGCCTAAGTGTCCTGGCGATGTCGGCTCCTGGAAAGTTTGCTTTTGTGCCTCCCTTTATACTACACTTCAGAGAAGCGCAGAGAAAAGGGGAAGATGGTTGGCTGCAGGCGGATCTTACTATGCGGTAATTGGGAGAAAGATGAAGAAGAGGCTGCGCACGGTTTCACCGCACATGGGTTCCGCCTTTGCATCGTTAAACCCTGGATAATTGACGTCAGCGCCGCCACAACCAACCTCAATCGACTCATTACATCGAGCGGAACACGTGGACACCCAAAGCTATAGTGTGAGTCGCTTGCTCCACGAATTACCGGACTTTGAACTTCGCAAGAGGCGCCCGCCCAGCTAAGCCTAACGACGGGTACGGTCTAGTCGAAGACCTTGACCCAGTTCGGCGCACCAATGGCCACCAATGATGGCATCGAGGTGAATCTCGAGCACGGACAAATCCCACTTCCTGATGAACCTGTCGGTCGGACGGTCGGAAGAAAACATTGACTCCCACCTATCCACCCCTCCTACCCCGACACCCAGCGGTTCCCCGACAACCCCGACTCCCACCGCTGCCCCGTTACGACCTCAAGGTAATCATCCGTCCCCGAGAGGGGCTCAACCTTGCCACCTGGACCACGCCACAGGTTGCTGAAGGCATCAAACTGGCATGTCAGCACCCCACTACTGAGCACGTACGGACCCTTACTGTAAGAATTGACCCAGTACAAAACATCGCTATTGCTAGCGCACCAAACGAAGAGCTAGCTATGAGCATCCATCACATCACTACAATTCACCTGGACGGTCGAGCATTTGCAGTCACGGCATACGTGGCGGCACCCGACAGCTCCGTCAAAGGGTTCATTCACGGCATTCCAGCAGGAACTCCCACAGAAGTCCTCCTTAACGGGCTCTATGCATCTTGCCGAGAAATCTTACATGCCCGTATGCTCGGACAAACCACTGCGGCAGTGATCACATTCACTGGCAAGGCTGTACCCTTCTACGTGCGATACTACAGCGGTGAAACGATGTAAATCATACCGACCAACCACGCATTTCTGCCGCATCTGCCACCAAGTCGGCCACCGGACCGATGTATGCCCAACTCCAGAAGCAAACGTATGCCCCCAGTGTGGTACACGGAACCCCACTCAGGACCACCCCTGTCACCCCCGGTGCGTCTTATGCCACGGGCCTCATCCTACGGCTTCCAAGGAGTGTCCTGATTGACTGAAGAAGGCATCCTCAACATCCCAAAGGACCAGCCGCCGGGACTACTCACGGTCGAAGTCTCGGTCACGTACAGACCAGCAACGGAAGCGTTCCCACTCCAGGTCTCGCTCCTGCCCGCGGAACCAACAAGGAGCGACCCGGAACCTCAGCGGACCTGCTGTACCGGGATCATAAGCGGTGAGCTGGTCAGCACGGCTTTTCCTCTCTCACACAGCCCACCAAGACAACACCCTCTCATCACGTCTACACACAGCACCCACCCCACACAATTCTTCACCCATACACAATACTGATGTTCAACTGCAAATTCTAGCTGAACTAAAGGCCATCAGAGAAGAAAACAAACGCCTCCATGAAGAAAACAACAAACTTCGCAAACAGGTTGTAGAAGAACACAGCGTGCGTCTGCCCATGGCCAAAGTCAAAATCAGTGGACCATTCGGGGAGCTAGTGACCGAGGCTGCAGTTTCCAAATTTTTGTCACTGCAGTACCCTTACATTTTTTCGAATCCTTCGAATCGGTTACTGCGTGAAAAAGTGCTTAAATTGAGAGAGGGCATAGTACAGGCATTGACGTGAGGCCAAGCTCGTAAAATCGCATCGCTTTCGGCTGAAAATGCACAAGCTGCTCCAGCGGAAGCAGCCAAAGAGATAACTTCTATAACCGACTTCGACCTAAGCTCGAGAGATCAAAAAACGGTTGAGGAAAGCCCGCCAGCTGACCAGCTCAATGAGAGTGGATCGCTAGGGTGTCAAAGTTCACCCCTGCAGCAAGAGCCCGCTGATGCACTCGCGAGCGAGACAGGGTCGTTACTATCACCGGCCTCAAAGAACTTTGATCAGCTCTTACGTGTGGACAGAGAGTCACTGGCAGCGGAGCAAAAGAATGATGACAGCTTAGCTAAATTACACCACACAGCTAAAGAAGAAGAAAAATAATAATATTTGGGGTTTTACGTGCCAAAACCACTTTCTGATTATGAGGCACGCCGTAGTGGAGGACTCCGGAAATTTTGACCACCTGGGGTTCTTTAACGTGCACCTAAATCTAAGCACACGGGTGTTTTCGCATTTCGCCCCCATCGAAATGCGGCCGCCGTGGCCGGGATTCGATCCCGCGACCTCGTGCTCAGCAGCCCAACACCATAGCCACTGAGCAACCACGGCGGGTACACAGCTAAAGAAGGCATTGCTAGGCGCAACATGGCGATACAAGAGAGAGGAGGATTGTTGTATCGGCACTACATAGATCGGAAGGGTAAGATTCTAGATCAATTAGTCGTACCTACTAAGTACAGGGAGGACCTTTTGAGTCTCTGTCATGGAAATGGGTGGTCCGGCCACCTAGGCATAAACAAATCAAAGGAAAGATTGCTTATGGAATACTACTGGCCTGGCTGTTTCAAAGATGTAGAAAACTTTGTAAGATCATGCGACGCCTGCCAGCGCTCGGGTAAATCAGGAGAGACATGGAAAGCTCCACTAAAGGTAGTGCCCTTAATAACAGAGCCTTTCAGACGACTTGTGATAGACACGGTAGGGCCTCTACCAAAAACAAAATGGGGTTACAGGTACTTGTTTACAAAGCTGTGTCCGGCTACAAAGTTTCCAGAAGCAATCCCTCTGAAAGAGCTCAGCTCCACCGAAATAGTAGACGCGCTTTTGACAGTATTTGCACGAATTGGGTTTCCAGCCGAAATTCAGGCGGATCAAGGGTCAGTATTCACCAGCGCACTGACTTCTACATTCTTGCAAAAGTGCGGGGTAAAGTTGATTCACAGTTACATCTATCACCCTCAGTCAAACAGTGTAGAGAGGTGGCATTCAGTGCTTAAGCGAGTTTTGCGTGCGCTTTGTTACGAGCACAAGGAGGACTGGGAGAACTGTCTGCCGGAAACTTTGTTTGCTTTGCGAACGGTTCCACATGAGGCTACAGGGTTCTCGCCAGCAGAACTAGTGTATGGTAGGACACTCCATTCTCCACTGAGAATGTCAAGAGAGATGTGGAAGGAAAGAGGGGAGAGTCCAACAGTGGTTGAATACGTGCTAAATCTGCTTGAACGGCTAAGCGCAACCCAAGAACTAGTCGGAAAGAACATGGGAGGAGCTCAAAAGAACGCCAAATTCTATTACGACAAGAATGCGAGGCTTCGTACGTTTAACGCCCGAGACCAGGTAATGATCCTCAAACTTTCAAGAAAGAACAAGCTTGAAGTTTGCTTGGACGGGCCTGTTAAAGTGTTGCACAAACTTTCAAATACTAACTATGCTCTGAAAATGGAAAATGCCCGGTCGCAGGAAGGAAGTGAGGATATATCACTGCAATTTGATGAAGCCGTATATAGAGCGGAGCGGAGTCGTTAACTATACCATCAAAGAGCAGGATGGCACTAGTACCAAGTTTAAGGAGTATAGGGCGACCTCCAACTCTGGAATCGGCCTAGAAGTAGTAAAACATTCGGTAAGCTCGCACGCTCTAAGACCCGAGCAGCTAGATGAGCTAAAAGGGGTGTTAAGGGAATATCTCGACAGATTCAGCGATCGGCCGCGTAGAACCGAATAACGCATGAAATAGGGCTGCCATCAACTGAACCCGTAAGATTAAAGCCTTATAGGGTGTCTCCAAGACAGAGAGAAATTATGGAGGCAGAGATATAGCGCATGCTAGAGTTCGGAGTTATTGAGCCCGCTGAGAGTGACTACACGTCACTGCTAATACTGGTAGAAAGCCCTAACAAGGACCCTCATCCGTGTGTTGACTACAGCAAGTTAAATGTCATCACTAGGGATCAGCTGTACCCGATACCCAACATTGAGGAACGAATTGAAAGAGTTAGCGCTGCTAAATACATTTCAACTATAGATCTCGTGCGGGGGTACTGGCAAGTTCCCCTTTCAGGAAGTGCCAGCCGCTATGCCGCATTCATCTCACCTGTAAGCACTTTTCGCCCTCTAGCACTTAGCTTCGGGCTGAAGAACGCACCGTTTAGCTTCTCTAAGTTAATGGATATTGTCCTGAAAGACTTGCAGGAGTTCCTCTTGCCATATCTTGATGATGTAGCAATTTTTTCGGACAGCTGGGAACAACACGTATCGCACCTCAAACAGGTGTCCTCACGGTTGAGGGAAGCCGACTTAACGATGAAAGCGGAAAAGTGTAGGTTTGGTTGTTCGCAGGTTACTTATCTGGGCCATGTTGTCGGCCAGGGCATGAGACGGCCGGCCAAGCTGAAAATAGCTACGATTGGAGAATTTTCTCAGCCGCGCACGAAACAGACCTTCGTTCATTTTTGGGATGTGGTGTACTATTAACGGTACATTCCGAATTACTCGCAAATGGCAAGACCATTAACGGACGCCCTCCGAAAGGGAGTACCGAGTACACTGGGATAAGGACAAAGAGGACGCTTCCCAAAGTTTGAAAACGCTATTGGTTTCTCGTCCTGTGCTTCGCGCGCCAGACTACACAAAGGAATTTATAGTTCAATGCGACGCAAGCGACAGAGGTATGGGTGTGGTACTTAGTCAGGTCGGCGACGATAACGAGGAGCACCCTATCCTCTATGCCAGCCGTTAACTAACTGTAAGAGAGGAAGCCTACAGCGCTTCAGAGAAGAAATGCGCTTGTTTAGTTTGGGCCGCCCAGAAGTTGTGTTACTTGTACGGAGCGAAGTTCATCTTCGAGACCGACCACTGTCCTCTGACGTGGCTCAATCAAATGTCACACAAAAATGGCCACTCGCTCCGATGGAGTGTCACTCTCTAAGAGTACAACTTCTCCATTAGATATAAGAAGGGAAAGTAGCATAGCAATGCGGATGGTTTGAGCAAGCTAATTTGAATTCTGCGTTTAAGGATCCCGCCTAAATTTTAGGGTTACTATTGTTAATTTTCTTAAGCCAAGAAGATCCCCTCTCATTTAGCAGGATTCCCTCCATTATTGCTGAATTTGTCAGCACGAAATTGTTTCAAAAAATTGGCATAGCGAAATGCAGCATTTTTTGTTTCTGCACTTATGTTTTCTGTGAAGCCTAGCGGGTCTGAAGTGACATCCAATGTACGTCGTCTCGGCGCAGAGCCGTGTTGTGGGGTTCGTTTTGCAGTTGCCTGTCCTTGTTGGATGTTTTGGGGCGGTGACATCACTACACAAGTGGTCGCTGCGAGCCAACACATCACTCCCTGGCCACCAGCCGTTCTCTTCCTGCCCAGCGGTTGTCAGCGCTGGACAGTCGAGATTTTCCGGGCCGTGTAGGCGCTGTTAAGAACGGCCCGCTGAGGTGCAAGTTTTGCGAGTCAGTTGCGACAGCGGCGTCAACTTTTGGCGCTGTTAAGAACGGCTCGCTGAGGTGCAAGTATTGCCAGCCCGTTGCGACAGCGGCGTCAACTTTTCTTGGAAAGTCACCGTTACGCTCTAGCCAAACGGCGTCACCAAATCTACTGTGTGCGGAGGACAATGCCGCGTCCTCGCCTCTCCGTCGCGGGAGCCGAGATGAGTTCGACGAACCAGGCTTTATGACTGAACACGCCACCGCCGATCTGGGACCGTATAACGTAAAACTATTCCAATCTGTTTTTATTCCAATCTCCTGACGTCAAATTTGCGTAACCACCGACGCAAGCATCGGGCGATCACCCGCAGGGTTGCCTCAACAAACCAATCAAATGCTTCGCTCGTTGATAGGAGGTCACTTTTGTGTGCTTGGAAAACGAATAATATCGCCTGCACTGAGCGGCTTGTCTTATCTAATTGGCTCACAAGAGGCGAGGATCATGCTCAAGTGAAGAGGAATTCGATGGGGCCGAGCCACTGCAGTGATTATTGATAACCGGATAAAGAGAGTGGTGCCGGCGTCTGAGGTTGGTCCGCTTTCTCTTACTTAGCTTGCGGTGGCTCGTCGACAATCCCGGCGGCTTGCAACGGAAGCTTAAGAATGACCCTAAGGCGGATCCTATGCAAAGAAGAGTTGGCAGAACGAGGTCGTAAACGTGCCGAAAGTTCTCGAAAACGTTACACAGTAGCAGAAAGTTTTATTACACGCAAATAAGCCCATGCTCTCCGGAAGGGGCGAGTAGCCAGTGCCGGAGCGATCGGCGGCAGCCATCTTTTCACTTTTGTTCGGCATATTAATGCATCTTTAATGCGTACACGTCACTTTGACGCGGTAAGTTTTTGCAGTTCTGTGACGTCGCATGAGCGGCAGGTGAAGTGGATGCAGCCCGAAAACTTTTGACCAATAGCCGAGGGCTAACGGCGAAAAGGCGTCGAATAAGAAATAACTAGTTTTGTTTTCTTCGGTCAAATCATGCATAATCAGTGTGCACACGTCATATCAGATGGGGAGCTCTCGCGGTTTTCGTGACGTCGCTTGACAGACAGGTGAAGTGGGGGTGGTCCAAAAAAGTTTTTGACCGATCGCCGTGGGCTGATTGCAGAATTGGCATAGAAAAGTTTGGAATAGTTTTACGTTATAGCGCCCCTGGTCTGCCGCGAGCGGGGGAGTGCCCGAGGGAACGTACTTGGAGCCCCCTTCACACGCGCCGTTCAAGACTCAAGACAATGGACAACCGGCGGCCGCGCAGCGGGGGTTAGCTCGGGGAATAAAAGGCGCCTTTCCTGACGTAATGACGTAAGTCCCGAGATCTGCGAAGACCGTCTGACGTCGGTGGGGGCCATGAACCTGTGCGGAAGTGTGTGTGAATGTGTGTGTGTCCTACCCGCAGAGAGGCAACTCGTTTACGATGACAGGTCGAACGTTTCCCTCACCTTTGGATCGAGGGAGCACCGAGTGTTTATAAACCGTTGTTGTGCGGCTGCTGAGTGTACTTTCTCTCGCAGTCATGCTAGACTGATGAACTGCAACGTCCTGATGTAGATACTGTAAATAAACCCATATTCCTCGTTCTCGATGAGAAGCAGTCCTTCCCTTCAACAACATCCTCAGCGTGGATAAGTTGGACGACGGCATGGGCCAGCTACCTTCTAATTCATGCCAGACTCCAATCTTGACAACTGATTACTAGCGATGGGATTGACCTCCCAATCCTTACAGCATTGGCTTACTCAGAACCCCGACGCTACCTATCCGCAACAAAGGAACCCCACAAGGTGCGGTTCTGTCGTCTACCCTTTTCAATATTGCTATGATGAAATTACCAGACAAACTCAACGAAATACCAGGAATCAGGCATGCAATATACGCCGATGACATCACTATCTGGACCACCACTAGTTCCGAAGGAGAGAAACAAGACGCCCTTCAACAAGCGACCGACGCCGTCCAGCAAGTGGTCTCCGTTGCTCCCCGAGAATTCAGAACTATTAGTCGTTCGACAGAAATCACGAAGTAAACTCAATGAACTACCCCACATCACACTCACCCTCGACGACAAAGAAATGCCCACAGTAAACCTCGTCCGCATTCTCGGACTCCACATACAACAGGACGGCGGAGGCGCATACACCATCCAACATCTCAAGCAGACCACCTTCCAAATCATGCGAATGGTCAGCCGTATCACTGCCAAACAATACGGACTGAAAGAATACGGCATAATACAGCTCGTCCAGGCCCTGATAATCAGCCGCATTGCTTACGCTGGCCCGTACTTGCCCCTCACTCTCAAGGAGATAGATCAATTAGACGTACTTCTTCGGAAAGCCTACAAGCAAGCACTCAGCCTATCACCGCGAACAGCGACACTCAAGCTTGAAGCCCTAGGAGTACATAATATTATAAGAGAAATTATAGACGCCCACCTCACAAGCCAACGAGAACGACTAGCCCTCACATCAACAGGAGGAACAGTCCTAGCGCGCCTAGGCTACCCCACACACGTCAAAGGCCACGAACAAGCAATCCATCTGGCCCCCACCTTCCGGGAGCACATCAAAGTAGCCCCTATCCCCAGAAGCATGCACCCGGAACATCATGCTGATCGTCGCCAAGCTCGCGCAAGAACTCTACAGACAAAATATGGCAGTCTCCCCACCACACTATACACAGATGCCGCGCAGTACGTACCCCGAAAAAGCAGCCATGACGGCCAGCGTTGTCGACTATAACCTACAAGAGGTGGTCTCGATGACGGTCCGCACTGCCAGCGCCCTCGTAGCGAAGGAGACAGCCATCGCCTTGGCCATCACCTTTAGTCTGACCAACGAGTACGTCACAATTATTACTGACTCCCAGGCAGCTTGCCGTAGCTACGCGAGAGGCAGAATATCTTCAATCGCCCACCGACTGCTCAGACAAGCCTCCCAATTCCCGGACGTTGAAATAGTGTGGACTCCAGGACACGAGTCCCTCCGTGGAAATCAGCGTGCGCACGCTGTGGCTCGAGCTCATGCGTCCCGGGCGCCACAAGAGAGGGATACGGCCGCATCCATGGAGCCCGTACCCTTACAATACAACGCCATACTACAACACCACAGATTGAACAGACGACAATACCCACTTCTACACAAGACCCTCTCACGTGAAGACGCCGTAACATGGCAACAACTACAAACCAATACATACCCCATTTAAGCAGACTACACGCAATACACCCTACACTACATTCATACAGATGTCCCCTTTGTAATGATTACGCCTCCCTATATCACACCACATGGGCGTGCCCCAACGTGAAGGCGGCCCCGCAAATACCCAACCGCACACCCGAACAGTGGGAGGCCGTGCTGACTAGTTCGGACCCTCGTAATTAGCAGTACCTGGTGCGGCGGGCCCAGGAGACAGCAAGAGCCGCAGGAGCCCTGGACCACGCTCCGTGCCCTGGACTAAGGGCGCCTCCCGCATAAGTAGAAAGACACCTGCTTGTCCTTTCTTTTTTTTTTCTAAATAAATGTTTCTCCTCCTCCTCCTCCTTGCGGTAATTGCTGGCAGCTGCTTCGCCAGAGCACCCCTTTTGATGAGAGCTTCGGAAAGGAAAACTTATAGCAACTTGTTAATCGAATGGTACGTAATCTGAAGGGCAGCGCGGGAGAGGTGGACAAAACAACGCGAGGCAGAACGTGACGCGGAATAGAGCGGAGTAGGGCGGAGAGGGATGGCATGGAGGAAAAAGCCGAGCAACCAGGGATTTTAATGCCTTCGTATTAGGAGTATGGAAGAAAGCCTGTGAAGCGTCTTCGCCCATCCCATCCGCTCTTTACCTCAACCATGGTTAAGGTAGAGAGGGGGGATGAGAGAGCTTAGAAGAGTATGTATGTATGTATGTATGTATGTATGTATGTATGTATGTATGTATGTATGTATGTATTTGGGGGTACGCTGCGCGTGAGGCTAGGGTTGAAACCAAGCTCCGGATCCGTGACACTACCCAACCCGTTACGCGTGTAATCGCAGCTACGTGAGGTTCGGGCGAATAAGGGAAGCGGCGGCGTCAGCTCTAACAACGTTTATTGCTACAAGCAATAAGTAAATATTGCAGAGGGAAGTCCACTCTGGTAGTAAGTAGTAAATGGGCTGGCCTCGTTGCGTGGGTGTAAGGCAAACGAGGTCACTCACAAGTTGCAGCAGGTATCTCTATCCGGCAGGATCCAGGTCGGGGCGCCAGAGAGAGGGTCTCCCTCGGTGACGCCGATTTATGCCTTCTCACTTTTGCGAGTGGAATGTTCCCCTCGCGCGTCGGGTGCCTTACCCACGAGTCTAGGGGAACTGTGCGCACGTCGCGAGAGCGAGGGAGAACCGTGAGAGGGCTAGTTCGCCTCTCCCTTGTTTACGCTGGCTCTCGCGCGCGCGACGACGTGAGTGTGCAGGAGGTCCGTGTCTTGTGTTGCGCTGTAACAAACCTTACAATGAATCCTAACCAACTGACCCAACTTGCCGTCTTGATACGCCGGACGGCTCACATTGTGTGCTCCCTGCAGTATGTATGTATGTATGTATGTATGTATGTATGTATGTATGTATGTATGTATGTATGTATGTATGTATGTATGTATGTATGTATGTATGTATGTATGTATGTATGTATGTATGTATGTATGTATGTATGTATGTATGTATGTATGTACCTCACTAAATGCAAGGTAATATCCTTCACGCGCAAACACACCACCGTACACCACACTTATCGCATTAACTCTGTTCCTATTGACCACACGTGTACTTACAAATATCTAGGAGTTCATATGACGCCATCACTTTCATGGGTGAAACATATTCAAACAATTCGCTGCGAAGCTTCACGCACACTAGGGTATTTACGACGTAACTTAAAATCCGCATCGTCTGAAATAAAAAAACTAGCATATTTAACGTATGTGCGACCCAAACTTGAGTACGCATCATCCATCTGGCATCCCTCACAAGCTTATCTCGCCGATGACTTAGAAGCCATACAAAACCGCGCTGCTCGCTTCATTACGTCACAATATTCAAGACATATCAGCGTAACCACCTTAAAACAAACTTTGTCTCTTCCACTGCTTGCTTCACGGCGCGTAACTTCTCGTCTTTGCCTTCTTCACACTTTCTTTTACTTCACCCATTCAGGACACGCCCTCTTAAAACGCCCGTTCAGAACATCATCCCGCTTATCTCACACTCACCCCCTGGCGGCGATAAAGTGCCGGACGACGGCGATGAGCAGCTCATTTTTCCCCCATGCCATAACACATTGGAACGCACTCCCGGATGACATTGTCTCGTGCAGCGACCGCAAAACATTTCGCGAAAATCTAAACGATTTTGATAATGCCAACATAACCACATGAACACCACATCTATTTATTTATTGCCTTGTTGGTGCTGTGTATATGTTCCGTTTTCTTCTTTTCTGGTATTTTCTTTTTTTTTGTACCTATTACAACCAATGTGCACTTTATTATGTAACTTTCTTATGAAGCTGTTCGACTTTGATGCACGCCCCCCCCCCCCTTATGTAATGCCTTCGGGCCCTTAAGGTTGAATAAATGAAATGAAATGAAATGAAATTAAATGTATGTATGTATGTATGTATGTATGTATGTATGTATGTATGTATGTATGTATGTATGTATGTATGTATGTATGTATGTATGTATGTATGTATGTATGTATGTATGTATGTATGTATGTATGTATGTATAATGAGAGGGTAGCAGTACTAATAAAGCTGAATAGGTGGTATGGAATAAAGGTAGTACAAACCTACGCTCCAACATCCAGTCACGGTGATGAAGAAATAGAACAGTTTTATGAAGATGTTGAATTTGCGATGCGAAAAGTGCAAACTCAGTATGCTGTAGTAATGGGCGACTTCAATGCAAAAGTGGGGAAAAAGCAGGCTGGCGAACAAGCAATTGGCAACTACGTCGGAATACGGCAACTACGAATTTTAGGAACGCTAGAGGAGAACTGCTGGCAGAATTCGCAGAATGGAATAAGCTTCGAATAATGAATACCTTTTTCAGGAAGCGGAGCAACAGAAAGTGGACCTGGAAAAGCCCTAATGGTGAAACAAGCAATGAAATTGACTTCACACTTTCTGCTGATCCCAGCATAGTGCAGGATGTAGAAGTGATTGGTAGGGTAAAGTGCAGTGATCATAGGTAAGTGAGGGCTAGGATTCACCTCACTTCGAATAGAGAAAGAGTAAAATCGAAGGAAAAAACAAGTCACAAAACACAAAGGACAAGAAGAGAGGTTCACACTACAACGGCTAGAGTAAAATTGAGTAGAGTAAAATTGGTCAAGACGAAATAGGCCAACCTAGACGTAGTAAGGGTAAGAGTAGACCAATTCAGGTTGGCACTTGCAAACAAATGTGCAGCCTTAGAACATCGGAGACGAATATGACATAGAGGCAATGAATGAAAACATAACTAGGCAGGCTTCAGAAGCAGCAACTGAAGTGGGAGGTAAGGCACCAAGGCAACCAATCGGTAAGCTCTCCCAAGTAACAAAGGACCTAATAAAGAAACAACAAAGATTGAAAGTGTCGAACCCAAGAGATCAGATAGAATTCGCGGAACTGTCAAAACTGATCAACAAGGCGAAAATAAGGGGCATTCGAAATTATAACGTGATAAAGACTGCGGAAGCAGTAAAAAATAGACGCAGCCTGAAATCAGTGAGAAGGAAACCTGGCATTGGACAAACCAAGATGTATGCACTGAATTTTAAGCAAGGTAATATCATCAGCAATCTCTAAAATATAGTAGAAGTAGCGGATGCATTCTATACTCACCTGTACAGTAAGTACCCAAAGCAGCCACGATACCTCCATTCGAAGTATCGATGAACAGGTTAGAGAGGCTCCTTCTATAACTAGCGATTAAGTTATAGAAGGGCCTTGCAAGACATGAAACGGAGAAAAGCGGCAGAAGATGGACTACCAGTCGATTTAATCAAAGATGGAGGAGACATAATGCTTGAAAAACTAGCGGCGCTTTATACAAAATGTCTATCGACTTCAAGGGTCCCAGAGAACTCGAAACATGCCAACATTATACTAATCCACTAAAAGGGAAACGTTAAAGAAGAATTGAAAAATTATACGCGCATAGCTTACTTCCAGTATTACATAAAATATCCACCAAGATATTATCCTGCTCATATAGCAGATATAGGCTGAGCAAGATATACCAAGACCAAGATATAGGCTGCTGAGCACGAGGTCGCGGGATCGAATCCCCGCCAAGGTGGCCGCATTTCGATGGAGGCGAAATACAAAAACACCCGTTTGCTTAGATTTAGGTGCACGTTAAAGAACCCCAGGTGGTCGGAAGTTTCTGGAGTCCTCCACTACGGCGTGCCTCGTAATCATAACGTGGTTTTGGCACGTAAAAGCCCATAGTTTAATTTTAATTTTTAGGATATTATCCAATAGAATAAGGGCAACACTGGACTTTAGT
The DNA here is from genome assembly GCF_050947875.1 of Dermacentor variabilis. Lineage (NCBI taxonomy): Eukaryota > Metazoa > Arthropoda > Arachnida > Ixodida > Ixodidae > Dermacentor > Dermacentor variabilis. The sequence goes on along the minus strand of NC_134569.1, from coordinate 13,567,780 downwards.
CAACCAAGGGAACAGGCAGGTTTCAGGAAGGGATACTGTGCAATAGATCCCATCAATGTCATCAATCAGGTAATCGAGAAATCCGCAGAGTACAACCAGCCTCTCTATGCAGCTTTCATGGATTACGAAAAGACATTTGATTTAGTTGAGATACCAACAGTCATAAAGGCATTGTGTAATCAAGGAGTACAGAACCCGTACGTAAATATCTTAAAAAGTATCTACAGGGATTCCACAGCTACCTTAATTCTCCACAAGTAGGAAGATACCTATAATGAAAGATGTCAGACAAGGAGACACAATCTCTTCAATGCGTTCTTGGAAGAAGTATTCAAGCTATTAAAGTGGGAAGGCTTTAGAGTAAGGATCAACGGCGAACATATCAGCAACCTTCGATTTGCAGATGAGATTGTCCTGTTCAGCCACACTGGCGATGAGTTAACGCAAATGATTGGGGACCTTAACAGAGACAGTGTAAGAGTGTGGTTTAGGAATAATAGGCCGAAGAACGAAGATAATGATCAATAACCTGGCAAGGGAACAAGAGTTCCGGATCGCCAGTCAGCCTCTAGAGTCTGTGAAAGAGCACGTTTACCTAGGTCAATTACTCACAGAGGACCCTTATCATGAGAAGAAAATTTGCAGAAGAATAAAAATGGGTTGAAGCGCATTCGGCGGACATTGTCAGATCCTGACTGGAAGCGTACCATTATCATTAAAAAGAAAGGTGTAAAATCAATGCATGCTACCGGTGCTGACATATAGGGCAGACACTTGGAGACTGACAAAGAATCTCGAAAACTAGTTAAGGACCGCGCAAAGAGCGACGGAACGAAGAACGTTAGGCGTAAGGTTAAGAGACAGGAAGAGAGCGGTGTGGATCAGAAAGCAAATAGTTATAGCCGATATTCTAATTGACGTTAAGAGATGGAAATGGAGCTGGGCAGGTCATGTAATGCGTAGGTTAGATAACTGTTGGACCATTAGGGTTACAGAATGGGTGCCAAGAGAAGGGACGCGCAGTCGAGGATGGCAGAAGACTAGGCGGTGGGTTGATGAAATTAAGAAATTCGCAGGCGCTAGCTGGAACCGGTTGGCGCAGGACAGGGGTAATTTGACATCGCAGGGAAGAGGCCTTTTTCCTTGCATTGGGCATAAAATAGGCTGATGACGACGACGATGATGATGATGATGATGATGACGATAATGTATGTATGTATGTATGTATGTATGTATGTATGTATGTATGTATGTATGTATGTATGTATGTATGTATGTATGTATGTATGTATGTATGTAGTCGCGGCGGGCCACTGCCCCGGCTGCCGCTTACCACCTCCCCCGACTCGTAACTACTACTACTACTCAACCAACTTCTCTTTCTTAAGTCCACACGACCATTCGCGTTGGCCCTGTGAAGAGAGGACGCACGCTTGCATTCAATCGTCGGACAAAGCGGCAACTTTTAATAATTGTAACGGACCGCATGTTTCCGGAAATGTGTACTATCCACGATAGGCCCCAATGCAAAGCTCGAGCTATCCGCCTATACACGGATGCCAGGACTCAGTGTCGTCGTGATTAAACAGCGGCGGCTCTTGAAGCAGCAAACGAGCGACGGTCATTTCTAGGCCAGTTTATGCCAAGTTGTCGCTCAGACGGATGACGTGAAGGCTGTCACGGTGTGCTAAAGTGGACATCGTTGTTGACAGCCGAGGCGGGCGCTTATCTGCCGACGACGCGACCACTGGCAGGCCCAAGCGGCCTGCCTCCTCGCCCGAGGTGCCACGACGCGGCGATTTTTCCGGCTTCGCTATTGTTTCTTTATTTTTTTGTTTTCTGCTCCTTCCTTTCTGACTCGGGCAGCGATCTCCTTCGACAAAAGCGTCTCCCGATCGTCGACCTCGGTCCAGCCTGTGAAATGACGGCGCAGCGGTTGCTGGCTTCGCGCGAGGATCGTTGGTCGGGCTGAGCACGCGGCCGCCCTGTATACGCTGGTGAGCGCTTGCACGGCGCTAGCCTCACCTTATTCCTCCTGTCCATAGGCTCGGCGAGGCCGCTGTCTTGGACGACAGGCAACTTGATCCGAGAATGCGTCCTACCGAACCGCAGGTAGGACGCCCTTATTTTTGATACGTACGGGCTATGAGAGACATCTGCGGGGCTAGACCTTAATAAGAGGCGCCCCCCTCGGCGTAACTAGTACGTTCGTGTGCTCTGCGCCAGATGCTTTCTTCATTTTATGACATACTATCGCTGTCGAAATCACAGCTAGGCGAAGAGACAGACGAGAGAAACAAATTGTGCTTCGAGATTAAAACGGATTGTACCACCCTTGTTTCCTGTCTAGTACGCGGTAAAGTTGACGCGCTTCTCTTGTGATGAATGACACTTTTCTCTTTTTTCAACTCGCTTTACCTTTGTCCTAGGCAACTGTGTCTCGTACAGAAACGAAACGAAAGCAGCTTCTTTCGAGAGACCGGGACAACGACATAGCACGAACCCTTTCTATCTGCTTTGTCGTAAAAGTGATGGCGTGTACGCGAACGCGCTATCGTGAAGCGTCGGCAATTTCAACTGTGAGGGCGTAGATCAAAAGCACATGGTCGCGTAATGCGAGGCGCTGCGAGCAGCACGTGCCTTGCAGTGTGTGCCGTGTGTTTTCCTCTTGGTGTCTCTGACGACGTACTGAGGTGAGGTCAACTACTCGCTTCTTCGAATTTTGTCTTAGCCATTAGGCAATAATCCGCTAAATATATGTCGCTTCTTTATAGCACGATGACACCTGTTACCACCGCGACTTAAATAGTATCTATCTATCTATCTATCTATCTATCTATCTATCTATCTATCTATCTATCTATCTATCTATCTATCTATCTATCTATCTATCTATCTATCTATGAGACATTCAGGCATTTGAATTTCGGGCTATGCAGAGAAAGACGCCATAACGGGAAGTCCCGGATAAATTTTGGGCATGTGGGGATCCTTAGTAGTAAAACTCTTGCTTGGGCTAGTTGGTTCATGCTTGAATGAGTAAAGGCAAGGCACAAAAATCTAGGGCTGAAGAAGGACACAAACGACAGGACCGGCGCCTGTCATTTGTGTCCTTATTCAGTCCTGGCCTTTTGCGCCTTGCCTTTACTCATCTTGAATAGGAACGGATGTTTCTGTACGCACGGGCCTTTTACAGAAGCTGTATGGGGAACACACACTGCGGGGTATTACGTCGACGTGATGGTGGCCAGTCGTTACAGAACTTTGAAATATACAAATAGCAGTATGTGCACAAGTACCACAGAGTTATCTGGAAAAAAAAAATTCATCGACGATTACGATGCTCCCTACTGCAAAATTTGAATGCAGCTTGTCAGCTGTTCTGAATTCCACCGGTTGCGCGCCGCTTATTGTTCAGAAAGAAGGCGCAAACACGGGAACGCGTGTCTCGCGTGGAGCGCATTCTCGTGCGTATTCTCTAGCGGCGGTAGCGCGCGCGAACTAGCGCAGGTGATGTGGGTCCGAAGCACAAGCCAGCGCTATGTTTCCATATATGGTATAGGTGCGCGCGCTCGCCTAGCGCTCGCCGCCTGCCTTAGTTATGACGCCATTGACGCACCACGGCGCATGCTACTATGGCGCCATCTGGTAGTCTTGTGCGGCACTCTTCGTACTCTTCTCCTCCGCTTTCCTCCTCGCGCTCTCCTCCATATCGCCGTTTTTCATTCCCCGCTGCGCTCTGCGTTCGCTCTTTGATCATTCGCTGTGCTCGTGCGCTCGGTTACGCCGACGCTGACGCTCAACGTGGGAACGGGCGCCTAAGAGCTGCGCTCTAAGATAGTCATGGCACCCACGACAGTCAAGAGTACAGCGAGTCGATTTTTTATGTGTTTGTCATTTGACGCCGCTACGTCAAATTAGTCACTGATACAAGGACCGCAAATACACGGATCACTGTGTGTCACGACGAAACTATACCGGCTATGCATCGTCAACACTCACAAATAAATAAATAGTAAATAAATAAATAAATAAAAATAAAAATAGAAAACATTGCTATACACTTTCCTCACTGAGACTAGGGCACACTTCCGTCCGTAAATGGATATATTTGCAACTCATGTTTATCTATTCGCAAAGTGTAACTGCAGAAACAGAGTCAATCCATAGGTCCTCGCACCGAGCTGTAGGTAATTTCATTCGGAAGCGTTAGTCTGGAAAACAATATTAACCTGTAGAGAGCAGAGCAGTTGCACGTTGCATTAAAAAAAAACAGCCATTTGTTTAATTTAAAAAAAAGGGGGGGGGAGGGGCGTGGCCAGAACAGTTAAATGTCTTCGCACGATCGCCGTATACAAAAACCACGCAATCATCGCGACTTTTCTTTTTCTTTCTTATCTCACTTTTGTGCTGTCTTGGTTGTTTCGCGCCGTATAGAAGAATGTGCAGTAGTCAGCACAATTAAGCTTGTTCTTTCGAGATAAACGCACATCTGTCGGAAAGAAAACGGGGCTTCTGAACATTGGCAGTATCGGAGAAAAACGGAGAACTGACCGCGCGCGAACAGCATGCATCAGCGGTTCGAGAACGGCGTCAAAATAGGCGGAAAGCGAGCAGCTGAGAGAGAGAGGGGGGGGGGGGGAGTTGCTCAGTGTACGGAGTAGAGATTCGTGATAGTGATGGTGCTCCGCAAGAAGCGGCGCGTAGAACAGTTCGTATACTTTTCATTTCTTCCTTCGTCAGTGGTGGACTTCAGTGACATATGAAGTTGAAAGTGTGGTCACAGTGAGTCGAAAGTAGTAAAATCGGTGCTCGAGGCAACTGAGCCGAAAGACTTTTGAGACGTATGAGTGCCGAGAGAGAAAGAGACAGACTGGGAAGAGGAAGAGGCGCTATTTTTCGCAACCCTTTATGACGCACTACTCAACGCCTTGGGGAAGGTGCCGAAGAGGCGCAAGTACGAAGAGTAGTGAAGAGTACGAGGCACGGGCCTAAAGCGATCCGAAGGTCGCCGGAAAGGAGCGCGTGCCATTCGGAGCTGAGAGGAAGGTTTCTTTTTTTCAGGGAAAGCTGTGAAATCCACAGCGAGGTTGAAGCGGGGGGTTTATCGCCTGTAGATTCTGTTGCCAGGTGGTTCGGATGAACCTATCGTTTGTTAGCTTTTTCTTTTCTGGCATCGTCGCCATTCCAATATCTGGGCGGAGCTTGTGTTCGAACGAACGCGCTTAAATGCAGGAAGGAGCGTCAGCACGACACTTCCTTCAACCTGCGCTTGAGCGTGGTCTCGGCAGGCTATCAGCGGCACTCACAAGCTGGTTAGCCTTCTCTGGACCGGTAGAATGTGGCTTCCTTTCACTCGATTCTCTTCCTTTCGTATCACTCGCCGGTCGATTCCGGTGATAAGGTAGTCGGAGTGGTGCTCGGACAATAAGCGCGAAAACGAGTAGCTTTGAAATAGAATCGCGACATTACCCCAGTCGTGCTTACAGTTTCGTATTACGTCCTTGCTCCCAACTTTGTGAACTCCCTCTAACCTCTCTCGATTCCGCTACCACTCTCTGTTTGACCCATATGACTTTGCCTGAAGGAGTCATCGCAACCTCTTTAAAATACGTTTTAATTATCAGCACCAGCGTCTTCAAGCGTTAGGCGTAATCATGAAAGTGTCTGAATTTTATCTTCACGCGAGAGTTCGCACTAGACATAACGTAAACGTTATGAGGGTATACGCGTGGAGGGTATACGCGAGCCGACGTCCGCACCTCTCTCAGAAATTCGCTGAGCACAGCGCCATCTTGTGCGCGACACGAATGCACAGTTCAATATATAACGAAAGCACTGAAAGCATTGCGGAGGCGTAGAAGCCGCACACCCACACAATGCATGTATCGGCACGGCGGTGTGGGAAGTGCCGTTGACTCTTCTGCTCCGAGACAATGGTCCCTTCCATCAGCGGAGGCTGCGACACGAATTTGACTTCGGCAGGGGCGGTCGCCCAGGGCAACCCTATATGCGGCGCTTTTAACCGAGACCTTCGAGCAATTTTGAAAAGTTTCGAGCAAGGAACAACCGCGTACAGTATACAGATGCAGTATATAACAAGTGATCGTTTAGTGGAAGCAAACGTGAAAAAATATTATGTGGCAAATGGCGCGATCACTGTCATATCAGCTGCATTGCTTTAAGCATTATTCCACGACAAATCGCTGTGCGATTTAACGAAGTTACACTCATTCTCACATTGTGATTATTCAATTTAGGCCACATTTACCGATTTCACACAAGCTGGTACAAGTTTGAGGATTAGGATTAAGTATCGAATAATACTTCCTCAATATAGTTTTGTGTGTACGTGTGTGAAGGTCCACGCGTGTGCGCGCGTGTTTTTGTGCTACACTATGCACACATATTTCTGTAATGAAACAGATGACATGACCCCCGAAGCGTACAACTGAGGTTCCGAAGTAGTTTTCTTTAGCCGCCCCACGAGTATTAATAAGATAGGAGAACAAGGATCGAAATTTCGCCTCTGGTTGCGCAAACGCTTTTACAAAACGCAGCAAGTACGTCCTATGAATGACACCTGTGTCCTTCCTTTCTTCGACGACTCTGCTGCGCCGTCGAGCAGCATGCAGTCAGCGCAGTGCGCGTTTTGTTTTGTTCTCGGAGGAGACAAAGACGCACGGTGAACGTTACGCGCACGTCGAGTCCCGCCTCGTCAATAATGTCTGGCCTGCAGATGTGCGCTGGAGCAGAAACAACGTTCGCTTGCCTCAGCATGTCCTCCGAGACCGCGCTAAGCCGCCCCAGCAATCTCGAAGGCTTCGACACCACACAGGCGTGCGGTACCAACAACTGCTTCGCCGCTATCCGTTCAGCGTGCGCGCCTCTGCACTTCCTCGTCTGCGCTGCTCATGCGACAACGTCGCCCTCGATTCGAGAGACACATCGTAATGCAGCTGCCAGCAGGCTGACTTGAGCACCGACTGCGCGTGTAAAATGATGCCTCTGCTGTGGGCATCATACGCTACTTAGCGTTGGCTTTCCCGCGGCAAGGCATGCTGACGTTTTAGATTTTGAGCAGTGAAACATCGAAACATCATAGAGGAATGGTGAACGACGACGAACGGCGTGGTGTTTTCTCCGCTTATCTAAGCCAAGAAGCAACCGAGCGACGTAACCACACTTCGACTGCGGTCATGAATGCGCGCGAAGGATTGGGTCCCGCCGTTGTCGTAAGTAAAGACCCTTTTTATCGCTGAGCTATGCCATGTAGAAATAACTGACTTATCAATGCCGAGAGGATAGCATAATATTCTTAGTCACGTGTGAGGGCAAGGTTGGGTGTACATAGGCCTAAAAGCGACAGCTCACTTTTTATGCTGGAACTTCGTACAATGGCTTGCATTATACTGCAAGGCTCAGCGACTATGTTTAAAAGTCGTCATCATTAGTCTTAATGCATCGCGCGAAGAACTCGTCGTACCCTAGCACTTCCCTCTCAGCTTTAGAAGACCCATGGTTAATAATGTATAGCATCGTCGTTGCGATCAGACGATGTTCAGACCGTGAAGTCAGCATTGCACACCTCAGCCCTTCGACTCAGTCCTACGCATTCTTCAGCATTTAGTACACGAACTAGCTTGTCCTATTTCTGTGGTTAGTGAGTATAGATGGCTACGGATGACACCATTCTGCCGTGCTTACCAACACGTCCTTATAGTCACTACATAGCCTACACGTTACACAAGTTTCCCGCCATTTAACAAAAATGCACAATTTCATCCGGCGCTTTACATAGGTCAACTCTGAAATGCAACTTGATTGTCATCGACGTCAACTTTTCCAAGAATGCGGAAATACTGTATAAACATGAAGATCGTAAGGCTTCCTCGGCAATGATCTAAAAATATGTAGAGTTTACTTTATTTGAGTTGGGTTTCCTGTTCTCGCCGTGAAGTTGGTTTAGCTTGCACCCATATCTAGCTTTTCTGGACACGAGGGTTTAGTTCGCATGTCACCACGTGGCGTACTGGCCTTAAACTTTTCAAACTTCCCGCGGTGACACATTGATGACGTCAACAAAACAAAAATAAAATAATTAAAAGCTATCCCTGCGTATTGAACTTCGCCACAATGCTTGTCCCGCCGGCGTTATCAGTGTTGTTGATACAGCGCAGCCGCTCGTCGGCTGGAAATGACTTATCATCCTAAGAGCGTTTAGTCACGACGAGTGACTGATTCTGTGCTTTCGATATGGATCTTTCATTTCCCTTTCTTTTTCTTCTTTTCTTTCTTTTTGATGTTACGGAGTAGACAAGCTAGGGTAATCGTCAAAGCACTCCGTGGCAGCCTTTCTTCAGTCGGCACACATTCTACGTCCGAACATCGCACAGCGTCTACGAGAGACGCCGTCGTGGACGGCTCTTGATTTTGACCTATCGATTTCGTTGTAGTGCCGCAAATTATATTCCTAGTGACTACTCTATCCGCATTCACGGGCTACCGCAGCAGCTGCGAATCGATATGTGCTTAAGTATTAAGATATATAGATGGATATGTTTGTTTTGCACCTCGAGGCAAAAGGAACGGCACAAGAATTGTGCAAACTGTCTCTGTGTCGTCGTCCATTAGCACGATATGGGCGAAGCTGCTCGCAATATTACTTCACATTTACTGGCCACCGGGCCAGGTGGACCTTCGGGTATGACATATGTAGTACTCGCAGTTACTTCTCAAAGTAATCTCCGGTCACGTTTATCCACGTGCGTGAAGGAAGACCGCCATTTAAAATTATTTTGCCGTAATATATGCGAGATTTGTCTGTTCTCCATATTGTCTACCATCTTTCCGTTCCACCTTCATAATATAGCCGCCGTTTAGACTAGCAGACATTGAACGCCATAAAGGTTACCCACATACTCAAAGACCGCGCACACAACTCCTGACATTTACTTGTATTCAAGAGAGAGAGAGAGAGAGAGAGAGAGGGGGGAATACAGGAAAGCAGGGTAGTTAACCAGTCAATAGTCTGGTTGGCTACCCTACGCTGGGGGATGGCAGAAGGGGAAGAGAGAGAAGGTGTAGATACGTGTACGGACAGCACTTGAGTTAAAGCCGCTCGCGCAAACCAGAAGTTCTGAGAAAACACAAAAACGCTTGTATTCAAGAGTTGTGCAACTGCCAAGGACATCCTTAAGAGGAAACTTTAGCTCAGGCCCAACTCCGACATGGCCTATTCAAATACATGCATGTAAAACGCAAAAACGCTTTTCTTAAGTAACCTTGGACCGATTTTAATGAAATTTGGTGCATTTGAGAAAGAAAGTTAAATTCTAGTGACTGTTGGAAGCGGAATTTCTATTTAGGGCCTGAATATTGTTTAAAATTTTTCAAAGATTCGAAAGCTTGAAAAAAATGGAAGCACGAAGTTTAGATATTAATAGCTCTGCATCAAAAACAGATATCGCGGTTCTGTAAATGGCACCCATTAGATCATTGAAAGTGGACAAATTTATTATGTCATTTTATATCTTACATGAATTTTTTACGAGAAGAAAGGGGGTTAACCAAGGGGCCCGATCTTTATTAGTCATATCATGAGAAGCCAACAAACACTGACACCAAGGACAACATAGGGGAAATAACTTGTGCTTAATAAATTAAATAATGAAACGATAAATTAATTGAAATTAAAGTGGATGAAAAAACAACTTGCCGCAGGTGGGAACCGAACCCACAACCTTCGCATTTCACGTGCGATGCTCTACCAATTCAGCTACCGCGGCGCTGTTTCCCCATCCACTTTCTTGGGTATTTATGTGTCCTAGTAGAACCCTGGCAGTGTTAGCCAGCGCCTCCACTCACAGACCTTGGGCGGCGGACGTGGAACGTCCTTTTTTGCCGCAGGCGTCACGAGAACGTGATCTTTTTGGGTGAAGGTAACTGGTCAATAAATCCACATATGCTACCTGAAGGCATCAATGTAGCCGGATTCGAGACCCTCGTTATGTAATAAACGAGAAGAAGGGGGTTAACCGAGGGGCCCGATCTTTATTAGTCATATCATAAGAAGCCAACCAACACTGACACCAAGGGCAACATAGGGGAAATCACTTGTGCTTAATAAATGAAATAATGAAACGATAAATTAATGGAAATTAAAGTGGATGAAAAAACAACTTGCCGCAGGTGGGAACCGAACCCACAACCTTCGCATTTCACGTCCGATGCTCTTCCAATTGAGCTACCGCGGCGCTGTTTCCCCATCCACTTTCTTGGGTATTTTCGCTTTTTGCCAATTTTCAATAAAGAATTGACGAACTAAATAAAATATTAGAAACCGACAGTACTAGATTTTAAGTTTTTCTTTTAAATGCAACAAACCGCGTCAAATTTGGTGCAGTAGTTGCAGAGAACGAATTCTCCTTTTATATATATATATATATATATATATATATATATATATATATATATATATATATATATATATATATATATATATATATATAAACGAGAAGAAAGGGGGTTAACCGAGGGGCCCGATTTTTATTATTCATATCATAAGAAGCCAACAAACACTGACACCATAACGGAAAGTAAAGTTATATATATATATATATATATATATATATAGGAGCACCCGAGCTAAAGCTTCCGCTTAAGGAATGTTGAATAATGAATTATGGGGTTTTAGGGGCCATAACCACGATCTGATTATGAGGCACGCCGTAGTAAGGAGTTACGGAATAACTTGGATCACCTCGGGTTCTTTAACGTGCACCTAAACCTAAGTAGACGGCTGTTTTCGCATTTCACACCCATCGAAATACGAATTAGTACACGACCGGGCTAGTTGGAGAAGTATGGGAGAGGCCTTTGCCCTGCAGTGGGCGTAACCAGGCTGATGATGATGATGAAATACGGGTGCCGTGGCTTGGATTCGATCCTGCGACCTCGTGGTTAGCAACCATACACCATAGCCACTAAGCACCTGCGGCGGATGATTGTTGGCAGTTCGAGAAAGGTGACAGTCGGCACGTGAGACAATTTGTTCCCATCCTCATTGCCCGAGAATCGGTACAAGCCTTCGAAGAATGACACCGTCGAGTGCAATGTATTTAATGTGATGGAGCCCGCGTCCAATATTTCAGACCTGAATCACCTTGTCACTACTGACGACTAGGCATCTCGCTTATACGTGCAGTCGCCTGACAGCTGCCGAGCGCTGGCGTCGGCCACAAGACCTACTTGACCTTCTTTCAATACTTGCCGACATTCTCGCCTTATTTCGCACCGTCGAGTTTCAGCTGAACTGCTTCAACAACCTATTTATTTGTCCCGAAATTTGGTCACCCTGTCAACGTTATGGTTATTTTTAGGTCATCTTTTATATATTTAAGCTAGTGTTCTCCTGACATTTCCAGCGGTTTCACCTTTCCCAAAATGCCCGCATTTTTGTCGGCCTCTGTTCATATTTTGGGGGATAGCTATAATAGACCTGGAAACCATAGCACGGCCCCCTGACCACGCTGCTCAAGAAGTCATTTTATTTTCCTGACGTCCTGTCCAACCTTCTTCATTATTGCCGTTCACCAGCCTCCTGATTTCCTTGTAATTTGTATCCCATTTTGAAGAGTACGATCTCACAGAAGTTGGCAATGATGTAATGGCCAAGACATTGAAGCCGTTTAAATCAATTCTACCGTGGACAGGACAGCAGCTCACTGCGAATGAAAATATTGCATTAATGAGCGCCATTCTTCAGGATACAAATTCATAGTCTAAAGAATTATGCGGATCCCACGCACTGTGCGAATCGATGTAAGCGAAGTGTTCTGTGTTGATTGACAATAATTAGCGGTAATACTGACTGCGAATGCATAATTCCTTCAGCGTTTGGTACAATACGAGAGTAACGAGTTGATGGCAAATGTCACCTTGCATGCACTACAGCTGTTTGTCAACGTAGTACACAACATACAGCGAGCCGTATTTGCTTGAGGCGTTGTTCTGCGCCATTGTTTGTAACCTATGAGAGAGTTGAGCATTGTCATTGCTTCACGTGGCACATCGCACCGCGGCAGATGTGTTGGCAGAGTTATGGGACTCTCTACGTGCAAAACCACAATCGGATTATAAGGCACGCCGTAGTGGCGTACTCCGGATTAACTATGATACCCTGGTGTTCTTTAACGTGCTCCTAAATCAAGTGCACGACCGTTTTTGTTTCGCTCCCGTCGAAATCCGGCTACCGCGGCGGGGATCAAACCCGTGACCTCGAGCAGTGCCATAGCCGTCAAGATACCACGGCGGGCACAGGAGTGTTGATTCGACGTGTGACCACTTCAGTAGTGTCGCCTATACCCTGCGGTTATTTAATGCGGCTTTCCGTCCGCACGCTCGGCGTTAGTTGTCCACTTGACAGATTTGGATGGTCTTTATTTTGCACAAATACCAGAAACGTACAGTACCGTGCCTTCTGTTTGCCCGCAACCGCTGTCGTGTCTATAGGGGTAGCGTTTCGTTATCTTCTCACGTCGCCTTTTCTCAGTCCCGTCATTCGCCCCTGTACGGGAACTGCGAGCGAAGAATGGCAAGTCTGTTACTCACTCGTTTCACGACTACCTCGGTTGTACCCATTCTCTGCCTCCTTCTCCCTGCCCCCTCTCTACCATTCTATCTACCTCTCCTCAGGACTTGCATGTTAGGATAAGGGTAAGCGCTGCAGTTACTGCAATGCTTTTGGAGGTGGTCACGGATAAATGCAGCTGTCGAAAGGCTATTGTGACGACGCCCAGGAAGCTTCAGAGGGCACTGTGCACATGTGATACGATGCAAAGGTCCATACGAATTTCTTGCGCCGCCTTTCCTCTTTTCCCACGTTCCTTCCACGCTCTGAACCTCCCTCCGACACCGCGTGCAAGACAGCAACAGCGCCAGTGGAAAAGTCGAATGAAGAAGCAAAGAGAGCTTCACTTTCAAAAAGTTGTCATTTGTTGGCGTACAGTGGCGTGTCGTCGTGGCGTCAACGCGTCCTTTGCGCGATTTATAGGCTGCGAGAGCCAACTTGCCGGCTTGCCAACTAGACTGTCCGCCTTCAGGAGCAACCTTATCCTGTTGCCAAGACGCGAATGGTCTATCCAGTTTACTACAGACCTAAAAAACAGTTTCTTTTAGCCTGTTCATTATTTGCGCCCTCCGCAGCTATACTGTGGTGGTACCTCCTTTTTTACTACACTGCATTAATAAGTGAGATTCTTTTGAAATATATTATGTTATAGTGTTGTATTCTTGCTATCGTTGCCGTACGTAATTTACAGAGTTCAGGCACCCTCTAATAAAATGCTTTCACTTTTTGTCTAATTACGCCTGCCATTGTGATGCAAATAAACGTAACTTGAATTCATTTTCTCAGAAATAAATTGATTGATTGATTGATTGATTGATTGATTGATTGATTGATTGATTGATTGATTGATTGATTGATTGATTGATTGATTGATTGATTGATTGAAAACTTTATAATTCCACCGAGCTGGGGTGCCCGCCTCTTACCCTAAACGCAGGTAGCGGGGAAGGGGGGGGGGGTAGGACGAAGCAGTCCCCGCGCCTTGAGGACGGCGAGTGTTCATGGCCTCAACGGCCAGGCGGATGGCTCGACGCTGGTCGTCTTCAGCCTCGCTCTGGAGCAAGGCCTCCGACTTCTCTACTGTCAATCTTTCCCTTGGACCCTGGGGAGCCAGCACACTCCCTCCCATATTACATGGTCTAGCGTACCTTTCTCCTTACAAATCTCGCAGGGGGCGTCGTTATAGTCCCTCGTCTGAGTTAAGTAGATCCAATATGGTGATGTATAATTGTTTCCCTGGGGGCGTCGCCAAGTGCGAGCGTCCTCCAGAGAGAGAGAGACCGATGCGGATGCGGAAATATTCTTCTTTCAGCTTTGTAATGATCTATAATTTCCCTGTACGTGATGATGTTATTTTTGATCCCTGGAACTGGCTGCTCTAGAGTTGCCCGATGGTAGAGTGCTCGGGCGAGCTCGTGAGCGGCTTCATCACCTGGGACTTCTTCATGGGCCGGAACCCAACTAAACGTTATGTTAGGATATTTGTGTAGAATTTGGAGGGCCTCTACCGAGATTCTCCCTCCCTTTGCTAAAATTTCGGACAGCTAATTTGCTATTGCTTTTGTACCCGAACATAAGCGAGCGCTACTGCAACCTCCTCGGCTGTACAGGCGTCCCTCGTGCACGTGGAGCACGCTATCTTAACGCCCCCGTCGCCATCAACCACCGTCGATACCGCAGCCCCGTCCCTGCCCGCAAGCGTCGTCTACGTACGCTACTTTTTGCGCCGGTGTGCTTTTAATGTTGAATTCCAAAGGCGGAGTCGGAGCTAGTTTTTCTGCTCGTTTCGAAGCAAGTTTGTTCCAATGGCAGAGTGAGGGCGGGAGCAAGGTGTTCCAATGAGAGAGTCGGAGGGGATTCAGAGCGGGAGTCACTCCGTGGAGCAGAAAAAGAAGCTCCGCCAAAATCGGCGGAGTGGACCAGAACTCTGCGTGACGTATTGCCATTACCACGTTTGTCTGCTGCGAGGCGCCACCGGTCACGACTCGCGAGGAAGCAAAAGCTGCTGTACGCTTGGCGAGATATCCATTCCGCACTTTTAAAAAAACAACAGGTGAACGGCGCTGAAGAGACAAATGACCGGTGCGGCGGTGCTGGGAGCAAACAGCGGAAGGAAATGACAACACGCAAGGTATCCTGGATAACTCTGTGATAGAACTTCCGCTTCCGCCTCGCTCCGGCGGCGCAGGTTGTGTTCCACTCGCGGATCCGGAGGCGTTGCTCTGCGCCAGAGTCGAGTGCTCGCTCGCGGAGTCCGTCGGCTGCTCCGACTCCGCCATTGGAATTCAACATTAGTTGAATGAAACGCTGACGTCATCCTGAACAATATCAACGTGCGCCGTAGTACTCGATCTTCTGATGCCCCTATTCGCAAGCTTACTTTATTTTTCAGCGTGTGTTCCTGTACCGCATAGACGTCCCCCGGATGTCTCTGACGAGCTCTTTTTTATTCTCAAGCACCCAATGTAAACTGTCATCGCCGCAACGTCATAATGTCCTGGTGGCAGGACACCATGGCATATGTTGCGCAAGTATGACCACGCTGATTCATTTAGGTTAGCATATGCTATATTGTGTGTAATACTTCTCCAAATTCATTTTTCAAACTATGACAAAGCTCGAAAAGGCCGTCCATCTAACCTGATTGTCTTCAGTTTCTTCATATACCATACGAGTGCCGTCATGGACTTATTTTTCAACTCACTGGTCGCTTTTCCTCTGTTTATTTACGAAAGGTGTGTGTCTATCGCTGCGGTTACCAAATATGCCTAACGGTTTGCTACAACTCAAGCCTTTCTGTCGACCTGAGCAAATGAAGTCGCAGGCTTTCTTCAACACGGCATCGAAGTTCAATATGACTATCCTCAAGTACTTTTCGCGGACCGCTCACCGTTTTCTCTTCAGTGTCATCACTTACACTACTCGCTCGTGCGAGACGCAACACAAACACGCAACGACTTTGATGAAGTGTCAATTACACGCTAGTTGACATGTTATCGATGTACATTTCCGCTGATCACCGCGATACGAACGTGGCCCTGTCTTGCCTTGCAGCTCTTTCTTAAAGATCTCCAAGACTTCCGAAACAGCAGGCTCGAAAGCGTGATCAGTGCAATCAATGGAATCAGTCGTTTTCTCAGCCCCGAAAAAGCTGGCAAGGCTCTGTAAGCGTGTAAGCGCGCCTAAATCACGTCAGAGTTGTTGCTCTGTCGGGCACAGAAAACGTTTTGTGACGTGTACAACGAATGTGGTTTACCAAATCCCCCTGACTTGCGGCAGTAAATATGTTGGAAAGACAGGCAGGTGCTTAAACGATCGTCTAAGAGAGCACTGTAACAACGTCCATAACACTGTTCAAGGCCACTTCATCCATTGCCGGGAATGCGGTTGCGTGCCCCTCTTTGAAGATACGGAAGTTTTAGCGAGACAAAGCTCACAGCTCACCTGGGAAATTGTGGCAGCTGATTTCATCAGAAAACTGGGTAGTATGTGCGTTAGTGCCCCCTCGATAGCGCAGACGTCTAGTGAAGTCACGTATCTAAACAGATAGAAATCGTAATGTTCGTTTTTTTCAAGTGAACATGTTCTTAGTACAGTGACTTGCTGTTAGAACACCCTTTGTGACTGCCTTTCATTTTCTGCGCATGCCCCCCTTGTATATATACACACGATGTGGAAACGCAGCAAAATATTGTTGGAAGTCAGCGCTGTGTATGTCGTCTCTCGCAGTCCTTGTCCTTCGCGCTGTACGTTATTCTTTAACCGCTTGTTCGACAATTGAACATATGTCAAGGACCCATGACACGAACCACCTTCAGGTCGCTATCTGCTTGCAAAAGGTAAACTCAGTTGAAGCATTTTCAAGCGGATAGGCTTCCAATTATCATAAGGATATTTTTATTGACATTTCCTTCCTTGCCGAGGTGGAAGCTGACTAATAAGCATTTCAATTTTCTTTATTCTTAAGACCTCCTGTTAATATAAGGCTGCGGTCCTTCACAACCTCCTAAATTAAGAAGTAAATTCTGAATAATAACGTATTGCGTTAAATGCGTTATATTACACCCCAAAGGTGTGTATAACCAAAGATATACACCCCAAAGGTTTGTAGTTTACACCCTTTGGAGTGTATATTTGTTACACAACGATAATCGTAATCCGTTTTGCCCGCATTTCCTTTCTTGAAAACGTTGCGCTCGTTACTTCCCTAGCTGTCGGCAATGCTATGTGATGCTGATAACGCGCATGCTGTTCGTGACTTGGAAGTACCGGGCCGCAGCGTTAAAGAAACGGAATGCGGACAAGACAGATGACGATTATTGTGGTGTGGCAAATATACACCGCAAAGGGTGCAACTGTTTCTAGAGTGTTGGAAGAAACGCAGCTTCGTCCGCGCCCCGTTTTGTTGTTATTTACTTTTCACGGTTCGCCGGCGTTTGAGGATTCTTACGGGCGGCGGTTGTCTGCTGTGTTCCCACGCCTGGACCCTACCTCAGGCACTGCGTACTGCGAGCATCAGACGCAGACTAGAAGTTTCTCACACGGATCAGCTAACTGTAGAGAGAAAGATGCACACCGACTCACAAACTGAACTCTCATTTGCTTTTATCCTAAGACACACTGACCAGGTAACTTAACATTCTTTAGCCTCGTTCTATCAGCGCACAATTTCCGCATTTAGCACCTGAAGGCGCGACAGACGTTCCTGCCGATATATTGTGAGATGCTATGTGTGATACACTGCAACACGAGTCGGCAGTGCGAAGTTGCTTATATAAAGGACAAAAAAAGTCAAGCATAGTACTTGTAGCAGTGGATCAACGCCATGAACTAGAGCTTGCACCTTTCGGAGGTCCGCTACGCGCAAACACTTCCCTTTTTAATGCGAAAGCATTAAATGTCTCATGAGACGGGAAATCCGGCACTGGCCGGACCACACAATGGGACGGAAAGGCTACGAAACCTCGACCTTTCGTGAGAGTCGAGCCCAGAACCTTTGGTGTTAATTAAGACAAAGTTAATTAGGGCCCAGTTAATTAAAACACTCGAACCCGCGACATTTGATGGGAGTCAAACCCACAAACTTTGGTGGCAATTAGGGCCAAGGTAATTGAAGTACAATGAATTAAGGTAGAGTTAATTAATGCACTCGTAGCCATGGCCTTTGTCGGGACCCGAACGCTCGACCTTTGCTGGGGGTCGAACCCAGGTCCCTGCCTTGTGGCAGCATGCTGTTAGATACGGGACCGTTTCTTGAGCCTACTTCGAGTTCCCCAGACCACATCGAATCGCACCACAGCTAATTAAGGAGTGCAGAAACACGGATACCACATTCCCGAGGCGCGGCACGTGCAAACAAGTTGGCGGCCCCCACTTCGTGTGCCGCCGGTGGAGCTATTCACTGCTTGACTCTTCCCGAAAGTGAAGCGAGAGCCTGGCACTGTTGAGGCTAAAGTGGGTCCCGAAGCAAGACGGCTGTAATGCGCCGTGAAAACCTGGCGGCGTCGCCCCGATCCATCCATTGTGACGGCGCATTGCAAGTCAGCAAGGCAAGACCGCAGGGGGACCAAGCAGCGACTCTCTTCGCCGGGTGTGACTCCATCGCACGGGCGCCTACCACTGGCCGAAAATGACGACACCCGAGCGGGCTCGCCGATTGGCCGAAAATGGCGTCACCTGAGCGGGCTCTCCCATTGGCCGAACGTGACGTGCCTTCGAGACACCGAAGGGCTTAAAAGAGGCAGACCGGGAGCATTCCAGAGGATTCCTAGAGCATTCCTTGATTCTTCTCTTTCGAGCTTCTTGCCGCGGGCCGCAGCGTCCGAGTTGCTGCCGGACCTTAATGACTTTAAGACTGTTAATTGACTCTCACTGTAAATAATGTAAATAAACCTTCCAAGTTTTCATCCCGACGTCCTCCTCAACTCTTACAACTGGTTGCTAGCGGTGGGATCGCCTCCAAATGCAACAATGCCTAAGCAACGCGCAGTGGTCGCAATTTTTTCGCATTCATCCACGTAGGGATAGCTGAGCGCATCTCGAATTTTTTAGGATTATAAGGATTTAGGTGCCAAAACCACGATCTGATTATGAAGCACTCCGAATTATTGTTACCTCCCAAATCGCTTGAAAGGCAAATATTTGTCTTTAAAGAAAAACTGATGCGGCTCGCTGGGCAGGCCGGACGTTTGCACGCACAGCGCTACTATTTCTGCGATTTCATCGCCGAAATCCTTGAGACGATCAAAATAAGGTAATCGCGTTATAGCAAGGACCCTTCCGGCTTCCACGAAATACTTCAATTCTACGCCACAAACAAGAAACTTCAGCATGGCACACAGAGCACCAAGCGAAAGTTCCGCCGTGAACCTTGATGTCGTATCCACCTTTGTTTATTTGGACTGTGTTGGCAGCACAAGTAATGAATCCTGGAGTTACCGCCTTGGTGAGTTGGTATCATGCTTTGCAGACCGCAGGCAGTTTCCGGCAAGTGAAGCGGCAAACGGGGAAATATAGAGGGATACAAAACAAGGAAAGGCAAGGAGGAGATGGACGTCCGGTTTGCTACCCTGCACGGAGGAGAGGGGATAAGGGAAAAAAGAAGAAAAAAGCAGAAGGTGAACAGACAGATAATTCACTCGCACTGCAGTTGGCGTAGGGTGTAGCTTTTCCAATTTAGAGTATAATGGCTAGTTCTTGACAAATGACATAGCATTCGTGCGTAAGTACGCTCTGACCGTGTTCGTCTCTGCAAAGCTTTCGCAGCGTAACCGCGTGTGCACGCTGACAGCCGCTTAGAAGATGACGCCTGCGCCACCGTCATTTCTCGCTCGTGCGTGTATTTTTTTTTTGCGCAATTTTTGCGCTAACCTAACCTAAACAACCAGGTCAATGGAGGACCACGTGCATTCCGTAACGCGTGCCTTTGCCCGATTCGTGTGTTAGTTCTAACACGTTGTGTGTAAAGCGCGCATGTTTGACAGCGAGACAGGAACAAGAAGCCGCGAGCACGAGTGCAAATTTGCAATTACTGTGGTTTATCTCGAAGTAGCAACTGTATGGGTGCACACGAGATGTGTCAGCACAGACTAGATCAATCAACTTAGGTAGTTGGAACACTGGCGACCTCTGCTGTGAAAGGTTATCGAAGACTGCGCCCACCGCTCGGGCAATTATCCGGCGCCCCTGGAGGGCTTCTAAAAACGGCGATTCCACTTCTCATTGGTGCGTCTGCGAAGAGTTCTTACACCGCCGCATGGTTCTCCCCGTAGCCGTGCGCAGCCGCACGCGCTGGTCGCGTGCTGTTAAGGCGGGACGCCGGCTATCTCCAGACTGGCCGCACTCGGAGCGGCCAACGGAGGGTGGCGCGCCTCGGTCAACGAGATAAGCGGAGTGCCGTGCTCGGCCCACCTGCTCTGCGCCTGCCTCGACGCAACCTCGAAAGCCATGGCTCATCCGGCAGCGCATAGACGCGAGCGCACTGCTGCCGTACGCGAGTGCCTGGCGTTTATTACGAGCCTCTAAAACGATTCTGTGCAGCAGCAGTTGCGACTTCGCGGCAAGCTGTCAAAATAGTCCCCCCCCCCCCCAAAAAAAAAAACAAATAATAATAAGCAGCTCAATATATATATTAAGCAGGCTTTCTAGCCGTTTATTTTCTCCTTCTTTCTTTTTTCTTTCGGGTGAAAATAAACGGAGGAGTTCTTGTCGTTTTGTTCGCTCGAAACGGCTTCTCCTTTTCGCTTTGTTCGTTAAATAAGATCACCTAATACAAAGAACACTACATAAATCTTGCATTACGCTGCGGGTGGAAGTGTTCCGGGAGAAGTTGCAGTTGGACCAAAGCCTGCGCACGCGCAGACGCACGAATGCAACGCTTGCACGGGTTGCCGTGCCACTCGCTGTTCGCCGCCCAACGTTACAGTGCCGCCGCCGGAGTGCGCTCGCTCTGCCCGTCGCGCTGTTCCGTCGGCTGAGGCGTTCCTCTGTCGTGCGCGTGCGTGCGCGGGTTGAACAGCTGGGGACGTCGTATAGTTGAGCATCGGTTTAGTCCCCCCGCGGTCCCTGAATGCACCCTCAGAACGGTACGCGAGCGTTTTTGCATTCTGATGGGGTCTCAATAAGCGAGCCTTTTTGTAATTCCGTTTAGGTGCATGTTCGCAACCCATATAGCTGATCGAAATTATCGCGTAGCTTTCCACTACGACGTCTCTGTTTTTTAGCGACGTTAAACGGCACTAAATAAACAATAGACAAAACATTATCAGTTGCGAGATAATATCAAGAAGCAAGACGCAGAAATGAAAAGCTTTACCTCACACATGCTTCTAGGTGTAAATAAAATAAAAAAAAATTTGCTTTATTACAAAAATTGCTGGTCTCGAGCCGCAATGCTCTTTGTTATCTATAAAATAGCAAAAGCACTGTTGTGCGCGTCATTAGATCACTTTCAGGGCAGTAAATAGCGCAGAAATTCGGCGTTTCCGTTACCTTTATGTGGCTCATGTGGCCGGACTTGTCGAGCGCCGGCCTCCAAGGTATCCGGAAGCGCCAGTGATGTATCTCTGGGAATTCGCTCTCGCTCGTTCTTGAGCGATTGGCAAAGCCGTCAGATTATACGTGTAGACGTGCACCCTTCCGGCGGCGGCTCAGAGATAAATTTAACGGCCGACATCCGCAGGACTGACTGCATTAGTACGCGACTACTGCGCCGCCCAGTCGAAACTCGTGGTTCGGTCCAACAGGCAACACAACCGCGAGATGCCTTCTTGTTGCACCGTAAGCTGCACTGTTTATTTCTCCTGTCAGTATGCTATCCTCTTTTTGTGTGTGCGCTGAATATCGTTAGAAACTTCGTTTTCGAGCTTCCCTGCTCAAAGCACATGATAGTAGCAGAAATACTCTAAATTTTTACCTGACCGATATTGGCTAGATTCAAAACACAAAGGCAAAATCTACAGGCTGTTAAAGTTAACGCCACTTTAGATGTCCCGCACATGTGACATTTCTCGTTATCTTATAACATTTGTCTAACAATATTAGAAGAAAAAATTAGAAAATATAAACGAAGCTGCAGTATCCAGTTTAGAAACTTGACTCGCGAAGAAAAAATATAGCGCACTTTTGCAAGCTGCATCTGTTGGGGAACTTAAAATGTACAACTGTGTCCCTCAATGTAAGTGACTGCAGATGACCCTGTGACATTGAGAATAGGAATCTTTGCAACATCACGTAACTAAAGTCACAATTTCACGCAACCGGAAAATTAACACATTGAGTTTTCTTTCTCTTGGGGGTTCTATTTCCTTTCTTCTTTTTTTTCAATTGGAAGGCTCTCTAAAACTTGCTTGCATAATTTCTATATTGATTTCTCTTGCGGAGCTACGAGATTATAAAGCTGATGCTTGAACATTTTCTTTTTCTTTACTGTCATGTATAAGTTCTCCTCAATGCTTGTAAAGCATGTGAAGCCTCAATATTGTCACGTTGAATTGACAGGCGACTTGTAAAAGAGGCCGTTAAAGTCGGAGTCGTCGAAGGGGCAGCGCAGCACCGACAAAAGACCAAGGCGCGAGCTCGTGAGCCAGACCGCGTCCTCGTCGTCTTCTGGGCGCAAGTGGCCCAAGCGCGTGGCAATATTAGACCTGTTCCCACAAGGTATAATCAACTGCGATTAAAAAAAAGTTAAGGACAGGCGAGAATGCCAACGGGATCCAAGCACGCGCGGTTTTCACTCTACGCTGTGAAATGGATGCTTATTTGGGCGAAGAGAGAGAGAGAGAGAGAGAGGCTTTAATCATACGCTGGAGATGTAACCTGGCTGCTCGCCTGACGTGCTACTCCAAGTACTGGGGCGAAAAGAGAGTAACGAATACCATAACAGCAATCACCCGAAAGGAAATTTCGTGATTAAGATCGAGAGTAGCCTTCACAGTGGCCCTCAGTAGCCTTGATCGACAATATGGCATGCCCTTCACGCAACGGAAGCAACCGACTGTCGTTATGGCGAAGCACGCATGGGTCTCGACACCCATCAGTTCGCTACAACTTCGAATTGAAACCTCGATGCAATTTTTTACAGCGCAAACTGCAATGCCTAAATTGAGAACTGAGAACGCTTCGTCAGTATATCAAATAGATCCTCGCATATCCGCCGCATAAGGAAGACACCACAAGCCTCGCATGAATTCATTTGATTTTTTTTACCTCCACCGCGGAATAATATCTTCAATATGTCCCGTACTACCAATAAATGAGGCTTCGGCTTCTTTCCGGCTGCAGCCAAACGATTAAAAAGGCATATTTCACTCAAATTTGGGCCGAGCAGCCTGTGTCAATTCGCCAAACAGATTCGTCATGTCTGCTCTTCAAGCAACAAGCACTAGTAAACTGCTCAAATGAGCTGAACGTACAGCACAGAAAATGGAATAAATATTGGTACATTCCTTTCTGCACGCTTCAAACAGCTGTAAGTCTCAATTAGCTTTACTTCAAATTGCTCCCACTTGAAAGTACCCGGAGAAGAACGGCCCAATATTGAAAAGTAGTTAAAGAAGCAAGTGGTCCTGGTAGAATCTAAATTACATGCACGGTTATTCTTGCAGTTAATAAACAAGAACAACAACAATGTGATAAGTCCTCGTGCGACTGCCGAGCGCTACTGTGAAGAAATTCAAACATTCGATATTATACCACGAACTGCTCGTCGTGAGCAATCATGTTTTAGCCGGTTAAAGCCAAGGTAAATGTTGTAGAAGTCATAGATCGCAAGCGTTTCTGAGATGACAGGTATGATATCCTAAATGGATTCTTATGTGCTATGTGATTGAGTTTATCCTTTTATTATTCACGTGAGCTACCGCTGCAGAGTGTACATCCACGCCTGAAAAGCCCGCAGTGGGCTAGTCTGAGCTCCTTCAGCTGGCACTGTAGCGTTACCTTTGAGAAATATATTGTCGTCTAGGAAATAAGCACTTTGAATAAATTTTCGAGAACGAAGACGTTGTAAAAATATATTTGAGACGACCGTCATGAGTATACAAACATAGGGAACGAGAGCGAGCAAACCGAAACACTGCAGAAAGGGCCCAGACACCGCCCGAACTGCAGCAGACGACAGGCACGAGTCCGTGCCCTGACGTCACGCGAGCGGCGCTCGCAGCGTCCCTATAGGTCGTTCTCGGGGCTAATACTCGTGGAACTAGTGGCAGATACTCTCACAAGAAAAAAAATATAGACAAAGAAAATGCTTTGACAGCTGCTAGCATTAGGATAAAGGTTGCTAGCATTTAGAGAAAACAAAGTTAACAAAAGCATTTGCTTGTCGCCTCGCAGAGCATGATTCAGAGTTGTTCGCAGGAGTCAATGAACTTGAAGCAGCTGTTGGCAATGAAATCCGAGTGCGAAACTTCTCCAGTCGTGCCAACAATATTTGATTCCTAACTCGCCCATCTCTACAACTTGGGATTATGCAGCTACGTTACACATTTTTACTGCCTGGGATTATGCAGTTCGCCATAATATCAACAAAAAAAAAGTGTCATTCAATTTTCATGTTTTGGAACGACCAATATTGTCCAAGCCCTTCGGTTTTTATGGTTCAGTTT
Organism: Dermacentor variabilis; assembly: GCF_050947875.1. Taxonomy (NCBI): domain Eukaryota; kingdom Metazoa; phylum Arthropoda; class Arachnida; order Ixodida; family Ixodidae; genus Dermacentor; species Dermacentor variabilis. The sequence goes on along the minus strand of NC_134569.1, from coordinate 13,543,543 downwards.
TTTTTTTTTTTTTGCGATGCCTAAATAATATTTTGTGCTCAGTAAAAAAGTTACTTTGGAATTAGGCTCATGAGCGGCTTATTGGACTTGCTGTGAACTTCTACATATTGTAAACGAGCTGCCGTAGCCTATATGTATTTTGACTGCATGCAAAGAAATGAGCCTGAACCGCTAATTTCTGAACCCAAACCGAAGAGGAATGTTGCCACTATGTGGCAACACTCCTTTACGGTTAGGGTTCATTTTTTGTTGGTTGTTTCTTGTTGGTTCGTTTCTTGTTGTAAACCAACCATTTCGGTACGTTTACATTTCTTGTTTCTTGTAATGTTGCCGCTATTGTTTCTTGGAATGTTGCCACTATGCGGCAACATTCCAAGAAACAAGAAACGTAAGAAAAAAAAGAAAGCACAAGTGGCGGATCGGGGAGAGGGGGGGGGGGGTCTTTCATAAGTACACTAAGTTTTTATTATTGTTTCATCATGCCTGCTGCGGCGAATGCACTTATTGCAGTCATAGGAATGTAAACGTGTCTTTATTTCGTGTCACTGCCCTGGATAGGCGTTTGCTCACTTGACTAAGGTTATTCGGAAGGATTAATCCCTTTTGCAACAACGGGAAATATTGCGTCATATAACGTGAGCATAACCGAAATTCGAAAGCATTAAGTAGTCAACCGAAATTACACATCTAATAAATAAAAGTACTTCTACTTCATTGAATTCCTTTAATCGCTGCGTCTCGCTCTGAATACATGTAAATATGTAGATACATCTATATTCCTACCAAAGTACGTGATCCTGGGCAAGGACGTGAATGTATGACGAAACAAAGCTCGAGAAATCCTTAATGGGTGACAGTACGTTTTAAGAGTACGTTTTGAAAAAAGTTGCACAAAACATTTGTTTTCAAAAAACTGTTCTTAACCTTGTGCTTGGGACCTCTTTGGGTCCCACGTGTGACAAGGGTAGTTCAAGGACGCGTTATAGGTCCCCGAGTCTACATGGGTATGTGCCATTGAGCTTGGACCCTTTGTGCACTATCACCAGGATTGGCCCACATGATGATTTGTTTTTGACAACATTTCGGACACATTTTTTCCCAGATCCTAGCCATAGACAGCTTCGCTGTAAAATGAACACTTTTCAAAGTCACGAAGCCATTTAAAGCCAGAAGGGCGAAGTTTAGGGAAATCCATGTACTAGCCATGATTCCCGAGCTGGCTGAACTGCCCTGCTTGCAGATCCCGTATACATACTAGCATACAGTTCCCCCTAGTAATTGTATGAAACTTTACGTCTTGAAGTACTTGTGTCTAGATACTGGCTCGAGTGGGAACCGGCGTGCTCGAACGTTTGAGCGCATGCGCTTCTCCAAAGCGCATAAGTACATATCAGAGCTTGGCTGGACGCATGGAACTATATTTCCATGCGTCCAATCAACGTTCGCTTTATAAAGCGAACGTTGATTCAGGCGCGCTGCTATTGTAATCCAAAATGCCGTACCATTTTCGCGGCGGCTCTATCGGAAGGTGTCAGCATAATTCAGCTTCACAGTAAAACTGCCGTTGCGCCTCCTGGCCGGCGCTGGTTCCCCATAAATGTTCACCAATACGATATTGCCTGCAACATCACGTAGTTTTGTGCGATCTATTTGCGAAATGCTACACTAGGTGGCCATTTTGGCCGATAGATGGCATCCACTATAGCTTCGGCTGTTCGGTAGTAACTGAAACAGATTATGGCGCAGTCATTCGGCACACTTGTTGTGTTGTTTGCGAGACGCGAACAAGCTACGCGCCCGTACGAAGGCAGCGCAATGAGAATTTCGACCTGACTGATTAGTCCTGCAGGTTGTACTTGGGCGCTTTGTTGACCCTGAGCCAAGCCGCACTCGTCCGGCTCCTTTCCCGCAGCTATCGCAACCATCTGTCTAAGCAAACAAAATAAGTGGCGTGCAGTTTTGTCTCGCTGCTGCCGAACAGCGATACCGAAGCAAGACGGCAGGAGGTGGATAGTCCTCAAGTGCGGGGATCTGTAATACGTATAGCTCGGCGGCTTTGTGCGCCTTCGTATCGCTATTATCTTTCCTTTAAGAAGTGTGGAATAACACGCACGTGTGAAGCGTGGTACTGCTGAAAGAACCTTCCTGTAAGGCCGCGCATGTGTCATTTACTGCGCTGGGAAATGGCTGACAGTGACCTGTTACGGTTCTTCAGAAGGGACGGGCTCCCCCAAGTAAGTGACCCGACTCTCGCTCTCCACAGGCATATCTAAGCCCACAATTTGCTGCCGGGCGCTGAACCTTTTATTCCCTTGTCCGGCGGGAAGGAGAACGGACCGTGAATCCGACTGTACACCGCAGTCGCTCTAGTGCCTGACGGTCTCGACACCTCATGCCGACTACAGGGGTGAAGCAAGTGGGGTCAGTGTACGTAAGCAACGCCATGGTTGCGTCGGAATGTGCAGTTAGACAACTAGCGCTAGTAGCGAGAGAGGGCCCATTCGCGCTGCTGTTTTCTTTTCTCTAAGCCCCCCCTCCTTTTTTACATTACTTTCATAGCCGCAGTACGGATCACTCGCCGGCAGTCTTGAATGTAACCACGCAGTGGTAGAACGGTAAGGTTCCATGCCTCGTACTACGCATTAGCAGCGTTCCGGGCTCTAACCCCCTTGGCAAGGTGCAGAAGAGTGAGGGCCTACTAAAGCTCTTCGCATTCTGGGCAAATGTAAATAGTTTGCCTGTAAGTACTGTTCATCATAGTTTCTCGACGCCTCCTGTCTACTATAGTTCAGCCCCACCGGGCTACAAAGACCTCCTCCCTCAACATCATCATCATCATCATCAGCCTGGTTACGCCCACTGCAGGACAAAGGCCTCTCCCATACTTCTCCAACAACACCGGTCATGTACTAATTGTGGCCATGTCGTCCCTGCAAACTTCTTAATCTCATCCGCCCACCTAGCTTTCTACCGCCCCCTGCTACGCTTCCCTTCCCTTGGAATCCAGTCCGTAGCCCTTAATGACCATCGGTTATCTTCCCTCCGCATTACATGTCCTGCCCATGCCCCCCCCCCCCCCCCATTTCTTTTTCTTGATTTCAACTAAGATGTCATTAACTCACGTTTGTTCCCTCACCCAATCTGCTCTTTTCTTATCCCTTAACGTTACACCCATATTCTTCTTTCCATAGCTCGTTGCGTCGTCCTCAATTTAAGTAGAACTCTTTTCGTAAGCCTCCAGGTTCCTGCCCTGTAGGTGAGTACTGGTAAGACACAGCTATTATACACTTTTCTCTTGAGGGATAATGGCAACCTGCTGTTCATGATCTGAGAATGCCTGCCAAACGCACCCCAGCCCATTTTTATTCTTCTGATTATTTTGGTCTCATGATCCGGATCCGCCGTCACTACCTGCCCTAAGTAGATGTATTCCCTTACCACTTCCTGTGCCTCTGCTGCTGTCCTCTTCCGAGACTGTTAAACATTACTTTAGTTTTCTGAAGATTAATTTTTAGACCCACTCTTCTGCTTTGCCTCTCCAGGTCAGTGAGCATGCATTGCAATTGGTCACCTGAGTTAATAAGCAAGGCAATATCATCAGCGAATCGCAAGTTACTAAGGTATTCTCCATTAACTTTTATCCCCGATTCTTCCCAATTCAGGTCTCTGAATACGTCTTGTAAGCACGCTGTGAATAACGTTGGAGAGATCGTATCTCCCTGCCTGACGCCTTTCATTATTGGGATTTTGTTGCTTTCTTTATGGAGGACTGCGGTGGCTGTGGAGTCGCTATAGATATCTTTCAGTATTTTTACATACGGCTAGTCTACACCCTGATTCCGTAATGCCTCCATGACTGCTGAGGTTTCGACAGAATCGAGCGCTTTCTCGTAATCAATGAAAGCTATATAAAAGGGTTCGTTATATTCCGCACATTTCTCTATCACCTGATTCATAGTGTGAATATGGTCTATTGTTGAGTAGCCTTTACGGAATCCTGCCTGGTCCTTTGGTTGACAGAAGTCTAAGGTGCTCCTGATTCTGTTTGCGATTACCTTCGTAAATACTTTGTAGGCAACGGGCAGTAAGCTGATTGGTCTATAATTCTTCAAGTCTTTGGCGTCCCCTTTCTTATGGATTAGGATTATGTTAGCGTTCTTCCAAGATTCCGGCCTCAACATCAATGGAAAGCAATCATTAGTTTTTTTTTCTTTCTACGTTAATTTATGAAGAGAGATCATGCGACTGGAAAGAAAGAAAGGTTATACACACGCAGCAGTCGAGTGCTGCTGTCTCTCGCTGATTGAAGTTTCCTCTTTGGCGCCCACGTGCTGCGTGGAATTCTTTCGAAACAGGGTTCGGAATAAGCGTTTGTATTTTACTGCACGTCATGTGAGCTTAAACGTTTAGCCTGAACAAGGGTCCTCGTTTTTTTCCCTCGCAGGCACGCGACCGGCCCCATGTGCACGTCCTGCGCGTGACACCTAGGATGCTCCCCGAGCGAAGGAGCAGCGGCAGCGTCCCAGCCATGAAGCGCTGCCAGACCTTCTGCATGCGCGTGAGCATGCTCATAGCGCTCGTGGCCGTGCTGCTGGGCGCCATGTGTCTCATCATGCTGCGCTTCCCCGAGAAAGACGTGCACATGGCCTCCACCGACATGCGGCTCGTGGAGGCCGTCTCCAACGTATGGTGCGGCGGACAGGAATTTGTGTCGGCGCACCCGTTCAGTGTTTACCGCGTCAACGACCTTCCGCCGGCTGTTCCGGCCAACCACATCCATCACACCATAGAGCTGTCTGCCAGTGTGCCCTCGGGAAAGTTCCACTACCTACGCTACTATTTGCTGCCGGGCTCCAACGTGACAGCCGACGTGATGGCCGACGGGCCCGGGGGCACGGTGCATGCCATCCGTGGCGAAGAGGAGCTGCAGAGGTGCATCCGCACGCTGCAGGAACAAGTGGAAGACGACTACGGCAGCTCCGAGGAAGACGACGACGAGAACACATCCAGGCGCCTGCCTGCCTTCTACCGCTGGGCTATCAAATCGAAGCGCGTGCATCCATCGGACACGTTGGACGCGGCTCATCTCACCTTCCGGGCCACTGCGGCGGACCTCTATTACGTTCTCCTTGTAAACGAAAACCGGTCCTCGTCCTCGCTGGTGAACTTCAACATCCGCGTCGACCTGAACCGCACCGTGTTCGGCGTGAGCCCCCAGGACGTGGTGTGCCTCGAGCAGACGCACTGTGTGTACCACGTCCATTTCGGCGCAGAGGACAGGCTCATCCTACATGTGCCACGAGAGAGGGACGCCGGCAACGCCGTATTCACCATAACTACGTCGTGCCGGCCCCGCGTGTTTTTCTACGCGCTTCTCTTCATCCTCATACCCATCCTATTCCTGGTGTTCTTGGGTGCCGTCATACGGGCCTTCAGTTATCTCGCAAATTCATCGACAGACGAAGGGAAGTACCTGCGCTTTCGACTCTTCGGCGAGGACGAGAGGACGCGACGGCGTCGTAGGAGGCTCGAGGAACTGGTAGCATCGCAAAGTCGGGAGGTTCAGGAGTGTGTCGCCGTCGGCAGTGGTGTAGCGGTGTCTGCCGATCCCGCTGCCGAGCACTTCCTCGTGTACCACGTGCCCGGCTTGGACCCACCGCCCAGGACTCCACCGCCATGCTACGCGTCACTGCGGACTCAGCAGGAGCCTCCCGCGGTGCCCGAGGACGAATCTCTGCTGGGCGATGTTGTGCCTCCTATCGATGCCCCGACGCCCATCCAACCGCCTCGCTACTCCGAAGTGCTGCGGCAAGAGAACGCAGCGGACTTGCTCATTCCCTTGGAGCCCACCCTGGCGCCGGAGAGGAGTGCCCGGGAGGCTGTACCCGGAGCAACGGCTGCTCCATCCGTCCAGCCCATGTGACCGGTTGTCTAGTCTTGTGCTCGCGTCTAGCGCCTGCGAGATGGACCCATTTGCACCAAGCCACCGAGACGGCTCGTCCCCAATAAAGAACGCACTTCTCGTCCTCATCTGCGGCAGAACAGAACCCAAGCGATGTCCCCGACTGTGTCGCACTTGTGCTTGTGTCGTGCTAGCTGTTGCCAGGACCGGCAAGGAATGCTGGCGAATGCCCACCTTGTGCACTTATAGTTCCCGGCAGAGTGCGAAAAGACATGCCTGTGTGCGTGATCGCAATTTTCAATCGGTGCAAACAGTACTACGAAAGCATTGTGGTTTGAGGACACCGTCGAGCGTCCGCAGTGACGCTGACGCTTGACAAGTGCTAAGTAAGCCTATATGTGCCTGTGAAGCTACGAACGAACTTTATTAGTGCGCTGCGCTTTTTTCTTTCTTTCGCGAAAGTATGTAACAAGCGAATGTGCCATAACTCCTCGGCAGGTTGCTCTTAGCTATGTGAGAGTCTTCCAAATTGAATAGTCAAATTACGTCTGGGCAGCACGTACTCTTGCGATAAATAATATGCTTTCCGAGCTCTGCATAAGCAGTTAGCACATCCATTTTTTTTGTCGCCCTCGTTTCTTGTATCACTGTCTAATTAGAGCATCAATGCGAATGCTCGAAGAAGCCACAATGATTGAAATTATTCGGACACGTGATACATTAGTTCTTTTACGTTTCACATATTTCCCTCTTTCTGAATATTCGGCAAACCTAGGGCATGAAATGAAAACACACAGCACGAAAAAGGCGTCAGTACTCCTTCGTAGACGTATATAAAAGAAACAACGGGAACTGAGCGGAAAGTGAAGAGCATTCCGGATGGCTTTACGAATTCAGGTGTGCGAATGCTCCACCTAGGCAAGAGTTGCTAACAGTACACGAACAAGAAAGCAGCGTGCCTTCAGTATCGCACTTGTTTACGAGCTTATGGAATACGAATGGTTTGAGCTCGCGTCTCGGATTTCATACACGAATCATGACCGCGGAATTCTAACGTGCACTCGACAGCTGATGCAGTTGTCCTGTGTGCTTCGTGAAACGAGTGGCGACAGCTCAGTGCTTATAATAAAGTGGGAGGCCTCCACAATAAGAACCTTCATGTGCCGTGGTTTGGTACGCGCTTTCTCCACACGTCATTCGAACGGTAAAACTACAGGCTTCCCATAAGGAGCCGCATGTACTAACTGGATAATTGATTGATTGATTGATTGATTGATTGATTGATTGATTGATTGATTGATTGATTGGTTGATTGATTGATTGATTCGTGGGATTTAACACACTAAAGCCTCACAGGGGCTATAAGAGACGCCGTAGTGGAGTCCTTTGGATTACCTTCGACACTTGTGGGCTTTTATAGCGGGCACTTGAATGCAGGTGCACCTGTTATTTCTTTCTTTCTTTCTTTCTTTTTCATTTATGCATTTAGATACCAGCGAAACCAGCACAGGGGAGTCGGGAAAGCCCAAATACATGGCGCTTGCTGCATTTGTGTTCATACTTGGGCGATGTTGCGAGAACGAGGGACGGACTCTTGGAACAGACGAAGAGGAAACGAAAACATCATACCTTGCTGGTGAACCGGCGCACTGACACGGACACGGCAAAGAAACACAAGAATACACGACAATCGCCGTGTCCGTGTCAGTGCGCTGCTTCACCAGCAAGGTATGATGGTTAACGACCAACTAGCCCAACTTTCCACATTACTGAGGAAACGAAAAGCTTTGTCCACGTACAATATGTTGTTAGGATTGGGGGCTCAATCCCATCGCTCGTAACCCGTTGTCAAGATTGGAGTCGGGCATGAATTAGAAGGTAGCTGGCTCATGCCGTCGTCCAACTTATCCACGCTGAGGACGTTGTTGAAGAGAAGGACTGCTTCTCATCGAGAACGAGGAATATGGGTTTATTTACAGTATCTACATGCAGTTCATCAGTCTAGCATGACTGCGAGAGAAAGTACATCAGTCTAACATGACTGCTTGAGAAAGTACATCAATCCAACATGACTGCTTGAGAAAGTACCCTGAGCAGCCGCACAACAGCGGTTTATAAACACTCGTTCCTCAATCGATCCCAAGGCGACGGAAACGTTCGACCAGGCACCGTAGACAAGTTGACCATGCACCGTAGGTGAGACGACCAGGCACCGTAGGCGAGACGACCAGGCACCGTAGGGGCATTTTATTCCCCGAGCTGACCCCCGCAGCGCGCCCGCCGGCTACCCATTGTCTTGCGTCTTGGTCGGCGCGTGGGAAGGGGTCTCCGTAGACGTTCCCGCGGCCCGCGGCAACTCCCCCACTCATAGCAGATCAGGTCCGCGATGGCGGGTTCAGGCACAAAGCCTGCTTCGTCAAACTCGGCTCCAGCGACGGAGTTGAGGACGCGCGTATTGTTCTTCACACACAGTCGACTTAGTGACGCCGTGGCTAGAGGTTTGCGGTGGCGTTCCAGGAAAGTTGCCGCCGCTGTCGCAACTGGCTGGAAAAACTTGCACTTCAGCTGGCCGTTCTTAACAATGCACAGACAGAAGATAGCGTACATGTAGCGGTAAGAGCGCAACAGACCGGCGGGGCGACTGGTGGCGACTCTCTCCTCTAAGAATGGGCCGGTTTTGCCTTAAATCCCTTCGGCTACCCGTCGTCGGCAGTAACGAGGCGGGGCGGGTGCCTACGTCACCCGCGTCGCATTCCTTTTTTCGTCACGCGAGAAGTCTTGGGGCTGCGTACCACCGGACTCTACGGCAAAGCGTCAGCAGTTCCGAGGAACTTTAAAAGTCGTCAGTGGATGTATGAAGCTCAGCACAAGGGCAACCACCTCAGAAGAACAAGGGGGGAGGGGGAGGAGCGCCAGTCGCCTCGATGATAGGCACGTATTGTGGCACAATAGCACGCCCACCGTCAGATAATACATCGAGAAGTCGAGCTGTTCGACGCAGCTCGACGTATGGGACATGCTGGTTGATTGACGTCTTTGATGGCATAAAGGGAATGGCCTTGCTGCTCTTTCGTCCGCTGGTCTTTGCTTGGCTCTGAGAAAGCCCACTGCAGTGACTGAAAATCAACGTAAAACCACTTCGACGAAAGCGATCACGCTCCCAATGCCCTCCACAACGCCAGATCAAACTGTACGAAAAGAAATGCTCTAACCGCGCTGTGTTGTCAACAGCACCATTAAGGTTATTATACTAAACACGAGACACGCACCCGATTAAGAGCTCGGGATACAGACCTCTACAAATAGTGCTCTCAAACAAAATGCTTTCTGAGAACACAAACAGCTAAAAAATGGGTTGCAAAGCAATTCTCAACAGTCATTTGGGCAAACTAGAAACAGCTGAGGCGATTCAAGAAAGTTTACTTTTTGCCCTGTTTCGCTCCCAGCGAAATTCTGTCACTTGGGTTGCAATGACAGCCCATTCGATCGGCAGCGATAGGCTCTCGAGCGATGAGAAGGCTTATTTTAACCCGTGACACTAACCCTACGATACCCTTCACACGATGGTGTTTCGTAAGTGATTATAAATCATTTTCAAGGTTGCCAGCCTGCTCCTTGCCTTCCCTTTTCTGTCAAACGTATATATTTTTAAAATAAATAATAATAATGTAAAATAACGGAAGAGAAAAGATTATACATGAAAACGCAACACTAAAATCTTGAACTTCTAAGGAAACCTCTCAGATAAACAGAGGCTGCAGCGTAAAAAGCTCGGCTAAGTTCGCCAGCATTTGTAGGCAGCCTTGTTGTAGCAAACTGAGAAATTCTGGTGTTGAAGTGACAAGCTCCACCTGAGTAGACGGTCATTACTTGGTGACTCGGTGTGTAACCAAGACAAAGGACAATGCTCCGTCTAAATGCGGACCCGGAAACATAACAACCAAGCCTATCGACAGCCCACGCAAGGCAAGCGCACTCCTTTTTGCACGTATAACTATGCGCCTCCTCTCTGACAGTTAAGCTTCCGGTTCAAATACAAAACGGGCCGCTCGAGCCCGTCGGCATCCTCCTGGTGTGGCTCCTGGGCCGCGGTCACTCGCGTCACATTGTATAATAAAGCTTTTAGAGAAATTAGGAGTCATAAGCACATGCCTTTTTTCCAGGGCTTGTTTCAGGCTCTTAGAAGTAGGGGTGTGCGAATATTCGAAATTTCGAATACGAATCTTATTCGAAGCGTATTCGATTCGAGAAATGCATATTCGTAAATTCCCGAATATTCGAGGACGGCCGAATAATGGTCGAAACGGCGAATATTCGGACAGACTGTGAATAATTTAGCAATTAACGAATTATATGCTTGCTCCACATTCTCCTAAGAACATGTTTATTCACTGAGAGCTTCACATGATCCGCTCATTATCTGTATGCTCTGCATCAAGATGGCAAGTTGGGCCAGTAGGTTGGGATTCACAGTTAGGTTCGTTACAGCGCAACACAGAACAAGGGCAAAAGAAGGTACCAAACGACGACACAGCGTTACAGCACTGTGATCTTAAGCGCTGTAACGAACCTTACTATGAATGTGTACGCTCTGTCCCAGTCTATCTGCATCAGGCCCGTGAGACATGATCAGTTTCGATTTTTTTTTTACCAAGCTTTATTCAAGGGCTCTTTCATAACAATATATGATCTACTTTCGGGCTTTGTAAGTATGCGCAATAAAATATGCACCTAGAAAATGTTACCTGGACAAATGTTGTCACAGTGCATAGAGAGCCCTTACTTTCTGAACATGTTGAGCAGTAAATTTTCCTTTGCGATAATCTGTAACAAGCGTTTACCTGACAGAGCATTACCTGACATTACCTGAGTGCATTACCTATAATGAGTGCCTCTTTAACCTGAAGCAACCTCGTAAAATGCAATATTATTTTTAAAAGGGTAATAAAGCTATTGTCACCTCGTTTTGCAAATTTTTTAATATTACACATATATTCGATAGTCGATTCGATATTCGAAGACAGTTTTTCGCCTTATTCGTATTCGATTCGTATTCGAAAATTTCAATATTCGCACACCCCTACTTAAAAGCCTTCTCTTTCTTTGTAACCCAAGAAATTATCGCTGGTTCTTATTTGCGGTGACAATCTATCAAAGGGCCAGCGAGGTACGAGTATTTTTTTTCACTTAGTGCTGGTAATACCCCGCAAGTCCCAAAAACTTCCGACTTTGTAGTTGGACATCGGTACTCCAAAACGCCAACAACGTTTAGCCCGGAGGGTCTACGCTGGCCGCGCCCTACGACCTGCCCCAGGTCGCTCACACTACTAGCACACCCCAAGTGGCACTTCCGCGCTCTGACAGTGAAACCCGCGTCGCGCAGTCGACCTAGGACTGTGCGCGAATTATTTAACAAGCTCCTCCCGTGTGTTGGAGAAATATTTCTACATCGTCCAGGTAAGAAAAGGCGAAACCTGCCAACCCCTGCAACGCTCGATCCATTCGGCTCTCTTTAGGCCGAAGCTCAGCATCAGAGGACGTCCTCATTGGCGACATGAATGCTGCATGCATTCACGTTCAGTCAGTGGGACTGGATAAGACCCTCGCAGACCGTGCATGGAATTTGCCACGGTCTCGACTTTTTCTTCGATGTTAGGCATTGGATACGCCATGGGTACGGCTACCGAATTTAACTGGCGATAATTCACGCCAGGTCTTGGCTCTTTACCTGGAATTTCAACCAGGATAAGTGGGGAAGTGTAATCGTTTTCTCTGGGCACAATGACACCCGGGTCGCACATGCGACGGATGTCGGCTTCCATGGTTTTCTTTTGCCGTTGCGAGTCGCTGAACGGCTTGCTGCAAACCGGCCGTGCGCTCGACTACTGAATATCATGTTCAATTAAAGTTGTTTTCCCTAGCCAGCCCAAAAATGCCGGTTCGAAGTGCGGAACAATTGTCCTTAAGTCGAGGTTTCGTTGGCTTTCAGAGACGCTGTTCTTCAGCGATAAGCTCAAGAAACTGGCTACGGCGTCGCTTCGCGGAGGAAAACACAGAAAATCAGTCTGTTCCTCTTCTGGCGCATTTACGGTTAAGTTTACTACTGCCTGACGCTGAAAGTAATGTTTTATTAGGTTGCTATGCTAAATTTTGTTTTGCTTTCTGTCGAGTTTTACCGCGCAGTTCGTGTCGGACAGCCTCGACACTACTTTAGCAGGCCATTCCCATTAAACAACCATTTTGTTCTTCGTGCACTTTCTTAGCCACATTACCTAGTTTCCAATGTAGAACGTGCGCTTTCGTGATGGCTTATCGTTAACAAGCCTTTGCTGAGCTCCGAACAACTTTCATATTTTCTTCTACAAGCTCATTGTTTGTGACGGTTTTTCCAGCAGGTCTAACACGTAGCTGACCACACGTGGGTCTCCTTGATAAACCTCCCAAGCGTCTGTCAGCAAGCTCAATGGTGACCTCGGGTTACGCCCGTAAACTAGCTTGGCGGGGCTAAACCCAGTGCTCTAGTGTGGAGTTGACCATATTGCGAAGAGTTCTGCCGGGATGCAAGCATCCCACTCTTCGTCGTGCTCAAAACAAAGTCCCCTCAATATCCGCTTAAGTGCGGAATGCATCCGCTCAACAGGTTACGACTGGGAATGATAAATATAGCTGTCACTTATCTTTATTGCGCAGCGTTCAAAGAACGTTGTTGTCAAGCAACTAGTAAACATGCTCCCGTTGTCACTTCGAATCTCCACCGGGAAGCCAACACGGACGAATGTGGAAAATAGTGCATCAACAATGCACGGGGAGTTTAGTTCTTTAAGTGGAATTGTCTCTGGAAACATTGTTCCCACACACAGTATGGTCAATATATATCGGCAACCTGAACGCGATTCAGGGAGGGGTCCTACCACATCTATGATAAGCTTTCGGAACGATTCTGTAATAATGGGAACGCATTTCATTGGGGCCTTCCACTTGTCAGTGGATTTACCAACTCGCTGACATGCGTCACACGACCAAACTAGCGTTTCAGCCTCTTTCCAGCATCTCGGCCAGTAGAATTCCGGCCAAGCCTTTGTATTCTTGAGACCGAGGTGACCCGCCCAAACATTCCCATGAGCTAACTCTAAAAACTGCGGCGGGTATTTTTATGGCACGAGAAGTTGGCTGTATCGGCGACCCTTGGATTCCTGACATTTCCGGTACGTAGTGTAGAACGAGATGTTCTTTCGGGCTACTCCTTTATTCCCATTAGCCTCCAAAACAGTTAGCGATGGGTCACTTTTCTGAGCCACGATAAGCGCCTCTTGGTCAAGTTTACTAAGCTCCTCCCAGCAAGAGATGCGGGACTAAGCAGTAACCCTTCTACTTCGTCCCAAGGTGCCCCGTTTTCCCGCGTATCGAAAGGCTCCTCACCTTCTGTCACTGAACCGGTAGTTGATTTTTTCGCAAGTCTGGGACCTCTGCTTCTCATCAGCCGTATGTCCCGGCCTGGGCTGCCTCTGTGAGGACGTCGCACTGTGAGTTGTTTCCTCGTTTGAAGATGAGCTTTCAAGCTATTTTGAGGACATATGACCGCCATCGCGTTAATGCCATGCAAGCGATACTGGTTGACAATAACCAACCCTCCTTTTCCAAAAGCTGCCCCGATTTGTTCGAAGAAAGATAAGAAAAGTGTTCGGGTAAACTTGGGCTCATTGCTGCCTCCGTTTGCAACCTTCCAAAAACGCTCTCGGGGGTTACCCTGGCAACTGGCAAGCACGCACTCGGCTCTTCTGCGATATGTCTGATCCAGGCGCATTCCGCTGTGTAGTCCCCGGGGGAAACACATGACGGGTGAATAACATCCATGGTGGCGGCTGAATCGCGAAGTGCCCTGCATATTTTCTCGTTTGCCCCGATATCCTGCATCTATGGTTGGAGCAGCTTCAGATTTTCGCTGACTGACTAATGCTCACGAACGCGATTGGCCCCTTGCACAAAGTGTTGCGAGAGGAAAGCGGCTTTAAAGAATAGTCTTTTTTGCCTACCCTGTCTTTCTGAATAGGTTTTTCATAGTAGTTTCGGCACGCGTAATATTTCTTCGCGAGCTATGCTGCCTTCTCGAGGTCTACATATGGGAGCCTGTCCTGCAGCCAAAGTACCACTTCTTCTGGAAGAACTCGGTAAAACTGCTCTAGTGCTATGCATTCAAGCACCTTGTCGTGGTTGCCATATGCTTCTGCACTTTTGAGCCACTCTTTTAAGTTCGATTTTAGCTCGTACGCAAACACAGTGTGCGACTCGCTGCCCCCTTTTGCCTGTCTAAACCGCTGTCGAAGTGCCTCGGCCTGGAGGCGATATTTGCAAAGAATCGCGGCTTTGACCTTCCTATAGTTCTCGTAGTCCTCTTTACACAAACGGGCGAGAACTTCCGCGGCCTCTCCTGGAACAACGGAAAGAAGCTTTTGGGACAAAAGACTTTCGTCCAGCCTATATCTTTTCACACGTACGTTCGAAATTCACGATATCACCGCCTATGCTGTACGGTAGCATCAGGTCCTGTATTCTCATTTAGGCGTATCGTATCCGCCAGAAACGGGACTTGAACGCGCCGAGCTGATTCGCGTTTGCCCGATTTCCAGTTATCTCATTTTAAGAGCACGATCTCGCTCTTCGCGCCTTTCTTTCTTTTCTGCCTCCTCACGCATTTCTTTTTTTTTTTTTTGAGAATTTCTCCCGAACCTCTTCGACTTCCTGCTCAGTTACATTTTGTGATCTCATAACTTCTAGAATTTCATAACCAAAATGCTCGCCTCCTGACAAACGTCAAGAAGATGCTGTATCCTGAGCTTCTCTATCGTGGTCTGACGGCTCGTCTCCGGTTTTGCCTCTAAATTAGCTTTGCTTCTGAAGCCGGAAATGTATGCAAGGCTTGAAGCGACGTAAGACAAAGAGCTGCATTTTCCTTCAAAATACTTGAGCAGATGCCCTTAGCATTTAGTTGTGCGACAGAGATCTGGCGATGTGAAAGGCAAACGTCGGGCACTCATACCATCGAAATATCTGACGCCGGTCGATATCGTGGGTGCCGTTGAGCGGTGTAGTGGGCGTTATCGGACGTTGAATCCGACAGCTTGCCATCGACAGTAGTGACTTCGAGGTGGAGAACGAGGGACGGACACTTGGAGCAGACGAAGAGGAAACGAAAAGCTTTATACAATATGTGCAGATAGAAGATAGCCTCTATGTAGTGGTGCCGTTGTGAGATGGGAAGAGGACTTGGAACCCGAAGGAGCGTGTCCCAGAATTTACACGCACTCATCAACCCAACATCATTCAGTGCATTGACCCGGCACCCCCCTTCTACCCGGGTTTATTGGGCGGAGGGCCTTTGGTTCAAGCCAGCGGCCCTTTCCGAACAAGGGGCTGCTGTGGAGCAGCACGAACTGAGCTGCCGCGCTCACCACACAAACAGCCAAGTGGGTCATAAATTACTTGAGTCCGACAACCCCTCGAATTGCCTTAACGCAGAAGAGGTGAATGCATAGAACTATGCAGACCACCAAAGCCGTCGGCAGTGCAGCGCGACCACACGAGGGCGCGTTGTCGTGTCAATTGATAGCTCGAGCAACAATTCTTCGCTCACTTCTGTTTTCCTTTCTCACGTACGTTGCATGTGTGTCTCTTGTTCCAACCGGGAACAAGCTTACCTTGGAGAATGTCCTCTTTCATTTTCTGTGGAAAGGCACCACTGGTTGTGTAGCTCGTCAGGTGCTTAAGTTGCCCAAGGTTAAGGGAGGACTTGGAATTCCTGACTTGATCATTGTGGCTACTGCATTACATGTCAGGTGGACTCAGGTGGCTTTTAACTCGGATATGCTCCGGACGCGAAGCTTGGCTTCCTTTTTTCTTAGTATTCGAATCGGTTTGATATCGCAAAGCACATTTGCTCACTGTGTGCCTCGCTGAAGTTCCACCGGTTCTGGCTCTAGGTTTCACTGAGCCAAACACGACTGGCACACAAGGGCGAGTCGAGCGACCTTAGGGGCATGCATCATAAGTTAATGGAGAGAAAATTTCCACTTGACTCGTCAAAAATAACGGCAGGGCGAGCCCACACTTCGGGAAACTTCTCGCCCAAGTGATGCCGCTCCCGGGTGAGATGGAACCAGACCTCCTTCCGCGCTTTCGCAAGCACATCGTAAAGGCCCGGTGCCCGCCCCCCGAAAACCGCATCATAGCGTGCTAACCAAACTTGGTATGACCACTCGCCAAGAAGCACGAACACGTGATCGCCTGCTTAGGCAAAGGGTACAAGAAACAGTCTGATGGAGCCCCTGGGAGACTAAGAAGACGCGTTATCCATTGAAGAAGAGCTGCGGGAAGCAAACGCTGCGAAAAGATATGGACCGTATCCTCACGTCCACCACAAAAAGGACACACTCCACGAGCCGGGCTGGCTGTGGAGCGCCTGTAACTCAACGGCAGACACCCTCGCGCCAGGCGGTACATGAACGTAGCTCGCCTGGCGTCGAAGAAACTGGCCGTAATGACCTTCCAGCTTGGCCTGTTTATGGACAGATCGTACCTTTGGCAATGCGGGGGGAGACCTGGGGTGAGGATATCAACTAGTTCTTGGAGTGGAATTGAAACTGCATCGATGCCGGGGTGAACCTTGACGGTGGCGCACCAGAGAATTGGCAGCTGCTGCATAAATGGCGTACGGCGAAACTGAGCGAGGCACACAGTGAGAAAATGTGCTTTGCGATATCAAACGGAGTCGAGCACTAAGCAGAAAGGAAGTTAAGTTTCGAGTCCGGAGCAAATCCGAGTTAAAATCGACCTGGGTCCACGTGACATGTAGTGCAGTAGCCACAATCCCCAGGTCAGGAATTCCGAGTCCTCCCTTATCCTTGGGCAACTTAAGCACCTGCCGAGCTAAACAGCCAGTGGTGCCTTTTCAAAGAAAACAAAAGAGGACACTCTCCAAGGTAAACTTGTTTCGGGTTGGGATAAGAGACACACATGCAACGTACGCGAGAAAGGATAACAGAAGTGAGCGAATAATTTGCTCGAGCTGTCAATGGACACGACAACGCGCTGAATTCTTGAATTCTGGTTTTAACCCGCTCCTTAGCTTGCTGCCAGTTTTTCAGGAGAGATACAGTCTGGATCAAATTGGAAACCTAGAATTCGCCACCGCGTTTTCACGGGTAGACCATGAATGGGCTGCGGACTGGATGGAGTAGAATTCAAGTAGATGGCTGCACTTTTCGACCTGCACCACTCGCCCTGCAGTAACTGTCCATGACAGCCAAGACGGTGCAAGCCGATACCTCGTCCGGGACGACAAAAGACAAGTCGTCCGCATAGGCAAAAAGTGCAACTAGAAGGGAAGCTCGTGGGAGTACGAATCTACCAATTCTACTGTCACCGGACAACCTCTGCAGAAGCGGTTCAAAAGCGAGTACGTAGAGAGCAGGCGAGAGAGGATCTCCCTGCCGTACACCACGACCCACAACAAACGTCTCCGAGACGCGATCCTGTAGGAGAACAGCAGTAGTCGGTCGAGAATATAAAGCTTGGAGCATTCGCCGAACACCTACGCTAAAGCCAGCCTCATCCAAAACCTGGTACAGGTGCCTGTGGCTAATGATATCGAAAGCCTTCTCCTGATCAAAGGAGCAGAGAATACCTAAAGGTTTCCTGGCATTCGCCCACAGGAGAAGGTTCCTTACTGCTAAACCGTGAAGCTGAGTGGAAAGCCCCTGGACACAAGATACCTGGTATGGACCCAAAACAGTGCTGAGCACTGAAGTGAGTCGCATACACACTTTGCGACGAGCTTGTAGTCGCAGTTCAAAAGTGTGGTTGGACGCCATGCTCGTAGATCGGTGCTTCTCGACTCATCCTTGCAAACGAGAGTGATCAGCCCCTCTTTTTGAGAGGCTGACAAGGTTTCTTCACTGAGCAACCTTCACTCGCACTAACGAAATGTGCAGCAGACTTCATCAATGATGTGAACAGCTTCTCTTACAGTTTCCAAAACTTCATATAAAATTCAACAGTCACACCATCGGATCATGTACCCCGATTATGCACCATAGACCTCAAGGCCGAAGCGAGCTCGTCCTCGACTATGGCAGAGTCACTAACTTCCTTGCGGCTCAGTTGGTGAAACAAATGGAAAGATAGCTGGAGTGGCAGCTGGTTCGGCATACACGTTCATGTAAAACAGCCTCGCCAGTGCAAGAACTCTATCTGGTGAATCAACTATGATCTCATCGCTTGGATCTACTGTGGAAGAACGAGTTGTGCTCCTCCTTGAAAGAT
The DNA here is from genome assembly GCF_050947875.1 of Dermacentor variabilis. Classification (NCBI taxonomy): domain Eukaryota; kingdom Metazoa; phylum Arthropoda; class Arachnida; order Ixodida; family Ixodidae; genus Dermacentor; species Dermacentor variabilis. The sequence goes on along the minus strand of NC_134569.1, from coordinate 13,525,323 downwards.
GCCTACGGAAGACATTTCCACTGCACCACGCTTCCATTTCCCACCGCTCTGCTTGGATTATGGCTCTCAAGCTATCCCAGCGTCGCTGCTAGAGCATTCGAAGTTCCTTTCGGAGTGAGACCAGGGCTGGAGCAGCACAAGTCCACAAGACAGTGGCCCCGAGAGCAGGAGAGTCGCGTCTGAGACGTCGTCCGGTCCAAAGCTACAAAAATATCATCATCAGCAATGGATTATACCCCCTTAAGCAAGCGAAAAACACAATGACTCATACCTCTCGCAACGCAGTGGCTACAAGCACCCAGCAAAGTGAAGCGCACAATGCGTACATTCATTGCATTCCCGCATCCAACGTAAAGAAACGCGGCGTCTAGTCGAGTGGTACAAAAAACCACGTGACCATCTCAATAGCTCACACCCCCGTAAGCAAGCAAATAATGCAGTAGCTCATACCCCCACAAGGCTGAGGCTACACGCGCTCACTAAAGTGAAGCGAACAGTGCATGCATTCGTTGAAATCACCCGTACAGCACACAGAACCGCATATTTTTCAATCCCCTGCTGAGAGGATGCAACGCAAAGTCGAAGAGAAACGTCGTCGGCGCGAGTCTGACCCCGCTTTAGGAGCGCGCCAAGCCGCACCTAAGCGCCGAAACCAAGCCGGAGAAGCCGAACTGCGAAAGCAGCAGCGCGATGACGCGAGACGGCGCATTACCAATGGTGCAGCAGGCTTTCGCCTCCACGTGCTACAGGAGCGTAACACGCTGCCGAACTTTTTATTTCCATGCTTTGCATCCAATTCATTGTCTCTGTTTCTCTCACTTTCGTTCTGATGACTCCTGGTTGTCTACTTACACTTTCAATTACCCTGTACTTGGTCGTTAATTTTCTTGGCCTCTTCCGACATGCTGTGTTTACGCTTTTCATGTACAGATAATTGTGCACTTTAGCCGCCCATTTATTTTGATCCATGTTCCTGATCTTTCTTTTTTCAAAACTAATATTGCTCTGCACTTCCCCGACGTCAGACGAGGCCCAACCCATGTGACCGTGCACTGCCTCATTTGTGGTTTTGCCGTGAGCTCGTCAAGCCGTACCGATCTTTCGTTAACTTCCAACGCCGACAAGATATCCGATCTGAAGCACAGAATGACATTTTCAAACGTTAGCGATGGCACCATTACTACTTTCCACATACCTCCTCCTATTTATTGTGGCCGCAAAGTGTTCTGTGTTTCATCATTCGTGCATTCCGCTTCCCCTTTATTCTCAGGATATCTTGGTGGATTCTTCGTTTATGTATACGCCGAGGCACTAATATTGATTCACTATGGGTACGACTAGCTGTTGAATCGAAACCTCGTAATTACTCGTTTCTTCATTAAAGATCATAACTTCCGATTTCTCTGTGCTAGATTTAAAGGGACTGAGAACTGGCGGGAATGTGTTGTAAGACCTTGATGGAAATGAAATTACCATGATGTATAGTGATAGAACCCAGCACGTTGTTCGCTATTTAAAAAGAAATTATAATTTTAAACTTGCAAAGAATGTCTCAAAAACCAGCAAGTGGCGAGACCTGACAGTGAAATATTGGTACTTCGGGTATATTCCATGAGATTACTGTAGTTAGTCGACTGTTAATAAGTATAGTATAATTATTGCATAAAATTTCAGCTGGTATATTGTTCGACACTCAAGCATTATTCTATGCTTCGGAAACCAAAACGCACGCGTGGCTACGCCAACGCCCTGATCTTCGTCTCACCTGCAAAGGCGCCATTTCGTTATCGATCCGATTGATTTCGTTTTGACTGGTTAAATACCAAAGCCGTTGGACAGGATACCACGAAAACACGTAGCTATTATTTTAGAGAAAAAAATTAACGATTCCGAAAACATGAATCGCAGTAAAATCGACTTGATAAACAAAATTATGCTGTTACAGCTACGGTCACACTTCTTTTTTATTCAAGTACTCTAAAGGCCCATGCGGGCATTACATAGGGGTGTTACAATAAATTAGTGATAGATACAGTATATGTATTTAAACAGATAATGCATGCTACAACATAAAGAACACAAGCGGAAAAGCAGGAAAAAGAACAAAAAGAGACAGTAAGAGCAATACAACGACACGTCCTAAACGTTGAAGATACATATAGACATAAAATGGGTGTTACACAACATCAACGTAACTTGGTCACTTCATACAAGGAAACATGCTTGCTAAAAACGTACACATACCAGCAGATACTGCATGAAACAATGAAAAGCACAAGCAGATAAAATTTTATGCAGTACAAGTGACTCTGTGCTAACCTAGAACAAAACTATTTGCGCAAGGAACATCAAAATATGGTGAGGAAAAGAAAGGTAAAATAAGATAAAATAAGAAAAAAGCGCGCAATAACACAGTGATGCCTATAACAAATGAGCAAGAGAATACTATGTTGGTACGTTAAAATAGCGTCTAGGAAATCATCATGACTTAGAGCTGATACGATTTCATTTGGTAACATATTCCAGTGATATGTCGCGAGAAAGAGGGGGCGAGTAATTCAAGAAGTTAGTGCGCGCAAGAGCGGGCTGCACGTTAAAGGGATGATCAAGGCGCGGGAAGATACGATGCGCGGGCCTGATGTGGCATGCGCTGAAAGACGACCCGCAGTGATGTAGCTGGTGAAGATGGGAAAGAAGTCCTATCAGCCTTCGATTTTCTAGCGAGGGGAGATTTAGAGATATATTTTATGTTAGTGATGCTAGAAGTTCGTGAGTAATTTTTCGTGATGAAGCGGGCTGCTTTGTTTTCGACTGACTCGTGCTTGTTTATGAGGTACGACTGATGAGGATTACAAATAAAAGACGCGGACTCCATTTTCGAACGAACCAGCTTAGTATAGGTTAATAATTTAGTGGACTTGTTTGCCGAGTAAAGGTTACGCCTAATGTAGCCAAGGGTTTTACACGCGCTGCTAGTAATCGCATCGATGTGATGATTCCATGAAACGTTTGAAGATAAACGAATTCCCAAGTATTTTATCGTTTGCGCATGTGCAATACTAATGCCGTTCATCATGTAACGGGTAACCCTTGGGTTACTAGATGTATATAGTGAAAGCTACAGCCTTAGTTTTTGAAACACTTATTTCCATTTACCACTGTTTACGCCAGTCGGTAACTTTCGCAATTTACCACTGTTTACACCAGTCGGTAACTTTCGCAAAGTCAGATTGCAAAATGTCAGTGTCGAAAGAGTTAATTCTTCGTCTATAAATTACGCAATCATCTGCAAATAGTATTCTTTTAGATTTAATATTAATGCTGATGCCGTTGACGTATAGCAGGAATAAAATTGGTCCCAATACAGAGCCCTGCGGTACTCCGCATTCAACTAGTGATCGCGGAGAAGAAAATTCATTAGTAGTTACAAATCGGTACCGGTTAGTTAAACATTTACTAATCCAAGTCGTAATCCCTTGTCGTCTGCCTCCCACTAATACCGGCGTATAATCGCTATCGCTCTCACCTATCACCGTTTTCAGCATGCCTCCGGTGAACGATCTACATCCTCACTGCAGATCGAAAATTTTTGATAAGAAATGTTCCACGGCATCTTCCGCGTTAACACTTCTTGATTACACACTCGGACCGGTAAGCTCTCCATTGCACTAAAAAAACGTGTACCATGAAAATCGGTTGTCAGTCCCTTCAAGGCCTAGATTTGTCGCTGCGTTACCGCACATATTCGCCAAGTGCCTGTAAATATGTTGCATTGTCTGCTAGTAGTAGCACTATGTCGCCCACATACTATGTCGTCCGCTATGTGGTCCGGGGAACTTCTGTTGCACCATTTGTCCATTACGCATGTATGATAAATCAAAGTCTAACTCACTGTTTTCCAGTCGTCCTTCTATGCCCCTAACATAAAGTGTGAACAACAATGGAGACAGAGAATATCCTTGCTTTATTAGTCCTTGGTGAATATTCACAACTTCATTACATTTTCGGCCTTCCCATACAATTTGTACTTGGTTGTCTCTCTCTGTACAAGGTATCCCAACTATCACGCACCAACATTTAAATATATACAGATGCGACGTAGCTGGACAGAACCAATTGAGATAATGTTGTTTGCTGTCGCTTGGAGATACTCAGATTATTTTTAGCATTCCGCCTAATTATATAGTTAGTCTTCATTAAGTAATGAACTTTTCAAATATTATAGTTAGATAAAAAGTGTCAATGAGAAAATTGTAGAGCAAGATGAAAAACTCCCTATATTTATGTTGCTCAATACGTGCCACATGAAAGTGTTTTTCCGAGCGTGAAAGAAGCCCGCGAATGCACGCAATATTGGAGCGCGACTGGCCGCTCGAGGCACTTCGCCTATACGCCTCGTGCACCGCCTATAGAGGCGCCACTGAAAGCCACCTAGCGGACGCTTCCAACAGTACACGCGGGAGCAGTAGCAGACGACAACCCTTTGCAGCAAGGATGGCTGAAGTTCGCGGCTGCGATTTCTCCTTTATTCGGGTGCCAGGCTGCTGCTTCTGCGGTGAGAGCTGTAGGGAAGATGCTGACCTCTGTGCTAGCGGGTATGAACACGATGTTACCGGTGTTTGGGACAACATGGTCCACATACGTGCAAGGTGTGTCCCGCAGACAAACGCCATGAACCCCATTTACATGACGTGGAGCTCATGTTCACTAGCCGATAAATTTGGTTGAGTAATGCCATCTCTCGATGTTTTTTTTATTCTACCCTTGCCGCAATGCTGCTTCTGTACCTGAATAATAAGCACCCGTCGTTAGTGCAGACTTATATCAAACAAATCCGCACGGTGCAATCTCTGCACATGCCGTTGTGATTTTTCTGCCGATGAATATATGTGACATCGCCGAATAAGCGCAGTCGAAGTCGTCTCAAGAAGAGTAATTGCCAATTTATTCATGGAAACGCGTACACTAGCCAACGAAGTCACCAAACACACGGGCTAATAAAAGCGCGTGTTAGTATTGTACCGCCGATGCAATTCTGCTGCATACGCCGATGAACTACCGTTTCCGCTGCAGTTTGTGCAATATTAAATTCCGCAACGGAGCTGCTTGGAAACGTACAAAGCTAAAGACTGACTACCTTTCAGTACTTTTTTATATTACTAGAGAGAGGTGCCACATGATATATTTAAAGGCAGAGCAGGGCCAGTCAAAGTAGATGAGCGATGGCGGCAAGGCCCGGTTTAGTCGTCTGCAGCGTAAGTATAAGAAAGAATTCAGTTGAGTACAAAACTCACATGCAAGAAGGGACTACGTTGTGAAACAAACAAATCACTCGGCGTGTTAAGTTTGCTCAGGCAGCATCGAGGTATGATGACTTCCCAAACGGGACGCGAACTTTTCAGCGAGAAATGGAACAAGAATACCATATGCAGCAGCTATTACCAATTCTCGCTCTGAACTACCTATTTTCTAAACACATTTCTAAAAACGCAAACAATATCTAAGATGCCCTCTGGCGAGAAGAATAAAGCTCTTAAAGAAGCACTTCCTTGGTATCATTCCGATAAGACACAGCGTGATTTATACCCTTTACAAACAAGGCAGGGTGAAAACTTCGCAGTTCAAAAGAATCGACAAGAGTTATGCATGGTGCAACTAGCAACAGTTAAACATGTGCGCATAAAATAGATGTAAAAACATGAAGTGCGCGACAGTTGGTGCGAGGATTTACCGGGCCACATAAAATCAACAATTTCAGTTCTTGCAAACTTCAGTAGCTTTAACATACAACGCCATGCGCTCGTGCAGTCGTGCTGCCTAGCTAGCGCAACGCGGTAACGAAGCGGAAAACAATATAAGCGGCAAACAGCATTCTGAACTTTAGCGAAATGCCTTTAAACCTCATGCTGCATTGCAGACGAACTTCGTTGCTCACGCGTCTAACTATGATCGAGTGGAAAATACGTCGACGAGATAGAAGGAAAGGATGACAACAAGAAATTTCCCTTCGAAGCGACGATCCATTTTTGCTACCGTTGCTTCAGCTGCTGAGGCTTCGCCGGGAATGATTCGAACCGTATCGCCGGCGCGTTTTCACCGGTATTTGAGCCCCCCACCCTGCAACAATTCTTCTTCGACATTCCCTGAAGCTTTGGCCACCCCACACGTGCGAGTGGTGTTGGCTATCTTGCTCTGAAAACGTGAATAAGACAGAGAAGCACGATCAACGACGCAACAAACTACGACGCGCGCCAGGCTCCTCTCTCGCGTGTTCTGCGCAAGGCCGCCACCAGTGGCGCGCCCGTCGGCGTGCACGGCGCGTATAGCTGACAAGTGCACGGTTGACCCGAAGCAAAGACCGGACGAGAACAAAAGGAAAGCGTTGCTGCGACTGCACTGATATCAGCATGACAATAATATGGTAACAGATGTAAGAGCATTCAAACCGTCGTGTACTAGTCCTTACATTGCAGTGTTTTTATTTAGGAGTTTGATCGGATCAAGGTCAGGCTCTTTGGTCTTGCCTCTAGAAATGTCGCTACGTGACTTTCGAGGTGTCGTGAGACTATTAGATGCAAATGGCGTGTTTTTTCGTTCAATGTCGCAATAAGCCAAGTGCTCTTTCTGCAGGACAGACGTGCTGGCCCCCCTCCAGTGAATGACAGTAGCAACAACACAATCTCCTTTATAGAGCCGGCAAAGGCCCGCAATAAAACAAGATTGTTGTTAACGGCGACGCGTCCTTTTAGAAGGCGTCATAAATACACTGTTGCTGCAGAAAAGTGCGACACCCGCGGCGCGCGAATCGCATCACCAAGTGTGATGCAGGCGCAGATACGCCAACGAGACCAGCAAGCGCGCAAGTGGCTCTACTCGCGAATAAAGTACACAGGCAGCAAACGGTCCGCCTCCAGTCTGGCGACTCGATCGTCCGGCTGGGCCGAAGTCGAGGTCACCCGCTGCGATGGACAAGCGAGAGGGGCGGCCAAGAAGAGGCCCCCGCCCCGCTCGCCACGAGGGGTGCAAGACGGACGGGGATATCAGCTCGTTCAGGCCGCTATCGGCGGACACGGCTCGAGCGCTAAGTGGAGAAATCGCCGAGCGGCGGTGCCAAAATGAAAACACGAGCGCAGAAGTCGCTAGGCCAGCTCCGCTGACAGATAACAATGAGGGCTTGCGCAAGAACGGGCGTTGCGCCGAGAGACGAGGGGCGCGCGCGCGCAGCGCCTCGAGCGAGGATTGCGGACCGCGTGAGACTGTCGGCGGGCGGCGCTCCTTTCCCTGATCCGAGAGTGGGTGAACACGACATTCACGCTGTGTGTGCTACACATCGCGAACGTCGCGAGAAGGAGGCAACGTAGCGGACAGTTGCACGATCGGCTGGAACCGCTGGCTCGCCGAGGAAGGGAAAGCGAGTCGTACTCGTGGAAACCCGCGTGGCCCCGCTGTCGTCTCGTTGATGCCGCGAAAGCGACGCGGCATCGTCGGCGCGCATATTTCGCAACAACGCGACCACGTGCTCCCAGGAAACAAGCGCGCTCCGAACAGCTGAGCGCCGCGCGAGTGTCGACGTCGAACAAAGACGGCAGGGCGCTACAACGATCAGAAGGCGGCGTCTGTGCAGAAGACGAAAGTGAGCGCCGCCTCGGCTGCCGATTTCGCGAGCTGGCGTTCGTGCCTCTGCACAAGGGTCCGCGAAACACCGTCGCCCGGCCACAGGAAGGGGTTCGTCCACTCTCGTGTCCGGCCCTTCCGCCCAGCGAGCAGCACGCGGCTCCGTTTCTCCGGCTTACCGCGCGCGAGCTATTTGTGGCCCGAGAAGGTTGCTCTCTCTTCTCCCCGAGTTCTGCTGAAACACTGCCTTGACGAAGCACAACTCGGAAACGTGGACGGGCCGCGGCTCTCGCTCGACGCGGCCGGGAGTGTCTGCAATTTCGCTTTTCGTAAGGACGAGCAAAAACTGCACGGGGGGAGAGAGTTCGAAAGGGGTCTCGCAGTTAACTCGCAGTTGCAACACTCGAGCATGTGACGACGAGCGTCGGCAGCACGGCCCAAGTCTTTCACTCGTCGCGCTGGGAGGCAGCACGCTTGGCAACCAAGCTGCCTCTGCAGTGCCGCAAGCAAGGCCATCGGCCCGAAGAAGCCGTGCAACGAGCGGAACATTGCTGCAACAAAGAGAAACCCGAATCGTTCGTTAACCCAACCTGGGCTTCTCCTAGATCGAAGCTGGCAGTGCCTCAGAATCCGCCGCCGATGGTCACGTCGCTCGGAAACAACGCCTGCCATACGTACAGCACGGCATATCTGGTCGCCTCTGCGTCCTCGGCAGTCTATACTCGTACCGAAGCCACTGAAGAAAGAGGTAGTGGGACACCTTCACGATACGTTTCAAAATGACAGACGGAAAGTAGTGCGCAAGGGTTTCTACAAGTGCGCCGAGATAAAGCTAGGTGAGCGCACCTGCAGACAAAAAAGCGCCCAGAAGGCGGCGAAAGGCAGGCGCCGTCTCCTCGGGCTTCTCCCACAGCTCGGGGTGGGCCCGGCGTCCGCGCGGCGAACGAGGCGACCACCTGAGCATCGGCCGCTCAGGTGTGCTCTCCTGCGGCGGCGGCGGCATGCACGTGTACTCGCACCACCCGTTTCTGGCGCTGGCCTTCGTGGCGGCGGCAGCCGTGCTGTTCATCTACCCGTTCGTGCTGCGATTCAACGTCTACAAGGAGACGCTAGTGGCGATGGCCGTGTCTGACGTCATCCCGGTGCGCGAACGCATCTCCACCGTCTGGTGCTCGGCCCAGGAGCTGGTGATGAACCACAGCTTCGACGCGCACGTATTCCGCGACTCGGACGGCGCGGTGACGGCGCCGGCGGGCAGGACCCTGGACCTCTCGCTCACCATGACGGTGCCGAAGCAGACGTACGAGTACTGGGGCTTCTACTTCGTGGCCGGCTCGAACTTCACGGTGTCCGTGTGCTCGCGCCTCTCCGGCGCCGCGTTCTCCCTCATCCGGGGCGCCGCAGCGCTGGGAAAGTGCCTCACGGCGCTCGAGACTAAGCGGTGAGTCTGCTGCGGAAGCGCGTCTCACTTCCACCACCGTGCGACGCGCCATCATTTACACAACCTGCTCGTAAAACGCTTCGAGACTCGCGCGGCGGTGTTCCGAGCAAGAACTCCCCGCCCGCGCGGACGCGACGAGTTCTTCTCCCCGCACCTTTCTTGGCGTGTTCACGACAATGCTATTAATGAGACGCGATCGGTTTGTGATTGCCTACGTTTACGTGAATCTGATGCGCTATAGATCGATGCGCAAATGTCGCGTTCATCTACTGGGTGTTTCAGCGAACACTTTGATGTTTGTTTTTTAATGGTTGCCTGTTGCAGATAGCACAAGTCTAGTTCATGAGCTGGCGTACTCGAAGAGGCGGACATTCAATTCAATTTCAATTCAATTTTATTGATAAGTAAATTGATACGAAAGCAGCTGTATACAGGAAGGGGCCCCAAAGTAGCGATCAATTGTAAATCGTGAAATAAAGCGAACCTAACAATGCATGGGTGAAAAATTAATAAGCAGATAAAAGACGAACTAAGTACACTGATTTCATGCACAATCATATAATAAAGACAAGTTACAAAAATAAAAGGAGTACGAAAAGTACACAGAGAACCAACACAAAATGAAAAAGTAATACCTCAGTATAACATGTATTCAGGATAAATTTAAGTAAGTAGGCGCAGAACAATCAAACACTATGCCAACTTAATTAGTACAGTCATTTTTTATTCAGATAGGTAGTCCTTTAATTGAAATTTAAAGATGGAAAGGGAGTTACATTGTTTTAAATCGGTAGGCAGGGAGTTCCATAGTGATATAGCAGAAAAAAGAATATTTTGTTTTCCACAGTTAGTGTGCACCTTGGGCAAAAGAAGATTGCCCTTAGAGGAAAACGGGTGCAGTTAGCGTTAACCAATACGTATGATTGAATTATATCGAGGTAGAGATAGTGACGAAACATTTTGAAAAATAATAGACCAAGATTATAGTAATAAGATAGGGATAAAGGTAGTACACCATTGTTAATAAAGAAAGGGAGTGAATGTGATTTTCAGGGGGCTAAAGTAATAATGCGAATAACCTGTTTTTGAAGGGTTATAGGAAATGTAGATGGATATTATAGGTGCGGCCCCAGGATTCAATACAATAATTGATATGACTGTGAATAAATGCACAATATGAAGTGACAAGTGTTGTGATATAAAAAATATATCGAACGCGAATGTGTCCCCGAAGTCTTGGTGCGACTTTCCTAATAACCGAGAAAATATGGACGCGGAATTTCAGCTTGGAGTCAATAACAACACCTAAAAAGTGAGTGCTGCTGTTAGCTTTGATTTCTTGAGCTCGAGTATATAGAGAACGAGGAATTGAAGTTTTTTTTTTTTTCTGAGGAGACGTAAAAAGCATAAAGCACGTTTTTTTTACGTTAATTTTTAGCTTATTTATAGCGTACCAATTCTGAAGAGAGTTTAAATATGTTTGAAGGTTGAACATTAAATAGTCCAGGTTGGTATGGAGAGGAAAAAATGTGGTATCATCCGCATATAATATGCACTGCGAAGAAGCTAAACACTGGGGGAGGTCATTAATGAAGGTTAAGAAGAGGGCCCAAAATAGAGCCTTGAGGAACGCCATATTGTATGGTAATTGGATCCGAGTTAACACCATTAATAGAGATGCGCAGTTTTCTGTTGTTCAGAAAATTCCGTAAAAAGTTTGAGCGTGGTCCAGTTGTGCCATAACCCACCAGTTTTATAAGAAGTATGTTATAGTATGTTATGGTCAATCGAGTCAAAAGGCTCTTGCAAAGTCAACGAAAATAGTTCCAGCACAAGTTCCATTATCAATATATCTTTTAATCATGTCAGCGAAGTTTGCAATAGCTATATTCGCAGAAAGCCTCTCACGAAAACCAAACTGACAATTTGAGAGAATATGAAACTCTGTGAGATTCACGATTTATTGCGCTTAGTGTTACACTGACGATACTGAGTGAAGGACAGGACGTGGACGCACGTTGCGCTACGTACGTCCACGGCCTGTCCCTCACTCGTCAGCCTAACACTAAGCGCCATATAATCATGAACGTCCACCAACTAGCCTCCGCCATTGCTTTACTCTGTGATTTATATGCTAAGGTGGATTTCAATAAGTTTTTCTAACACTTTGTATAAGAAAGGAAGCACGGAAATTGGCCTGTAATTTTGACAAGCTTACAGTCACTTTTTTTCTAAAGACAGGCAATACCTTTGCCTCCTTGAACTGTTGCGGAAACACCCCAGTCTTAGATACCAAGTTAAAGTTGTGTGTGAGCACAGGACCGATTAACGTACTGATTAATTTTATTACAGCACCATTAACGTTATCTAAACCCAGGGCTGTGGCGCGCAAACTGGTAGTAAGCGATTGCACTTCTTCAGGGAGAGTAGGATATGAAACAAAGAATGTGAATAACGGGGAATAGTACAGGAGCAAGGAGAGGTATACAGGTATCGAAGCAAGCAGACGAGAAGTGTTGAGAAAAAGCGTTTGCAATCCCTGAAGAATCATTAATTCATAAGCCATCCTGAAGTCACTTGCTTATGTGGTGTTACTTTGTTAAAAAACTGATTAAGCAGTTTCCATTTTGTTTTGAAGTAATTTACACAATCCTGAAGCTGCTGACGGTAATAGTGCCGTTTGGCTGCTTTGAGAATGGAGGCTAATACAGCCGAATACTTTTTATAGCGTGATTTCAGTTTGCAGTTGAATGGCTGTATGTTTCTTTATAAGTTATCCTTCTTCCGTAAATAAGAAAGAAGAGATTTAGTAATCCAAGGAACGCGTGGAGACCGATATCGCCTATTGTAAGATATAGTTCTTGCACAGCTCTGTATCGCATCAGTAATGACGGAATAAAATTCAGACAGAGCAGCCTCAGGACCTGTGAAGTTAAGGAAATGTGACCAGTCAGTGTCCGAAATAATACGGACAAATTCATTACTATCAAAGTATGCACGAAAGTGAGGCAGATGGACGGGAGCTACAGATTTAGTGAGGTAGAAAATACACTGCTAGGCGATCACTGATATCGGAGTCGAGTGCACCAGAATAGACATGTTCATCGAAATTTGAGAGTGAGTGATCTAGTATCGAAATCGAATAGTTAATGCAACTAGTAGGTAGATTTATCAGACTGCAAAACTAGAGAAACAGCTGGTATAATCAATACAGACGTGGTTTAAGTGTCAAGTAGGTTAATATTAATATCGCCCATTATAAATATGTTCTTGTTCTCGAAGGTTAATTTGTGAAGTGCCTCAGCAAAAGCGTTACAAAAATCAGCCACGTCAGAAGACGGGGAACGGTAAACGGAGGCAAATACATATTTCTCGTTATTTACACTGCTGAACGGCTCAAGTTGAATCCAAACGGGTTCGCATTTTGCAACATTAATTTCAATGTCTGCGCGCTAATTAATTCAGTTTTGAGCAAATTATTTTCTGTCCCATATTGCAATTTACAAATTCCAGCCATGGAATTCGCAAGGCGAATTACTTTCTTAACGAAACGTCCTTTTATGCATTCAAGCAGAAAAGTAACTGGAATGCCAATGCATTTCTCCGCAAAGTTCGGGAATTAATATCTCGAAACTCGTGTCATCCTCAGAATTTGTTCGAAGTGGATCCGCCTTGCGAACTCCACGGTTACAGCTTGTTCATTGCAATATAGGCCATAAGTTAATTAGTTCAAAACTTAATTCGTGAATTTTTCTTAATTATTTGATTACGCATATCAATTTTTTTGTGCAAGTAGTGTGCACCGCTTGGTGTAGACCAGCCCATGAACAAGAACTGTGCTGTCTGCCACAGACAACCTTTAAGGATTTTTGAAAGCGCTCGCTGAAACACCCTATATATAAACGTGGCTCTTTAGTAAACGCTACATGGTATATTTAAGCATGTCAAACAAGTATGCGCTAAACAAAGGTCAGGGAGATATAAAGATTAATTTTATGTCTGCAGCGGTTACCCTATATAGCGACCGGCTTGGCATGGTGTACTCTATAGGCGTGATTGGTGACAGGGATCAACGAGAGCGAGAAACGACGCAAGCTGCACGAGCGAAACGCGCTGGCAGACCTGCACAGCCTCGCAGCGAGGCCTGCCTCCCGCAGGAATGCTAGGAGGGCCTCGTGGTAGCGCAGAGGCAGCTATTGTATACCTCCACGGTCAAAGGTCGCTAAACGAAGGTCAGACTACTTCGTGGAAATAATTATTCAAACTGCTCGAGCTCATCCATCACGCCGGAAAAGAGCACGAAAAAGAAATGTAGCAACAATAAACGACCTTTCGAATACCGTGTTCTTTAGGTACGCATATGCTTACCGTGCATTCAACCATTGTGTTGATGAAGTCAAGGCTCCAGAATGAACTTACACAGGGTGTAAATAAGATGTTATACAGGGTGCCCTTTCTTTAGACTATATATGTGTTCTATAAAAATGCTAAGTGCACAGTGAACGTGGTGTTATTGCAGAGGAGTTCGCTAGGCGGACATGCACTGCCGCGAATAACGTAAGTGTCAGAAGAATATGGTTAACGAGTATTCTTAAATTATATTTTTATTGGAGCCTTTTGGGTGTTGTTTATATGTCATATATGGAGACAGCACATTTTAACGCTCCCATTTTTTTTTTAATCTTGAAAATCACACCTAGTTCGAAATATTCATCATCGAATTTCAACGCTCCTTGCCGTCAACAAGATAAAACAGCCCCGCTATCATGTCAGACGGAAACGCGGCCGTGAGGGAAAACGCGACCGAGTTCGAACATCGCGGCACATTCTGATACGCAATACCTGCCAACTCCTGAACGTGTCGTAAAGTTGACGAATTCGAGAGAATTGATGTACGATTTTCCGAATGTTGTCTCAAGTTTGCCGAAAAATAGATTTTGTTCACAAGAATGCTTTAAAGGTGCTGAAGGATGGGACGAACAAGATTTAATTTAAGTAAACTGCGATGGTAGGTGCGCCTTCCTGATCAAGGCGCTAACCAGGGAGCCACTTGTTCCGAACAAGCTCATCCAGGCAACTTCCTGGCTAAATCGACAAAACCAATGCCGTCGACAGAGTCACTGTGATCTAAAAACACTAGTGCTTCTAAGTGTATACTGTGTCTAGCTTGTTGCTCCTTATACGTGCCGCGTCTAAACGTCAACAATCGTGAACAAAGTGCGCAGGCACCCTGAAAAGGTCGGGGCAAATACGAAGACAAATGCGCGCTACTCCCTTCCGCCCCTCCCCTTTGTCCTGCACGCATCAGTGTATTTATGGATTGTAATGCTCCCAGTTTGGCAGTTATGCATACGGGACACGTCTTGCCTGGCAAGCATCTGCCGCGTCGCGGATTTGTCGCGGCAAGCCATCATTCAAACTTCGGCACGCAATTCGTCGCGGGCGGGGGGCCGTGTTTTTTTGTTAATTAGACTTCTGTAACTCACGTTATTAGCGCCAAAATATGGCCGCCTCGCCTTAAAACCCTTCCGCAAAAGCGCCACCATTCGCTTTGTTCATAGCTGTCGACACTCTATAACCAAAATGACTTTTTATACGATGCCGAACGTGTACAAAAATCTAAAAGTGCGCCGCCGACTTAGACGGCAAATAATTGCATGTACTACGCATTTTGGCTGCGTTGTAGATAGAGATAAATTGCGTGCACTCTTGGAACTAAATTTGGTTCTGTGACGACTATTGTGTCACATAGTCGTGAGACGCGCCATGAGACGCTCGCCTCGCAATTGTTGGTACTTTACGAAAGAAGTTTTTTTCTCCTTTTATTCCCTTTACCCAGCACAGGGTAGCCAGCCGGCACTTGCACTGGCTAACCTCCTTGTCTTCGCTCCATTTCTCTCTCTCTCTCTCTTACCCTCAGCAAATGCTTGGAGAAACTGCGCTACACGTCTGCGATGAAAGTACCTTTCCACTTTGCGAATATCGCCGGGTTTTTCGTGGCCGTGGGAGCTACGTGGCTGTTCTGTCGCCGAATAGGCCACCGACCAATCACAGCAGAGGAGGCGGGCGTCACCGCCGCTGGGTTTCTCGCATCGCCACCAGACGCCCCCGATGGGTGAAGACTAAGCAGGATAAGCATGACGCATAAGGGAAAGTGGGACAAAGTTGACATAAACAACTACCGTCCCATAACAGTGACCTCAGCGGTTTACAGGGTGGTGATGCAGGTTATAAATAACAGACTGCAAGCATGGGTGCAGGGTGAGGGGATGTTGAGAGGACTACAAAGTGGGTTCCGGAAACAAAGGAGGTTAGAGGACAATTTGTTCTCATTAATGCAGTGTATCAAAATAGCGGAAAGGGAACGCAGGCCCCTATGGCTGGCATCTACGCATGTCAACGGAGCCTATGGGCACGTAATTCGAGGGGATTTGTGGGACACACTGGGCACGGTAGATGTGGAAGCTGGATTAATTAATTTTTAAAAGCTATCTATAGAAGTAACAAGGTGCTTATAAAATGGGGGGGGGGGGCGGGGCGAGGTATCTGGGCCTATAGAGATACAGCGGGGGCTTAGGTAAGGGCTCCCGGTGTTATCTTTGTTGTTCATGTTGTACCTACAAGGATTAGAGACCAAATTGCAGAGGAGCGGACTTAGCTCCAACCTTCTTCTTTTTTTTTTTCAAGCGAGTAAAATGGATTGAACAGTCATTGTCAGGACTGATGCATGCGGATGACATAGTACTAATGGTTGACAACAAGGAATTTACAGGGATTTATGGACATATGCGGTAAAGAGGGAGATAGATTTCAAATTTAATAACGAAAAATCGGCAGTTAAGATTTTTAATGATGATCAGGGCGGCGAGCATAGGATACAGGAGCTACGCTGGAGGTAGTGGATAAGTACGAATATCTTGGCCTGTGGACAAACAGTGGGGCTGAGTACCTAACTAAACATGCAAAATATGTAATGACTAAAGGTAGCACGAATGCAGCTGTGATGAAGAATAGGGCACTGTGGAATTACAACAGGCATGAAGTGGCGATAGGGATTTGGAAAGGAGTGATGGTTCTTAGTCTGACTTTCGGCAATGCGGTCCTGTGCATGAGTACATAGGTTCGAGCCCTGTTGGAAATTAAGAATCATCGGTTAAGAAAATTGTTAAAGATACAGATGCAGACAAAATCGGCACTGGGAACATACAGAACTTTAAACCAGGATATTGCCAAAGAAAATATCTGCGATAGTTCTACGGGAAGCTCTTCGTTTTTTGAAGCCAGGACGGGAGTTATGCGGCCTAAGACGTACCGAGTCAAGCAGTCAAGCACCAAGAGATAAACACGTTATGCGGTGCGCTTGGAGATGAGGAGCAATGGCTGAACGCTTGATACTTTTCTGTGAATGGCTTCACCCTACATTTCGAAGCAACGGGGCTGTCTTTTTTTAAAGCGTTGGGGTTTAGGGACAGTGGAGGCAAAATAGACCTTAAGCGGGCAGAAATAACCATACGGAGGTTATATCTCACTGATAGGCAAGACCAGGGCAACAGAGAGATTTCATCCTCCGCTAGTACAAGATATATCGCTACTCACGGCTAGGTGGCGCGAGCCGCCGCCCGATTTAATTAAGGCCTTATCCATCCATCAGTGGCAGCGGCCGTGCGGGGGAAAGAAGCACAGGAAAGCTCGCAATGAGCAAGTAAACGCTTCTTGCGAATATAATCGATTCGACTTGCGCTACGCACGTGTGCGCACGCTGCCTTTGAAAGCAAACGACGCGTTCAAGGCGTCCGTCGTGCAGCCGGCAACTGCGCTTCACAGAAGGCTCAGTACAATGCACTCGCGTTTCGACTCTTTATGCACTCGCACAAAGCTTTGCTGTATATAAATCCCAACCCGTTGGATCTGCTGCATTTTTTATACAATTCTTATTAACCTCGTTGTCATTAACGTGCAAATATTTTTCCTTATGTAGAATGTTTATACATAGCACTCTTGAACTATTAAGTTCTTCGCTTACTTCTTGCGTTACGATGCCCTATTACGAAAATGAATATTTCGCACTGTAAGCGAGTTTGCAAAGAGAACTGCAAAGGCTGCTTGAAGGAAAATGAAGCCAGCTGTTGCTTCCTGAATTTCAATGTGAACTAAAATGACGTTGAGTTTACTTGCGTCTATGGTGGACCGAATAAAGTTGTTTCACTCGCTCACTGAAGTCGCTCGATATAACGATTTCAGATGACTCATCAATTTAAGTATGGTGAAGTTATAATGAAGCGTCCGCAAGTGATATGCGAAGTGAGGCCTATAATTGCCGCATGCTGTGGGACGAAGGTTTTCGGATCACCGCACTCATCACCACCGCATGCGTGGAGTGAACTAGGTGGCCTAATCGTCGTCGGCTCGAAGCAACAGCGGCTGTACGACTTCAGAGCGCGCAATGCATCATGTAGCAAGCGGCCTGGAAAAACGACGGGGGAGGAGTGACATCGAAGCAGCTTCTCTCACTCTATGGATCAACGTCTCCTGCGCCGTTAAATCAGTTTCGAGGAGAAGTCGGCATATTGCTAATGTTCTGCAAAGGCAGACGTAAAGCATCCACATTAATTCAGCCAACTGAAGCCACCACAGTAAAAAGCTATACTTGTTTCAAATCGCTTGTGACGGAAATGTAGCAGAGCCGTTGGCAGCGGTTGCGACTGCACGGAAAGAAAGCGGAACAGAGAAGTAAAACGCAAGCACGTGTGGGAACGAGTTGTTGACGTTAAGCCCGGAGCAGCGTGTACGCTTTCCGCGGGGCGCTCGTGAACAAACAAACGCGAGCGAGCGAGCGCGTGGCTGGCAATCGGTCTCGCGCGCGAATGCGCCGCCCGGACGTGTCCTGCAGCTGAGCAGCACGAGGCTCCACGGTGTGCCCGTCCGCGGCTTCGGGTGGGGGTCAAATTGTGCGGAACCGATCGTCGACAACGACTGAGTGTAGATGAACGAACGAGAGAACGAGCGAATGAACGAACGGTTTCCTTGCCGACCACCGACCAACCACGACGACAGGCGAAAGCGGCAAAGAAAGCTATTCGTTTTAGGAAAGAAAGAAGAAAAGAACATGCTGTTAGGATCGGGCTGCAGCTATTTCAGCCCGCAGTAGGTGCGTCGATCAATCCGGGGTGGCTGCGCCCTTCGGAGAACGAGCGATGACGACGACGCTAACCGACCATGCGCCGCCTGGGCAGAAGGGTGCTTTGCGGAACGGGGGCCCCAGGTTGCGTCACAGTCTGCCGACACACGAGGCGACCAAGGAGAAAGGCAGCTCTGGAAT
The DNA here is from genome assembly GCF_050947875.1 of Dermacentor variabilis. NCBI lineage: Eukaryota > Metazoa > Arthropoda > Arachnida > Ixodida > Ixodidae > Dermacentor > Dermacentor variabilis. Next base: position 13,506,949 of record NC_134569.1, on the reverse strand, counting down.
GTAGAGACGCCGAATGAGTTCGGCGGGCCAACTATTGTTACCCAACTCCCCAACGCGGACCTGATCTGCTACGGGTGGGGAAGTTGCCGCGGGAACGTCGTCGTAGGCTCCTTCCCACGCGCCGACCAAGAGGCAAGACAATGTGCTACTGGGACACGCTACCCGGGCCGGCTCAGAGTTCTACGAAGCCCCTCTGACGTCGGCTCCGGACCATTGCACCTGTGTGTGTGTGCGTGCACGTTGTTGCGTTTCGCCTGCGACACGTGGTTTTGCCGGCGCGAGTGCGGCGGGGCGGCAGACATTTTGGCCCGATCGTCGTCGCCGCAACGCTCATCGGCAGGTGTTTCCAGGCGCGACTGCGGCGATGCGACCGCAAAGGATCACCCTCTCATTCCAGTCATTGTGCCCGAACCAGGCGAAGCGAAAGCAGGGATCATCCTCTCATTATAGTCATTGTGCCCGACCGGCAGCGCTACGACTGGGTGCTACGAGATCGTGCTCGACATGGTGCTACGGCAGCGCAACGACAGGGTGCTACGAGATCGTGCTCGACATGGTGCTACGGCAGCGCTTCGACAGTGTGCGTCACCATTAGCCCATTGTACATTCACGTGCTCGTCTTTTGAGGGGTTCCTTCTTGCCCTCAACTGCGAGAGTATAAAAACAGCTGCCCCCGGACGCCAAAAGGAGGGCTCCGATTTCTTCTGTTGAGTGAAGTGCTCTCCCGTCTCTCTACTTCGGTCAAACCTGACCGCCAACTCTTTGCGATGTTAAAATAAACAAGTTGTTTCGTTGTTACCAGTCGACTCATGCTTTGCCGGGACCTTCGGATGCTTCCAGTTGTACCCCAGGCCGCCAGGCCAAACGCTACCCTTGGGGCTTGCGACCCAGGTACAATCACGGGCGTCAGCGCCGAGTTCCCAACAGATCGTACCAGCGGTGCGATCCAAACAACGTGTATGTGAACCCTCCTCCTCCAAAAGGGCAGGTCATCTTCAATGACGGCGAACTATGATGTCGAGCGAAGTGCTTATAAGCAGCGATTGTCGGCTGCTAGTGGGTGCTCGTTGTCGTGCTCGTCGTCGTGCTCTGTGCTCGAAATGTACTCGTGAGCTGTGTGCTCGATTGCTGTATGCTTCGTCTTGCGGGCTCCATTTGGGAGTCACGCATAGACTGTGTAAATGTATCCCATGTTTAAGATGTAAATACTGTAAATAAATCCTGCTCGCCTAAGTCCCGACGAAGAGTCAAGTTCATCCCTACGACTACGTCCGCCAAATCCAATAATGCACTGACATAGAGGAAACTCAGATTGGAAAAATTAATACGGAGCTATCCAATACGCAGCACTACTCTGACCACGTGTTGCTCCCGGATGCATGCAAAAATAAACGAATGCGTGTTTTTCCACGACAACCGGCGATTTATGCCATCGTTCCTAGTTTCCATTCAGGTGCGCCTTTACAGTGTGCCACTGCACGATTACATGCTTGCAAGACGTATTCAAAATGCTATATTGGAAGTGATTAGGGTTCAGAATTAACGAGGAATATTTGAGAAACTTAAAGCTTGCAGACAACATTTTCTTGTTCAGCGACGCTCGAAATGACTTAAATGATCAAGTAGCTGAACCGGCTAGGTCAAACGGCAGATTTGAAGATTAGCATAAAAGAGACTAAAACAATTTCAACAGCATGGCAAGCGCACAAAAGATTATGATGTGCACATTGTGGTGGAGTACGTTGATCCACAGGCCGCCCAAATGATAAAACGTCCGAACGTACAAAAAGAGCTCGGAGGGAGATGGCAGACACTATCAAGCATACCCGCGAAAACTTGCTAATTTTTCGTAAAGTTTACGAATTTGCGCTTTTTTTTTACGAGTTTACGCAAGTTGCTTAAGTTCTGCGAATGCACAGGGTGTCCCAGCTAACTTTAGCCGGAGTTTAACAATGTGCGAATGCCACGTAGCTGGACATAACCAAGCTAATGTCTTTTGCCGTCACTTGGAGATATTCACGCTATGTTTTTCACTCTACCTAATTAGATAATTAGTCTTAATTCATTGATTAGCTTCTGATATATTATAATTAGATTAAAAGTGTCAATGAGGAAATTGTAGACCGACATGAAAAGCTCCCGATACAGCTTCCGTTCCTAAATACGTGCCACATAAAAACGATTTTTCCGAGCTTCAAAGAATAAGCACGCGAATAGACGCAAAGTGCCTCGAGCGGCCAGTCGCGCGGCAATTTTGCATGTTTTCGCGGGCTACTTTCACGCTCGGAAAAACACTTTTGTGTAGGACGTGTTGAGTAACAGAAAGCTGTATCGGGAGTTTTTCATGTTGCTCTATAATTTTCTCATTGACACTTTTCATCGAATAATATTTGAGAAGTTAATTAATTAAGATTATCTAATTAGGTGAAGTGAAAAAAAGTAATTTGAGCATCTCCAAGCGACGGCAAACAGCATCACCTTGATTCTGCCCAGCTACGCGGCATTCGCATACTTTTAAACTCTGACTAAAGTTAGTTGGGACACCCTGTATAAGTTCTGGCTGCGAAGGAGCATCATCGTCCCTTCGAATTCTTCTGATGGCGAGAGGACGTAGGCCAGGGGCTATTTGCTTCAGGCAAGCTTGCACAGACGGAGTTCCTGAAGCAAGCGAAATCGGCGGCAGCACATTCGTTCACCCTTATCTAAAAGCCAAGGTGTCGTTTGTCAGTCTCTACAAGTTTCATGTTGCTGGTTCGCTGCGCCTAAATGCAAATAATCGGTATTGAAGTGCATAAGTGTCTCTCAAAAGGCGTGTGTTTGTAGAAAACTTTATCAGATAAAACCAAGAACTTCGCACTCCTCCTTTTGGTGCGTTGATCTGCGAGATTCAGCAAATCTTGAAATTCATAGGGTGGCAGGTATATGCTCTCAAGTCATGTACGGCAGCCTTTACGGGCATCCTGAACAATGAAGATGTTCAGCACAATCTGGCGTCTAAACTTCTTTGGTAGTAAAGAAACTTGAGTCGGAGAACCACATGGAGAAGGGAAAATGATGAGCGCGTCGTTGAAGGACATTTCCCGTTCTGTCGCTCTTTCTGTGGCCCTTCCTCTCAGGTTTACTGGCACATTCTCAAAGGTGCAGAAAGTGAAACGCACGCTTCTCGTACGTAAAGGGATGCCACTTAGAAAGTATGTACGTTGAGAGACAGTAATAAGATACGTTAATGTGACGCTAAAGTAGATCTCAAAAGCCAGACCTATATTGGCATCGACATTATCGCGACGCCATGACAAAACACATTTTGCTGACGTTATGTGACAATAAGGCTAGGTACGACATCGTCGCTCATAAAAGACAAATGTACACAAAAGTGTTTCGCGCGTACTCTTCTTCTAAAATTAAGAAATGCAGACAGTCATTTAACGCAAGAAAATGACAAGTTCAAATTGTCATGTCAGTGCCCTTTAAGGGGTAGCAGCATTGGCTGGGGCTGAAAAGAACTCTCGAATTTTTTGTTTGTTTATTTGTGTGCCCAAAGTGAAGTTAACAACAAGGTATACATGGCCTTCTCTCGCAGGCCTGAGTAGTGCGTAGTCGAGATTTTTGTACATGAGCAAATTTCCGCTCCGCCGAACACGATGCGCAGTGCCAGCGAGCAAGGCCTCGGACAAGCGTCAGTTTGTGGGTGAATACGACAGGAGTGACTGACGTAGCACTGAGACAGGGAGAGTATGCGATATCAACCTGGGCGATCAGCAGGGAGCGCTGAAAAAACCGCTAGAAGCTCTATAAGTGACTCTGCTACAAGACACTGAGTGCCGCGGCAGTTTCACGGATTGATGGATAAAGGAATAAAGAGCATTATCTATCCCCTGAGAGAAAAACGAAACAAGGTTGATGGAAAGAACCCTTGAAGCACGGAATCAGCCTGAATTTTCAGAACACGTAAACCGACGCCGCGGCGGACAGGTGAGGTGACGGCTTCCACTATAATCTGGCGCATATCACTTTGTCGTCTCCTAACAGATATGACTTTGCAAAATGCGAGAGCGATTCGAGCGCTCGCCCGGGAATCCAAGTAGCTGCTCCATAGCGAACAGCACAATTCGCCAATAGTTGCAGCGACCTGTCAGAGGCTACGCTTACACGAACCCAATGCGAGCGGGTCTAGTCGTAAATAGGGCGGACCGAGCTCGGCGCGTCACCGCGCTTACGTGAACTCACCCTGTGACGATTGTGGACAACGACGGCCTGCGTCGTCGAGCCGAGAGACCAGTGCGTTCGAACTGTGCCTCCGGTCCCCGCTGCCGTCTGCGACAGCTCTGTCTCGTGGGTCTTGTCGCTACGACGAGGATGCGCTGCACTCTGCTTGTCCCGATGTTATTCCCGCTGGATACGCTGTGACGTCGCAATAGAAATCGAGGGCGTCACAGCGGTGCCGCGCAAGTCTCGGCGCTGGCGGTCCGGACCCGTCCGCGTTCACGAGCACCCTGCAAGCGGGTCGGGCTGGGTCAACCAACCTGATGCAGTCGGGCTGAGTGAGCCGCACTCGACGCTCATTGAGCCCGACTGGCTAGCGTTTACACGAACTCGACAGGCATAGTTCAGCTCGACAAGCTGACTCGAGCCGTTTCTGTCGGGTTCGTGTAGACGCCACGAGAGAAGTTCTACAGCGAGGGCAGACTCGTGACTTGCGAACAGCCGCTCACCGCTTCGTACGCTACAGACTTCCCGGCAGCTTATGTGCAACCACCGTCATATTTACTGGGAAATGCTTGCAGCGAACCCTATGCGCGAAGGCGAGCTTTCTGGTTCCTTTCTTTTCGCGCTTCGTTCTTGTATTAGTGGTGTTACCATTTCTTTGTTAGTAAAATTACTGTTACGTATTATGGTAGCATCGTGCTTTGTTAGTTTCTTGAATTTATGTTTGTTTTCCATTGCAACACAAATGGCATTGTTTCTCTTTTTCGGTTCTACAAGTAAGAGTGCACGTTCTTAATTAATTTATCATGATATTCTACTATCTCTGTAAATAACTTTCGTGTATGATGCTCTCAAACATCTGTTATCAGTCTACCTGTCAGATATCTCGCCATGTACGTATGGTCTCCTGTGCCCCATCAAGCTGTTTTCTTGCAGCTTTTAGCCCAGGAGTCCAGCCAGCATATTTTCTGGTAAACAAAGAGAATTCAATTGAATTAAAGAATATACAGCTTCGCTGTAATATAAGGATAGGCCAAGCTTCCAAAATAAAAAAATACATTTAGATCTTTAATAGCATATGTTTCTGGGATAGTTGGCTCATTTTCGTGTGGAATAATAAGCGCAAATTTTAGACGAGACAGTGGGACAGACGCCGGCCCTTTGTCTGTCTCACTGTGCCATCTAAAGTTTGCGCTTATTATTTCACACACCATTTAGTTCTGTCGACGAAGCAAACCGTACATTTCGGGGAAAATAAAAAGAAAAGTAAAATAACGTAATGTATCCAAGAATTTTGCAAGAAGTCACCTTGACACAAATAGAGATACCTCGACGGCTGAGGAAACATCCCTTGGCATTGTCCAGGAGGGGAAGCTCCTACAAAAACAATGTCAGCAATGAAAGGATTCAGCCCATGTACAACCAAACGGTGCCGGTAAAAGTGTGATGGGGAACATTTCGCGTTGATGCCCTTGCCGCGGTGTACAGCGTTCTTCCTGCCCGAATCTTCTTCGGCTCGAGCGAGAGCAGACCAGCAGGAGGAGGAAAATATCGCGTTATTTTCCATCCAGCGGAGCTGCGCCTTCCAGGAAAGCAGGGCGAAGTAGAAGAGCGTTTAATTATACGCTTTCTCGTTCGAGTTGGCATCGTTCGCGCTGCTCGATTGTCGTTTTGTCTGCACATCGCGCACGCTGCTGAAATTGCACTCGAGTATCTCTTACGTGTTGGGAAAACCTTCGGACTTTCAAGTGAATTAGACTGCACGACATGTGATCGAATATTTAAACGCATTCGATAGCGGTGACCGCTTGCCGGTCGCTACAAAACGATTGTATACAAGCAATAGCGACAGAAAAAAAAAAACGAGAAAAATATGGAGAGAGGCGTCCTTGATTAATGGCAGATTGTCCTAAATCAACGCTGGGTTTATCAGAGACGCCGTAGTGTAGGCTTCCGAAATAATTGTGACCACCTGGGGTTCCTTACCGTGCGCCTAACTCTATGGGCAAACAAAATTGTGCTCGAGTCTACGGTACCGACGTTTCGCAAAAGTGATTTGTGAAAGCGAAACTATGACGGGGATTTCCTCCTCACTCGTACGGAAACGTGGGCCCCTTGTCGACAACAGTGGCGAATGATGATGCGCGCTATATAGGATTTTCCGATCAGGCAACGACACGATTTTAAAGAGACAATATTTAGATCCGGGAGCCCCACACATGATCATGCATGGAGGCCCTTGTATATTTGACATTGCGTAACTCACATAATGTATAGGAGGCGACAGTGTATACACACGGTCTCTACGCGCAAGCGAGGATATTAACCGTACAGATTGAACGTTTAAAGTGAAATTGCGCAAGGTGCCTCTTTGCTAACTTGACACCGGCATGTGGGCAAGTCAATATGTCTGTGTAAGCGATACGGCGCAAAGGGCGGTAGTGCATTAATCGGTGCATCTGCTGGAAATCCTATATCAGTCAAGCTTAGTTCTGGGGGAAGAAAGAAGAAAAAAGCCTATGCCATTCCCTCGGCCACGAAAAAAACCATTGCAGCAGGGAAAAAGAAATAATAATAATAATAATAATAATAATAATAATAATAATAATAATAATAATAATAATAATAATGACGCATCGCCAAACATGAGAGAGAGTAAAAGTGAATAATCGGGCACGCTTGAGTGCTGTAGCACGAAGCATAGAGTTTCCTACAAAATTACTAGAGGGAACTCTGGCGCTGCAGTCGTTGTCCTACCATGGGAATGATGGGAAGTACATGGATTTGTCTGATCTTCGTGCTTGTGGATTCAGACGTTCTTGTGGCTTTGTATATTACGCTATATAAATATTATTGTCGTATATTTCGGCGCAAACTATATTCTTCGAAGTGCAGAAGACGCCGGGAACGCGTACAATTTCTATTAATTGCAACGATTGAGTTTGTCCAGGTGGCCAAATCGAAACGCGCCAAGCGTGTCAAGGCACTGGCATGCCCGCGATAAATTCATAAGGGCGTTTCATTTCCTTGTCGATACGTGCGTCCGTGGCTTAATGGTTTCAATATCAGGCTTCTGTGCTAGAGTCCCTGTGTTCGAATCCTGCTGTCGGGTAATTTTAATGATGTTTATTTACTTATTTATTCCGCAATATACTGTTGAAGATGACGAGTTAACAAAGTCACAATGCCGTTTGAAGCCAAAAGGACGAAGTTTAGGCAAATCCATGTACTTCCCATAATTCCCATGCTGGGAAAACCGCTCCCATTGCAGCTCCCGTAGACACTAGCGCCAGAGTTCCCTCTAGTAATTCTTGTAGGAAACTCTATGGCACGAAGAGCGTGACGCGGTGCCAAATGCGGCGCCATTTTTCACGACCAGACCACAGCGCCGCTAATTTAGCGCGACGTCGCCTTTGTTGAGAAAAAGATATATAAAATTCCCTAGGTTTCAGCCTCTGGTTCTTTTGGAAATAAATGTTTATCGATGAACTATTAGCCGAGCAGGCGCTCTCCAACTGTCACGACGTCCCGTGACGTCATGAGAAACTGTCGCGGCAACTTGACGACTCCTTCCTTGCTCGGCGGCGCTGCAGGCGCGGCCTGGACGAGTCGGACGAGAAGACGGACTCGGACGAGCCCGGCGAGTCGTCGCCGGAGTCGGACGACCAGTCGTCCACCATCTCGAGCAGCGAGGGCCTGATGCTCAACGAGACGCTGGGCATCAGCGTCTGCAACAACGCGCTCTTCCACGTGCCCCTGCGCTGGACGTACAGCTGCGGCACGGCCAACGACCGCCGCGACCACCGGCACAACATCAGCTACGCCGTGCCGGCGTCCGACTTCTACTACGTGTTCTTCGCCAGCAACCCGCCGCTGTACGTCGCGTCCAACACGATCGTCGCCGACTTCTACCTCGACAGGTGGGCACTGACTCGTCTCCGTGCATAGTGCCGTGGCCTCGTACAGCACATTAAGTGCAACGCACCGCAGCTGCGAGGCAGGCTGCGAAAGCGTTGTTGGGCTTCTTGCATGGCACGGCGCTGGACGAGCGACTTCAGCATATGGCGCTGTGTAGTATACATATACGCATCTCCTTCCTTCCTTGTTCATCCGCCCCCTCTACCACAGTACAGAGTAGCAGCCGCACCAGCTCAAGCCTACTTCTTTCCCTTTCCTTAAATAATATTTTTTCTCCCTCTCATGTCGCGTGCAAGTGCAGCATCCTGTCAGCCTCGATCGTCGAGGTGGCATAGCCATGCGGTTTAGCGCGAAAGTAGACCCGCACAGTGCACCGATGACACCGCCTACTTCCCCCGGCCAACAGAAGAAAGACACAAAAAGAAAAGGTACAATAATATGAAGAAAGTACACGCGAACACAGCACGATAATATCCGCTTCGAGGAACTAGTCTCAGCGAACAAGGAGCATATAATGCCATTAATGCGTTGGTTTTCTGACATGATCGAACACTGCGCTGCGAAGCAATGCTTTCGACACGGACGTAGAGAACTAAGACATTATAGACACACAGGAAGCGACGTTGTGGACGTTCTGCGATTCATGTGTGTCTGTACAATGTCTTAGTTCTTTACGCCCGTGTCGAAAGTATTGCGTCGCAGCTCAGTGTTTCATTGTGTCAAAGCACATGATGATGCGAAGAAGATAGCTCGGCAACGGCCTATTTTCTGCTACAACGCCACCCGTCAATGGGAATTGGCATCGCACTATAGCAGTGGTTATTTTCCTTCATCGTGGCCTCACTCGTCGCACAGGCAGGAGGACGGCCTGGAGAACGAGCCTGCCGGTGCACACACTGCGCGCGACTGCGGGCCCCACGCAACTGGCTCTCATAGTCATGCGGCCTGCGAGAAATCGCCATGTGACACGCCGAACTGGAAATCGCCTCGCAAAAAGAAATGTTTAACATTCTATCGAAAGTCTACAGATGTTTTTCTGTGCAGCCAACTGATTGTCTGTACAGGAAGGCTGTGTGCTCCAGACATTACACATCTTGTTGGCTAATGTCTGTTATAGATTATAGTAGACCAGCAAAAATAGTCAGACTTTTTTTGACATAAACACATTATATAACAATATATACAAGTTTGCAAAAAGGAAAGGTTGTCTGCGAGAAGACTTTAGAAGTGATTCCTGTTTGGCTAGTTGATGTTCTTGATTGACGTTCATGCTTTTAGTGGCGCAGAAAAACTTACAGAAAGGAGATAGGACGAGCGTCTGTCTTGTCTCCTCTGTCTTTCGTGGCTCTAAAAACACAAACGTTCGAAGACAATGAATAGACCCTCTAAAATTATCTTCATGAGGGGTACGCACCTTCTGCGCCCTGGCTTGTGATGCACCTTAAGTTCGGGTGAAGCAGGAGCCATGCGACTTTCGCGTAGCAAAAATTGCACCGCAGAGAAGCAGGCTTCCGAGTTCTCAAATATAGGTACGTGCTGATTGTTTAAGCGCGCGCGCACACGATCGCACACACGCACGCACGCACGCACGCACGCACACACACACACACACACACACACACACACACACACGTCAGTGACGGATATCAAAAACCTTGCAACAATAGTCAGCCCAAATCAATACGCATATGTGATAGAGTTGACAAAGCACTTCTTTAATTAAAGTCCGCTTATAAACATTTTGAATAGGTAATTACTTCAGGGCTCATATCGCAACAGCGGAAATTCAAGCTGGTCAACGTTGAATGCGTATATATTTTCGGTAGGAATCCCAAGACACGTATTAGTTCCAAGACATCGGCCTTGAGATTTTAGATGACATGACTTGGCGTTGCACGTAAAGCACTATTTTTTTAGTCGCTGACCATCTTCAGTTCCGAAAATGTTATAAATAAAAAGCCAGTTGGTGAATTTTAGTCAATTACAGAGCTTGTTGGCGATTATCGTGCAATATTGACCAACAGAAATTATCGTTCTCTCCCGAGCCCCGTATTTCTTGACATTTGTTGATAGTGCACGAAACGCCTCGCGCATTCCGCGTACAAATGTGCATGCGTGCATGTCTCTTGCAGGATGGCGTACGACGTGTCCAGGAGCTACAGTCCGGATACGCACTCGTGCGTGAACACGACCAACTGCTCGGTGCCTCTGGACTTTCTCTCCGACGAGTACGTGGTGGTGGACATGCAAGGCGAGCCCAGGGGATCCACGCACCTCAACTGGACCTCTGACGTGCTCACGTCGCGTTGCCTGCCGCGCAAGGGCGTCTACTTCGTCTTCTACTTCGTCTTCGGACTCCTCGTCATGATGGCCGCCTTTCAGGGCTGATGGCGGTCGGCAACGGATTGTGAGCGTGTGAATTCGTGACGCCAACTGCCGGGTGTTACGGTGACTCGTCATATTTGCGCTCTTGCAGCTATGCGAGGTTAAACGGCCTTGTCACAATCGGCTTTCGAGCGCCTCGCAGTAGCAGATGAAGCTAGCCCGTGTGACACGATATAATGACCCGCACAATCGTAGAAAATTTCTGCAGTACAGAGCGTGGCTCCTTTTAATCAGAGAGCTGTCGTGATCGCACCTTCACCTCACGGACGCCCTGAAAAAATAAATGGTCGCTTTACTTCACATTCGTCACACGGTGCTGCCTGCGCGAGGTTTTTATGATCATATGGACTGTCTCTCTCGGTCTCCTTCATTTTTTCTTTAAGCACGATGTCTCAGGCACGCCAGCCAAACTTTACTCAGGCGTTTGCCAGCGGCGACTTCGCAAGAGGGCGGCGCTTTGCCTGAAGCGACTTCGCTCGTGACGTGGCATGCACGAGCTCAGCGCTGTAACGACCAACATTCAATGCTGATTGAATCGGGCGCTTAGTGAATCGACCACGTGTCGGCGCACACGAGACAATACGAAAGAATCTCGCAAGGTGCACTTCCAGAGAGCATGCGCAAGATGCTGGCAAACACTGATAAAAGCCTTCGCTTTGAGACACCGTGGTTCGAAGATAGTGGATCCCTATCGCAAGGACGTCAGTCGCCAGGCATGTCCTGCGTGCAACTGATGGGTCCTTCCATCATCCGTGTCAGCGGACAGTTCTGTGCATTGGATTCTGTGCAGTTCTGTTCCGGACAGTTCTGTGCAATACCAATTCTGTGCAGTACCGATTGAAATCTCATGCGCACTGCTGGCCAATGGTCTCCCTGTGTCAACTGCCCTCAGCTTCGTCATATGGGCGGCCGCGGGCAGTGAAGCACGTGCCACCAAGACTTGACTGCGCAAGTTGTTTGAGAGCCATCTCTGCGTTTCGCCAACTTTCATGCTAAAGCAGCCAGCACAAATCCCATGCTGCAGGCCAAGTGTTATGTGTGCTCTATATTGGGCACCCTGCATGAACGTGCGCTGTGCATGCACGCACGCAGTCCGTGTAAATGCGGGTGACCTTTGCAAAGCGACTGCACTGATGACGTAGCCCTGCCACTTTAGATGCAGAATTCCAGGCACGTGTACATATCTCCAGCACTTCAAGGTACAAAACCTGAACGCCCTCTTTCTCCGACGCCGTACCTCTGCATGTGTTCGATGCCTCCGTCGGAAGAAAGCACGTAAGGCGAAATGTTAATTTTTTTCTTCCTTTCTTTTTTTTTCACACTGCGGCATTACGCTTACTCGTGAGTGCGATATAAGACATACTTTCGATAAGATAATGTCAGTTGCGCACACATTCACAAGGGCTGCGCAGGTCTGCGACTGAGTTGCGCAACTATTTTCAGATCGGAAGGAACAATTCGTTACGCAATGTGCGTCAAATCAAAGACTCTCCGCGCGGTTTGCGCAGTGAGTCGTGGCAACTTGAAAGGAGCAGCAGGAGGATGCACCAACAGTGTTTAACTGCAAGGGCAATTTGGTATCGTGAAACTGTCGCGCATCGGCGAAGCCCATATAGATAAAGATAAATAACAGGTGGCGTTTACGGCTGAGGAGTGACGTAGCCCGTTTAAATAAAAGCGTCGAGATCTCACTTGCAATTCCCGCCTTGATATTTACCAAGCCTGAATTGAAGTTGTGCCCAGATTATACCCATACCGCTGTCAAGAACAGATGCAGCCACAAGTCTTCGCTCCCACGCACGCGAGCTTTCGCTAACTCTGTGGAACACCAGTGAATTCACAAACACACGTCTTCACAGATTGGATCCAAGTTTGCAACTCCGTCTTCCACCAGGGTTGCCACGAGCGGAAGCAACACTTCTGTGCCGCCTATGGCTCGGCGTGGCATTCACGAACTCATATTCCTTCCGCATTGGAATGGCCGACAGCCCTGCTTGCGACACCTGCGGCTGCGAAGAGACGATCGCGCACCTCCTCTGTGACTTTCCGCGTTATAATGTGCCAAGGAAAGTGCTCGTGACCGCGCTCGAAAAACTGGACAATCGCCCCTTCACAGAACAGAAAGTTCTAGGACACTGGTCCAGACGGGTTTCGGCTCTCAAGGCCTTAAGGGCTTTGCTCAAGTTCTTAAGGACAAGTTAATTGTGCGACCGCCTTTGACTATTGTTGCGTGTAACATCGCGTTACTGTTTGCATTTTTCTTGTTCTTTTTTCTCTCTTCCTTCTCCTTTTATTCCCTTTCTCCTTTCCCCAGTACCGGGTAGCCAGCCGGTATTTACACTGGCTAACCTCCCTGTCTTTCCTTCCCTTTTGCCTCTCTGAATTGAAGTTGTCGATGAAGCTCAAGGAATATGTCGCTCAACATCTCGACCAGCAATGACATCTGCGTATGCCTATATCGTAAATCTAAGTACGCGGGTGTTTTCGCATCTCGCTCCCCATCGAAATGCGGCCGCCGTCGCCGGGATTCGATGCCGCGACCTCGTGCTTAGCAGCCCAACACCACTGCCACTAAGCAACCACGGCGCGGGTCATCTAAGGCTGGTGTATATAGAATAAAAGTCATCGCTTGCTGAAACAATGAGCGGGTAATGTCTGGGATGCGAGGGCAGTCGAGAGTTCTTTTGCCGACCATGTCGGCTTTCACACTAAAGATTAAATTCCGCGGTTAAGAAACGCCTTAGAAATGCCCACATGCTACAGGTTAGTGTAGGCGAATATTAGTCACCGCGATGGGTGTCGTTATGGCGTCTTAAAATGTCTAGATGGCGCTGCATACATCGCCCGTGTTCTGCAGTGTCGCATCTGCTGCTCGAAAACATTACGCCTGCGACCTTCACTCATTTTCTTTGATCAGACAACTGGCTGCGCCAGTCCGCCTCCATTGAAGCTGTGTCAAACATAATTTGATAGCGAATATATGCAATAAATAATATATGCAATATATGCTATATAAGCAATAAATAATTTTAACTTTCTCACACTTGAAGCACAACACACGTGTTTATATCTCAGACTGTTCCTCTGAAGAAATGCACGCAGTGCTTGTCAGGTGACTGATTAAAGCGGGACCAAGCGGCATCCATCGAGAATACATTTCATGAAGAAAAGCGGTGCACCTCGTTGGTAGTCCCTCGCACACCACATTGCTTCTGGTGTAATGTTTTCTCACAGCGTCTATGTACAAAAAAAAATTTTATAATGTACAGTGTACATGGCTATGAAAGAATAAAAATGATACTTAGGAGTATTTTGTTGCATTTCTTTTGGGCCAAGCTGTGCTTGTTAACTATATACTTTCACTGTCACTGAGGAGGTGTATACACACGGCGCAAGCCAAAGAGCTGTGTTTATCTTTCCCTTCGCACTGTATGCTACTAATTAAAGCTTAGTAAAAAAAAAAAAAAGACTGCGGCGATTTAGCGGTAAATGCGACCGGAATGCGTCAGCATTACGTCGCACCTCTTCGCGGTCCAGGGTCTACGATTTAAACGACATTCGCCGCATTGCAAAGCGTTGTTCAGGAGCTCAGTCGCCGTGCACGTCCTGCCTCTTCGAGGAGCGAAGCGCAACTGATGGCGGACCGGAGCAGACCACCGTCGGATGCACTCTATATACGATCATCCCCAGCAGGGGCGTAGCCGGGGGGGGGGGGGGCTTTGGGGGCTTCAGTCCCCCCCCCCTTCGACATTTTTTCGTGCTGTCAAGCACCGCCGACCGAAACAACCGCGGCGCCGGAAATTATTCTGGATTTTGTCTACAAATGTCTGTTTTATGCTCGAAAAGACATTTCGGCACGAACATTGCGTACTCGAGCTGGATTTCGCGGCAAATCCCATGCACCTGGACTCACATAAGGCAACAAGCCCAATCCGAGCACAAAGTTTCAAGGGCGTTTTGGTGGCGAGCGGGATCGTAGCGGCATCCCGCGGAGGCCCCAGAATCAACGGAGCGCATGGATTTCAATTGCGAAATTTTATGGGCCTAAAATTCTTAGAAACGTTTGATACCAAAGGTGCATTGACTTTTCTAAAGTCGTACATCCGACCATACAATGAGACAAAACAAATGGACACGTTATCATAGAAGTTGGCAAAGGACGCAGCGACCTCCTATGAGACGAAGCGTTGTGGTAGTTGACTTGCGCCGTTGTGTAGCAGAAAAGAATATCAACATTTTTTTCGCCTGAGCCAAAGCATCAATGTCAAGACAGTAAAACCAGCAAAGGTAACTACTTTTTATTTATTTTTTTCTACTTTGACTTTTATTCGCGAGGACACATTCAGCCTCTTCATGTTTTTTTTTTTTTTTTTCATTCTACTCGCGGGCTGCCAGAGCCAGCCAGAACGACGGAGAACCGGACACAGTCACCAGACGCTATGGAGCAATTTTAGAAAACAAAGAGCCCTAAGGAGGATATACCCCCTTTCCACAAAGACCTTAGTAGAGAGCAGTCGGTTGCCTGGAGACAACTGCAGACTAATAGATACCCCAGTCTGAGTCTGCTCAGGAAAATCTATCCGTCAACATATGACAACAAATGCCAGCTATGCGGGGAACACGCAAAGCTTTACCACGTTACATGGGCCTGCCAAAATCCAAAGGTAGCGCCAGCACGCAAAACACCAACACCGGAGCAGTGGGAGGCTGCGCTGTCCTGCTCGAAGCCTGAAGAACAGCTCAAGATGATCGACAGTGCTCGCAAGATGGCAAAGGCCACACGGGCCCTGGACTAAGGGATCTACCTTCGCCGGTATACCTCCTTTTTGAAAATAAAGTTTTTCATTCATTCATTCTCGTGTTGCCCCGACCACCGCGCTGCGGACTTTGGTGCGCGTTCTTTTTTTTTTTTTTTTTCGGGCCGAGTGCATTTTGGCCCGCCAAGATTTTGGATACTTTCTAGCTAGCAGAGGAGAATAAAAAACAATGGTCGCTCGCCGCAACCACTGTGGGCGCTCCTTGGATTGCAACGTCTCCGCTTGAGAGCATCACCTTCGCTTTGATGTTATTGCAACCTCTCCGTAAAGTCTTTTGTCTCGCCGGTGTAGGATACCGAGCATATGCGTATGGTTCTCTGTGGACCAAGCGTCTCGCGTTTTCTTCGATATTCCTTCGGTAACCACATTAGGTGCCCACAAGCATCCGGTTGCGGCAAACATGCTTTCCTTCGCCTTCCTTTATTTTTTCACTTCAGTGCCCCTGGCCCACAAAAGAAAGACATTGTTGCGGCTCAGCAAACATGTTGCATGGTGAAAGTCCGATTTTGTTACTTCTTCTTTTGCAGGAAGTGATGGACCACGGAACTGTGATGCTCTTATTATACTATTGCGATAGAAATTATATGGACACTTCAGGCGCATTCCTACCGTCGCCGTCGCCGTCATGTTCCATGTAAACTCTAAGAGCTGAAATCAAAAGTTTGACGGTAGCCCGTCTGGCCGGAAAAATAAATGTTGAATAAACGCGCGAAGACTGCGTGATTTCAAGGGCTGAACGACTACTACTAAAAGCAAGAATATAGGAGTGCAAGGCTAAGGTCCGCATGCTGGAAAATGATACCTTCTATGCCCGTCGCCGACTAGAGTTCCTGTGCCCTGCCTAATTTGCTTCAATTCAGCTACACGCTAAAATGGTAGGTCCCGAAGTTTAACAAGAGACGCTATACACAATATTTCTTCGTATAAGCCTGACAAAGCGGAACTCAGTCCTGAGCCTTGGTATAAACTTTAGCACAGAGCCTACACGACATGCGAAGTCGGTGATTTCTGCTGTTGAATAGGCTTTAAGCCAAGTCGGCCACTTGACGCGACGAAGCTCGCACGTGTGTTATTAACGTGCCTTCTTGGCTTCAAAACCCTTCTTCAAACTCCGCGCTGTCGCTAGAGGAACATGAGGCTATCGATTGGCTTCGACGCAATCCAGACATCATCATTCTTCCAGCTGACACAGGAAACCCAACTGTTTTGCTTGATAGTGGGGACTACACCAAAAGGATGCTGGCACTGGTTAGTGACGCCAATAACTATTGTCACCTAACGCGTTGTCTCACAAGAAAACTGCAAAGGGACTTACAAAAGCTTCGAGCTGACGACTTCCATTTGGTCCCGGGTCAGCATAAATCACTCTATTACCGACTACTGTGTCACAACGGATAAGCTCCTGCACTTTATGGACGACCAAAGATACACAAGCAAGGTGTTCTTATGCGGCCCATGGACCCGCCGTGGTTGCTCAGTGGCTATGGTGTTGGGCTGCTGAGTACGAGGTCACGGGATCGAATCCCAGCCACGGCGGTTGCATTTCGGTGGGGGTGAAATGCGAAAACACCCGTGTATACTTAGATTAAGGTGCACGTTAAAGAGCCCCATTTGGTCTAAATTTCCGGAGTCCCCCACTACGGCGTGCCTCATAATGAGAAAGTGGTTTTGGCACGTAAAACCCCATAATTTATTATTATGTGGCCCATTGTCGACTACACTCGCTCACCTCCGTACTGTTAGGGTTGGCGTCTGACACCACGTGGCGACAGGTCATTCACCCTACCCCCTGAGCAGGAGGCCACGGGCGACCTCATTCCCTTCCCCTCCTCTCATGGTCGTGGCATCGTGTGTGCTTACCTCATCCCCTTTCACCTTCTCTTGGCCGGACCCCACGGCGCCAGAGAGGTCATTCACCCTCCCCCCCCCCCTGAGCCGAAGCCCACGGGGGCCCTCTCTCCGTGCCTGTCACGTGTCATTCGACGGAAGCAAGATCCCGCCCACAACTTGTAGAGAGCCTATTTAAGGGGCTCCAAAATGTACTTTGTGAGACTTCATACTTGATACTTCATACTTCATGCTCTTCTTATTTTCTTTCAACTACCTTTGAATAAACAGTGCAAGTTTCGCACTAGCAAATCGTCTCGCCCCTGCTTGGTCGCCATGATCTACCGGATGCCTGCAGCCCGCCGACAACGCCACGCTACCCAATAAGTAATGTCGGTCGAGCTTCGATAGGCAGGCGCCGCTACTTCTCGGCAGCAGTACGGTACGCTACCCTGGAGCACGCAACAAACTGGCTGGCAGCGATTGGGATACGGAATCCTGGAGACCCCAACTTGGACGACAACTACGAGATCGTAGCCTCTTCGTCCTGGCAACAACGTTCGGAAGGAAGGTGTCTGGATCATGACTGCATATGGTGAGTGCACGGCTTTTCTTCACTGAGATATCACTTGGCTTTTACGTATTTTTTTGGAAAGTACATAGCAGTGATTTTTCGTTAAACCGTTGACGGAAGTTTGAGTACGTCAAGGTTGTATAGAGTGAAGGTTTAGCAGCACTAAGGGCAGCCATGAAATTGAAGGCACTAAAGAAGCCGGAATTGTTGAGCTTGGCCAAAGAGTTGGGCCTCCAAATTGCCGAATCAAAGAGAAAGCCGGAGATCATTGAGGCGATCGAAGCGACCGGGGCAGACGACGAGGAACTCACGGAATGCCTCCTCGAGAGCATTAAAGAAAAAGAAGAGCGTAAGCGCCAAGAGGAAAAAGAGGAGCGCGAGTGGGCTGCACGTGAGGCAAAAGAAGAGCGCGACCTCGAAATGAAGCGCCTAGAGATTGAGCTTCTGAAAGCACAAAATAGCGAAAGACCGAGCACAGAGGCACGTGAAAGCGAGCGCAGAATGACAGACTTGATGGCACCCTACGCAGTAGGAGGGGACATAGGTATTTTTCTGGTACAGTTTGAGCGCACGTGTGAGAAGGCAAAATTCGCGAGAAACACGTGGCCGCAACGCCTGCTTACGTTACTGCCACGTGAGGTAGCTGATATTATCGCCCGCATGGGGAAAGAAGAAGCAGAGGACTTCGATGAAGTCAAAGCAAATCTGCTTAAAAAGTATTGATTATCAGCTGAGGCATTCAGGCGAAAGTTCAGGGAAGTCGAGAAGACCAAAAGTGAGTCATATTCAGATTTTGCATACACCTCGGAGGTAAACCTGAAGAAATGGCTCAGAGAAGAGGGTGCACTCGGCGATGCCGAAAAGACAATGCAGTGCGTTGCTTTAGAACAGTTCTACCGCCGGCTGCCAGTAAACATCAAGTATTGGGTTCAGGATAGGCCAGGCGTAGACACTGTTTCGAGAGCGGCCGATCTCGCTGAGGAGTACGTAACTCGCCGTGCGGACGAAGGCAGCGAAGCTCCTAAGGAGGAGATGAATAAATGCAGACCCGACGAGCCAAAACGATGGTCAAAGTCGAGTCGGTATAAAACAAAGGAAAGATCAGATTCAGGGAAAAGTAGTGACGAGGACAGCGAAGGAGAAAAGGAGTCACCCGAACAGAGGGCAGAAAAGCAAAAGAAAAAGGCTTTCGAGGCCAAGAAACCAGTAGTTTGCTACAACTGCCGGCAAACGGGGCATATCTCCGTGGGATGCAGAAATACCAAACTAGTGTTGATGTCACTAAGTAGTAGCGCAGAGAATCTGAACTTGCTCGAACCGTACAGTCGAGACCTCGTGGTAAACGGCAAACTGTGTAGAGTGCTTCGCGACTCGGCAGCCACAATGGACGTAGTGCATCCGTCGTACGTAGATGCAGGCCATTTCACGGGGGAATGTGCTTCAATAAGGCAAGCCGTAGAGGCCTCCAGTGTTTGTCTCCCGGTGGCCAAAATTCGCATTGAAGGCCCTTTCGGAGTACTGGACACTGAAGCCGCCGTCTCGATACACCTCCCGCCGCAGTATCCATATTTGTTTTCTAACCAATCAGAGGATTTGCTACGACGCAAGAGAATCGGGTTTAGTGAGGGAACAGTGCAAGCCCTAACTCGTTCCAAGGCAAAGGAGCTCGCGGCTAAAGCAGTGGATGAAAGTCCAGTGGTGAAAGAAACCGGTTTGACAGCTGATTGGTCAACTAGTACTGAACAGGATAGCCCTATAGGGGATGAGGCGGAAAGTACGCCAGCTAATGAAAAAACCAGGAAAGCAGCGGAGCCTGAAATGTCGCGAGAAGCAGAATGCAGCAAGTTATTGCACGTAAGCCCTGCCACAATGATTGCCGAGCAGGAAATGCGTAAAGCACAAAACAATGCTGAGCATTACTATGACAGGACGGCTCGCACGCGACGCTTTGAAGTTGGGGAAAAGCGAATGATCGTGAAACCCTCTTTGAATAAACAACCTGAGGAAATGCCTGTCGACTTTCCAGAGTTACCAGCAGTGACGGAGACAAAAGACATTGACGAGACCATTGATAAGTTAGTAGAACAGGCGGAGTTGAATCCCATTCAGAGGGCCGAACTGAGGGAACTCGTGTTTGAATTTAAAGACGTATTTTCAGACACACCGGGCAGGACGACTGCGATCGTTCACGATATCGAGTTAACCTCGTCTGACCCTGTTCGGTCGAAATCTTATGATTCACCTCACCTCTTATCTTGGTTGAGGTCCCAGGAAAAGAGCCGCGACCATGTATCGATTACCGCAGGCTCAATTTAATCACGAAGGACCAGACTTATCCGCATATCGAGGAAAGACTTGAGAAAGTGAGCAGTGCTAATTTCATTTCTACACTCGATTTAGTCAGAGGGTATTGGCAGCTTCCGTGACAAGAGGGCAAGCAGGCTTGCAGCGTTTATTTCCCCGATGGGAACCTTTCGTCCGAAAGTCCTGAGTTTTGGATTGCGCCATATTGCTTCTCTAGCCTTATGGACCAGGTGCTACGAGGAATGGAGGACTTTGCACTTCCCTATCTCGATGACATAGCTATATTTTCTTCATCATGGGCGGACCATATGCAACACCTGCGAACCGTGTTGTGTCGGCTACGAGAGGCCAACATAACTGTTAAGGCTCCCGAATGCCAATTAGGGTGCGCGGAGGTAGCTTATCTAGGTCATGTAATAGGGCAAGGTAATCGTCGGCCTTACGAGGTTAAACTGACCGCGATAGACAACTTCCCGCAACCACGCACCAAGCGGGACATCAGATCATTCCTTGGCTTGGCGGGTTATTACCAAAGATATATTCCACGGTATTCCGAGATTGCGAGTCCTTTAACGGATGCTCTCAGAAAAACAGAACCACAAACGGTAAAGTGGGATGACGCTAAAGAAAAGGCTTTTAGTATGCTGAAGAACGCACTAACGAGTCAGCCAGTGTTGAACGCGCCCGGCTACTCTAAGCCACTCATTCTTCAGTGGAATGCCAGTGACAGGGGTATGGGGGTGGTGCTCTGTCAAAAGAAAGATGACGAGAACGAACATCCTGTATTGTACGCCAGTAGAAAGCTTTCAGTTCGTGAGGAAGCATACAGTACATCAGAAAAGGAATGCGCCTACGTAGTTTGGGCGGTACAGAAGCTAGCTTGCTATATCGCTGGCTCAAGATTCACCATAGAGACTGACCACTGTCCCCTCACATGGCTGCAGTCCATGTCTACGAAAAACGGTCGTCTTTTGCGCTGGAGCTTGGCTCTTCAACAGTACACCTTCGATATTCGCTACAAGAAGGGTAAGCTTAACGGCAATGCCGACGGATTAAGTCGTCGCCCCTAGAGTATCGAAAGCCTCATGCTCATCCAGATTTCCGTGGCATTTTTTTCGTGCATTCATATGTTTTTCCGAAGTGAAGCCGATTGTTGGCTGATTTTAATAACCACGTCTTAACGCTTTCGAGAAATGGCTGTTCTTAGTGTTAAGAGGGCGAGGACGCGCGTAGGAAACGGGAAAGGTGTAGCGGGTTTTCTTTTTTTGTTAAAAGCCAGGTGTGTCTTGGGGGAGAGTGGCCTTGTGCTCACTGCTTTGTGGTTGTGGGTCCGGCACTGTTCTGGGGTGATTGCTTGCCCAGGCAGGAGACGAAAAGTTGCGAGACCTGCTTGCAAAGACCAATTTCACCGGACCGGACCAAGGAGAAAAGTCATGTTGTAATCGCACCGCTGGCACGAGTTGTTGGGAACTCGGCGCTGACGCCCGTTGTTGCACCTGGGTCGCAAGCCCCAAGGGTAGCGTTGGCCTGGCGGCCTGGGGCACAACTGGAAGCATCCGAAGGCCCCGGCAAAGCATGAGTCGACTGGTAACAACAAAACAACTTGTTTATTCTAACATCGCAAAGAGTTGGCGGTCAGGTCGACCGAAGTAGAGAGACGGGAGAGCACGTTACTCAACAGAAGAAATCGGAGCCCTCTTTTGGCGTCCGGGGGCAGCTGCTTTTATACTCTCGCAGTTGAGGGCAAGAAGGAACCCCTCTATAGACGAGCACGTGACTGTGCCGCTCGGGAACAATGGGATGAGAAGGTGGCGTAGCCGTCGTGCCGGCGCCGTTCGGGCACAATGGGAAGAGAAGGTGGCGCATACGTCGTGTCGGCGCCGGTCAGACCCCCTCGCTTCACAGTTGGGGGAGCTCCTCTCCCCGGCTGCCGCGCTTCTACAAGCGTGGGCACCAACATGCACATACACACACACACCCACATGAAGACACGTGGCATTAGAACAGGCCTGGACGCGCTTGGCGGGGAGGCGTAGCGGCGGCGCCGAACGGGCCAAAATGTCTGCCGCTTTGAACGAAGCCCCGGCGTCCGTTGCAGCCGCGCCGGCTAAACCGCGCGTCGTAGGCGAAACGTAACAGACCGCCCCGCCGGGGGAAGGAGATCCCGATGGTTAGGGGACTGCATCCGCTGTCCGGAGGGATGTCGCTCGATGATGCTCATAACCGAAGTCGGGCGTCCCTCGACGTTTCTTGAGCGCAGCGCACAGAGAAGGCCTCGTTCTCTCGTTCAGGTTCGCACAGGACACTGCAAAGTGACTTCGGGAGAGTTCACATTTTTGTTCTCGTTCCCGGCAAGCGTTAGAACTACGCTGAAACTCAACCGCTTAGTCAGCAAGCACGGCACAACCCTCACTAAGCCCTGCCAGGCTCTTTCCCCTTCTATACCACTGCCTAGTTCCTTACAGTAGTCTAGCAGCACTCAGAACGCGTCCACAAATTGGAAAATTGCACTAGAAAGCATGTCATCACTTTGAAACACTAAACAAAAGCAATATGTTAAAAATCCTGCCTCAGGAAGAAAAACAGCAGTAACAAACAATTTTGAGGCTGATTCCTACGTTAGGGGCTTCGACTTAAGCCATCGGCGTTACCGTTGAGACTCCCCTTTTTGTAACGCACCTCAAAGGAATATTGTTGCAAAGCGAGGCTCCAGCGCAGGAGGCGGCCATTTTTGGGAGAGATGGTCTGCAGCCATTGGAGAGGGCAGTGATCCGTCTCAATGATAAACCTCGAGCCGGCTAGATAGCATGACAATTTCTGAACGGCCCACACGAGACACGCACACTCTTTCTCGGTGGCGCTGTACGCCTGCTCACGACTGGTCAGCTTACGACTAGCATACAGGACGGGGTGTTCTACTTCTCCATTTTCCCGTTGGCACAGTACAACGCCCATGCCTCGCTCACTAGCATCGCACTGAACAACGAACCCTTTTGTATAGTCTGGCGATCGTAGCACCGGCTGGCTTGTTAGGGCACTCTTTAGGGCGCTAAAAGCTCTTTCCTTTGTCTCGTCCCATACGACTGTTTGGGGCTCTGTTTTTCTTAGAGCATCCGTCAGGGGAGCCGCGATATCAGAGTACCTGGGGATGTACCTCTGATAGTAGCCGGCGACACCTAAGAACGACCGAATATCGGTCTTCGTGCGCGGTTGCGGGAAGTCTCGCACAGCGGCCACCTTTATTTCAGAGGGGCGGCGACGACCCCGACCAATCACGTGACCGAGGTAGACAACCTCGGCCTGTGCTAACTGGCACTTAGGAGCCTTGACTGTCAAGCCCGCTTCGCGCAGGCGGGTTAGCACTGCCCGCAAGTGTGCCATATGCTCAGACCAGGATGCGGAGAATATCGCTACGTCGTCTAGATACGGTAAAGCGAATTCTTGCTGTCCCCGCAACACTTTATCCATGAGGCTTGAAAAGCAGTATGGCGCGTTCTTCAAACCAAAACTCAACACTTTAGGACGGAATGTTCCCATTGGTGAAATGAACGCCGCACACCTACTAGCCTCTTCTGTAAGTGGAACCTGCCAATAACCCCTGACAAGATCTAGGGTGGAAATAAACTGAGCGCTACTAACTTTCTCAAGGCGCTCCTCGATGTTAGGGATCGGATAAATTTGATCCTTAGTGATGGAATTAAGCCTGCGGTAGTCGACGCAAGGACGAGGTTCCTTGCCCGGTACCTCAACTAAAATCAAAGGGGAGGTATAATCACTCTCACCTGCCTCAATAACACCGAGCTGTAGCATTTTCTTTACCTCAGCCTCCATAATATCGCTCTGGCGGGGTGACACCCGATACGCCTTGGATCGTACTGGCTCTGGGGAGGTAAGTTCTATATCATGAGTAAGTACAGAAGTCCTACCAGGCCTCTCAGAGAACAGACCTTGAAACTCTTGTAAGAGCTGGTGTAGTTCGGTTTTCTGCTCAGGCGACAGCGATGCTCCACTGACTAAGTCACTAATGACCTGATCGGTGTCTTTTCTGTTCGTCACTGAGCTTAGTCCCGGAAGCTCGACCGGAAGCTCTTCGGGAACGTTTACCATCATGCACACTACTGCTTCCCTTTGTCTATAAGGTTTGAGCAGATTACAGTGGTAAACTTGCTGTGCTTTCCGCTTTCCTGGCAGACTCACCACGTAGTTAACGTCCGACAGTTTCTGAACAATTCGTGCTGGGCCCTCCCACTGCACGTCTAGTTTGTTGTTTAGCGATGTGCGCAATATCATGACCTCATCGCCCACCTCAAAACGACGGGCCCTGGCGGTCCGATCATAATAAACCTTGGCCCTCTGCTGGGCCTTTGCCATTGCTTCACCTGACAACTCCTGTGCCCTTCTTAAGCGTTCGAGGAGCTTAAGCACGTACTCCACCACGACTGGGTCGTCGCCCCTGCCTTCCCACGATTCTCGAAGCATGCGAAGCGGAGATCGCAGCGAGCGACCGTACACCAGCTCAGCTGGCGAAAACCCCGTACCCGCATGCGGCGCGGTCCGTAATGCAAACATCACCCCAGGCAGACACAGCTCCCAGTCAATTTGATGTTCAAAACACAAGGCTCTCAACACGCGCTTCATGACGGAGTGGAGCTTCTCAACGAAATTCGACTGTGGGTGGTACACTGAGCTGTGTAACAGCTTTACCCCACACCTTTCGAGAAAAGTTGTCGTCAAAGCGCTAGTAAACACTGTGCCCTGATCTGATTGGATTTCCGCAGGAAAACCAACTCGCGCAAATATGGACAGTAGTGCATTGACTATCTCAACTGAGCTGAGTTCTTTAAGCGGCACTGCTTCAGGGAACTTTGTCGCTGGGCAGATCACAGTCAAAATGTGTCTGTACCCCGTGGCTGTTACCGGCAGAGGTCCCACTGTATCAATAACGAGCCGTCTAAAAGGCTCCGTAATGATAGGTACCAATCTCAACGGCGCCCTTGATTTGTCCCCTGGTTTGCCCACCCGCTGACAGGTGTCACATGTCCTCACGAAATGGTCTGCGTCCCGAAAACACCCTGGCCAATAGTACTCTTGCAAGAGACGGTCCTTAGTTTTCTTAACTCCTAGGTGTCCGGACCACGAACCCCCATGCGACAAGCGCAACAGATCCTGACGATAGCATTGAGGAACGATCAGCTGATCGAACTCCACTCCCCTGCGGTCTAGATACTTCCGGTACAGGACCCCACCTCTTTCCACAAAGCGAGCATTTTTCTTGGCGATGCCTTCCTTGACAATGCAGCGTATGTTTTCTAGGCTGCCATCCTTCTTTTGCTCGGCTATCAAAGCCGACCGGCTGACTTTTAGCAACCTATTAAGTCCGTCTGACGTAGGCGCGATGAGCAAATCTGCAGATAGCTCTTCTAACTTTCCCGCATCGGGAATTTCCTCTCCAGTATCTGGTGCCTTTAACGTTACAGACTCAATTTTATTCAGTTCAGGCGTGCTCTGAATATCAGCTTGCTGCGCCTCTGACCCTTTTTCATTGTTGGACAACGTCGGCCCCGCAACTACCGCCTTTGCAGCGAGCTCCCGAACCTTCGATCTGGTTAAGGCCTGAACGCTAGCCTCACCAAACAAAAGCCCCTTCTCGCGCAGGAGGTGATCGGACCTGTTCGAAAATAGGTACGGGTACTGGGGGGGCAGCATAGATGACACTGCGGCCTCCGTCTCAAGCGCTCCGAATGGTCCTTCAATAAGCACTTTTGCTACGGGCAGACACACGCTATGAGCTTCCACGGCTTGCTTGATCCATGCGCACTCGCCTGTGAACATATCGGGTTCTACGTAGGAGGGGTGAACTACATCCATCGTAGCTGCGGAATCGCGAAGCACTCGGCACTCTTTCCCGTTCACGAGGAGGTCTCGCATGTAAGGCTCGAGAAGCTTCATGTTCTCGTCAGTGCTGCATAATGAAAAAAACACAACTTTTGGTTTTGTTTCCGGACACTGCGCCGAAAAGTGACCCGGCTTCTGGCACGTATAACAAACGCGCGCTTGCCTCATCTCGAACCGCTTTCTGCGTTCGGCTTCAGTTGCCGCCGTCTCCTTTCGTTCGTTTTGCCGCCGTCTCCGCCGTCTCCTTTCATCCGCACTACGTGTGTCGCCCCTTGCTCTCATGGGTGTGAACTTTGGCCTCTTAAACTTCGAGCCAAATTCACCCTTTTGACCGTCCTTAGCTCCGCGAGCCCGACGCGTCACAAACTCCTCGGCTAGCTCAGCGGCTTTAGCCACCGTACAAACGTCTGGCCTATCCAAGACCCAGTACCGCACGTTCTCAGGTAACCGACTATAAAACTGTTCTAGCCCGAAACACTGCAGAACTTTCTCGTGGTCACCAAACGCTTTCTCTTCTTTGAGCCACTCCTGCATGTTTGACATAAGCCTGTACGCAAACTCTGTATATGACTCACTTTTGCCTTTCTCATTTTCCCGAAACTTCCGACGGAACGCCTCCGCTGACAGCCTGTACTTCTTTAGCAGACTCGATTTCACTTTGTCGAAATCCTCTGCCTCCTCTCTATTCAAGCGAGCGACTACGTCGGCCGCCTCGCCGGGTAACAAAGTGAGCAAGCGCTGTGGCCACGTTTCCCGAGAGAACCCCTGCTTCTCGCACGTTCGCTCAAAGTTAACCAGGAACAAACCAATGTCCTCTCCAAGCTTAAACGGCCGCATCAGGTCAGTCATTTTGAACAATACTCGTTCTCCTGCACCGTGTGCCTGACTTCCATTACGAGCGCGTTCCATCTCTACCTCAAGACGCTTCATTTCCAAAGCGTGTTGACGGTCGCGCTCTTCTTTTTTCTCTTGTTGCTCTCGCTCTTTTTGTTCTTTAAGTTCGCGCTCCTGTTTCTCTTTTTGCTCTTTAAGTTCGCGCTCCTGTCTTTTTGACCTCTCCTCAATAGTCTCAAGGCATTCCGACAGCTCGTCATCCTCAGCCTCTAACTCAAGAATAGCCTTTAGCAGTTCTGGTTTTCTGAGTTTGTCTGAGACATCCAGACCCAACTCTCTTGCAAGCTCCAGCAATTTCGGTTTGCGCAACGACTTCAAATCCATGGCTGCTCTGAATGCTGCTTTCTCTACTGCCTAATATTGTCTTGCCGCAAACTAACCCGGCAGCAACGACAACCACAATTACCAGCTCTGTTTCTGACACTAACAAAAGCCTGGCAAAACTCAGAAGAAGAAAGTCCCGTACTAACCAAACCTCGCAGCCAAGAATTCAGCGCAGTCGTTCCGCTGCAGGCAACCAGTCATCACACAGGGCTCGTTGCACTGCTCCCGGATCCTCGATGAGCTGCTCAGCATACAGTCAACCGCATATCTTCGCTGCTGGCCTCCGTTGTCGCGATCTCACCGCTGGCAGACAGTTGTTGGAATCCCACCGCTGGCACGAGTTGTTGGAATCGCACCGCTGGCACGAGTTGTTGGGAACTCGGCGCTGACGCCCGTTGTTGCACCTGGGTCGCAAGCCCCAAGGGTAGCGTTGGCCTGGCGGCCTGGGGCACAACTGGAAGCATCCGAAGGTCCCGGCAAAGCATGAGTCGACTGGTAACAACAAAACAACTTGTTTATTCTAACATCGCAAAGAGTTGGCGGTCAGGTCGACCGAAGTAGAGAGACGGGAGTGCACGTTACTCAACAGAAGAAATCGGAGCCCCTCTTGGCGTCCGGGGGCAGCTGCTTTTATACTCTCGCAGTTGAGGGCAAGAAGGAACCCCTCTATAGACGAGCACGTGACTGTGCCGCTCGGGCACAATGGGATGAGAAGGTGGCGTAGCCGTCGTGCCGGCGCCGTTCGGGCACAATGGGAAGAGAAGGTGGCGCATACGTCGTGTCGGCGCCGGTCAGACCCCCTCGCTTCACAGTTGGGGGAGCTCCTCTCCCCGGCTGCCGCGCTTCGACAAGCGTGGGCACCAACATGCACATACACACACACACGCACATGAAGACACGTGGCATTAGAACAGGCCTGGACGCGCTTGGCGGGGAGGCGTAGCGGCGGCGCCGAACGGGCCAAAATGTCTGCCGCTTTGAACGAAGCCCCGGCGTCCGTTGCAGCCGCGCCGGCTAAACCGCGCGTCGGAGGCGAAGCGTAACAGTCACAAGAGCGCCACGAGGACGGATGACCACTCCCCGGAATCTACCTGCTACGAACGACGGGTTCGTGACCTCTACGGGGGATCCTGATACCGAAACGCCGATCCTTCGTACAGCGGCTGCTGGTCCCTACACGTCGGGATCTTCCTCCCCCGCCGGAGATGCTGTTAGGGTTGGCGTTTGACACCACGTGGCGACAGGTCATTGACCCTACCCCCTGAGCCGGAGCCCACGGGCGACCTCATCCCCTTCCCCTCCTCTCATGGTCGTGGCATCGTTTGTGCTTACCTCATCCACTTTCACCTTCTCTTGGCCGGACCCCACGGCGCCGGGGAGGTCATTCACCCTACAGCCTGAGCCGGAGCCCACGGGCGACCTCTCTCCGTGCCTGTCACATGTCATTCGACGGAAGCAAGATCCCGCCCACACTTGTAGAGAGCCTTTTTAAGGGGCTCCGAAATGTACTTTTGAGAGACTTCTTACTTGATACTTCATACTTCATGCTTTTCTTATTTTCTTTCAACTACCTTTGAATAAACCGTGCAAGTTTCGCACTAGCAAATCGTCTCGCCCCTGCTTGGTCGCCATGATCTACCGGATGCCTGCAGCCCGCCGACAACGCCACGCTACCCAATAAGTAATGTCGGTCGAGCTTCGATAGGCAGGCGCCGCTACTTCTCGGCAGCAGTACGGTACGCTACCCTGGAGTACGCAACAGTACAAGCTTTCCAGTTTCTTACACCGGATCATTTCGCCACTCTTTGGAAAAAGCAGCACTCAAGTACGCAATTCTGGCGACTTTATTGAACAGATACGGCACGCTGTCCCTGATCATGATGACGTCACGCTCTAATTTGATGTTAAGTCACTATTCACAAGCGTTCCAGTAGAACTGGCTAGAAAGATTTGCACCGCTGCCCTCGAAGCTGGCGGATCGCTGCCCGATAGGTCTCCGATTGACGTTTCAGACCGGTTCCGTCTCCTTATGTTCTGTTTGTCGAATATATAGTTAGTCTTCCAACAGAATTTTTACCTGCGAACGCATGCTACGGCTATGGGTGCATCTATATCAGTTTCTGCTGCGAATCGTATCATGGAGGACGTCGAACGTCGGGCGTTGGCACTTTTTACCCCTTCTACGAAGGTTCTCTAGGGATATGTAGATGATTGCTTCTCCATAATTCACAAGGATGCTCTCGCTGCCTGCACATCTCGTCTTAATAGTAACAGGCGAGTCAGTTTACTGTCGAGCTAGAGCCATGCGGTTGTCTACCCTTTCTTGATGTTATTGTCAAGCACGGTGACTCTACCCTTTCTTTCAACGTCTACAGGAAGCCCACAAATACAGGCCGGTACCTGCATTTCAGGTCGCTACATCCGCTTTCACACAGAAGGTCTGTTCCTGCTACGCTGTTCCAGCGAGCAAAAACCATTTGCACAAGACAGGAGGACCGCACGCGTGATATTGGGGGCATCTGTGAAGACTTAAGACCCTGTGGCTACCCTCCGTCCTTTTTGTCCTCGGTAAGGAATGGAGTGTGACTCCCAGAAAGACAGCATTCTACGTCGTCTCTGAAGAAGTGAACTGCCATTCCATATGTCTCTGGCACAAGTGAGACCATCGCTCGTATCATGCGCAGGTACCACGTCAAAATTGCGCATGTGCCAACCCCCAAACAAAGAAACGTTTTACTAAACGTAAAAGACAAATTGCCACAGGGAAATTTCCTAGGTGTAGTCTACGCCATAACGTGCGAGAACTGTGATTACACTAACGTGGGCCAGACAGGTGATTTCAAGAAACGTGTGAAATAGCATGAGTATGACGTCAAAAAACGGCACGTCGCCTCGAGTGCCCTTGCTGAACATATGGAATCTAGAGGCCACACTATTTACTGGGCAAGTGCACGTGTCCTGGCCAAGGAAAAGAAGCTTGCGTCCCGCCTGCATAAAAATCCTTGCACATACAGACCACGGCGGACACGCTGAATAGGCATGACGGTACAGTTCCGAGGGCGCACACTCGCTGCTTGCGTCACCTACTGAAACGTGCCTAAATACATTGTATCTCTGTTATCGGTTTCACTGTGAACAAGGCTCCCGTATGGGGAGCAGAAACGTCATTAAATTTTCAGTTATCTTGCTCGGTGCACCTTTTAGCCCTTATTGATCAAACTTCAAGGGCGATAAGATTGTCACCGCGCGCCGCAAGCTGTACGGGCGAGTGAAAGCGCAGGGGGGAGATGATTAGGTGAGCCGACGATGGTGGATCAGTCTTGTGTGCGCAAGGGAGAAAAGCGGGGACGAAGTGCGCCGCCCTTCGTCGCGCGCGATGCATGGGGGAGAATGAAGGAAGGAGGGGGGGGGGGGGCGTTAGTATTCTGTGATCTGTGATTGCGCAACATGCTTATTTGCTTTGTTTGATGCATTATATACAGTGACTTTTGTTTAGATACGCAGACTTATGGAGACTTATACGTATGTATAAATATCTTGTTGCGAGATTTTGTGTATACATGCAATGAACTTTGTTCCCAGTGACACTTTTCTGCCCTTTATGAAGCTGTATCTTCGCATTTTTATATTCCATTGTATCTTCGCATTTCTAACGTATATGTTGTAGAACTCCTGCTTTTTATATGTGCTTTCTGTTGCGACTATAATTTTGGTGCAATTACTATACACGACCGGTGAGAGCTACTCCTGCGCTATACATTGGAGTGAAGGACAGCATCATTAAGATTTTCCCTTGCCGTCGCATATGCACAGAAATGTAAGGAAGGTTCTTGAACTACAAAATTTCATTAAAGTATTTGTCCTCAACTTGTTCATTTCATGGCCTTCACGTTTTTCATATGAGCGGCATGTACTCCTTTGCTGGTTTCAAACTAATATAGTTCTAAAGTTCGTGTGATATTTTCTTTTAAATAGACAAATATGGTGGAAGCATTGATATCGGTTATTTATGGCACAATCTTTTGAGGCATACGAATATATTGTTTTTCAATAAATACATATTTTACATGTCTTTACGGTGAGTAGCGCTCCGAAAGTCGTTTGCAGCATATTTGGCAATGGCAATGCAGTTATCATTGATGTATTTTATCGCTCGACAAATTCCATAAGAAGCACGCCGATGTTGAACGTTTCTTCCGCTTCCTTCTACGTCCTTGTTCAGTCTATCTTACACATTCTATCATGGGTTCAAAGCAACTAGCCCATCAACGTGTTCTAGCTAATTTAACCAGCACGGTGTCGCGCATGCACAGGGAAAGATGAACACATCTCGCTCGATGAGCGTGGAAAGTCACTGTGAAAATTCTAGAGTGAGGAATCGCGGTAGCAGCAAGCGAATTGACCTACATGCATGTCTCGCTTCAGCGCGAACGAAATGTCGAAAGCACAGCGCATACGAAGCTACCGGCACTATGCGCACTCTGCAAACATCGCAGATCGCTTTGAAGATGAGGCAATCAAACTCTCTCTCTCCTCTGTACGGAGCGGCGGGTGAGGAGGACAACGAGACACCGGAGAACAAAGCCCTCCTCCATCGCCTCACCTCCCTTCCTCGCGCGCCACAGGAGTGGGCACGCATCCGGGCCGCGTTCCTCGCGCGCGCACGCGAGATTGAACTGCGTTCGCCAGCTCACCCTCACAAGCTTTCACTCATACGGAACCTCACGGCGACGGCAGAAATGCGCCTGCAGTTCCCATATAATTGTTATCGCAATAAAAGCGTTAATGTCCAATTCAACGCCGCTGAGCGGTCTTTGTAGGGATGAACTCCTCGCGGGCAAGCGAGCGCGTTGAGAAGCTTGGCGCGTTTTCATTTGGCCTTACCGAGATGCAATTTTAAAACACAGGCGAGATCCTGCGCTGACAAGGAAAGCGCAAAAAGAAACATTTCATCGAAGATACTATATTTTTTTTCGCATTCCCACACGTAAGCAGTCTTAAATGTCTCTGCCGTGTTTTTATTTCTTTTTTTTCTCCCCTCTCGCGCTTTCTTTTTTCTTTTTTGCAGCAACAGGTTGCTTATAGGATCGCTGTCTTTTAACCCCTTTCGCGGAGGACCAGTTTGCTCCGAAGGAACGATATGGCGCTTTCGGGAGCACGTCACACGTTGCCTCAACTAAAGCGCACGAATACGAAACCATTACCTATTCTGCCCTGCTTCTGTGCGATCAGCTGTCGCAAACGCAACTGGGTGTTCGCTAACACACTGTCCTCCATTCATGCCGCAAAATGTGGAACCGTAAAGGGAGGACATATCCTGTAATTGGCTGCAAAAATAATGATTGACATATATTAACAAATGGATTGAATTAACATGCATGGCGAAGTTCACAGACCACCGCAACACAAGTACTGCGCGTGTTGCAGGCACTTCGCGATGCACAGTCTTCCCCGATAATAACTTTCCTCTGACTGATCCGTCAGCGTTGTATCCTTATAACCTCAAAAAAAAAGCACGTCAACCCCGGAAGATCACTAAGAGTGAGTACCGCTCGTTACACAGTGACAAAAATAGCGCGGCTTCCTAGCATAGTAAGTTTCTCGCACGTTATCGACACACATCCACGCAGACTTGCACCCACTTGAGCCGTAGCATGGGTGACGGCGCCTACGCCGACTACACACGAACTCGAAATTGAACTTTTCGTGGAAGTCCACGTGCAGAGTAAGCGTGTGACTAGTGATAATACGTCTTTGCTATTAGCACAGAACGTTTACGTTCCAAGCCTTGTACGTAGCAAGGAAAAGTATACTATAACGACCGAGCACACGAGCGATTATGCAGAAAATGAACAGATAATGGCCACGCCGAGGAACATTACTGAGCCGGAAACATGAAAGCCGCTGATTGAAAGTGTTTGCCAAATAAAGAACGAAGCGTGAAACACACTAATCCTGATTTAATACATAAGCGTGGAGTTTGGAAAGCTTGGAATACATTTCTAGCCCTGCTTTTATAACAAGCAGCATATACGTATACGCTGCTCGCGCCGTTTGGACAAGGCGTATTAATTTCCGAAATCGCCTGCATGTCCTCTGAAATTGTAGCCAAAGCTCTCTGTCGTTCACCCAGTCACCGTCCACGATATCCGCCGAAACAGAGGTTTGCTGAGTTGCGACGGCGTCATGCACATGCATTGTAAACACGAAGGGAACGGGGGCAGCCGAGTCAAGCAATGGACGCGTCACCACGTGATTAAGTATGGCGGCTCCCACGGGATCGCCGCGAGAAAGGTCTATAGGACAGGCGGAACCGCATGGCGCGATTTCAGGCGCGATTGACGCGCGGATGGTGGGACGCGCGCGTCATTTTGACGCGTGCCCAGCACGATCCGTCACGAAATCGCGCCGCCGCGTGCTGCTGCTCGGAGTAGAAAAAAACGCGTCGCGCGGCGCGTCCACCAGTTCAGGTAAGTCACGTGGCATTTTGGTTCTTTTTTTGCCACCAGATGGCCCTGCTCTCTGCGCATCTCGACGGAACCTCCTTGACGGAATTTTTTTTCTCGGCAGAACTAGCGCGCGCGTCAAGGAAAACATGTGCTACCGTGATTTCGTTCGCGCATCGTGCTGGTTGGCGCATCGTGTTCACCTAAAATGGACAAAGCGACCTTCAACGAGGCCCTAATAACTAAAGTGGAGAAGCGTCGCGTCTCATCGCTAATACTGGCAAGACGATTTACTAATAATATTACCAGTGTATGGTGCTCGCTCTCTTCTCAACCAGGCAGGCCGCACCCACATGTACCTCCTGACCCGCATTTTTTCTTGCTTCAGTATCAGCATCCCCCTTAATAGTAGCAATCGCCTCTTCTGCTCGGTAGTAAGCAGCCGACCCTCCTTTGTGTATGTGAAGTTGTAAACAAGCAACGGCTTCTCAGCATGCGGAAGGTACACAGTCGCAGTTTCGCACACAATATTGCTGCTTGTAATTAAGCTTGATAAGTACACTTCGGAAAGAAATGTCGCTGTCTAATTACAAGCAGATTATTTTTATTGTAGTGTTCTGTAAATTTAAGGGCATATTATATATGCGGTAACAGAGACAATCTATGTCGTTGAGAGTTATGTTGTCTGGCAAAACGGAAAACGCGGCGCGAAAGCGCCGCTCCTTTCTTTCGTCGTTGCTTTCGTACGGGTGCTCGCGCGTCGGCGGCAACGCGGGCGTTTGCCGCCCGTCGCGTTTTTCGCTCGCGAAAAACGCGCCATGCGGTTCCAGCTGTGCGTCAGACATGCATGCGACGCTCTTATAGATTTCGCACCCTGTTACGTTACATATATATTAGTTTTGCTGTTCCGAATATTCAGTCACATCTAAATCTGATAAGCATTGAGATAAGCATTCGGTATGGATTAAGCGTTCATGATGGCAACATTTCTGAGGGCCGTATTCTGTAGCGGTTCGTTTTGGAACCGGTTCCTTTTGGCTGTTGCCATTGGTCGGCGCTTCGTTGTCGTCATCCCTGGTGGGCGGGACGACAAATTTTGATGACGCCACACAGGTTGCCAATCATCTGGGAAGGAACCGGTTCCCTGCTACGAGAGGAACCGCGGAGAAGTGGTTCGCTCGAGGGTCGCGCGCGGTGGCGAGCATGATGTCGAGGGTTGCTAGGGCAACCGTGGTAGCCGGCTAGTCTCGCGCCAGCTGACGAGCCGGCACCTAGACGAGAAGAGACAGAGAAGGCAATGGCGGCTCCTTTGGTTGTGCTGCTGGCGAACGCCGAAAGACAACGACGCGACGCGTTCGGCATGGCCGAAGAGTTTCGAAGGCATTTTAGGCTCTCCAAAGACATAGTGCGACGTCTTTGCGATGAGCTGGAAGAACATCTCGGACCTCAAAGATTTCGTGGTGTCGACATTACGATGAAAGTTCTGCGCGCGCTACGTTTTTTTTTTTTTGCCACCGGGAGCTCTCAACAGTGCGTCGGGAATGAAGAAGCGATTGCACTGTCGCAGCCTTCGGTCAACTGGATCATTACAGCCGTCGCCAAGGCCATTACGGTTGTGGGCAAAGAAAAAGGATGGGTTAGATTCGCATCCACGGCGCAACAGAAAGCCGCCGTCAGCTGTGCTGGCCCAACACACACGACGCCTTTGCTAGGTAGGGGTGCTCCTCGACAAATGAAACGAGTATTTCGCGCTGCCTCGCTGAAACATGAGGACCCAGCCGCCTGTCCTTGTGCGACGACATCGTTTCGGTTTCGGTGCGCGAACAAGTCCAAAACGTAAACAAAGCGAGGCAAGTTATTTGCATAACGTACGGCACACCACCTAGCGACTAAATAATATAACAACACAAATAAAATTACAACTCCCACTAGCCGTCTGCGCCGCAAGCTCACATTTATTACTGAAAATGTATTTGCAAGTGTTCTATACAAACCAATGTTTCTTTATCAAACCAGCAACATCCTTCAATTGCTATACCGTCCCCCAAGTACAAACAAAAACGATGACGTGATCTTCCGGCAGACCGCCGCTCGTTGATTGGTTCCCCTCACGCCGCCCCGTTCCACTCTTTCTCCGAGTGACGTAATCCTGACGTAACAGCCAAAAGGAACCGGTTCCAAAACGAACCGCTACAGAATACGGCCCCTGTCCGCACGTCACGGCACTAA